>NC_081252.1:60397272-61727772 GCF_030490865.1 Poecile atricapillus | reverse complement strand
TTAATCCAGAAAATCTGCTATTAAATTCAATGTATTGAGACATTAAACATCATATTAACCATGCCTCTATGCAGTGTTCCAAATTATCCCTGGGGAACTCTAAACCCTTCACAGCATCTCAGCTGTAAGAGGAGAGGCAGAGCAGTGCCACATGTGGAAGGTGTGAATGGCAATTCCTTAGCTTTCTATTTTTGGTGATGTTGGAAGAGTTTAAGATTTGTTTTCCACAGGAGTGACAGTAATTGCTCTGGCTTGTTTTATTTTTGTTGTCAGTGCTAGGGTTTTTATATGCCATCACTTTCATTAGCACTTAATTATTGGCACAGAGCCTCAGCTGCCAAATTACCTGTCTAATTGCCACATGAAGGGCTATTATGTTGTTTGCCTTCTGGAAAAGCTGTGCCATTCCAGAGTTAAGGCTGTGCTGTTTTTTGTTTCACAGAAGTACTAAACACTTCTCCATCTTGTGTTAAGTATAAATAGAGGATCAGCTTGTCCTTCAAACTGTGCATGCTGGTGGGAAAGAAGACTGTGGACAGCAGGGAGCTGCTGCCCCAGCACTGGCAAGAAATTCTGAGGTAGCACAGGAGAACAGGGCAGAGTTTGTTGTAGCTACGAGAGTCACTAGCTGACCTGTAGAGCAAGCAGGAATGATCCACCTACGAGCACAGTGGGCAAGGGGAGGGTGGTATGTAAAGCTGTTCTATTTTTTTTAAATAGAAAGTATCACAGAGCTGAGGTCTAGGTCAACCTTCTGGCCACAACTTGCGTCTGCAGTGCCTCAGTGATCTCTCACTGCAATCACTGATCTTTCACCAGGAGCTCTGTGTATACACTGCCTGAGATTTTACCCGCCATGCCTAAAGGGCTTTGTACTCCTGCATCACTGCAGAAGGCAGGTACTGGGGCTGGACAGCTGGGTAATGCAGGGAAGAGGGGACTGGTGGGATGTTCTCTCCACATCTCTCATGTCAACAGGTTCAGATGTCTCTCAGTTTCATTTTCTTTCCATCTGCTTTACCCTCAGGTTCATGACACCCTGTGTTGCAATTTACCCGGAGCTTGTGGGCAGATGAACACTTAATGGGAATTTTATCTAAGTATATATATATATCTTCTGCATGCCTGGTGCAGACCAGGACCTTGAACCAGTGTACTGACATTTTGATGAATGCACTGATCACCCACTGCTTGTGCTCCAGAAATAGAAGATCCTCAGTTTACTCCTTTCTATCAGAATTAAGACATTTTGTTGACTGTGGCAAATGTGCAGCAGAGCAAAGGGAGAAACTGCTCTCCACCTACCCAACCAGAGGGCCTGGCCATGATCTCATTGCTCTGCCCTGGGTGCCTTCCTGTGGACATGAAGCTACAAAGGGGAAAGTTGAATAAAGGCCCTGCTATCTCCAGGAAATAAATGGATATGTTCAAGACATTACTAGGGTACGCACGTGCTCCTGGATCTGTTCAAATCCTGTAACTAGTTTCTAGGGTAGGAACACTCTAAGTAGCTCCTGGTTTCAGACAGAGCAGCTTGTTTCCTTCTTTCTTTCCACTAAAACCTTCCTGTTTTCAACACCTGCAGTATGGAACTTGCCAGCAATGTTGAGAGATGCAAAACTCAGATCATCTACAATATTGTGTCTTGTGTGAGGGGGAAATAAAGCAACATAAGGAGGTATTATAATTTAACTGATGTGGTGTGTGAAACTGTCGAAAAAAGCCCTTTGTCCACAGCCCAATGAAGATGCAAGCTGTTCCCCACTGAACTGGTTGCCTGTGGGATGGAAAATATTTCAATACTTTGTAAATGTGCTGAGATTTTAGTGTTTAACTGAGGAAAGTGCGCAATATCTGCCATATTCAGAAAGTGCACCCATAGACAAGGCAAACATGGCATTTTTGTCCATGTCTCTCAATTGTGTGAGGAAATGACCACAGAGAACACCATCCACCTCTCACACCGGAGAATCCCACAAACCCCATAGAGGACATTTCCTACATATGATTTTGCAACAGGACTTGCAGCAGCTTCAGCTTATGTGTGGACCTTCCCCCAAGAACTGAATTTTAACCTTCAAGGTTAAATTCAGGTTAGCATGACATCATCTAAGTTACCCATTTTGCTTGAGAACATGGAGCACTTGGCCAACATTTCAAATGTTGTGTACAGTGACTCTGCAGGGAGACCCATGACAGAAAAGTGCTTGTGGGAACTGCAGCAGTTTTATACTAAGTTCTTTAAAGCACATGAATAGGAGTTGCCTGAAACATTACTTCCTTGTACCAGATAAGAGTTTCTTTAAGCAGAATTCAAAATCAAACATTTATTACAATAAATACTGTGAGGGACCTTCAGGTCTCTAAAGGTAATCTGGTAAAAATTGGAGTCTAAATTAATATTGAAAGGAAAAAATTGAAAAACAGGCTTTTCTTCACTATTTTTTAATAATGTATTAATTGATAACAATAATCAGGCAAGAAAAGTGTTTGGAAGACTGAATATTCAGAGAGAGCATCCAATGGTTACCAACGTCATCTCCATTCCTTGTCACACGTAGCTCAGAGCTGCAGTAACAGTTTCGAGAAATTCCAGGTATGCCATCCATCCTGCCCTCTGCCTACTGGAACTTTGCCACAGATCCTTTTCCAGTCTGCTCTGGGAACTGAATGCACCCCAGTCTGGGCAGGGACTTTTTTGTAAAACTGGTTGCACAACCTGCTGACATCAAGCTCAGACTTCCAGCATCTGGGAAGTAAATCAGCTCATCTGATAGTCTCCTGGTCCCCAGCACAGGGGAGACTGCAAGTTGCCTTGATCCTACTATTTTGCTTCATGACTGGGGCAGGGACAAGGTTTGGGAGCTGGGTGTGGGGACAGAATGGGGGAAGTTTGGCAGCCTCTTGACTACAAGTGGAGAAGGATATTCCATTCTGACCTGTATGTATACAGTTATAAATTCTGATTTATCCTATAAACTTATTTCTAACTACAACCCTCAGCATAAATGAAAACTTCCCTGCTGTGTTTAAAAAACAAATCTTATCTATGTCCCTGGAAGGCAAAGCCCAATTCTGGCACAATAACATGCAAGACAGGTTGAACCAGTTTGGTGCAGTTGAACTTGTGAACCAGAGCTGGATTTCATCTCTCCACTTTGGCACATAGAAGGAGGGAGCCACATGACTTTTCTCATTAGGCCACATAACAACACCCTCAAAGACGGTGTCTGGAGCTTGCTCAGACCAGGGGGCTGAAGATGACACAGGAGCTGTTTCCAGAAGTGGTAGCCAGGTGAGAGTGAGGCAGAGAAGGAAACCTACAGCCATGTACAACAATGGGATCAGTGGGAATGACTGGAATTTCTCCAAAAAGTCTTCCATGCCTGTGTCTGAAGGGAAAAAATTACTATGGTTTTGATGCATAGTGTTGATCTCTCCTGGTAAATCTCAGTAGAGCAAACAAGACGCAACAAGACTGCTTTTTATGTACTTGCCTGAAATAAACTTTTCTAAATATCTGAGGAGTGTAAGTAATGGAAAAGGCTGGCTCCAGGAACTGGTACCTGGACATGCCTCTGTCAGGTCCTTCCTCACCCTGCACCAGTCCAGTCCCCCCTGCAGATAGTTTCTATTTGTCATAGTTAAGAAGTGTATTTGCATCTGCTGTCACTAAGACTTGACCCAGTGCTGGGGTGGCCAGGGCATGGATGTAGATGATGCAGTTTTACCTCATGCTCCCTCTCTGGAGGGGACAGAAATGGTTCTGAGTGGAATGACACTCAGAGGTCTGGCTTTGAGCCCTCTGTAAGGGCCTGTGCTGCAGAAGGCTATGTAATGTCTGCTTGCTCAAACAGAAAGCTGAACTCTTTAAAGGCCTCTCCAGCTTCCCATAGTAAAGCTGTCATTTAGGCTGTTTAGCACCAAAGATTAGATTTGCAATGTTTTCCAATAACCTACTGCATCATCATTTACTCATGCTACTGATACTCCAGCAGATTTCAATGACCTTTGCAAAAATAAAATCAGACTAGATTGACATATTTGCTTTAGAAGATGCTAATCAATATCTATTTTGTTAGCCAATATGGTTATGTCTCCTGTTATTGTGATTTATTTCGTTTTTGTTGACCAAAGGTGGTTGAATGGGTGATAACAGTACTGAAAGTGGCAAGGGTTAATAAATTCAGATGAGGTTGTCATCTTATTACCAGAGTGCAGGAAGTGAAGCACAGCCATTTAATTAACCTAGTCGCAATGAATTTTATGCAACATGCAGTTAACACTTCATCTATTAAAACCACGAAGCAGATGGTAGTGAGCAGTTTTGTCTGCCATAAATAGGGTACCAATTTAAATTACTTGCTGCACATGATTTTATTGGATGAAATTATCTAGATATTAAATGCTGAGATATTTATTAATCTCTTTCTTTTAAGTCATACATACATAAGACTCTTGGTCCAATAGTAGAAAACTCAATTATTTCCATGAAATCTTCTAAATGGAGAGCTTGAAAAAAAAGAAAAAGACAAAACCTTGATGAATTGACATTTCTTCAAACTCCGAGGCCTTCAGTCATTGTCTGTGCTAGAGAATATATACTCCCATTATAAAGTTTTACCCTACTTTCTCTATCTGCGCAAGAGATTTTTATTATTCACATAAATGGATCATCCTAGATGACTATTAAAAGGCCACATTTCTCAATAGACCGATAGTTTCTCTCTTGCTCTTGAAAAATGGTTGTGATAAATATTACCAAATTTAACATTTTCCTTTTCATTTCCCACAGTTAGGAGGAGTTATGTGAGCACGACTGCACATATGGGCAAGGGGGTTGTATATCAAAGGCACTGTGGGCAATCTGGTGCCTGAAGCTGCGTAGCCACCTTGCTTCCCTGTCTTTTATTCTAGGGAGGGGAATGTAAACTTTAAAAAGCAACCCACCAAACAAGCAAAACAAAACACAGTTGTGTGATATGGCTTCATATGCACATAACAATTTAGACGTTTCTGGAATTTGCCAGCTCTTGAAATTATTTCATGCACGAAATTGCTGCCCTCGTATAAAATATAAGGCAGAGGAAGAAGTAAATAGGCTCTCCTAAAACTGTGATTGCCCCAGGACTGTGTGAAACCCATTTCTTAACAGAGAAGCAAATGTATGCTTGAAATCAGAGCAAAATCCCAGGAAGAAAAGCAACACCTGAGCCAGCAGAGCAAGTAGGTCGCTGCACACCCAGGATTGTGCAGCTCCCACAGTCCTAAGCAAGGGCAGAAAATTGTCTTTCCACTCCTCCAGAGAAAACAAATCTGACCGAGTTTCTTTCGGCATTCTCCTTCTGCCTCCAAAGACAGAGGCTTGTCAACAAGGCTGTGCTTCTGGTGAATAGGGTTCATTAAGCCTGCAGAAAGCCAGAGGGTGTGCATTCATTTGTTTGAATGACTCTCGGAGACTCCTTTATTTGAATGACTTTTTCCTTAGAGAGGCAGAAGGCAAGTGTGTCCTTTGTCACCTCCTCTGATTGCTCTGTCCACTGAACCGCTAGCAATAGTTATCAGAAAGTCTCCAGAGATTTGAGGCGTCACAATCCATGACAAAGGACATAAATTGCTCTTTTCACAGATGACATCCCGCTTTATCTCAGTAAAACACAAATCTATGTTCAATGCCTGAAGAAGTCCTGGAGCATTACTCCACTGGAGCAAGGCTTCATGGAAATATGACTAAATCAGAAGTGATCCTTACACAATCATCCAGGGAGATGTTCTTTCATTTTCTTTGCTATTGACCTACAGGGGAATTCAACTGTTTATTGGTACCAGTCCCACCCTACTTAAGCAACCTGCTGCGGTCCTTTTTTAGCCCATCCTATCAGGAAGGACGGACTTCATTTGCTATTGAACATACTGGCACAGGTTTGGCTTGGCTGTAACAAAAATGAGTTATGTATGGTCCAAAGTGTAAGTAATACCCTTAAAGAGACCAAGAATAAACTTTTTGAGGCACAGTAAAACCATAAGAAAAATGAAGGCTTTCTCTGGTGGGCACATGTGATTATCAGGCAATGTTACCTGCCCTGTTGGGAAGGGCGTACAGAGCTCCCAGCACCAGCTCCTCTGCACGAGGAGCTGTGGGGCTCTTGACAACTCTTTATTCCTTCACATGTGGTTTGTGACCAAGGTTTATGGACTTCTTGAGGAGACAAGCAGATCTAGAGACCATCCCATCACTTCTGGGAGAAGGAAAATCACATTGTCTTTGGGCACCCACACTCATCTCCAGGTTGCCACAGATTGCAACAGCAGGGGGACACTATGCTCAAAAGGTGGGAAGGAAAAGATTGCAAAACAGAGCATGGTCTTTGTTCAAAAGCACAATGAAATCAACTTTGGACAGTTCCAAACTTACTTTTATTTGGTTTTCATTCAAACATACTATGAGTTAATTCCTTTCTAGCAAATGCTGCTGAAGAGAAATGGACAGGCAGGTGAAGGAGACAGTGCCCTAAGTCACAGGAACTGCTACTGCTGCAAGGGGGATCTCTGCCCTTATTCACTCAGAAGAAAAAAATAAGGGCATGTTCATACCCCAAGTTTCAGAGTGGCAGCTTTTAAGATGCTGTGATTTTCTGTCACTCCATGAATACCAAAGCACATCAAAATCCACAGCCTAACAGTTTCTCCACTTTCATTAAGCATCATTAACAGTGTTTCCTGTGACAATAAATAATGAAAAATTGTAAAACAGTTTAAAATATTGATTGGATATTGATGGATATTGATTTGATATTAATATTGATCAGATAGTGATGCTTTTGTTCAGATAGGTCAATATTACAGGTCAATCTGAGATCCTGAAGCATTTCAAGGCAAAATGACTGGCCTGGGCCAATTCAAAACGTCAAAGTCAGGCCCAGAAACAAACCCTGTCTCCTGACTGCCAAGTCAGTGTTTTATCAATAAAGTGCATTTCTCTTTAGTATATTCATTTATAATGCAGATTAGGTGGATGAGAGGAAAATTTAATCATTTTGAATGACTAATAACTATGCTAATGTGTTCAGATAAAATAAGCATTCACATATGCTGAAAGCCTTTATAGTGTAATAAACTTCTGTTATCTTTTGAGGCATGCAGTACTTTGATTTTCATATACCAACTCCTTTTTATTTCAAGTGCAATAAAATTTTTTTTAAAAAAAGATTGCAAAGCTCAAGACTCCTCAACCTCATTTCAGTAGTGCTTTTGTGAAGTGCTGACAAACTACTCAGAATAGTGGGCTCAGGGGGTTGGGGTTTCTTTGGCTGGCTGGGGTTTTTTGCTCTCTGACAAAGTGTGTCAAACTAATTTGAAGACCTGCACTTCAGAGATGGCAGAGAGCTTAGAAGATATTGATTTCAATGAGTCTGAAATTATGTGTGTACAGAAACACTAATCCCCATGGAAGTTGCTTTTATTTTCCTGCATATGACCAAACATATGCTTTGATCCCCTATCTAAGTTTCTTTTGGTCTTCCTCATAACACAGACATATTTACAAACCATTTTAAGAGGTTTTAAATCAGATGTTGCTGCTAATCATGTGCCAGTCTCTGGTACCATGTGTGACACTCACAGCCTTTCCTCTGGCTGCAGTTTCTTGGCTACATCCTTCCCACTGCAGCCACAGACCCCAAAGTTATAGCTGCCAAGATGCAGGTCAGGCTGGATGTTTTAAGAAGCAGATCACTTTTGCCTGAAAACATCTCCAAGTGAAGCTGCAGCCAGTACAGGAGGTCAGCCCTGGAGCCCAGCAGGCTGCTCCACCATGGCATGGCCCTGCCAGCCTTGGGGAAAAACATGATGCTGTTCTTTACTTCTGCACTGAACCATGTTATGGTTCTCCTGTATAGAGCACTTCAAAAGCAGAAAAGTAAGTGAGAAGTCATGGGAGAAAATAATCTCAGAGTGATCCAAAAACAAAAAGAAGTGAGCATTCACCATTAATTTTAACCTGCGCTGAAAATAATTCAAGTCACTTTGGAGAAAATCAACTGTCTTTTAAGAAAAAGAAAATATAGCAAACACAGCAATACTATTTGTTTAGTCTTTTTCCCTTGAAAAGAATGAAATATCAAAATACCTTGTCTATAAAAGGAAATAATTACCTGGCAGAAGGCAATAAATGACCACATATTAAAAACATCATCAAGAACAATAGAAAGTCTTGGGGCTGGTTTTGCCTTACAACAGGACAATAAAGAATAACTAAAATAAAAAAAGCATAAAGCAATGACTTCTCATTCTGGATAAAAGCACAAGCCTCACCAAAAGCATTAAGACAAGGAATGTGACCAAAAATAGGAAATGGGGCCTCTCTACCCAGTTGACTTTTGTGAATGAGTGCAGAGAGCTCTATAAAGGGATGGCTGCCAGCATGGGGAAGACAAATGCTGTGGAGGGCATCATCAGGGAAAAATTAGCAGATGAGTCTACTGAAGCTGAGGTAGAAAATAGAAGGGAGGCTGGCTAGGCAAGTGCAGATCTTAGACAGTTTGTCAGGCAAAATTGCCTACCTGTTCCCATCTCCGTGGAGATGCACGGGTTATATTTGGTACTTGAGATTTTGTCATTCGCACTCCAATGAGTATTTGCCTGTGAGAACCTGTATTTATATTGCAAGGTTAATTAGTCATGCTGGAAAGCAGTGCTGCAGAATGGACAGGAAGGGACAGTCATGCCCAAGTCTTTCTTTAAATATTCACTGCCAGTATTTCCTAAGCAAACTCTAAAATTCAGCTCCCAATGGTTGTATTCTTTATGAAGAAGAGCTATGGAAAACAAAGGGTGATGGGAGAATTTGCAGTGTTTAACATTTCCCTGCAATGATGAAAACAGCCTGGAGGACAAACAGCAGTGGCAGGCAGAGGCGAAGCTGCCGCAGGAGCTGGGTGTGCAGGAGCAGTCCTGGCACGCCACGCTGGGTGCCTCGGGTGGTGAGGAGCTTTACACAGACAACTGGGTTACGTTCCTCATCCTGGCACAGGCTGAACCACTGCAGATAACAGTCCTCATCTGCTTTTTTCAGCTCCTTAGCAGAAATGCCATAGTGCAAGGTGTGAGTATTTAGGAGGAATATTTCCTTATCTTTTAATTAAGAGTGTTACAGAGGTGGGTTGTTTTTTTCTTTTTCCTTTTGCAAGATTGGTAGAGTAGTAGATTGTTCCAGTCTAACCTTTTATAGGCCAGGCATGTGATATGTGGTAAGAGGCATGAGAGGCATTTAAATTATCTCTTTTGAGACCTTTTCATGCTTATTTTAGTTTCAATAGAATTGGGTCTGTTCCATATGTCCTGATTCACTACAGGATGCTTTTCTTGTTGGAGGAGTGGCTCTGTTTGATCAAGATGGTTCTGACCTCATTTGTGAAATCAAGAATCAACTGAGTGTATGGGGAAGTGTCTTCCTAGTGCAGCTTCTAACAATTTTTTTTTTTAAAAGAGCGGCTTAATACAGGTTCTATTAAGAGTAAGCCAAGGGGGAAAAAGAACAAACCTTACAGAAACTGGTATCACAGACACTTAATTTTTGTTTCACCTGATAAAAATTTTAATCAGAAAAAGCTCTCATCTGAAATAAGAGCACTATGGTATTTTTAACAGTCTTAGGCTTCTGTTGATCTGAGATTACAAGACGATGAAATCATTGTAATTGATTGCAATTGTAATATTGGGTAGCTCTTGTTTTTATTTCTATGAGTGAGAAAAATTGTCTGTTATTATCATTTGCATGTTATTGTGCTCTATTCACAGACAGGAGAGCTGAGGTAGAAGTTTTGCTTTATCACAACTGACCAGACATTATCAAGGTGTATATACTGTGTGAACAATTCAGCCCTCCTTTATTTTAGCAGCTGGCATATTCACAAAACTATGACCTGAATGATAAAAATGAAAAAAAAAAAATAAAAAAAAAAAAAGTGAAAGATGTATCTTAGGTGTCCTTAATAAAGAGCTGTAAAAATATTGGCTGACTGCAGCCTATGACTATATTTAGATATATGTTTCCCTGAAGAATGCAATCACCAGGCAAAAATATTAACAGTTGGTTTATGGTGTTGATGTTTCCCATTTATTTTCTCATCCATGTGCATGTGGAATAGGACAAACAAGCACCTGGGAGAAGAGTTGGGGATAGGCTGAGGAAGGGGCTTTGTGTCCAGGTAGATTCCAGGGTAGTGGCTCAGCAAGAGGGTATGAGACACTCTCCCCACCCAGGGAAATTCTGGGAGAAGAGAGTTACCCCCTGCTGCCCACGGTTGTCCTGCTCAGGCAGTACAGACACACAGACAGATTAAACTGAATCTTTCCCCTGGCCTTTTTCACCTGGAAAAATTTCACCAGCAGCGGCCAAGCGGCGCTTGCCTGAGAAGGCGCTTCTGAGGGACGCACAGACCCGTGCCCCACGCCCAGGCCTGTTGTGGGGACAGCAGTGCACATCCAGAGCCTGAAAGGAAATGTGCCCCTGGAATAAACACAGCACAGCTTCAGCAGCGTGCAGCCATCAGCACAGCGTGGACACATTTGAGCAGCACAGCAGTGCTGGCAATTGTGGGCCCGGCGCTCCTGCTGCCGGCCCTGCCAGCGCCAGGCCCCGGCGCGGTCCGGGGGGCACAGCCCTGCAGCAGCCGCCGCCATCCAGAAAAGGTGCCAGGGAACGGCCCTCTGGCACGGATGGTGGACTCTGCCGAGCCTGCAGCAATGAACAGCGATGGGAGCTAGCTGGTAGGAAAAAGGGAGCAGCAGCATTTTTTGGCTCAGCAGCTGGAAACAGGCCACATGGGCTGATTCTCAGCTTAAGCATCGTATCTGAACTCTGCTTTAAAACAGGGAAAGTGCAAAACATGCCTAAAATCTGACAAATTGTGCAGGAGACTTGCCAGAAAAAGTACCTGGAGGAGACCTGAGTCTCATCCACCCATGCTTTGGAAGGCTGTGTGCTCAGTGAGTGGGGCTAGGGTAGATTTCACATGGTGCAGCCCAGCATAGACAGTAAAGATCAAGGGCATTTACATTCTCGTGCAAAGCATCCAGGTTTGACCATTGTTAGAGACAGTATAATATTCCCTACTACAGTCGGATCCATGGCACACTCTGCTATGGCAACTTCTGTTGCAGTGAATTTCCAGAAATACAGGAGTTGCATTAATACTGGGGCTGTGGCAGCAATAGAAAGGGCAATAGCTCCTCAGAGTTGCTTGTCCCCACTGTTAAAGAGAAGAATTCTTTCTGCCTTATTTTTCTGTTGCTGTTTATAAATGTAGGAGATGCACATGATTGAAGTGTCTAGATGCGGAAACCATATTTTAATCTTTTAATCTAATATTTTAACCTAAGAGAGACACAGGCAGAATAGATAAGTTTCTGAATTAATGCTTGTAACAGTTCTACAAACACTTAGACAAATTCATAGTCAAAAGGATAGTATCAACATTTAATTTAAAAGTCTCTTTAAGGAGTTTCATTGCCATATGTTTAAAATCTAAACTTTAACAGAGACACTATCTAAAATTTTGGCTTACTTCTCCAATGTGTCAATTGATATTTTCCTTAATTTGACCTATTTATCTTAAAACATTTATAATCTGTTAGAGGGATGTTCATAGCTAAATGTCCAATTTGGTTTGTTTGTTTTTTAAATCTGCCATTCTGTTGCCAAGAAATTAAACAAACAGATGCCACTCTTTTTTGAGGGGCTCCATTAAATACAATGTCTTACCCACCATCTGCTGGATCTGCAGCAGCAATTAACAGCAACACACTATTCCCAGAGCAGAGCTGACAACAATTGATGGTGCTGGGATCCTGGCATTTTCTCCTTCCTGCTTCTTACCCTCTCTCTTCCAAATACCTGTAATACAATATTTCTGCATAGAGGACTGTGTCTGCTCAGAAGAGAAAGGAATGAGCTATTCCTTGTTCTTCAAACTGTTGTGGGTGGAAGTCCTCCCCAGGTATTACACTTTTTAAACAAAGAGCATAGTCAGCAATAACAACTGACCCAATATATTTCAGCAAAGGCTGCATGAGCAAAGTTTGTCTGACATCTTTTGGAACAGCTCTCCTCTGCAACAGTGTGCAGCTGCTCTGAGGAGCCAGGGGCCAGGGCTGCACACAGGCTCTTTTCTTCTGCACCACTGGTTCAATCCCACCTGAGTGGGAAGCCACTGAAAATTCCTATCTTTGTTTGATATGGAAATACCTGAGGAGGCTCAGCCTAGTGAGCAGCCATGAATCATGAGCACTGGGTGTGATCCATGTCCATTGTCTGGCAGCCAGGTAACTGGCTTTCTACCAGTAAACCCGCTTGGAGACTGAGTCTTTCATTGGCAAGTGGCACTCTTAGTTACAGGATAACATTGGGTGTTTGGAATCCCTTTACTAACTGGGTTGTGAGCCTTCAGCCTACAATCCAGTCCTTTCTTTTAACTGAGCAGATTGGTTAGTAGCCAAGTACAGCCAGGGAGAGTTTAAGTTGGTCATTAGGAAAATTTTCTACACCAGTATGGTTGTCAAACACTGGAACAGCCTACCCAGAGAAACGGTAGTCACCATCCCTGGAAGTATTTAAAAGACCTGTAAATGTGGCACATAGGGACATGGTCTAGTGGTGGACTTGGCTGTTCTGGGATAAGGGTTGGACTTGATGGTAAAGATCTTTTCCAATCTAAACAATTCTATGATTCTATGATTACTTACTTTGGAACAGAAGAGCTTCCCTGGCCTTTTCTTTGGTGTTTGTGGTGATGGCACTGTGGCTTTGCTTGGACTACTGGGCCTGGACGTTAGTTATGCTCTTCCTGGCTTTGGGGGGATTCTCAGGGCACCAGAGAATGCACTAGAATGCATTTTCAAAATTCTGTGTATTCGAGGCTCGGGGTTTTTAATTGATGCAGAAAGTCCATACGCAAATCGACTAGCCTGCCTTAGCTCCTGGCACACATTCTCGTGATTCTCCAGGCTCAAGGTGAGCTTCCTCCAAAGGATATATTTTTACAGTATTACCTGAGAGAAATTCTTGATGCTGCAACAGTGTATAGCTTTATTTTCAACAAGTTATTTGCATTGCTGTAATGGCAGAAGGATTTCTGTTCCTCTGTCAGGCTTGTAGCCTGTCCTCAGCACAACTGGTTTCTTCAATGAGGCATGAAGAAAATAAAGGGACATTTCAGATGCTCAGCTTTGCCACAGTGTCAGGATAGACAGATGTACATAATTTTGGAAATTAAAATTTCCATCCTGATAATTAATCTGTATAGCAATTATCGTTATTGCCCTGTATGGTGACCGTCTGTAAAGGCAATCTTAACTTAGAAAAGGCATCTCATAAATCAGGTGAGATTTAAAATCTTCCAAGAGTTTGTAAATCTGCCCAGGATTTAGGGATTAATTGAAGAGCAGACAGCTTAATACATTAACCTTTCACCTCTGCAGTCCTGGGCTCAAAATCTGACCTAAGTCAAGAAGTAGAAAAATAGATTGGTGATTTTGTCCTAGTCCTTATGAGTGCTGGAGTTCAGGACAGCCTGGTTAGCACTGTCTGTAGTGCCCTGTTCTGTCAGCAGGGTTTGTTTTGGGCATTGCACATGTCTTGTCTGCTGCTGGCACTCCATTATGAGGTTATTAACTTAAGTGTAAAGTCAGGTGCCTGAGGAGAAGTTAGTAGGCTATGGTGGCTGTAAAAAAAGTCAGGAAGCATCAAGGACAGCCCTAAGTAGTTTGTTTCCTAAAACTGATCTAGGTCATTGAAGGGATTGCAGGGTTGCTACAACAGGCGAGGACAGGAGGAAACATTCCCATCAGCCCTTCTGCAGCCCTGCCCCACCGGGTGAACATTCACACTCCTTGTCATTCACCACGCTCTCACCCCAGTGCTGCCTGTGCCTGTGCCCTTCTCACAGGGCTTGCCAAAGAAGCAACTTTACAGGAATGTAGTAAGAGAAGCTAGGGTCAGCAGGCCTTCTTTAATTTCTTTGTCTCTGTCTGAACACAATAAAATTCAGCAGCATGCAGCAACATAGACCATCCTTCTCCCAGTTTCCTTTTTCTTGTGGAAGATGGGGACACTGCAGAGATTCTGATTGTACCATCAGCTATGTGACAACAGGGAGTTCTGTCACTTGGCAGTGACCCTCAGCAGCCCGTCCTTGCTGACTGGGAGCTAAAGTCTGCTTTACAAGGATGGTCCAATGCTGAAGGTGAAAGTGTAGCCAGCATTCATAAAGTGGTGGAGTAACGCATTCATGCATGGCTGGTGGTGGTTGACCCTTGCCCATGGCCCTAGCTTGTCAGTCGCCCATTCCCTGTGGCTTAGCACTGACCACTGGTGGCAGATCACAGTGTGATCTGCACCTGTGCCAAGTCTGGGGAGAGGGGTTGAGCAGTGCCAGTGTCAGCAGCCTGCATCTCTCTGGGGAGGCAGCACAATCTGAGTCCCTATTAAATAGCACAGGGTTGGGAAGTTGCTTGGTGTGACTTCCATCCCTCTCTGTCAGTGTACAAACATACCCTCAGATATATGTTCCTCACAACCCTCAGACCAGCCTTGACAAATATCCATGCAAAAATAAAAATTGCCCATGACCCCTCTGTTTGACTTCTGACCTCTCCCTTTCTACACAAATACCCTGCCTGCTTGGTATTTGCCAGCTAACTGATGAGACTGGGTCTGATATCTGCTCTGAGAGGACATTTGAAAATAATGTGGTATTCTGGAACCTAGAAACACACACACATAATCTACATTTCCAATGTGGGGGTGAGTTTTTTGGTCTGCTTGGAACAAATGTCATCCTGGGGGTTTTTAACCTTACAAAACTGCATTTGTTACTAATGCAGGAGAGAGATGAGATAAAAAACATACTGTGAAATCCAGTGATAGAAACTTTAATCATTTTTTTTCTTGCCTGGGATCTTTTCACTTGTTCCAGCTGGTTCAAAAACATTTGGAATGTATCAACAAGGCTTACATGACTGAAAACAAACCTTTGCCAGCAGCAGAACCAGACTGACAGAAACAGGACAATAGCTTTTTCATGCCGCAAAATTGTTACTAAGCAGCATATAGTTTCATGTGTGTTTGCACTTTGCCCCTCCTGACTGAATTATGAAATATTATTTACTAAAAACATTATAGTTCACTTTTTAAGAGAATTAATATAATTAAAGGGTTGGTTGAGAAACGATGATTGAAGTTCCAGCTATTAAAATGCACATCAGTGTACAGGGAAAATAAAAAGGCACTGAAATTATTTTCAAACCCAAGCACCAGGTGCATTAATTACATTTCATTTCATGTTGGTTTATTACTGCGGTCACTTGTGCCTTATGATCTGCATTAACACCTGCGTTCTATGGATATCTTGGTATTTCACTAAACAAGATGAATATTGGCCAGATGGTGACTCCAGTAGGAAGCATTTCACATAGATTTTCCTGCTCTGCACAGTTGCCTGTAAAGGAATCCTGAATGTCATGCTACACCAAAGCAGACCCAAATACAGAGATTATTTTGAAATCAACTACCTTGACAGCATGTTCAGAAAGGATCAGATGACAGACAAATCAAGGCCTTGTAACATGGATCTTCCTAATAAAGCTCTTGTGTGCAGCACAATGGCATCGTTTGTACCAGCATTTCACCCCATGGGATGACCCTGCCCTGTGTAGAAACATAATTCCACAGAAAACTGGGTCAGCTTAGGTCTGAAACACTTAGCACAGATGACTCAGTGGTTTTTTTGGTGTTCTGTTTTCTCTCCAGGTTGCACACATGACCCTTCTTCCATAGTACAGGTTAGTTAATGTACAACAGGCATCCAGCCCCGTGGGAGGTGCCACAACGAGGAGTCAGGACAATAACCCCACCACGCCTGACACCTTGGCTTTTGACCAAGGTGGGAAGCACTTCAGGAGAGGTGGGAGGGACACAAACCTCACTGTTCCTCTTACTGGCAGTGTCTGGCTCTTGTCCAACACATCAGAAGTTCTTGCTGACCTGCACCAGAAATAAACAACAGATTTTCATGCTGGAATGGTATTACACTGTTGAAAACTTGGACAAACCTTCTAAACTTGCAATTAGCACCTACCTCAAACCCACCTCACCTAGAACACACAACATCATTCCAGGGCACTATCCAGTGCTGTCTGTTTGTCTGTGCTTTGCTGCTGCTGCAGGATGTGTAGAGGGTTTTGTCTGTGTAAGCAAAACTTTTTATTGTGGACATCCACGTTCATGGCTTCTTTTTGTTGTCCTTCATTTGCAGATGTCAGTCAAGGACTATGTGAGCGTAGCAACTGAACGGTCAATACAAATTGTCACACAATCAGAAGCATTGAGTTTTCATGGTCTCTGTGGTTGTGTAGTACAATTTTCTCCCACCTGTGTATGCTAGGAGGAGCTCAGGCAGTGCAGCCTGGTCTTGCCAGCTCCCTCCTCTGCCCACTCTGCCAGGATCAAGCTGTGCTGCCAGCCAGTGCCAGAAGCCTTTCCTCTTCTGGGGGCTGGCAGACACCTTTTCCTACCTTACAGCAGGTAAAGGTTGGATGATCTGAGAGTGCTCCTTGCAGAGTGTGGTCCCTGGGCTGTTTCTGCTGTACCTGTGGGAGAGGCTAGGCAGACACAAAAGGACCAAGGGGAGAAAATGCAGCAGAATAGCTGGCAGACTGGGGCACAGAGAGGACACATAGTGTTGAGAATTGGGGCTTGCCCTGTGAGTAGAACATAGCAACACCCAAAGTTGGCTGTCTGAGTACTGTCCTTGATGAAGTAGATAGAGGCACAAAAAAACGTTCCAAAATGAACAGTCACCAAGTTAACACTCTGATGTGTACAAAGGAAGGCAGAAAGTGAAGCACAGGGCTAACCAGCCACTGAGCTCAGCACTCTGCTCAGCACAGGTGCAGAGCACCCACCAATCCAGATGAGAGCTGAGCCCAACCAGCCCCATAGCAGCTGTGGGTGGCCAGCTCATCACCCTGCTGGGATGACCTTGAGCTGGCAGGTGCTTTCCCCTCTGACAGGTAAGTTCCTCGGGTTGATGACCCTGTTGTTCCTCACAGAGGCACACAGCACCAGATCCAATCTACAAAAACAAGAGGCCAAAAAAGCACGAATTAACACTCCCACCTTTCTCCCAGGCATGCTTCCCCCAAGATGCTGTTTAAAGAAGACCAATATCTCACTCTCAAGAAGTGTAGGCAAATCCTATTACAAGTTGAGATTAACCATCAGTCAGATAACTCACCAGTGCAGAGATCAAATATAAAAGATGTATGTTCTGTGTCATCTGTTTAGCATTCTTAAATTAGCTCACACGGGTGGATGGTGCTGGCCAAATGGCAGAACATGTGCTGTAAATGGAAATCAGAGTCAAAGCAGAATCCTGTGGGATACCCCCAGCAATTTTAAAGCAGCTATCTTATTACCTAAGCAATTTTCAGGGACAAGCAGGATTCAGACACAGCCGACAATGCTCACTGGTCCAACCCTGGTGAAACTACTTCATTATTATTTCAGTAGTGCCTGGAGAGCTCTATCTGCTGCTCCAGTTTCTCTGCAAAACCCCTTCCAACAAGCCGCAATAAAAGACATCCCTGCGAGGACAGGCTTACAGTTTAATTTAAGACAAGGAACAGCAAGTGAAAGTAACAAACAGCCAGAGAGACTAGAAGGGAGAGGGTGATGGAAATGGTGGAAAGCACTTGTCCCTGGAGTCCCTGTATGTGTACACACAGATACTAGATACAGATTAATGTGTGCACAGATATTTCAGAAGCCCCTTAACCTGAATATAAGCCATCCAGAAATAATTTATAAAAGAAATCCACACATAGGGCGGAGTGCTAGAGGATGGGAGGGACCTGCCTTGTTCGTTGCTGAGGATGCAATGTATGCAGGTGGGTTTGACTTGGCTTTTTTCATACCACAAACAGCTTTGGAGTCCATAGGCAGCAGTCCTGGCTGGACTCAAAGATCTTAAAGGTGTTGTCTAATCTAAACCATTTTGTGACTGTATGATTGAAATCTCTTGTTTCACACTGTACGTAGTACATACATTTGACCTCACAGCCTTGGCCTGGGAAGCAGGAAAAATAAGAGGACTGTGCAAAGTGGCCTTGATATAAAGTATAGAGGGGTTGTCTTGCAGCCATGTGTTCTTTGCTGCCTGGAACATGACTACAATCGAGCTGGGAAGCAAATAAATTCAGCAAAATTAATCTCAAAAGGATCTGTTTGTTTGTGTGTTGTTTAAGTATTTCATGTTTCTTTAAAGTCTTACTGAACAACTATTGCATGGCCTTACTTCTTGTAGAGCCTCCCACCCCTTCCTGGCTCCAGCAAGCCCTTATCATGTGTGTGAGTGAGGAGGTTCAACCTGGCAAATCCACAGGGAAATCAGCGTGTCTTGAATTTCTCCTCCTCCTCCCTGAGGAGGCTGTAGGTTTAAGCCAGTTTTTCCTTTTTCCTACAGGGAACTAGGTGTACTTAGTCCATCTTTCATCTTTCTACCACCTAGCATCACATTACAGTAGGAAATAATTTTTCAGGTACACATAATGCAAGAAGGATTCTCTAAAAGTAAAAAACAATTTGCAGATACTGATGACAGCAGGATGCTTCGAACATTTCCAGGTTTGTGTTTGCCCAGGGCTCAGGGATTATCAGAGGAGGCCATTGAAGTACAAACAGTTGTGAACATGACTGTTGTAATCAAAACCCCTCTACTTGTTTGGAAGTGCCATCTTAAGAAGCAAAAAAAATATTTTTGAAGAGATCACTTCCAGAAAGATTTATAGATATTCCTCTGTGTCAACAGCAGCATGTGCCCTGCTCTCAGATGAGGAGATTCCTCCTTTTCCTCCAGCCCCTAAGAGCACAATGTGCAGGAGTGTCTCCTGAAACCCTGACAATGTGCAATAAAAATTCACTTTGAAAAAAGAGCATCTCTGGTGATGTCTACAGGCTTTTGACTTTGCTCTTTCCTTCAAACACCACTCGTGATGCTGAGCGCACATTCTTTTGGCCTATTTGTTCCTGGCAAACAAAGAGCAAATTCCCCTGGGTACAGCAATCCATTTTTAACACTCTGTAATTATTTAGAAAAATGTTTTGATAGGAGAAATAAAAAACTGGGGCATTTCAGGTTCAGAAGAAAGTTCTTGGAGCATTATGTGAAACAGGGACTTGGAGTCTCTTTATTTATGGTACTACCTCAAAAAAAAGTCCACCTTTTCAGCTGTGGCATTTGAATCTATTTGCAATTCATTGAACAGCCTCTCATCCCTAGGTGCAGAAGGTACAAAACTCCTGAGGGTTCACTTCAAAATGGTGAGGGAAGGGAGAACACATGGATTTTGCACCATGAGCATTGCTGGTGGGGCAGGTGCAAAATATTGTCCATTTCTGAGCTATTGTCTCATTCTGTCCTCCAAAAATCTATGGGACTTCATATGTTAATGTACCTTTTTTGGAAGCCCTCTGATGGAAGACATTGCAGCAGAAAATGTCAGAGTCCTTAGCAGGAGACTTGAGTGCTGTGAGTTATATGGCCCAAAGACACACAGACTTGACATGGGCAAGGAGCTGTGTCTCCTGCCATCCTCTGGCCAGCTGAGAATGTCAAGGATGAAGCCTAGAAGCTAAATATCAATTAATTTTCCTACAGTGGCATATTTTCCTTTAAAGAAAGCATGGGCAAAAAACCACTGAGATCAAGACTGTGCACTGGGTGCACATGCTGCTTGCCAGCTTCAAAACGAGTCATCCCCTCTTCTTTTTCTTCCTCCAGTTTTGGTGTTCCATGTCTGTGACACTGCTTTGTGCCTGTCTGTAGGGCTGAGCCACTGAGACCGGGAAGGTGACCAGTAGGTGTGGGGGGTGATGGGCATTGTGCTGCAGAGGGAGATGTGGGAAGGATGTAAATGCAACCAACGGAAAAAAAAAAAAAAGAAAACCAAATAGAAATGAAAGTGTTACAGCTCTGTTGTCCTCAAAAGACCCATTTTCTTTCAGGAAGACTGTAAAAGAGGAACAAAGGGGAAAAGCCCCAAACTCAGTATATGCACTGCCATCTCCTGGTGGACAGAGAGCCCCGTCCTGCCCTGCCCGACCGGCTGCCCTTGTGTTACAACGTCTTCAGGCACTGTGGAACAATAGCAGGGTCAGGAAAAGGCCCTAGATGTATTTTGCTAGTGTGCTGCATGCTAAAAGCAGGAGAGCGTCAGGCCAGACGGGGTTTGCTGAAACCAAGGACAAAGTCCTCCAACCTGTAGTGGGAGCTGGGTCCATCCCAACGCCGGCCATCAACATTTATGATACCTCTCTCACAGCTCCTCAGTGGCAGGAGTGAAGTATCAGGTAGAATTACAGACCTTTCAGTAAGCATTTCAGCCTTTAAATATAATTTGTTTAGAAAAATCCTCAAATGCAGTCAAAGCCACAGAAAACCTTAAAATAGAAAAATAAACGGACCAAGATGGATAAATTGTGGTACCAGCAGATCGACATACTATCATTGCCAGCAAAACAGCCAAAATTCTGTAGGTTCATGCTAATCAAAAGGAATCATTCTTTTTAACATTACATTTCATGCAAGAGGTTTTATGGATACACAGAAAGCAGGAAATGCATTACAGGGCTGCAGGGCACATGACTGGGAGAAAACACAGATTGCTCGAGCTCCCCACTGCAGGGACAGCATCTCCCCCCATCTTTGCTTATGTTTCCCAGCCAACACTCCAAAAAAGCAGCTGAGATCAAAGCCATGGAGGGAGGATTTGACTTTGCCTCCAAGAAAGGGATCAAAGTCTTTGAAAATAAACTTCAGCTAAAGATACCTGTGATTTGACACAGTTTTTTGCAGCAGGAGGTTCAGCCCCTTTCTCTGCCCTGCAGATGCAGGTTTCAGGCAGCATTCCCTGCCTGGCTCCTAAAAAATCACTCAGCAGTTTTAAGTATGTCACCACCAGGATCAGTCTCCCTTTATAAAAGTAAACCTTTGAAAAGACACCTGTGCCCAGTGACACAGCATGGTGAAGTGGGCCTGTGGCCTGTGGAGCCATTTTAAAGCTTCCATGTTTGTGTGCATCTGGTGGAGCTGGTATTTCATACACCTGTCAGGAGCTGAAATCTAACACACAGTGGCACTTGGAGAGGAAATATTGTGACAGGTTTTATTTCTGAAATACACTGAAGAGAGGCATAGTCAGGCAACTGTGTGCAGAAGCAAAAGGACAGGGGAAAAAAGCAGGCTTGCATTGAGGAAAAGCTCTTGCAGCACTTTTCTCTTTCTTGCTGTTTTTAGTGTTTTCATTCTGCCTACTTCAGCCCCTGGATAAAAAATACAGAGAACCTTTTAAAAGAGAAGATAAATCCTTTCTTTAGTGAGATGTAGGTTACTGATATATGCCTGGTTATAAAACCAGACTGAGACCTCTAGCTCAGGAAAATTCCAGCACATAGAAAAGCAGATTTCTTTTGGCTTGCTGACATAGATTGGGTGCATCTCCATTCTTGGACAGGACAGTAGCATTCCTCAGGATCCTCAATATTTTAGCCTCTCCTTTTTGCATCAGCACTGGCCTCACATCAAACCACCACCACCATGATGTTTGTACAGACAAGTGTCTCACAAAGAGCTGTGCTAGAGAATGGGTGTTCCCCACCTCCAGCTGTGCACACACACATAACCTTACATGGGATGCTCATCCTGTAATGGCTCCTCTCTCCATACACTCTCTTGGGACAGCTGAACACCACTCATGCACCAGCCTGGCTTCCCCAGAGAGCTGCTCCAAGAGCCCTGCTAGTGAGCAGTCTTCTTGGGAAATCCCTATTTTTGACTGCACTGATTTTCCTGGAAAGAAAATGCAATTTGGTGTGTTGTTTTGATTCTAGAACTCTGATCTTCTGTGTCCACCCTGCTGACTATCACCAGATGATGTCCCCAGCCCAGACCAACATGGGTTTGCTACCCAGCCACACCCAGCACACGTGGCTGTGCTTGCATGAGGCACCTGCACTCTCAGAGACACAGGCTGGTCCCAGCACCACTGCTGCTGAGGGACCTGTGCCAGGCCCTGCACCATGCACAGCAGCTGGGGAGTGCCCGAGGCTCCCAAAGGCAAGGAATGGTGCCCAGGCTGGAGCCAAGGCCAGCTGCAGGCTGGCCCATCATCCTCAGACCTCCCAACAAGAGGGTGTGACTGGGTGACTTTTAGCACTAGAATCATAGGATCAAAGAATGTGCTGAGTAGGAAGGAGCCCATCAGGACTGAGTCCTTCTCCTAGCCCTGCACAGGACACCACAAGAATTACACCACGAGCTTTTCTAATGCATGTCATTTTGAAAACAAGCTCACACATACAGTTGTGCTAGCAGGTCTGAGAAGCTGAGAAGTCATAGAAAGGGAGAAAAAGAGAAGAGCCCTTCAGTTCTTTGGGCCCTTCAGTTCTTTAAACCAAAATCTGTTGAGAGTCAAGTGATTCCACCACAGTTCTTTTTGAATAGTGTTATCCATTCCTTTTGCTTATTTTGCACAATTACAATTGCTTTTGTAAGCACTGACAGAGATTAAGATACCACAGATCTTAGAAGAACAAATGATGTATTGCTAATTTCTGAGTATTAGAGAGAGAGGTCACATCTGAATGATTAGGTTAATTCCTGAGACCCCTGCTCATATCATACTGCTACCTCAATTAATTTAGCTATAATGGAAGTACATATACTACAAACATAATAACTGTCATAGTTCATCATGTAATTCATCTTACAACTATTGGATTACTTGCCCTCCCTCAGAGATCTGGTTTATCCCCAGATAAACCTGCATCTCCAGAGTGGCAGGAGGGCCCTGCAGAGCCACTGTATCCCTTGCAGTGCAGACAGTCTTGGTCACTCTCCCTGCAATGACCCCCTTGCAGCACCAAGCCCAGCCCTTGGCCCTCCAGCAATGCTGACCTCCTTTATCACTTGCTGTTCCTTTTTCTCTTTCAAACATGCTCATATTTTCCTCAGGCAGCTTCTCCTGTTCAGGAAGAAAAGGAGGAAGACCCCCCAATCATAGCCACATCGTTTGCCTGCCCCACAAAAGCTTGATACTGCTGTGATGCTCCCTGAGAAGTGACAGCCATCCAACCAGTTATAAACCAAGAATCTTGTTTCATATTTTGCAGAGCCTTCATTTTAGACTGCATTTTTAGTGCTATTCTGTGCTGTACATGATACCCACTTTTTTACCACAGACTTTTTTATCTACAGATTATGTATAGCCACCACAGCATGCTGATGAGTGTGCTGTTTGTTGCCTGATCCTTCCTGAGCTCGAGCTACAGATGGACCAGTTTTGTTTTGGTATAACGGAGACGTCAGCCATGCCTGCAGCTCTGCATGGTGCCTGTTGAACCAGGCACATGGCACATGAACTTTCCAGTCCAGAGGATTTTACTCTTATTTTTTTTTTCAGGGCAGCTACCTCAAAGATAACTCAATCACTGCTCTGAACTCATAGACATTGCTACAATACTGCTGCTGAACAAAGGCAGGCTTTGATTTATGCAGTGGAAACAGAGTGGGTGGAAATGTCTCAGGATTCAACAGCCTGTCAGTTTTAAAGCTTATCCTCAATCCCCATAAATTATGTTTGAATTAAAAGACAGCTTGGAGCAGCAAAAAATAAATTGGGGTATTTCACGTGTGTGTGTGTCCCTGTCCTTGTTCCATACTCCAGCCTTACACTGCACTCACGTCTTTCAGAGGGATGCAGCATTTCCAAGCTTTCATGTGAGAACACATTGTACTCCCATTTTGGGTTTCTGAGACAATATTTTTTGTGCTGCCATTTTGGGTTTGTGAGGCAGAAACAGAAACCACTGCAGTTCCTGTTTTTGCAGAATGAATTTGCTTCAAGCCAATAGTTTGTTTAATTTACCAAAGCTTTAGCTGCTACACCTGCAGAGCACATCCTCATATGATTTTCCAACAAGCAGGAAAGAATCCAATAGGGAAATTAGTTTCCTTTTTCTCTCTTTCTTTTTTTGGTGCTTTTCAGTAACAATGCCAAAAATTTCTCTGCCCAAACAGTGAGTTTAGTGTGTTTGGCTTTGGGATGTGAATATTTTTACACAGCTTCTAATCTGCTGTCATTTAGTAACAGTTTTTATAGTGTTATTTTCCTGCATAACTTGGAGATTGCAGACAGTCCACAAAGATTTTTGGCAACTTTTTGAGTGGCCTATTCTTTACTGCATGCATTTGTGCTTGAAGAACTGAGAACAGATTGGGCTGGAGGATAGAAAGCCTTTAGTACTCTTGTCTATACAGAAAAGCTTGAAAATATGGGTTGATTTCATCTGAAAGATTCAAAGGCTAGAAGGAAATGAAGACTCACATATATTGTATTTAACATTTTATCATTTGGAGTTGGGAATAGCTGAATTCATGAATTTTGCATGTTCGGAAGTGCTCTTATTATAATCATAGCCTAAATCAAATGTAAGTAGCAATAATCAGATCTAGTTTGGGGAGATCATAGAAAAGAAAAAAAACCTTATACTACTTGTAAATGTGCAAATGAAAGCTTTCCAAATGACCAGATGAGTGAGAGAGACAAAAGAATGACGCAAAACACTTTTAAATTGGGTCTGCAAATGGTTTGATCATATATTCCAGGCATGTCCTACCAAAGCAGCTACTATAAACCCTCGATACAAAAATGAAATGTACAGCACAGGTCTGCACATCTACTGCTGAAAATCAGACACCTCTTTTGATAAATGCCTGCCTTTTTCTGGAGTAGCATTCACTTCAAAGGCTAAACAAAAGAATTATTTAAAATAAAAACAACATACTTAAATTTTCCACAGCTCTGAGCTGTGTTTAGCTCTGCAGATGCAGGATGTCTGCAATCATGCCACACACCTCAGGCTGTTGCTGTAAAACCTGAGCTTTCACCTCTGCACAACACTTTTCTAGTTTTGATTTATTTATTTGGAACATGAAATGGCCTGTCAGTTGCAAAAATTAAGGGTATTGAAACACTTTTTTTTTTTTTTAAATTGTGTTTACAAATTATTAATAAAAATACCGTCCAAGGATCTATAGAGAATGTGTTTGGGTGTACCTCACCTCTTTATATGTTTTAACTGAATGTTTTTTATATGTGCTGATTAATTGCTCCTTTAAACTAAATGCTAAAATAGTTGTATGCTCGCAAATGCTACATTTTTCATCATTGTCTCAGACAAATCTCATACAATAGCTCCACTATTATGGAGCTTCAGAAAACCCCATCAACAGACCAAAACAAAGCAAGGAAGAAACTGGTGTAAATCTGAGCATAATCACAGCTCAGGCTGAGATCTGTGAGACTCATGTCACCCACTTGGTGATCCTACAGGTCTCCCGGCAGTGCAGGGTGGCTCAGCCTTAAGAATTGTTGTCCTACTATCACAAACATTTCTGTTTTCTGGATGCTCCAAGCTGTTAGATGACTGCTATGCCCATCAGGTCTTGTGCTCAGCTGCCTTGACTTCCCTGTTCTCTTCCCAGGGGTGGTAAGACACCACACAGCCTTTCCCCAGCAGACCAGCGCTGAAGTGGCCATGGGGGGAGTGATGGGGAGCAGATTGACCCTGCAGGAGAAACTTCTTCCCTCCTGCTCATTTGTAAAATAATGGACTAAAGGATAGCAGCAGTGTGCTCCCGCAGGAGGTGTCCTGAGGAAATAGATTAATGGCCATTAAGTGTTTGGGTGCTATGATGGACACATCAGCACCCAAGTCCCCAGCCTGCACATGGCTGCTTTAATCCTGCACACCAGTGAAAACAAGGCTCTTCTGCATCTGTTTCCTGTCTCCTTCCTCTGCAGCCCAATCCCAACCTCCCTCCCCAAGCCTTTGTGTCCCCACTCCTTGTGCCTGCCCATGAGCTAGGTCGTTATGGAAATAACCTCAGCAGCACCTAATTCACTCCATTTATGATGTGAGGAAAATGCTGCTTCACAACACTAGCATTTTTTAGTTTAAAAATGGCATTTTGGTTATCACAAATGGCCAGTAGACTGATAACCATATTGCTTCTTCCATTTTACTACTTTCATCCCAAAAGGCAGATAGCATTCTTGTTCTGCATTTAGAGATTTGATTTTTTAAATTGTGTATCTTGTGGTCAAATTGTTGTGCTTTTTTTCAGTAATTAGCTGTAATAGCAACCTGAAATTTCACGTCCAAAAATGAGTTGGTCATTGAATTTTCTGTATTATGTTAATAATTCAAATTTTTGTAAGAAGAAACAGAGCTCTGGGAGCTTGATATTGCTGAAGTAAGATGTGTATTTGATCCTACTCAGGAGATTTTTCAGGTGCTGGGAGGTGATTGAACAGGTACTGGATTCTCATAATTGTATATCCAAAAATAAATAGTGAAACATTCAAAAGCTCAAAGTGAAACATATAAAAATAAATGTGAAACATTAAGACCATTCTTGGAGTGAAACTACAAGCCAAATTACATTTTAGCCTTCAGCAGCAGGCAGAGGTATGTCATGCAGCTGCTATTGAAAATATCACAGGAGATTAGAGTCTCAGATCTCTAGAAAAAAAATGGAGATGCTAACAAAATGAGAGAGGAATGTATTCCTTTGAATGCAAGGGTTTTGGAAAAAAACAACAAAACTAAACAAAAAAAACCAACCAACCAACCCCCCAAAAACAAAGAAACAACAACAAAAAAAACCCAAACAAACAAAAGACAAAAAAAAACCAAAAAAGCCCACCAAAGACCCTGCTTTCCTCTTACCTTGTTTTATAAAAAAGGCATCTTCTAGATAATGCTGTATAAAATTTCCCAATTCCACACTTCAAATCTGGCCCTGTGGTTCATCAGATAAAACCACAATCAAATCCCCAGGCAGATGCCCAAAAGATAAAGGTCTTGTCCTGTTACCCACGTTCAAGGCACCATGATATGGCCAGCCAGTGCCTAAGCATCCAAGGGCATACTCAGAACCATCCTTCAGCGACTTCAGCAGTGTTTCTAAGACCAGTTCTTTATCTTTTTTTATTAGTCAAAACTCATTCTGTTTTCATATCCATTTCCCTAATGAAGAATTCATTTACCAGACTAGTTTGCAATGTTAAGGACCATGGATGCATGTACTTTCCTGTTTCTTACTGCATCAGAGGATTCAGTGCCTGGGTTTAGCTCTGCTGCCTTCCCTGCACATTAAATCCCTTTTTAGATGTCTCTTTTCCTTCCTCTGCAACTTTGACTTGCTTCCTTCTCCCAGCCCAGCAAATGCCTCTTGATACTTGCAGGCATTTGTGAGCTCCCTGGTCCTTTCTTTCTCCTTTGCACAGCCCCAGGGGCTGAAGGCTTCACACCAGAAGGGCACATTAATGTACTTTTCTCACTCTGACCTGAGGCATTCCCTAAGGCCTATAAGTGTAGAAGACATTGCCAACAGCAGGAGACTCTGAAATGCCAGTTTGGCTTTGCTCATCTCACTTCTGTCCTGGAAAAATGCAGGGTTCAGATCTGAGCTCTGTTTTTCTTTTGGGTTTGTTGGTTTGTTTGTCAGTTTGTTGTTAGCTCTGAATTCTCATTCAGAGGCTGCAACAATTCTTTTTAAACCTCTGTGAGAGAGCTACTCTGATGTTGGGAACAGCTGGGTTCAATGGTTCAGAGTGGAAATTCAGATGAAAATCATCTTTTTTATGCTCTCTTATCTTGCGTTATTTACAGACCAGGTCTGCTACTCAGCCATTAAAGCAGAAGATAGTGTTGGTGCACCAAGGTAGTTTGGCTGGCAGCTGCAGGAATGAAAGGACCCCATGCCAGCTGGTTTACTTGGGTCACTGCTTTTCATGATTCTTAGCACAGTTAGCGCTGAAGTTTCCTCTGCTGTGGAATCAAAGTCCCATTAAAATGACTTGCTGGGGGCTCTGCAGCCTCTCCAGCAGGGGCACACCATGCACAGAGGGAGCCAAGGCAATGCTGCTCTCGGAGTTCAGCTGGCCTCAGGGGACAGCTGGTGAGATAAATATTTGACAGCCAAGATACCTTTTGGAACAGGAGATTGAAGAGCTCATATGCCTTTTGCCATGGAGAAGGGCTATGGGACTGGGAGGCTCTGGGTCTCCTCTTTCACAGCCAGAAACTGCTGTCCCACACGTTGGATCTGCAGCCTCACCCTGACACCCTGCATCCTCCTCTCCTACAGCAAACTCATACCACCTGTGTGGGCAGTCTGGTTTTGGAGGGATACTGCCCATATTCTGTCAAGTTTACTAAAAAAGTGGATGTTTTCCAAAATTAGATGAATTGTAGGTGAGGAGGATTCATTCTTTTATTTTATAAGAGAGATGTCTAAGCTTTAAGTTATACTCCTAATAAAAGATGTTTGCCTCTTTTTTTGGTGGAGCTGACTCTGAGTCTTGTTCCTTCCAAGTGTACAATAGATATTCCGAGAAACTGTAATGTTAAGCTTGTTTCAGGGCAGATTAGCTCCATCCATTTTCACTCATGTCCTGAAGAAAACAATTCACTATTGTCCTGGCTTCATAAAATAAACTCCAAACCTTTCTTGGACAGAAATATGCAATTTGAATATTGGGGTGAATATTGAAGCTGGCCCACTGGGATATGCTGCTCAAAGAGTGTCCTAAAGGGTGTGTTAAACCAAGAAGGGCACATTCTGACCTGACATAATCCAGGGTCTTGCAGGAGTGTCCACCCTGAGCAGGGTAAGTGAAACATCGGTTCCAAAATCCCTATTGATGAAGGAGGAGCTTTTGGAAGAGCTCGGTAACCAAGCGATTTTGTTTTAGCATCACCAGTCTGAGGCTGCTCAAGCTGGCAGTGAAGCACATTGGAGGCAAACTGTGAGAGAAGAACTGAAGCAAAGGGGGACTGAAGGGCGATCCCAGGGACAACCATGATGGCATTTTCACAAGTGCCACCAGAGGGCAATAAGAGGCAGAAAACGAGAGAACCTTGGGCTCTCTGGGACTGGGCAGCTCTCGCCTCCGGGCATGGAAGGTCCTTTGACTTGTCCTAGAGAAAAAATGTTCCCTGTGATTTCCCTTGCTCATCCATCTATGAGAATGCGAGAGGACTTTACATTTCAACCCTCCGTAAAGATCTCTCTGCTTCTGGGCAGTGAGCGGAGCTCGCAGGAGCCGCAGAGCCCCGGAAAACAGCTCGCTCGGGAAACAGCTCCCCGAAGGACGGAGCCTGCTCCCAAACCCTGCTCGGCTGGGGCAGCACACGAGCTGCAACAAACACAACAAGTGTTCTGCCGGTTTGGCTTCTTTCTTTCTGTCTTTTGTTTTCTGATGTGGTTGGGTTTAATGAATTCCCAGGAAAACTTGGTTGGATGGCTGTCGTGGGGTCTAGAGGCTGCAGAGGGAACCGGACTCAACCCCGGGCACGCAGGGCAGATGTGCCTGTGGAGCTGTGAGGATTTTCCACATCAGGAAGGAGGCTGTCACCTCCTCACATCCCCGTGTCCCTCATGTCTTCGCATCTCTGCACTCTCCCGCCTGAGCACAGCAGCCCAGATCTTCCCGTCCTGATGTAACACATCTGCTCCAGGGGGCCCTTCCCCTGTTCTCAGGGACAGACACTCCCCTCGATGAGTGACTTGGGAGCAGTCATTCCATCATTTCTCACCATGGAATCCAACTGTGACAACATCAAATGTTGCTTTTACATCACCCCTTTTTTAACCTTTCCCTAAAAGTTCAAAAGTAGCAAATAAACTAAGAGATGGATTTTCTGGAGTGCAGCTAAGCAGACGATTCTATTTCCCATGCCTTTACTTTGAGGAGCGGGGAGGTAAGCAAATAATTTACTCTTTAAATAAAATAATTTAGAAGCAGCACATGTGAATTTGTGAACTCATACTCAGATTTTCTTTGAATCGTGGGGAGACTGGGATCTGGAGCCTCCCCCCTCACTGGGGAGTGTCCTCACCCTCTCAATGTTAAAATAATCTTGTTACCTAGACTGTAAAGCCGAATTTATGTCAGCAAGACTCAGAGGATCCACCCAAGAATATTTTCACAGCTGAGCATCAGGATATTTTCCTGCAGGGAGGGACAGAATCAGATATTCTGAAGCAGAGGAATGACTTGTCTCCCACGCTTCATGACAGTCACATTTTTTGTTTAATTGCCTTTTAATATCAGTATTCAAAAAAATATTTCTCTCCAACTCAAAGCAGCTCTTGCATTCTCCTCCATTTTTAATTTTGCTTTTAATAAGAGAAAAGGAAATTAAGTATTTGAGAGCAGCTTAGCCAAATTTTTCTCCCAACTGGAAGCTAAATCAAAACAATCCATGAGCTGCAAGACCATTATCTAAACTTTTTAACCCCATACTGAAAGGTGTCAAACAAGGATGTTTTAAAATAGCAGATTCCTTGTTTGTGGGTAAAAAATAATATATTCACACATAAATTCTAGCATAGAAATGGGAAGAATAATTAGCTTTTGTAGAAAATAGAGGGATGTGGTCAGAAAGAGAATTACCTCTTTGTGTGTGCTGGTATACAAGTAGAAAGGTCAAGCCATGCTCCCTTTCTATGGAATATGTATAGAGTTCCTTGGTGCACTGAAGCCTTGTGTTATGTTTGAAGGGAAAATATACTCATTTTAACCAAGAACTTCTGGGAAAAAAAATTACCTTTTTCTTTCAAGTGCTGTTCAAATCCATTTGACATCTCAACCGGTCTAAAAATTACTGTTTCTCCTTGCATTGAACACTGGCATCAGGAGGGGACCTGGGGATGGGAGTAGCCTGTCCCTCAGCATGGCAGCCTCTGGTCTTGGTGCCACAGGCTGTGGTGCCAGCTCTGGATGACTGAGCAAATCCAGAGAAGTCACACCTGTGCACAGTGGGATGCTCTCCTCCCTCCCTCCCTGCTCACTGTCCCTGCTAACTGTGGGGTTCTCCCCACTGGCTTCACCAGCAGCTGGACATGGGCAGGGTAACATCCTGTCCAGGTGGGGGTTGCTGTTTAAAAGATCTGCTAAAAATAGCAAAAAAACCCTATAGAAGTTGTTCCAGTTTTCAGGTGTTCCATTCTCACTGGAAGGATAGGCTTTTAGTGGCAGAGAGGGTATCAAAGAATGATCATTAAAGCCACGGTCATTCTCTCTGCATTCAGGGCCATTTGGGAGCCAAAGTAATTGTGTCTCTCAAAGATGAGCCTGTTATGTGTGAGCCCACTCAGGTATTTCTGTGCTAGCAGAGCAACCCTTAATGAGCCCTTTTAAATGCCACAAAGAGGCACAAAGCCACATTACTGCAAAAAGAGATCAAGTCCATGATTTCTTAGCAATTCCTAATGATGTAATTCTTTTGCTTTGCAGCACTAATACTCCTGGGTTGTTTGGCTGGAGTCACTTAGGAAACTTCAAGAAACTTTGGAAAACAGCACTGCAGAACTTAGATGTTTCTCTCATATCTGTGAGAATAATACATTCACAGCCAAATTAGTTGCTGTGGAGTTAAAATTATGTCCAGAAAATATAAGGGGTGGAGAATGGAGACATTTTGGAACAAGAAAAAAAAGGTATTTGGAAACTTTTTAAATAGAAATCCTATAGAAAACAGGTCACCTGGGACACAGAAAGGATATCCTCATTTTTCATCATTAGAAAGAAACATGACTATAATAAAAAACACATTCCAGAATACTGATCTGTTTATTCACTATAGATGGTCTGAATTAGCAATGGGTTAGGAAACACAGATGCACAAAGATAAAAAAATAAGGGTACATAAGACTAGGTTTTTCCTTTTAGATGTCCATATCCAAACATGAAGTTTTTAATCTAATGATGCATGTTCTTCTCTTTACTGAAGTGAGGTAGTTAAACAGCCCCCAGCCTTAGATGGGAGCAGGGCATGGCTGTGATGGTCTTTGCAGCTTTCTGAGCTTGTTACCACTCCAACTTCTGCTCTGTTCCATGATTTTCCACATTCCTTGCTGCTCTTCATCTTACATTTGTACCTTCATTTCCAAGTGGTGAAGGCTGAGCTGGGGGGCTGGGTAAGGACACAGGGGGAGGACCCAGCCTCTGGCAGTGTCCCATCCCTGGGCAGTGAAGCTGCAGAGGCCCTTGTTTCTGGCAGCAGCAAGGAAAGCGTTAGCGCTCCTCTGCTCTCCTTCCTGCTCCTTTTTCCATAAACACCATTTGACCACACCTATGGACTGTTGTTCCCTTGGCCTGGCTGAAACCAGATCACTCCACCAGCCAGCTCTGGGCTGCTCCCCACTGCTGCTTCAGCGTCTTCTCTCCATCTGCACCATGCTTTGGTGTACCCAGGCACCAAGCTTTGCTGTGAGAGCAGTGGGGTAGGAAGGAGCAGAGTTTCCAAGGCCTTTCTCCCAGTTCAGTGCTCCAGCAGCCAGGCTGGGCAGCCTCCATCTCTCCCACAGAGAGGGATGCTGAGCCACAGAACCATGGGAGGTGACTGTAAAGTTGAAGTATCTTCTGCTTGAGGCACTCCAATAAAAACCTAGAACGGAGACTAACACATTCTAGTCTCTGTTTCTTTAATTCAATGAAAAATATCATGTGCTCTGGGCTGGGCAGCCTGCAGAGAAGAGGGTGGTGATGCCAGAGGGTGGCAACATACGCAGCCACCCAGGTCTAACATGCTGCCTGACATGGGTGGGTGCATCCCTAGAGCATCCTGCTGCAGGGAGTCCATCCCTGCTCTGTCACAACAATTTTCACCACCTTTGATGCACTCCAGTCCTCCAGTGACTCTCTCAGCTTGTTAATTAGGCAGGTGAAAGATGGATGGGTGCCAGGTTAATGGGCTCCCACCAGCAAGGTGTCCAGCAAGTAGGAGGATCAGTAGCAGGAGGACACAACTGAGCAGGATGGGTGCTGAGGGGCAGACACCCTGTTTTGGTAGCAGGGAGCTGCCAGACAAGGTCAGTCTGTCTTTTGGATTGTACCCAGTGATAGATGGTTCCCCAATGCCTGTGTATTTGGAAACCATATGTGCATGGCCCATCATGACCTGATCCCCAGCCTTCTGTTAGTAACAATACTCAGTTCCACAAAGGTAGCAGTAAATCTTTATCATGGCAGCACAACTTTAGGATTTAAGATAAGCATTAAAACCTTCAGCTGTGCCTGTTGAAGTTGCTAAGTTAAATTTCTGGTCTTTCTGGTACATCTCTGAATGATATGAATGGCATGACAGAATTTTTTGCTAACAAAAAATTATTGTTCCAGCTTTTTAAGATACATTTCTCATTCTGGTCACTGCTGTTATGCTACTTCAGCAGCTTTAAGTAGTCAAGCTAATTGTGACAGCAGCGATTTGTTTGTTCTGAATCAGAAGTTTCATTATGGAAAGTTACTGGCTGTATTTTGTAACCATTAGTGTCAGAGAACTTGTACAGGTCAGGAAATGCATAGAGCCAGCAGTCTACTCACTTGGAAAGGTATCCGTAGACAATAAAGTTTTATGAACAGAAATTTAATGGCATGGATCTTTCCAGATTTTCCAAAGAGGCTGAGCATAAATGATTTTTAATGCTGAATCCTTTTAGTTAAGTATCTGCTGGTTTCACAGGCTGCATCCTGCTCCACTCCTGTACAATGGGGCCATCTGTAATTGATGAACCTTCAACCTTTCTGTGTTAATTTTGTCTAAGCTTTGGAGGAAGGTGTTAATTAAAAATTAAAAGAATCTTCTTTCCACTAAATTAAAGAGCATTTAAAAAATAGAAATGCAACCCTCTGATAGCTGTTTAGCAGCTGGAAGGATAGTCTATCAGCCAGCCAGAGAAGGAACAGCAGAAATGAATATACATATGTATCCATATGTAGTGCTCGGTTTTCTTGAGCAATTGCCATTTTATCCTGGAGTAACCCATGAATCATTTGCAGGAGGGTGTCAGATAATGCTTTCTTCAAGCCCAAGCCAGCTGTATGTGCAGTCAGGGAGAGCCATATGGTGCCTGGTGTGCAAGGCTGATATTTGCTGGGTTCTGAAGATAGCTCTAAAGTCTGTCTCATGGCATGAGCCCTGAGCTGCATTTGGCAGCTGCTTTCTGCCTAGGAGATTCATGGACCAAGGGACACACACACTGGAAGGGTTGGAAGGCAGGACGGTTTCCAAATTATGTAGAAAAGCTGTCCCTCTTCAGGTAAGAGACTTTTTTCAGTTTTGCCATTCATACAAACCACTCTCAGCAGATAAAGTAAATGTGTATTTTTTTGAATGCTTTTTTCTTCCTGGTTACACAGTTCATTAATTCAGTACAATTCCTGTCCTTCTTGGAGGTATGCACCCTTTTCTTATCCAATTCTTTTTTTTTTTTTTTTCTGTTGTGACTAAGTGCTAGAACTTAATCATGAGACTGGGTAACTGTGCTGAGACTCATCTAAATGCTGTATTTCTGTCTGAACAAGTCTGCCAGCATTTCATCATAAATTGTTTTGCATGGACACTTAAAAATTCACTTTTTTGGTGTTTGAATTTCTTTTATAGTGAGTTTTTTCACATATGCTCAAGGCTAATAGAGTTTGAAACACTTTCATAAACCCCATTTTTGAGACATTTGAAAGGTTGACATTCTCTGCACTTCCTTTGCTTCTGAAGGCCTCTCTCCTTGTAAAATATTATTAGAATAGATGCATTCCTTCACATCCGTGGACTTGGTGCCTTTTTAAAATAGCATTTGTCCAGGAGAGGTTTATATGCAGGTGAGCATGAGAGTTCAAGTCTACACCTCTTCCTTCTCAGGAGGGTGCCTGACCATCAGGCTATGCCCAAAGGACATTCTCTACCCATCTGTGTCATGCTGCAATGGAGAAGTTGTGGATCCAAAAGTGAAAGAGTGAATGGAAGCTTTGTTTGCTTTTTAGCCCTGTGCTCAGTGTCCTTCAAGGCATATCTTCATTCCCTCTTGTGCTTCTGGGACTTCTTTGGTACCCATTCCTAGCACCAGCAATGTTAGTGCTAAAATAAACATAGCACTTGTTTAGGAGTTTGGGGCTGGGAATGTGGCAAACCTGAACAGGTACATGGCACAGTGAAGTGGGCATATTCTGGAGAATATTGCCTGACAGCTGTGATTAAATTCCTAACTGTATCAGCTTGTTTATCTTTTTTCCCCTATTCATATTCCTGGGGAAAAAATGATAGGTTAGAGGAGGAAAAATGATAGCTTAGAGACAAGGAAAATACTGAGTTTGGTTTTAGCTGTTTCCTTTAAATTAAAGGAATTGGCAAGATAGTTAGAAAGAAACTGTAGAGACCAACAGTAGAAGTTAGATCATTGTGAGAAACAGGAATATTAACTGCTTTGTACAGGGGTGATGGGATCACATAAGATTATTATTTTCACCAAAAAGATTTATCAAAATACTGTAATATCATCATAATTTGTCAGCAATTGTGAAGCCCAGGTACCTCAGCCAATGTTTCAAATTTTACATAATTGTCAATGTCTATGGGAAACACAATGAAATATGCCTTGTTCTTAATTGATTCCTTTTGCACCATATTTTTCACACAGACTTGGCTGTTGGCCTTTCTTTTCTAAGTGAGGGTTTCAACAAGTGAAGAAGATGGATGGCCAAACCAATCAAGTCCAGAATATGAAAAGGTCAAAGCACTCAGCGAGCACACTGCAGACTGCTTCCAGATAGCCCAAGCATAATGAGTCAGATAAATTTCTCTTAGAACAAACAAAATAAGGAAACTAGAAGTAGTTCAAGATGGTAATGTTTTCTTTATGACTTGAGGACCACCATGAACTATGGAGTACAAAATAGGATAAAACTCTTTTCCTGATCTATCCTGTTGAAATAGAGGAGAACAAAACTAAATAGTTTGCGTTTGCAATGATAAATAGATTTGTGTCAACATTTAAAGTAAATGAAGACTGATGTGTGCAGAGAGATGTTAACTTTTGTGTATGGTTACAGCTTCCTTCTTTGTAAAGGTATTAAATTAGATCCTTGTAGAAACATGACCAATGTATGTACCCCTAGGTCCTGGGCAATGGACACAGCTAAGCAAAAGGAGTGCAGGAGGGCTGCCATGGTCTCTCTTTGTGGTCTCCAATGCCAACAGCTCTACATTGCAATAACTGAATTAAATCCTAAGATTTAATGTGGGTAGTGGTGGGAGATTCCTGCCTGCAGCATACCAGTGGCAGCAGGGCTGTGGGAACTCCACTGGTGTCAGCAGAGCACAGATGAGAACCCCAGTAATGGCAGAGGTGCCTGGCCACTGGCAACCAGGGCCAGCAGAACCTGCCTTCCCACCTGGACAAACTCAGTGCACTTGGGAAGGGAAAACTGTTCAGAATGATCAGAGGAAGTATTTGGTTGCCAAATCCTCCCAAATCAATATGTGTGCTAATTTTTAATGGGTTTCTGTTACTTTCAGGCTTATCTTTAGTTGCTGCTCTGTTGCACTTGGCAGGAGAGAAATAAATACAAACCATTATTGCTGCACTATCTTGAATACCAAGCATGCTTTCATTCCATCTATCTAACATGAGTAGAAGATAAACTGGTAGCTTATTCCCTCTTTATTTACAAAAATAAAGGAGAGTGATCAGTGGAGACCTCATGAAGAGGAACCTGTGGTGACTTTGGAGGGTACATCTGTACAACTACATAAGTGATAAAGACAAAAATACTGCTCTGAAAGGGACATGAATGACAGATGTGTGTTTTATTTTTGTTTCTATCTTGCACAGTTTGTGGGGATTTGGGAGAAATATAACCCTCGGTATTTAATGAAACATCTCTAATCTGGTGGAGGAGCTTCACCTCAGCCCGTGTGAGATCCTAATTCCCACTCAAGAACTGTGGAGGTAGACCCTGTTGTAACTTTGAAGTTGTAACTTGAGGAGGAACCTGTGCCCAGTGATATTACCCTGGCACTTGCTGAGAAACACAGATGTCCAGCTTTGGGAGAAAAAATACTTTGATCTGCATTTGATACAAAAGCCACCCTCTTTGGGAGAGAGTGGGAAAATAGACTAACGGACAGTAAATTAACTAGAAGATCTATACAAAGCATTGCCTTTTGCAGGTGTTGTCAGCTTACAGTAGCCCCCATTCATTTCGAGAGTCTTATAAATCTCACTGGCTTTCAGTGATGGACTGAGGTGTCAAAACACCTTTGCAAGTCTGGGCACTGGAACTTAAGACTCCTGCTGGAAAAGTGTGGTTGAAGGCAAAGAGGAGGGGAGATGGTGGAAAAATGCTCTTCATGTAGCATTGCAAAGGTGTAGGCATGTGAAGTGAAACTCCAACTACAATTTTAATTGCAAATGTGTAGTGGAGGCAATGCAGCTATAATGCTCTGCCCCATTAAGACTCAAAGCCCTAACACTGGGTTGATCTGACTCACTGGAGGGTGAGAAATTTAATGTGCTGTACTGCTTGCCACAAATAACATTTGATTTCAAAACAGTAAGTATACCAGGGTTGTTCCAAGCTGTTCCAAGCAGATAAGATTTAAACCCAGCATGCTAGCTTTACATTGGTGACTAATGATTGAATGGAGGTGCAGAGCAAAGGTATCTTCAAGTAAGTAATCTCACTGGGTAAATGAGATTTGGACTGTGTTTTCTAGCAAATTTAGATTTAGAATAAATTATACTTTTTTGAAAAATTATGGGCCCTGTTGGAATTGCATTTTGCATCTCACATAGGTAAAAAATGTATGTGTAGTTAATCCATTAGTACTTAGCTGCCTCCCTGAGGTGAGCAACTCCAGCACCTGCAGACATCTGGGTGTGAGCTGTTCCCATGGATCCATCCCCATTCTTCAGCCATTCACTGGATAGGCATCTCCAGATGGATGTGCCAACTGGGAATCATAGAATCATAGGATACTTCTCTTTTCAATGCCACAACATCATAATTCCTTCCTGCCAACAAAACAACTTAGTGGTTCACAGATGAAGGATTTTGTTTGATTGTTGGTTCAGATACTTGTGTTGGAAACATCCTTTATACTTATTAAAACCTGCTGCATCTTAAAATGTTTTGTTCAGAGAAGGGACTTAAAGATGTAACCAGGAAAAATTATCAGCTGCTTGCCACATGAGAGGATTAAGGACCACAATTTGTCAAGGGTGTGACAACTATATTCCTTAGAGCACATGTAATTTCATGCAACTCTTAAAAACATTCATGTGTTTTGTCTTCAAGATGCAACAGTCTGTTATGAAATAAATGTACACACACACACAGGACCATAGGAGGACTTGCAGCCTCAGGTGAGCCAAGAGGCATTTTCTTTCCCATTGAAATTCCCCTGACAAGAATGATTCCTTTTGTCCTAACCCCTCTTCTGGCTATTCCATTGTACCTGTGAGGACATGATTGCCAAGTTATCGTTCCTGGTTCAGCTGCTGCAGCGGGAAGCTTGATCCTACCTCAGCTGTGTCTAGACAAAGCCAACAGCAAGAAAATCAGTGTTCTGGTGAAGTGCTAAAATGTGAAACAGTTGCCAAGAATTGTAATTTAAGAGGGATTAAAAATGGGCCTATCACAACCACCAGTGAACAACCCTATGAAAATAAAAGCTTTCTTCCAAAAAAATTGAACCTGTGTTTGCTGTTGAACACTTAATCCTCCAGGGCTTGCAGAGCACTTTGCAATTTCACCTTCACTTTTACCCTTGTCTCCTTCCTCCAGTCTGGTAAGCAAATGATATGGATTCAACTTCTCCCTTTTAAGACTTTTGCTATGTTGAGCTCACATCCCTGTCCCTCTGACAAAGCTTTAGCTGCATCTCCCCCCTTAAGCCTCCTTCCCTGTAACCTAAGAGTGGAACTTCCTGCTGGTTCTTTAGCTTGGTATTGTGGACCACAGAAAACTATTCAGGTAGTCTTGGTGGGCATAAAATGCTAACATCTTAAAAGAAATATTTTATTTTAATTATTGCTGCTATGAAATTAGTGTGATTAATTTTATTTACAACTTCACCAATGGCTATTTAGCCTTAGTCACAGTCCTATGAGGCAAGTAAGTAAATGGCATTGAGGAAGATTCCCAGCCCAGATCCAGGTATGAATCAGTGGCAAAGTCCAAGTTCATAATTCCCACCAGAATTCTCCACAGACCATTAGAAATCATGGTTTGTTCTTTTTTCCAATGTGATGGGCAACATCCCTTGCTTTTCCCAGAAAGACTCACCAGGAAGAGGAAGCACCTATGCTTCCCTAAACAGAATCAGTAAGAGATCAACTGAGGGAATGAGGACAAATTCCTCATTCCAAATGGGTAATTTTTAAATTTTTGGAGGGTAATTTTTACCCTCCAAAATGGATAAATTTTAAAACTTCTGGGTAATCTTTAAAACTTTTGTTTGATTCTCACAAGGATGGAGGGACAAGTTTCCAGAGGTTCCAGTACCTAAAAAGACATGCTTAAGGCATGATCACTAAGTGAAAATTAGGATACAAAACAGGAATATTGCAGTGACATGATAGGATGTTATTTCTACTTTCACTATTGCTCACCAGTAACTAAGTTCACCAGCAGATCCATAGAGCAAAATAAAAATACTCTGATAGAAATACTCTGGGGGAAAATTGAGACTTGTAAAATCATATATTGAAGTTTTCACAGTACTATATGATTTTGTAATAGAGTCTTCTATAACCTGGTTATTACCATTGAGCACTGGAATGAAAATCCTTTAGAAGAAACCACAAAAAAAGGTTTGTTTTTCCTTAAACCCTTTATCCCAGAACTGGGCAGTATTATATCTACATTTTTGAATACACAGGACTCTGTTTTTAAATTGTCTATTTAAAATATAAAATACTTAAAATTTCAATGCCAAATTAGAACAAGTTCTTAGCTATGTCACAACGTGGCATGCCAACGTTGACTTGATTTTTCACAGAAGATTGATTTCCTCTTTTAGTGGCATAAAACACCTTTGAAAATGTCAGTCTAATGCCTCCATCTTCATATTCATTGTTTTACAATAAAATATGGCTTACAAAACTAAAATCATTTACTGACAACCACAATAAGCCTCATGTCACCTTAGCATCAGTGGGTCAGTTGGATACATTTCCAAAGGTACTGGACAATTTGGAGCACAGCCTAAGGTAGGCTTTTCAGGACCCTCATTTCTTAAACAAAAGTTTGTTATGGTACCCATGGAGAAACTCAGAGACTGAAATTTCACAAATCACAATATTTTATCATTTGTCTATTTGTTTGCTTACTTTTAGCTACTCTGCAGAGAAAACTCATATTTGCAAAAGGGGATCTTTTCTGTAAGTTCATAGATGCACACCATGTGTGTCAACCATAACTGGTTGGAACAAATTCCTTGCAAAGAGGAGAAATTCAACATGGGCATAGGCAACCCTCCTACATGAACAACATGTTTCACTATCTTAGTTTGAGCAAAGCAGAACAGAGCCCTGCTCAGTAAGTGGATGCCATTGGAAACCATGCCTCTATTATTCAAGTCTCTATTACTGAAGTGTCTGCCTCTACTATGACAGCGTCTCAGAAGGTCGGATCATTGCCAGGAGTGTATTTTGAAGCTATCCAAAGCACCAAGTTTGAAACTCTTCAAAATCAAGAAGTCTGTGGTGGTGCTCAGCCATGACCCTCAGCTTGGGTGTCCTGTGATAGATCACCCTGCGTTACACTGTAGGGGAAGCCCTGCAGGAATTCCCTGGACCTGTGCCCAAAGCCTCAAAACCAAGGACTGGTGACTTGTGGCCAATGCGGGTACCAGGTTCCTTTGGGAGCTCTGAGCACTTTATGTATTTGAGGCTGTCACTTCTTCCTGCATTTTGAGGCAGATGCTGCTCCTCCCAAATCCCATGCTGAGGGGACTACATGCCAAAAGCAGCTTGTTGGTTTTTTTTTTCCTTTTCCTTCTTCTTTTACCAAGAAAGAGACAGCTTAGCCTATGATGCCTTCCAAAGATGATATAACATTACCTCGGGGAGGCTATGCCCCCAGTCCTGTTAGGACTCTGTCACACCACATCAGTCTGGAGCACAGGCTTGCTCCTTGCTCCATGGTATAAAACAAGTTCCTTCCAGCAAGAGTTTTACAGCAAGCTCACAGTTGCTTTAAATTAGAAAAGTTGGGAGGTGGCCAAGGAAAGGAGCGGGAGCTCGTTCAGCTGAGACAGACACTTAAAAAACTCTGTAAGAGCATCAAGCCTCAGATAGATTTTCACAACGTACCTTTTTTTTTGTCATCCCAGCATTTACATTTGTTTTAAAGGATTTTGAATCACCAAAAAATTATCTCCTGACTTTAATCTACAGCTCTTGCACTACCTAAACAGAGCACATTGCTTTCCCTGAAAAATCAGATCTCATCTACTCAACCGTGAAGGTAAGTTGTAACTGATTCTACTTTCCTGAACTGACTTCTCTGAAATGCACTTGAAGAAAGGAATGCAATAGAAATATCTTTTGAAAAATGCATATTTTTTTTCTGAGATACATGTGATTCTGTTAGACTGTAGTGGTGTCTCAGTGAAATCTGCTTATGTATCTTTTCTTGTAAGAGATCAGTAATAAACTTGGACATTCATGCACAAAACATCCTCATCAGAAAGTTAGCAAACAGATTGTTTAAAAATCAAGCATGTAATATTCTGACAAAAAAAAAAAAAAAGTTTTAAATGTCTACCTTTCACAGGGTTCAGGGTGACTAAATTACCTAAAACATTTTAAAATTATTTCTCTGTATCTAGTGTTAATCTTACATTCCACCAACCCAGAGCAGATTACTGGGGTTTTTTCACTCATTAATGATTCCAAATCTTCACTCTAACCGTAGTTGCTATGGTTTCATAGAAACTTGTTTTGGAAAAAAATAAAAATAAAACAAACTATAAATACCAAATAAACCATTTTGCTTCAGGCTTGCACTATGGCAAAGTTAAGCTCCTGCATCTAACTTATTAAACTCTCACAAATGTATCCATTTGCTATTTTGCTGCTGTGTTTCTTCTCCTTGGTTGGGGTTTTTTTCCAGGTCATTTTACTTTTTGTGTTTCCACTGCTACCAGCAGTGTGCTTTGTGCCTAAGAGTAGGCTGGCAAGAGACTGTGTGTTGTTAAATACAAATGAAATGCTGAGTATAAGTGATTAATCACATCCTTGGTCTGGGTAGGTGAGAGTATAAGTGGATTAGCAGTTTCAAGGTCCCTTTTTTCTGCTGGGTCTCTGGTTACCATTACCCATGGGAGGCTGAGGCAAGCACTGCCTGCTGCCCAAAACCTGATAGTCACAGTGGGGGCTAATTCCTCTAACCCACTCGTTTTCAAGGAAATGATGAAGCTTTTCAGGCTGAAGTTGTAGGAAAATATGGGTGTGAGCACAGCATTACCCACAGCCCTTGGAGCTGTACAAGCTGTGGAAATTCAGTAACAGGAACCTGCTTCAGAAATCACACAACTATTGTGTTCTATAGCACGATGTGTTTAAGAAGCAGAAAATCCCTTCTTCCTGTAGTGCCTGTCCCCTGTTTTCCCTGACCTGGGACAACTTCAGCTATTCTACTGGAGTAGATTTACCCTGGTGGGAATGGAGGGTTGTCAATGTCCCTAATGCTATGTTCCCATGCATCACACTGTAAGAAATAGATTTAAAAGCAGAGAAACACAGAGCAGGGAGGGCAGGGAAAAGAGTGTAGAAAATCAAAACTGTAAGTGGAGGAGCTGGTATGCCTGCCCACTGTCATGGAAGAAATGCTAAAATCCTCTTGAATTTGAAGCCCTGTGTTAAGTTTGTGCCAAATGGGAAGCCCACCATCACCATCTTTGCTGAACTCTGGAAAGGTGGAGCTAGGAACACCTCCATCAGGTGTCTCCTGGGTGAGGACTACATGGTGTAGGGATTGGGATGTGTATTCACTATGAGTGCTTGCCTATTCCTTGTCCTTCCTCTACAATACCCTGGCAATCTGATGAGTAGGTGGGAGTAAGGGTGGTAAAGGCTGCTCCATGCTGCTTGTTGATACTGGAGACAGGAGGGGTTCTGAGAAGGAATATGTCAGCCAAAGGGACTGCTTCTGGCTCAGCAGCAATGACAGGGAAGGATGCAAACAGAGAAGGTAGTGTTTTGTTATTTCATCCCCTTCATCATCTCCACACTTCGGTGTTGCACTTATTCATGGTTCAGTCACAGTGACAAGGTGAGGAGGTAGATGGAAATCCACATTTCTGAGGGCAGGGTTTGAGTGCCTGCAGAAGAAGTTTTTCTGTCCCATTCCCATAGCTAACTTACATCCTTAATTCCCTGTGACATGCCCATTCACAAGTCAATCCTAAGCACTGCTAAGTCTGAGTTACAGAGTCCTTAAACAGATGCTGTATGAACATTACACATACTGTCATTGCATGGTCAAATAACATCCTGTTACCAAAGGACTACATTGCAAATGATGAAACTAAAATTTAGATTCACCAGAAAAACTTAACCTCGCAGGGAAGCAAAAATCCCAAGGCTCCAACCTTTTACACAAATAATGGTCATTTAAAAAGTGTGTCTGATTCTGAGATGTGACTTGTCACAGATATGAGACAGGTCAAACTCCATTTTCACTGCTGAAGTGGATTCTCTGTCCATCAAAAGGTCAGCAGAGTGATTATGCGATTGCCTTGACAGAGAAATCTAGTCTTTTCAGGCTCATCTTCATGGTACTACCAGGGAAACAAAGGCTACAAATGAGAAAACCACTGGGCAGATTTATATTTTAGTTACAGATATCGGGCTGCAACTGTCAGCAAAGGGTATTTATTTTTGCTCCCAGTCTCTCTAAAGTAAAAGGTGCACATCACTTCTCTGCATTTCTCTGTTAGGCTGAAGAAGGAACCTAGATTACTCTGATTTCCCAAAGCTGAAATAAACAGTTCATGCTCTTCATAAATTAGAATTCAGCTTTAATTTTCCGAAAAGCAGTGTGAAACTGGTCTTGGTTGTCTACTCTCAAGACTAACCTGATGTTGGATGCAAATGGGAAAGACCAAAGTGATGAAAGCAGATCAGCAAAGCACCTGATTCAAGTCTTCAAAGATAGTTTAGAGTTTCACTAAACCTTGGAGTGGGGATAGAGGCATATGACTAAAGAGTACATATTTCTGTGAGGTTTAAGTGTTGGGAAGAACAGAACTGTTTAGTGTAAAATTAATTCTTCTCACAGGGGATAATGAGAACCACTTTTAAAGGGGAAGAATAGGTTGTGAATAATGGGAAAACACATCCTGGCAGTGAGAGATACACAGTTATAAAATTATCCAGAGGGAAAGAAGGGAAAAGTCTCACTGGCTGGGATGTTTCACTTACTCTGGGCAAACCCAGCAGAAATCTGTGGGGAGCAATCATTCCTAGGCTGAGAGATGTGATAGTCCATATGTTGTGCTGGCTTAAATGTATTGGCTCATCTTCAGTCTATCTACTGTATTTGTCTTCCTCATCCATGTGAGCATCATGTCTCCCAGACCCAAATGGGGTGCAGCCTACAGAAGTGGAGGCCAAATCTCAAAAATTTAATGGAGATAGTTGATTATGTTTAGACACCATCAGGCCACCCATCCTATTTTCAACTCAGGATCTCCCTTTCTTTTTTGGAAAGACCCCAAAACCAAAATCAGACATCCTGCAACAAACAGGAACATCTCCTTGGCAGGAGTCCAAGGTTATAGTTAAGGGAAGGGATAAGAAAGGTTTAAGGAAAGGAACTGTTCAGTTAAGGAAATGGGTTTTTTGGATGTATTCACGCACTCTGTTTTATTTCTCTCTCTCTCTCTCTCTCTTTTTTTTTTCTTTTTTTTTTCTTCTACATTCTTCAATAAATATATTTTTCTTTCAGGAAAAAATGAGACTGGGGAGAGCATTAATAGCTGAGGTGGGACCTAAAATGTAGTTCAAAAAAATGTGCAATAAAAACAGGGAGTGACATTGCTATAAAACCAAGGAGAGCTGGAAGGGCAGAGCTGAAGAGCTGAGTGTCTGGCCTGCTCTTCCCACTCCCCACCTCTTCCCACTGGTCTGATGGGCCTCATGACTGGATTCAGGCCAACGTAGGAGTCCCATCACTGCAGCACAGGGGAAAGTGATTTGTGAGCTGCTGAGAGAGAGACCTCCCTTGGGTATTTTACCCCTTGGAAAAAAACCAGAAGAATTCAATTTTTTTTTATTTTATTTGTCCAGGAAAAATCTCCCTTTTCTTGGAGGGGGACTCTCCTGGTGCTGGAACATACATCTGCTATTCTCACTAGCAGTTACGACTCAAGACCAAAAGTCTTTTTCCTTTTCAGGAGTCTATAAAAACTTGATGTTACGCCAGCCTTGCTAGGCCTGCACTGATGTTCCTGCACAGTGACAGTCTGCTGCCTTTCAGTGCACCTGAGGACTGAGCCTACTTCCCCAACACATCCCAGTCCACTGTTTCCAATCCTTTTTCACTATCACTAAACAGAGGAAATGCAGAGAAGCATGTAGATTGCTCTTTGCATCCATTCCCTATTCTAGACACCATGTTGGTATTTATTTCAGAGAGCATTTGGCTCCTTTGAGTCTCTGTAAGTTCCAACTCTGTACAGACGTGATCTGAAAGTTATCTTCCAGGGACTGTCCTTTTTTGGCCCCTAAACCTGAGATCATAGCCCTGCATCAGCAACCCACGTAGTCCCACACATCTTTGCTTGTCTCCTCCTGTGAATTACGAACCTGGCAGCCTCCTTCTCACAGACCTTCCATTTTCCTGGTGTGTCTGTGTGTTTACCCAGGGTAAACCACTTTACTGCTTCCTCACAGGAGGTTCCTGAGGTAGGCAGCCACTCCTGCCAGAATTACAGTGGTTGATGGGTGATTCTGTGGCCTGCTCAAGTGATCTGGGAAGGCATTCTCCAGCTTCTGGACAGCTGATTTCCCACCAAGGCTGCTTTGGCCTCTCTTGAGATATTGTTTGTGCCATTCAGTGCAGATATTCCTGCTAGAAATATCTGCAGATGACCTCTGAGCACAAGCTTTGAGGTGGACCAGCAAGAAACTATTCCAGGGAGAGGTAGTAATTTTGGGAGTGGGAATAGGATGACTTACGCTCCAGCAAAACAGCTTGCACAAAGGCCTGGTGTCTGGAACACACCTGGAACTCTCCTGGAAGAAGGGAATTTTCATTTCTTTCCCTGTCTTGGGTAAAGGGAAAAGAAAATTAAGAAAAAATGTTCCCTTTACTGACTCAACAACATCACCATTAATTTCTCCATGTGTCTGAAAGTCCCACATGGGAATGCAAAAATCAAGTGACATCAATAATCTGGCAGATGGAAACAGTTTAAGCAGAATAAGCAGGACCAGTAGCCCTGGCTAACTGTGAAACAGGTTGTCCTATTCCCTCTCCCCTCCTTCCTGCCCCACAGCAAGAGTGGGTACTCCCTGTCCGGGCTTGGCTCTTGGGCTCTCAGAGGGGCTGTGCTGCACAGCCTCCATGGACCTTCATGGCTCTGCAGGGGAGATTATTTGATTATCTTGAGAAGGAGCTGTATTTCTCTGTATATTAAGATTTGCAGATGAGTTGCACAGCTTTACATCGGACTGGGGTGTTGGAAGCTGCATTGGAGACTGCCTTCAGCTTTTTAAGTAGAGTTGAGAATTTCCTCTGCAGAACTGCCTAGGATGGCAATCACCATGCTGACAGGCCACAAACCTCAGTCCTGATTCAAAATTCCTGTTCACGGAATTTCTCAGAGAGAAATACATCACTTTTCGCTGTGTCACACCTGAACAGTGCCTTCTGCACTACCAGGAGGTGCCTAAATTGTAGGACCTCTTCTGTACAGCTGGTCTAAGAGCCTGCTCTGAACCCACCTGGAGTGTCTGCCTCTGACAGATCTAACAGAATATACAAAATTTTTTTATTAAATGAAAATAATCCTTAAACTCACCAGGAGAAAATATCCAGGAAAAAAAGAAAGAAGGCACCTTGGGAACAGGAGGTGTTAGAAAGCACCAATTATCTTCTATTCTCCCTTTCTGCAGACATGATCTGTCCTTGAGAGTCAGGACTTCTGTCTGAGACTTTTGATTGCCAAAGGCTGAGAAAAAAGAAGTCTGAATTCTGTGTGTAAAACATCTGTTTCTGCAGCCCAACAGGGCATGTATTAAATCCCTGTAGTGAGAGTCAGGTCACAAGTGAGGTCAAATCAGTCCTCATAGTTCCTTTTGTGAGTGTGACATAAGGACATGCACAGATCAGGTCTGCTGTGGGTGCAGCTCCAGAGATGCCCAGGGCATATTTGGATTGCTGTACCTGGCAGGATTTACCCCTAGATTTCCCCTCCTGCAAATAGAGTCTTGTAGCCAGGAGAATTGTTTTTGTACCTCCTGAACAAGTTAAACACCCTTGTGAAGAACTTTGATGAGATGTGTCTCTTGGCTATTTCCAACCTGACTCAGTAATCAGGAAGTTGTATCACCTTTGCAAGGATAGGCCAGGTTTGCAAAACCCCTCTGTTCCCTTAGTTAGGGCCATTTTCTTCATCAGAAAGGATGGCCAGGACACTCACTGCCATCAGTGCTTATGCTTGAGCAGCCTCTGCATTGACTCTGGCACGAGCTTTGGATTCCTTGTCATTAAGACTTGATGATCCCATAGCAGAAACAATTTTGTTTGCATGGAAGAACTGCCAAGACACCCTTAAAAGGAAGGCTGTGCCAAGAGCACGCTGCTGGAGATGCTCACCACTGCTCCAGCCTCCCCAAGAACCATCCTGAGCAAGTCCAGGATCAGGCGTGTGCCTCCCCTGCCCCGCTGAGCCCCAGTGCAGAGGGGAGACAGCCTGATCCTTTCAGCCCCCATGGCCAGAGGAGGGCAGGACCATGGCCTGGCACAGGGTCCCCCCTCAGAGCAGCCCAGCCAGCCTTGTTCCTGTACACGCCTCCATTCCAGGCTGTCAGCGGAAGCAGATGTTTCTAATTTATCACTAAAACCAAACAACTTAATCCACCAAATATGCAGCAGTGGGGGGCGAGGGGGGGGGGCTTTCACTTAAAGCTTATTTATAAATTGGATGATTAAGGTTAATTTGTCTATGAATGAGGCAAATCTGTGTCAAATATTGTTATTAATGCTTCCTCCCTCTAATTTTTGCAAGTCCTAAACATCCAAAGCCTTTTCAACCTGAGGCAATGGGACACATTCCTGTTCTGCTGGCCAAAAGCATCTGGCACTGTTTCCTTTCATCAACAACTCCAATATTTATCTATTTAGCCCTTCAGAACATTATTTGGGTGTAACAGACATCGCAGTCCTCTGTGGTACAGGTGCCAGAGACAGGCCTCAGCAGCAACCCTAGCATACCCCTTCTTGTTTTTGGGAGTGTTATTTCCCCTTGGCTGCCTGGTAGTGATGGCTGGAGGGCAGCCTGGCACCGGAGAAGCCTGTGCTGGGAGCCCCTGGCAGTGGGGACTGTGCTCAGGGCTTGCACAGAAACTGCATCCTCACTCCACAGCATGGCTGAAGGCCCTGATGGGAAGGGTTCTGAGTCCAAGCCTATTTCAGATTAGACTGAGAAAATCATTTGCTTCCCCTGTGTTTATCAATCCTGGAGGTCATGGCCAGCCTCAGATCATCTGAGATTGCACGTGCACAGCTATTGATCCATCCAGCTACAAACAGTGAACACACCCTGTTCCTACAACCAGCACACGTCCTGCTTCTGCTGACACCCCTTAGACCACCAGCCCCTACTGCTCATAGCTTGTGATATTCCTCATGAAAAGAGGCTCTTCTCCAAGCAGCTGGCACTCAGCCATAGCACGTCTGCCATGCACAGCAGCAGATAGCCATGCAGTAGCCTTAAAAAGTTCTTAGCAGCACAAACATTGTGTGTCTGTGAAAGGTGAGGGGGAAAGGCAACCACAATCAGCAGTAGGATTGTCAAAGCAGCTGGGCATCCACAAAACAGAGAATTCCTGGTGCAGGAATTGGAGGGGGTACTTGTGTAGGGCCTTGGTAGTCCCCGGACCCCCACCCTGTGGTCCCAGGCTGGGAACACCAGGAGAACAAACTGGCACACAAAACCTAACCTGGTTATATGGGAAAAGAGCAGTTGTACTGATTTGCTCAGCTACATCTGTAAAAAGTAAGGATTTCATTAAGTGTCCTTGCCGGGTAGACATTGCTGTGCTCCTTATTCCCCTGCTTTAGAGAGGGACCCAATGGCACAGACTGACCCCCAGATGTTGCACACAAGAGTAAGTCCCTTCAATCCAGGGGTGTGGGTGCCTGTACTGCAGCCACAGCATGGCACGCTGCTTTTGGATGTTTGGGCATTCAGGTTTAATTGCAGAAGCTGAGTGGGTTGTAAGAAAATACAAAATAGCCTCTGCTGGGGTCACTGCAATGGTGATAAGGCTGTGGGACAGTGTTGCAATGACCAGTGCCCCTCTCCTTTGCAGTCTCTTGGCTGTAAGCAGGATTTTCTGGGGTTGGAGTAGTCAGGAAATCCTTCTCCTCCACTATTTCTATTAAATGGTAGCATTAGATAACATACCAGGATGTCAGTGAAATTCTCTTCAAGTCCAAATGTCAGGTGGGCTAAAGGGATGAGTGAAAAGGAGAATAGAAGAAAACCAGAAGGGAAGCAGCAGCAGCAGCAGCAGTGGGAGCACTAAGGGAATCAGCCATTAGTGTTCTCCTACAGCTACTACATTCCCATCCCTCCTAGACACAAAATGTATAAAGCAAGCTGGAAAACAATCAGTTTGAGAAGAAAACTGGAGACACCTGGAACACCACTGAGCTTGAAAAGAGCTGAAGCAATTCTAGTTTTTGTCGAACAAAAGAAGTCACTCTTTTTTGTAATTCGATCCAGACACTTCACAAACTTTGCTCTATCACTTTAACAGTTTACAGCTACATGCAATGGGAGCACCATAAACAATTTATTCTGTAACAGTGCAGTCTGCTTTTCAGGAAGCCTTTTCCCAAATGAAGAGATGCCATTCAATTCACTTTTACCAGTAGTACAGCTCTTTACTTCTTGAGAACTGGGCTGTGCTTCAAATGGTAATATACACTCTAAGTGGCTTCTACTCTGCCTAGTTAAAGAGGTGCCTTCCCTCATTCTGCACCCATAAGGGACGGTCAGAGGTAGCCTCATATCTGAAGGCTTTTTGCTTACAGGAAGGAAACTAATTGCAGTTCATTGCAGGAAAAGAACATTTTACTTTGATGTTTTCAATAGCTTGGTCTGAAATAGCCTCAACCTCACTCTAGACCTGATGAAAAGTGATGAATTTGAATGAGCAAAGTGGTTTCAAATTTCCAGATAAATCTTGTACACTATATTCTGGGGCCCTAATTTTTATTTCTGCTTGTTTTTCCCAAGGTTATAAAGAAGAAAGGGATATAGATTTAACTTATGGGAGACGATCTATGCATAAAGGACCATTTTCTTAAGCTGTGAGAAGATTAAATATAATGTTTTGCAATCATGTTCAAGGTACATGAGCAGCAGATTTTTGATGGGAAAGTGACACAAGCTACTGATAGAAAGCCTGCTTTCTAATTCCTGGGGAGTTTATTTTGCCTTCCTACCTCTGATGAAGTAGCAGTACTTGAAATAGGTTTTGCTTTTGGCTGAAGATACATCCCACAATGGAAGAGAGTAAATGTCCTTGCCTTAAAGCATCTCTGGGATTCATCCATGTTGTCTGACCTCTGAGACGAAAGGCAACTTAATAAAAAATCCTTTCTGACCCTCAGATGGAAGATCACACCAGTGCAGGCTCAGGACATTTATATCTGAGCATGAGAGTTTCTTTTGATGGGTTTTGATGTTATATGTTGTTGATGTTCCTAAATTATACAGCTCAGTGAAGCATTCAAAAACAAATGTTCAGCCCCCCTGGGGTATGGTACAAGGCCTAAGGATAAGCTTTGATGTGGATATAAAGTCGTGGTGGCTGTCAGATCCTGAGTCATTTTCCAGTGGCACCAATGTGACCAGAAAGGGAATATATATGCTTTCACACAGTTTTGAGCCAGAACTTCAACTTCTGCTGTGCAAACTGGTTATGCTGCCTTTGCAATCAGTGCAGCAGTGCTGGTGTATATCAGCTCAAGAACTGGATGGTCAGACTTCAAGACAGAAGTTATATGGGCAAGATATTACACATTATAGGTTTAAAAAGATTTGCCTTTTACATTTTAATGATATATTAAAATAAATTACAAATTTAAAGGTCAGAATTCTTCCTTTTTTTCTAAGGTGCAGTTTAAAGCATTAACAGGAATTTGCAGATCCTGAGTCCCTGCCCATTTTTACCTAGTGCCTACACTAGCTGAGACCACTTGAGGTAGTGTCATTAGCATCCTGCCTCAAGTGAGAAATTGCTGCAATCCTAATTTGGCTGGTTTGGCAAGCCTGAGCAGGTATGCAGCAGAGTGTCTAGAATGGGGACTGAGAGTATGGGACATCCACATAAGGGTTGCAAAGGAGTTTAACTGGGCCCCTCCAGGAAGCAGAACTAGTCTAGAATACATCTGTGGCCCATACTATATTTTTTTCATTTTTCACAGAAGTGATACATCATTTCCCAGCTACCTGCCATCTCTCTCTCTATACATATACATATATACATATATATACACACACATTTATGTATATATGTACATATACATATATACATATATATACAAACACATTTATACATGTATATGTATACATATATACACACACATCTATATATCTATATCTATATCTATATCTATATCTATATCTATATCTATATCTATATCTATATCTATATCTAATCATGGTAGGACCATGTATATAATAGCATTACTCACCAAAATCGAGATGTGAGATCAAAGTGTGAGCGCCATGCTTATGAGACACTTATTTAAATATAAACATTCTTGTCTTTCAAAAAAAGACTATCTTGCCTTTCAATTCTTCCCAAGCCCTCCTTATATATGAACTGAATTTCAAAACTAAAATTGATTGCAGTTGTCTTAAGTATATTTTTCCAGGCCTTTAATTTAAACAAGTTACAGCAATACTCACCTTCATACAGTTTTTGATCATTATGATATGAATTGTCACTGACAGCATTAAAGGACATAGGGACCTTTCCTCATTTCCAGAACCAGCTTTTCCCAATTTGGATCCCATTTTAGACTGTCAGAAGGGCTGTTTTTTAAGGGGATTCATTCATTCGATGATCCCTAGTACAGCTGCCTACCACATGTACAGCAGCAGTTTTAGCACTTTTTCATTTTCCCCCACTTTCAGCCTCAGCACTGGAACCCATTACATTGTTGGCATCTCATAAGTGCCGTGTTACTTTGCCCCTTGCTTCAAAAGGTGATCTCTAATAGCAGGGTGGCTGTTAATAACTAATAGCAGGAATGCACAGATTGCTGACAGCACGTAGGATGGCAGCCCTGAGAGATGGCCACTCAGTTCTTACTTTGCACAGATTGTAATCTCTGGCAAATATCATCCTTGTGCGCTATGTCCACATCTGTAAAATGAGATCCAATGTTTTGGCTTCCATGACAAATAAGCATAATCAAACAACTGGGTGATCAGCTATGGCAATAACCACACGTTTGTAATTTCCTGGGATAAAAGATGCAAAATCCCTCTGGATCATAATCACTGAGTCATCTTGCTCTTGGAGGTAATGGGGGGCAGGTGTACTGTATGGAATGGAAACCTCTGAACAATGGAGTTATCACTGAAGAGGTAGCTGCCAGCTGATTAGACCTGCTTTAAGCAGATGTTGGATGAGATGAACTTAAAACATCCCTTCCATTCCAAATTACCCCATGACTCTGTTCTGATGCTGCGCCTCTGCAATTACATCCTCTTGGACCACTGGGGACCAGCGTGCACACAGCCAAAGCAGTGCTGCAGGACACAGCCTGCCTCCATCAGGGACTGATCAAGCCATGGACTCAACCAGCTCAGGGCAGCTTGATGCCTCCACCAAAAGCACTTTGGTACTTGTGGCCCCAGGCTCATCCTAGGAATAATATCAGTGGCTTTAGGTAGAAGTGGGCCTCCATGGAGCCAAGCAACGCAGGTTCATCTCCAGATAAACTACCTAAAGGTAATGAAAGTTTACCATGGTGGGGAATATGCTCTCTAGTTCACATTTACCTGCCATTTCATCTTGCATCACCACTGCATCAGTGTTTCAGTCCTTCTTGCTCAGCCGTTAAATGAAATAGCAAAATTAAGCCATGTGGTTCCTATGGACTCTCTATGTGGCATCTCTTATGAAATAATAAAGTGTGGGCTTTGTAAAAGCCCTGTGCACTTAGATTGGAAATAATAGCTACTGGGTTATATACATTGTTGGGGTTTTTTTAAAGCAGTGAGTAAAAGCAGACAATTTCCAAAGTCTGATCAAAGCCATTTAGTAGACTGTGTCACATCACAGCTGGGGACCTGCTTTCTCAGAGTCTCAGAGATAACTGTAGTGCCATGCCAGCAGAGCAGCTCTCACAGCCTGCAGACACCACCACCCAGCCAATCTCCTGGATGGAAAGATAAATGAGAAACATAAGACATTAATTTATATATTAGGATCTACACTTCCTCTGGGGGGAAAAAAAGAAAGAAAAAATATTCTTACATTTTTGATGTGGTTGATCATGACACAGACTTCACCCTACAAGCCTCGTACTTTTTGTATCTGCGTTACAGCTCATGGGGTCCTGGCCAGGCTTCCATGCTCACATTCACAATTGCAGTTGTAACTGTGACCCTTATGTTGAGAACTGTTTTCTTAACTCTGCATGAGCATCTGTGAATGTATCTACAATAATATCCAGTAAGGCAAATGACATTTGCAGTGACCAGCTGCCTCCAGTTGTGAGGCAACATCGCACACAGTAGAATGAAGCACCCAGAGGCTTGCAGCGCTTACACAGTTGTGGTGAGGCTAAATTGGGCTGGGGATAAATGACATCATCCATTCCTGGGGGCTGCAAGTGCACTGCCCAATGGCTTGTTGCTTCCTTAGTCAAAATCCAAATCCCTGTGGCAGAAACACTGGGAGTAATTAAATGGTGTTCAAATTAGTACTGTGGTTTAGATGTCCCTACTAAATTCAACCCAGTTCAGCCCTCAGAAGTTAGGTATATATTCTGCTTGTCTCAAAACACTTCACAGAGCAGCAGGTCATAGGTCCCAGGCAGTTTTTGAAGTTTAGCCTCTTATAGTTACGGACAGAAAGCTGGACAGAATCCCGATACGCCCCACTCGCAGGACTGCTGCCTGCAACATGGGTGTGTGCGAGCAGTCTCTGTGCCAAGCCTTGCTCCTACACACCAGGTCACAAGGTCTCCAACATCATAAAATAAAACTGAAAGTCAAAAATGCCAGCTATTTTCTAAAAATAGAAAAGTTGAGCTGGGAGAGAGGGAGAAAAACGTGTCCTTGCCGATGGTTTAGCAGCAGAGGAAGAGGTCCAGCACGGCAGCTGACAACAGGCTCACCTCAGCATGGCTGAGCAATAAAGAAAGAGATTTTAAACATGTATTTAAATTCAAACGAACAAAAAAAAAAGGCAAATAATTCAAAATTCAAGATATATGGTTTGATAGTGCCTCATATTTTGAAACTGTTAGTGGAGAAGGGAAAAGAGAAAACAACAGGAAGAGCTGAAAGGAGCCAAAATTAATTTATTGTGGACTTATTGTTTCAGTGTTCAACAAAGGAAATGGATATAAATGGTAACTAAATTGAAACTGAGGTCTCTCTCATTCAACAAAATATATCATTGCTGCTAGTCAGATACAATGCAGAAAGACAATTTAATTACTAATAAACAACTTTGAAGTTATACTTGTGTTTTAGTGTCTTAATAAAACTGGGAAAAAAAAAAAAGCAATAATGAAAACTGAACCAAAGTCTTCAGGTTCAAGAAAAATATTGATAACACATATAAAATGTGTAAGGAATTTTTCAAGTCCATTGTTCACACAAGAGAATAACTAAAGAGATCATTTGATCATTCTTCATTAAAAACTATTATTTCCTTAAGCTATAAATGCTTGTTAAAAGTTTTGAGGGCTTTTTTTGTTTGTTTCTTTGATCTTTACATTTCATAAAGCCACAAAAATTGAATTTACAATATTTTAAAGTTTGATTCTGGACTGTAAGCTTATTTCTCTTTTTCCCTCTTTTGCAACTGAATACAATGGAAAGAATGAGGACTTTGATTTCCTTTCTTATCTTTGCTGCTCCTTTAATATGGCTTTTTTCATCTTCTTCATAAAACCTCTGTCCTTATCTCCTGAGAATTATATGACTATGTTTAAACTATTGTCTTTAGTCTTGAAGATGTAATTTTAAAATGGAGGAGGGAATTTTTTTTTTTTAATGTTTTATTTACCTATTTTCAGCTACAATATCTTTTTGCTTTTCTTCTTTGTCTCACTAGTTGTTCTACCAAGGACTTGTTGCAAAAGCTATGCTTGTTTCTATGAAGTTTAGTAAGTTTAAGTAGACAAAAGGGAAGAAAGAGAGACAAGAAAATAGCAAACAGATCTTTCTTTTGAAGGAGAAAAAAAAAAATCTGAAAACTCATTTTGCTTTCAGGCAATTCATTGCATTTATGATATCCAAAATGCTAAACTTCAGTAGGGGTTACATTTCCTGGCTGGGATACAGAGAGATTCTCAGAAAATCAAGGTTTGAAATAGAAAATCAGCAGCAACCTCATCTGGAACGCAAGGAACCTCAGCAGAGGGGACAGAGCTTGAGAGTGCTGCCACTTGGGAGCCAGGAACTGAAACAGAGAAGCCTGTCATCTTTGCTTTATTTTTAAAATATGTGAACGAATTAAAAGCTAAAACCAAGCATTGTGTTTTGGTTTTGCTGTGCCTGTGCTAGCAGCACTGCTGTCGTGCCCTCCCGGTGCAGAGCACACATGCCACAGCTCCTGCGCTCCCGTCACTCACTCTTATGTTACTGCTCAAATATGCATTCAGAAAAGAGCCAGCAGATGCAGTAGATTTATTCTAGTTGTTGAGGTCAAGGACTCCTTTTCTTTGGATTCAGCAGAGAGAGAACTCTCTCCTCATAGCACCAGATGGGCTTTCTGCTTTGTGATCTACTGTCAGTGCGCACCACAGATAAGGAAACATCTGAGAGCATTTTTGGAGGATTTATCAATCCAAAGCACTGGTGAGTTATGTGCTCTCTCCAGTGTCAGAGTTAGGAGGCTTTACTAACTCTTCTTTCTTGCTACAAGGGACAATATTTGCACAAAGTGCAAGCCAGAGGCTCCAGCTGCTGCAGTTTTGCAAGCCATGTAAGTAAAGGGCTTTATTTTGCTGAAGCAAACTTTGTATATTCTCTTGCCTCATAAAAACTCTGAGATAATCTAAACTTTAGATGAATTTCCTAATACTAATAACATTGCTATCCTGCTGTCCCTTTGAATAATGCATGTAAGTCAGCGCAATAATTAAATATCTTACCTTGTTTTCCTTGTGAGTCTTGTAAAGAGCAGAATCTGTGGCGCCTCAGGCAGGCTCTGTTTGCTTTTCTGATCGCTGACCATTTCTGTTCTCTGTTTGTGATCGGCACAGAGACCTTTCTGATTTCTCTGATTTTGATTTCAAGGACAGTGAGAAGCTGTCAGGGAAATGAAAAAGCTGTGCAAAGGAAAACAAAGAGCATTAAAAAAGTTTATAAAGTGTTGCCAGTGAACCCAAAAGCAGTGTGTAACCCTCATGTTGAACTTGTGGTCTTGTGAGATTTCATGTGCTTTATAATGAGGCTAAAGGAGTCACAGATTATGTGACTAAGAGGAACATTAAATTACAAGAGAACTATGTTGATTGATTTATAAAATGTAACAATGTTCATGCTCATATTTAAAGTTGTTACTTTCTCTATGGTTATCTGGAGCTTATAGCAGGGGATGGATCACCTTTCTCTGAGATTCAAAATGTAACTTAAAGTCATGAAATATTTTCTTGTTTTCTATGTAGTTCATATACTTTTTGGCATCAATAGGCCTGGCAGAGAGCTTTTGAAATGCTGAATTTCTCTTCTTGTCAGTGAGCTCCTCCCTGCCATTTTGATTGCTGCCAAAACGTAGACATGGTGATAAATAAATGGAAGCTATATTAGATTCACTGACTGGGTACAGGTGGTACTACCCTGAGAGAGAAATTTCATGCACTCAGAATTCTCAGTGTCTTCCTGTTCAGAGAGTCTCTAGTTCCCTTGCATTCCTTATCCAAAAAGCATCTGATCCTTATGACTTTGCACATTCTATTTGGCTCACACTTTTTCCCCAGTTCCAAATAACTTTTAATAGGCCCTTTCCTCCAGGCCCACATGTCTGAAAGGTGCAAATTCTACCCTCCAACCCTTCCCTCCTTCAACCCTGTCACGTACCCACAGGTACAACACAACTTTATTTATTGCAGATATGCTGCCGCAATCACCTCTTGCCTCAGGTGCTCAGGAGAACATGGATGCTGCCCTGAATACCTTAGCACACCTCCCAGCCCTCCTCTTGCCCTTCATTTCCATGGCAATGCAGGATCTGCAGGGGGAGAGGGGCACTGTCCATGAAGGGAGATGCCCACGGTTCTCTGAAGGCCATGGGAAGGCGCTCCTTGCTGTCAGCCAGGCAGTCAGACCCGGGTGCCAAAACAGCAAGGAAATGAACAGACCTGCAGGCCTGGGAGATGCAGTTTGCTGCTTCCAGGGATGCTGGGGAGTCACCTCCCTGAGTGAGGACAGGGAAAGGCTCTGCAGAAAGAAGTTTCAGGGTAATTCGGATCACATCTTGAAGGTGCACTGGCAGGAGCAAGTCAGAGGTGAATGGGGCTGGTGGGAAAGTCAAAATTCTCTGATGATAGAAGAAGATGTTGCTTTTCAAGAGTGTTTGGAAAATGAGAAAAAGTTTAATTTTCAGCACAGAGAGGGGTAGGAGCTGTTTCCTTAGCAGTACATAACTCTTTTATACCTAGCTGGTGCAACCACACTTCAGGGAGAAAGCAGCAGTTTATTATAGTTTTTCAATTTATGTATATGCATGTGTTCTGTTGGCAAATGCATCTTTTGTGTTCTAAAGCTTTCTGAACCTTTCATATAGTCCTCTGCTTTGAAGCAACAGATGTCAGTGATAAGCAGATGGTTCTGCCTTTGAATTTGAACATCTTTAAATACTTTGAGTATATTTTATGATGGGGAATGCACTCTGTCTTAGTATGCAGAACTGATGCACTAAATGAAAAGTATCCATGTCTGGATGCTTCATGTCAGTTCCTAGCTCACAAACCAATAAACCACATATTTTTCAGGATTATTTGTTATGAGATATTTTCATCTAATTATTCAGCTTGTGTTTTCAAGTTTGAAACAAACTGTGAAATGCTCTAATCTGATTGAGCTTAAAGAGAACAAGCAGTAAAATGAGCCAAAGGAGCTGCCCCAGTTGTGAATTGCATTTTCATTCTGTTGTATCAGCCTGAGATCAGGCTGAAATCTTCCTCTTGCACAATTTCCCAGAGGAAATAATGCAGTGCCTATGGAAGCGACTGAACAAAATCTTTTGATCTTTCTTACTCTAAACTTTCATTTTCAGGAGGTACAGCTATGAAATTTGATGAGTGGAGAATCTAAGAACATAAGGTCTTAAATCAGGAATAAATTTGGGGACACAAATGGAAAGAAGAGATCTGAAATAAGAAAATAACTCATTTTCTTTCAAAGCAAAGAAATCATACAAACAGATTTCATCCAAATGGTTTGCTATTGGATATTAATTTACTGCTCTAAAAAGTTCTTTTCTCCCTCTCTGCCTGATTTTTAGTCCTGAAGAGTTTGTTTTTTAAAGAAATCACCTGAGACAATGTGTGAACTGTTTAACTTTACTTAGTTGATCATAAGAATGGATTATTCCACATATTGTCAAAGGCTTTATTAATTATAATGACATAAGGGATGTTATCAGTGCTTCTACCTACTGCACCAGCCTGACTTGGAAAAAAAGAAATGCTTCATTTCAACCAAGCTTTGGAGCTTTTGTCCCCATCTTTGAGAAGTAATGGCGCTGTCGAAAGGCTCCTGGTGCTGAGGGGGTGCTACAAGGTCTCAGTGGTGATGCAGGACATGCTCTGTCCCTCTCGTTTTTTTCCCTTTTTCTCCAGTTCTTGAAACCTTTTCCTTCTCACTTCTTCAGGATACAAAATCTCCCAATGCCAACTTCTTCCAGAATACAGGTTTTCCTCAAATAAGCCTCTCCTTACTCCACAGCAACACTGTTCAGCCTTTGTGGACTAGAGAAGGGCCCTGATGAGGACAGAATGCCCCAGCACAGCTGGTGAACCCAACTGTCCACGTGTTTGGGTTCCAGTAGCTAATTCCCATCTCTGCAGCTACAAGTGAAGTCATGTACCCACAAGTAAGCAAAGCATGAAGGCTTATGACCCTTGAATCTGATGCCCAAGGCTAAGGCATGCTTTAATTACTGCCTTGCATTTAATTACTGCCTAATGCTATGCATTTTGTGGTGGTTTCCATGCCCAGACATCTTCTGGGACTGGCCATTACCCAAAACAACAGAAGACTAACAGATCTGTAGCTTGACAAAAGAAAATATTTTCTCCAGTTACACTTTGAAAGTTTTTAGATCTCTTTTCTATCCAACACTGTAATACCGTAAAGTTAAAAAATTTAAAAAAAAAAAAAAGAAAAGAAAAGAAAAAAAAAAAAAAAGGAAATTATTGAGGTGTTCTATTTTAGTATATTTGACAATATCAGGTTTCCAGGTTTAGGAATCTACATACAAATGAGAAGGAGTTGTGAAAGCTTCTGATTGATGGACTGTCTTTCTTTCTGACAATTCTAATAATTTAAGGACTGCAAATGTTCAAATACTTCAAAAACCAGAGGCAGTATTTTGCTACTTGACAGCAGTGTAACTCAGAGAGTGGCTTTCCCAAATATAAAGAGGTTACAATCTGATGTGTGACTTAGACTTCTCTGGTGTCTATCTCAAGACCTTTTTTCCCTCTGTGAAGCCCTTCTATCCCTTACTGCTCTGGTACAACACATCAGCACATATGCATTTATTTTGCCAAGTACCACCTCTCAGGCTTACAGGCCTGAGGATTGAGGCACGACTCAATGACTAGAGAACTGAGATCTTACTAAAAGTCTGTGAAGATGCAGTAAACTGAAGGTAGTTTTCCTGAATTCTGGAAATATGTGTCCATCCATGGCCATCCATAGATAAACAGGTTCTTTGTAAAGAAGGAATGAAAACAGCTTTCAATTCTTTCCATGGTGCTGTGCACCTGCAGCTTTCCCATAGGTTCAGATGTAAAAAAAACCCCTCCAAACCTGCTAGAGAGCTCTCAGTCTAAGTGTTGTACAAGATAATCAGCAAAACTGACCACAAAGGACCATAAGCAGCAAAATATCCACAGATGACCAGCGTGGAGAGCTGAGAGCAGTCAGCAGTACTGTGATGCCTGTAGTGGAAAAGCTTTTGTCAGGGGAGAAGGCAATGCAGTGACATTCCAGTGTGCAGATGGAAAGCAAGTCTGGAAGCTGCTCTAAGCAAGCTGCTGCAATGGAGGGCTGCAACGGGAACATGGACTTTTTGCTGTGAATCTGTGGGAACAAATACTACCATCCTTTGTTGTCAACTGATGTTTGCTCATGCAACTTATTTTTGAGTGAATGCCCATTTCTGAACTTCGGTGAAGTAACTTATAAACTTCATATCTTAAATTTAGCTGGGGAAAAGAGTGAGGGAGAGAGGGGGAAGGAGAGGGAAATCTGCTAGCGTTCATATTCCAGAGAGAATTAATTCTATTGTATTTGTAAGGTTTCCTCTGTGGCTTTTAAGTTATTTCCTGAAATCTGCAATTACATTCATGCAAGATCTGCATCCAGCTTTTTCAAAAATAATGTTGACGCAGAACAAGTGATAAGTAAACCAATTTTTTCTTTGAATGTCATCTCTGTTTCTGTTTATCAGCTGGTGCTCTAGCAAGTAGTTTCTGCCTTGAGGGACTGTTGATAGATAATTCCTTGAAATAGCTCAGTATCTCGGCTACATTGTCCCTGTGAAGTCCTTTTAAAACACTGAGAAAAATTTCAGTGCTCACCACAAATTGATTTTGGAACATACTGGTAGTTCAGATCCTTGACAGCACTGAAGGTATGTGGTGGAGCACGTGGGCAAAGGTGACAGTGCAGGGAGTCAAAAGAAAGTATTGGGACTGCTTGGGGGTTTTTTGGTGACCATCAGGAACCAGATTTAGTTTCACATGGTTGCAACAACAGGGCACTGCCAGCATTCCCAGATCACTGCCTCAGTGCATGAACAACCTCCCACCCACATGCACAGTCATCAGCACATCCCTGAATCACCTTCCTCAGAGGAAAAAGGGAATCCTGGAGGATTATAAAAATTCTTCAGGGTACAAGAGAGCAACAAAATGAATATGTGAGCATCCCAGATGGGCAGAATAATCCCCACTTAGAAAGCTGAAGATTTGGAAATTTATGTGACTGTTGTGTTTACCATACCATGGCAGCTGTGTTCTTCTCCTTAGAGAAAATGCTCTGTATCCATGGCCATTCCTTGTTCAGAAAGGAAAAGGTTCATGTTCTCTGGTCAGACTGGCCACCAGTAGTCATAGAACAAGAGACCAGGAATCCATACTATCTAATAATTAAAATCTTTCATCATTATAATTATTGACAGACACCACATACACCTGGAATTTTTTAATCTACAAATGTGGAGTCATCCTTCTTCAATTTATACCCACTTTTGAACATTAGTTAAATTCCTGTAAGTTAAGTGGAAGTGAGGGAAAAAACAACTATAACTTCTGGGGATTTCTGCTTAAATTATAGTAGTTAGAAGATGAGAGACATAAATGAACACAATACCTGTGGGGCTTGACAGGTAACTCAAACAAAATATTTTTTAAGAGTAGACATGAACTCAGTGTATGAAGGAAAAGTCATCCTCACATTTATCTTCCTAGTTGAAAAAATTACAGTTTCAGGTCAATGAAAGACCATTCCAGCATGCAGAGATGCCTGGAAGGTGTTGCCAAAGACCATCCATCCCAACAGTGCATCTAGGCTGTAAATATCATATTTGAAATTAGTCAGCAAAAGCTACATCATCTTGATTTGCATGCTAATAAGATGATGTAATGGTGCTCTGGAGAGACAGATGTACAGTTGGCTGGCAATAAAATTTTTGGTTTTTTTGAAGTACTGAAATTCTAGAATTCTCAGGGGTGTATTTCTCTGACTTTGCACCTTGTCTCTTAAATAAACACCCCACAGCAGACATATCTATGATACCACCTCTTCAAGGAGAAAGAGACAATACACATTTCTTTCTGAAAACAGCAGCTGCAGAAACTAAGATATGGACATTTTTTCACAAACATGAGCTATGACAAAAGTTTGCACATCATCAGCCTTCTTATTCAGAATATCTTATGGTTGAGAACAAGATACGTTTCAGGGCCTACTGGACCCTGAAACAGAGCACTAGACCCTATTCCAGAAAAATATCTGTTCAGGGAGAAATATTAAATGCTTTCTCATTGATAAATGTTTCCCAGACAATCTCTCTTCAAGCTACAGGGCCATTTCCAAAATGTGAAAAGATCCTGGCTCCTTGCTGATGAGGGAAGGATGTGAAAGTCCAGAGAAGAGCCTCTGCATGTGGGTTGGTGATGACTGTGGTCTCCCTCCTTGCTGCAGATAAAGCAGTATATGGGTCTTTCAACATCTTTTCCCCCAGTGAGGCCCTTCCTCACTTTCTTTTTTTTTCTCACAAAAAGACTGGGAAAAACCTTCTTCAGCATCTCATCACTGAGAATTGTTGAGTGCAGGATTTTATAAATCATATCTTGCTCCATTTATGGAAGCTATGACCCACACTTCTGCAGTCAGGGCTGTGGGCATACTTACTCATACTGATTTCACTGTAATACTAGAGGGTTGTCCCTTGTAGTAATGAGGTCTTAATTTTTTTCCCTGCTGCTCTGAGCTGGTATTTTCCAGGTCGTGGGAGTGTTTTCCCTAAACTAACAGTGTGTTACATATTGTAGCACTGTTACGTCTTTGAGGGCTCAGTTTTCATGCAGGTGCCTCATGTCATTCTTGAAGATGATACTCTAGTGCAGACAGGATGTTTGGCTGATTTCTGCTTCAGATGGCTTTTACCATCTTTTCTTTATTTCTGCCAGGGTTTTCTCTTGCTTCCCTGGGGACACCAGATGTATCTAATGAGTCAGTTCCAGCTTCGAAGCTGAAACGGGTCATGGACAGCAGCCATGTGTTGTTCAGATTCTTGCATGGAAGGGAATTTCCTTTTTCTCTTGCTGGACCAATTCACTCAATAAGAACTCGTTTTAGATCAAATTGGCATTGCTTTTAGCTAACTTGAACCTTTTCTAACCCTATCATTAATTCCAAGAGTTTATTATATGCCAAAAGAGGAGAGTTGCCTTAAAAGAAAACTGGTGCCTTGGACAGTGTGCCTTGCTCACAGCTTAAGTGATAGGAAAAGAACTATTTGAACACAAACCAGTCACAGGCTGGTGAAAAATTAGACAACAGTCAGAGGCATGCTTCTCCCCAGTGTTGCATAAGTAGATATATAATGTATAATGTACTGCAACATCACAGCAGGTCTCCCAAATTGAAAACAAAGAGGAATAAAAGACTGCCGTACCTTGGCTCTTAAATCCCTGAATGTGTTGCCTGTGTTGATTAGTTACTTTGATTTGTGCTTCCCTGCACAGCTCATTTTTCCCTTTAATAAGAGTTTGGCTTGTAAATTGTCACTTGCATTTGCACCAAACAGTGCAATTAGGCTGGAGTGACGGAATATATTACATTGTTTGTTTTCCATTATGTTTATTCCAGATGGTTTTTGTCACTGACTCTTTTTCTGAGCCAGGCTGTTAATAAACATAGGATAAATCTAATGAATAAATTTGCCTGCTTGCTACAGATCTGTGGTGGTGGCTGAGATGGGGTTATGCTGCTGAGTAATGGGTTCTCAGTAGAACTACAGAAATGGCAATTCTGGCTTCCTTATGAGAGGCAAACTGTGCCTATGGTTAGTGAGGGGTTAAAGAAGATGCTTATATGGTGTCTTTTTTTCCTTTAAAAGACATACATTTAAAATTTAAACTGAGGTTATGATGAGTTCACAGTTGTGATGTTTTATTGCTTCTCTGAACAAAGGAAATGTTTTTTGGTACAGCTACAGAGTGAGTACCCATTTTCAAGCTTTTCACTGTCAGGAAGCTCCTCTGTGCCCTTGAGTCAGCTGTTTCAGTTTTTGTCTTGGTTCCTGAACAAATACTTCTTTCCTTCTTCAAACATCTTGTCTATTCAAATAGAAGTTGTTAAAAGTTACTGACTAGGCTGGAGATACAAAATCAATTTTAGAAAAAGAACTGAAACATTTTGGAGAAAACACATGAGACAAAGAAGAAATGTGGATGTTTACAGGGCAGCAGGACTTGTCTTTATCTGTTCACTTGCTGAAGTGGTGTTGACTGGAAAAAAATGAACGCTGTGACAATGGGTCTTGGAAAAGTCATAACAGTTAAGGAGTTTTCCAGTAGTGGACTCTTGGTTTTTTCATCAGAAAGGAGCATAAAAAAACCCAGCATTAAATACAACACAGTCTGTCCTACCATCTTGCAAAAGCTTTAGAAGCTGCAGAAGAAGAGGTGACTGTGGTTGCTCAGAAGTGGGATCTTGGTTAAAGTGAGTCTTGGTTAAAGATCACATTTGTTAGAAGAGAGGCTAAAAGCAGATTATAGTAAACAAATTTTGTTTCTGCTAACATTTCCCACTTTCTCTGAACTCTTCCAGGAAGCTGCCAGCAGTGCTGCCTTTTGTCAGTACAATGGCTTCTCATGTGTCTGTCAGCTGCTTAGCTCTGCTCTGAGCAACAAAATGTGTCTCTGTCTCAGAAGGTAGTGCAAGGCAATGCTTCCCCAAGTGAGCAACCAAGTGATGAACACTGGAAGAAGAAATTGTTCATCTGGGCTCACATTAACCCACTTGCAGCAGGCTGGGGCCCCGGTCAGTGCTATGAGCTGGGTGACAGAGGGTCTCAGCCACAGTGGAAAAAGGAATATTTCTAGGAACAGGAATAGACAGGGAAGGGGAAGGAGAGGTAAGAGATGTGGAAGCAATAATTCAAGAAGGCTCCAAAAGAATGCTGAGCTTAAAAAGGCTAGAAAGACATGGCTGTTTTGGTAACTGTAATATAAGGAAAATGAGGATACAGCCTGTACCCACAGCACTGGGTGCCTGGCCAGGCTGCAAGGTGCAAGAGTGTTAACCCTTCTGGAATTAATTCAGGACATTCCAGTGCTTGAATTCACACAGTAAAAATAAACCTTGTGCCAAGCTTGTTGCCTATGGGGCTTATGCTCTGCTTTTTGATTCAATCATTTAGGAATGCAAAGCTCTTCTACCAGGTCTGGGCTTTAACAGCATCTTTGCTTTGCCATTACCAGACTGTTGCTGACAGTGGAGCAGATCCACAGTAAGGAAATTCATGATAAAAAGATCCATGTCTGCCTGCAGCTGCTCAGTCATGCTGTTTCTGTAGGGTCTGACTCACATCTGGACTGTGCTTTCCCTCCTCTGTGTCTTACCCACCACACTCCTCCTAGGCACCTCTGCATGTCCACTCACGCAGCGGGACAATGCTAAGTCTGCTCCACAGATGCCCAATTAAGGCTGAGTGTTTACTGTGAAATAAGATAAACTAAGCACTTATACATCAGATTCCCAAGTGTTTCACTGGTGGGGAGAAGGAGAGTTTAGCTGTCCCCAGCCTGCTCTCTTTGTATGCATTGTCACACTAAAACGCAGCTAGGTGCAAGTTGGACAGCAGAAACTGGGGGAAGAGAAACGGGGCTTGGCCAGGGTAGGACTTGGTTTTTGCAATTCTGAACAATTGGTCCTGCTTCTGCCACTGAAATCTTCATTTACCCCAGCTCCTGGCTCTTGGAGGCCTCCAATGAGGGTTTCTTCTCCTTTCACATCTTTCTCTATCACAGTCCTTACTTTCAAGCTGACCATGATCAAATATTTTGGTGTTACTTCCCACGCCCCCAGGTATTCCTTTGGGTGGCAGATGTCTTCAGATTTCAGAGTTATGCTTCCTCTGCTCCCCAGACCCACCAGCTGAATTTTTCCTAGGATCCTTGAGGCTGGCAGTACTCTGTAATTCTCACACTGAGGTGGTCTACCAAGAAGGTACATGAGAAAAACATTGTGGCATTATTTTTGTCCTATTAAAAAGCAGAGGAGATGCAGCAGGCAATAGGTTTTTGTTGATTTCTTTATGAGTAGTTCCTATTCAAAGGAGTGTAAGAGAGAATCAAGGAATATAGACCAATATCTATTTGGTTAGTCCTTCAAAAACTGTAAATGACCATGATGAAGTCTGATGATTTCCTCTGGATTTATACCAGTGCCAATGAGAATATAGCTCAGTCCACTGATTTTACCTCACATCCCAATGGATGTGGACAATATATGTAGTGTGTTAAAATCTATCTGAATGCTGATTAAGAGTTCAATAACAGTGGCATTTACTGAGGATTATTTAAAAATGCATTTTCTTGCTTCACGCTTCCATACACTCTCTTTTGGTCTTCTGTGATTATTGCTGTATTTGTTGACCACCCTGGCCATAAAAATGGACAGTAATTGCAAAGTCTTTAGTGAACTTCGTGAAGTATTCCACACTTCTCATTTTATTTGTCATAGTATTTTGCTGTCAGCTTAGACTTTCTGAGTCTTGTCTTTTTAACTCCAGAATACATTACTGTATGTGAAAACATTTCATGTAGAGTTTTGAAAGAAAATTAATTTATAACACCCAAAAATTATGCCATGAACCAAAATTCATTTTATCCATCTCCTTTATGACAAGGATATTTTAGCCTGTTATAAGAAATGTTGATAATAATTATTGGATCTCTGTATTGACCTTGTTAACACCATCCAGGATGGTGTTTAAAAACTGTTAAGGAAAACTGTTTCACTTAAAGATCAGTTGCATAGCAATTTTTGTGGCAAACTCAAATAGAAAAATGTTCTTGGTCTATTATTAGGCTCTATCCAATTCTACTCATGCCATTAAAGATGATTCATAAAGTGCTGCACATCTGATCCAAGTCAGCTTCTGTCCTTATAGCTTGCATAATCCTATAAACCACACTGGTGCTCATACATCACTTGATTCACATCACCACCCCCACTTTGTGATGCATTGCAAAATGTGCAGTGTACTTGATGACCCTTTCACCTAAAAAAAATAAATAAATAAAAAAAGGGGAAAAGTGCCTGCGCTCTCAGTCTTAGGAGTAGAAAGCAGAATAATAGTATTGCAGCATGAATCCTCCCTGCAGCTGGACATAACAGGAGCTACACCTTGCATTGAAGATTTCATGAGTCTTCAATTTATTTTCATCTTTGTAATATGCTAATGTGTTAGCTTTACAGGGTAGCATGCTGCCAGAGCATTGCAACAACTGCACTCAATGCCAGATGCTAAAAAAGCTTCTTGAAATATTACTAAATAAGGTATTGTGAATGTTCTTCGTGGGAAAAATAAGCCCATTCCCTGAGCAGCAAGAATAAGGGCATCTCTCAAGTCTAATAGCTATTTGTCAAGTGCTTGTGCTTCTTTATGGTATTTTCCTTCCCTTTCATTTAATTTCTTTAACTTTCAATCCCGTCTTGATTTTTTTTTTTTAACTAAAATGATCTATAATTTACTATTGCTTTATTATTGTTTGAGATGCATCTTGATCCATTTAGAGGAGTAGCAACATACCAAGATTTCAATATACTAAAAAATCCCAGTATCTGAAGACTAGTCATTTGGAAGAAAACGGTGCTAAGAGCTAAAATCCAGTACTGTTGCTGGGTGTGAAACTATATTTCCTATATAAAGGGAGTTTTTTAGGGTAGTAGAACACTTTCTGAGGTTTCCATGATGTCTGCCTCACACAGTCTCTGGCCAGGAGGAGAGCACTGTACTCACTTGGTGAACGGGAGCAAGACCTGGCTACAAGGGAGGGCAAGCCATGGGTCCCAAAGGATTATGATTATAATGCCAACATTCAAAACTAGAACTCAAGGTGTTTTTTTACACACCAGGGGATTCAGCTATGGGGATAATTAAATGACAGCATAATTAAATGTCTGCATCAGCCTCAGTCCACTCATGAAAGGACCATGCAGTAGCCCTCGAGGCAGCATCAGCCTGTTCTTGCCCCTTGTTTCCCTCCTGCCACACCTCCTCTACCACAGCAGGCTCCTACAGAAGAACAAGGGCCTTCTCAGCACTCAGCTGGTGTATGAACACCGCAGGTCTGTCCTGCCCTGGGCTGTCAGGTTTCACTGTGTGTGCTGACCCCGCACATTCACCGTAGGCTCGTCACTCCAGGGGACAGGGGCTGCCATATGACCCCTGCTTTACAAAGGGTAATGAGCCTCAGCCAGGGAGAACCAGGCACAGGGGTCCCACAGCAGTAGCTCAGCAAGGAAACAAGCTGATTAAATATCTCTTGATCTGCTGGTCCCTGTGAAGGACTCCGGGATGCTGCTGAGGCTGTGTCAATGTGAGCATTGACTGCTTGCTGTCACCTGAGCACAGTATGGCTTCAGAGAGAAAACAGATAAACCCCTCCTATCTGAAACATCTTCTATCTACTGCATTAGCTCTTCCAAAGGTGCCAAGATCACTTTATTTACTGTTTAAAATCTTTAATGGAAATTGAAAAATCTCCAAGATCATCACTAAAATGTGCAGTGGGGACAAGCGGAAAAACTAAATTTATCACTGGAAAAACAAAGACAATACTCTTGTGAGTGGTTAGAAATCAGTTTGGCACTGCAGTTACAGCACTTCAGTGTTTTCTTTTTTTATATAAAAATTGTTTTCCTCAGTTTTCTTCAAGTCCAATCAGTAATCATTTGTTTTGTTGGGTTTGTATTGGTCTGATAGTTTTCATATCTCGCTCATTCACAGCCTGATTTCTCAGTTTGCTAAAGGACAGCTGATAAAACTCAGTTTCAGATAAACCAAAATTACATTTATGCCATAAATACCCTCTGTGATTATGGGAAGACACGGTCAGTCTCTTTTCATTGGCAGTGAAATCAGTGCATGAAGTATGCTTGAATATAATTGTTCTTTGTTCATTCTCAGGGACATCCTGCCAAATTCTCTTTTTTTCAATACTGTCCTTATCTGAACCTTTAAACCCTTTATTTCTAAATGGTGAAAAGTAGTTCCCTGTATACCCTGTAAAACCCTTTGTCTCTCCTTAGGTATCCATATCCACTACACTCAATAACGAGAAAAGGAAATATGTTATCTCATGAGTATAACAGTCATATCAACTGCTGTGGTGAGATTTTCCCAGTTGCTAATGATTTTCAATGGGATCCTTATGCTTTTCACTTAGCTCCTAATAGTGTTCAGAAATGTCTTAGTTTATGGCCTGGGCTGTCAGAAGCCATCATGATCAAATTGGTTATTCCACTGGTAAAGTCATCAAAGATCTTGATCCTGAGGATGTACAGGATATGTTACACAATCACAGAATGGGTAAGGTTGGAAGGGAGGTCCTCCAGTCCAACCCCTCTGCCTAGCCAGGATTCCCTAGAGCACATTATTCAGGATTGTGTCCAGACTACTTTGAGAAGGAGACACCACAACCTCTCTGGGCAATCTGTTCTGGCACTCGATCACTTGCACAGTGCAGAAATTCTTCCTCATATCCAGGTGGAATTTCTTGGGCATTAGTTTCTTCCCATTTTTTCTTTTCCTATTGCTTGGCAGCACTGAGCAGAGCCTGGCTCCATCCTCCTGCCACCCTCCCTTCAGATTCTGACAGACATTGATGAGGTCCCCTCTCAGTCACTTCTTCTCAAGGCTGAACAGGCCCAGCTCCCTCAGCCTTTCCTCATAAGAGAGATGCTCCAATACCTTAGTCATCTTTGTTTCCTTCCTCTGGACGTGTCTCAGGAGCTGCATGTGTCTCTTGTGCTGAGAAGCCCAGAACCAGCTCCTGTCACAGAGCTGGTTACCTTTCACAGCTGCTGCAAAGTACTCCAAGTAACTCAGAGCTTTAATCATAAATTAACAACCAAACCAGAGACTGCACCAAAGCTTTCTTCCCTCAGCTGGAGGCAAGCTGGACTGTGGGTGTGGGCCAGGTCATGCAAATCACCATCCCTCAGCATCAGGCTGTTTCTTTGACTCAGAGAGGGCTTTGGGGAGCAGCGGCAAGGCTGTTTTCACTCAACATGAAATTTCCATTATGAAATTTCCACTGAATATCCATTACACTGCAAACACAACAAAAACAAAGTATTTCTTTCATTATGTTTAATGTTTATCTAGCATCATATTATAACCATCACAGTGTCTCAGCAATAGCGGGATGGTGCAGGATAGACAGACCGGGACATCTCTGCCTTGCAAGTAGCTTACAATAGTTGTGTTTTTCTTCTGTCTGTTTGCATTTTGTGAGTATTAATTAACTCCTCTGCTACTACTGCAGGGCAGGAAATCATTGCCCTCCATATGGCAATAGAGAAATGGATTACGTGATTTGCCCAAAGCTAAAAAGAGAATTGCTATCAGCACTAGGACGAGAACTGATGATTTTTCTTAGTGCCTGGTCCTGTAATGCAATTAGCAGAGCAACCTCCCTTCTCCTCCTCTTCTGCTGTGTTACCCTCCACCTGTGAATGGCACTGACTCCAGCAGTGCTTGATATTTGAAGCTGAATTTTACTGTTAAGATTAATTTCTACTCAACAGGATGACTCCAACCAATACATTCTTGCATCTAAGAGAAATATTAAAATGTGCCTTTGAATTAAAGGGACATAAGAATCCCCATAAGAATCCTGCAGCATGAGCCTGATGCTTAAGTAATTTTCCAGGAACAAGCTGATGCTACAGCAGCATTTTTTGTGCCATCTAGTGGTTGCAGAAAATCAGATGCCAGGCTCTGCCCCAATGTGCCACCCAGCACCAGTGCCACAGCAAATCCTGCCCCTGCTCTGACAGCCCCTGGCCTGCTTAGGGCTGCTTGTGCCTCTTTTTCTTTTGCTGCTCCTATTGCTGCTGTTTCACTTGGATGATTGTGAGCTGCTAAAACTCTGGAAAGCTGCAGTAAGAAGTGATCTGTAAAAAGAGATAAGTAAATGGGTATTCTCAGGACTGCTCTCAGTTTACGTATACACTGTGTTTCTGTGGAATAGGGAACATTTTCCTCACTGCTTGGAGAGTGGAAAGGAAACTGTGGGGACTGAGGTACCAACCAACATACACAGAATATTACTAATTTGTTCCCTGAAGAGGACACAGCCAGGTGCCTTGGAGAAGGGAGCTGGCTGCTCCACTGAGCTGGACACCTTCAGGGAGGAAAAGCAATTCTCAGAGAGGACTCAGGGATGGGACATAGACCTGGGGTTATTTTCAGCCATCTTTTTTATTAATTTCTCAAAAAACACAGATAGGGACTGATTTCTACATATAGCCAGGATCTTTAAAAGCACCATCAAAAGAAGTAATTCTATTGCAAAGGTAGTGAGGAAGGACTGCATCATATGTGCTTAATTAAAAACTGCCTTCAAGAGTTAAGGAAAGCCAGACAGCCAGACAGCACCATAAGCAACAGAGACATTTTGTCCTACATTTTAGTGGAAGACACATTTTTTAAGGGATTTAAGTTACTTTTAATCTCACACATTTTACCAGAGAATAGTAATGAGAATAAATATGATAGTTCCTAATGCAGATAGAGTTTAAGATACAAAAAGCAATGAGCAAAATGAGTTTATTTGTCACAGCTGACCTTCGTGTTACATAGAAAGTCCAATACTATCTGCTGAGATAGTTTTGGCCCAGTGAAGCTAAGCAGCTCACCAGACTTGGTCAACATTGTTTCATACTTTGTCTGTACACACATTAACACGTTTGGTAAAAATATAACAGCTTGATGAGAGAAGCTTCCCTGTTTGGATTGGAATGCTTTAGCATCCTCACAGCCCTAGCTCAAGCCAATGCCAAGACCTTGGTAAATGCCAAAGACATTGAGTCCCTGCCATTCTCCAAAACTCCTCATCCAGAGGCCACACACCATGAGCAGCAGCGGGACAGGTTCCTGTTCCCACCCCAGCATAGGAAAGCTGCAAATAGGTGGCCTGCTCCAGATCCAGCTGTGCCAACCCCAGCTTGTCCCCTGTGCTCTCACACTGTCCCCTGGCTAGTTCGGGCTCCCCACCCCCTGACAGACACAATGAACCAGAGCAACAAGAGCTCTGTTATTCCCACTGGACTAATTTTGACTGAAAGAGGGCAGGAGATGCATTTGGAGCACTCAGCAGGGCTGACTGTGTCCAGGAGGCCAGTGTGGGCAGGCAGGTAGTGACCTCTCCTGTCACCACCCCTAAGCGCATGTCTGCACCCTGTTTAAGCTGAAGAGGATCTGGGATGGCTGTGCCAGCAGAGCTGGCACAGAGGGCAATAACCTCCAGCAGTGTGGCTTGTAATCTTCATCTGGCACAGCTCTCCACAAACAGAACATCTGTCCACAGCCTAAAGAGATGTTTCAAAGCTGATTTAATTAGACCAGCACAAGCACCCATCTGGACACTTTTAGCTCTTTGGCTCCCATTCACCTAACAGGCAACAACAATGGATAAAAATCGTTTTCACCTGCCCAGGTTGCAAAGTGGTCAAAAGGAAGGGATGATGTATCAGCCATGCCAAAATCCTAAACTTTTGACAAATACATCTGGTGAATCCTGTATATACATCTGGTGGGGTGCTTTATGAAGTTGCCACCTGAGATCCCTGCTCACGGTGGCACATCTGCAGAAGGGGCAGTGGGGGAACGTGTGCCTGCAGCTGTGCAAAGCCCAGAGCTCAGACAGCTGATTCTGCTGGGTCCAACGAGCTCCATCCAACGAGGATGGGCTACATTGCACCAGGCCTCGTCAGTCATTTACCACGTGGAAGCCTTCCCTTACCCTTCTGGCTCGCTCTTTCCCCTACACAAGAGTACTGGACAGCAAAGAGTGCTGATGATTTAGTGCAATGTCAGATGGGTTAAACAGTCGATGGAAGTGGCAAACCTACAAACTATGGAGCCCCTGCAGAACGGCAGCAACAAGCTAAAGAGGGATAGTTACATTTTAAATTGGTACACAGGTTTTTGCAGCAAGGGACTGACTATAACCTTAGTTTATATAACTCCTTATTCCAGCTTGGGCCAAATAAAAATAAACTGACTGATTCCAGATTAATTAAAATGTAAACTAAAGATCTGGAATTCATCTAACCAATTATTTGAAGATAAACAAACAAAAGTTTGTGCATAAATGTTAGAAAAATATATTGCAGAGTTTAAAAGAAGAAAAGAAAATCACCTATGAGAACTGAAAGCACCATTGCTTTTTTAGCACTATTTTGAGGCAGATAACCCAGAGTCTTTTCTAAACTCTTAATAAAAGTCTACAGTTTATATTAGTTTTAATATACCTCATGCTTACTATCCAAATCCTTTTTAAGAAAAAAAAACAATCGAAATTTTAACTAGTTGCAGATGATAGAAGTAAAATTGGTCTTTACAAATCTGTGTTTAAAATAGGACTTTCATGGAGAAGACTGTTTATATTTGCTAATATTATCCCGTCTGTCTATTTGTAAACAGGAGTCAAAGGTTTACAAGCTTTAGCCTGTGATAAAAGTAAATCAGAATGAGGGAAGACCATGAGCAATGAAATACCCTGTTACACTGGAGCTGTGTTATCCAGCAGGATAAAGACCAGACAGGCCATAGCAAGAGGCAAGCAAGGAGCTGAAGGGAACAGATGCTCTTCAAAAAATTTCTATTGTTTTCATGGAGAGAATAGCATTGGTAACTCATCAAATGGTCTTATCAGACTTCATGTGCCCTTGGCCTTTTCCTGGTGTTTAGACTAGACCAGGCTGGTAAACAGGCATGTACACAATGAGACAGAGAGACCTCAGGATTCCTGAGCTCTCTGATGTTTCTGGGATATGGTGCAAGTTCATGGGCAAGAGGGACGCTGCACGAAGTCTTCATCTGGCCTCTGCCCACTGTGATTTTAGCTGCCATTGCAGGTGAGAAGGCTGGGGAGCCTCAGCAATGTCCTGCTGCTCCTTGGATGAGCCCACTCTTGGAACACAGATATTCTTCCAGGCAAGAGCACAAACTCCCCATTTGCCTACCCCAGGGAGACTTGCACAACCTCTTGCTACATTTCCTGGCTACATTCATCTTTTCCTCTCAGATTCCAAAAGCAAGCTGAGCTACTGACCATTTATAATCAAGAAACAGCAGCAGTGTTGTCTCAATGCCACCCACCACACACAGCTCTTGGCTGCCCCAGCAGCTTTCCAGCTCTTCTTGCTTTTGGGCCCGCAGCACACATCAACAAGGCAGAAACACAGGTTTAAAAAATTGTAGAAAAAAGAAAGCCCACAGATTGAAGATCAAACTCCAAACCAGAACAATTTCTTTGGGTAATGGGATCCTTTTTTTTTGCCAAACCCATTGTATTTGCTAATAGTCAAGGGTGAGTCATTGCTGCCCCTCTCCACAGCCAAGGGTCTCTGGAGAGGAGGAGCTTTTGGCTGTGATTTTTGTACAAGTGGTACCATCTGCACAGCAGCTCGGTTTCCAGGGCTCAGAAGAGAGAACTCGTCTTCAGAAGCCCACAGTTGAAGGGAAGGCAGTGACAGTGCATTGGCTTGGGGCTATGCCCTACATCCTGTGGCCTTCCAACAGGTTCTTCCTCTGTAACTTGCTGGCCTACAGCATCCCTACCAAGGTCTGAAGACAGACTCCAAACAGGGAGAAGTGACTGTGACATCTGGGCTCACCACAACTTCAGCATTCTCCACAACAAAACACTCTACTTCAGCCAGATTTCTGGCAGGAAAAGCAAGTTCCATGCCTGAGATTTCCATTTAAGGACTTTTCCCAACCATCTTTTAACTCAGCCAGCTACAGCATCACAGAGGAAAGAAGCCTTCTCTTTGCTGCCTTCCTGCTACCACGCCACTTTTTGGACAGGTGCTCTTTTCTGTCCCATATGAGCATGGAGGAACAGAAGTGCACCAAGGTGGCCCTGGCTGCTCCTGGGCTTCCTTCACATGCCACTGTATCTCTCCTTTCCCCTCACTTTCAGCATCATGTCTAGCAATTAAAGCAAAAATCCCAGGGAAACCCACATCCCAATAGACAGGGGACAAAGCAGGAAAGGGTCTTTTCCCCACATGCCTGTTGGGAGCAGGACAGACTTTGACCTTTGTGCTTGTGGTGCTGGTAGGAGAGCTCAGCAGTGTCGGGGGCCCAGCAAGGAGAGGGGAGCTCTGTACTGGAAGGCACAGGAGGAAGAGGAGGAGGAGGAGGAGAAGGAAAGCCACCCTGACAGGCAATGGCAGTGTCACCACACTGTAACCCAGCCAGCCCTGTGGCTGTGGCATGCAGACCAGTCACACTGCTGTGTACAGCTGGCTACTCATGAGGAGCAAAACAAGGGCCTGAACAACTCTGAGGCTGGAACAGACAAAAAAAATAGGTTTTGAATAATAATGAGACACATCTGTATTAAGAAATCATGATTGTTTTGTTAAAAGTGTGCCAATGCAAGCAGTATTTTATAGAGTATTTGAAAGACTGTCCTTTGAGCTGTTTGTAGCTAGCACGTAGTTATGCAGCTTTGATGAACTCAAAGGGTTTTTTTCTTCCTATGAAAGCCACTGGTGTCACCTAGAAAAACATTATATATACTACTTTCTTTGGCTTTTCTTTGTCTAGCAGAATGACAATCGCTACAGTGGGAAAGGCCAGATAACACAATTCAGGCAGCTGCATTTTTTGCAGCTGTACTTCTACATTTTTGTTAGAGATGATGGGTTTATGCAGACCTGAGGACATAACACAAACACTGTTGTGTCTCATTCAGAATCTTGCTTACTAATGTTAATACACTACAGGAAATCAGTTTGGTGGACCATATAACTAATAGAATTTTTAATTGTAAATTTATAATACTCAGTGAAGAAAAAGCTGTGGCTAGCATAGTATTACTACCTTTCTGAGAAAGATAACATGCTAATGAGCAGATTAATAACGTCTCTTAAAGCAAGAAATAAAATGAACCGAATGAAATTATTACTTAAAAAGACTTAAGGGGGACAAAAAGGGAATTTAATGGAAACAATTGCATTCTATGCATAATTAATTTAACAAATTTACCAGTTATGAGAAATTTTGTGAAAAGCTCCTTCCAATTTTATGGGTAAGGAGTCCAACAAGGGTGACAAGAAAGCAAGGATTCAGAAAGATCACAGTTTGGAAGACCTCAGCTGCAGAGGAAGCAGACAGATAACCTCGTGGCAAGCATCTCTGTGCTGCCCACATCTCTGGGAACTGCGCTGCAGGACACTGCCCGAGACAGAGGGTACAGGGCTAGAAGGGCTTCTGATCATATTCACCAGAGTCCTTCACAGGTAACAGTCATCCCAAAACAGAGACAAAATGAAATGACTGTTATGGTCGATTTCATAATTGCCCCCAGAGGATAAGTTGGGACACCAATTAATTTCATTGAGAAGGAACAGCAGTGGCTTATGAACTTCCGCAGAGACCTAGTTTCCTGCATTAACAAAATAAGCAGAATAGATAAAAACCATAAAAGAGCATCTATGCCAAGAAACTTGTCTCCAAATTAAGTGTTTCTGTATTCTTTCCCATGAGCTGATAAATTTATGAGATCTATTTTTTTAGCTTTACTGTGTGTGTACAAATATATATATATATTTGAACAGACATACATTCAAACTTTTCCAAAGACAGAGGAAAAAGAGAAGACTCATAAGAAATCACAGCATCTCACAGGTAGAAAAGGAGAATTCTAAGCAGGAAAGACATGATTTTTGAGTATAGGATGGTTTTCAATTGCAACTACCTGTCCAAGGTTAATTTAAGCAATAACAAAATCACAAATATCAAACTAGAACTTTCTGCAGTGCCCAATGAAGATACCAAAAACAAAGATAAAACCAACAAAACAGCTTATTGCATGTCAGCTTACTGTTTATCGGCTAGAAACAAATCTAAATACATTGTAATTTAGGCCATCAGAGAATAGATCTGAATTAAAGAAAATTAATTCCATCAGTCAAAGTCAAATAGAAAAAAAAATCTTTACTAAATCTTTATATTTTACATAAAACATATCTAGCACACTCCAGGGCATTTAAGAAAAGCTAAGTGAAAACAGGACTCCTTTGGCTGGTAAATGTAAGGATATATATGTGCATGTGTGCATACACACATGTCCACATACACTTCTTTTTCTGTGATGAAAATATGCCCCAGCTGAGGGAACAGTGACTGCCTTAACTGATCTGAAAGACTTTAAATTATAATATTTTTTTTTGGTTTTACATCTTGATTCTATGCCATAAAACTTAAATAGAAAGAAAAAAGAAAGAAAGAAAGGTCATTTTAACCAAGGCAAGAGAAAGCTTCTCCATGTTTTATGTATTTCAACTTTATTTGCAAGTCAATATGTTCTGAATCTCTGTAGGTTTCCATTAAAGTGGAAATTGCAGAACCCTTTACCCTGATGGAAATTTGAAGCTGATATGCTCTAAGCCCTACATGACTCCTCTTCTTTATATATATTTTATTTGTATTAACAATTATGTAAGGAAATTTATGGGGGACAGATCATTAGAAGTGATTCTGGCATACTGCTTGTCTCAGACTTGCCAGAATTTCTTAAGAAATAAATTTAAATCAAGGTCACTGTTCAAAATGTAAAAAGGCTCATGGCAGTCTGCTGCCATGGAGTTGCAACCGCAAAATAACACTGAGTTTATTGTCATTGTTGTAAATTATATCTGGAGATACTTGAGAGAAACTCGAGCAAAACTCTGGACAGTACAATAACAGAGAATTCTATTCACTGAATATGGAATTGTGAAGAGGGTTCTCTACAATCACTTCTCTTTTTAAGAAATGTATGTATTTTGGCATAAGCCATCACATACCAGTACCTGGGGTTGTGTTTGCAGTGCAGCTGCACCCCAAGACTGTCACCCATGGCTATCACAGCGTGCTACCTGTGTGTCCTGTCTGCTCCCTCCCCAAGGAAAGCCCCGTGATGCTGTGTCTGGACAAGCCAGCTGGTACCCCTGGGACACAGGGCATCACTCAGCCTGGGGTCACCCCAGTGCACCCCTCCTGGCTGTGCACACTAATGCTGCTGTGTGGCTCAGATGGCTCCGGCTGGGCTGTTGCTAGTGGCGTCTCAATCAATGCGGGGAAGACCAGCTGGACTGGGGACATCCTAAGGTGACTCTAACACTCTGTGATTCAAGGTTAGGTGGAACTTGTTGACAGACTGAGATCAGGGGAAATTAAAGTGAAAATGAGATTTAACTGGTTGCTAAACACTCTGTGACCTTCAGACCATCTGGGAATTCCCACTTACATCCCAAGGAGACTGTGCTGAAATCACATCCCACCACATGCAAAGTAAAGCCTGCTCCTTACCAGACAAAGGCCAGGCTTTCCTACTGAAGAGTGGCATGTTGACTGACAGCTGCAGCTTTTTTGTGCTATTCCCTGGAGGAGTCCAAGGACAAAAACACTTCCCAGACAGGATGGATTTCAAAAGAAACCAGACCAATTATTGTTGCAAGAACTTAAGTGAGAAAACCCCTTCTGTCAGAAATGACCAGTTATCAGATGTTAGACCTTATCTGCACTGTAATGAAAAAAACTGCAAGAATTATGCTGACTTCATCCCTTTCAATCTCCCATGAGAGAACTGATTTGAAATACAAAATGGCAATTCACAATTACTTAAGAAAAGCAAAATCTGAAAAGTGTTCTTGAAATTACCTGCTTTTGCATGAACAGAGCAATATTATCCCTGATATTATTGATGTTGTTGTTTTACTGGTGAAGAAATAGAACCATGTAAGATTAAATAATTGCCATGGAATAGACATTTCTATTGAGGAACAGAAATTAGATCTCCTGAAAGAAAACTCTGTGTTCTGTTTTCCTTCTTCCTCTCTGTGAATTTGATCAAATGCCACTAATAAAAGAGAGATTTACATTTGATTTCAGTACATAGAGAAGCAGGCTGACAAATGATTATGTGTATCAAATTGAAGTTATTATATCACAAGAAAAACTGTCATTCTTCTAAGTGAATTTGTGTCAGACAAATTTATGTCAGACAAATTTGTGTCAAACAAAAGACAAACCCCTCTCCTCTCCTCTCCTCTCCTCTCCTCTCCTCTCCTCTCCTCTCCTCTCCTCTCCTCTCCTCTCCTCTCCTCTCCTCTCCTCTCCTCTCCTCTCCTCTCCTCTCCTCTCCTCTCCTCTCCTCTCCTCTCCTCTCCTCTCCTCTCCTCTCCTCTCCTCTCCTCTCCTCTCCTCTCCTCTCCTCTCCTCTCCTCTCCTCTCCTCTCCTCTCCTCTCCTCTCCTCTCCTCTCCTCTCCTCTCCTCTCCTCTCCTCTCCTCTCCTCTCCTCTCCTCTCCTCTCCTCTCCTCTCCTCTCCTCTCCTCTCCTCTCCTCGTTTTTAAAGACTTGTCAGGACATACTGTGATTAGGAAGTACAGTGGTCTATACTAGTTAACCAAGCAGTTGGATAGACCCTCCAGAGTCCTATACAAGAGAACAAGTATAAATGAGTATAAATGAGTTTTCCACTTTCAAGGTTTGTACAAATTATAAAACAAATAAATGAGATAATACTTCCATTTTTCTCATAAGCTTTTTACTTGAAAATTTAAAACTGCCTGCCTGAATTGTCCAAATCAGAAATACAGAGTAAAAAAAATTGTCAGTGTTATTTCAACATGAAAGAGCTCTTAAAACAGATTTTAGATTTTTACAATGTGTTGTAAGAACAATCCAAACATTTTTTTCAAATAAACAAGATTAACACTACACAGTACATGGCAATTCATGTATTAAACAAGCTCTAAACAAGCTGGACTGAGACTCTACAAATCCAAACAGTCCAACATAGAAATGGTTCTCATTAGGAGACAGATGAAAGCAAGACAAGATTCTGAAGGACACAGGTTGTCTACGTGGCTCATTGAATGCTTCAGTGGGGAGAGGCATAAAGATCCATATGGAATTAAAGAAATCTTTGAATGCCTTGTGCTGAAAACTGTTAATTCCATATGTGTAGACTGAAGCTATGCTGCCAGACCAGGATCACAATGCTTCCTTCCTCCTTGAATAAGTACAACCTGCAACCTCCCAGAGCCCTGCAGGCACTGACATCCCTGAAATCCCTGCCAGCCTCTCCTGGGGTGTCCCATTACCCTGCCCGTGGTCCAGGACCCTATTTCAGCCCAGCTGACCCCCATCCACAGGCTGACACTCTGGTCTGGCCTCGGATGCCACGGTTGCCTCTGGCCATCTCCAGGCTGCCCTGGTCCCCGCTGGGGATGGGCTCTGGCTGGTGAGATCCTGCCTTGCTCCCGAGACTTCCATTGCTCCCAGACCCAGGGAACAGCCAGCCCTTGCCCAACACAATAACCTCCACAAGATATGAAGTTGTAGAACACCAGCCTCAACAAGTAGAAATGCAGGTCCTGAGTGAGTGCTGGGTACCAGTCAGGTGTTGGAGATACCGAGGGTAGGCTTGGGTGGAGAGAGCACTCCTGGCAAGCCTGCTGGGAGCAAGGATGCCTTGTCCCTTGTGCTTTTCTATGGAAACACAAATCTTTGTTTCAGTAAGAAAATATCAAACCATATAGAATGAAAATGGGATTTTATTCTACACCTCCAAACTGTTTAGAACTGTCTTTCTAATGTGCATGCCCTTCTGTCTAACAAAGAGGTCAACCTCATTGAAAATAAAAGGTTTGATTTAATCAGGAAGAAGCATACTTTAAAGACCTGTTATTACCCAAAAGCAGACATTACATAAATTTTATTCTATTTTTATATCTTCCTGGCTCCAATCTCCTGAATCTGACATTAACCATAACAATTGCACATGTGACTAAGCCAGGCCAAATTCTCCTTTTTCTGTTCCAATATAAATATGGAAGTAATACTGTTGAAGTAATAGCTTTGAGGTAGACTCCTTCCACGAGAACAGGACTTTTCTCAGAACAGCCAGAGTCAGGAAAGTATGCTGGTTTTGAAGCCAGGTTTTTACTGACAAGTTGGATCAGTAAAGTGGAGACCACCAGGGTTGACATGAGAGCCTGGCAGCCCCAGAGGCTGGGGATGCAAGCCAATGTTGGTGGCATTTTGAAAAGCACAGGAGGCTTCAAAGCACTCATGCCATTTCAAAATGCCATAGGCTTTCAGAAGTTCAAGCACCACTAATTTACAGTAAAACCTCAGCTTTTAAATGCATTTATCATATGTGCTGAGACACAGCCACTCACACCTGTGAGATTCAGATTCATCGTCACAACCTCTCTCATGTTTTACTTCAGTTTCTTGTTGAAGCTCAATCTTTGCTGCTCTTGACCAAGCCAACATTACACCAAGGGTCAGAAGATGGAGACCTTGCAGATAACTCTGGGCAGTGAATACTGCAGTGCCCTGTGGATGTAGTCTTGCCATAAAGCTGCCAGCACTGATATGGCCACAGGTTTCTCAGGCATTGAGCCCTGTGAGGTGTGCACAGCCTGGGTCTCACATTGCTGTCCTGAGCATCTGTGTTGCCCAGGGAGGCAAAACTTCCACTTTTCCGCCTGGAAAAGCTAACAGTTTGATGTGTTGCAAGTGTACCCTCTGTACACCTAAAAGCATTCCTATCTTAACTACGATGGTTTTTGAAAAAATTTACTCATATCAAGCCATGGACAGATACCTCTTCCATTTACAGAAGAGCAGGGACAAGAGACTGCCACTCAGCTGAACAGGGCTACTCCCTGCCCCAGGTCACAGCCTCCACCGCTCCTCTGTCAGAGAGGTTTATGGGCACCTTCCCCAATTTGCTTCAGGAAAATCAATCAGCTTAGTGCAGCCTAAGCCATTAAACTGCTCCTTTGGTCTGTGCCTAGTTCAATGTAGAATGCAGCCCCTGGCTCGATGCCCACTTTTCCACACAGTTCCCAGAAAGGCACAGTGCCAGGGTGATATCATTTGATGAACTTCCAGAAGAAAACAATGTGCTGGGGAGGAGTGTCCTTTTGAGGGTCTGGAAGCTTTCTTCTCTTCACATATTTCTTCTTACATGGTGAACACTGAACATATGCTGTACCAAAGGAGCAACAGGGTGAAGGAGAATCCATCTCCATATGTCCATGATCTAACAACATTTACCTTGAGGGCATGAGAATTAAGCCATGCCCAGGGACTACAGAATACTTAGTTATATATCCAGTGAAGTTTCCACAGTAGTTCTTGCTTTTGCTGGCTGTCCCCCACCAGTCACTCCTGTGCAAAGTGATTGCTCTCTCGAGAGGAGCTCTCTATGGACTTCTGCTCACCATGTCCAGATGGGAACACAAGCAAGCACAAGGCACAAGGCAGGGGAAGTCTGTCCCCATGACCTGTGCCAAGAATCTTTGACTTTTGTTCTTATTTGTCTCCATGTGCCTTGCAGTTTGAGGTTTTATTTGTGCACTCTGATTTTCCTCTTTCCATACCATCCAAAATGGCTTACCCAGTCTGTTTTTTACTTCTCTCATCACAAGGTTGGAAAGGCAGAATGATCTAAGACAGGAGATGGAAATTTTCCTGCTAAGGGCTGGAGAGGAACCAAGAGGAGGAAGCCTGCTTGAACTGAAAGACATTTCACAGGAGATGGGCACTCTGCTCTAGGCATCTATCCACATCTTTAGATGCCTACATGCTTCCATATGCTGTATTCCAGTCCAGATTTGTAACTAACTCTTCAAATTCTAGGTCATCCCTGAAGACAGCTCGTAATTTATGGTTCCTGTCTCTTTTTCTTATTTTATATTACAAAAATAGAGAAAACAATAAGCCTGTATCTGAGGTGTAGGGACACTCTTATCCTGAGTCTCCCAGTGTTAAATCATGGCCATTTTTCTCTACACTGCAAGCAAACATGTTATTGTCTCCATGTTACTTGCCAACTGTAAGCAACTGGCCTCACTCCTTGGCTTTCTGTCAAAACAAATTCTGTCAGGTTATATTTATTTGTGTGTTCTGGTACAGCTGGCAGTGAAACTGCTGTGCCTGCTAGCATTCTTGTTAAAATTCCCCCCAGCTGAGTCAAACTATCTCACCAATACACACCTTGACCAGGCTCTCCAGCATTTTTCAGAAAAACAACTTACCAAATAATGGGAATACCTGGAGAGACCATGTTTCAAGTCAGACACTGAGAAATAGAATTGCTCCCACTCTTCTGATATTTTGAAAACCAAACATATTAAACTTCTGGCCTTGATTACAGGCAGTCAATTTTTCATGAAGGCTTGATACGTGGTTGATGAATCTGACTGCGTTCAACATAGTTATGAATAAGATTGTTCAAACATGACAGACTACAAACTTAACTGTGTGAGACTGTTAAATGTCAGCACTGCTGATGAGGCCTTTAAGGATTGTTTTCTCAGAAATATTTAGCTAATGGTCCTTACCACTGGCTGATTGATTCCTTTGGCCACCATCAGCTGTTCTGCTACTGGGAATCAGAAGTTCAGGCTGCTCAAAAACTATTGGGTCACTTTCCCCTTCTTACACATGGGAAACAAAATGGTGTAAAGCCACGTGAAGATTGGTTGTGTATCAAACCCAAGCAGTGTGGTAATGGCCAGCTGTGGTCTTGATTCATTAGAGTAAGGTGTGGTGTTATAGGTGAAGCTCTGGAAGTTCAGCAAAGGCCCCATAACACAAAACAAGCTGGGAGATGTATAAAGCTGTGGTCAGCTGAAGACCACCATAAAATCCATGGGAAAAAAAATCCACCATTAAGACTTGTATTTTAATGGCATAAAAATCATACAGAGCAAAGAAAATGCAGATTGTGGCATGGCAAACCATAAGCACCTGTTTCTGAGGCCTTGTAGAAAGGTCAGTGGTGGTGGCAGATTGAATGGACTGTTTGAACCCTTCAGGCATGTGGACACAGCTGACTTTTGTGGATCATGTTTTGAGAGGGAAAACACAGGCATAGCCAGTGAAATTTCAAATTAGTTGCTGAAGATGTCTCTCTCTCTGCTACTCATCCTGACTTATTATCTCCTTATTCACCTTGTTTCTCCTACCCTACAGTTCCTGGATGGGAGAGTTGGGGGACGTCTGTGCATCTCACAGACATGAGGATTCATGGTAGCAATGTGGGGTATTTGGAAAGCCAAAGGACAGACAGACTCTTGTTCTCTACCACTAGTCTATTGCCAGGGCTGCAGACAGAAAGGACCCACAAGTATCACAAATTCTCATCTACATCTTTGTCCACAAGGAAGTTAAAACACATCTTCTACAGGCTAAACAACTGTGTGTATGTATTGGAGGTGAATTCAAAGCTAGCAAGGCAAGACAAAAGTAAGAACATAGCCAGGGTAGCTTGTGACTAATAGCTACTGGCGCTTGACCCAGCTTTTATTTATAACAGATTCATGGGAAATCTTTTAGGCCTGTTTCAAAACAATGCCAATTAATAAATTTTAGAATTAGTCCTACATAGTTGAACAAGCAAGAAAGATTAGATCATATACTAGAAAGTAACAAAACTGGGAATTCTTACAATCCCTTAATTTCTAAGTTTAAAAAAATTGTTAATGACATAGTCTGAGTATACCAGTAATGAAATGAGATTTCCTAATGGCTTGATGATAAAGCCTCTGCTGAGCCCTGGCTTCAATGGGGATCTAACCTACAGAGTATGTTCTCAAGGGAGATCATAGAATTATAGAATAATTTTTGTTGGAACAGACCTTTGAAAAGTCCAACCCCCCTGCAATCATTGGGCACATCTTTCACTAGGTCACTTTGCTTAGAGCCCTTTTCAACCTGGCCTTGAATGTTTTCAGGGATGGGGCATTGACCACATCTCTGGACAACCTGTTGCAGTGTTTTGTCATCATAATTATAAAAAATTATTTCCTTCTACCTATTTTAAATCTATCCTATTTTAGTTTAAAGTCATATCCCCTTGTCCTATTGCAACAGGCCCTACTAAAATGTCTGTCACCATCTTTCGCTCAAGTACCATCTTCAAATAGATAATAAGAGATATATATATATATATCTTTAAGTACTGACTCTCTCAGCACGTGTTCATAGGAGAAGTGCTCCAGACCTTTGATCATCTTTGTGGCCTCCTCTGAAGCTGTTCCAGCATGTCCATGTCTTTCCTCACTGAAGATCCCAGATTTGGACACCGCATTCCAGGTGGGATCTCACAAGAGCAGAGAGGCATAAGCACCTCCCTGGAACTGCTGGCCATGCTGCTTTTGATTCTTTAGATCTGCCACCTTAACAGATTGCAACAAGGTCCAGAAAATCTTTTTGAATCTTTTTCCAGTATTAAATGAATGAGATGACTTTAAGAACTCACTTGGAAAATCTGTTTCAGAAACCATTCTGAGCAATCTCATCTAGTGAAAATTGTCCCTGCCCACAGCAGGGAGGCTGGAACTAGATGATCTTAAAGGTCCCTTCCAACACACACCATCCTATGACTCTATGACTAGAACTGATCAGCATGTCCATCATCTTCCAGTGAATGCCCTGATGTGCACTCTTGCTCTACCTAGTGGATTTGAATCCTATTGAAATGCCATTTCCTAAACATGGAATAACATTATTCTAACCCTGAGTTTATATCATTTTCATTATTGTTTTTGGTGATGGCTATGATGAAGATGTTTGTTATTATTCTGAAGTTATTGTACCATGTGCTTATTCTGGCTTTCAGTTTTTGGAAAAATACATTGAACTTCTCAAATGTTGTTTTTCCCTGAAGAAAAATCACTTGGCATATATAAATGACTTTGTTTCCTACTCCAGTTTATGGACAAAAGTCTTTATCTTTGAAAAGGACAACTAGAAGCCAAGAACAAAGCGTTATTTATGATTCACATTCTGCCTCCCAGTTAACTCTCTGTGAACAAATATTTAACTACTACATAGGTGACTCCTGAGAAAGTGATCTGGGAAATCTATTATACCCTCTAACTTCATAAACAGCTCTGAAAAAAAATCTCTAATTTTGGCCTCCTAAGTCTACATGAAATTTCAAAAGCCATGGTATTATGTTCTTTTCCACCTTTAACGTTTCAGTGGTGCTTTTAGGGCACTCACTGGGAAATAGGGGGCATGGGTTCAACATTGTATTTCCTTCCTTGGTCTGAAGAGATTTCTTTTTGAATCTCTTTCCAAGAGACTGCAATAACAGACAGGCAACTCCTCTCGTTTTAAAATCACTATTGCTATGCACAAAGAAATGTAAGAATCTGAATTCAAAGGACGAGAGAAGTCCTGATTCTCTGGCTTAATGCATGGTTTCCCAAATGTCATTTTTTGGCTACCACTGTTGGAAGCAGCTTTCTGTGTTCTCCCCAAGACTAAACTCAGGTCTGTAAACATTATCACCTGAACCATTATCATAATTTTTTCCCAAGACCAGCTCTGTTTGCCTTTCTGCATTCCCACCATTTGGCTACACAGCCCTGTCACTTGTTAAGACCCCCAACACACAGATGAAAGCTATTGTCCTCCATGCCTTCTTCCCAAACACAATGCTCCAGCCATCTAAGGCACATCTCTATCTCAATAACCGCATTCCCCTCACCTTCCCCAAATGGCATTTCTCCCATGGTCTTTTCAGAAATACATGTCCCAGACTAATTAATTTCCTGTAAGCACATGAGAAGAACAGCAGGGGAGGTCTGGGAGCTGGAGACAGCTTCACACATCAATAAGGTACTGGCCAGACAGTGACAGAAGCAGCTGTGCGAAGGTTTTTACTCTGATTTGTAAAATATCCTTGACACAGGCAAAACTAGCAACTGTTGAGATTGTTTTTGCCTGGCTTGCATGCAACACAGTATGGGAACATCCAGCCTACTGATTCGGACTTTCATCTGGCAAAGGGAAGGATTTTTTTCCAGTCCTTGATCCTTAGGTCATGTCTGCTTCTTATCCATCAGCTTTGTGTAAAATGCATATGCAGCCTTAAGCATGAAGTCCCTCCAAGCTGTTCCCTCCTGGCTAAGTGTTTAAAGTTTTTCTTCTCTGCAGAGAGCTTTTTTGTCCCTGATTTAAGTCCTGTGAAAATCCATGAGCTTTATTTGAGTTTGCTCAGTAGTACATTACAGCAAACATCACTGTGAAGTTTGTCTCATAGCTAACAACTGCCTTGGAGTTATCATTTGCTGCTCTGCTGTAATGTTCAGCATTCATATGCTAATCCATTTGTGGAGACTGCTGTTCCTAACTGTATGGTAAAGCTTTATCAAATGACAGCAAAATTAATAGTTTGGTTTCTACCAATTTAATGCAAGATGTCTAAAATTAAAAGCAGAATATGTATCACTGAAGAGAATTTTGGAGCATTGTTTATTTCTCTCCAAATACAATATTTTCATCTTTTTTTTCTGCATTACCATTGATACCATAACATTTTCTAATTTTCCACTCTGTAAAATAAAAGATTCTTTACAAAGACTGTGTATGTGTACATGCATGTATATACGTCTGTGCTGATCTTTGAATAGATCTGACCATGTCATCCATATACCAGTTGAAATATCATGAATTGCAAATAAATGTAATGGCTTGGGGTTTTAAATAAATCAGTTAATGCCAATCAGTATCACAGAGGGGAGAATGAGAAAAATTTCTAGATTAAAAGGCTCTGCAGAGGGATATGGACAGGCTGGATCACTGGGCTGAGGCCAGTTGTGTGAGGTTCAACAAGGCCAAGTGCCAGGTCCTGCAACTCCAGGCAGTGCCACAGGCTGGGGGCAGTGGCTGGAAAGCTGCCCAGTGGAAAAGGACCTGGGAGTGCTGGTGACAGTGACTGAACATGAGCCAGCAGTGCCCAGGTGGCCAGGAAGGCCAAAGGCACCTGGTTTATATCAGCAATAGTGTGGCCAGCAGGAGCAGGGCAGGGATTGTCCCCTTGTACTGGGCACTGGTGAGGCCACACCTCAAATCCTGTGTTCAGCTCTGGAACCCCACTTCAAGAAAGACATTGAGATGCTGAAGCACGTCCAGGGAAAGGCAGCAGAGCTGGGGAAGGGTCTGGAGCACAGGTCCTGTGAGGAGCAGCTGAGGGAGCTGGGGGTGTTGGGAGGTTTGGGGGAGACCTTATCACTCTCTACAACTCCCTGAAAGGAGGTGGCAGCCAGGTGAGGGTCAGTCTCTTCTCCCAGGGAACAAGTGACAGGATGAAAGGAAATAGTGTCAAGTTGTGGCACTGGAGGGCTAGACTGGGTAGCAGGCAATCTTTCTTCACAGAAAGGGTTGACTAGCACTGGAACAGGCTGCCCAGGAAATCGGCAGAGTCACCATCCCTGAACGTGTTCAAGAAATGTGTAGATTTTACATTTTTTAGTGATGAACATGGTGATGGTGTTAGGTGGACTTGATAATCTTATCTTAAAGGTCTTTTCCAACATTAATGGTTCTATGAGTCTGTGATCCACTGTAAAAAATAGATAGACTTTATTTCACAGATATTTTTCCCAATCACCCATTCTATTTCTTTTTTTTCCCTCCACAGAAACCAGTGGATTCTGACTTCCTTAAATGATGTAAATTAGCTCTGAAGGAATGGACAGCTCCAACAAAAAAACCCACACAAGTTTTCTGAAAAGACAGCAAAGGAACTAGAAAAGACAGCTTGACTTGTAGGATCTCACTTGACCCATGATTGACTCTCTGCTAATGCAACACTAATTTAAGACACCTTTGTGTATCAGGTACTACATTACTCAGCATGTCACTATTTGTACAGTTGCTTTTCTTTAGTATCCCAGACAGAGAAATTTAATTTCCATCCAATAGTTTATGAAAACTCACAAATACTATATATAAAGATTTAACCAATTTTCTTGCAACATATTGCAACACAGTTCATTGTATATGACAGCCCAAGCCAGGTTTAAAAAACTCAACCTGTTAGCAGCTTATTCACACTCCACCATCCCCTACAGGGCAGGGCAGCTGTCTGGTTCTGCTTGACCAGTTAGGGTGAAGTGTTTATTTGTGCTGTTTCCAAGAGGAACTAAAGTTGTAGCTAACTCCCATCCTTTCTGCAGCTTCAGCAAGTTTCTGCTGTGGTTATTTAAACTGGAGATTCATTTGCCACCATCAGGGAAAATTTCAAAATGAAATGAAGGTGTAAGTTTTATCCTCACTACAGGCACATGCCTCTAGCACAGACTAACTCCCTCCAGCAAGAGGGCTTTTATCTACAAAGCTTATATAGGGCCCAAAGACAAAATTAACTACGCAATCAAAGGTTTTTGCATGAAAAAAATCCAGATTATTTTTTCACATGTCAACATTTGGTCCCAGAAAGCTGATATTCACCAGTCACATTATGTCAGTCCACAGCTACTTACTTGAAAGACGTACAGCAACATGTACAGTGCCCAGAAAAATCTCCAACCTGACAGACTTTCCTCCTTGCCTCCTACATGGATTTTGGCAATGCAGAAATTCCAGGCTGAGGTCTGCACCTCTACCTGTGCATAATGCATCATAGTGTCACACTTATTTGCATATTCAGAGCTATTTGCATGTAACTAGAGTGTCTTATTATTTTTTTTTTTTCCAGATCTGAGGATGTTTGTGCTGCTGTACATTACAAGTTTTGCCATCTACACAAGTGAACAACCTCTTCAAAGCCAGACCAAAGGAGAAAATTACTACACCAGATATATCTGTAGCATCCCAGGTTTGCCAGGCCCTGCGGGCCCCCCTGGAGCCAGCGGATCCCCGGGGCCACACGGACGCATTGGTCTTCCAGGAAGAGATGGTAGAGATGGGAGGAAGGGAGAAAAAGGTGAAAAAGGGAGTGCAGGTATTGAATATTTGTGTAACCTAGCACAGTAGTACAAGAAAGCAAGACCTTTCATCACCACTGTTCTATGTATCTGTATATATCTATATACATATGTATGTATAAGTGTATATACACATTCACATATATATATATGAATGTGTGTATGTGCCTGTGTTTAAGTGTGATGCATATATAAACATAGGGAGGGAAAGAAAGTATGCACATATATTTTAGATATGTCTAATATGGACATACTTAGTGTAAAGAAATGTCAATGCTCAACCTTTCTTCACACAGATGCTAATAAAAAATTTGAAAAGAACGAAGCACATGCAGTGTCAAATAGTCTCACCTGTGCCATTAGCCAGGTACAAAAGATTAGCAGGTGCTTAGGTATGCACTAAAAATGCTCTATTTAGTGCACAAGTATCATTATGTAGGTAGTCATGCTGCTGTCCTTGCCATCAGCAGTGACTGTAGTTCAGGCAGCAATAGATGGATTACATATAGAATTCTTTAATGTGTAATCAAGACACATGAAGATAAGTAGGAATACAGAAACAAAGGACCTGCAGGCTGTGAAGTCTGGTCATTGGTTCCAAACTGGCATTCTTTTTGCAAACTTACCAGAAAATTTTGGAAGTATTTCTATAGTATTTTGAAATTCTGCCCAAGTTTTTCTTGTTTGTTCAGGCACATACAGTAGCCCCACACACAATAATTTACTGAAGTGATATGTGCAATGATTAACTAACTTAAACTAACTTAAAATGTTTTTGAAGGTTTGAGAGGAAAGACTGGGCCATTAGGACCAGCTGGAGAGAAAGGAGACCAAGGTGAGTCTGGTAAGAAAGGACCTGGAGGACTGACGGGTGCCAAAGGTGAAGTAGGTCCAGCTGGACCACCTGGACCTAAGGGAGATAAAGGAGACCGAGGAGAGCCAGGTGCCCCAGGGGTCTGCAAGTGTGGAAAGATAGTGCTGAAATCTGCCTTTTCTGTTGGCATCACCACGAGCTACCCAGAGGAAAGATTACCAATTGTATTCAATAAAGTCCTCTTCAACGAGGGGGAGCATTACAACCCATCCACAGGAAAGTTCATCTGTGCCATCCCAGGGATTTATTATTTTTCTTATGATATCACCTTAGCAAACAAGCACCTTGCAATTGGGCTGGTTCACAATGGGAAATACCGGATCAAGACTTTTGATGCAAACACCGGCAACCACGACGTGGCTTCTGGATCCACAGTGATCTACCTTCAGCCAGAAGACGAAGTATGGCTTGAAATCTTCTACACTGACCAAAATGGTCTCTTTTCTGATCCCACGTGGGCAGACAGTTTGTTTTCTGGATTTCTCTTATATGTTGATACAGATTACCTTGATGCTTTATCAGATGAAGATGAGCTCTGAAGCAGATGTCAAATGACTTTCAAACAGGAGGCCCCAGCACAGGATTTTATTCATCTCTATGGGGAAAACAAAGTTGAAATGAAAAAAAATCTGGGAGTTCATTCTTGTTTTGACTGGAACCAGATCTGAGCTCATAAGGATGTTTCTAGAATCTAGGATGGATTTCTTAACAAAAAGCAGGGATATCAAAATGAACTGTAATTAACAAAAGACTGCATCACTCCAGGACTGACTCTTCCCTAAAATTATGTTTATAACACTATTTAAACAAATTTAAGATACTGTACATTGGATTTTATATAAAATGTATTAAGTTGCAATTTAGAATGGATATTTTGTATATTACATTAAAGCAAAATTGAACAATTCACTGCAATATAATTTTTGATCATTTTAAGACAGGCAATACATAAAAACAGATAGGAGAGGAATAAAATAGGAATGACTATTTCAGGATGCTACTGCACAGGTCACAAGAACAGTCCTATCTGATACTTACACCAACACATAGCATCCATAACTAACCAACCTCCCAATAAGTACATAAAGATTTGTACTAGCTGAGGACTACTCAAGAGCAGCCATAAAAGACTAGAAAAAAGCTATCAAACATATAAAGAGATTAAAAACTGGATGATCTGAAAACTTGGAGATAGTCAGTATTCAGTGGGTATTTTCAGTGTAATTCCGAGTGTTTTTGCTATTCTTTAAATGCTATCTACTAACTTTATGAGAAATGTGGAAAAAAAGTGTAAACTTTTTGCTGAAGATAATTGTGGATGCCCAAAAAAACCAGTAAAAAGGACAGTAATCAGTAATCTGGGTAAGTTATATGAAACTAAGTGAGTCACATCATTAAAGCAAAAGTTATATTTCAATGTGGCCAAATGCAATGATATAAATGTAGGTCACACACAAGAAGAAAAACTGCATTCAGTAAAACAATAAACTTGGAAAAAGTACATGGGACCTGATGGATTATCAGTTAAATAGGAGTAATAGAAGTAGGCTGTTGCTACCACCCTTTGGATGTATGATAAATGGAATTAAAAGCAGAGATCAGTAGTGGTTACCTAGGAAGCAACTACTTCTGTCAGTGTTTCAAAAACTTACTTTAAAGTTTCAAAAAATGTTTATACTTCTATTCGTGGGGACTACACAAGAGATGTAAAAAGGTCAATTTACTTTTCTTGTCAATGAGGTTAATAGTTGATTTAATCACCATTTGCACTCATCTGCAGATAAAACATCTGGTAGTACCTGGCACTCCCCTCTATCAGATAGGAGCACAGCAAGGTCCATTGGTGAGAAACTGTATCAATCCCCACTGAAAATGAGGAATCCATTTTCAATACCGGTGGCAGCAACCAATCATTGTAAAAATATCTAGGAACATCACAAGTTCTCCAGCATTCAGCAACAGTCAAGACTGGCAATCTTTCATTGGGTCCTCTTTATTTTCCAAGAATTTCCAGTCTTTCCATCCCAGATTTACAGAGACCTGATATTTCTAACAGTTATTCAGATAATGTTAAATGTTAGTGGTCTGTGTTGCACAGCTACTGAACCCACTTTAGTTATGACCAAGGCAGAAGGAAACTTCTACGGTTTTTCTGTGTACTTGAGGGATTAAGAAAGTTACAACCAGACAAAATGACACAAATTTGCTGCTGAGGTTGTAGAACCAGCACGATGGTTATGTACGGAGCATCAGTCTGTGCACTCTGTACCCGTGCCCTCACTTCCTCCCACATCAGCATTCATGGCTGTGAGTACATGACTGCTGCTTTATGCAGTGTACAGGTGCAAAGCCCTGACCACAAATCAAACTGGCAATGCTTGTACAACCATTATTTTATTTGACAGTGAGAGATGTCTGATAGAAGACAATAGTAGATTATTTTTCTAACTAGACATCTAATTTATTAGTGTCACACAGGGGCGGCTTTCTGTGAAAAATATGGAAGAGAACACTTGGAGATTTGGTTTATCACCCTGCTGTGCAATCATTTATACATCTGCAAATTAAGGACAATATGAGTGCAAAATGCAGACCAATCATCATTTACAATTATGATTGATGCCGATGCCTCACAGCCATCAGTGCCTATCTGAGGCACAAAGACCATCAGCATTGCTGAGTGCTGCCTGCACTGAATTCCACAGGACAGAACAAGGATCATATTGAGGCTGTGACTTCCAGGAAGCATAATTCAATAGATGCAGAGCTGGACCCAAATACGTATCATGCAGCAAAAGCAACTAATAGAACTTTTAAATTAGATAAATATTATTATTAAATTATTACTTAAATTATTATTAAAGAAATATTAGATAATTATTATTATTAAAACTAATATAAGCTTTTAATTAGATTATTATCTTATAAAATATGGAAATAGGCTTATGGCATTTGAATCAGTAACAAATCAGTTTTATTTGAACTGGAAAATCTGATAAACCCAGCCTCAAGGAAAGACTATGACTGATTTTCTCCAGACTCTACAAAAATGTATTGTAGTTATAATACATCTGTAAATTTTCAGACAAAATTAATATTTCTCAATTAAACAGAGAAAATATACAGCTTTATAGTGAAATATTCCTGGTTGCAATCCTAACTATAAGCAAACTTCTCACATGTAAAATCTGTAAAATTGAATCCAATATTTTAACCACACCCATGTTGAAAATTACACCATGGGAATAAGTAAACCAAGAGTTACTGCTTTCCTTTTCTTAGCAATTTTAGATTTCTATTTGTACAATTATAGAAAAGTAACTTAAGTTTCCCAAAGTTTTCCCATTTGGATTCTATACTTTTTTGAACAGTTTAATATTTTGGCATGAAGAGTTAAAAATAAGTAATTTTGTTGGATTATTTCTATAGGTTTTGACAAGAAGATACTTCTACTACACATATGGACGACACATGTATACAAGTACCATGTGTCCCCGCCCTCATTAAGGGTCTCAAGACGTTATCCGAAAGTAAATCATGGCTATTGCTAGTATGTTATTTGAAAATATATCAAATTTGATGACATGATATTGCATTTGGGGTATTTATATGTCTAAACTTGAATTTATATGGAAAATATCTTGGGCTGATGTCTTCCCACAATTCACACAAGTACAGAGAGAGATCTGGTTGTTTTCAAAACATTGTAGGATAACAAAGATCAAAATTTCTTCATGGTCAAATTTGAATTTGAAATTAATCAGTGGTTTCAACACAATATATTGGTCATTCTACACATGCCATAATGGCATATAAAATTAGACATCCAGATCAAATTAGTCATCTACTCCTTGCCTACAGTCCACAGAGAGAAATACGTGCCCCCAGGAGAAACTCCCAAGAGGAAGCATGTCTTTACTGCAGTACCAGCTCTTGGGCCTCCTGATCAAGGCTTCAAGAGCTCATACAAACCTCAGGAAACCATCAAACAATATTAAGAACATCAGTATTCCAGAGATTCTTAAGTAATATATATATATATATATATATATATATTTACTTGGGATATGTGTATGTAAAGATAAATAAGAAAAAGTAAAGTTATTTGAATCAAAAGAGATCTCCACAGTATTCTGCTCTTTCATACTTTCTTTTTACTTGGTAGAGTGAGATTAAGGAAGAAGTTAGTCCCATGTTCATTCCACTGCTGAATATTTTTAACCTAGATAATTAATTAAACATTTATCTACATTTTCAATTTTTTATGAGTACGTCACATAGAATAAATACTTTCACATTCTTGACTATTGGTATTCATGTTCATATGCTTAGAGTGTTATACAATTTTTTCAGGAGCAATAGGTCCTCAATGTTTTACAATGCTGAGACAATATAGAGGAAATAATTACTAACGGACATCAGTACTGAGAACATTATCTACATTCTTCATATCCTTTTAAATCTACCTAACACCATTTAGGTACTATTAGGATAAGCAAGAATATACAAAACTGGAAGCAACTTAATTCCTACCAAGTATGTTACATTAGTTGTTGCAGTTCGTTTAACACTCTATTTACCTTCCACAGGTCACCCACTAGGTTCTGTTCATATTCATTTACTAAGATACTTACTGAATAAATTAGTTTTCACTGATGGGTTTGTTTATTGATTTATTTATCCATTGGCAGGTAATTCATATTCAGAATAATTATACTAATGCTGTACTAAGCCGTTTGGTCAGCAGGAACTTCAGTTGCATGTGGAAATGGGGTTTGCTTCGGAAATGTCTTTCAGTAGCTGATGAGTCCCATCCAAGAAATAATACATGAAAGGAAACAGGAAAAAAATAGATTTGAGAAAGCAATATACCACTATCTTTACCAATGAGTAATGCTTTCAAGAAGCAATTTATTCCTTTCAGTATAAGCTATCTAGACTTCAGCTCAGAGAGCATTTAGAGGCCATATATATTTTTCTGGACAACTTAGGTCAACACTCCCAACTGAGATTACATCAGTATTTCTGATTTTCAGAGGTATAATTCTTCCTCACATCCACAGGAAGAAATTTCAAAATACTGTCACTAAATCCTTGGTCACTGAAACTTGTTTTTGTCCTAGCTGCATACATCAGATCAATTCATGAAATTTACTACCTAAGGGAAAAGAAAAATTAGACATATTATACACATGTAATATTTAATAGCAAATATCCACAAAGAGAAAAGTGTCTTGGATTATTTGGCTCATATTCCTCAATTCTGAGTATAATTTTGGTATAATTTTGGCAGCTACCTGCTGGAAGAGGTGTAAGAGATTTTTCCTCCATGCAGATTGTTCTTGCAGCAGCAAGAATTAGTGTAAAATTTCTCTTACCTGACTTTAAATTCTAAAAGTTCAAAGATCACTGTGTAGGTTAAATTAGTTACTGGCTCTCCTGTTACCACTGCAAAGAAATAGGTGGGGTAAATCTCTGCTTGGATGACCCTGTATTAGAGACTTATAAAAGGAGGAATCAGGAGGTACCCATGTCTTCACACCACCTGTATCTAAGTTACTAACTTAGGTTAGCCTTCAACTTCGAGATGGCAACAGTTAAATAAGATGTCTGCTCTTCAAGAACAATCTGCTAAGTGCAAAAAATGGCATAATTTAATTTGGCTATTTATATGTCTCAAAATTAGAAGGAAGATGTGGATTGATGAGAACAGAGAAGTGCCCTGATAATGATGGAAGGGTTTGTTAGCAGATCTTTCATAAAGCATTGCTGAAGTTCCTCCTGGAACAACTTCAAATGAAGTAACTTGGTTGAAAATTTTGTAATATATTAAGATGGACTACACCTCATGCCTCCAAATTCAATACACTTAAGTATATAAAAAATATTGAAATTTTTAAGGATACTTAAATGAATCCTGGAGCGATTCTACTTACACCAAAGTAAAAAATTAATAAATTTGTTTCTTTTCAGTTTTAAAGAACCTGTCCTAAATCCTAAATCCAACACAAAATATAAAGCAGAATTTGTAAAATCATCTCTGTGGTAGAATAACCTTGTTTATGCCATCTTAACAAAGGGACAAAAGTACCAAATTCTTGAAAAATATAAATGAACCATGGTTCTCAGTGGGCTCTTAAGTGAATTTTTTGCACAGTGGTATTTTTAGAAATGAGTGAATTGCATGAAGGAAATGTACCAGCAGTGATTTTTCTTTGACTGCTTTTAATGAAGTGTTATCTCTAGGCTCAGAAGAAAGTGAAAAGGAGCATTTATTTACTCTGAGTACTTACTGACACATTTTTTAACCCTGCAGCAGCAAAAAGCCTGTTTGCCAATAACAGCTTCTGAGAGATTATATCTTTTTTTAAACTCTGCTATGTTTCCTGTAATTTTTTCCCCAAATGACAAGCTAAGAGGTTTGCTGAGGCTGATGCTGATTTGTAAAGGTCCCCTGTAAAGAATACAAGGAACAGTGTTGTTCCCTTGATGCACCTCCAGTAGTTACTCCAAGTACTTTAAGGCATTGGAACACAGACAGCACTAGGAAAACAACTGGCTACTAACCATCAACTTCAAGGATTTGTCCTTACATGAAGCTTCCAGGGATTTTTTTCAGAGTGAAATTAAGGATTTCTAAACTAACCTAAAAAAGAAAAAAAAATTATTTGCTGGAATGTTGTCATATAGTCTGAATTAGCCAACAGAGTGAACCAGTCTCTTCTATAAATGATTGGTATTTAGGAATCACTGCTCTGGTTCACACAAGTCCCAAGAAGGTCTGTGCCATTCCACCACTTTAGAAGAAGTACACAGAAATTAAGTCAGATAATTTAGCAAAATTAGATACTTAAATTTAGGATGAGTGACTATTTTACTGCATTTCAGCCTGAAATAACCAGCCTTGACCCTGTAAAAATATACCGTGGAAATTAGCTTTTTAAAATCACTGCAGTAACTGAAAAGGTCTGCTGGAGCTGAATCCTCTCCATATTTTATTTATGATTTCACTTTTACCATAGATGAAATTGTTTACAAAAAGAAATTTGCCAGAAGTGCTTTAGTGGTTTAAGAAGGAAATCTGATTATTTCTCTTTAAAAGCACAGCCAAGGCACTGCTTTTAGAGAGAGTGTGGTGTTTGGCTCTTGTCTGTGATCCAAGAGCTGTTGTATAAGAAAACCCAGGTAGGAAGCAAATATTTTCCTTAAGCTCTGTTTCAGTGTCACTGCATTTAGTGTACTTTCATGAATGAGACAGACTTTACTAACACAAAATCCTCAAAATTATTTTCTAGGTACTTTTGATGCAATAATTTTTTTAAAGAGCAGCATGAGAAACTTCTCTGTGTTTCTGTTGTTAGTTTTCAGTGCTTGGAAACCACCTCTGAACTAGTGGAGAGCTTTATAGTTCTTGCATCCAGTTGTTTATTACATTTTAAAGTGTCTGTTATAGTACTTAACTTTAAGAAATGCTACCAAATTGTTAAAGAAAGCTGCCATAAAGCATTTATTCAATGTTCTCAGTGTTCTACATTTACATGTGCCTTTAGGAAAGACTTTAAATTTTATACATAAAGCTTGATATGAAAAAGAGATTTATGTGCCAAGTGATAAAAAGGTCGCTGCTTCTTGCAGTGTTGTACTTTTTGTGCCGTGAAGAGGGTATTTGATAAGCCTTGCCAGCAGCAGGGAAATGTGGCCATTTATAGGTCCATAACCCTCAGCCTGGTGAGAGATACTGAGGGAAGCGATGCTGAGGCAAATGCACGGATGGTTTGGGAGGGAGTTACATTTGTTGAAGAAAGCCACTTGCTTAGGGTTAGTTCAGTTCCCTGAGTTAGTTCAGACATGTTTAGAAACCTGATAATACTTGAGGCCAGTAGTTGGTAAAGGTAAGCCTCAGGCAGGAGATAACCCCTTTTTCATCACGTGTCTCCTAAGAGAGATAAGGAGAGACATGAATATCACTCTGTGACTTCTAGGCTGGGCTGGAAGCACTTTTTGAAGCATGATCCTGAACACATCCAGTACAAAGAAGTGCCAAGGAAACCACAGGTGACCTGTGTCAGCCTCAGTTAGCCCTCTTGCCACAGAAGATTTAGCCAACAACAAAAAGGCCCCGCATTTTACTCCCATAAGTTGTTTCATGGGGATTTTAAAATCCAGAACAAGCTATGCTGTTGTGATTTACTTCATGTGTGAGCACAGCACATTGGCCCTTGGGTTTTGCATGCTATGCTGGCACAAGCTTTGTGCCAGGAACAAGCATGGCCATGGCCATTTTTCCATCTGTGAAAGGTAAAGCAGGACAGGAACCTGAAGTAACAGTAGCAACAAATTGAGTTGTGTAGATAAAAATGTAAAACTTTCCCCAGTACTTGTAACCTCATACAGCCACTTCTCCTGCAAACATAACCAAGTAATTTGGTGGGTAGAAGTGATTTCAGCCCAACACTGAAAGCGGGGAGAAAAGGGATTGAATGTGTCCCTGTGATCTAAATATTGCAGTGGGTTTTATGGATCACAGATGGGTTGTTTATGTAAAAAAAAAAACAAACAAGAGTTTTCATACAGCAGGTACAGGCCCACATTATTCACTATTATATTGAATAATTAAATGTATACATATATTTTTAATCATTCCTTTATGAAAATAATAAGGGTTTTTCAATGTACTAAGCCTGTATGTGAAATAGCGTAATCTAAGTGTTTGGGGGAAAAATGTTAGATGGAATGTCTCTCATGATCATTATACACATATTGCAGCATCTCTCTCATGAGTAATTCCTGTGCTGCTTGTGACAGTCAGGTGTCAGCCACTGCCCAGATGAACAGCAGTGAAGAATCCCCACGATAATCATGGGGGTTAGTGTACAGAGACAAACATGGTATGCGATCATTTTTCACTGAGAATAACAGGAACCTTCTATATATAGCTGTAAAAAGTGAAATAAGTAAGCCAAGACTCTCTTATAGGCTCTTCTCATCTGTCAGTACCATTCTAATTCGTTCAGATCTGCACAATTAAATGCTGTGCAAACAGACTGCAACTCTAAGTACCGCTGCTGGAAGTAGGCACCCTTAATGTGTTTTGGATTTGTGTTTTTTTAAATTCTATTTGGTACTGATCCACACTTAGCTGATTAAATCACCTTCAAATTATTCGTTAAATATATTTATGTTGCAAAATCACGAAGTTATTCCCTCTTCTCATCTGCAGATCAGCTTTTGAGGTAATCATGTTTAAACAGTAAAACGCCAGGAGGGGAGAAGCCCAAACCCCTACGGTACGAGGAGATGAACCGTAGAGATAAGGCAGATATGTGTATTTGTTTATATCAAATATGCCGGTGTGAAGCTGGTGCAGCCGTCTGTCCGTCTGTCCGTCCGTCCGTGCCTCAGTCCGTCTGTCCCGGGCCGCTGCCGCGCGCTCCCGGCCCGCGCGCACCGCCGGCACCCCGCGCACGCGCGCTGGCCGCGCCCCGCTGCGGCCCGGGGCCCGCTCCCGGCCCGGCCGCGCCATCGCCACCGCCATCGCCATCGCCATCGCCATCGCCATCGCCTTGCCTTGCCTTGCCTTGCCTTGTCCTGTCCTGCCGGGGCTGCCCGTGCCGCCGGGGCTGCCCGGGCCGCGGGCGGAGCGCAGCGGCAGCACCATGTCGGCAGCACGGCCCAGCGACAGCCCCGAGGCTGTGCGCGGTGAGTGACTCCCAGCGGCGGCCGCGGGTCCTCCGGCTGCCAGCCCGTCGGTGTCGAGTCCCGGCGCTGCTCCTTGGGCCGCGTCTCCGCTCCGAGGCTCCCTGCGGCCACAGGCGGCGGCGCTGCTGCGGGAGGAGCGTGGGGCGCGGCCTGTCTGCCCCTCGGGGGCTTCCCCCGGCCTGCCGGCACCCGAGGGGTGCGCGGGTCTGTGCTTGTCACTGCCCAGCAGCGCGGGCTGCGAGCGGACGGGCAGCGCTGCGCTCGGAAGACGTGTTCCTATCGCACTGAAATATGGTTAGATTGTGAAATGCCCTTACGTTTTTCAGATATATTCATGTAGACGTGCGGTATTTATATAATTGAACGTGTACTGGCCAGTCAGCCTTGTCTCCATCCCTGGGAAGGTGATGGAACAGAACATTCCAGGGGTCATCACCAAGCATGTTGAAGAAAAGAAGGTCATTTGGAGTAGTCAGCATGGCTCTACCGTGGCGAAATCAATCTGATAGCTGCCTATCATGGCATAGCAGGGTGAATCAATGAGGGGAGAGCGATGGGTGTTGCCTGTCTTGACTTCACAGGGGGTTTGCCCTGTCTCCAATGGTGTCTCCTTACAGGTGAGCTCAGGAAATATGGGTTAGATGAATGCACAGTGAGCTGGCTGAATGGCAGAGCTCAGACAGGTGTGATCAGTGGAGCAGGAGGCCTGTAGTCTGTAGCATTCCCTGGGGATCAATTGTGAGTCCAGTCTTATTCAATTTATCAACAACCTGGACAATGGGAGAGGATGTACTTCCAGCACGTTTTGTGGTGGTACAAAACTGGGGGAGTGGCTGATACACCTGAAGGCTGTGCTGCCATTCAGTGGGACCTTGAGAGGCTGCAGAGTTGGGCAGAGGGAAACTCAATGAGGTTCTGCAAGGGCAAGTGTAGGGTCCTGCACCTGGGGAGGAATAACCCCAAGTACCAGCACAGGCTGGGGACTGACCTAAAGAGCAGCTCTGCTGAAGAGGACCTGGGAGTCCTGGTGGGTGGCAAACTGTCCATGAGCCAGTAGTTCCCGTGTGCCAGGAGGGCCAGTGGTGTCCTGGGATGCATCAGGAATAGTGTGGCCAGGAAGGTGATCTTCTCCTTCTACTCGGCCCTAGGGAGGCCTCTTCTGGAGTGCCATGTCCAGCTGTGGGCTCCTCAGTTCTAAGAAAGACATGGAGCTACTGGAGAGGGTTCAGTGGAGGGCTGTGAAAATACTGAGGAGTCTGGCCTGTTTCACTTATGGAGAGAGACTGTGGGAGCTGTGCCTGTTTAGTCTGGAGAGGACTGAGAAGGGATCTCATTAATGCAGGTGCCAAGAGGCTGGTGCCAGACTTTTCAGTGGTTCCTAGCGACAAGACATGGAGCAATGGTCATAAACTAAAAGAAAAGTTTCACTTCAACATGAGAAGGAACTTTTTTTACAGAGAGGGTGGCAGAGCACTGGAAAATGCTGCCTAGGGAGGTCGTGGAGTCTCCCACTCCGGAGCTATTCAAAGCCCACCAGGACACAATCCTGTGCAAGCTGCTCTAGGTGACCCTACCTTGCCATAGGGGTTGGACCGGATGATCTCCAGAGGTGTCTTCCAACCCTAATGATACTGTAAACCTCATGATTAGTGCTTGAAGTGTTTCTCATGGGTATGAAGATGTATAGATTTATTGACATGCTGTTTTTACTGTCACACATTAAATACTCCTACAAAGTAGGAGGGTGTAAGAGAGTGATGTGGTAGTGGGAAACTGCTAGAACTGGATGTCTGATCTTTCTGCATGGGTTTATGGTTTACCTAAATATAGGTAAATATAGTAAAAGAGCTAATTAAGAGCAGAATATTAAAAAATCAGTAGAATGAGAATCTAGTGAAGTACAAACATACTTAGTTTTCATCAATGCCAGGTTTTACCAAAATAAAATGTAGGTATTGTCTTTGAACACATTGTAACAAAATATGGTACAGACAAAATTTTTTTAAAGACATTTACAATTTAGGGATGTTTTCAGCTCTTCAGAGTCTGTATACTTTTCTTATGAATGTTTTTTGAGTCTCACTGTGCCAGCTTGTGCTAGGAAGTGCTATGCTGTTGACAGATGGAGTCCAAACAATTTTCAGAATTGATTGCATGGGGAAATTGAGGCACCCTCTAGTGATGGCTGTTTTCTTTTACAGAAGCTCATTTTCCAAGAATAAGCAGGATAGCTCAGCAGTACTCTTCAGAAGAAAACTAGTTGCTAGTTTCCCTATGTGATGTGTTGTTTTGTTAAGTATTTTGCTCTGTTACTTCTGCTTCCAAAATACCTGTAATTTTGCAAATTTTATATGATCCAGTGTAAAGTACAGCATGTGGTATTCTGGATAGACCGTAGCATTGATTTACTTAATTGCAGTATAATTTACCCATCTATTTGGTCGGGTTTTTTGAAACTCTCACGTTTTGAGGTAGACTACACCTTGAGCTGAAGCCTACATGTATCTATTCAAAACTTAAGTCCCTCTACCTCTCCAGGATTCAGTTTGACAGATTTTTAAATAATTTATATTTCCATGTTCTTTATGTTATAGTTTTGAATATGCTGACAGTGTTGTTAGCTATTGTGTTGCCCAGTTAAAAGTAAGAGTAGATTTGAGTTTCTCACTCCTTTGTTAGAGTGATGACCTGTGTATGAATTTCTGATTATCATTTTTTTCCAAGTGATACCTAACCATTTGAAAAAAAAATGTGATTTCCCCCTGCAGTTTTGCAGGTGCCATTAAAAACTTCTATATTGTCTGTTTCCTCCCCTATCTTGTTTTGGTTTTATTTTAATGCCTGTGATAATACGTCACCTCTATTCTGAGGCCTTTTTAGTTTGTCATAGTTGTCACCATATTAAGTTAAATTTGTGGTGTTAAAAGTATACACACTCCCACGTTGCTTTTTTCAGGAAAAGGGAACGGTATTTTAAAACAAGTGAGAAGCAGATAATGTTTCTGGAATCATCAAATTGTCACATCCCTCAAATGGGTGGTTTATTTTCTTCTATCATGGAATGATTATCCTTCTCAACCCACTATGGCAAGCTTTTCTCAAAATGTGTCCATCAGCTACTTCTTCACTTAATATTCAGCATAATCTCTGAACTAGTCTTTCAAGCATTCAGTCAGTCTTTATTATTTTTTAATGCAATCTGTTTGCAGAAATTCAGTATTTTCTCTAATCCAATTATATGTGTGCTTAATGCCTTTATATCTTTCTTAAATGGAATGACATGGTTATGTCAGTCCACTAGTCAGACTAGTAAATAAGTTTCAAAAGAAGAATTGCTTTAAATAAAAAACCCATTTCTGGTAGTTATTACCTTGTGATGCCAGCACAACTGCTGTATCTTTTTCTTCATTGTTGGGTTTGTGTCTGCATTTATGCAGTTGTATCCATGAAAAATACAGCAGTATTTTTTTTATTTCTACTATTTCTAGGATCTGTGCTGGAAGTTACCATTCCCTGTTTTCATTTGTCACAGCATTAGTATCTGACTTGTGCCTGACTTCTGCATCCTTTGAGATACTCACAGAAGTTCTGAGTCTCTCAGAGCAGAGAGCTTTGAAGCCACAGAGATCCAGTGACTTTGGTCCCCTCTGAGTGCAGATGAAATCAAGGGAGAACACTTACTTACTGAGAACTTCTCAGGTTCTCAGGTTTAATCTCAGTTTGACTATCCAGCAGACTTTTTACTGACATAAAATACAGAGCGACCGTAGGATAATCACACTTCCAATGTAAAATACGGTGTGGATTTTTTTCATACAGCCTTGTAGTGGTGATCCTGCAAAGTAATGTGTTCATGGATATCAGTTTTAGTTTGTTCACTTCAAAGAAATATTTTAAAGTTGAGTACAACTTAGTTGGCATTCACATAAGCAGAGCAAAAGTCTATGTCCAGAGAAATAAAATAACAAAACCATTTTTTTTAATGTGATCATTTTTAAAAAAAAAAATACAGTATCTCGCAGTATTTGATGCAACTACCAAAGCCTTAAAATTGTTTTCATTATATATACAAAAGATAATGATCCTGTTGTCTCAAGGAACAGATTAATTAATTAATAAAGAATTCTGCTTACAGAACATAAGTTCTGATGCTTTATGAGGTGCTTAAATATCAGCAGATTGTTTTCTGCCCTGATTTTGCATGTTTACACTATTCACCTAGCTTGTCTGGAACTGTTTACAGAGAACTGTAAAGGATTTCAGATCATCTAACTTGTTGCTTTCTAGTTTTCATTTATCAGAATGGAATTGAAATGTGTATCCTGCAATGAAATAGAATATGTTTTTGCATGCTAACTGAACAGAATAAAATGGTAGGAAAAATACACAAGAGGAAAATCTAAAGGTAACTCTAGACCAGCTTCTTCCTTGAAATATTTTTTTCTAAGTCTTTATACTTGGGTTTGAAGGGGTTCTCTGGTTGAGTTTCTTTGAGGGTTGGGGTTTGTCTGATTTTGTTTTTTAACTTAAAAGCTTGCAGTAATGAAGGTTCCATAACTGGAACATTTAAGGGACTCAGTTCCAGTGCTAAGAATAAAAAGTTAAATTTTTTTCCAGTGTGTACCCACCTTTCATACTGCAATTAAAGTTCATCATTTCCATCTCCAGCAGACAGAGCCTTTTTGCTGTGTGATGCAATCTTTTGTGAGCCTAAAGTTTTAAAAATTGCTAAAATTTTTTCTCAGTTCCAAAGGCGTCTTTGAGCAAATGTGACTTTTCTGAGAATTCTTGCTTGTGTGTTCTGTACACAGATAAACACTGTTGCACCATTCAAATAATTAATAAATCTTTTAAAGGTGTTAGATTAAGGGAGATGCTGAAAATTCCTGCAAAATAGGGGGTTTGCATTTTGCGTCTTGTTAATTCTTTTGAAAGTTTCCAAATGCAATGAATGTTTCTTTTCTACAAATACAGGCAGTAAATTGTATAATTTGGAAATATTACAATTCTCCCAAGTCTCTTGATGATTCTGAGAAGAATCAGTAGTAGGGAGGTTTATCTTAATGTATTTTTCTTTTCTAAATGATGGTGGACTAAAAATGTGCTTAAGCATTTCTTACAATGGTTCATAGCATATAATGAAAGGTAGATCTGTTCCATTTTAAAGGCATTTAAATTATACTTTGTAAGGACTGAATTCCAAAAAATGCTTAATTCATTCAAATTTTCTTATGCAAGTTCTTTTTGTTGGAACATGGGACTTTGGTTTAAATGGTTTTATTTTCCATACATGTCTTTCAGAAAATTTAAACACATTACCATTTTTCTCTGTTTCAGAGTTGCCACCTGTTCCTTCTACATCAAGGACAAGCTTTGCAGAGCTTTCTGTTAGGCAGCGAATGAGAGAGAAACTAAAAGCAGCAAGGGTAAGAATCCTTCAGAAGTACTGTTTGATTGACCTCAGTCTTACAAGGAGCACCCACTTCATTTTACTTGCTTGGTGCTATGTGAATTTGAGTTGGGATATCTGCTTTTTTATTTCTGAAGCTGAAAGAGTATTCAGTTCATCATTACAGTTACATTCTGTACTGCTATTTTTTTTCTAAAGCTTTTATTTAATTTGTTGATAGTAACATAAAAGGTGTCATTGTTTTGTAATTCAGATGATACAATCATTACAAGTTCCTTCAGTGCTCTTTATCACAAAACTTCTTACACTATTTTGAAAACAGTGGATTTCTTTGTACGTTTGCTGTACAATTTAATAAGGCATATTAATATATGGATCTGGAAAATCACTTAAGGTGATTTTGTAATTAAAAGATTCTGTCCCCAGCACAAATATAAGTAAGTGTTGAGTTCCTGGGAATTATTGTAGCTTTGATCTATTTCTGTTTCAATTACAGCTAAACATTTTGTTGTTTGTTTGCTTAGACAAAAGCTGAAATTACTTTATCACAAGAAGAGCCCAGTCCAGATCCAAGGCGCTTAAAAGGCATCAGAGAAAGAAAACCAGGAATCAGGCTGGATAAAATGGTAAAAATGTGCATTGTATCTTGCTATTCTTATAATAAGAAAGTGAGTGTAAAACATGAAAAATCAAAATCTGCACACTCTTGAAGATCAATTTCATTTTTCAGAATTATGCTACTGTTTGAATTAGTAACCAGAAAGGAACCATTCTGATTATTGTTTTTATTGTATATATTTAACAGTAATAAATTGCTTACATTGTAGTATGGACATCATGTGAAACTTCTGTCATTTAGAGGTTCATGGCTTCTGTTGCAATAGAAGCCTTGAAGTATTTGAAATTTACTCTAACAGGAGCTTTATATAAATAAAACTCCCACTATAATAGAGCTTTATATGAATTTGAACAGTGAAGTTGCTAAATGCTGGATATTGACTCTATGTCATTGTATTTTATTGTTTTTTATTTTATTTCCTTGTTACCATTTTATATTGAGTTTTTTTGTATAAGCATGTTTTTTGTTAGAAAATTAATTTTGTATTAAAAAGACAACAAATGCTCTGCCTGTGCAGAACTGGCACTCATATTCCTCAGGATTCACAAAGAGATTACTTGCCAGTGGAAAATGTGTTCCAAAGAGTGTGTTATTCCCAGGAAATAACAGCATATAGTAGTAACGCCTTTATATGGAATTCCAAACAATATGATTTAGCCTGGCTAAGTCACTTGTTTAGGAGAGAATTGCTATTTCATGTGCATTGTGGGAAGATTCTTGGCAATGTTATCTTACAATAAGTAATTATTACAGCTCTCAGTTTAGTAGTACAGTTTAATATATTTGTATTAGGAAAATGCAGAAGCGATACCCTTACTAGGGTTGTCTATTAATTTTATATCAAGTATATGTGAAACCTTCCACATGTAGGTTTTGTATCTTGTTCTTGTTTATGTACGAGGTATTGTTTTGTTGTTAAACAAGTGGCCATCAGATTGACAGAGTTTGAGATTTTCTTTTTGATATTATTATTTTGAAGTATAGGTGTAATAGAGGTAAACTTGAGAAGTGTCTTCCTTTAATCTAGCAATTTAGGCCACAAGGAGGAAGAACAGATAGAATGGAAGAACAGATAGAATGGTAGATGTGTTTTTGTTGATGAAAATCACTTTGAAGCACTTAAAGGAACTTGCTGAAGCAACCTCAGAACCAGTGACCTTTACGGTGACCTACAGTGTGTGTAGGGACAGATAAGGCTTCAGAGAACTGGGAATGGATAAACATGATATCTCTTTTCTTGAAAAGGCAGGGGCATGTCACCCATGGAGTTAGAGAGTAGCCTAGCAGTAATTGTTTGAGAGAATAAAATAAATAACCAAGTGTGTATTTCAGCACCCAAGCAATGAGCACCACCTTTTTTAAACAATACCAAAGAGGGTTTCCTGGTTGCAGCAGGGATTATCTGAGAAGAGTCCTGATTCCCTTACCTGGGTGCAGCCTCTGCCAGCAGCACCCCTGACACTGCTGCCCTGCTGGGGCTGTGTGCCCGAGGGGAGGATTTGCCACTGCTGCCTCCTTTCTCTCCCTTTGGTCATCAGCATGTGATTGATTGTGTTCAGGAGTGCAGAAACAACGTTCCCATCAGCAGTGGAGACAGCCACTGTCATTGAGGCAGTGAACTATTTCTTCAAACGCTGCAGTCTTTACCCGAAGGAATGAAGTAATTAAGTAATTAAGGAATTAAGTAATAGTTAGATGTACCCTTGTAAAATAAATACGCAGTCCGTTTGTTACCACAGTGGTCATGTTTCTCTTGTTATTTTTTTCTGTAAAAATGCAGTATCTAGTAACTGTAATCAATTGTTTGTAATTTTTTATGATTCACTAAATGTACCCGAAAATTTATGTATTTTTTTTTTTCAGTCTGATAATGAGAAATTCAGGGAGATGCCAGAGAGTGAATCACACTTACCATCAAAAGTAAAGTTTTGTGATTCTGTAAAAAAGCTTAAGGGAAAGTCAACAGTAAGTAGCAATTCCTCCATTTCAGTAATGAATATTAATTTAATTTAACCTTTATATGGCTTCATGATTCTGTTTGAAGAACCAGACAGAATTCGGTCTTAAGCAGTGGAGAAGGTTTTATTTAATTTAAAAATTCACAAGAAATACACGCTAACAATTGAAGTATAAAAGGAACCATCATCAAATATTAGAATAGCTTTGGATCATGTGATTAAAAACCCAAAAAACTCTAGTAGATCTGTCTGGACACAGTTACTGGAGTTTGTAGGAAAAATGTCTTCTGTTTTAATCATTTGTATTGAATACCACTAGTTGACAGTTAAAGCATTTTACAGACTAGTATGTTGATATTTATTTGCCACAAAGTACTATTGTTAATTCTTTCCTTAGAGGATTCATCCTAAAGCTAAAGAGTCCTGGATCCTTCAGAGCAAAAGGCCATTAGAAATTTTTCTTCATATCATGTACCTGGGTATCTGCAATATGGCCAGAACTTAAACTTTGGTGTTCTGATTCTCAAATAGTTTATAGTTAAAACAATAAGCATGTTAAAATTAGACCAAGTAACTTTAAACAAAACTTTGCAAGAAATATTGAATGAAATATTTAAAAATAGAGAAAACTTCATGAACCATTTACAAATTTAAGTTAGCTTCAATATTTTGAGTGAATTCTATTTGAGATAAAATACTAGTTATCTTGTAACAAATGTTTATACATACTGCTGTTCCATATTATTAATGAGAAGATTTATTTTCTTGCCCTAATTTTCTTAAAAGTATCATAATAAAGTGTCTTTGTCTTCTATTTTTAGCTCCAGAATGATTTTCCTTCTGAGGAAGAAGCATACAATTTTTTTACCTTCAATTTTGATGCTGTACCAGAGAAAATGAAAGCTGGAGCCAGGAAAAAGAATGGATTAAATGAAGAAGAAGAGGTAGAAGAGGAATGTGTCGAAACTCATGAAGATGAACAAGAAGAGGATGAAATGGTGAAAACTATAGGATAAATGTTCATATTTTTTATTCAGATTTCTGTTAGTTTTATTAGTCTATGTAAAACAGCATCTTTGGTTTCCTTAAAAATTCTCAAAGCATACTTTCTCAAGAAACTTTCTTAAGAAACAGACAAACTAACTGAGATGTTTGTACTCAACCTATAGGATGAAGATGTGTGCCTAGTGAAAGATGATGATTTATTCATAGGGCAGACAGATGAAGACCTTCTAGTAATGAAACCTGTTGATTGTGAAAGCTACACTGAGCAACTGAAAAGGGAAAAAGAATTTCTCTTTGTTCCCAGCATGTTACCAGGTATGAAGATTTTGCTTATCCATTTAGTTCCTGGATTTATGCATAGCATGGCATCCTTTGATCTGCTGAATAAATCTTGTGTTGACTATCTCTGGCAGAAGGGAGAGATGCTTAATGGCAGCTCTCTGACACTGATCATCCAGTGACTCTGAAAAGGTCTGACAGGATGGATTAGCTGGGAACATGCACACCTCAGGAGGTCATCGACCTCAGTTGCTTGGGGGTAACTTCCTCACTGCTGTCTGTAGGAAGTGCAAGGTACTGGCCCCTCTTCTGCTGTTATTTAATGTATGCAGCATAGATCATTTCTCTGACCTTTTTACTTTATTCCCACAGAATTTTGAAGTCCTAAGAAATTGTTTTATAATATCATTTGATATTTGAACTGGAAGAAATAGGAACAAGTCTTGCAGTATATTCTGGAGTGGCACCAATACAGCTTGCAGTGCAATCTCATAATATTTGACATTGTGTGCCTCTGTTTTTTCATGTCTTGTAATTTAGTTCTGACTATTTCCTGTGTGATCCACTGTGTTCTGATTTAGGGAAAAGCTTTTGTTGTAATCCTCAGTACAATCCCTCCCTGTTTCAGGATTGCTTCTTGTAAAATGCTGAATCTATACACACAGTGAAACAGCTTTGCAGGCAGGTCTTCAAAGCAATTCCACTTGCTGTTATTTGGCTAATGTAGCTATTTATGCATGTTTTGTATTTTGTATGAGACTAGTTTAGGCAAGCTGTTTATTAACAGTAGGTCTGATTAATCGGAAAGTTCCCCTTTCATTGGAAAGTCTTAGAAATGCTTCTCTAATCAGTTGCTGCTCAAGGTTTTTTACACTGTTTTGCAAGCAACCATTAATACTAAACTCTACTAAGTAACTTAAAGTATTTTTTGTAAGGAATTTTTTAGTTACTGGTTTATTAGAATTGTGACACTTTGTGGTACTTTTATGAGAGATCTGTCTTCCTTAAGATAGGGACCTGTTTTAATTCTGTATATATTTCTTTTTTTTCCTATGTAGAAAAATACTTCTGACAGCATACTTGGCATATAGTATTCATTTTAAGAATTAACAAACTAAAACTACAGTTACAAGATATTTTACATGGTTTTCTTTTTAATTTCTCATTAGTGCCTGCTTCTGAGAAGATGCCTAGAAATATGCAGCCCAGGTACCTTGAAGATGAAGGTCTTTACACAGGAGAAAGACCCTTTGTATCACAGTCTAATCAAAATATTTTAGAAAACAGAATACTCAGACAGGACCAAGTAAGTCTTGCTACCTTTTTAATTGTAACTTTTATCAGTATTTTATCTATCTTTATAAATGTCTTACTTTTGATATAATTAAATAAGGGGATGATCATGTTAATATGGGGCTTTCATGTTCAAAATGTTCAGCAGCATCAGACGTTGGGATACAGATTTTTGTAGGAACATGTTTTTAGTGCAACCCCATTGTCCCATCAGACTGGGTCTTATAAAACTGTTGTCTTTTCCTGGCTCTGCTTGTTGCCCGCTGGGGAGCAGATCACTAATCAGACTGTAAAGCTAATGGTATAGATTATCAGAGAGGTTTTAGAATCCTTCCAGATTTTTAAGAATGTCTTATGGAAAAACTTGAGAAAGTGATTTGGATATATTTTGTCGTACTATATTATATTATCATCTTATGCATGATAAAGGTGTGTGTTCAGTATAAACTTAAACTCCTGAGCAGCAGCTGCCCTTTATATTTTTTTGTGATTCTGTATTCTTTTGTTAATCAGATTGGGAACACTTGGGTCTAAAACTTTCGAATGAGCAGTTTCAACCCAGTTAGTTTTCTGTTTGACTTCATGGTGTTGCCACATCATCATTTGGCTCAATGGTCAGATTAAAACAGGTGTGAAACTAACAGGGGAGGGCAGCATCTTTGGACAGCTGCACTGGTTTGAGCTGTGTTTGAATCCAGGTAATGAGAACAGAGGGATGAATTAGGACAATGTTGAATGTGTGAAGCCATGATAGCAATTGCTGTGTAAAATACTTACCTAGTCTGCTTTCATAGATTCTGTTTAAGTAGTTCAGGTTGTGGACGAGAAGATTTGAGAGCTGCTTTGATAAATTATCTGACCCACCATTTAGCTCTTGTGTAAAACAAGACTTATAATTCTTTCCATTTTAGTGTTTTAAGAAAATAGTATTTAAAGAAGCATTGATTTCTTTTTTTCCTTTCAAATCTGTGACACTGAATGTTGAAACTAAGCAGTATAATCAAAGTTGGAGCAACATCTTGGTCTTTTAATTTCAAATCTTAACCTTGTGTATTTGAAGATTTCATTTTGGTGTACTAGGAAAGTTTTGGTTATTTAAGTCACAAACAATCCATAGTCACTTTTTATTCTGTATTCTTTATAAGAATTGTGATTTTGCAAGTAATTCCTTTATAAAGTAAGAAACAATATATAATTTTGTTTTCCCTTGTAGGGGAAAGAGTGGTTTGGTGATGATGGCAAAATCTTAGCATTGCCTAATCCAATTAAGCAGTCTTCTACTAGGCCTCCAATATTCTCACTTGAAGAAGGCATTGCACCAGAACTTGAAACAGTGTATAGAAAGGTAAGCATATTTCATATATGTGATTCCTGAGACCCAGTATCCCAGTTCTTCTGCACCAGCAACCCCGGTGACCTTACGGGTTTTGTGCTAAGAGCCATGACTACTGACTAATTTTGTGATTTCACATCTGTTCTTTAAATCAGGTCTACTTTATTAAGTATATATCTGTTCTTTCCTGTAAAAATGCATACTAAAAGATGAAGAGTTTAGCTGGTAGTGCCAGCCCATGACAAACACCTCCAAGTCTGTGAGTCACTAAGATCATTGTGAGGCTTTCTTGGATATTCTCACGCCAAAGTAGGGTAGTTTCTATATTAGTGTATCTATAAAGTTTGCTCATGTAGACAGTGATTAATTTTGAGTTACGTAGCCTTAATTCAGATATTTTTGGGAGGTTGTGGAGTTTTTTTCTTCGTTGTTTTTCTTGTCTGTTTTGTTTCGTTTGCAGGGCTTTTTCCAGTCACAACATACCTACTAGCAAACAGCAGTTTCAATGTGCAATCAGTACAAATCAAAATAAGTTACAATTAAAACCATTCAGGAATCTTGAAGCAAGCTTTAATTGTTCTGGTTGTTAGAAATCTGTTACCCTCTTGGAAAAGCTGACTTTTAAGACTAAATATAGAGTGCTCTTTTGAGACACACAAGTGTTTCTGACTGTTGTTGATACAGATTTAAGTGTGGCCCTTTAGTTGATGCTGGTGATTAATATGCAATCCACAGGCTGCATCCAGTACCACAGATCTGTGCAGGGTGCTTCTGCAGGCAGGAAAAAAATACTGTTTAGGTCATGTAAACATAGGCCAAGAGAGCTTGTTTCAAGAGCACTGAGTTTACTTGAACAGTGACATAGAAACATCTAAGTCACTGTGGTAAGGCACTGAGCTTAAGGGTTCTCTATGGGCAGAAAAATAGTTAGAGCATAAGGAATTCAAAGTTGTCATTTTTATGACACATTGTATGTTCCTAAACATTTTGATGAGCAACTGAATGTGGAAGGATCAGGTGCACTCAAGTGTGCCATTTATGTCAGTTCTATAAAAGAGCTATGCAAAAGCTAAATTTCCCTCCAAATCCCTCTTTTTCCTGTTCTCAGGAGGGGACTTCAACAAACACTACATAACTAACAATCTTTTACAGTACCATAATATCTCTGATGGATGTCTTCTGAAGGACCCTAATAAGGGAGCAGGAGTAGTCAGGCTAGAAAGTAGTGTTAATTCTCTTCTGACTTCAGTAACTTGAGGATGTAAGCCATGGGTGTCTTTTGGTTGCAGTGGGTTGAAGCAGGCTTTTTATGCATTGTTGCTGAAAGTTTTCATTTGCCTTCATTGGTGTGAATTTCCCTGGTGTTTGAATGGGTAAGCATTCTACACAATCTGCGCATCCCATTCTACACAATCTACAAGGAGAGCTGTTCTCTGAGAGCTGGACTCTATCCTAGTTCCTCAGTTCTACGAGGAAACACAGCAATACTAAACAAATGTGTCAAAAGAGAACTAGCAGGCTCTGCTTTTTATAATCCAGTGTCATTGTCTTCATTGCTCAGTAAAATCTTCAGTATAGGTTTTAGGCTCTTATTTCAGCCTCACATGGGCTATAAAAATTCTGTTGTGTAAAATACCCATGGTGGTTTTGTGCCACCCACTTGTCAATAAAGCAAGAGGTTAACACAGTTTAAGACTCTGCATTTAAATGTAGGTAATGCTGAGTTGGTCATTTCCTGACAAAGAAAATCCTTGAAAGATACTGTTGTCAGAATCTGTAAATCCATTTTATTTTTTTTTTTTCTTTCAGGCAATAAAAATGACGTCTACCAATCAGTATTTTGTTGGACCTGGAGATTTTCAGGGGCTGTTTCAATTGGATATTGATATTTCCGGGCTGATATTCACCCATCATCCCTGTTTTAGCCGTGAGCATGTGTTAGCAGCTAAACTGGCTCAGTTATATGATCAGTATTTGGCAAGAAAACAGAAGAATCTTACCAAGCTTCTCACAGACAAGGTATTTCTATTCTGTCTTCATACCTTGTTGAGACAATGATGTGACAGTTCAAGGTAAAAGCTGAATTTGTCAGAAGATAAAAACCTATATATTTGACTAAGTTGCTGTGTGTTCAATGCAGAATCACTTTTTAAGTGATTTAAGTAATTTTTAAGATTAAGACTTTCTTTGATTTTGAATTAACTCTGAAATAAAAGGAATACAATAACATTTGCATAGTATTCCTTAGAGTATCCAGAATGTTTTCCAATGAGTGACAGATAAGACATTACAGGATTGTGTATAGCAGCTCTGACAGAGAAACAGCAAAAGACATTCAATGATGGTGGGAAGTTAGTGAAGTTTCATTTCAGTTATCAAATCAAAGTGAAAGAAGCACAAATTGTACAAATGTAGAACCCATTTCCAGGTATGTATTTGTGACAGATGCTGTGTTTTAAAAGCGTACTGCTGCCACATTTACTGCAACTCTCTTGTGACGTGGTGAAACCCAAGGCTGGATGTAGACTCCTCTGCTTCTGGCTCTGTTGCTGACTTGCTGGGTCAGGGCTTGACAGGGCTGCTCATCCTCTGTGTACCACCACTCTTCCTCCATCTGTACATTGGAAGTAATGGCAGCAGTCTTGTCTGGTGTGTGTACATGAGCTTTAGGCATTGTCAGTACAATTCTGATGTCATCAGGCACACAAGGGATACTCTTCTGTCAAAAATTAGTTGGATTATTGAGTACATAATCATTGTATACAGGCTCATTTTTATATTAGTGTAATGAGGGTCACTAGGTGGTACAGATACTTCTGATTTTTTATATAAAGCGTTAGGTTATAGTTCTAATGATGGACAGACATTTCGTGCAGTGTCTCAAAATAGTTCCTTGGAATACTTTGTTCTGTTACTACCTTTGAAAGCTTTGTCTTAGTGCTCTATGAAGCAGAACATTTGAGTTACCCATGTCTTCATTACAGGAACCTATAAAAGCATAGAATCATTAAGGTTGTAAAATACCTGTAATACCATCAAGTTCAACCATTAACCCAGCACTTCCAAGTCCATCACTAACCCACTAACTCCTAAGTGCCAGTGTCCAGTCTGCACATCTTTTAAATACCTCCAGGGATGGTGAATGTCCCTGCACAGCCTGTTTTCAGTCCTTTACAAAACTTCTAGTGAAAAAATTTTTTCCCAAGATCCAATCTAACCTCCCTGGGACTTGAAGCCATTTCTTCTTGTCCTGTCACTTGTTACTTGACAGAAGAGACCAACATCTGTCTACAGCCTCCTTTCAGGGACAGTTTAACCTGGAGAAAAGGGTACTGTTTGAGGACCCTATTGCTCTCTACAACTGCCTAAAAGGAGGCTGTAGCTAGTCAGTCTTTTATCCCAGGCAACCCGAGGCAAGTCAAGAGGACAGAGTCAGAAGCTGTGCCAGGGAAGGTTAAACTGTACATCAAAAGGAATTTATTCACTGAAATGGTGATTAAATATTGGAATGGGCTGCCCAGGGAAGAAGTGTAGTCACCATCCCTGGAAGTGTTCAAGAAATGACTGCACATGGCATTTAGTGCTGTGGTTTAGCTGACATGGTGGCATTCAGTCAAAGGTTACACTTGATGATCTGGGAGGTCTTTTTCAACCTTAATGATTCTGTGATTCTATTCTATGACTTGGGGATTTTCCAATCCACTAAGGATTGCCTTTATTGGCACCTCCTAGTCCCAATAAAGGCTTTGGTGAAAGTTGGGGGTTTTGCTGACTTGAGGTTTTTTTCCACTTACACCGTTGATTCCTGAGCTTTCAGAATACTCCCTAGATCACTCTTCCCCTTGATTAGATCTGTTGCAGTGAGCAAAGTTAATAAATATCTCTCCTATATCCTGGGATCCTAATTAAAATGTCATGCTGAAGAATCACCTCACAGACATGGCAAAACCCTGTAAATACAGGACAGTTCAGGATTTTCTGACATTAGTAACTAGCTCTTTCCTGCCAAGGTGCAGTACATTGAATACCTTCTCTTAATTGCTTTTTTTGTTTGTTTTCAAGCTACATGCTTTGAGGAGTGCTGTACAATATAGTATAGAAGGTGGTGGTGATGGTGTTCCTGTGGCTCAACAAAGCATACCTGAATACAAAATGGAGATCAGGTGGGTATGAATTCATTAAATTGTTGGTTTTTCAAACTATTCCTTTTTTCCTTTACATGTTGGTACAGAATATGATTCATGTTGGACTTTTAAATTCTGCTATAAATAGCTCTAGAAGAATTCTGAGGATATAAGAGTACTCACTGATAAGTTGCATAAAAATTATGTAGAGAATACAGTTTAAGCTGAAATTTTCATTCAAAAGTGGTCTAATTTGATTATGTTTATTAATTTCTTAGTAGCTATTTACTGTTGTGTTTTGTATAGTTAAATTTAATTAAAGGTTCAGTAGACTTCAACTGGATGCACGAAGCTTCTACAAAGCAATAAGGTAATTTTTTGAATAGATTGTTTTTTCCATCCTCTTCCTCATTACAGAAGTGTTCTTGATTTCCTTCCCATTCTAAGGTAATTTGGCCAAGTTTTTGCCAATGGGTTAATGCAAATAAAGTGGTAGAATTTTGTTTTACAAGATTGTAGCTATTGTTCTCAGAGAAAAGCTGAGTAGTAAAAATATACTACAGTTATTATAGTAATATAATAGTGTAATATTATAGTAATATAGTAGTGACAGTTTGTATTATTTTTGGAAGATGGACTGCGATGAACCATAAGTGTTAGCAGTATGATAAAAGAGAAGTTATTTTGGCTATCCATGCTGAATAACCTTTTGACTAGTAGATACCAAAAGTCTGAAAGTTTTTCATGATCTAAGAGTAAGCAGTAATGTATTCATTTAAAGAAACAGAGCTATAAAGTGATGTAATGGGTCACATGATAACACAAAATGATAAAAAGTAATTATTTTAATAACAATTCTACTTTCAGCCTTGAAATTCACATCTGCTAAACTTATGCATCCACACACTCCTCTTAGACTGGGAATTATTTCTTAAGATTTTCATTCTTCAAGTACAGTCTCATAATGCACTGATATACGGAATACGTACGGAACATAAAGTAGTCTATAATTTGTATTTTATATTGAAGGACAAAGAATTCCCTCAACTGAAAATGGAATAGCTTTTATCAGTATCTTATCAACATATCTGCTAGAGGAAAAGGAGCAGGAGGTGTGCAGTTACCATACAGTACCTTGGAGACAGGAGCTCTCACCAGGGAAAGCAGGAGAATGAAGATGGGTAAATTCACTGTGGGAATGAGATTCATGGATTTTGGCACCAACCCTGAGGCTTGCTTGATAGAGAACTCCAGTTAGAAAGATAATACATTCTGTGTATCTATGTTTTTCTAGATCTTGAGTACTTTAGTTTAGTTTCATGCTGTTATGAATCTGGAGAAACTCAGCTGAAATCAGTAAGATCAGTGTTGCCTAAGTAACATGAGAGGAGTTTGGCTGGTATTATTTTAGGGCTTTTCATATCTGTAATTCGTTTTGGCTACAGCTCTGTTACTGGAAATTGATGCACATATGAAGCTCAGATGGGCTCAGGAATTTTTGCTGTCATGGTATTCAGTACTAAGTTGGTCCACTTATGTTGGTAAAATCATCTGACTTGCCTTGTCTCTCTTTTAACATTGCATTTCCGTGATAGTCAATGTAGAACAATTGTGAGAAATTACAGACATGTAGCATGGAAAATAATCTTAATTGTTTCCTCCACACTGCAATAACATAACAGATGTATATGCTTTGTTTCTGAAGATCAGAGCTGTAGTTTTCCATTGGCTTGAGGAAGAAATGTCATCTGAATACAGAAAATTTTTGCAGATTAGTAAATCCAGCCCTACTGTCTTCACTTCCTGAAGTAGGAAGCCAACGTATACTGTGGATTCTGTGATTCAGGTTCTTGTGGGTAATGCATTTCAGCAGAGATGATTCTCTATTGAAAGGTTCTGCTTCCAAATCCAATACATTAGATAAGTGTGATTACTGATCTGTATGTTCCTTATGCCTTTAAGTTTCATTTTGTGCTATCATCTGGTAGACAAAAAAGGGAAGGTTGCTGCATGGATAAGTAATATGCAAACTGCTAGCTAATGAAGAGGAGAAGTTATTGATTGTGCTTTCTCAAGTCTGCATTTCTTATTTGTTTATTGTTTTCCCTAAATTGGCTTATGCTGTTAAATGATGTATGATGTCTTCTCTCAGCTCTAACTCCATCTCTGTTTTCCACATTCTCTGAATGTTACAAGTAGTAATGTGTTGGTTTACAATTTTTTTTTAATCACAGACTTGTTTTTCTCCCAAGATAATAGTGGAAACGGCCTGTGCTTGTGCTGTATGGACATTTCCATTGGAAATGTGTGATGGTCATTAAAAGTGCTAATGAACAGCTCTTTTACAAACAGATTAGAGGGTGGAAATGTAAAATACCAATTCTCAGACAAAAGGAAGGCTGAGTTAATTTTGTTTGTATTAAGAATCTTGCACGTCTGTCAAAGGACTTACTACATTATTTAATCTCTTCAAGTCCTTCTTACTGGAGCTAGGAGCATATGAAGTTTAAAACATCTTTTGTAATGCACATATATAATGAGCATTACTTCATAGCAGCCATGTAGGCTTCTGGGGCTGTTATTTACATGAATTTACTTTAAAATGTTTTTAATTATGTTCAGCTGTAATAAGCATTTCCGAAAACTGTGAGGTCTCTAAAGAACAGACTTAATTGAAGTCAGATTGTTCAGAATGAGAGAGACTGAAATATAGGGGGAAATCAAATCTTGCAATCTTCAAGTCTGGGTTTTATGTTCCTTGGATTTAAACCACTGCAACCATCAATCAACCTGAAACCCCCAGCACTTGGCTGTTGGTATCCCAAGTTTTCAATCTGTTGTTCCACTGAGTTAGGCAATTCTGACTGATCTTGTGCTATGTATATTTCTAGACAAACCAGAAGACTTCGTGACACTGAACAAGAAAAAGACAGAACGTTGCTTAAGGCCATTATCAAAGTTTGGAAACAAATTAAATCCCTCCGAGACTTTCAGAAGTTTACTAACACACCCATGAAACTTTATATGAGGAAGTATGTCTTGATAACACTTTTTGTACTTTATTTGCTAGCAGTGGAGTTATAATAAGATTAGTTAATTTGGAAACTTAGAATTTTCATATGCAAAAGTAAGACTTTGAGCAGTGCTGGCACTTTGAGCCTGCCACTATTCCTTTTGAGTTTGGAGAAGAGGGAAGGTTGAAATAAGTAATTACTGTAGCAGAAAGAAATATCTACAGACTAATGAATAAATAAAGTTACTCTTGGGAATTAATATAATTATCTGCTATCAACACTGAAGAGTATCTATGCTAGTCTTTTTAAACAAAACACACTTTTGATGTATTGAAATTCATTCACGGAGAAGTAGATTTCTGGTATATATTACAGGCTTAGTTGTAACCCTTAAGTAATTTTATGCAACATGCTAATAATTGTTGTTTTGAAGAGAAGAGGTTGATCGGAAATCAGATGAAAAGGCATATGAAGCAGAAATTCAGGCCGAGATAAAGGAATTGCTAGAAGAATGTATGGAGGAATATGAAAAGAAAATGGAGGAGTACAAAACTGAGCTACAAGACTGGAAATCCTGGAAGAAGACACAGGTTTGTTTAAATTGTTCAGTTTCACAAAAAAAAAAAAAAAAAAAAAGAAAATTACTACTAAATGTGTCAAAAATTTGTCATTCTAATACAGAAAAAAAAAATCAGAGTTTTGCATACACTTTATTATGTTTGAAGACATTCTACTTAGAAATTGTTAGTCAGGTAGTTGTTAATTAAAAAATTAGAATGTATTGGGTTTTAGTGAGGCATTGTTTTTCTGCTACTGATTTTCAGCACTTAATTCTTTCTTTCAATTTAGTAGTTTTGCAGCATTCGTGTTAAATTCATGTCTCTTGCAAAGGTAAAAACACGGATGAATTTTGTGTGTGTGAGTGGTGAAGCAAAATAATTAAAGGGTGTTTCTAATGAGCTAGCAGTTGATGTCATCTCATGTAAATATATGTTTGGGAATGTCTCTCTATGTTGAGGAATGTCAGACTGAAAGATTTAATTAATCTTCTATCCTTTCACCTCTGAAAAGCTTTGTAGCTAACAATCTGCTGTAGATAAGGTCTCAGTTGTGCTTCAAGGGGATATTGAGAAGTACAGGTGCTACAGCAGCACGGTGCAACAAGATGATCTTTGAAATCAACTGTGGCAAAATCAGGTTTGCTTTCATAGTTAGGTGGCAATATACTGGATTCCTCAGGGTAATGGTGATTATACTTGAATATAATTATTGCCCAGCTTGAACACCCTGTGTTTTTGGATACCAAAGAAAAATAAAGCTTAAGAAAATGCTTCAAATACCATTTTCAAGAATCTGCTGATACTTTTGTGGAAAGTTTTTTCATATACATGTAGCCTCTATGGAAGGCATTTAAAATATTTGAGAGGAAGCCGATATGCAGGAATTAAAAATTCCTGTTATCAGAGCAGAGGTGGGCACATGACTTATTAGCATCATGTCAGTTCACTTGTATGATAAGGAGTAAGTGTAAACCTTGAAATGAAGGCAGGTAGTCATGAACATTGATCCTAATGCAAACTGTTCATCCACCAGTTATGCCTTCACAAATAGAAATATTGTGGCATCTTTCTATTGTGCTAGTCATAAACATAAACTTGAGACTGAGAGGATTGTGGTTCTTTCCTTTTAGAGTGAAACCATCTTTTGTACTCTAAAGTGCTTTATTTTATTTTACTCAAAGTACTTTTTACTTGTTAACTTAATCACTGCTGTTGGTTTCTTAGTAGTACAGTTCACATGAATCAAAGACACTGGAACTAGGTGAGACTAAACAAATTTAAAAGCAAATACAAAGGCAAGAAGGATAACATAAAATTAGGCAAAAAAAGAATATTTTTTAAGAAAAATATGTAAACAAGTTGTTTGACTTACTACTTTAGTTAATGAGGAGAATCTGTTTGCTTTCCTTCCTCTTCTTTTGCTTATGATGTGTTAAGTTGTGAAGTGGCTGGTGCTTCCAATCAAGATGTACTTCCAAGTAATCTAGAAGTCTGGGGAAGGACTGTTTTGCAGTTGTTTAAAGCTGAACATGCACATGAACACTGGAGTTCTGCAGTTTAGGAGATGCTGAAAGGCTTGTGTTGTTGTTTGTTTATTCTTGTTTGGCATGAGGAAGGAAAAGGATCATTCTGCTCATGCTAAAGATACTGCTAAGCCACAAACACTTCCCTCCAGAGCTTGTGGCACATGGGCATTTGTTTTGTCAGTTTATGTGTAGACAGTGCATCTCAAACAACTGTGTCTACTGGCTGAGTAACCTTCCTTCAGTCTTAACAGAATGTACGTGGTAGCTCAGGCAAATGAGAACACAGCATCTAGCCAGAATGTTCAAGAAACATGCTGATTTTGTAAGTTGATAGAGAAGATTAAGTAAATGTTTTGCTTGGAGCACATTATGATTTTGAAGCATATGAATGGAATGTATTGCTGAATTCTGAAACTGATGCAGTCCTTTACAATGAGAGAAAACTTCTATGTGTTTGTGTGTAATACTGAAATTATACTGTCATTTTACTGTACATACACCATCTGTGTTTAGCATTTGTGAATCAAGAGAACAAGAGAAAAATTCCAGAGATTGAAACAATTTCAGAAAGAATGTTAATGTTTTTATATGCAGAAGTCCAAGAAGAAAAAGAAGAAAAAAGTTACTCATGTAGATGAAGAATCAGAAGATTATGATTTTGGTGAGGAACGTATAAAACCCATCCCACCTAAAATGGCCAATAGCCTGGAAATAGAGCAGCAGGTTAGAGAAAAAGCTGACAACTGCAGAAGGAAACCTGGAGAGCCTATTCTGGTTCCTGAGCTGACCCTCTCAGGAAGCATAACTCCAACTGAGCAGTGTCCTCGGTAAGATAAATGCTGGCCAGCAAATCACCTTATTTGTGATTTTCTTTAATTTATTAATATCTTGTTTATACAAGTTCAGAAACATGAGCTCACCATTCTGTTTAGCCTAGTGATGAAACTCCTGCTTCTGAAAGTGATATAACTTAATTAATTTTCAAGTCACATAGAACCTGGTACATAGTCTACTTAAAAATGCATGTCTGCACATTCCCTTTGAACCTTCTGATATTCCTTGAGCATCTGCACAGAACAGGGTGCAGCTACAAAGAAGCTGGTTTGAGTGTAGAGTCTGGGTCGCTGCTGGCAGTACCACTGTCACTAACTAGTCCTTTACATGAGGTCTGTGCTGTAGTCAACAAAGAGATAAGAAAGAAATTGTGTACTAAACCAGGGATTGCACTGTGGATAAAGTAAATAAATGTACTTGTTTTCTGTTACTTTCCACATTTGTACACACAATTTAACATACATCTGCTGTATTTCAGTAATCTAAATACTGCTTTGTTTTGTACTTAGTTCACAAATAGTCTCATCAGGGAATGCTGCTTGGCTGTTGTACTCCCAGTGACTAAAAACTTCAAAATTTTAACTCAATTTGATATCATTTGTTGTGCTTTGGAAGAAGGGAGTGGAAGAGAATTTTTTTTATCTAGCTATCTTCTTCTATATGGAGTTAGTTGTAGTGGATCCAAAATTTGACTTGATCATTTTAAAATTGTTTTATATTCAAAAGAAGCTAAAACAGCTGTTGAGTTCTAAAGTCATTTCTGTATAGCGACATTTTTGGAGGAATACCATCTATTTTTAGGTGGGTTTAGGTCTCCCCATGAGAAATCATTTTTTCATTAAAAATAGATAATAAAAATGTTATTAAAATTATATGATAGCTTGTTTTACATATTTACAGAGCAGAAGTTGTGCGACGGGAAGATGTGAAGAAACGCTCAGCATTTATAAAAGTCCTTTTCAACTCCAAAGAAGTGTCAAGGACTGTTACCCGACCAATAAGTTCCGATTTTAGAGTTCACTTTGGACAGATTTTCAATTTACAAATAATCAATTGGCCAGAGAGCTTGAAACTACAGGTAGATGTTGATTTATCACAATAGCTTTTAAAAGATGATATAAAATGTAATTACTCCTGTAATGCTTGTGTTTTGCTCTATGATAGTGTCAGAAAGACTGAAAAACCTGTGATACACCTTTTGTAAATCATTAATTTTACACTCCTTCCTTGCTTCTCCAGTCTTTAACTTTTAACTTCGCTGCTATATTTTTGATGTTTAAGCTTGCTAGATATATATAGAGCAAAACTATAATTTGGATGGGAGAAATTAAATAATTAGGACTTGTGATTAAATATGTTCATGGATTGGCCTCTTAACTTTGGAAAAACTGATTTGTGTTGCAGATCAAATTGCTAACATGGTCTTCTTAAAACATTATTTTCCACACAGTAAAACCCTCGTAATGTTTACTAGAGGGGAGTAAGAAAAAAAAAAAAAATTACTGGTAATGTTCATAACTACACTTGACTTGATCAGTAGTACAGTTAAATCAATCCACTACTATCTCCCATTCCAAGTGTGAATTAATAAATGGTTCACATGAATACTTTTCAGAGTTAAAACAAAGTATATTTAGGGGAAACAGAATAAGGATCCTACTTCTCCCTTTAGAAGACTGCTCTGGTTAGGTAAAACTGGTAGTTTAGGGAAAGGTGTTAAAAGCCCTTGTCTGCTTATTTATTTAACACACAAATTGAAAAGGAGAAGGAATACCATTTTCCTGGATTCAAAACATTTGAATGGAGAAACGACTCACATCACTCTGAGTCTGCAGCTGGCTAGGAAAGAGAGAAGCAACCTGCAGTGCTGCCAGAATGGGGACTGTGTGCCATACCCTGCCTTTCATGTTAAGGGAGAATTAGGCAGAATCCCTCCAGAATCTCCAGTTGATCCAAGTGAATGTCACAAGCTGCATATTGTACAGTGATGCTCTTTACAGCCCGGAGTTTGACTGCTTGTCTCAGGTGCATTAGAAAAGTGAAGAAGATAGATTTGTAGAAAGAATTCAGGTCAAGTAAGCTGCTGATAGCTGAAATGTCTCCTAATTGGATATTTTAGAAAATTAATACAATTCCCTTAAATTATTTATTTCATGCTTAAGCCATAGTAAAACCTTTTCTCTAAATACCCTGCAATATGTTTTCAACTTTTCATGAATGCTGTCATGGGGTGGCTTTACCTTTAAGGTGGTTTTGGGAGCTGAGGAAGTTGAAGCTGCTGGTGGCTGATGGGAGTCTTTTCTCCTGACCAATTATCAGTCATTTCTAAGAATGGACAGCAATTTTGACCATTAAGAAGTGAAATCAACCTGTGAACACTTCCTTAAGATGTAAAGTCAGAGCACACTTGTTCTCTTTGTTTCCTGGCTGTGAAAGGTAACAGAGCTCCGGCTGGCCTCCCGTTCCCTGCCCAGGCCATGCAGGCGGGGGCTCCCGGCCGGGAGATGGGGCCTGCGGGGCTTGCCCCGGGCTCTGGCCGGGCCAGGCCGGTCCCTGGCTCAGCTGCAGTTTCTGCTGTGACTGAATTCACCAGAGACTGCCGAGTAAAGAAAGGAAAAAAAAGCTCTTGACCTGCGGCGGGCTGAGACAGTGACCACACTCTCCAGAGCAGCCATGAAGAATCTTCCATCACAGACAGCTCCAGCTGCTGCTCCAGCAGAGATCACAGAACCATCTGCAAAATCCTGGGCAAGATTTTAACCTTTTCATTACCCAGATGAGACTTGCAGATTAATCCTTTTATCCAGAGAGAGAAAGAGAGAGTGATCAACATGTAAAGAGACTTTATAAACTATCAGAGACAGTAAAGAAAAGAATTAAGCTTCAGAAAAGGTAGAGAATAAGGAGATGCTTTATAAGCTGAAATATTTTTCTGTTAAAGCTATGGAGATGGACAATAGGGTCTTGAAAAAACTCCTTTAATTTATGACAGAGTATATAGGGAGGAATGGAGTGTTCAAAGTTTGGATTTTGAGCAAAAGGTGGAGTAATTGTGATACAGTGAGGTGCTGGAACAGAGTGAGATAGAGTAATAGTTGAAGATTTGAGGCCTTGAGAGTCAATGAGAAAACTGTTTCCAGGGAAGCTCACAGAAACAGATGAAAAGAACTTTTGCCTTTGAATAACTCATCCTTAAAAATAACATCCCTAGACTCATTGACCCATAACACACCTCAGAGTGATGTGAAATGGGAGGAGCAAACTGATGACAGAGTTCTGGGCAGCTGGTGTCAGAAAAATAGAAAGCTATAACAGAAATAGCTTTCTTGTAGAAAACTCCATAGATCAGCAGAAGAAGACTTCTGTTTTCTCTACAAAGACTGATGAAAAGACTCTAGCAGGAATTGGGACTGTTTTAAACACCAAAGTTCCAAAGTTTTTGTCTCTATATTTTCATGTGAACAAGGGAATGGTGGATAGTAGGGATAAAAAGGGTTTTCTGGAATTTTATTCTGGTGTTCTTATTCTTGTAGTTTGTTAATAAACTTTCTTTATTCCTTTTTAAGTTTTAAGCCTGTTTTGCTCTTGCTCTAATCCATATCTCACAGCAAGAAATAAGTAATTTTTTAGTTACTGTTTTAAAACCACGACAAATGCGGATGTAAATTTTTTCTTCTGTCCCTCATTGTATTTTTTTTTCCTAGATTTATGAAACCACAGGTATCAGTAGTACCACCCTGTTGGCTGAAGTGTTCTTACCTGTTCCTGAGACAGCAGTTCTGACAGGCAGTGCTCCTCTGGAAGAAATAGAATTCAGCAGTGATCAGCGTGTGATGTTGGATCATGAAGGAGTTGGAAGTGGTAGGGGCTCTTGTTTTCCTTAGTTCAGTGTTACTCATTTTGCTGGAACCATGTAGCAGTAAGAGGTTGGAGTGGGTTTCAGAGTAAATCCTAAGAGCCTTCACAGCTTCTGTAACCGAGTCTTCCATAATAGTCATGATTCTTATTATTGAAGTCCACTGTGGAATTTTTGTCGCATACTACTTTTAAGCTCTGCATAAAAAAATGTGTTCATTTATTATTTGTCTTGTTGTATTAGTGGAGCTTTACAAATTAGAGAAGATATTGGGATTTTTTTAACATTTGAGCGATCGGGCATCTGACACTGCAGAGCAAACAGATATCAGTCATTGTAGCTCCAGTGATTTTAATGTTTTAAACCACTGAAAAACTGTCTGTAGAAGTGTATATACAGAGTAATTTTTTGTCCTCCTATTTTCTTTGTTGACAACCTGCACATGTCTTTTCCCTGAGGCTTTAGGCTAAAGATAAAAGGAGGGAGAGATAGGAAAAGGGGGAACAAGAAGAATACATAGTAGCATATGGAACTTGCAAGTGTGTATATGAATTTTAACAGCACTGTGAGATGACTGACTTGCATAAATTTGCCATATATAAATACAGCTAAAGCTAGAGCAGAATAGATTAAAAAATGAAGAGGAAGAAAATAGGGTAAAAAAATCATTACAGGAAATGTGTGTCTAAATATCACTGACTATGATGACGATTGTGTGTCAAAAGCTTTACAACTGTCTTTTCAATCATACATAATTCTTTTGACTCTGAATTTCTGTTTTGTTAATAACAGTATGCTGAATCTGAAAACTACCAGGAATATTAAATGGTGTGCATCTGTGGAGGAAATAATGAGCCTTTGGCATAGCCTTTCCTTCCAGCTCAAATGGAAAGCTTTTCTGTAGGTGTAATGGAATCTTTCACTCATTATTGTAAAACAGAGTTCTTCCCCACAGCACACAGCAAAATCATTGTTTCACATTAACCTTTTTATATAAAGGCACAGGTTATTTGACTACTCATTTTCTGGAAGTATTTTTAGAAGTGTTAAGATACTGTGTTTGAATGCATAAATATACTACTTTGGATTTTTCCCCCTTGATAGGTGTGTCCTTTTCATTTGAAGCTGATGGTAGCAACAAAATGACTTTAATGACCTCTGGGAAAGTATCCAGTAGTGTCTCTTGGGCAGCTGGAGAAAGAGGAATCCCCTTAATTCCTCCACTATCCCAGCAAAACACAGGCATTCCAAGGTAATAAGATAAAAATTTTCAGTGATTCATGGAAAAAAATTACTTTCATCATCAAGACTTTTTATAATCGTTTTTCCTTAAATTTAGATGATTTACTTCATGCTGTAACCCTTTTCAGGCATCTTAGGGTACTTGTTTTTGGTAAATATACTTCAGTTTGAAATTTTACCTTTTAGTATTTTATTTCTAAACAATTCAAGCTGATTCATTCAATTTTATGGTTTTCTAATAGGGAATAAATATATTGTCAAGGAATCTTCCTCTAAGTATTTTGCTAAGAGCAGAAACTCCAGCTCTTTCTTATTTGAAGAGCATTTGGAGAGGCTATATCTAATTTGCTCTGAGGCTGCAAGTTGGTTATTGTAGATTATTTGTCCATTCTGTTGCTTTTATTTAATTCCATAAAGTCAAAGAGATGATACATAAAGGCTGCTTTTGTAACGTTCTTAGGTACCTTCACTATAAACCCTTAAAAGTTTTCCCATAGTTATTAATACTGAGCAAGTATGAATATTTCTTCCAGCTGATTCGTTTGACAGGTTTTTTTTATTTAGAGGCTAGACATTGGCTTACAAATCATTCTGTTACCATTGTTAACCAAGCTGCAGCCATTCAAGTACTTTGCTGATCAACATATCAGTATTCTGCTGACTTCAGTGAGAGTAGAATAGATGAGGTTAAAATGTAAAGATGGATTCCCAACAGTTAACTTTAACTCTGGAGAACAATCACTGTAATAAATGGAAAACTGAAGGATTTCAGAAGGAAGTTTTCTGTGGAACACTGTTCTCTGAAACACCTTGTGGAGATGAGTAGCTCTGTTTCAACAGTGACTTGTTGAACAATGACTTTCCATCGACTCTTGGGAAGGTCAGAGACAGGATTGTCATGACTAATGTTAGCTTTTGCTGCCCATGAGCTTTTTAGCACAATTGTGATTCAGTTGGCATTTGTTCAAGACTGATGCCTAAAGATAAACTTGATGTTACTGCTTTATCTGCTGCTCCAGTAACTGCTGGATATTTGGCTGATTCTAACCCAAGCACAAGACAGACCTGTAAGTTTTAAAGCTTTCTTGAAAATATTCAAGTAAGTAGAGATCAAAGACTGAAACCAGCACCTCTAACAAGAGAAGGAACAACATCCACTCCAGTGTTCCTGTTATTTATTTGGCTAATAAATAACACACATGTCCTGGTGTATTGGCCTTATGTGTCAAGGTTTGAGTAGCAGTGGGCCTTCAGAGGCGGCTTCTGTGAGAAGATGCCAGAAGCCTGGTGAGCAGGGCAGTCTACAAATGGCCTGCAGTACCTACCATGCTTCCTTGCCTACTGTGAATACAAGAAAGCGAGTAGGAGCACATCCCAGAGGATAAAGACTTGGGATTTGTAGTTACAGGGGGGACCATAAGCAGTGCTGCATCACAAGAGAGAAGGCTGCAAGTGTTTCCCAAGCACAGGTACTGTCCTCTCCAGCCAGTATGCAGTCTGGACATGCTAGGCAGAGCAGAGTGCTGGCAGCAGTCCCAGACATGGTGAGGGGATGATTCAGGCCCCAGGGTCTGTGCAGAAACAGCAAGGAGGGGGCAGAGATGAGGGCTGCAATGCAGGTCTGAAAGTGCCACCCAGGAGGACAGGTCAAAGACAGGAGCTAAGATACAGCACAAGCAAGGACTGTATGTCTGAGAAGTTCTTTGTCAAAATTCCTATGTTACCTTTCACAATGTGAGGCAATTTATCTTCTTACTTGATAGTATGCAGCAACGTGGAATAGCGTAGGTATATCAGAAATGTATCAAAAAGCACCTTGGATAAAAGTTGTCTTCCACCAGTTCCTTGGTATTTCTCCTTTGCTTTGCAATTGATCATTCCCTCAGTTCCATAGCTACAACTAAGAACTGTGTACTGGAATTTACTATTGAGGTTGTAGGGAGCTTTTTGGGTTTTTCTAAGATTGTTTTAAATACCTTTTTTATATTGCTAAATCAAATTTGTCTTAGGTATAAGTTCTGTCAATTCTGTCTTTTTAGCGCTTTAAAAAATATTGATGCTATTGCATCCATTGGCACATCAGGCTTAACTGATATGAAGAAACTAGCTAAGTGGGCAGCTGAAGCAAAACTTGATCCAAATGACCCAAACAATGCAGCTCTGATGCAGTTGATCATGGTAAGTGGTGTTTTCAGAGCTGAAGGGCTAATGGAGCTGTGGAACTCCTAGTCACTGGGACCTCCCCAGGCAATCTGAATGCATGCCAGGGAGGTAGCAGCATTTGAATTTTTGGTGGACATACTTATGTGAATGGTAAGAAGCAAAATATCAACTAAAATATGATAAATGCATTTAGTAGTGGGTTGTTTGCATATTAATTAATATGATTTATTAATCCATTTGGTAGTGGCAAAAAATGGGTATAAGGGCACGTGCATACAGATCAGTTAATAAATTAAAAACAAAATATGGATTTTGAGTTTGTTTTTTCCTTAAAGTGCAAGGGAATTTCCAGTGTAGTTGTGTGATATTAAATAAGAAGCTGCTCATTAGTGAGGATTGCACAGAGAGATCTTGGATGCTGTAGAAGCTTCAGCTTTTCTAAACAACAAATTGAGGAACTATTTGCATAGCTGTTTCATTTACATGGCTGTTTATTTATATAGCTGTTTAATTTACACAGCTCTTTACAAAGCTGAAGTTCTGTAAATGGATCTCCTTTGCTGTACAGCTTCCTTGGTTACTCTGACATGTTAGTTTCATGCTCTCTAATCTTTTGTTTATGATACAAGGAAATTGAATTTTATTATATTCTGTAACGTAATCTCATATGCTTTGCTCAGCAAAACGCTGCTATAAAATACTTGATGTTTCAGTCTGTGTGATCCATCTTTATTGCTTTTGCTTAAAAGGAACATCCTCGCAATATGCATGTAAAACTTAAAAAAGCTATTTTATAGATTTTTGTCACTTTGTATGAAAAAGTTAATATTTTTGTTACTACTTTAGGTTACTACAAGTGGAGAGGCGCATGTTCCTGATTTCTTCAGATTGGAACAGTTGCAGCAAGAATTTAATTTTGTTTCTGATGAGGAGTTTAATAGATCAAAGAGATTCCGACTATTGCAGCTCAGAAATGAGGAGGTGCCAGAGTTCCGAAACTATAAGCAAGTCCCTTCACATGAACGAGAAATCAGTGAGAAAATCTTCCAGGTAGAATGTTATCTGAAAAATTTCTTTTCTAGATTAAATGCTTATAATATTTATTATAATATTGCAGTTAAGTTGAGCAGTTCTTTAAAGAATGTAAAGCTATGCAGACATGAAAAAACTAAGAATTTTACTCCTTCAGTCTTTTCTAGTGTTATTTTCATCTAATTAAAATAGCTTCCTTCCAAGGCAGTATTTCTACAGCAGTACTTTAAGAGTTAAATAAAACAGAAATACTACTGTAGACAACAATGTTATAAGTGAGTTTTCATTAAAGTTGGGATACTTTTTTTAGAAGTGATTTTAGATACAAAAAGGTAATACATATATGTAATAATATAGATATACAAAGGTAAGAGATATTTCAGACTTGGGCTTATTAGCTTTTGAGCCCTTTTTGGAGGAACTGTTAGAAGCAATGACTCCAACAAGAATTAAAACCTTTTTGTGTTTAATTAGAGCCTGTGTTACAGATATTTCTGTTTTAGTACATTGCTCCAATTAGCTTATCTTGTCTTTGCCCATCTGTTAATTACCTTATTGAAATGCAGTTTGTGCATTTTTTTTTTTTTATTTGGGTTATACTTCAATTATTTTTATCTCAACTCTGTTATTACTGTTAAGTCATACATTTTTCTGTTCTTAGCAATTCATGTAGCTAAGAAGCATTTTAGTGCATTCATTGGCTTAGGAGGATCAGAATCATATCAGATTCTGGCAACTGTTCTTTCATCCCTACTTCTTCTGACATAGATTTATTTGAAAAATTCTTCCTTTCTATTGGATGATATATTTTTAAAAAATATATTTATTAATTCAGCCATATCTGGCTCTGCAATAAGTATTATTATTTTTTAAATTTTAGGTTAGTTTTGTATCTTTTATTTAAAGATGTACCACATGTTTGCTGTACATTTCTGATCCAGTTCATTTTATGGACTATTACCATTACTATTACTATGTTATCCTTCAAAATTTGAAAACCATACTTTAAGAATTTTTTTAATGGAGGGTTGTTGTTTTTTTTCCATTAAGGATAAATTGGATAAACCCATGATTGCCCATTCCAGGTTTATTTTATATGCTGTGATCTTCAAACCTAAGTTTCAGGTGATATTGTTCCTAGTTGGTTTACTAGCTATTTGGCAAAAAGGTCTGAAAGTTCATAGAATCCTGGAAATGCTATTTGGAAAATATTCTCTGGAAATATCTGGTCCTGCTTTCTACTGAAGTGATGGTACTGTTGCCAGCACTGCCTGAGGTCAGCTGTTTATTTGTCTAGCCAAGTCTTGAAAAACCTCTCAATAGGAGGCTCCACTGACTTTTTGGATAACATGTTCCAGTGCTTCACTATCCTTCCAGAAATTGTTAAAGAAAAAAAAAAAAAAAATCATGTCCAACCTGAGCTTTCCAAGCTGTATTTAATGGCTGCTTTCCCTTGTTGTATTGTCTGGAACTAGAGATGATTTTGGCACAATGTCCTTTGTAACTGCCCATCAAAGAGTTGTGGGCAGATACTGTATTGCTCATTAATCTCCTCCTCACCAGACTGATGAATTTGAACACCTTGCCTAGTGCAAGAAAGACTCTGAAATACTGGAGCAAGTCGAGAGCTACCAGAATATGTGCAGTGCTGAAACACATGACCTACAAGGAGAGGCAGAAGGGACTGAAGTTTTTTTTGCCTAAGTAGGCGAGGCTTGAGGGGGTTTCTAACTGCATCCTTCAGGTAACCAGTGGTGCAGAGAAAACAGAGAGAGACACATCTTAGAGGTGAGATGATGACAGACGGAAGTTACTCCAAGAGACATTGCAGTTAAATATAATGAGAACATTTTTCACAAAGAATATATTGAAGTTCTTGAACACATTGTCCATCAAGTTTGTAAAATTGCCATCTCTAGAGATACTGAAAATTCAACTGTCCCCTGAGCATTCTGATTGAAGTTGTTCTGCCTCTGACAGTTCAGATCAGATGGCCTCCAGAAATCTCTTCAAATCTACATTATTCAAGGATTCTGACCTCGTCTTGTAGGTCATGTCCTCTAGGCTGTCTTAGTAGCCCTTTAGTGGATCCTATCCAGTGTCTCCACATGCCTCTTGAACTGGTAGCTGCAAACTGTCTGCAGCATTTCAGGTATGCCCCCTCAAGTGTCAAGCTGGAGAGTCTGGTAATTTCCCTTTGTCTGTAGGACATGCTGATCCTTATGCATCCTGTGGTTTTCCTTTTGCCAAAAGAACACGTCATTGGTTGTCATTAAACTTGCACTTATTTCAATATGGCTGTTATTCTTCTTGTTGTTTTCCAGTCTGTGCTAATGCATTAAGGTATTCCACCCTCAATACAGAATTTTCCCTTTTTTTAATTGAGGCTTCACTGTCGTAGTTTTAAGTCATAAAGAGCCCTCTGAACTGTGGTTCAGTCACTCATATTAGCCACATTACTAATCAAGTATCCTTGGCTAAGTTGCTGTCAGTGCATTGAGTTTCCTCATCCAGGTCACTTGTGAAGAAACGGGATATAATCAATTCCAGGGGCACTTGGCTATTTAGAGGACACTAACAAGGCATTCAGCTGTTTGTCCTTACTGTTAGAGCTCAGACCTGAAGATTATTTTACTGAGTACTTTTACATAACTATCTGTGTTCTAAAGCCAGTATGATTCACAGATTCTGGGAGATTCTCTTGTCTTGTAAGCTCTGGTTTTTGCTTGAAAGCTGAGTGTTAGCTCTAGCCATTTCTTAATTTATGACACACTTTCCTAAACTTGTGAATAGAAGTTGCATCTGTTAGTAGAGCTTTCAGCGTAGTCCATCAGAATAGTAACCACAACCCTGAGAGATACCCCATCAACATACTTCTCTCTAAGAACCAAGTGCAGTTCTACACCCTAAGAAAGGTAATCACTAATTATTTAGAAATGTACTTAGTAGTATTAAAACACAGTTCAGATTTCAGACCATCTTCCAAGAATGCTGCATCATTTCTGCTTGTAAAGGACCCTTCCTGTTGAAGCTGCAATAATTGAAGCCACTTCCAGTTCAAATGGAAATTCAGTTTATTAGCAGCAGGTCAAAGTTCTGCTTTAAAAGACGAGAGGGAAATCTTTAAGTTATTCATTTAATTTAAACCACATGAGTCTTGTAACTGAATGGTATTCTTGTCTTTATTCATGGAAGTTTAGTATATATTGTATACACTGGCATTAAAAATAGCTTTACAAACTTCTCACATCTGCTGTGATTTACTGTGGTCCATACATTACTATTAATGAAATACTTAGCATTTTTCTTATATGTGATAAAGTACTGAATATATACTGAAGCACAAACTGTAATAAATATCTTTAGGACTATGAGAAGCGAGTGCAAGAGAGGGATGTGATTGACAGCAAAAATTACCTAGATGCACACAGAGCAGTTGTTGCCAACTATCTACAGAAGGTAAGATGCTAAATACATGGATCCATCATATTCCTGTAGGCGTTATGTTGCTTCTCTACTTGGATACTTTAGTTCCATGAATGCTAAAACCTGATTCATTGGTAAACGTGACCTACAGATAGCTTTAAAATTCCAAGTTAGGCCTGAAACTGATGTAATTGAACAAATGGAGGTCTGTGTTATGTAATGCTATTGAGAATGATGAAATAGGCAAAATGACTAGCCATTCTGGATATTTCTGTCAGTTCTGTAAATTCTTGTTTGCTCCAGTGCCCCAGAGATTTGTACTGTTGAGTCCCAGGAATTCAGTGGTTTCCCTTCTCCCTGTTTTCCTTGTTGAAGGCTGTAATGCTAAGAGCTAAGTTATCTCCATGAAAGTGGCCCTAATCACTTCTAAAAATCATTTAATGTAATACACAGTGTCTTGTCCTGCAGCCTTAAGGCAGAGGGCATATATTCTTCACATTTACCTTCATTGTGGCATTAGAGAAACAATTTCCCCTTATATTGATTTCATTTATTTTTCTAGTTTTCATTATATTAAGATGACCTTCTCTTTAATCCTTAGGGAAAAAGAAGGAAAACATTCATCATCTAATCAAGAAAAGTTTACAATTTCAGACTGACAAAAAGAGAAAGTGCAAAACATGGCCACCAGTTTCTTACCGGTTGTGTAAATATCAAACAGTGTATCAAATCCTAGCCTGCCAGCAAAACATGAAATATGACTACAAGGTTGAATTAAAGTAGGACAAAACAAATTATTGGTTAGAAAGAGTGGTTCATGAAAGAAGCGTAGAGAAAAAAGTGTTTCAATCTTCCAGGCAAGTTCCAAAGTCCAGATTCAATCTGATAGTATAAAAAAATTATTTTTGACAAGGCTGTCATGGCTGTGTCAGCCCCGTATGTTTTGCATGGCATTGAACATATGGGTTTTGCAGCACACTGAATAGTAATGGAGTAGTACAGAATAGCATACATTATAGTACCTTTGTTTGCCTCTTTCTTGATTAAATACAAGTAGCCTTTTTTAAAACAGTACTTGGATATTTTACACTTCTATAAATTGTCAGATGGGCTAGAAAATTGGATTGCTCATATCAGAACCGAAATTCTGTTCACTCTGAAATGTGATCTTTATATGTGTACCACATCTGATGTGCTAGCACATAGTATAAAGCCATTACTAGCATTAGTGCTAAGAAAAAAGGACAAAGGCGATATTCTTTCTGTCTGCTTCCACACAGTTGTTAGGAGAAGAGGGAAGACTTTAATCTCTGTGCTTCACTCTATTACCTCAGCAAAGATATGAAAGGAACTAAGAATTTTAAACATTTATTTGAAATCACAGTATTTGTAATACAGGCTTCACCAGTTCTGTAGCCTTTTGATCCACATAACTGGTACCATATAGATTTCTCCACAGCCTTTTTTGCAACTACATTTAGATGTGGAAAAGAGATGTCTGTGAATGTCGTATGTTGTTATAATTGTTTCTGAGGGTGAGCTGTACGCAGATAAAGACATAATTTTTTGATTGTATGTTCTCATATATTCTTCTGTCAATCTAGCCAGTATGTTTCTAAAGAAGCATTGTATTGCTAAAATGAGCTGCTCTTACATTCTAAAGAAATAGCTGGTGGAAAGAAATTTTTCTTTCAACTGTGGCCCTTGTAAAATTGGGAAAAAATGAAGAATATGTATGTGGATGTTTTGTTTGTGTTTAAGAATCAGAATGCAAATATTGGCAGTGGGTTTGGATTAGAAATACACTGTTGTCTCTTCTCCCTCCTGTTCACAGGTTCGAGAATCAGTAATCAGCCGTTTCCTCATAGCAAAACACCGTTTCCTTCTCTCTGACCTTGTCAATGAAGAGGAGATTCCAAGCCTGGGGTAAGAGAGCGATCTTTATTTGTTCCAAATAAAAAAAAAAAAGTAAAATTAGCTGCTTTTTTTCAATTTTTTTTGCAAAGTGTTGATGTGACTAACTGATGTGACTTTGTGTTTAGTATAATAGATAAACTTCACTATCACTGTGTACACCTCTGCCAGTACAGTGTATTAATAAACAAAATGTAGTAAAAACCTTTTTAAGAAAAAGTCTGGTTTTGACAGAAATAAAGTGACAGAGTGTAAATAAGATATAACAGGATATGATGCATTTCTGATGAGCTGAGCATAGTCCAGCTGGTGCCAGACTGAATATTTCCAATTTTCAGGCAAGTATCAGAGTCAGTAATACTATTACTGACTGGTTATTTAGGTGGTGCCTACTTACAGTCAGTGCCTATGCCCTGCAAATAATGTGCAATAGATTTTTAACTAATTTTCTTGCTTAAGAAAATTATACACTTCTGATGCTGATGCTATTATCATATGCTGTTTATGTTCAAAAAAGATCCTGAGTTTGGAATTTACTGCTTTTCTCTTCTAAGATTGTTTCTTTTATTACTTGAGCACTTCCTTTGGATTTTTGTTTCAAATCCCATCCCATCCATTTAGTGTGTATCAGTCATCACAGCATAGATGACTCTTAGTGTTGCTCACTTAAAATCTCTGTAAGTAAACAAGTTGTGAAAGTTTTTTTTTCTTTCACGTAGAAGTCGCTTCTGTTCACTCTAAATGCAACACCCTTATAATACAGTCGAAGTGGTTTTCAGCCAGCTGTATAAATCTAAACAGTCCCATCTGCTGGAGATACAGAGACTTGCTGTCTTACAAAAGACTTCATGCTTTGTTTTAGTTGATGCTTTTACATCACAGTAGAGAACAATCTGAAGAATACTACAATCAGCTTTTTGTTTAAAATCAAATGCTTCATTTATATTTTCTCATCATGAATCCTAATTCTTACTGTATTCTATTTGCAAAGTTTTATGGTTACTGAGTTTAAAGTACACTGTGGCTTGTGTTATATTCAGTTAGTGAGATATTTCAGTAACTCATGATTTTGTGTTATTTTAACAGTAATTACTGTGGGGCCCTTATTATATATAAGGAATAATGCCATTAGCTTTCAGTTTTTAAATGTGATTTTTAAATGTTATCAATGATGTAAACATTACATACATCTGCATAAATAAAACATACATCTTAATTTTATTGTTTTCCTATTTTTTCTTTTGGTTCTGCTTTGCCTTGGGTTATAAGTTCTGAGGGTCCAGGGTATGTTGTGGTACATTGATTCTGCTTCCTTCCTGTAGCCTGCTGTTTACGTAGCTGTGTAGTTAGATGCTTTGCCTCTTCCATGCAGTGGTTATCATCATCTGCTAGATCCCTTGTTTATAGCACTGTAGTTTAGATCTATCTTGAAGCTGTGTAATTGTCTTTTTTACACCTTACAGTTTTGGGGAAAAAAACCCCAAACAACCAAAATTTTTGGCACATTGAAATTAATTCCTGAAATATAAGACAGAACTGGATTGTGCAGTACTAAACAATTGCAACATTTTTGACATTTCAGAGAGTTTTATTTGGCACTAGCAGGAGCAAATATTTCCTTTTCGTGTTAGTGCATAATTTTCATGTGTGTCATGGTAACACTACAGTGCTGGATTCTATGCAAAACTGACTAAATACCTGGTTTATGATTATTAGCATTTTGGGACTCAGCCTCTTTAAACTGGCAGAGCCAAAACGACCATTAAGGCCAAGAAGAAAAGAAAGGAAGAAGGTCACAGCACAGAATTTATCAGATGGAGACATAAAACTGTTGGTGAACATTATCAGAGCCTATGATATTCCAGTGAGAAAGCCAGTGATGAGGTATGTTTAAAAAGCTTATTTCCAGTACAGATCTATTTTCTGGCTTCTACTGTTTTGAGGACAGATGAAGCAACAGATGTTACTGCCACGTGTGCTGTTTTGATTCTCATGATAAAAACATACATATATACATTTGTCTTTTTATTAATGATGATAAAGGACTGATATTTTGTAAGTTTGTAGATTAATAAAATAATTTTTCATTAGCTGAAAAGTAGCTGTGAAATTCAAGACATGTTTTACCAGAAACTGTCAGAAAGATAAGTTACAGCTTTGACAGCATTATAACTCTGGAAATACCAGATGAATTATCCCTTAAGCAAGCCTCTTGATAATACTCAGGGAAATTTTAATTCATAGTATCTTAATTAAATACCAAATACAAATATTAAAAAATCCAGTTCTTCACTGTGGGATACTATATTTGCCTCCTGAGTGCAGCATGTTGGTCTTCTCCTTGATGAACCATTTAAGTTAATAGACTGAGCCTAATGTTGCTCTAATTTTAAAGGTGACCTTTACACTCAGACACATTAAGACAATGCCTGCGTGATGGTGTGTCATGTAGAGACACTGAACAGTGTGGTTCAGCTCCAGAAGCAATGTATTAATGCAGTGTTCTCTCTCTCTCTCCCAAAATGAATATACCTTGCATTTAACTCAGAGGTATTTCCAAACTGGCCAGTTACAGAATTGAGCATTGTCAGTTGTTCTTTCTCTTACTTATTAGAGGTTCTGTTGTACTCTGTAAGTAAATTGATACTGAGAAAAGCAACTCATCGACTCAAAAAAGAAGATGAAAAATTCATTTCATTACCAGAATTACAAAAATAAGTAAAACCCCATCCAATATTTTTGCATTATATGATACCTTATTTTGAGCTGCTTTATACGTGAGTAGTTACTCTTTTATGGTCTATAATGTGGTCTTATTAAAATAAATAAATTAAAAGTTATGTGAAAGTACTATAAAAATAAATGTTTCAACATATATTTTCCTTCACTTATGGGTTGACAAATCTGTAGTATTCGTATGAATTCTTTTTTGCCATAGAGGCCTTGCCTGAATGCCGTGCAATCTACACTGTTCATGAATTCTGCAGTGATTCAACTACTTGAACTTCAAAACTTGTAGCTCAAAGAGATTATGTGGAGTAGGCAAAAAAAAGTCTGTAGTTGATAAACTCTTCAGAAAAGAGAGCCTCTAGGCACAAAGTACTCTTTTGCAGTGAGGCTTGTAAGAAGTATACTCTCAATATCCCTTTCTGGCATTTTGTGTTACTTGATCTAATAAATAACTTCCCAAGGTTAAAACTGTAACAAAAAAACATCAGGAGTATTTCCAGAATTCTGTATGGCCAATAGACAATACAAGGGATTCATATTTTGTAATGATTCTCTTTCTTTCCTGGTTGTTCTTGTCTGTTTCCTCTTGTAGCAAACTTCAACAGCCATCAAAATCTTCAAGGTCCTTTAATGAGATGTTTGCAGCCTCTCCATCAGCTCAGAGCCCACCTAACAGCCCAGACTGGGCATTCAACCAGGTATGTCACAAAACTGACATTTTCTGTGAAGCTGTGAGCATCCCTCTTTTCCACAGCCAGTAGCATTCACCTCAGAACGATACTTCATTGGCAAGGTTGCCTTGCCCACTGCTCGATCTCCAAAAAGAGAGTAAAGCTGCAAAAGGTTCAGAGAAGGGTGATAAGGATGTCAGATGCACAGAATGGCTGCTGCCCAGTGAAAAGTGGTGGAACTTTCAGCTAGAACACCTATAGCTGCAATTAGAGGAGGAGAAATACGGTAGAAAGACACAAAATCATGAGTCAAAGAGACTGGATAAGGATTGACTATTACGTGTACTGAAAGTACAAATGTGAGTAATGGGCAAATGAAGCTGGTAGGAGTTAGGTTCAAAACAAACCTTGAAAAGAAGGTTGTGATTCTTCATTCAGCAGTTGGTTGGTGCCCAGAGAAGTTGCTTACCTGTACTGTGGATGAAAGGTTTGTGCTAAAGGAGGTATTGGACAAGTATGCAGAAGAGTGATCCATTGGGAGTTACTTAGTAGAAAAATCATTATAGACTTAGGAAGGTCTTTCATCTAAAAGTGTTTGAAGTCTGGAAGAGTAATAGGAGAAGATACTATCTATGCCTGCACAGTTCTAACTTTTCTGTGTGTATTGGCTGCTGGCTGTTTTCACAGGCTGTACTTTGGGTCCAGTACACTCCTAGTCTAAACCAGCACATTCTTACGGCTGGCACTGAAATTACAGTTGCTTGCTATTTGAAATGAAATTCAGCATCCTTGTGAATGAAGATGAAAGACCTTCAGGGTTTTTACTGGTTTCCTTATGATTTTCCTTCAAAATTACAGCTTTTTGAAATGTAGAAAAGGTTCTGCCATATGCATTTGACTGTTAAATAAGGCATTTTTAATCACATTAGGGGTTTGTTTTGTCTAGATGGAGTTACTTATCTGTCATAGGAGCCAGTTTCAGGGACAGCTGGGATTGTAGCTGTAGGCTTCTCGGATTACAGATAAGAGGATACAAGTGCACTTTTTTCCACTGGTGTCTGCATCACATGTTCTGTTTCAGTTACTTTCCTTGATTAGATACCCTGTAGCTTTTCCAGTCTCAGGAGAAAAGGTGGTTTTGTCAGTGTATATAAATATGTCAAGTAAATGCTAGTGTATGAAATTTTTTTTTAAAGCTTCATAAATGCTTAGAAACACATGAAGTGCAATATTTAAGATGTATTAAAGTTATATCTGGGCTGAACCAGCCTGATTGCCACAATGTATGTTTTTCTAAATGCATGAAATGTGTAATTTAATGTGCTCTGATGAATTTCCACAGAGGTCTGTTTCCTTTGTTTGATATCTATTTATAGGTGTTGGTCCGTCCTTTTGTAGAAGTTTCTTTTCAGCGAACAGTCTGCCGGACAACAACAGCAGAAGGTCCAAGCCCCTGCTGGAATGAGGAACTTGAGCTTCCATTTAGGTATGGCAAAATGAAAGCAAATGATTTCTGCATAATAATAATTTAATTTGAGCATCCAGATTTATCCTCATTTTCCTGTACTGTTCAAATCACTTTTTTGATTTATTTAACTTCTTCAGAGCTCCTAATGGTGACTACAGCACCCACAGTTTGCAGTCAGTAAAAGATGAAGTCTTCATTAATGTTTTTGATGAAGTACTTCATGATGCTGTAGAGGTAAGTTCATAATTGAAGGACAGTGTATATTAGAATACATTGTGAGCTTTCTGAAGTTGTCAGAACAAGACTTTTCCATGTAATAACTTTCCCCCTCCTGTGCCTCTCTTTTCTCTATTTTGTCATTCCTTATGATTTTATATCTAGTCAATACAAGGTTGTCAGAGGGAGCAATTTTACAGGGTTAACCTTTGTACAAATTCAGCTTGTACCACATAAAGTGCTTCTAGAGTTGAACACATGTATGTAATATGTTTTACTGATATTTAATGAAATTGGAGATCCTAAAACTGAAAGGCAATATGAATTTTAATCTGAATTCTGTTCTTAACCTTAATCAGAGTTTTTACTTCATTCCAGATGAGTAATCGCAGTTCTTATATTTTTATTAACTGTCTTGTTATGCTTTGTCTTATCTTTTTTTGCAAGCTCTTTGGTGAAATAATAAAAAAAAAATATAAAATAAAAAAAAAAAAGCCCAAACCATCTATTGGTTGTTTGTATTAATTTTTTTGAATGAGACAAAAATTGCAAGTACTAGTAACAAGAAATTTTTGTAAGCTCTCAATGTTGGCATAACTCCTTCCCCTGTTGAACCCAGTGAAAGCTTTCCTAGTCAATTGAGCAGACACAAAAATAGCAGCACTCAACATTCTTGAAAATATAACCCAGAAATAAATAATGCACACATTTCACTGAGACCAGAATTCTGTCCTCAAAACTGAAATGATATTTGATAAAGCAGAAGGAAGAAAGCTACACTCTTGAAACTTGGATGTCATGCCAGAGGTTTTTTAAAATAATTCTAGGCTGATCATAAAAGATTTGGAAATCTGATGGGCAGCGCACACAAAAACAGTTTTTCCATTTCACAGGATTTACTTAGATTTTCATACAATTTTAACTTCAAAAAGCTTTTCTAAATACTAATAAAATACTTCATTAGAAGACCAGAGCTTCATTTACTTTGACAAGAGTCTTGTGGACTCCTGGTCAGAATTTTAAGTTCTCCATCACAGATCATACAGGACTTAGACCCTAAGATGCAAGCACATTGTATCATGGACTGTGATGTTCTTAGATGTTTTCAGCATCTGGTGTGCTTGAAAGGTGTGTACAGTTATTACTGCTGCACTAGTAATGGAACTGATACTTACAGAAAATTAATACAGAATTTTTATTAATGCCTTGATTCAGTTGTTGATTGAATCAAAGGAAATGAAGCTTACAAAGTGTTATGTTGGGCAACTTTTTATTAGGATGATCGTGAAAGAGGAAGTGGAATCCACACTCATATTGAGAGACACTGGCTGGGATGTGTTAAGATTCCGTTTACTACCATATATTTTCAAGCAAGGGTAAGTGATTTTATTTGAAGTAAAATACAGAACTGAGACTGGAAAAGAGCTGGAAATGGAATGTCAGATTTAATTATGTTCTTTGTAATTATTAGTTTATTTTTATGGAATTGATTGAAGATGTCTTTGAAACCACTGGGATTTTTTGGATGAGTATTTCCCAGTAAGTTCAAGGTTTTGAAGGGAGAAGAGATAAAATATACTCAACAGTGACAATGCAGCCTGGCTTCCTTCAGGAGCAAGATTAAAAGCACAGAATTTTTAGGTGTTTTTCCTCAGTGGCTTTTGAGAGCTCTGGTATTGCACAGCCTAGATAGATGAACTAGGAATAGAATCACCTAGATAGGTGAGAGAATTTGACTGAACTTTTTCTTCACACTTTCCATGAGTCACAAGATTTTGATCTTTGCCTTTCCAAATCCCTTCTTTCTTCCATTTTTAGAACTTTTCAAGAGAAGCTTTCTTCAAGAAATAGCAACAGTTAGTCATGGGAGTAGTAGTAAAGTATGCACTTCTTCACAGAGGAAATGCTTTTTTTTGTCCACCCAGTCATCCTGGACTTAGTTTAATGAAACCACTTCTTTCCATTGATAGTTCTATCATACTTCAGTGCAGCTGTAGGACTTCTTCTGCATGGTAGTTGCTTGTATGTGTAGATCAAATAATCTAATCACAAGTCAGAATCTTCATGAAGTAAGAAACTGAGACATAAGTTGCTTTCTTAATGACACGTTCATTTGCTATTCTCTGGCCATCTGAGGCACTTTTCAGAACCTTCAGGACTTCAAGGCATACTCTAAACCTCCCAGAAGATTCTTGGGGTGGAGAAAAAATCTATAGGAGTCTAATTTAATTTGAGGGCAGTGCTTGGTAATCAAAGTGGTATTCTTGGGCTGTCTGCAAAGCATAACAGAATGTAATTGTCATGGGACTCAGGAAAGCATATGATACTTCTCATTGCTGAGAAATTTTGGACAGTGTATGTCTAACCAGGCTTAGTCCTCTTGTTTCTGCTAGATCATTAATAATATGCTCTCTTCAGCTTGGGAGGTTAATCAGTTATCTGTTTGAGGGCTGTGGTGCCCTGGAGCGTGAAGATTTTAAAGAAGATGTAAGTAGCAAGAAGATCTGACCTTCTTTTCATGAGTCTTTGGCCATCCTGTGTAGACAATGTCACATAATATGACCACCATTGCTATAGGTCAACAAACACGAAGCAACATGATCCAGTGCTCATTTCTAGGGAATTGTTTCATGTTGAATGAATGAAATCCACCTGAGAACTGTGTTTGCTCACAGTCCTGAGAGACTTAATGGGCAGATTTGACATTTTAACAGATTGCTTACGTATTGAAGGACACAGCCACCATCCACAATCCATCTTTAAGGATTTCCCATACTGATGTCAACTTCTGTTCTTCAGCTTCTTGGTCTTTCTGCTGTAGAACCAGAGTAGCTCCATAATTCCTGTCAGATGCACTTCTGAATCTCTTTGAGGAGGTGTGGCAGTTTGTGATTGCCTAAGCAGAATGTGAGTGCTTGTATAGATCTTCCCAGCAGTAGAGATTCTTTTGAATCTTGAACAGGATTTCATACGGAATTTCAAAAAGCCTGATCAGCACAGTGGTTACATCAAGGTGCATCTAGTAACTAAATCTCAGTAGCAAATGAAGCATTTCATCATCCTGTTCTAATATACTGTAGCAGAAATTTTGAGTGATATATTTAGTTTTCTCCTCATCAAAACTTAATTTTGTTCTTAAATGTTTGATGAGCCATGCCAGTGAGTCATCTGTTCATTTTCCACATCCACTGAAGGTACCCTTTTTGGTGGCAGTTTCCTTAATTGTGTCCAAATTAGGAGCTTAATTTTTTTTGCTTTTCTTTTAAAGCTGGGTACTTCCACTACTGAAAGCTGCCCAAGCAAGTGTGGGGCTTGCTATCTCTTGTCACAGGCAGCCCTTCAGAAAGACTTTACTCTGTTTGTGGTAGCAGGGGCAGCTGCAAAGGGCTGGTGACTGTCAGAGCATTTCCATGTGGAAGCTGCATAAACGGGCCCAGTTCCAGTTCCACCCAAGAAACATCAGTAGGTTGTGCATGGAAGGGGGTCCATCTCTGAGATGCTGGAGCATCATTCCCACATCACTCACAGGCAAAAAAAAGCCTGTTGGTCTGCTGCTGCCTTGAGAAGCATAGTTGTGCAAACTGCATTTTGCCATTTTTTTCATTTTTCCAGGCAAACAGACCCACGTAGAGTTTGCTATTTGAAAGAAAAGTTGTGAAATGCTGGCACTCTTTTTTTCTCTGTGAACTAGTGTATATGATTTCCATTTCATTAAATATTAGTATTCATAATATGCAAAAAAGGCTGAAGTTCTGATTAATATATTTAACAATTAAATATCTTGTGTTTTCCCCACAGTTAATCAACGTAAATGTCATGTTCTCTCATTTTATTATTTTGTAACTTAAAATAACAATCAAAAGAAGAAAATATACAGACACAAGTAGCAAACTTTTGTGAGAGGGAACTTCTGCTTTTTTGCTTTTAATGATAAGTATTTTTCTGTATCTGTTGTAGATTGATGGTACGTTTAAGGTCAATATTCCTCCAGTCCTCCTTGGCTACAGCAAAGAAAAGAACGTGGGCATGGAGAGAGGTTATGATTCTGTGCGAAATCTGAGTGAGGGCTCATATATAACACTGTTTATTACCATTGAACCACAGCTCATCCCCGGAGAGTCTGTCAGAGAGAAGGTAACTAATCACTAATTCATCATACTCTTGCTCTTTGTTTCCAGTGGTGCTGTTCTGAGATGCATATTAATAGGTCTCCTTAGTGTACCAAAGGGTGTGAATACAGAAGGACATTCATACAAATTTGGAGCATTTTATTTCAATTTTTTTATCTCAGTTCAGTTTAATTAGATGCACCATTAAGTGAGATGTGCACTTAATGCATGAGAAATAACTTTGCCGAGGTATCTAATTTTAGTCTTAAGAGAAAGCAAATTGGCATTCATATCTGTGAGTATGTAGTTTTTCCATGTATCTGTGTAAACAATAAAGCGTTCGTGTGAGGATTTGTTAACAGTGGACAAAAAGGAGGTGGCAGGTGCAAAGAGCATTTTCTTGCTTCTGTGTTTATACTGTTCAAATAAGCATTTATTATTTATGGCTTCATGCATGCCTCCTGATCTTGAAGATAATAATTCCTAAACGGCAGCTGCTATTTTTGTCAGTTTCATTGGTAAAACAGAAGAGCCTTAGACTAACAATAGTGGTTACAATTACTTGCTGCAACTCTCCAGATGCAACACATACGCTTATTATAGAAAGAGGTTTGTGTATTATGGAAAAAAAAATAACTAAATAATTTGCCATACTTTCTTCCTATTCCTGACCTGCAGTTAATTTGAAATACTTGTGTAGTGTTTTAGGATGCTAAGCATAATTTTATTTTAATTTTATGATTCCTTTTTTGTTTCTTTACTTATTTTTCCTCTCTCCTGCTGTCCTTCCTGAACCTCTGTTAGATGAATGAAATGCTTAAGAAGGTACAATATTAACAAATCAGTTGAGATACTCTGGTTGTTCACAGCTTAAGATTTAGCTTGGGTTTGTGCCATTCAGCAACCTTTTTGCAATTAGTGTTACTTGATTGTGACATAGTAATTGCTTATTTGCCAGTAATATTTGCAGTAAATTTCTACATTAAAATTTACAATGTGCCAGAGGCTCTACTTTTCTGCTTTTAATTATGGTTGAGAAGAATCACCACTGTGTGCCTTCTCTTCTAACTTGGAGGTCTAGCTGCAGGGCAGTGCCCAGCTGTTCCACTTCAGTGTAGTTTAAGAAGAGTAACAAATGACAAAAGGGCCTTACTTGAAACAAAAATATTACGAAGGATGAACTTTAATTCTCAGCACTACTAGAAGTCTACAAGGAATTTTAAATAGATAATTTTGACCAATCTTAGTACCTTTAGAAGATGACATCTTTTAATCTTCATGAAATAATTGTCAGTATGTGCTTTTGAGTCCTACATTTCCTTCTGAAAAATCTCATTTAAAAATGTGGAAATTTTAGACACCTTTGAATTATAAGGATTCACCTAAAAATCACTTGAACTTTCTCTGCAAATATTTTGGCACTGAGCAGTGTTGTTGCAGTATTAACTGGGAATTTATGCATATTGTCTATTGTGGTTTTAATGGAGTGCTGTAGGAATAGCACACAGGATTAGTACCTAACCATAATTGTTTACTTTTGACTTAATATGTGGTGTTACATCCTCATGCCCCCAGTGTTACTTGGCCGTAGCTTTCACTACATTTTTCAGTGCTTTAATAAATTATTATTTATACATACATATACAGCTTATACATACAGATCATTGTGGGCATTCATAAGTGAATGCAGATTACCTGATTTTCCATTGCCTTGACCTTCCTTTTATGTCTGTAAGCAAAAACTTATACTACAAGGTGAGTTCAAAGTGCTATTAGAAAAGAATTTAACACTCTTTTTATGGTCCTCTAAATGGTGAAAAATGACCAAATATAAGTAAAGACTTAAGTCCAAACTATAAATAAAACTGTTTTTGTATAAATTCTACTGTCTTTTGAAGTTTGATACCCAAGAAGATGAGAAACTGCTCCAGGCAGCAGAAAAATATGAAGCTGAATGTACATCAAAGTTTCCAAGCCGCCAGTGCCTAACAACTGTAATTGACCTTGATGGAAAAACAGTTTTTATTACCAGATATATCAAACCTCTGAATCCACCACAGGAGCTTCTTGATGCTGTCCCAAATGGATCTCAAACAGCAGCAGTAAGTATTTAGAAAAGATAGTGAAGTCTCTGAGATACAGATTTCAAGATGTTTGTTTGCCTGTGCATGTGCACATGAGCAAATCCCAGCTTTGTGTCTCTGCTGTACAGCTGCACCTTACGCAAAGAGAAAACTACAGATACAAAATAAAAGTACTAATGACTGTGAATGACTATGTGTAATACACAGTAAGTCTAACTATAATGATACTGTAAAATAATATTTGTCTTCTCAGGGGAAAAAAATAAGTGTATTAATGAGTATTGTCTTTTAAAAGACAAATAATTATGCCAAATTTCAATGGCAGTATATCATATCAGCCTTTGATACAAGTTCTAAAATGAGCTAGCTGCTACTGTACTGAGGTTACTGAGTTTTGTCATTGAGTGGAAACAGCAATATTCTTCACATCTGGTATAGTAACACTAGAGCATTTTGAATTAAAGGGGTGACTTGCTCTGTTTTGTTTTCTTGCAGGAGCTGGTGGCTCGATATGTTGCTTTGATTCCTTTTTTGCCAGATAGTGTGTCATTTGCTGGAATTTGTGATTTATGGAGTACATCAGATGTAAGCAATGCATTATAAAGAAGTTCTTTATCCTCTTGAATGTGATGGAACGTCCTAGTGGCCTCTGTTTTTGGAGAGAGGTTGCACTAGATTAGCTCTTGAGGTCCCTTCAAACCTAAATTATTCTGTGATTCTGTTATTGTGAGGAATATTTTTGAGCCAGTTGTTTCAAAGAATAAGGACCAGAGCTTTAAAGAAGCTGCTATTCTGATCTGAGCCAAAAATTTAATCTTTGATAGGTTGCAATAAGCTAAGAATATATTAAGGCTTCAAAGTTTCTCCCATTTTTTCTCAGTTATAAACCAGTCCATAATGTCACAGTCATGCACAAGTGAAGGGATGCTGATTGATAGAGACTTTACAACTAGACTTAAAATGGCTCATTGTCATTCCAAGGAACTACAGGAAAGTCATTGCATGTAGTGTAAGCAATAATGGCATATTTAGCCTTCTCTGTCACATAAATCCTGTCATTTAGAGAGTAACAGTAGACATTGTTTATCATAGATGAAGTTTTTATAATTTCAGAACTTTTCTGAGAAATGGTCTTTCTAAAAAAGACAAGACCCTGGGTCTTGTGATAAGATCACGGATTCTTACACCGTTCACTCTTCATCTGTGTTGAAGCAGTGACCAATAAACGGTAAAGATTAGCTGCAAAGATCTGAGAGGACTCCTTGCTTCAGATGTGTTAAGAAACATCAAATATTCTAAGTTGATAAATGCCTAGAAAAACCTTTTTTTTTTTTTTTAATACCTCAATTAGCAATTTCTTTATCTTCTGGCGGGAGACGAGGAAGAACATGCCGTGCTCTTGTGCAATTATTTTCTTGGTATGGGGAAAAAAGCCTGGCTTATCATTGGAAATGCCATTCCTGAGGTAAGAGAGTTCTTTCATTTGGCCTAAGTATTGACTTTTGTTTTGTGAAGTCTTTTGCCCCCAGCAATGGGTTGTTTCTTGCTGGGATGTTTTTCCAGGATATTATCTAAACACTGGTGCTGGGAACTGATTCTTTTCAGAGAAGCAAATAAAAAATTGAAAGTATATTAGCATATGTCTGGGTTTTTTTCCTGGACCTCTGTTTCCATGCTGAAACTGGTAATAGTTGTCATAATAGTACAGTACCAAGCATCTGTAACCCTAAATTTGACTTTAGCTTGTATAAATTGTGTATACAGGACAAATTGATGGAGACAGTCCCTTCACAGCATCTCAGTCACGGATACACAGACTCTGACAGAGTTTGTGGGACTTGGTACAGGTTCAGAGGTGATAGGAGAAGGCATGGGGCATGCCAAGGATTCTTAGTGATCACACACATCTGATTCTCTGGCTGATGGCAGAGCTGCAGCAGTAGTAAAGATAGATTGGTTCAGGCTGAACAAGTCCCTCTCCCTCTGCCCACAGTAATGCAGGCAGGTGAGGCCTCTGCTCTGCCTTGGGCTGCTGGAAGCCACTCTGGCAACAGCTGGGCTCAGAGTGCCCAGAACTGAAACACTGAGGTTGTTTTGCTGCTTGGGAGATCCCTTGTTCTCAAGGAAGCACTCAGATTCCCAACTAACCAATACTGCTCTTTTCAAAAAGCTGGTAACTGTTTATAATGCAAATTCCTACATACATGTGAAAGGTTTTTTTGGTAAAAAATTCTGTCTAAGCTAGTTTCTTAAGCACATTCTGAAATACTGCAGTGACAGGAACAGGTACTCAGATACATTCTTTCCCCTCAAAATCTTACGGAGATGCTAGTCATTAAGAAGGCGTTTTCTAAGGAAGGGATTTATTCCAGGTATTTCAAGATACCTGGAAAATGTAAGGGATGACAACAACATAGAAGAGCAGTTTAGGGATTCCTGATAGAGATTATAAAGAGAGCTGGGAAATTCCTTATGTGCCTGAGAGGGAGGTTGATGGCTGAGACACAGAGTGTGCTGCCTAGATGGAAGTCCTTCTGCTTGGAGATTGCCCATGGATGAGAGCTGTGGCAGTAGCCAAGCAGGACATGTTGATACTGAAGTGGCATCTGGTAAACATTCCTGTATGTGGAATTTCACATCTGTTTGTAGCTGAGACAAGACAGCTTTCAGAATCTGTATGTTAAGAATGGCTCAGAGTTCTGCATGTCTGACATTTCTCTGCCACATTATTATATAAGTCTTGAACTGTAATGAACCTGTAAATTCTTCCAAGCAGTTTGCCCTAAAAAGCCCTATCAAGCCCAGTAGTAAAAATTTAGTAATCCAAAGAATACAAAGCATACTGTCCTTCTAGCTAATTTTCAAACATCTTTCCCATACTTTTTTTTTTTCATTCCTAGGGACCAACTGCATATGTATTAACTTTGGAACAAAGTCAGTATGTAATTTGGAATCCCAGTACTGGATGTTTTTATGGGCAGTATGATACTTTCTGCCCCTTAAAAAATGTGTATTGTCTGATCAGCTGTGATAATGTAAGTGCACCCAGTCTTCTCACAGTTCTGTACACGTAAGGGTTAATAACTTGATTTTTATTTTCTTTTTAACCTTTGGCATCATTTGTTCATCATTGTAAACATATTTAGGCTATTACTTACTAGAAATATTATTAAATCTTAAGTAGATTTTTCAGCTACTTTAAATACTTCAAATAAGAAAGATTTTTTTTTTTTTTTTATTCAGCACTTAGGTGGATCAAGAGACCTGTTAATGTAATTTTCATTACTGAGTTTTACTTACATGTTCCCCAGAGTGAATGGCCTAAGATTACAACTGCTTAGGTGAGAAGTAGTCATTCCTCAAAGATAATAGTTTGCAGATGAAATGTGACTGAAAAATGAGAAGAAAAAGTATAAAGGAATCACCTGAGTTGCCCATGTGATACTAGGCACAGACTGAATGGTTCAATGTGCACAACGCACAGCTGGCACCTCAGGGCACAAAAACGATACTGATTTTCTGCCTGGCATCAAGTCCTCCCATTTATTTGAAAATACACAAGTAATAGTAGTGCATGTTCATAATATATTATTTATTATGTAGCTGTAAACTCTCCAAGATAGTGGGGTGAGAGAGGAGAGATTGTAAGAGCTGTGCAGCTCTGCGCAGGTGAAGGAGCGGCCACAGACTGGGAGCTGAGCCTGTGCTGGGAGGCTCAGACACCCTGGGAACTCTGCTGCCAGCAGCATTCCCTGGCTTGGTTGGAAGACAGACCTCCCAGGTTCTGGGGACACAGAGGCATGATGACAAGGTAGAAAGAAGTGTCTGAAAGTCTGAAAGTGAGAAAATAGAAAGCAAACTTAAAGAAAGAATTCTAGGGTTTATTTGAATGGAAACTGGAAGTTGAGTTTAAGAGTTTGCTCCTCAGTTTTTTGGAATGCCAAGCAATAAGAGTTTTGTTTTGTTATTTAATTTTCTCTGTTCTATTATAAACACAGTTCCTGACTTTAGATGAGAACTTAAAATTCTAAAGCACATTTATTTAAAAGTGTCACTTCTTTCACTGAAAGCATTCTGGGGAGTGATAGAGTTGTTTGGTGTTTTTTTAAGCAGTACTAAACCTACAGTTAAGAAAAATGTAACTCAGTTGTTAATTGCTGGAAGAAGCAGCTAAGAACTTGAGCACTGACTTGAACTGCAGAACACAACATCTTTGAAGGCACCCAATTCCAGTCTCAGTGAGACTGAGCAGAGTGTGCTGCCAGGAGAGCCACACCACCTCACATCCAACTGGGGCAGAACCAGCTGCCCTAGAAGGCTCTACACAGCAGCTCAGCTACAAGGGGTCACACACATTTACATAGTAAGTGCTGGTACGTTTTGCAGCCTTAGAAACAGTTATTTAATGAATCCTACAGTGCCTGCATGCTCCAGACTAGGTGCAGAGGCCAAAATGAGTGTCTGTAAAGATGGGGAGTGCAAGACATGGGTTCCACTTGCTGACAAAATGTGCACAGAAGCTGTCTTGCGTGTCTGCAGTCTCTGCTTGTATTCTGCAAGTTACTCTTAAAAAAGCAGTGGTGCTGGGGTGCAGCAGCTACCAGGCATCACCGCCACAGCAGCACTGGCTTGGGCTCTTGGAGGAATTTAATCAGAATTCAGGAAGAAATTGTGCAGCAGTGCAGAGGGGTGGAAATGCAGCTTAGAACAGAAGAAAAAATTGCTACAGCAGGTTAACATTATATAGTATTTTAGTGCTATGTAAGTGGAATGTGTTACATAGATGTGATTATATGCTGAAAGCTAAACCAGATTTGCTTTCCTGTAGATTTGGTTTAATATGCAAGAATATGATTCCCCAGGAAGGATAAATTTTGATATCAGCAAACCAAAACACTGGAAGCCTTTCTTTTCAAGAAGTTTGCCATTCCCTGGTCTCCACAGCATTCAGGTATTGATGGATCTATTGCCAACTCAAAAAGAGAGTTTGAGACATCACAGGCTTGGTATAAAAAAGCACATGCTAAGTTCTTTAGACTTCTTCAGTTAAGTGTATTTATGTAATAGCATTGGCTTTTAAAAAGACTTCCCAGTTACTCCTTTAAAAAAAGGAAAGCAGGAATACTGTAAAAAGTTGATTTTAATTTAGTTAATTAATGCTTTTGCCCTCTATTTAAGATCTCAGGGCAACAGTGAAGTAAATGGGATAAATCTTTAACACAAACATATCTAAAGTAGTAGCTCAGTATCATAAAGAAAAAGTCAACTTTTGTCTCATGGCTAACAATGCATTTTTTCAAGCTGTATGAACACCCTTAGTAAAAAGCCAGAAATTCCTGTACAGTTATCAAAGGTGTAAGCAGTTGAAATTTACTGGGGGGGGGGGAAAAATCCAGAATTACACACAAATATCGGGTTAAATTTTTATCATGTGTCTGTTAAAGAATAGATTATTTTAGCACAATTGTAAACTCCTGTTACCATCATCAAGGCAGAAACTCCTGAAGTTACATTGTTATATCTTTGGAAGAGATTGCATGTGTTAATATTTATTTTATTTTATTTATTGCTAGCCTGAAGAATTAACTTATGAGCATTCTGATAAGGCTGCTGCACTGGAACTACAGAGCAGGTAATGCGACCTCCAGAACAAATGCCATCAGTGGTGATCCCAGAGCATTCCTAGCTATGCATGCCTACATCCTAGAAATCTGCTTTCAATTCCAGGAGAATGGCCTAAAAGAAATCAGAAGCTATTGTTTCAGGGCTTTTTTAAAGTCTCTGTCTAGAGATTGGCAGGTTGAAAGTGCTATCAATCATTCCTCTACCATTTCACAAACAGCAGAATGCTGTGGGGGAATGAGAGGAGAGGGTGTTAACTAAAAAGGGGTTGAAAGCCCATGGCCTTTCATGCAGGTTCTGACAATGCAGACATTACTACACAGCTATGTTGGCTTTTCTGCACTTCTAGTGATCAGTAAGTTTAACTGAGGTCATGTGTGATTCTCAGAATCTGTACTGTCTCCCAAGGCAGATCAGTTCAGATGTCCAATACTAGAACTGTAATAATCAGTCTATCTCATTGCAGGATTGAAAAAATATTAAAAGATAAGATTATGGAATGGAGACCAACACGCCCAACACGGTGGAACAGATACTGCACCTCCACCCTCCGTAACTTTTTGCCACTGCTGGAACAAAATCATGGCAAAGATGTAGAAGATGACCATCAGGCAGAGCTGCAAAAACAGCTGGGATATTACAGGGTACACCTGTGAATATAAATGGCTTGTGCATAAAAGCAAGAAGTTAAATCCCTAGGGTTTAGTATTGTTACTGGATGGTATTGAAGAGAGTCCTAGGCTAGTTATTTCTTCTACTACCAAAATTCACAAGATATTTTATACCAAAGATAAACCATTGTAGCATTTTAGTGAAGGAGCGATGATCCGGTTTATTTCATTTGTAACGTTGAAGATAAAAAGTTTCTGCTGAACGTAAGAATATAAAGTTAATTGGGTGCATTGTTGTTTTATTGCTGCACAACAGTCACTACTGCCAGCACATAAACATGAGTGCAGTCTCCCTTGGGGAGACTGGTGCAGCAGCTCCCAGGGTCAGTAAAGAACCTGCTGCTGGTGCTGAGTAGTGCTACACACAGTCTACTTACAGGTGCAGGTGCCCACACAACATGCTTTTCTTCAGTTTTCTAGTCTTTGCGTCTAAAGACAGAAGAAAATTGACAGATGTGTTCACTGCAGCCACTGTTGTGCCTGTGCATTCTTCCTCCAGGCTGTTGGAAGGGCCTTCTGCTTTCCACAGGGAACACATATGACTGTACTGGCAGCTCTGGCCAGCTCCAAAATGAGTTGAGGCTTCAGTTCCTGTTAACAGGATTCGTTTGCTCAAATCCCAAGCCAGAACAGGCTGATTTAAAACCAGCCACAAGGCAAAAAAGCAATGAAGCTCTGCTATATGTGTTCATTAATGTAACTTTATTCTAGTGGATTCTAAAGAACTTCACTTGGAACTTAAACCAAATTAAAGAGGAAAAATGTAATAAGCTTGCCTGGAGTATGGGAAAAAGGGAGGTGTTACCAAAATACAAACATAGGTTCTTCTATTGCATCGCCTCAGGCTGGCAGTAGAGATAATTTTACTCAGCATGTAAATCTTTTTGAACTATGTATTTATTCAGGTGCCTTCATTTTTTCTTCTTATGTGTTTTCTTCTCTTCCTTCCTTCCAGGTCTCTGGATTTCCTATTCATATGCCATATTCTGAAGTGAGACCTTTAATAGAAGCTGTACACAGCACAAGAGTTCACACCATTGATGTTTCCAATGTTGAATTTGCTCTGGCTGTGTATGTTCATGCTTATCCCCAAAATGTTCTCTCTGTATGGATTTATGTTGCTTCACTTGTGCGAAATAGGTAGTATAGACCAGTCAGAGTACTGCAATAAATTTGCTTATATAGGTGTAAATATATGATTTCTGTCACTACTGAGCTATTCCAAATATTTTAAAAATCAAATGAGAACATGATTTTTAGTAGATTTTTTTTCCCTAAAACCACTAATTACTTCTAAGGAAGAGACTGACAGTGTAAATTTCCAGTACTAATAGGTGATCTTTATATAGTCTTTTATAGCTCCCTGTGTGACCTCACACTCTTAAAGCATCACACATGCCCACAAAATGATTCCTTGGTATTCTTGTAGCTAGTCAGTTTATCTGCTTTACATTCTTCCTCTTCAAAAGATGCCTTTAAATAAAAAAAAATTCTGTACCTCAGTTCCTGAATTTTTAGCTATGAATAAATTTCATATACTTAAGAGCCATGAGTGAAGACCATACTTCAATTTTTAAGAAGCTGCTTCACATCCTATTTTGTATTTTATATCTGTATAATGCCAGCACAATTTAAAGGTGTAAGACATTTTCTTAAGAAGTTAAAGATGAAGGATTTAATAAATATTTGTGTCAAACCTTAAGTAGAAGCTCATTCCTTTAATAGAAGAATTTGATTAAATTACAAGTATGAAATCCTTGTCTGCAAGTGAAAGATTATCAAAAGAACAGCTAACTAAAAACCAAATTCACTTACTAGTACGTAAGCAGTTGTGCTCTTACTACTGATATAAATACATACCCTTTTCCTGCTGCTATTTTGCTAATCAAACTCTTCAAGTGGAAATGACAGTGGGTTGAGCTTAGGAAGAGTGTTCACCAGGACCCTGAACTTGCCTATGCTGAATTTCAGATGGTTCCTTTCTGCCCACCTCTCCAACCTGCCCAGGTCCTTCTGAAGGGCTGCACAGCACTCAGGGAGATCAACCCAAAGCTTCTCCCAGCTTTGTGTTGTCAAGTGAACTTGCTGAGGAGGTATCTGGACCTTCATCCCAGTCACTGATGAAGAAGTTAAACAATCCTAAAAACAGTATTGAACCCTGGGGGACACCCCTAATGACAGGCCTCCAACTAGACCCTATGGCACTGATTACAACCTCTGGGATCTGCTGGTCAGCCAAGTCCCAATTCACCTCACTGTCCACTCATGCACTCCACACTTCCTGAGTTTGCCTGTGAGGACGTTTGGGGGAGAAAGTGTCAAAAACTTTACTGAGGTCGGGTTTGACAGTCCACTGCTCTTCCCTCATCCAGCCAGGTAGTTGTTTCATCCTAGAGGGAAACTGTTGGTCAAACAGTGAATCCATGCTCACTATTCCTGATCACCTTCCTGTCATCCATGCAAATAGAGATGGCCTCCAGAATGAGACACTCCGTTGCCTTTCCAGGGATAGAGGTGATGCTGACTGGCCAGTAGTTCCTTGGGTCCTCCTTTGAAGACCAGGTGACATTTGCTTCCTTGCAGTCCTCAGCCACCTCCCCTGATTCTCTATGACCTTTCCAAGATGATCAGGAGTGGCCTCACTACAGTGTCTGCCAGCTCTCTGAGCACGCACAGACCAGCTGAGAGTCAGGGGTTGCTGCCACAGGTTCCCTCCCTTCTACAGGCCAGGCCCCACTAGAAAGCCCATTATCATCACATGATGCTTTGCTGAACACTGATGACATCTCCCAAGTTTATTCCATGGTGTTTCTGCAGTTCATTCCATCCTCAGCTGTGTCTACACTCACTAGTGTTTTTCTTTCCTTACTCTTCAGTTTAGCAAGATGGTGGCAAAACTTACCCTTTATCACAGCCTCCAGCTCTGCCTGTACACTGACTTCTCGGACACTGAGAATCTTGAAAGCTACTATGTCACCATGACTGCTCTTCTAAATAAATACTACTCAAAAGAATTTATCCAATTAGAAAAACAGGTAAAAATTACTGGTTTGTATTGTCAGTCTTAAAATTAGGCAGGATAGGAGGAAAAAAAAAAAACCACCTCTGCTTTCTCCAATAGCAGACACCTGCCCTTCCTCTGCTGTAGAAAAAAAACAGCCTGCAACTGTGTCAACCATGAGCAGGTGGCCATTGAAATTCACTACTTGCCATGGGCTACAGTACTCATCCTTCACACAGCTGGCTCTGCCCCACACACATGCTCATGCACTCCTCATCTCTTCCTAGCACACACGTTTCACTCATCACAAGAGATGTTCTGCTCCCTGCCAGTCTCTACTGGCCAGAGGAATGTTTTTAACTATCAAAGTAAGGGCAAAAATGTATTGCCATCTTTCACAGAGTTCAGATTAATGAAAACCGACTTCCTTTGAAGCTGTTGCAAAAATGCAACTTAGCAGAGTCATGGGAACCATAAAACCAAACCAAAACCCCCATAGATTCTGCACAGTTCACAGCTCTGCAACCATGACGACACCCACCCACCTGCCCAACCTCTGCAGCCTTCTGACATGGCACTTTTAAAGCACAGATATTTAACTGCTGCACACATTTTTTTATTGGTGGGAATGTTTTATTTGAGTATGTCTTTCAAGCCCAAATACAAAACCAAATGCAAAAGGAAGGTGGCAATTTCCCTAATTTTGCAATGTAAAGAACGACTTCAGGATGAGAGGAAAGGGGAAGAAACCAGGCTCCTAAAGATGTGTAATTATTACCCAAATGCAAACAATAAAATTCAAATTCTCTGCGGAGGTTTATACTGTACTTACGGACTCAAAATTATAAAAAGGAAGTCACCTAACACAAAATAATGCAGTAAAGTATACTTAAGTGCCAAAATTGGAATAAAGTGGCATTAAAAAGAAAAAACTGAAGAGTTTCCCATCTTCCCCAAATTATGTAAAATAAAACCCAACACCCTTCAAGCCAAATGAGGTTGTGAGATTGTTACAACACTGTACAGTACACTCATAATTAAGATTCTGAAGTTGTGGGCAGGGTCAGGCTAGTATAACAAGTCTCACTCCAAGGACTGTTAACACAAGATGCGAACTGTAAGTAAAGTGCATGAGAGGAAGCCTGCTCAGCTAAATGAAGTAGACCGAAAGATCAGAAGTCAGCGGTCATTCGCCAGAGCGGCAGCAGGCCCGAAAACCACACTGCAAATTCTGGCATCCACTGGCGGTTTCAGCATGAGGACCTGCACAAAAACAACAGAATCGTGAAAAGAATGAAAGGCCACTTATTTAGACTCATAATTCTTATAAACCGGTGATTCAGAAAAGTCTCATTTTTTACAATGCACTGCACTGCATTCAGCACCATCAAGTCCAAAATGCTCCCAATACTATGACAGTGTAAAAATCTCACTTGGAACAGGTGTTGAAAAAGAGATTTTTGCTCCATAGCTTAGTCCCATGAAGACAGCACATCCAAAATTACACAAGTACCAACACTAAATGAGCAACTTTGCACAAGCTGCCACAGCTTCAGAACTGAGTGTTTTTGACAATGCGTTTTTAATTCCCATTTTTCAAATTCAGATGATGACATCATGGCATTACCAAAGAAACCATAACCTCCAAAACTATATGGTGATGAAAACAGTTTTTTAGCCTGGAAGTATTTTTTTTCTCCATGAACACTTCATGCTTGGCCAGACTCTCACATACTCTTGACTAGAAAAACTTGAAAAACTAAAGAGAGAATCACCTTAGCATCACTGCAGTCATCAGAAGCCATAAGGCTAAAAATGAGCCATTCAGAAAGACAGAACGAGTTGCAAGCACAGACAGGACAATTTTAACTCTACCCACCTCCACTTACCTTCACTTACCCCTTTCATTTAAAACGTTACAGTGACCATGAGATAAGAAATTATTGCATTTATTCAAACAGGATTTTATTTCCTGCAGCCATATGCCTGCTTTGAGACCCAGTTACACTCTACAATCAGTTCTGGCTGAACTCTGGCACCCAACAAAAACTGGAAGTGGGTTGCTGAGCCAACTCAAGCTGGTGAAGACCTCATCAGGACAACACGTTTCCCCCATTTGTATGACAAACAAATCAACAAATACTTTAGGCGTTTTTCATGTATTTAGAAATTCTAACAAAATCTTATCATGAATGAGGGCACCATGCCATATCTGGCTTTTGTTGCTGCCTTCAACAGTAAAGTCATAATTCAATTAATTTCCAAGAATCTGGAGTCTTAAAACGAGCATCCTACTTCATGCCACACACCAATAAGCAATACTCTAGACTGTAAATAAGTTAAGGTACATGAGACTGAATAAAACACCTGAAACTATAACAAAAGACTACAGTTACAGTACAGTAACCAATTTCATTGGTCAATAAACTCATTTTCCTTTTCAAATGTTTTTATTCACCTGCACTAAATTTTGATCCTTCACATCACTTACGAGCTAGAGTTTGAAAGCTTCTTCACAAGTTCTTTAGCAAGGAGACCTGGTGCTTCTGAACAGCTGGTTTAGCAGAGCATGTTCTGTGCAGCAGCATTCCCCAAGTCGTAGCTGACCTTCCCCAGCACTGCCACAGCAGTGATTCTGAAGCAACTGTCATGTTTCTAGCAAAATGTTTGTTGACAAAACATACAGAACCACAACATCCCAAGGAAGGGAATTCTTGGTATAACTCAATATTGTTTTTGATCCTTTTCTTGCTCCTTTTGTTATTCCTCATGCTCCTAACTGGAACATACAAACTTCTAGGTCTGACCAATGCTTCATCTAACACTACTTTCACCACTGGAAACATCAAGTTGTGTCTAGGGACATGACATAAGCCTATCATGTACACCTTTTGTGTTTTTCCAGCAACCCTGTTACATCAAGGGACACTAAAGTCCATTTCTTCCAGTATTTTTTTTTATGGCTCAGTTGTGCATGCAGGTTTTTAACCTCTTTCCACAATTCCCCACTGGACCAAATTCCACAATTTCACTACACTGTACATCTCCTTTAAATTGCTTACCAGCTTCACCCAGTGCCCCTGAGCTCTAACACTGCAAGATTTGGAGAATTACCACTGCACATTCACCTCATCTACTGCTTTCCCAGGTCTGTAAACAGTCATGCCCCTCTTTTCAGCCATCTCACTGAAACATCCAGCCTTTTGAGTGTTCAGGTCCCTAACTTTTTAGAAGGCCTCTTCTGTATCTTCAGTAACTCCAGTGTACACTCTCCTCAGGATGGGGAGACCAAACCCGCATGCAGTGCTCCACATGAGTGCCCCAAGGCTTCCAGGACCATGCACAGCACCCTCTATCTTGTTTTCACCACCCTGACGATGGTAATATTGGTGGCTTTTTTGGCTGCTGCTGCAAATAGGAAAGATCTCAGAATTAGCACCGACAGCTCTCTGAAATCATTATCTCCACACTGCAACTGCCAGCTCTGAATTCAGTTTCATGCAATCACAGTTTGATTATTCCCAGCCACCAGATATTCAACCACACATACAGCTATAGTGAAGCATCTTAGATGACCTTCTGGAAACCATCAGCATCAGTACCATTACTTGAAGACCACACAGCACCACTCAAAAATGTGGAAATTACTGTGTGCATTTCTTACACCATAACACAGGGGAAATGCTGAGTAAGACTGATCTCAGCACAGAACTCTTGGGAGGGGAACAGGCTTTCAGTTTTTAAATTTAAACCACTCATAGCAACTAAAGATCTGAAAAGCTTGGATACTTCTAAGTAAACTGGACCATCTGAAAAGCTTCTATGTTGATTTCCCAATTTATTAGGCACTGACTTACAAATGACACTAAGCATATCTCACGGTGAAATTTCACCCTTCTTCCCACACTACATTTCTTGCCCCATGTCTAGTCCTCATACCATCACTAACTTTCCTTTATAGCCTGTAATAAAGAATTCTGATAAAATGAAACGCTGGGGGTTCAGTCTTCTGAAATCAGCCCTCCCCATACTCTTTCTTAGCATATACAGGCAGCTCCCAGCATTTGGAGGGTATTTTATGCTCTTATAACATGGTAGTAAGTATCATTAATGGTTGGTTAAACAGTAAGGCTATCTGGGTTCGAGTGATTTATGGTTTGACATGTATCTCCTTCATCACAAGTAATTTAACTCCTCTATAAAATCCCTAGTGCTCCTTAGTTTGTTCTTTTTTTACATTTGATACAGACAGCAAAATTTAGATGCCTTTAATTTTGATAGCCGCAGACACTGGGTTTGTTTCCCTGGCTTTATTTACTACCACTGACCTTTGGCTACATCTCTTTGGCTTCATAACCTCTGACATCATATACATATACTCTGACTTCATAAACTTCATTCTGTATATGAGGTCTCCAATTCCTCTCACCCCACTGATGCATTAGGTTAAGCAACATGGTACTATATTCCTTTCATATTGTCCATTGTGATGGTCATTTCAACCTAACAGTGGAGATGAATCACTTCATAGGGCCAGAATAATTTGGGTTAGAAGGGTTCTTTAAAAGTCATCTAGTTCCAACGCCCTTGCAATAATCAGGCACATCTTCAACTAGATATGGTTGCTCAGAAACCCCCTTCAGGCTGACCCCAAATGTGTCCAGGGATGAGTCTTGCACCACCTTTCTGGGCAACCTGTTCCACTATCTCCCATCTTCATTTGCCCATTACTGCTTTCAGCACAGCCCAGTTAGCAATGCATGGTGTACCTAGGATACTCCTCCATACAGCAATTTCACTGCACACTTTGAGGACCAGCTGATGATTTTGAATGAATTTTGACAGTTTTGATGGGCAGGTATAGCAAACAACCACTAGCTGTTGGCAGCATCAGGTTCTGGCTCACGTAATAAAACATCTTGATAGGGATGAGCCAGATACCATCACTGCTGGACTTAACAAGGAGTCCAAAATATAGTCTTTTGAAAACAACATGTGCTGGAAGTGTGGGGAAGGAACAGCACATGCAGTGGGATCATAAGGAGAAGCGTATTTCACAAGGGTCCCTCAGACTGTGAAGGTTTAGTAAGTGCTAGCAGTGAAGTGCTAAATTAAACGTGTTTTGGGCTCACCTGGGAAAGCAAAGTTAATCAGATTCTCATCTAACCTGCCACAGTCTACGATACTGGTTTAGTTACTTCTAAACTGGATTACTGTAATGCTCTTTGCATGTATATCTGATTACTCAGATGCTTAGGGAACTCTGAATAGAGGTGAGGTCTGTTTACTTGTGGTGAACATATAAACATGTTTGATAATGTAGGAAAGAAGTAGAGCTATTTGATTACTCCATTTTGTTACATTTACAAGTGTACAAAAATTAGTCAGAATTCCCTAGAACGAAGTTTGGCATTCCACCAAGAATACATGAAAAAATGGACTAATACCATAGTAATAGAACCACTCCCTGCAACTGGCTGTCACCACCATATAATATCCTTTCAGAGATTTGTGAGTACATTGGTAACCCGTAGATTTAGACTGACTTAACTCTTAGAACACATAAGTCTGCACACAGTAGTCCATACACCTTAAAAGAACACGCAAAGTCTTGGCTTGAAAGACAGATTAACTATGACATTTTAAATGCCAGAAGAGTGAATCATTAGAATCAAACTTATGCCCTATTTCTTTAATTACAGAACCTCAGGACTACATAATTAAAAGAACGTCTAGAAACTGAATCATCATTAAATGCTGCAAAGAGCTACTGCTGCAGAAATTAGGGAGCCCATATTTTTAATGCCAAAGGTGAAAGCACTCCAGGCTTTGAAATGGAGAAACGAGTCAGAATGGACACAGCTGGACAAAACAACTTAGGAAAGTAAGAACTCAGTGGCAAGATCTAACTCAAACAATAAACTCTTCTTGCTAATTTCAGTGTGATCCACAACCAAGTTTAATTTAGATAAATTAAATCAGCCATTAAAAGGAATGTACACTGACAGATTTGTTTTCAGCTACAGCTGAGGGCTATCTAACTCCAAGTCTCCAGCACTGTGAAAAATATAAGAGATCCTAAACATTAGTATGTAAACCAAAAACTGAAGTGAAACTAACAGTAAACAAATGCAAAACAGATCTGGAAGTGTTTGCAAATTCATGGTTTCTGGTCATAAAAACTGTACCAGGTTACTGGTATGCAACAGCAGTCAGACTCAAACCCAATTACCTCACTATAGCTGCTCTACCTTTCTAGTCTTGCTCTACTAAAAAGGTAGAAAAGCACCTGCTGAAAATACAAAAATTGCAACCAATGTGCCTACCAAACACGTATATTAAGCTCTCCACAAAGAAATTCCAATGAAGCTGGGTTGTGTGTAAGGAGTACCATCAGGCTTAGTGTTCATAGAAAAAAATATCTTCCAAGAAAGAAAATCTTCATAGTGTTCATAGAAAAAAGAAAGAAAATAAGCCGCAAGTAAAAGTAAAGCCCTCATTTATCAGCAGATGTCAAAGTCGTATCTTTATTATTCAGAGATGGCTAAATTCCATGCTGTTGGCTCCATTTTTTTTTCTGCAAGATCGACAGGTTTTCCAACCTCTGATCCCAGAATACATCTTCCCTGAAAACAATCACTGATAAGCTGGTGGGCAAAGAAAATTATGAAATTATTCTGTACGTGCTTACATATCAGCAAACTTTGTACAGCAGTTAGTGATACAATCTGTAAATGTGCAAATAAACTAACAACTTCAGATATGGATTGATTTAAATGAAACAGCTACCGCTTTCCCTAGTTACTTTAGAAATGCCAAATGATAAAGAAACAGCTGTTGTAGGAATCCTGCTGCCCACAGAATTGAATAAGGCATCAGTTTCACACTGAACAGCCCTATCACAATGAAGTTTGATGGAAAATACAAGGAACAAAACCCAGACAAAACTGCAGGGGATTAATTTATAAAGGCTATAATTTATAAAGGCTATATTTCCACAAAGCCATAAACTTCTGAGATGACATTATTTCTCCACAGATGTAAGATGTCATACCATTACAGCCTCACTGTCCTGCACATTTCACTCAACAGGGATAACTGTTGATCCAAAGGCAGGCATAATGCTTTAGAGAACCAAGCAGAGCTTATAGGTTCACAGATTCCAGCAAGCAGTAAAAGGAAGGAAATAAACAGGAAGAGGATCAGACGACTTTACAGAATAATTCAAAAATATTCTGTTTAAATTTAAGTAATTTCTTAAGGATACTATGAAACAGCCAAGCTTTAAAGTGGTGGACTCATACATAGAATTGGGCATTGTAAACTAATACAAAGACATCATGCTGTATTTTATAGGGCCAAGATGAAAAACAAATGTCTGAGGACAAATTATGTCTGGTAGTACTGACAGAAGTATAAACAGAGGAAAAGTAGCAACCAATCAGACGTAAAAGGGAAAGGCTTCTAATTGGTCTTTGAAGACATCTTTAAACTCAACATAATGCAGGAAAGAGTAAGTGAAGGATTTCTAAAAAAGAATTTCAAATTTTCAGATGGAAATGAAAGACAACTGAAAATAGATTTTTAAACATGTAATCTAGATGTAATTCAAGGAAGAAACAAAAAGTAAGTGTGTCAAAAGAAAAAATAAGTGTCAAAAAAGTGCATAAAGTGCAAAAATTATGGAAACAAAATAAGAATTAATACTTTCACTTCTAATATTACAATCCAATCAAAGTGCATCATCTTGTATCGATTTCAATGGCTTGAATACCCAAATATCAGTACAGATTTACCTGCAGTACCAAAGTTCTGGCATCTGGTACCCAGGCTGGGGCTGCATGTCAATACGGATACAAATTATTGAGCTGGACACCATGAACTATGGCAGTACAATTTTGGTTTACACACAATTAGCTTGTACAGGCCTTTGAACTTCTTTTTCCCTTGCCTCCTATTGCACTTACCTGTTTTAAATTCACACATGGAATACCACTCACACCATGCTTCCCACCTCTAATGCTAGGAATGCTTACTGGACTTACTAGACTGAATTCCAGTGTGGTAAACACCAAAAAGACTTGCACCGTGAACAGATTTTATGCATTTATACAGATTCTTCTCCAGCCTAGATCCATCCCTAAGTTACTGACTCAAGCAAAAGCAGAAAAAAAACTGCATTACATTTTCCATAAGGACATGTGATGGTAGAATCAAAAATATCCTATACCAAAACTAGTGCAATCTGTGACGTTTGCACGGCGAAACACACATCCTCAGTTTCCTAGAAGTCCCTGCTTTGGTACCAACCTAAGGAAGCCTCTGTCTGAGATTATGAGATTATACAGAAAATGTACAACCATGGAGACTTACTTTCTACCCCTGTTAGTTATGCTAAACCAAGTTAAGAGATACAGGCACTAAAAATGCTTTCCTACATAATACAGAACTGTACTAGTGTTACAGAAAAAAAAAAAAGTAAAAAATGAGGTGAAACTGATTTAACAGTCATAATTTTGTAGTTTATCTGTGAAACTCAATGCTACACAGACATTAAAAAAAAGGTGAGGTTTTGGTGGTTCTTTTTGTGTTAGGAAGTGCCTACACTGAGCATCACTCCCCAGAAAAGCATCACGTCTTCATAGAAAGACATTACCGTTAATGTTGTCACAGTAGTAAAAGTGTTCATCTTTTAGAGAGGGGCATGCAGAAACCAACTCCTGCAGGCCTGCACCAGTTACAGTGAGACACCCCGAGAGGTTCAGGTGTTCCAAATGCGGCAGTCCTCCTCCCAGAGTCAACGCCCTGCGGACACACGGAAGAGACGCGTTAGGAGCCTGCATGGCGTGGCTCTGATAAGTGCCCCACTACATCACCCCATCACAGACCTTCTGCACCTCTGACAACAGACACACCTCTAATGAACCACAGAGTTTTGAACCTGGCACTTCTATACTCTCTGTTAAAGGGGGATCACCCCTGAAACCATTCAACAGACCTGAAAACTAAACAGATTTCTATATAAGGTAACAATTCCTGTAGACACTTTTTTTTATGGATGACACCAGAAATGACCACCTATTTCAAAGAACTACAAAGCCATTCTTCTTCAAAATACCAATGATTTTGTCAGCTCTTCCAAGGTGATGTATATTACTCATCTCACACTAAAAGATGACACTACCAAGTTTGGTACATTATGCCTCCCAGTTAACCCTTTTTTTGTTAAACTTCTTTTGGAATCCAAAGTTGTGTTTTCCTAGGACTGACAGCAGAGCTTCTCTCTGCCAACACACCATCTTATTGTTCAAATGTAATTCTCTAGCTTTCCTCTGAGTGCAAGAGAATCTGGCTGCTGATGCAATAGGCACATGATGTACCACACCTGAGCAATTACTCCATGTGACCCTGCTCTCTTCTCTGCAAGCTTACAGAACAGCCAGCCCAAGTTCAAGAAACAAGCTCGTTCGCTTGAAAAACAACCACTGGGCTTGGATCACCAAACTGCAGATTCAAGCCAGGACATAAAACTGAAGGTTCCTTCAGAGCATCACTGTACAAGCTTCTCCTGTTAGCAGGCAGAAGCAGAACTGCGGGCCACAAAACCAGCTATCAGGTAACAACTTACATGAAATAAACAGACTGGCTCATGTTTGTATTAGGGGGTAGTTTGTATCTTTCCCCAGGGACTCTGGGTTTGTATTAGAGGGTTTCACTCTTTCCCCAAGTATTCTTGTGACTTCAAGAAGCACTTGTTGCATCACACTCTCCTAAATACTTTTACCCAAAAAGCACCAATGGGAACCCAGCAATGCAGTTAAACCTTTGCAGTGACTCAGTGACCAAATCTCCTTTTGCTCCCACATTATTGAGTCACAAAAAACCAGACCAGTAACATGTAAAATAAACACAGCACAACCAAGTCAGCACATAATAAAATTTGTCAGGACAAGCCCACTGCAACGCTTGAAGAGAAACAAGCTCCAACACAAAGCCCAGATACCTGAGGCATATCCTGAAGAAAGGGTAATGCTGGTAAAAATGTGTCAGAAGAACCACAGGAGACATCTGAATAGCTGGTGCTCGTGAACACCAAATGGGGACAAAATCTCAGGAGAGACAAATCAATGCCAGCAGCACCTCATGCTATTCCTCAGTTTTTACTACAGCAAACAGCATGGGTATGCATGAAGTCTTCCCACTCCAAGAAGCTTTAATTAGCCCTGAGTGCTGCAGAACACCTGAGCAGGAAGCTGCAAGGACCTCTGCCTCACCTCGTTTTCAGTATGAAGCAATAACTATATTTTTCTGGCAATACAAAGTATCAGGGCAAATAGCAAAAAGAAAATTCTGTAACTCATTAAGCCATCTCAATGTTCAAGTCAAACTTTTTTTTCTTCCTCCTTTAACTGTTATATGAGGTCATATTGAACATATTATTCTGCACATACAGAATTATCATAAAATCATTTGGGCTGGAAAAGACTCTTGAGATAATCACATCTGTTAACCCAGCACTGCCAAATCCACCACTAACATAATCAAGTGTCAATCCTTTGAATACCTCCATGTATGCCACTTCCCATGGCAGCCTCTTCCAATGCTTGAAAACCCTCTCAGCCAAGAAACTTTTCCTAATGGCCAATCTAAATATCCTCTGGTGCAGTTTGAGGCTATTTTCTCTTGTTACTTGAGAGAAAAGACCGACATCTGGCTATAGCCCCCTTTCAGGTGGTTGTGAAGAGTGGGAAGATGACCCCTGAGCCTCCTCTTTTCCAGGCTGAGCCCCTCCAGCCTCTCCTTACCAGGCCTGTGTTCCAGACCCTTCCCCAGCTCCACTCCTTCTCTTGGGTACCGTCCAGCCCCCCAGTGCCTTTCTTGCAGTGAGGGGCCCAAATGGGAACACAGGATTTGAGGTGTGGCCTCACCAGTGCCAAGAACAAAGAGATGGTCACTGCCCTGGTCCTGGGCACTCTTTTGAAGGAACAGGCCAGGTGCCACCTGGGCACAGTCTGGCTCATGTTCAGTCACTGTCACCAGCAACCCCAGGTCCTTTTCCACCAGGCTGCTTTCCAGCCACTGTTCCCAGCCTGTAGCACTGCCTGGGGTTGTTGAGACTCAAGGGCAGGATCTGGAACTTCATCTCATTGAACAATCAGCCTCAGCCCATTGATTCAGCCTGCCCATTAATTATGTCATTATCCAGACAGGTTAATCAAGAGTTACTCCAGTTTAACAAAGTTTCAAGCATACTGGCAGGCATAATGAAAAAATAGGCAAATTAACACAATTTCTTAATAATAAATCATTAAAGATCAAATCTAAAAGCATTAACATTGTCTAGAACAACAAATTCACAAAAATACTTGACTTCATAGAACAGATATAAAAGATTTTACTGTTATCTCCAAAAGGAGGGCTGGAAAAAGTTTTCAAGTCAGTACTGTAACTACTTAAGAAGCAAAGACCACTTAAAACTTACCAGTTTCTTCAGTAAAAATGTTTCTACTGAAATGAGGCAGATTCATCCCAGAATGGCGCAACAAATAAAATCTGAAAAAATATCCTGCAGCAAAATAGTTTGAAAATGTCTCCTCACCTGAGAGCACGGTCTGTTATCTGGTAACAGCCTGACAGACTGAGAAACTGAAGAACTCGTGCCGTCTCTTCGTCTGTTTTTTCACTCCCAGAGTATGCAGAGTCTTTTTTCTCTGACTGCTTAGTCCTTATTGGTTTCTTACACAGTGCAGAGGACTCTGGAAGTGCTTGAATAGTTCTTAGTGCTGTCCCAGCACAACAAAATGAGTGACCGCAGTAAATCAAGTCAGTAGAAGCACAGTGCTGCTGCCACCCTCTAGTCCTTAACCCATAAATGTCTCTACCGTAGCACAATGCAGAACAATTAATATGGGATGTTGGTTCCATAAGACAAAATCCTTCAACATTTCTGTGTCTCCACTCTGCAGCATCTTCAATGTCAGCTAAATCATCTGCATCTAGCATCCACACATAAGCAGAATTGAAGTTTTCTGAGCCGTCAGGTTTAGTCCAGTGCTGCTCACCATTTCCTCCCTGAATGAGATTTTCATTGCTGATTTCATGCAAACCATTATATTTCTGGTTGGACTGCAGAGTAATCTCTCTGTTTTTCCACAAAGTCTTAGGGTTCCTGTTCCTGCAGCTTTTCAGAATACCTCTGGTGTGGTGAGTTGATATGATACCCAGTGCTCTGGAAATCCTCTCTATAGCCACATCTGTAATTTTTTCACATCCAGACAGATCAAGGTGGCGTAGATTTTGACAATACCCAACTGAACACCAACTGAAATCAGGGGGGAAAAAAAAGTGGTTTGGTTTGTTGGTGGTTGAATTTTTTTAGTTTTTGCTCAGAAATAGCTGTTAAGGCTAAATATATGAAAGACCATTTCACAAATAAAATACTTGCACTAATTCACATAATATTCAAAGAAGCTACCCCAAACAGATTAGATTTGATGCTCCAAGTGCTTTATATACACCTAGAAAAATTATGTCTTGAGAAACATGAAATCATTCATGAATCAGTAACAACTTAAATTTCTCCACATAGTGAGACTTAAAAGAACTCCAAATTTGCTATATACTGGACAAATGTTTGAGTAATAGATCAGACTGCAAGCACCAAATACAAATTGACAATTAATCAAATACCAAATAACAATTTCAAAGAACAAGTGCATTATATTCAGCAGAAGCTACCAAGAGAGATCCGAGTTACTAAACATCAAAGCTACTCCTAAAAAGGCTGGAAGTACTGAACTAGCAAATTTCACCCACACCCACCCCACACTCTCAAAATATATCTGAGATTCCATATTCATTCCAAAGTATTGTAACAGTTGTGATTTCTAGGATTTTGAGTTTCTCAAGCTTGGCAGTTTACACATACTGAAATGTCAGTGTACTTAGATCAAATGTCCTACTGTCCTTTCCCATTTCTTCCACGAATACTAGATGGATTCCTGAAACAGATCCTGTGTTTCTAATAATTCCATCATTAATTAGAAATCAGACCTTTTCATTTTAACAATAGCTTATTCCCTTAGTCTTACCTTTTTCAAGTGGAACAGAAATTTTCTCTACAGCAACATTTTTGCATTATTAGCTATAAAAGTATATAAGCAATTTTACTGACTTTTACCTATAATTACTAATGTTAATATAATTTACTTTCTGTAAGTGATTATTTATATTTAGAGCAAGCCAAGCTCATTTTCTGAGTTACAAATTGAAGCCCTGTAAATACAGATATATGAGTAGTGGCAAATAAGGTAAATTTTACTAGATATTGACAAAAGCTCACAAAGATTGACTCTTGAGCCCTGGAAATTCTATAAAGCTTTTACTTCAAATGAAACTTCTTATACAAGCTGCAGGGTGTTGCTACCAGCATCCATGCTAGTAAGATTTTCTGTGGTGTTCATGCTACCTGAGAGCACTACATGATGTAAATGCAGAACACTGAAATACCTGCTGAGTTTCAATACCACACTGGTGCAGCTTCTGCATCCACACACCATCCCACTGACATCCAAGACATTTCTGCAGACCTCAGTAAAACTCAAGAATCCACAGACAATACACCTAAGCCTTAGAGCTTTGCCTACCACTTGATTTGAGTGTCTGAAATAGCAGTATTCCACACCCCACCAGCTGTAGCAGATCAAGAGAACTTCCTTAACTGAACAACACCATAAAAATCTAACATGTTAAAAAAACAAGTTGTTAATACTAGGTCAAAAACACAACTATTGTTACTGATAGCTACACACTGATAGGCAAAAAGCATCCAATAGCAAAGACAGAGAGTTTTAAATAGCCACTACAAGTTACATTTCACCTGGTATTTCAGTGATTTGTTACTCTGGTTTAGTTCTTAGTCACAAGTCACATGGGAGCTATGAATTTGACTTCTCTTTCTTTCTTGGCAATGGATGAATAAATGTTTGAATTCCCCTCTAAATGTTTGAGTTCCCCCCTGCCTCCCAAAAAAAAGCTGGATTATAATTTATATTTTTTTTAAAAGGAAACAAGAATTATCCAACCTTTCAAATACAGAGTCTGAAATATCAGTTTGAGTGAGATCCAAATATTCCAAGTTGGGGCAAAGCTCTAAGATCTGCCTAACCTGAAAAAAAAAGGAAAATAATCAGTAAAGATACAAGTCACTAAGACTGCACACAGTATCTAGAGACAACTCACAGATTGGCATTCTTTTGGACTGCAACCCACTTACACTACCCAAGCACATCCGTTATTAAAGACTCCATAGCCACAATTATTGAACACAAGTTCCAAATTACACACCATTTTGCTGGACACTGCAGAACTGTAGGCCAATACCAGTGTCTTCACTGAGGAGCCTACAAGTGGGAGGACATGATGAATTAGGCCATGAAGTAAACGTTTTTCCATTTGTGCTATATTAATGGCAAGTGAATCTTCAGCTGCTTCTTCTGCAAAATAAACCCAGAGAGAAAGACTTAAATCATTAAAGGACTTGGAGAAATATTTACTACACATTATGTACTGCTCAGGGCAGCCCAGGCCAGTTGTTTCCACCAGCTTGCTTTAGATGTCAAAATACTATCTCACAGGGTGTTTCATATATATGTATATATAGCTGTGATTTAACAGCTTAAGATAAATTTTAAATCAAGCCTAGAGTGCATCAGGATGCGAGATGATTCATCCAAACTTTCTGAAGAGATGAAGCCTAGCTTTTACCTCCAGACACATCCCCATAACTCCTCTATCTGCTCTCATGTTTACTCTTTCCTAGAGAAATTAATTCCAGGCATTACAATCAGACACCTGCTTCTCTCTGACCAACCTCCATCTCCCTTTTTTTCCACTGAGCTTGTTTCTTACAGCTATGTCATCTTCAGGAAAAAAAAAAACAAACACCAAAGTCAATTTTACCTACCAGATTCATCTATGTCAGCATCTTCATCCCATTCCTGGAAAGCACGACTTTCATCTTTTCTGTTTTTCACCCATTCCTCATCAGGTTCGGTCTCAGTATCTGCCGCAGGACCACTATACCAATCACCTACTCACCCCCACCCCCCAAAAAGAAGAAGGAAAAAAAGTTAATAGAAATTTCTCACTGCAGCAGAAATCAGCACTGATAGCTTTTCTGTATATTGTAACCTGATTTAAGAGAAACAATTGAATTTCAAATTCATCTCAACTAAGACTGGGCTAAACCTTAAAATAATTCTTTGTCTGATCTTTATCCTTAAACGTCACAAGATTCTTGGAACAGTTTCAGTGGCATCCCAGAACTATTATGACTGTCTGAGACATGCCTCCTGTCCTTCTTTGCTTAGTAGGGACCAATATGATCACAGAAATAACAGAAACAACCACAGAATATTTGGACTGTCTAGGTGCTCAAGTTTCTTCTGGTAAATAAATTCTTCATCAGCTTTTAGTGTAACATTTGGTTGAAGACATCAGTCTTTTCCTCTGGACTATCACAAATATACAGTTAAATATATTTGTAACATACATAGGTCTCAAACGAATACACAATCATTTTTTCAAACATCTGGATGAATGTGAAGATCAGCAACAGCTCTGATGTTTTAGCTGGTGGAGCACCCCTTCCCCTCGGGGTTACTGCACAGGCATTAATTTACTTCTAGTTTGGATATATGGCAGTGCTGGGCACAGGATAAGCACCTCTGCTGCCTCCCTCGATGCTGAAAAACAAACCATCTTATTTAACTGTCTCGGGGGGGGGGGGGGGGGGGGGAACCCTACTGTTCCTAAAGCAAGAGCAACTCCTATTGAGTATATCTAAAAGAACAAGTTTTCTTCTATGAATAACACAATGACAATTAAATACCAATTGACTGTTAACCATGAAGTTTTGGTAACATTTCTCATTATCCTTAACCCATTCTCATATTACATAAGAAACCTCAGAAGCCTTCTGTGTACTAGGAGGGGAAAAACGGTTAAAAATTTAACTAAGCCTATATAAAACTACAATTCTTTTTCCCTCCCTGAGGCAGTAAATCCCATCCCAGTTTAGAGCACTTCTGCACAAACAACTGCAGTAGTACAAACAGTACGTCATGAGACCAGCTTCCTATTGTGCCAAACCAGGTTTAGAAGTGCTCATTTTAAGCAGTTGCCAATTATCTCTTGCTTGTGTGTGTATGCAGCACTGAATTATTAAGACAACTATGTTGCAAATGCAAATTTAAGAATTTGAACTTTGGAGCCTCTTTACTCAGTCTTTGGAAGCTCAGGAACCAAACTATCATTTTCAGGAAGATTCACCCAAACAAAATGAAACAAAACAAAAATATCAGAACAAAAAGTTACTTAATTCCCCTCTGCCCTGTACATGTTTTAGAAGACATAAAAATTTTTAGTTTTTATGTATCTCTAAAGTTAAGTTATATAAACACAGCTCTCCCTCTTAAAATCTTAAAGGCACACAAAAGACTTATTAAAGAGTATAGACTTTCTCCTTTTACTGAACTACACTGATGTGGCAGCACTGTGAAGCCTGCAGCTCCATACTCCAGTGACTTTTTAAAACTCACATAAATATGGACATAAAGCTACAAGTACACTCTGATGACTTGTAACTGGCCTCATTGGAATACAGGATATTTTGTCTATTTCAATAGGTGCTTTTGCAAAGGTCACACTTCTCAATAGGAAATTCTAATTAACAGAAGAGTTTGAGGGAAAAAAAGTTTAAAAAAACTACTTACTGCAGTAGAAGTTACTTAAGTAATATACCTAAAGAATCAATACTAAAACTAAACATTCATTCAGTTTTCTTTGAAGCTTGACTAGATTGTGAGGAAACATTAGAACTCCACTTATTTTGAACTTCCTCTCTGCAGTTATGCCTTTCATTTCTACCTAATAAGCTAAGAAAATCATTTTACTGATATAAAGTAACAGCAGCATTTATAATTCAAAACTCCTCAGATTATTAAATAATTCAGACGTTGTATTAGTGAACGTATTATTAGCATTCAGAAAAACAAAAAAAAGGGTTTTTTTACCTCAGTAAAACTAGATAAACTGGATACAAAATGTACTCCCAAGTTTCAACCAAAACAACTTCTAGTTTCTTAATTCTACAAGATGGAAGTATGTTCTGGGGACTTTTAACATTGAATCAAGTTTCAGGACACTATCCTTGTCAGAAAGGTACACCTCACATGCTCAGCTGTCAGGCTCAGCCTATACTAAAACACTCTTCTTTACAGGCTCAAAAATTCTGGTAGTTGACATGCTTTCAAAGGAGCTAAATTTAACTTACCTCTTGCCCAGCGAACAGGGTAAAGATGTTTCCACAGAGATCCAGTTTTAGCCAATTGTGACCATTCAGTGCTTACTTGACTACACTGACATAACTCTTGGGGGTTAAGGTAACTGAAAATGGTCACCATTACTTCAGGAGGGAGATTAGTAATATTTGTGGTGTGCCCTGTTACTTCGGTTTCTGAAATACAGAAAGTGTGTGTTAAGTGAAGCACAGCCTCACAGCTTTAATAACACTAGTGGAACTCACATTTTGACTAGAACAATGAAAAAAATGTGTCTGAAAAAATTTTAACTGTTAAAGATGGGTATTGGTTTGGCTTTGAAAAGCTTCCACTGTAACGACATCTTGAACAACAACAACAAACCAGCTCAGTTTTTTGTTTGCCATTTTCTCATCTGTCTTACTCATTCAAAAAAAAAAGTAAATTAACACTACTCAACCACAGAAAGATGAAAGCCGTACCTGCTGTAAATGAAATGCTTTAAGAAAAATGCCTTCTGTTGCAGATGGTATCTGTACCTGGTCTGCCACATTCCCAGGAAACAGTACTAGCACGCAGAACCTACCAGCTGGGACTGCTCTCGTTGGAAGCGCTCAGCCTCTTGACTGGGACACAGAAAAGTTCATGCTCAACTCTTTGCACCTGTTTTGAGTTTTATTTCTAGCTTTAGTTGCTAGCATTGACAATTTTAACATCTGAATGGTGATGAGCCATTCAGGCTGTAAAGCAGTACTAAGTACTCGATGAGAGACTAAAATTTGACCACTGTAAGTAATACTTCAATGGACAGCAGCAGGAACTATTTCCAACAGCTCTCCCTGATCACCATACTGCAAAGAGAGCTGTGAACTATATAAAATAACAAATTCAGAGCTTTGGTTAGTGAGGCCTTTGGCTGTCTTAAGAGATTTTTAATGCTTTGGTCCAGAACAATTTCCTTAAAAAAAAATATTTCTAAGTTTTCTGAGTTTTCACGAGTCCTTTAAAATAGCAGGCTTTACTAATAGTGGGGTTTTACTTTTGAAGTGCCTAGAACTTTTACAGAGAGAGAAGCACCAGATTTTTTTTTTTGCAAAGAAGCTTCAAAAATGAGCATAATGTAAACTTTACCACCTGACAAGCTATTGCCACTTCAAAACAATATAATTAAATACAGTTTCACTTGATGAATCAAAGTATTCATTTGTACAACTAGCATGTTGCTGCATGAATTACAGAGAATTTAGTAGGAAAAATGCAGTTAAGCCTGCACAGGACTGCAAGGTCTATGCTTTTTCTATCAAGGTCTATGTTACTTTCTTCTCTTTCTAAAAAATTAATGCAAGACACATATTCTCCTTTCCCAAAGTCTAAAACACAACAATTGCAGAATTTACTACTGTCCTAAAACTGCTATTCCAGCTAGATTTAACAGCAAGTAATGCCACAAAGCTACGTTTGTCACATTCATCTGTAAAGACTCAAAAGTATTTCACAGAATGGACCATGATCTTTTCTGAAGGCTTCACCTGGAGGGCAGAAAACGACCAGTTGAGTAGTTCAGAGAAGTCAAGTTTCATCAAAAAAATATGATTACAGAGTAATTTGTCAAGTTTTTCTAATGAGAGCAGAACATCTTATCAACATCACGAACTCAGTCCATGATAGCTCGCTCTACGTATCAGACTCACACCAGCATTACAGTTTTGGTACATTAATTCCCCTTCCTTGGGGCATCAATTCTTTTTTGTTAGGAGTGAAAACTGTAAATACTGACAACTTAGGCTGATTCAGCAATCATAAAACAAGCCTGAAGTCTACTTTAGTAGTTATCCATTTAATCTAAGTTTCACCAGAAAAGGTAGTTAGAGATAAATGCAAAATAAATATCCACTTTCAGAACACACATTTCATCTGACCTATTCACATGCTGTACAGATTCATTCTCTTGCATTACTCCATGCTCACAGGTCCTTTCTCATTCCTGAGAGGCCCAGGAAAGTTAGCTAATGGAGCTAGGATGGTGAATGTTTTTAATTTGAAATATTAATAGATAACTATTTTGTATTATTAAAACATCAACACAAAAAGCTTACAAAGCTGACCTAAAAACCAAGAATGAAATGCAGAGTCTGCAAACAGAAAATATAATTTAAATGGAAGTGTGAAATTAGAAGTTGAATACTTTTTCCATCTGTTTATTCTATCAAATATTAACATGAGAGGGAAGAGAGCAGAACAATGTTGACAACAGGTAAACAGTGACATTACAACCTGCCAAAATGCCCATATCAAACAATAAAATTTCTGAAGTTTCAAAACTGGTTTGCAGGTATACCCATTTTATAAGAACTACTCTGTCTGCCCATACATAACTTTAGGTACGTCACTGGTGTGGCTTTTTAGATAAAAACTGCAGCTTGAAAGTTACTTTAATTAGATACTTCACCTTGATCTGCCTTCTCATCCACAGAGTACTTAAAGACCTTCTGAAGCTCTTCTGCCTGATTCCACTTACTGAGACCTCTGAATTCTGCAGCCTCTTTCTGTGAGCAGTGCTGTGCAATTACTTTCTTCTTAATATCTTTCAGCTCTTCATAAGTAAAGTATTCCATCAACATTGGCTGAAAAACCTAACACAAAGGAAAGAGGGAAAAAAATCTGGTGCTGACAGAAATAGTTAATAATGCTACACAGACCTACCAACACAGAATTTCCTATTTCAAATGCTCTCAAAGTAAAACATGTCATACATTAAGGGAACCTAAGGACAGGACCATGGAAGTTTTAAATTCTAACCCCCTGCTTTCTAACAGAACACTGCACAGTATCAGGCAAGATGTTTTAATCATTTTCCCCATCAGAATAGGGAAGGGACTAAAGTTGCTTAACCTATGTAACTTATTAAGGTACTCACATGGAAGGCAAAAGTTGCATGGAAGAAAAACATGAGAAAAGACTTCCCATGGACAGACTTCAGAATATGCTTCCCAGTTTTTGGATACCCATAAATCATCAGACTGGCAGTACTAGTCTATGTTTCAAATATAGGTCAGAAGCTGCTTGGGAGTGTCAGTTTGAGTCATGAAGCACTGCTTTACAGGACCTCTCTTTTCTCATTTAAGTTTTGCTATACAGCCATTTTAACTACTTGCTGCAAACAAATCCCAACCCCAATGGACTTTTGCTATCAATTTTTTCAGGAATTACTATTTCATCATAAGCTTCTTATATATTCAGTTTCAGAATGTGTCACTCTCCAGTCAGAGAACTGAACAATGTCACCACAGTCTTGAATGCAAATTAGCATAGCAATAAAAACAGAGAACTGAAAAAACAATGAACCTCTAAGCCATTTGTCTCTATTCAGTTATTCCAAACCCCAAGGAAGATCTCCATCACATTTGAAGAAAATCTTTACCTCCTCCTCCTCCTTCATATGAGGAAGGAAATCCCTGGTAAAGGCTTCCAATCTCTCCTTCAGCTGTTTCGCATAGTTTAGCTGTTCATATTCATTCTGAGAAGAAAGCAAAGACTTAATGGTTACCCAGTCTCATCCAGTCATCCAAGGATTGAACTGTTCAATAAAGTAGTGGTTCAAAGGAAAGCCCATTACACCCTTCCCATGCATGCAGCAGGTTTGCTCTATTTCATGGCAAGAACGTGTTTACTTAATGACGCTGACACTCTGCACTGGCCTGTTAACAGGCAGAGCAAAGAATTCCCTTCCTGCCCAAGTCCAATTTATTTTCTTAGCATACATGAATTCGTTTGTCTAATCTCATTTTTACTTTGGAGCAAAGACTGAAATCTGCCAGTCTACAATCTCACACAATATTCAAAGAAGTAGAAGACTAATTTAAGTATTTGAATGGTTTGTATATAAAGTTTCTAGGATAGAACACTTCTATCTCATCGTTTAACTGAATACATTTTACCTTCGTTATTCTAAAATTTAAACTTCCAAATTATAAACAGAATTTACAGTCAGAGATGCTGTACAGATTTTTACTTCGGAAATTCAAAGAACTCTTAAATAATGATGTAACTGACTTTTAAACATTCAAGTTAGTCCAACCTCATATATCAATTTGTTATTCTCTGAGTCACTAATAAGAAGCTGGTTCTGAAATCTGCCCAGTAATTGCAACATACTGAAGTTCCTTCTAACTGTTTTCTTTTCAAGGTTCTACAACATCAAGAAATGCTGACTATTACAGAGACAAGCTTAAGCCATCAGTTTAAACTAATCACTCCATAAAAATAGTTAAACATTAACTAAAGTTAATGTATCTAAAGAGAACTAAAGAAATCTGGTTTTGCGCACTTAAAAAATCAAGCAACAGAGTAACACTAGCATCCCATCAGAGAAGGTGTAACACAAAGCCAAGTGTTAGATTTCCCTCTTTCCTTCATTTCCTGATTTGTTAATGGACACAAGACAAAATTAAAGGATTATGATGCATAGGGAAAAAATTATTTGCAGGTTTCCCAGGTCAAAACGAGGCTTAGATGGCCAGAGTCAATCAACTGTATATTTAGTATTTTTCCTACTGAAAATCTGGACCACACATACTAGAAATGTATTGTGGGATGTCAAATGACTACTGGAGACAATAGTTCTCAGGGGGCAGGAAGAGGGACTTGAGTTGGATACCCCAAGAGAACAACATGGAAGAATTCAAGAAGAATTCTACTGGGGAAGAACTTACAGATAATCACTGTCAAAAAAGCCAACTGGAGAAATAATATTTAGAGTTCTTTGACAACGGGATCATTAACAGGACTGTTGAGCTACAGATTACTGGAAGGACTACATGAGTCACAGAATAAAACAATGCTGCTTTTTTTTATAAGTCTGGGAATCATCTCCATTTGTGGCAACAATACAATGCTGTGCATCACCAAAAAAAAAAAGATCCTCAAAGTTTCCTAACAAATTAATAAAATCCCATTATTTCTATAGCCAGAAACTTCTGACCAGTTAGCAAAACAGTCTTTATATTTGGAATTTCCATGCTATCTCTTCAAAACACCTCAAACTATACAGTGAAGACTGTCACAAAACACATCTCTGAAAAGAATTTTTATTTAGTAATTGTGGTGAATAGCACAAGAAGTTGTGTTTCAGCCTAGAAAGTATCAAAAAAACATCAAAGTTTCTTCTTCCTCCGTTTCTTCATAGAGAATATGAAGAGGCAAGGCAAGCTAATATGTAATCACATCATGTTTTCCTCAGGTCACAAATCCCTCATAGTCTACTTACCTTTACATTCTTTAGCCCTTTCTCAAAAAGGCTAAGCATCTCTGAGAGCTTGTTGTCCGAGTGCACATTGTACACTGTCCGGCTACGCTGCTGAAGCAAACCAATGATGCACTCATTTTCAATCTGCTCGTGCATTTTAAATTCCTTGAACGTGGCATAAAGAGATTGCAGCAGTGCCCGAAAATCATTGTTGTTGGAGAAGTTGGTCTTGGAAAGCTAGGAGAAAGAAAAGTTCACAAAAAAAAATGAAAATCATGTCAAACACAAATCCTTAGACTAGGGGATTTATTGGGATTCACTGCTCCCCTTATTTATAAATGGTAAACACCTTCAGTTTTTAAAATAAAGTGAAGCCAGCAAAATCAAAGTTGTATTTAAGCAATATAAACCAAATCTTGTGAAACACTGAGGTAAACAAATGTAGAAAGATTTCCTGGCAGAAGTCAATGCAATCTCCCCAGCCCTACAGGTTACTGACAGGCTTTGGCCCTTTCCCAATCCACAATTTTGTCCATACCAAAAAGCAATTAACATAGGTCCCTGATCCCATCCCTAAGGACGTATTATCCACAAGGAATATTGAGTCCTACCAGCGAATACAAACTACATTAGTTGTTGGAGGTTTCTAATGGAGCAAAACCCAAAAAATCAAGACAGACCAAAATTCTAGGTAATACAGTAGCATCATTTTTACATGTATACAGTCATCATTGGCAACAATATATCTTAAACCTGCATTTCCCTTCAGTGAATGTAGAAAACCAGTGTCTTTTCCATTCTTATGCTTTATTCCATGTGAAGCTTCAAGAATCCTAGTCTACAGCAGTATACAAGATCAAGCAGTCTAAAAGATCTCAATTCAGAAAACAAGCTCCCACAATACTGAGAAGTGGTTTAGCTACCAAGACGCTGGAATCTATGGGGTTTACAAGAAATGGGAATCTGAGACATATGTATTCAAACATATTACTTACACCAAAAACAACTACAAATTGAGATATGCAAAACTTTTTTTCATCACAAGCCCCCAAATGTACTTACTCATTGTGACATTGCATGCCACTTCCTGACAGCCATCAGCAAAACGTAACTGAAACGTGCTGGACACCTGCCAAATCCTTACGCAACTCCAAGTAAGCTGTGCATACTGCACATTACATGCTGTGCATATGAGCAAAATGATTCTCACTATGGAAAGACAAAGTTTCTTAGCCCCAGAAGAGAGAGAAAACACAGCAAAATTTAAGAGGATTTTTGGTTGTTTTTTTTTTCCTCCAATATGCTTTAGACCAATTAGTGACAGATGTCAGAAAAAACCTGATGTCTGTAACACACTGTTAGGATTTGAAGCATACGCTGTTACGTATCCCTAATGGGGAAAGATCTTGGCTTCAAAGGGCATATCAATTCCACACTATGCCCCAAGAATGCAGCACTAGGAGCAGTGGTACTACGCAAAACTGAGGACTTGACTTTCCACACTGAAAAGCAGAAGCCTGAGCAAGCACAGGTGATGGGCACAGAAGCATCTCCTCAGGCAGCCTCCTCACCTCCCATCACCTGTGAATCACATCTCAATAACTAACTGTGGTTTCTCAGGTGGCATTTCCTTTGATTAAGAACAGTGTTGATATAGCTCATTCTACCCATAAGGATCCACAAAGTGATTGAAGGCAGTCCCCAAAGACCCTTTTCCCTCCAAGAATCCCGTGTGCTCCCAAATACTTAGCATTTTGATTGACTTTAAAAATGCAAACAAGACTGCTGAAGTGGGTAACAGGAAGGTGTGTAACACAAATATACTGTATTCTGCTGTTGGCTTTAAAAACAACTCATGAAATTGGTTCTGATAAAAAACTAGAATCTTCTCATTGTCTTGACTCAAAGCCTTTTCAAGACTCAAAATATTCTGTTGAATCTACCTATCATCATCCACAAATCTGGAATAAATAAATAATCTCTTTGAGCATGCAATTTAAGAATGTCCATTAGAAATGGATTGTTATTGAAGCCACTGTACCATGAAGCATTTGTATATTCACCTCTGCTACTGAGGGTTCCTGCAGATATCCAACAGATTAGGACTTATGGAGAGGATATTGAAGTTTAGTAACTATACCAAAATCAGAAATCACTGTATTACAAAGGTCAGCCAAAGCTGAGAACAGCTTTTCAGACGACAGGTAGCTTAGCAACGAAGTCACTCAGTCAGACCTGTAATTTCATTACCAGGACTGAAGTCTCATGACGGGGGACCAACACTACTAACAGACAGAAGCTACTCCATTCCAAGGTCCATTTTTCACCAGCTCTAACAAGGAAAACTACTGCTGGAGTTTAGTAGTGCAAAAAGAAAAGCCACATCCCCCCAAATTCAAAGAGAGAATGGCAACGGAGAGGAAATGGATTATTAGATTTTGTTGACTCGTCAAAAATATTAAGCATGGTGCACGTGAGAACCCTGAACAGGCTTAAAATACACTGCACTAAACTGCAGAACCTGTGTTCAAGAAACCTGGGAGCTTTCTGAGCTTCTGAAGACATTACATTTAAACAGCTGCTCAATACAGCACAACTGGATTTGTGTTTGGAATGCAAACTCTAATTGAGGAGCAGTACCACAAGAGCAACAGTTTTTGTGGCTCCTGAAATTTAACAATTATTCATAATCCAAACTGTGGGCAACTGTCCGAACAACATTCAGTCCTTTGTACTGTAAAATATGCTTGAAACACTTCAGAGACTTATGGCTGATGCAGGGATCCTCTAGAAGTAAATTCAATACTAACTGAATTTATTAAAGCTTTTTTAAAAGAAAATAAGCAATGCAATTAAAGCATAGCCATACCTGAAAAATCTTTGTAGATCAGACAAGTATATGCTAGTTTTAGGTGAGTGTCCAACTTACTGGACTATAACAGAGCCATTAACACAGTCAAGATGAATGCACAGACTTGTAGCAAACATACATCTTTCCTTACTGAAACATGACGTTTAACTTTTGTGCTTTAAGAACAAAACACCAATATTGGCAATATTAACTGCAATTGCTCTTCAGACAGTGCTTCATGTTCACAACACCCAACTGAAATAACTCTACACTCAACTCTTGTATCTCCCTCCCAGCTTTAGTGCTTTCATTAAAAAAATGAAACTTCCTGTCTGATGAAGACAAGACACATTTCTATCCACAGTGCTGTGAATACATAAGGAAGCTCCAAACTGCTAATTGAATCACCAAACAAAACACAGTATTTAACTTGGTTTCTGGAAGTGTTTTATGCATGTGCCAATATGGAAAAATGTGCTCTTAGAGAAAGGAAATTAATTTTCCAGTAATGTTAGTTTACAGTGAGTAAACTGAAACAGTTTTTTCCAACTAACTATGCCAAAAATAAATTTAAGGAGTGAAAAATGTTTGCTTCTTCCTTCCAAGCATACTACAAACCGACAAGGAGAAAGCAGCAAAGAGGAATAAAGAAAAAGTACACTGCTCTTATCAAAATTTGCAGTAAGCCAAGTCCATGCTGCATGTTAACACTCCCAGTTACAAGTATCGCTATTCCCAACTACAAGCTGGAAAACTACAAAAATATGAGGAAAGAAAATAGGAGTGGAAAAACTTATTTTTCCGCTCTCCCTACAGATTTCACAAATTTTAAATGAAATCATAAATTGAATCATAAAATGCATTAAACTTTAAAAAGTTTAATGTGGCTACAAATTCACAAACCAAATTAATTTCAAATGAAGGTTTTTCCCTGTCAGCACCTTAATTCTGAACAACTACTAACCTTAAAAATTCAGTCTGGAATCTAAGAAAATTGAGTACGTTCTTTTCTTCCTGGTTTTCTCAATCAATTGTTGTTCTTTTGCATGTGTCATCCCAAGTTACATTTTTGGCAGGTCATTCCTCTATATTCTGTTTTCCACATATAACTGCATTAAGATTTGTACAACAAGCTGATAGCCACAGAATATGAAATAAAAGACATAATATTCCTGATAATCAATGTTCTTGATAACCAATAGACTACTAATTCACTCAGCAGATTGAAAACTAATTTAAAAAACAGTAAAATATTTTTCATTACAGAGCTGGTAGACCATTCTTATTTAAAGAAAAAAGGTATCTAGATAAGTATCGGGAAAGTTTTTCACCCCCAAGGTGGCTGGGAAGTGGAACAGGCTCCACAAGGAAGTGGTCACGACACCAAACCTGACAGAGCTCAAGAAGCTTTTGAACAACACTGTAAGACACATGGTCTGACTCCTGGGGTTGGGATTCTTGCACAAGGCCAGGAACTGGACTCAGTGATCCTGATGCATCCCTTTCAACTCAGAATATCCTATGATCCTACTCTATGATTCTATGAAAAAAAACAACTGATTTTTAGAATGGAATAGCACCGGGGAAAAAAAAGGAACAGGCACTACTAGTCAGCTGTATCTTTTCACTGTTACATTTTTAGGTATTAGCATATGCAGTAGCACTAAAATTCAAAGGACAAACCTGCACTCTGCAGAGGCATTCATCTCAATTTCAGGCACAAGAAAATGGAGGAACAAAAACCGTAACAAGGTGTGCCTGTGCCAACAGCAAGAGCATGCGGTTTCATGTTATTCTTAATCTGCTGGAAATGAGGGCGTGGCTATGGAGGAGGAAGCACATCGAAGGAGCAGCCCTGTCTCTAACTGTACTTTCCTGCAGCTTCCCTGGAATATGTGCTGGCAATCATGCAGCTGCAAGATGAACATGGTGTACTAATCCAGGGAGGAGCTCTGCCTTTTACTGGGCTCATTTTTCACCTGGTAGCACTAGTAACACCCAGTTATACACCCTGTCTTACTTAGGAATCCCCAAGAAGTTCAGTTGACATTGTCCCCAGGGAAGAACTCGGGTGCTGAGGTAGCTTAGCCAAGAGAATGACTGTCCTCAATGTCACCTCTCCTTGGCTTGCTCTTTATGTAAAGGTATACAAGGTGAACAGTAAGAGAATTAACTAAACTGCTTCACACTCCCACCTGTTTATGTGTATGAAGCCTTAAATCACAGGAGAAATCTGTTTTCTACCCTGGGCACCTTTCTTGGCAATGGGTCAACCCGAAATAATAGCAATTAATTAAGCTGGAAGGACAGAATGTGGCAGAACTCAACAGGAAATCCAAAGCTTTCAAATACCCTTCTTTCTGTTGTTGTCTTCTCAATGCAACCTTGTCCTTTGTGTAATCTTCTAGCTGTTTTGCAGCATCACTGTCTTGAAATAGCTTTTTAAAAAACCCAACTAATCAAAAAACCAGAACAAACAAAAAGCCCCACAAACCGAAACCAACCAACAAACTGTATACAAGATTCAGGCACAGAAAATTACAAAATTATTTTGTTTTCAAAGACAGGCAAACAGGGAAGGTAAAACTTCAGATTCTATTTTCAAAGGCTAAGATCAAGCTGATAAAAGCTAAGCATAAGGGAACAGTGAAAAAACTCTTGTATTTCCATTTTTATTGTTGTCTTCCATACCACTGTCTTGTACTACATCCATAGTCAATTTTGTCTAATGAACACCTATAGACAAGGTTTTGAATCATGAAGATCATTTCACAATGAGACATAAATAACAACATGGGACTAACTCAACCAAGATTTTCAGTGATTCAATTGCTACAAGAGTCAAGAAAAAAAAAAAAAAGCTACAAGAAAGCACAGCTAAGCTAAGCTAAAAATCAGCTAAGCCTTGTCCACCACGTGATTTCCAGGCAGAACCACAGGCTGGAAGAACAAAGATCGTCACCACATCTGTAGAAAAGGACCAAAAAGAATAAAAAAATTTAAAACCACTTAAAAAGCTACTAAATACCCTATGAGCTACAAGGGCCGCAAATGAAAACATGATGAACACTTGCAACGATGCTGTTATTTATCTAGCTGTGTCACACTAGTCTACATGACATAGAAGACTTCCTTCCCATTTTACACCCTCAAAGATACAGATTCCTGCTAAGATCTCATCTTCAAATTTCTGTGAGGTCATACCTGAAGTCCCAGGAATGAAATCTCCCACTGCAGTAACTCACAGAACCACAGCAAAAATGTGTTTGCTCCTCTGCATCAGTCTCACTACAAGTTCCCAACACAAAGGTGGGCACTGGAAAAATTCACCACTCCAGCTTAATCCATCTTGGGCACTAACTGCAAAAGCAAAAAGCCAAGTCTCGAGAATTACAACTTGTAGTATTTAATCAGTTAAAGAGTATTCTAAGATAGCTGCACAAAACCTGTACTGATACACAGTAATTACAGTTCTTGGATTTTTACAAGGCATCAGTTTCTTTCTCTCTCTTTTTTTTTTCTTTTTTTTGTAACACAGAATGTGAGAGAATAAATCGTTGCTTAAAGCAGAGAAGGACAAAGGTGTGTTGTTACAGCTCTCCAGAGCAGACTGGGAAAGAGGATGAAAGAGCAGTATGTGAAAAGTGAACAGGAAACTTTTTTCATATAATACAAGGGCAAAAATAGTTAATAACCAGTTACTTGGGAGAAAACACTGCTACCATGTCTGGCAGGCAAAAAAAAAAAAATATAAATATATATAAAAGCATCTGGTAAGTAAGAAAAAATAGTTTTTTTGAGAGACAAAATTAAAGAAATTATGAGAAGGTACAACAAGTACTAGAAGTATCCTGAAAAAAAAGAGTGAAATTGCTATGCAGCTCTGAAAAATCTCAATAAAACCCCAAATAAATTTTATGACTGTTGTCCCTCATTTCAGACCTCCTGTGGCACTCAAAACACATTTATTTTAAAATGTAGATATTTAAAACACATTGGCACTTTCAGATTAATTTTCAAAATACTCTTCATAAGAAAAAATAATTCAAACCTGCCACTTCCTAAAAGATACGGCAAAAAGTTACTGAACTATTCAGGATCCCAAAGCTAAGACGGAAAGATAACTGGTACAACCCCTGATGAAACAGACATAGACAACAAATTGCTCACCTATCTCTGGATGCTAATGAGGAGATTTAATTTCCTTCTATCAAGGAAGGAATTTCCTTCCATCTTTTGCCTGCAGTGACAGCATAGCCCACCTAAGTTTGCAGACTTACTAGGACTAAACACCTCAAGTAGCTCTTTCATCCTAAACACAGGTGAAGGCAGATGCTCAGTGCTACAGAACATTAACTGAGAATAACCAAAAACTATTGATTTCTAAATCAACTCACATCTATTTAAAGCAACACTGGAAAATGAATGGCAGTGTACTGAAACACTGAAAAGGGATTTCAAAAGGAAAACAAAAGCTTTACCAACACTTTTTTAATTAGAAGCACAGATACACTTACCTTCTTGGAACAGGCATTTTCTGTTCTCAAGGGCATCAAGAGAAAAAATTCACTTTGAAAAATTAAGTCTTAAGTTAATAATTGGTCCAGTTTTTCAGATTTCAGTCCCCCTGGCTGCCAGAAAAAGTATTATCTTAATAATGCCCTGTCCAATGCTTTACAATGCCAAAACAACTTCATTCAGAGTATTTTTCACTCCTAAATGGTTCATCATACTACAGGTTACATAAGAAAATCATAAACTTAATACATGAAAACGATTCATTCTCTTCAGCAGAAGCCAAAGGTAAGTGCAGGTAAGTTGAACAGAACAGCATTTAGACTTCAAATTAGGAGGACAGAGAACACAGATTATAGGAGAAAAAAAGTGATATTTTAAGTCAACTATTTAATAGGAAAGGCAGATGACAACAGAAAATCTTAATGTCTTCTTTGCTCAAGTCTGTATGAAAAAATTAATTAGGAAAAATATTTTTGGCAATTAATTTTTAGCAAAGAGTCAGAAGTGTAAACTAGGAAATAAAAATACTAGTTAAATATTTATGCAAGTTCAATGCATTCAAGTCACCAGAATATGACAAAATTGATCCAAATTTCCAGGAAGAACTAGCCAAAGCAATTAATGAACCATGAGAAATAACTGCAGAGATCTTTTGTAGAAAGATGAGCTCACAGGAGACTGAAGTCAGACAAAAGAAGGACCTTAGATGTTTTTGCTCAAACACCCAAAGGTTTCATAATAAAGTTGAGCTATTAAAGCCACTGTTCCCTCCTGCCATGGTTCATCCTGTTCCCTCCCATACTGACAACCTGGTTCTGGAGCTTGTTTGACCTCTTTGTGAGCCAGTTTTACTGAATCACCTTTCGCTTCAGTTCCCTAGATGAACTAGCTGCTCATCAAGGGGCCAGACAAGCACAAAGGATATCATCAGCAATTAACCCTTCCAGCAGTAGCCAGTTATTACATCCACTCAGTCACAGTATGAAGTCTCACACTAGTTTTAAAAGGCAGACAGAAAGGCAGAACAAGCAATCAAACACCTTTATCTTCATTGCAGCATTTAGGAGGGCAAGCATTTTTCCCTGTTCCTAAAGCACCCTTAACTTGCTGGGCAATTCTGTAACACAAAGATTTGAAAATATGCTTTGGCTGCAGTAACTCCATAAGCGAGCAGGAAGTTTGAAATCCCATACTGGAAGACCAGGTGCCTTGCTTCTCGGGAAGGCCTAGCCAAAACTTAATCACAGGCTGTACGTAGACCAGAGTCTGTTATTTGAGTAGTCCCAATCTTGAAGCTGTAAGAACTAACAATTGGCCAGCACAGATTTGTTTAGAAAAAAAAATACAACTTCCTTTTCATAAGATAACCAAACTACTTTAAGGGAAAATGATACATGTTACAGATCATGATTTCTCTAAGGTTTTTGGTATTGTTTTGCCTCACAGCAAAGTAACCGAGTCTGCAGGAAATTGCAGGGTAACTCAAGCACTTGCAAACAGTGCTCTCAAGCCCAAGCTACCAGTTTCCAACCAAACCAAAATGGGATTTTCATTATCAGCTGAAATCTGTGTTGCTTCGTTCATGACAGATACAATACTTTCAGACATAGCTAGGAAGGCTGGTATTACACCAGTGGCACATTCTCGAGTGCAGAAAACACAAGACCATAATGCAACAACAGAAACTGCCCCACTGGACATCAGCATGCTGACATGGACAAGTGCATACTGCTCCATACAGAATAGGAGTGAAATGACAAAAAATTAAAGGGAATTTGAGCATCAGTCCTCAGAGAAGCATGAGATTAGAAAAGCACAAAGCAAGTATGCTGCTGTTAAAAAAAGAACTGCAGAACAACAAATCTGCTCTACTCGACACCAGCAATGTCCTGTTCTGCACAAGATTCCAGGAAAACACAGACATAGTTAGGCTGAGGTTTCACAGTAGCTTCAGTCAATCTAGTTGCTGGCTGTCACAGTCCTACTTTCTGCCTCCCACTGGCTTCAGTACCGATCTGACCGATGCTTGCTGGCAGCACTACGTCAACAGAAAACCTACCCTGCTTCAGAAAAAAAAAATGTTTTCTGCCAGATTGGAGCCTTTGTGAGTCACCTCAAGCACTGATGGGAGCAAGAAAGGCAGGCAGTGATAACAGCAGCAGTCAGAGAGCTTAAATTGTTGGAGAATGGCAGCTTAGTTCTGACAAGAGCAACAAGTATGCTGAGGTACAGCAAGCCTGACCCATGTGATGAAGCAGAATGAATCAGTTTGCTTAAGCTAGAGAACGGATAACTAAGATGGAGGACATGGCTACCACTGCAATTCGGCACAAGATCTTTCTGAAAACGAAGAACAGTTCACTAGAGATGGGAAAACAGAATCTGCTCTATTTGTAGCAAAGATGACGTCAGGCATTAGGACAAGCATTTTAGTTATAAAAACTGTCTGCTGTAACACTCCACTACCTACAGGGGGAACTTCCTCAGAGCACTTAATGAATTTTCTTACCATCAGAATAGGGAATAGATTTGATAACAGTGTGGATTTCCTTATTAAATATAATTCTAATTACTCGTATTATGCAAGTCCAGGGCAGTGTATACAACATGGGTAAAAATGCCATTTAAGAATGCAGCAAAGGTACAGTGAGATCTTTGCTAGCAACAGCTAAAAAAGTAGGATAACTTTCCTAAAGCACCAAACAGCTTAAATGTTCAATTTACTGTTCTGTCTTACACAAAGTCCTGGAAGAACAAAATAAACTGTGTATCTCTGTCCTAAAGGATTAATTAAGTGCCTACGTTTTAAATACATCAGAAACATCGTAATTGCTCTCCTGAGAAGCAAAGCAAGAATGAACCCATTTCACCTTCCCTAACATTTGCTGGAATTTACTAAATTCGGACATTAGCAGCAACTAGCACTGTACAGGGAACCTGATGAACACAGTTAATATGTAATTCACAAAATTAAAGAACCCTCAAGGTCAAACTAAACTTACAAAGAGCACGGCTTTGGAGATTACAATTGCCATGTAAGCAGAACTACAGACTTATATAATTGCAGCATCTCAATCACACAAGGAGGAAATTCAAAAATTATCTGGAAGTTTTTCTGGTGCAAAGCATTAGCATCATAAAAGTCACAGGAAAGGCACAGACCCCCAAGTTCTGAAACAGGGTTAAAAGATGTAAAATTGAGCACTTCTTGAAAAAGAGACATTCCTTCATGCTTGCACTTATTCAAAGGAAAAAGGGAGCAAGCAAATTCCTGTATAAAAACTGTTATAAAATGAAAGGTTATGAATATCACAAACTGTAGAGTTTTAATTAAAGTTTGCAATACTTACAAAAACTGGTAATTGCTCCCCAGCAAGTTTTATCAGGCATGGTAAATTTAGTCAAAACTTTGTGGGAGGCTCAATAAAAGTAGCAAAAGTGCCTCTCTGGGAACAAAACCCAAATGACTACAAGATCTGGAGGTATAAATGAAACCTGTTCAGCTGCTGTCAACAATACACTGAAACAGCTACCAGGAGTCAATATTTGTTTCCATTCAAATAAAATCCATTCTGTTATGATATCACAAAATTTTCTGCTGCTACAGATTAAGTTGATTGCAAATGTACTCTCAGATAAAAGGCAAAGTGAAAGAAACTACACAGGGTCTCCCATTCTCCTTCCCCCAGACCCTGTGCTCAGCCTGCCCAGTTAGCAAATCCCGCAAAAAAAAACAGCTCTAGGTCTTCCTTAACTTATTAGCAAATGGAAGAGGCACACGAAAGGATCTGGTGAATCCCAGAGCAGTGCAAGGTGGCGTGTGGAAATCGCGAAGGAAGCATGAACTCCCCCACGCTGCTGGCAGCAGCAAGCTATTATAACTGCCTCTCATGTAACTTCACCCTTCTTTTAAATGTCTGTAGCCAATCTGGTTCTCCAAACAGCCATTTATGCCCGGAGATGGGAGGCACAACTTCTTGCAGCAGGAGTGCTGGCTGTGAAATATTTGCCCAAAACCCTCCCACAACACTCAAAGCTGCCGCAGGGAAGTTTGCCTTTCAGGTGACACACCAGCCTTGATTACTTAACTACCCTGATGCAAGAATAAAAATTACTTTTGTGCACGAGCAAAATTACGTATATTTGAAATAAAAGAACATACCTAGGGTACCTTTACGCCACTCGCCAGCTGGACGCTGCGCACGGAACCGCAAGCGCGGTCCCCGGCAGACCGTGAGGGGCAGCGCGCCCCGCGCCCGTGCCCTGCCCGGCTGCCAGAGGAGCACGGGCGGGCCGCGCTGCCCGCGCAGGGAGCGCCAGGCCCGCGGGCGGCTCGGCCGGGCTGCCCCCCGCACTGCGCGCCCCCTGCGCGGCACCGCCGCCCCTCCGCGCCGGGCGCAGCGGGACACGGCGCCCGCCGGCCGGCCCGGCAGGGCAGCGAGGGCAGCCCCGGTGCTGCGCGGCCAGCGAGCGGCACCGGCAACCCGGGAGGGGCTCAGGAGCCCCGCGGCAGCGCAGGGCACAAGTTACCGGCGGGGCCGGGGCGCTGACAGCTGCGCACTCCCCTAACCCTCCCTCCCGCCCCGGGGCAGCGGCACGGCGGCCGCCCCGGCCCCTACCTTGTCGCAGTAGAGCCCCACGAGCTGCTTCATTCGCCAGTGCGGGGCGGAGAACACGTCCACCTCCTCGGGGAAGGGAGCCATGTTCTCCCCATGGAGCCGCGCCGCTCCCGGCGGCGCGAACGGCGGCGCGAGCATCCGCACCGCGCGTGCGCCCGCCCCGCGTGACCGCGCCCGCCGCTCCGCGCGTGCGCAGCTGGCCCCGCCCCTTGCCGCGGGTAGCGGCGGCGCCGGGCCCGCCTCGGCCCGGACCGCTCCTGCTGGGACGGTCCCGCTGCGGGATCCGCTCCCGCCAGCAGTCACAGCCTTAGGGCCGGGCAAGCGAGCTGCAGTACTGCACGGCTTGGGATCCTGTGCCTTAGCAACGCCAAGGTAGCGGCTTGTGGGTATAAGAAACATTTCCAGATTCGGTTGGGTTGGAAGATCTGAGGTCACGGAGTCCAACCTGTGACCGAACATCTTGTCTACTAGGCTATGGCACTGAGTGCCACGCCTTGTCTTTCCTTAAACGCCTCCAGGGATGGTGACTCCACCACCTTCCTGGGCAGCTCATTCCAATGTTCACACTTCCTGTGAAGAAATACTTCCTAATGTCCAACCTACGCCTTTCCTAGAACAGTTTAAGACTGTCTTCTTGTCCTATTGCTGTTTGCCTGGGGGAAACGACCGACACCCACCTGGCTGCAGCCTCCTCTCAGGTGTTTGTAGAGAGCAGTAAGGTCCCCCTGAGTCTCCTGCAGGCAACACTCCACCAGCTCCCTCAGCTCCCCTCACAGGACTTGTGCTCTGTTGCCCTTCTCTGGACATGCTCCAGCACCTCAGTGTCCTTCCTAAACTGAGGGGCAGAGAACTGGACACAGGATTTGTGGTGTGACCTCATCAAGAAAGGTCCTAGGAAAGTTATTTGTATATGCTGCAGCAGGGAATTTGCACCCAGCCTTTTGCAGTGTTTGTGCCAAACGAATAAAGTGTGTTTAACATCCAAGGCAAATGGACCAGAAACACCTGGCTGTCATACTGATCTGCTTGTGCAAAATTTCAAAGTAAACAGGAACACTTGGCCAAATTGAGATTGCACAACGATTTGACAAAAGCTGAAACTGTCAGCCAAAGTGTAGTGTAGTAAAACTGTCAACCAGCATCGCAATGTTCAGTAAATATCACCGAAATACATTGTCAAATGCACAATGGCTGAAACTTTTACAAAGTCTATGTTGCAGATATTAAATGTATTAAAGCTAGCGAGTTCATAGGTTTAAGCAATTAATTGTAAATATGTTGAAATATTTTCAGCAAAGTCACATGAGTTTTTGGCCCGGTATTTCTCAACATACTTATGTTGGGAGCAAAATGCTGGTAAAAGCAGTAAATAGTGAACTGAGCAGAAGAGATCATGTTATGAGTGTTATTTAGCTGACACTGAGCACAATAATCCTTTTATCTCTTTATCTAAAGAAATTACTCTTATGCAATTGCAATATTGGGCGTTTCCTTTTCCATGAATCCTTTCCTCCTCAAAGGATTTTAAAACACACTGACCTACTTAGCCATATTTGCAAATATGTACAAACCTTGGAAGGTTAAATTCTTACAGCTTCAGGGTGGGAAAAAAAAGCAGTCACATAGGAGGGAAAAAAGGAAGGCGAAGCACAGGTGTTACACAGCTAACTAGCCAGAACAAGGTTGTTTTACTGCTTGGGCTAGTAAAGCAGAGCTCTGGGTTTGGGCTTGAGCATGTCTTTCACAGAGAGTGACCACTGGCACACAAGGGAGCAGGCGAGACCTTGTGTTACTGCTGTAGGTACACATGCGCTTACAGACTTATGCAGGGAAGACATAAACCCTTAAGAAACAATGTTTGAAGTTGATTGCTTACAGAAGAACTTGTGAATATGAGGTCTGATTTCCAGGCTTAAAGGATGTAGTCATACTGAACTGAGGTTATTCTGGCAGAAATTCATGCTCAAGTAGTAACAGAGGATTAACGTTCCCACCTGTTACACCTTCCTACTGCTGGAACTTACCACTCCCATCTGATAGAAATAACAAGAGAGAACATGTTGGTTCCTCATCTTCTGGGGTTCAGAATATAAGCATATGCTGAATTTCATGGTTGTTTGGGTTAATATTCAGTTTGTGAACTACAGTATCTCCAGAGCAGGTATGCTGCCAATTTTCTGACTTTTCTTCATGGGCAATAACATCTTCTAGGAGAGAGGGACAGAGAGCAAGGAACAGTGGTCTGTATCCACCATGAATTGCCAGACCCCAGGAGGCGAGATGGGCAGCTAGCTTGTGGCAGTGAATTACAGTACTACAAGATAAATGTTTTAATATTTTAATAATTAATATACAATATTTTAATATCTGATAAAGGGATTAAAATATTGTATTTTCATGTGTAGTGTAAGGGTAGACTTGGTAACTTTTTTTCAAGAATTCACATGGAGAAATGATTCTGAGGGTAGATTCTTCATTAATGTAACAGAAAAAGGTATCATGAGATTCAGTTACTGGAAGCTAAAAGTAGACAAGTTCATGCCAGAGGTGAGGTTTTATTCTCAAGGCTATCAAACTACTGGAACCCTGGAGGTTGTTAATTTAGCCCTCATGTGAAGAATTTAGAACAAAACTAGGAAGACAAATTTAAAATGGCTGTGCTGAGTCAGATCAGAGCCCTTCTGACCTGATGTCGTGTTTCTAGAAGTTGCCAGTGAGGAAAGGAAGCTTGACCAGAGTTGAAATGGGGATTCCAACAACTCCTGGATCCAATTTCTCTGGCATGTTATAACAGGTTGTCTATCTGCTAGGGAATCCACATTTTCTTCCACCAAGGTGCTGTTTCCTAACCTAGTGTGTGCTTGGAGAAGCACTCAGTATCTGTCTTTATGACTTCTTAACTTATACTGTATATTTTAAGCAAAAGTTTTAGCCTTGATGCAAAAATCAGTGACAATGTCTGCACATTTCTGTATAGAAGATCACATCAGTTATGCTTCTGGTTTCTGTTAGATCCTGAAATTACTGAGCAAAGTTTGGTTGTAGCAAAGCTGATAATAAATGTTCAGGGACTTCCATGGACTATTGCACTCTCTAATCCTGAATCCAAAGTATTGACTTGAAGCCATTAGATGAATGTTCTGATGCTCTATCAGCATAGACATAGAGAGGTTAGGAAGAGAAATGGGAAGAAAAAGCATTAGAGAAGCAACGGGAATAAAGTACACCATCTCCGGTGTCTCCTCCATATCAAGTACAACATTGCATATCCATTTCTGAGTAAATCTGGCTTTCCTGAAGACTCTCCTGCAGGTAGAAAACCAGTTGGCTACATTTTATCACATTTAAAGCAGAAATCCATCATCTGGAATTTACTAAATGATTAGCAAGATTTCTGCCTTGGCAAAATCCACCAGCTGAGTGCCTGTGCATCAACACAAGTGTGACACTAGATAAATAAATACAGAGAAAATAAAATTATTTATTCACTCAGGCACAGAAAAGAAAGAAAGAGAGAAAAGAAAGAGGAAGAAAGAGAGGGAGAGAAAGAAAGAGAGAAAAGAACCAGCATGCTCCTCAGAAATGTGATTCCATAGACAAAATACTTGAAGGTTGAATTTATGTTTTTTAAAGGGAAAAAAATAATGTGGTTATATTTTCAGCAATGTGTACCAGAGAATATTCTGAAGATTAGATTGATTCATGCCTTTTGATGTTCTAACAGAGCACTTAGGGAAAATAACCTGGAGGAGAATGACAGCAGAAATTTAAGACATTTGTTCAGTGCACAGGATATGTCTTAATCCTTATGTTTCTTGTTATGATTGAGTCATGACTGGAAAGCAGTTTTTTTTAACGAAGACATGATGCATATATCATCACACCAAAATGTCACTGTCACTGTCCAGGGGAGAGATGGAAAAAGAGCTGACTAATGTTACTTGTATTTGTGATACAAGATAACTCGAAGACTTGGATATTTACACTATCGTTGCTGTAACTACATATTTTAGATTTTTTTTTTTTCTTGCAAGCATTTGTTGATGGTTTAGGAAAGTGTAGCATAGCAACAAGTATTAAGTGAACCAAAGCCATCCTTAGTATTCAAGTGGTAGAGGGGCTTTTTTCTCCCTTTACAGAAATACACTGCAATTCTCCTCAGTTATCACCAGGTGGCTTAAAAGTCTCATTTTTTTCTGAAGCTCTGAATAGTTTAGACACGAGGAAGTGATGTATCCCTGTGGTGCAATCGTTCCAGGAAATAGTTCGGTTATAGTTCTCAGCAAGGTTTATTTTCCCGCCTTTGTCTTGTGTACTGAGCTGTAGCTAGTAGTGAAAATATTAAACGTTAAGACTGCAGGTTTCCATTTAAATTGTATCACTGAACTCTCCTTTTTTTCTTTCTTTTGGTTTTTTGTTTTGTTTTTTTTTTTCCTTTAAAGAATTTGGATTGTCAAGAATTCACGAGGATGAGCCGGTTTTTTCCTCTTTTATTTGTCTCTGTTCTGTGTATGAACAGCTTCTCGGGAGTGCAGGGAAGGAAATGGAAAGGTGAAGGTACTACTCAAAACCTGGAAAGTATTGTCATTGGAAGATGCTATAATTATATAAGAATTGTGAACCCTGCTGTTGGGTAAGTTTTGCTTGTTTCTGGAGTAGTTTTTTATGTTCTTTAAAAAATGGTTGTTAATCAGAAGCCTGATGTTACGCTTCTAGCCATGAAAGTGATCTTTTTGAAGCCAACATACTTGTAGCTGTCTGGAAACAACAAAATAACTTTGATGGAGGTCATATTTTAAGTAATGTAATTAAGGCAAGATTTTTAATCCTTCAATTCTTTATTTCAGATTTTTTGCCCCCCTCCTCCCCACCCTTACTTTCTGTAAGAACAACACACAGGGATGGTATTTTGGAAGTACCAAATCTGACAGCACTCCTGGGAGGACCAGCTTTGCCTTGCTTGCCTCTGTGTCAGGTCCTTTAAGAAAGGGAACACCTCACTTTATAGCTATCCTGTGGTACTGAAGGAACCTTTTTAGCTCATACACCTGAAAAATCAAGTAGTAATCAACTGCTCAAGTAGGATTATCTGTGAGCTTTCATTGGCTGCACTAATTACACAGAACTGAAGATAAATCACACACTTTGCTAAAATAAGCACTTTTCTGTCTTCCTTGCCTAAGGGCTTCAGTAAAAAGGAAAAAAATAAGGACAGTCTCCTGGAGTTCAGCCTTTTATTCTGCCACTAAAAAGTTGTCCTAACAGTGTGAAGGGGTATTTGCAGAGGGGCCATGGCTGGCTTCCTATTGTATTGAATTGCTGTCTTAAAACAGGGTTAGATGATATTGCAAATATCACCTCATATCTTCAACCTCCCATTTTCAGTTCCTGTTGCAAAAGAGGGAGATAAAGGACTTAAAACGATTTTTTTTTCACTTTTAATAAAGGCAAAACAATATATTTCTTCACAATAAATTCTTAACTTATCAGAAGTATTTTCTTTCAAGTTTCTTATGGAGGAAAAAGATCATCCTAATGCAAATAACACAGTGCATGAATTTCAGTGGAACAGTTCAAGCTTGGCAAATTTATAAAAGTGTCACAATGGAAGGGGGAAGTAAATTTAAAGTGTAGATTTCTACATTCCTGCAGTATAATATATTATATTAAATACGTGAACTTAGTTGTGTAGGTAATCTGGTCTTGCAGTAGGCTCTAGATAGGTACAGCTCCTGCAGGATTTAAGAGATGCCACTTCATTTATATCTGAAGCAGGACATGAATAATAATACAGAATATGCTAAAATGAGCAACATAAAAGATAGTTACTGTAGACATATTAGCTGGATCATTAACTGATTTGGTCTTAGAGATGTAAATGCAATATTCTGGAAAACATTTCTGTATGTCTCGTGTTTATAATGGTTTTGTGATCTAATGAATTCTGGTTACATTTTCACTACATGATTTTAAAATTGAGAAGTTTGAACATGTTCATCAAAGTATTCTTGGTCAGGATAGCATAAAGCCAGGCAGGACACTAGGACTGCTTTCCTGGTATTATTAAAAGAAGAGCTACAAACTGATTTTATATAATGTGGGGATTTTTCTCTTTCCCTTAGGTCTATAAGCAAATAATGTAATCCAAACAAAATGGAGATTTCATTTTGCACAGGTGCAAAACAGACATCCTAATTTGTATTTATTTATTTATAATTTATTTTATTTATTCCAATTTATTTATATCCCTTTCCATTCATTGTCTGTTTCTTAGTTTCCCCCTGGGTAGCTTTTATAGAGACATGACCACCTGGATAGGTTTTGTTTCTGAATTTCTAAAAATACTTTACTAACTTAAAGGAAGCTAGCAAAACATGTCTTTACACTGCAACATAGTTAAAAACATAAAAATGTTTATAGAAACATAAGGAAAACTTTTTCATGTGTTAGAATATGCAAAATGGCAGTCCAAAGAGGCATATTACAAAATGCTGTGGCCATGCAGAAGTGAGGAATTTGAATTAAGATTATATTTGACATTTCCTAACAGGAATACACTAAATAATACAAATATTCCTGTAGAACTTTTACTCCATATTTATTTGTAGTATATCATGGAAGCTTTGAAAACAATTTTTTAAACTAAATAGTGTGAAATTAATCTGATTTATTAGTGTCTACTAATATTAGAAGAAATTGTCCTGCACTGCAGTCCTTCTCCACCCTGTAGTTTCAAAAAGTGTTTTTGCCATCTTAGAAGTTTGGAGCATCAGAGCAGAATAATCCTTTTGATTTACAGTCTGTTCAAACCTGGATGAGAAGTCATGAAAACAAAAAAAAAAAAGTTATATGTGAATTAGCCAGAAAATTACTGATGGATTCAACTGTCAAGAAAGATGTTAAAAGTTCAGGTGATTCTAACTCACAAGTACTAACATAAGTACTTAAAGTAGAAAGCTCTTTAGCAAAATGAGATCTAAGTATATACGATAATCAGAAGCCAAAGTATAACAGCTTGAAATCTGAAATAGGGTACGAATCCTTTTATTAATAAATGTGTTTAAACCTTGAAACTACTGATCAAGGATCGTATTGCATCACTGAAAAGTTTCAGGTCAAGATCCATTACTGCTTACAGTATATAGGGAATATTTATATAGTTGCTAAAAGCATGACCAGAGATTTCTGTAAGAAAATCTGTGGTCTGTTTCCTGCATAGCTCATCACAAGCACTCCTTTAAAGTGTCTGTGACATTCATTGTCACAAAGCAGCTCCCTAAAGCACCTGTACCATCAGAAACCATGCTGTCTATGGATGATACTAAATGAGCTGTAATGGCAGAGTTTGCTTCACTTATCAGGACTACTGTTGTTCAAGCTAGAGCTTTGCAATGACATCTATTGATGTTAGGAAGGCTGTATGCATGTAACACAATTGTTCTGTTGTGCAGAGTGTTCCTGGCATAGACATTGTCACAGAGTTGTGTGGGGAAGGTACTGTGGAAAAGTGGTGAAAGTAGAAATTCCCTTCTTAATTACTCCAGGCAGGCTAAGACCTGTGACAGATGAGATCCTGAAAGTCCAAAGAGATAGGACACTTCCATCTGTAGATAGCCTGTCTTTTCCTCCATGGACGTTATCATCCCTGAGACAGAGCTGGCAGAAGGGAAATGTTGGAGTGCACAGCCTAGCATCTCATTTCAGCACTTGAAGTGTTGAATGCTAACAGTATTCTTGTAGTTCTTGTGACTACTGCATAGTGACAGTGTGTGTCCCACACAGTTCCTGATCACTGTACTCATTCCAGCAAGATAAAACTGCATAGTCCCAGGGCCTAGAAGCAGAAGGCATCTCTTTGTCATGATCATTATTTTACCATCAAAACTTTTTAGCAACTCATCCTGCATTTGAATCTGACATTCTAAGAGTAATATTGCATTCCAGCAGTGTTGGATATTTAGCTATGGTTTATTTGAAATGGCTTTTTGAATCTGGAAAATTTCAAAGAAAGCTTTTCTTCAGTATTTCTACAGTGCTGGAAAGCAAACTCATGGTATATACCATACCTGGTAAGATTTTTGTTGAATCCCAATGTGTTTCCAATTCCACACTGTAAATGCTAATATTTTCCTTGCTACATCTTCCTTATCTGCTGCAGTTATGACTCAGAAGACAAGATCTCTATGCTCTTCCTGAGCTACAAGTTTTTTATCACCCTGACTTCAGTTTTCTGCCTTAACCTTTTAAGGATTTTAATTGGGGTATTTGGAGGAGTTGAGAAAAAATATCTTTCTTGCTCAGCTTTGAAAAAACAATTTTGGTATTTCTTTGTTTCAATGATTACAGTGAGAAGAATTGTTCACAGATATGGGAAGCATTTAAAAATGCATTTATTAACAAGGATCCTTGCAACATTCTACCTAAGGATTATGAATTATTTATCAATCTCACATTGCACACAATTCCACCTAACAAGGTAATAATTTTTTATGTTAATTACCCTGTGACATACAACAGATTTTAGGTGACAGTTCAAAATTGATGAGTCATTCTGTAGCCGACTTTTGAGTCATTCTTGTTGACTGATCTGTAGTTTATAAACTAGACTCTGTAGTTTATAAACTAGACTCAGACTTGATAGCATTTTTTAATATGTTTGGCTCCATTTATTTCATGGAGTAACTTCTCAGCAATGTCTCTCTTTTCATATTACAGCGATCCTCCATTTTTCCTGCTGTGCTGGGAGCTCTTCCATAGTCCCTGAAATTCCACTTCTACTTTTCCTTAAGTTAGGTGCTCTGGCTGCAAATACTGTGCCTGCTATCATATTTTGCTTTCTCTCCTCAGAGCTAAGTCTCATGACAGTGACATGTTAAACACTGACACACTGAACAAGCAAAAGCAGAAATGAGAGAGGACGTTGTTCTGTGCCAGAAAACAGTAAGGGTTTGATGTGCTGGCAGTTGCAAAGAACCGTGAAAGTGCAAAAGACATGTTGTGCTTTAAAGCAGTTTTTCCTCTAGCACAATTATTCCTCATTTCTAAATGATACAAGCTGAACCAACAAATACTACTGTCAACATAGCTTAATTCATGTGGAGTTCCACAAAGACAGAAATAACATCTAGGCATATGATTTTTTTTCACACCATAAGTCAACACGGCAATGTGAGAGTTTTGTGGTAACATATATCTGGCTTATAAATATCTTCCTTTTTTCTCCTTCCCCTAAATCTGTCTACTGAGGCAGGCAAAGTTAGGCCTAACTATATTTTAAAAAGGACTATATCCCTTCTCATCAAACTAGTAGTGTTCCTCAAGTCACTTGTGATCAGAAATTATACCTCTGGAAAATAAAAATCTTTGTTCCTTTAAAAGATAGCTAACATTTCTGGTTATTAGTTTGATTTGGAAAAAAAATAACAAAACACGTTTTAAACTTTTTTCAATACCACATAATCTCATTGTGTCCACACCCAAGTGTTGGAACATTTCTTCTCTATGTTTTTTTTCCTAGTCTCTTTTCTGGGAAAATAATCAGCTATTAGTCAATAGCTTTGCTGACAGAGGACGTCGCTATATGTCTCTGGGTGATACTCTGTTTGGCTTCATTGGAGATTTTCTGAACTGGTGTGGGCAGGCAGACAGCCCTGGTAAGACAATGAGTGCTATGTTAAACATTTATCTGTAAAACCATAATGGAGACCAACTGCTGTGTTCTGGAGAAACTAAGTATGCTCTTACCCCATGAAAAATCAGGGATAGCTTCACTGTCTCGTTCTCTCTTGTATTTTGTGAATATTTAGTACTGCAGTCAGGAGAGCACACAGTGAAATCCAAATGTTCCTGCAGTGGGGATGAACCTCTTTCTCAGTCACCTGAATCTGGAGCTCCCTGCATCCCAGAACAGAGTAGAACCATTTCAGCCAAATTACTGAATCCTCAGAATGTCACTGTTTTTGTGTAAACTACAAAGGATGGAAAATTATTGAAAAAATACAACAGCTTTCAGTACTATGTCAAACAATCTTGTGGGTTCAGTGAGTAATGCACAAATATATTTAGTTGCTTTATAAAGTCACTTCTTATATTCATTATAATCTCTCTAATAGCACAAATCACATGCCTTCCTACAGGACTGGACTATGAATCCTGCCCAACCACGTTGGAATGTGAGAACAATGCAGTGGAATCTTTCTGGAGGATGGCCTCAATCACTGTAAATATTGTATTAGTGTTGACTTCATACATCTGCAAGCGTGTCTGGTGTGGTTCAGGAAAACATTGCTAGTTCAAAACAGACTTAAACCCATAACTCTACTGGATTATTTCCCCTGATTCAAATACACTGTTTTATACTGGCTAGAGTGTTTTAGCAACATTCACCTCAGCTAGATAATGTGTTAAAATTGTTAGCTTTTTTAATATGAAGCATATATAGTAAGCACAGTAAGCATGCTGATTCTCTGCTGATTATAGGTCCTAAATGACATTTGACAACCTTGCTGAAAACCCTTTACTCACAGATCAAACTCAACAGAGAATGGCAAAATGCTTTTTTCTTGTGCTGAATAAACTACTTATGTGAGAAAATCACTTGAGAAGAACTATTGATTTAAACCGTAGCCAGTTTATTCCTGTCCTTTTTACTGCAGTGACCTGCGAGGGTGCTAGTCTAATATTATTTTTGCAGTTCTGATATTCTTCGTTGTCTTAGTTTGAAAAGACAGGGGTCTGCTAAGGATGGCAGGAGTTTCCTTAGAAATTGAAAATGTAAACCCCCTCCCTCCAAATTATTACAATTTGAAATTAAAGGGCTGTCAGGCAAAAGATATGGGAGTAGGAATAACAGTTCTTTACTACTATGTATAAATAAAAAAAACCAAACCTTCAACTTAATAGGAAAATTAAAATAAAATGCAGTAGTACAAAAAGCACTGACAGTCAGAAAACACCCTGACACTCTGTTGGTCAGCAGTCTGATTAAGTGGTGGCTGCAGTCCTCCTGGGGTGACAGATGTGGTTCTGTTGAAGCAATGATCCTGTAGAAGGGTGTAGTTTTCTTCTGAAGGCCCAGTGGTGGTGTAGATGGGTCTGGCCTTCCTCTGGGAATCCAGTGGAGAAAGGCTGATGTGGTGTTCTAAATCTCAGATTATATCCAGGCAGGAATGCTTGGTTCCTCCCCCTGGATGGGACATCTCACAATGGGATGATGTCATTTTATCAGTCATGCAGTCAGACTCAGTGGCTCATTAACAGAAGATCTCCCCCTGGAGGGAGGATGGGTCATGGAAGAGATAAAGAACACTGCCACACCTGGTTTTAACAGATGGTAATCGAATACATACTCTTGGTTACATCTTGCATTGCAACCCAAGACATTTTTGGTAAAATTCTTTCCTTGGTCACTCTAATTTGCAATAAAATACCAAGTTATATGACAAATCTGTGAGATCTGAAAAGCATTGTTATCTATTGCAGTATGCACAGCACAGTTCTGGGGTGATACAGGTCTTGCTGAATGGTTCTGCAGAGGGAGGATCTTATCCACAGCCAGGGTAAGAGAACTGACTGATTTCTGTGTAGAGTGTGATGACTACAAAAAAAGAAAATTCAACCAATTATTTGGGTCTTTTGCTGCACAAAATGTGGGAAGTGTAGCTGAAAGGACCTGTTGCATCAAAGTCTGCTGAGTTGTGGGGACAACTTCCCTAGCTGAAGGAATAATATGTAGTGGATGGAAACCTTTCAATTCCTGCATTTTACAAACTGCTGTGGCAAGCATGCTGAATGTTCTGACAGGTGCCCTCAAGTCAGCCAATATATGGTGGCAAAATGTGTATGTCTTCAAAAAGATGAGTGCTAACAAAATTTCTCTTTAGGGACACATCCGAGTAGAGGATATTGTTATAAGAAGTGTAGCTTTTGTCAAGCCTACAGACTTGGTAAATTCTAAAGGGAAAGTATTTCTCCATGACCAAGAGTGGATGTAGTTTGAAGTCTATTATGGTTTCAGAAAGCAGAAAAAAGGTTTGTTGAGGAGGCTAATAGCAAAGATGAGCTTCCTCTTCCCCTTTGTTCCTTTAATATTAAGGACTGTTGTATTTTTCCGTATTCAGAAGTGGACCAGTATGCAGAAGCTCATCTAAGTTTACATTCAAAATTTATGGTAAAACTACACCCTTTAGAACTTTTACTATGTGTCTGTAGTGACTGCTTACCTGTGGTAAAAAATGCATTCTTCATTACCTCAGCAACTGTCCTGTCCAAGGCAGATCAAAAAATTACATCTTTCAAAAACCCATAGAAGACATCCCCCTCCTGTGTATTCACTGAGGACTAAAAATGACCATTGAAAAAGTAATTTTATCTCTGGATAGGAGAGAACAAAGAACCATCTTTTCCAAAACACCTCCTAACTACTTACCTCTATCCCCCAAAACATCCCTCTCTATACACAACTTTAAGCTAATCACAAAGACTTACAGAGTCTTCTTGGGTTGGTCAAGTGGTCAGCTGGGATCAAATCTTCTGCAGATGGTAATACCTGGCAGCAGGCCAATACCCAAAATCTATTATAGATGCCTTATTTTAGAAATTGATTCCCTATTTCTGTTCATTTACAGATTCCTTATTTCAAAAACATCTCACACACACATTAATTCCACCAGTTCCCTAGGTTGCCAGTCTGGTGGTATTTTAACCAGTGAAATCACCACTGAACTCAGCCTGTCAAGGAGAGAAAAAAATGGCAGTTACTCCATCTGTTTGCTTTGCTGTGTTTCCTCTGGTCCATTTGACTGAATTTGTTTAAGAGTTCATGTTTGAAAAAAAAGCTGGAAGTTGAATAATTAATAGCAGACAGTAACCTGAAAGGTCTGTCTCCCTAACCATCTCTCTGGTCTGTTTTCAACTATTCCAAAGCCCCTTTCAAAGTTTATTCAGTTTTAAAGTTTGTACACTTAAGACATCATTAAGTCACCTGATATCATTTCAGTTAAGATTAATTTCTTATTTCATGGCAAAATAACTTTCACACAGTATGAATTTAGTTGGCAGATTTCTTTAATAATAGCAGCCAGTTAAAAATTTGTTTCACTGAGGTCAGTTGTATCTTGTTCCTCCAGAGTTTTTGACACCTCTAGTAAAAGATTTCTCCAGATTTGAGAGCAACCTTTTTTTTTTTTTTTTTCCTGCAAATAACATATGCATGACTGAGTAAATGAGTTGGAATCTTTATTTTTTTGTTGTATTTTCACTATGTGTTGGAGAGGTTTGGTCATGTTAGACAGAAAGGCAAATCTGCTGTTGCTGTTGCTGCTGCTGGTCTCTGGTCAGCCACTGCCATACCAGACTTGACCAGAGAAAGCAGCTCTTGCTATCTGTCCTCTCGTTCCACTTCTCCAGAAATTTAAAATAATTTGCCAACTTCATGAACCAACAGACACTGGTAAGCAACACATGTCCTGTGCTTCTGTGGCAGAGCCCTGGTTGTAGAGCCACCAGGAGGACAGACCCACATTGTCACTGCTGGTCCCATCCAGGAAGTGGCAACTAACCCTCCCTTCTTCTCTTGGAGGTCTCAGAACATTTAAAAGGGCTAAGAGACACTGTAGTGCTGATAGAGACATTTAAGAAGATACATAATAGGCAAATAGCAAATTAGGGGAGAGAACTAGGGCCAGACTTGGACCAGGCATTCAGTGAGGACACAGCCCTTACAAGCTTTCTGAGGGAAAAAAAATCCCTAAAAGATTTGAAATCATTATACTACATCTTGAAAAAAGGGTTAGAATCATTCTGTGGCTTTGAGATGCCAGCATGTCACAAAAAAAAAAAAAATAAAATTCAATCTAGAGACATTAAAATCAACCTTTGGGTTTCATATCTTCTTAGATTAGATATTATGAGGAAATATCAAATGATTTTTGGTTTGTTTTTGCATTTGTAAAAGTTCATTCTGGTTCACTTTTAGGTGAATTCATTAATACAGAGGAGGAAAAGACTATTTAATTTTCATGTTCTTTATAATTCTTTTTTTTTTTTTTTTTCTTGAATCAGTTTTTTTGCAGATTATGAAATACCTAATCTCCATAAAGGCAAAATCTCACAAATTTTCATTTGGGTTGTGGATGATCTTGAAGGACCAGATCTGTAAGTTATGTCTTAAAAAAAAAAAAAAAATTAGTTTCTCCCTTTTGGACTTGTCTTTAAAATTTCACTGTATCTTTCTGTTGGATTATATTTGTATACTGCTTAAAACAAAGTATTTTAGATGCTTTCATGAACACAGAAGGCACAACCTGCCATTCCCAGAGAGTATAGAAATACCAGAGTTAGAGAAAATATAAATAAATTCTAATATTAGATCTGGAGCCAAATCTTGGTTAGATGTGTGTGTGGATCTCAGATGCTGCATGAAGACAGAGCATGAAGTTTTACTAAGATTCAATCTGAATTTCAGATTGAGTGCTGATGAGTGATACTTCTTTCACCTTGCCATATGCATTCTTTTAATTTTCACCTATCTTAAATGTTTGAAAATTTGTAGAAGCAGGCAAATACCAACAGGCAGATCTTTATCTCTCAATAATTAATCCAGAAATAAAATGTAGGCTTTAAAAGTGTCTAATTTTGCCAGTAATTTAATTAAAGCAAACAAAAAAATAAGTAATAAACAAATATAACAAAACTGATGAGTCCAATCAGAATAGTCTGTTGTGTATTTTACCACAATGCTGTGGAGTCTACATAGCATAGTTCAGATTAGCATTTCTCAGCCTGTCTCTCTAAATCAAAGAATCATACCCTCTGGGAGGGAGAAAACATACAGCTCATCTTTGCAAAAGCTAAGATAAACACTGAGTGTTAATTTATGTTTCAGTAAATGGATGCATGGGAGTAATGGTATATTTTTATTAATTGTTTTCTACAATTACTTGGTTGGTCTACATATGATTTCTTTAGTCAGGAGTATTTACTTATCAGCAGATAAGTAGCAGTGGCCTTAATACTTTATGTTGGTGCAAGTTTAGAGGTCTCAGTAAACTTTCTTATACTAATTGGAGTACAAATTAAAAAATCAATGCTAGGAACAGGAGCTGTGTTTAGGGTTATTCCTGGGTTTTTTCTTTCTGTGTTTTTCTATTATTCAACATTCAAGAGAGAGAACAAGCTAACAAGAAGTATGATTCTCATTTATTATAACAAACTTCTGTAAAGACAGATAGCATCAACTTTATCACTACCTAAATAGTTGCCAAAGAATATTACAAACAAAACACTATTTTATAAAATTATTTAGGTCTTTTTCTGTCTAGTCAAATATTAGAGTCAAATATCAGTTATTGGTGAATAGAATCTGAAAACCCTACACTGGCTGAAGCTAATCTTCCAGATTCTGTAAACTAGGGATAAATTGTGAAGCAACAGTAACGTAAGCAAATGAAGCATAAATAGCAATGTACATCATTCTTTTAGAGGTGTTATGGAATATAGAAGAGGTAAAGTAATGGGGATTTTCTTTACTAATTCCATCAAGTTCAGTGAAAAGAAATATAACACAAGATTTGCAATAATATTGAAATCCTTTCTCACAGAGAGTCCTGTGGAATTCAGAGTGTAAAGACATTAGAAACCAGGCTGAAAACTCTTGGTTATGATGTTACTTGCACTGACAATAACAAGTAAGTGAAAACCTTTTTTTAATGTGCTGTATTTGCAGAAGCACCTTATCTATTTTGATTCTTGCTGTTCAATACTGAAGTGCCATTAATGTTGTGTCTTCAGGAGGGACAGATATGGTAGAGAGATGATGTCACATTTTTCAGACTTGGCATCTTTTGGTTGTGAATTGATCAAAACACTATGTCTTATTGTATGATTGAGTGGAACATTGTACTTAGTCAATTTCAGACACAGAAGATGGTCTCATGTATTTGGATTTAAAATCTAAACAACAGTTAAAAATTATTGTATGTCTGCAGAATTACCAGTTATTCACAATAACTATTTCACAGCTCTAGTCATTCCCATAGATTCTAAGATAAATTTAATGAAGGGAAGATTTAAACATGATAGTACTGTGAATTTGTTTCATTTTTTCATGTTTTTTTCCTCAGTTGTCTGCCTGAAAGGTGCTAAATAAAATGGTATTTTCACAGGTCTGTAATGTTCTTACTCTGCCTGGATAATCCTGATAATTCTAAGTGTGCCCTTGCATCGTAAGTAAATCAACGTATCCTCAGTGTCATTACAACTGAATAAATTATGCAAAAAGTCAACAGTTCAACAGATACCTCTACCACCTGTTATGTATCACCCATATGCAATACACAGTGGTCTTGAATTTATTACTTACTGTGGATTGAGTTAGCAGTTTCTAGTCACAAATTGTGCACAGCTGTCTGGGAGCATCTGCTGTTCAGAATTAGGTGTTAATGGGTTCTCACTGATCACACAGTAACACTGTATATCACTGATGATGTGAAGTTTGTACATATCACTGTTCTGATATAAAATTATTCCAAATTTGAAGTTGCTTTCATTAGTATAATTTCTTGAATAATTGAAGTATAGATCAAATGGCAACAGGTCTAAAGGACATTTCTCCAGCTACACTGCAATTTTCAGTTCTAAATTTTGAGAAAGTTTCCTTTTAATCTTCAAGTTTGTGTGAAACTTAATCTCTATATTTTAATGTATTTACCTTGTGCCAGTGAGTTATCTCCAAAGAATGCAGATTACATCCAAGATGTAACTTCTTAATTAGCAAGCATTGGTCCCAAACTCCCTATTTATCCATATTTATCTATATTATATAAGGAGCATTGAATTAATTTATTGTGAATTTCAGTGAATTTACAGTAAAGATTACTGTTTTCAATTCTGACTATGTTTCTTAATCTATATGCTGTTGTGTATATATAGGTACACATGAGATACTTGAACATCTGAATGAGAACTTCCTCACTGTTTGGAATGTTTTAGAATATATAAATACATAAACACTGTTTTTTAGTTACATTCTTTTTATGCCTAATCCATGCTTTATTTCTTACTGTCCTTTCTTCCCTTATTCCAGCACATGCAAATTTTTGTTTGTTAATATCTGTGTGATACTGCAATGATAAATTCTGCTATGAAAATCCTGATACACTGTCCCTGATTATGGCAGCAGAGAGATGCAACTCCAGCTTGCCTGCCTCTGGGAGGGGCTGTAGTGCTTCATGCATTACAGAAAAGGAGGTGGGTATCACCTTCTGTAACACATGTCCAGTTTTTGGTACACACTTACTGAGACAGTGAGTATTTCCTCTTCACAATGGTCACTGAAAACTTTTAGTCACCTTGCCATGTAACATTTATTCTCACGTGCAAATTATATCCTAACACCAGCATATAAATGTTAATGAAAATGGTGGGTTTATAGATACCACTGATGGCTCCAGACTTCTTCTGGGCAGTAGATCATAGAACAGACTTCCTGTTAGGGCTTTGATTGGTTACAAAATGTCACTTGCACAGTGGGTAAAAATAGGGTTTCCTTGTTCTACCATTGAATGGCAAGGCTTTTGTTCACATGTCAGATGAAAATACAGCTATGCCTTTCAAAATAATAGCTGTGAACATAGTGACAATATTAGCAAACTGGAAGAAAAAGCACTTCACAACACTTTGAAAAATACAATATTGTACTGAGCTCTTAACAGAAGATTTTTTCCTCTCCCAGGTTTTAAATAATTTTCCTCAAAGTTTTGTGATGTGGATATGTTACTCAGCTGAGGAAACCTGGATAAGAAGGCTTTTGGAAACCATTCATGTGTTTTTCCTTTCAGCTAAGGGGTGAGCATGCAGTTCTGCAGTATTGCCACATGGCGTTTGCAGTGTGTAAGCAGGGGAGCAGCCACCTCTTCCTTTCCATCCAAGTCACTACTCAAAGTAACATAATCCCTGGTGTATTTGAAACACACTCTCACACTCTCCTGGGGTAACTCCTGAGCAATTCAGCTGTGTTCATTCTCATGTCTCTCCTTAGGAAAATTTTCTAGCTTGTTTTCCTTCATGAGCACTGTATTCCATCCTTTATGCATGGCACTGTAATAACTTTGATTAATTTCCTATCTATCCCAAATCACAGTAGAACTTCCCAATCTGAATGCAAAACTATCATTTCCTCTCCCTGAAATTTAAGTAACTTAAATGCTACAAGTGAATTAATACTTACATTCTTCCCAAAATCACTTAATTCTCTGCAGTAAATAACACCACCTCCATTGAAACTAGCTGGCTTTTCAGAAAGAACCTTAAGCAGATGCCTATAAATGATTTGATGATTATCTTCTTAGGTACCTTTTCTGTGTGGATGGATCCCTGTTCTGTGATGGTCCATTCACTGGCATGGGGGCAGTTTGGTCAGTAGGGGTTTCACTAATTGGAGTGGGTATCTGTTAGGGAAAGTTTCCTTGGCACAGTAGGTGTTCTCAGTGTTCATATTTCCATAGTAAACAGTGCAACAGACAGGCAGGGTCTCATGCATCCCCTTTCACGTGGGCTGTGTGCTATTAAAGGGGTGATAGCTGCCCTCTCAGCCTCCAGAGAAAAATATCCTGAGCCCAAAAACATCAGAGTTGGACAAAGTGACTTTTATGTCACCACAACTCCTGTTACACTGGCAGAGCAAAGGAGAGGTCTACTACCCTGGGTCAGGGTAGGAGAAGGATGGCTTAGAAGGTGCTGTGATGTACCTGGGGCTTCTTGCATGGTGGTGGTGGCCCTTAACTCCTCTCCAGATTTGAACGATGTTCCTGCTGAGTCAAATTTGGACTTTGGCTTGTTACGGTGACACCCTGATATTAGGAAAAAACTTGTAAGTAAAAAATACCCGCTAGATGGCAGAGATGGCTTACAAATGTAAGCAGGAAGGAAGCCAGATGCAAGCTGTTAGTGATAGTATTTATTACTTGCATTATTGCAATGACAGGGGGACGTAGAAGTGGATCTGAATACTATTGCACCAAGTGCTGTGAAAATACAGTCCTCCAGGACCGCTGCTGTCTACAAGAGCACTATAAAATCACAAGCATAAGGCCAGAGACAGCAAATGGATGCGGGGAGACAAGAAAGCTCTTGTGCTAAGGTAGAAAGAGTTCCCAGGGTTTTGCAAGGATGTTCTGTTTATAGAATCATGACAGCCAAATGGAATCTGTTGGCAGGCTCATATAAAAAAACTTCTAGCTTAGCACTTGGGCCACAAACTTCACCCTTGGCAACAAAACCCCTGATATTTAAAAGAATCCTAACTCAGCTTTGTGCTGTGAACATCCTGTTTGTTTTCTCTTCTTCAGATCTGCACCAGCAGCACAAAGAGGACCTATATCTTCAGACAGAGGAGGCAGCTGGAACAAGCTCATGTTTGTTTCTTTTGCAGGCTTTTTGTTCAGATTTGCTTTAGTGTACTAAGTTAATCAACTGAATCCATAACCTCTGTTTGCCTTAGCTGGCTATAAATTTGGCTTCAACTAATTTCTAACATCAGTCTCACCCTACTTTTGGGACTGGCAAACTTGCATATTAAAACCTTACGTACTAGATACTGGCTTCTTTTAGTATCAAAAATTATCCCACTGCTGCTAGGAAGCCTCACCCTTCATTTTATTTTCTCTTCTAGAAGTAGTTCATTGCTATTTCCTTGTATCTTTATTCTCCAGAATTAAACTGAGAATAATACTTCCTGTTCACATACTTCAGAAAGAAAGATGATACTATGCCTGTCATACATCACCCACAGGGATTACTTGTTTGTAAAACCATCCTAACATCTGACCTTGGGAACTAAGTGACTGATTATCATGTTTTGGGAAGGTGAAACATAAATTCAAGTAGGAGAGATCTTAGATTGCTCACTTGATACAAGATGAAATAGGTAAGACAGTGGAAAATAAACTTATTTTCATAAGTGGTCCAGTACTTGGGCCAAACTTAAACCAGGGTACGCCAAGATTCTGGCTGCATACTTGCACACAGTATTTTACCATATAATATCAATTGCTTCATCATCCACACAGTTGTTCCTCAGATGGCTGTTTCCTGGACACTGGATAGCAAATAGTCAGAAATACCAGGTCTAGAAAGTTCCACTGTTTTTCCACCATGATGTGATTTATGGTATATCAAATTCAGAGAAGAACCTGCCAAGTCAGACATTGGCCTGCTTGCAGTGAACTCGGATAGCAGGGTTCAGAACACACTGAGGAGAGAGCAGATGCCATCCTGAAGGTTTCTTGGGTTACTTGTGTGAATTCCAGTGCTCCAGCTAGATGCCCCTCTAAACCACCAAGACATCCAGCAAGATGGCACATAAATCTCCAGAAAAAAAAAAGGTCGTTCTACTAGAGAATAACTTCATATACATATTTTTTGCACATTTTGTGTTAGCTTCTGTATTATTTATTTCTGTTTGTATTGACTGGTTGCCAGGAAACTTAGAGAGGATGTTCTGTTATCTCAGTGAATCTGATTAAAGGGTCCACAATAGATTTATATCCTTTCAATCCCTGATCATGTTATATGTTTGAAAGATAAAATATTTAAATAATGTTGCAGTTGCTTCTTTGTCTTTCTTCCATGCCTGTAATAATCTTTACTTTTGGTTTTAATGCAAATCTCTTTACATTGAACACATATTTGGGTTTGCCTATGTCACAGGTGGGTTTAGGCTCCAGCTTGAAGGATTTTTGTGTCTATTTCAGACACAAAAAAGTACTGGAAGTACAAAAGTACTGAAATCAGAAGTAATAGGCCTTTGAAAATCTGAGCTATATTATGCCTCAAAATTGTTCCCTATCTGTGCTGTAACTTTAGTCTTTTGATTAGTTCCTTGAACATCCTATTCATTTTATTGGTTTTTTTTAATCATGTATTATTTTTTACAGCGGTCACCAGAGTAGTAAGAAAGGTATCTGTAACACAGTCACATCTCAGATAGCTAAAGCCAAGCAATTTTGATCCATCTTCTATTTGCCCACAACAGATCCTATCACGACACATTTTGGGCCACAGGCTGTAGAGACAGTGTGTGTGAGGCTCTCAGGTGTTCCAGCCATCACCAGGCTGGTGTGTTCTACTTACTGACCTGTGTGAGATCCAGAGAACAGCTTCATACCATTAACCAGCCATGTGCCTCTTAGGCAACTTCCAACCACAAACCAAGCATCCCAGCTGGCCAACTTTTGCTTTCCAGCTTATGAAAGCTTTCCAGCCTCTGCATGTAATTGACTCCAGAAACACAGTCAGTGATGGCAGTTACAGTACCAAATACTCTGTAGAAAGTGCTAAATAATTCTGTATTGAAAAAGAAAAATAATTTAAATACAGAGTAAAATACTAAAATTCAAACAACTGAGGTTATTTAATGCATTACCTTATGTCAAGAACAACACACCTCTTGCAGTGTTTTCTTATTTCTAATGTTCTTTACTCTTCCCATTACTTCAACTCAGTAGCAAAGACAGCAATTTCTTTTCTAGTACCTGTTCAGTAAAGTGTCTCAAACTTGCTTAAAAAACTTGGAAAGATCTGTAAAGATTTTTAGCTAACCAACTAATATAGCTAATAAAAAAGAGCAACAAGGCAAGGTTCTAGATGCATAGGTTTCCTGAGAGCTTAGAGGCAGCAAATTTCAAGCTGAGTGTGAATCATTTGTTCTGACTTTAATATAATGGTTTTAATCTGTGCAAAAGACCAGTGGGACTGGTGTCTCGGAAGCTGTGGGGCAGAAGTGTCATCAAAGAAAGAAACAATAAGGTCATTTGTTAATCCCAGAGGGAGGGAGAGACATGAACATGTCTTTTTATAATTTCTACATCCATGAGGATGTAGTGAATAGTATTATTTACAGTTATGTGCTACACTGAAATGGTGACAATCAGCCAGGTGAGCCTGTGCTATGTCTTAAACACTCAGGGAATGCTCTGATTAGAAATGTCTCATGTAAGAACTGTACCAATGTGGAGAAATCATACTGTCCAAAAGGCATCTGCCCTTTTCCTTAAACTCATTCAAGCCTGGGGAACTTCACAAATATAGATTAAACCTGGTTTAACCATTCATATATGTACTAGCAGTATTACAAAAACAGCTGTCTCCAGATGTGATTTTGAGGGAGAAAATGTTTCAGATGAAAACAATATGTATATCACTTAATTTTGAGTTCTGTTGGATGCCAAAATCCTATGTAAATCTATTAATAGCCAACTACTTATGGCAAATGAAAATATAATGTACAAGAGCATTACAAGGTATTCTGCATCTCTGCAGATAGACCTGTGGGAGCTACTGGGATTAAGGCAGTATTTCCTGCTGTGCCCATTTTGTGGACCACTTAAGAACTCTGTTATCTGACATTCTTCATTCCTATATAGAAGTAAATATAATCTCCCCTCCTACTAACCTACTTCTTTTTCTTTCTGCTACATGCATTTCAGTCATTGTATCTGACAGAGGCTGAACTCTAATTCAGAGTAGTTCCTTTTTCCAGCATGTGTGTGCATGTACACATAAGCATCTGCTCACACCTGCTCTGCCTATTTTTAAATGCAAACTCTTGAGTGCTCTGGAGTAAAAAGTTATCAGAATAAAGCGTGGACAACTTGATCACCTCTCTGCCCTTTTTATACTGCTGGTGTTTATTTTTGTCATATTGGTCTTGATGACAAGACATGACTGACTACATGACTACATGACTACATGACATATTCAACTGACATGACTACTTTTTCAATCAACAATCTTAAATGTAGTGAAATGTGACCTGAAACCTCAAGAACTTGAATATTTTTTTTGTTCTGTGAAAGCTGTCTTTTGATAGTGTTCTTCTCAACTGAATTACCAAGAAATAATTCTGATGTATTTTGCTTCAACAATAGTGTGAAGTGGAAGAAGAGTGTTTTCAGTAGATCCAAGAAGTTTGGATTAAAATAGCTCCGTATGGGGAGGCACAGTATCTTAATTTAGCCAAATGTCAGGGTGGCTCAAACACTTCACAAGTTGTTTTTTTTTATTTTCAGGTTTTTCCTAATTCCAGCTTCTGCCCAGTCTAAATTTACATGCAATTTTATGTAAGAGGCAAAGACTATAATCTGTCAAATTTTTTTTTATAATCTGCAGGCATCTGATTTCCTAGCTTCTTGAAAATGATGAAGGCAAGCTCACAGATCCTCATTCCCTTCCGGCAGCAGCGCAGTTCCAGTGCAGGCTGGCAGGGAGGCTGGTGCAGGAAATTGGAGCCTGGGAGTGTGGCACGTATGTCCCCTCACACCGTGCCAGAGGGCCCCTGCTGCCTGGCAGCCCCCCTCCTCCTACCTTCTCCCTTTCTCTGCAGCCACAGCCAAGGTGAACCTGACCTCCCTTCAGCTGAGTTACCTTGTATTTATAGCAGAATGTGTGAGCAGAAAATTATGTTGTTGGAAATTCTATAAGAAGAAAACAAAAGTGGAAATTAGAGTATACATTTCCTTCCAGCAGCAGGCAGTGCAGTGAAGTAAGTGGTCTCTCACTTGTGACCATTTGACTAGGAGTACCTGTGGGCTGTGGAAGCCGTAAGTGTTGTAAGTTCCCTGATTGTAGACAGAGATGATCCTCCAGAATTCCTCCAGTATGCCTGGAGTATCTTATGCCCTTAGTTACAATACTTAATAAATAATTAACAAAGAATCTAAGTACTGTAGGCAGAAACCAGAATTATAAATCAAGACTGTGGCAAATTCTGGATTACCAAACTGCAGGGAGACTTTATTTCCCCCATTTGCAGCAGGTAAAGTCAAGAGTGCTAAAGAAATGACAAGCATTCTATCTGCTGCACTGTGTCAAGGAACAGATGTGGAAAAGCCCCTAGGTCACTTTGTACCATTTTGTAGAAATAAATATCCCATGGAAATTTTAATCTTCTGATACCAAATCCCAACTGTAGGACATGCTGGCCTGGATTGAGCTCCATTTTTACTTATCCCTTTGCTTTGATGAACCATACCAGAAAATCCAGAGCTGGTATTTCCACAACTCAGAGTGTATGCTCTGGGCTTTCACCCAGAACTTTCTGTCACCACTGCACATTAGCATGAGGTTATAAGGCATATATCACTTGATATAAATCACTTGAAAAGTACTTAAGGACAGTAAGCATAACCAATAACCTTGTAAAATGCAGCATCAAATCCCAGATAAATATTTCTACGCATGTATACAAAAGCATGTTTTACAGTTGTCAATTAGAGAGGATCTTTGTCAAGTTTCTTGGTTTTTTAACCTTTGACCTACCACATGAAGCTTTTCCGAGTGGCATACCTACCCTGTATAGTTCTTTCAGGGGTAATTGTGCTATTTACGCATTCTTGGAGTTGGAGAGCCTAATTCTGTATCAACTCTGTTCCCTTGGCTGCCTCAGTGGGATGGGAGCCTTATGGGTATTTCTCTTCAGAATGAGTGAGCAGCATAACAATTAGTAGTGGTTAGAAAACAAGCACTCAGTTTCATGAAAGTTGGTGGGATTAGTGCATGTGCTTTTCCTCTGCATTAAATTAAACCTTGAGAAATGCTTTGCACATGAAAAGCAGCCTCATCAGAAATCATGGTAAGATCTCACTGATAGGATGTAGTTTTGGTACAGCTCTCACTTACTTGCAAACTCGACTATCACAGCTCTTTATTTTTTTTTAGAAATTAAACGTGTCTTGAGTAAAAAGTATTTTCTTCATATTCCAATTCAGGTAGGATGAATGAGTCATTAAACACGGGTCTCCCATTCTGCAGAGCAGTACTTTAAATAGTACACTTTGGAATGTATTTTTCTAGTTTGCCTAGGACATCATTTTCTGACATGTCTAAATAGAAAGACATAACAAAAAGTGGTGAAGGTGATACAAAAGAATGAAGCAACCTGTTTCCCCAAGCTATTCTGGAGCTACTCCACCTCCTTCCCTAGAAGAGCAGCGTGTTTGTATGTAGGAGGTCTCTTGGCATGTTGCCTCATTCCTTGACAAAATCAATGTGCAAACCCCAGCTATGACTTTGTTTTGTTACAAACCCACCACTTTGGCTACAGAAAAAAGAAATTGGGAATTGCAAAATACAAGAAGCAGCAGTGGTGGCAGCAGGAAATTCTTCAGCAACAGCAAAGCTCAGGATGCACCTGTAGAAGTGCCAGGCTCTCAAAGAGAAGGGGAAGGAGCAGATGGCATGACACTGAAGAGAGCCAGCAGGGGAAAGGAGCACAGAAATGGGAGGAAGATGCTTCGTCCAAAGAAGAATGCTTTGGATTCTTTGGGATCTTAGTTTACAATAAACAAAGAAAAAAATCGGTAATTGGTGTCTGTTCTCCTGTCTCAGAGAGAACAGCACTGTCAGTGCTGTCAGGGCTCCAGCTGGCGACAAGTGAGCTCACACAGCCAACACACAGAGGCCAGGGCTGCTCAGACAGACAAGGGAAAGGAACCAGGCTGTGCATGTCTGCATGGAGAATGATCAAGGAATAGCTGTTTCCAAACAACCTGGACATGAGCTTTAAATGCACATCCAGTCATACTGTATTAATTTGTAAGGCAGTCATAACTGGATCAAAATCAGAGCTGAAGGACAGACGTCACCACTTCTGAGACTGTTCAGGATATGTCTGTATTCTTGTCAGTGCATCTCACCAGTTGCTTGATTCTGCTGAAATAATATGACTGTTCATAAATCACATCTTAGAAAGAAATAATTTAATATCTGTCGTTCTGGTGCCATTTCAGCAGAGCACAACACCAATGGAAAAAGCGGGCAATTAATTCAGGAATCTTAAGCTCTGTTATTTGCCTTGAAAAGCTCTTATGCTGTCTCCATAGCCTGGTGTGAAACAATATAAAAAACTATAAAAAATCTGAGGTAGTTTTCTATGGGATGTCTGGTAGGAGTTTCCTGATTGGGAGGATTTTTAGAGAAATTGACATATATATACGTATGTATATGTATGTTAATTTCTCTAAAAATTAACATATACATACACATACATATATGTATATATATGTGTGTGTATATATATATGCATATATATTTGTATATATATACATATAAATGTATACATATAAAACATAAATATTATATTATCTATATAATATGTAATATATTTATCTATATTAGATACATTTATATTTATATGCATATACATATATATAATTTTAAAAGTTTTTCAAAACATCCCTGAACCATTAATTAAAGAAGAACTTCACAGGAAAACAGGCAAACAGGAATAACCATCCGTACGAAGATAAACATACCTTAGTCAATCAGAAAGATTTTGTAAGTTAATTTACAAGTTAAGGAAAAATTTAGCACTTACTGATAAAAGATTTCTCCTCAATGCTATAACACAGTGTGTGAAGAGGGGAAAAAATACTTTGCTGCCTTTGTTCTTCCAGTTGTGATCTCCCATGTGAAAGTAAGGACATTTGGAAGGACACAAGGTTGAGATGGAGATTGTATTCAAGGACACAGAGTCCCTGACTTCTGCTTTACCAAATCCCTAATGGAAATAATTTTTGGGGAAAAAAAACCCTAATTTATCCTGACACAGCCATGATGTAACTCTTTACCCAAGCTTCTCTTAATCTCATAAATTTCTTCCAAAAATATTGATCTAAGAGGGAGCATTTCTTAAAAATCTTTACAAAATTATGTGGATGGGTATCAGAACTTTGTAAAAGTCTGAACACCACAGCTCTCCATGAGACAGTTCTGTATGCTATAGCAACAAATCTTCCAAAAGAATATCAGAAGGTTATCCAAAAAGGATAATTTCTTCTACTATCTAGAGACCATTGTCAAGAAGATTAAGCTATACTCTTTTCCAGGGATGCAAATGAAAAGGCAAAGGACGATGGTCAAACAGTGAAGCAAAGGAAATTCTGATTAAACATTTAAAAAATCACCATGAGAGTGGCTTCCCAAAGAGATTCTTGACTCTTCATCCATAGAGGTGGAAGAAAAAAACCTGAAGAATTGAAGAACACCCTGAGTAACCAAATCTAACCTTATACTTAGCCATGATTTCAGCAATTGCTGGGGCCAGATAACCTGCAGGCATCCCTACATCATTCAGTGATATTTTAAGTTTTCCAAGAATGGCAATGACTACATGTCTTCTTTCTGGAAGGAACTGTCACACATAGTGTTGTCCTCTTTTTTATTTCATGATGCTAATGCCTAACTGGAAAGACACCTTTATTTTCATAACATCCTTAGCCATCCATAGAATTTTAGCTGTCATAATGGATGCATTTATTTTAAAACCCAATTCCTAACATGTTTTATCAAGAACACTTAAAATTGTAATTTAGGCAGCACAAATAATATTCCACAGCATGTTGCATTCACAGTCAACCTTAAGATACCTGGAGGTTTCTCCTATATGTAATTGACTTATGCTATTTTCTTCAAGGAACCATTGGCTAGTTGTCCATCCGTCTTCAATTCCCTAAATCCCGGTATCTTTGGGGACCTGTCTGATAAAGCTCTTTAGTTCCACTAGTTAGTCGTTAGAAAACATTCTGCAAATCATTATCACAAAATGATAACTTCAGAGAATCATAGGTTGAGGCAGCTCTCAAAGACAAGAGTAGCTTTGCAGTGACGTAAGCCAGCTTGTCCTTATGACCCTCAGATGTATCTCATCTGGGACTTGTATTCAACAAGCATGCTTAAATAGTCCATAACTCAATCTTCACTATGGGTAGTCATTTTCTGCCCCAAACTCCTATGTGAGTGTTGTAGGAACAAAGACTCTATGAGAACAGACCTTGCCAGTGAAGAGAATGTTACGGTTTTAAGTCACCTCTGCTTTATCAGTGTTCTTTAAGACTGGGTCACCTACCCTGTTCAGCAGTGGCTCCATCTTTTTCTTGGTGTTTGTTCAGCTTTGTGTGCGTCTGTGGAAGCCATTCCTAGTGCCCTTCCACACCTCACCAATTTTAACTTTGGTTTAGGTTTGGCTTTTTCTTCCCTGCTTGTCTGCTGCACACACAGGGCCAGCTGGGACCCTGATCCCATAGTTCCTGACTTTAGAGACATCCAGGTGTTGCTACATCCAGAATGGGCCCTTAAAGACACATTCAACCCCTTGCTCCCAAGTCATGTCACCTGCTCACCAGCTCACACAATCACTCCCACACCCACACTCCCTGCAGCCACCAGCACCAGGGACACGGACCCACTGCTACTCACACCCTGTACACAGAGTGATCATACCCGGGCACACAGACTGGAAAACCATCACCCAGGGAAGAGCTGGGAAGGAGCTGAAGAAGTCAGGACAGACTGGCCCAATCAGGCACAGAGCACAGCCAAGAGAACTGTCCAGCCAACTATTTATACACAGTTTCCCTTTTAAGTCCCTTACCTATTTTACAGCTCTTGTTCCTCACAATCTACCTAAATCCCTCTTGTCCCACCTTTGCTTCCCCTCCTAAACATCTTGGTATAAGTCTTCTGTGATCATGAACTGCTTTTCTCCTGCATTCCACAATATATCCCAGGAAGAATATTACTTGGTTTCCCCACCCTGCCATTGTGTCTCCAAGCTTCCTTGTGGGCACTCAGATAAGCTTCACCACATAATTTAACAGTCTGCATTCCTCCCAGATAGCCCATCCCTGCTTCCGCTCTCCCCTAATTCTTTCTTCCAACATTTGAGCTTGGTCAGGAATTTCTCATTTGTCCAAGCTGGACGACTGCCACAGCTTTGACTTCCTGCCTTTTGGAACAGGCTGCTCTCATGCTTTGAGACCGTCCTTTAATCAACTTGTTCTCTCTGGCCTCCTTTGATGTTCAGTGGCTCCTGAACATCACATCCTGGGTCACACCCACCAGGTCTCTGGAGAAGCCACAGTCATTCAGTCACAAATGTTTCCATCACACCAAACTTAGTGCATTTACAGTTTTCCTTCATAAAGCTATTTTTCAACATTCCCTAAGCAGTAATTTTTGACCAATATTCTGTTCTGATCATAAAATTTCCCATCCTGCTGATTGACATCTAGAAATGGGTCACTGACTCCATGAGTTTTGAGAATACTACTAGATCAATTCATCCCCCATAAAACATAGGGGAGCACCACTTATCTACTGCAGCAGGTCACTGAAAGACAACCCAGCCAGTGCTGGTGCACAGCACCAGAGCACTGAACTGATCTGCCCTGAGAGGTTGGTTTTGCACATACAAACTGCAGAAGTGGGGCTGAGGCAGAGAGCTACAGAAGATGGCAAAAGAAGCTGCGAGCATGGAGGGGGAATCTTCATGAGCAGCCCAAGCAGGTCCGCTGGGCACCATGTAAGCTTCTTCCCATTTGGAGATGTGACAGGTGATTGACAGATGGACCAGATCATCCAGTGACTCACACAAGAATAAAATAGCTTTGTGCTGGTGGCCTTATGTCATCCTCCACCCTGCCCTTTAGCAGTGCACAAGTATTGTATTTGAGAAAGAGGAGGGCAAAGGGATGGGGGAAGGAGTCTGGCTTGAGCCTGTGCAAATACAGGAGGGTTTTGTCTCGAATCAAGAGCTCTCATTTTAGATGTTGCTTTGTCACGTCCTGTTGTGCTGGCTCTTTCTGGTTCTACAATTCCAAATCAGTGTATCAGCCTTGGGGTGCAGTCCAGCATTAAGCTCCTTATGCATGTACTTTTCCACATTAGCTACACAGAAACCAGAAGCACTATCATATTTGTTAGATTTTATCTGTATTGTTATTTCTCTCTTTCCTTAATACCCTCAACTTCCTGCTTAAGTTTCGAGAAGCAACTACATCCTGTATAGCCAGGCATTGCATACAGGGTAGTAAAAAGGTCACCAACAAAAGCTACAAGGCACAGTGGTGACATTTGGTCCTCCCACACTCTCCTCATGTGAGAAAGCATAGGAAAAAATAGTCAATTCCAGTCGAGAGAGAGCAGAATGCATTATTGAGAGGACACAGGCATTGTGCTCATCAGCACAGGCTGATCCTGCACTCTTGTTTCCCCACCCAAACCCCTCTGCAGTGCATGAAACAAAACAAACCAACTTGCACATGAAAAAAAGAGGCTGCTTACAAGTGATACTGATGAAAGAGAGGGAAAGCCCCAGCAGCCTGTATTGGGCAAACTACAAATAATGATTCATCAATTTCTAGGATGAACTTCTGTGCCTTGGGCCCAGCAGCTTGAGCCTGTTGCTCTGTGGTCATAGAATCACAGAATCACTTAGGCTGGAAGGGCTTCTAAGATCATTAAGTCCAATCATTAACCTAACAAGTCAGGTGGGTCTGCTCTTGCCTGCTTGGATGACTTGTGCATGAAGCAGCCTGGATGACTTCCCAGTTCCAAACCAAGGGGGTTAGCCCCAAAACGTGCCCTCAGCATGGAGCAATGTGTGTGCATCCACAGCTAGATCCAGCAATGACAGTGGTGAGAGCTGGTGTTCTCCTGCCCAAGCTGTAGCGTGTACAGCAGCAGGTAATGGCAGTGATCTGCCCCATACCTCTCCTTCCTAAGGAAGGGCAATATTCATCATGATAACCTTACTTGCAGCAAAAATAAGGATAAAGGGGCCATACTGAGAACACTCAGAGAGTGTATAGTCACATTTGTGTGTAATATAGGTATCTGGATTTGGGAAAGTGGTTTCACACTTTCTATCCAGCAATTCTTAAATATAAGGATGCCTAAGATATAATAGTGGTGTTTCTGTTTGTGCTGAAAAGTCTTAAGTGCTTTAACACAAGTATATTAGCAAGTCCACAAGTGTCCATTCAGAGGCAGATATCAATTAAGAAATTACTGATCTTCTCAACAAATTAGTTCAGGAGCACCCCCTCACAAAAATTCAGTAGCAGTGAGACAATGTGCATGCCCCCCACCACACAGAAAGCATTCCTAGTGTCAAAGACTGGTGCACAACTAATTTCTCTTCAATTTTTCAGGATACTTAGAAGAAGAGCTCAGGACTGAAATCTTAGGGATCTAAAAAGCTGCAAGTGTCTAAAATAAAACAGTGAAAATACAGCTACGTGTCTTTAAACTCAGTGGTCAATTTTACATCTATATTACTGGTTGCTTCAGTGAACTATTCAGACACAGGTCAGGTACAAATTAAATCACCATTTAAAGAAGACAAGAATTCAATGTAGTAGTCCAAAGTTACAAGAGAAATGCAGCAAACCCTCAGTTTTAGTTGCTTGGAGGAAGCTAAGTCTATCTCTACATTTGCTACACAATTTGATGCAGGGCAGTTGTGTGCTAGCAGAGCCCTGCACTTTGTATACAAACCACACAGGAGACACAGAAAGGCTTATGAGCTTTCAGGGTTATGAACCTTGAGCTTCTTTATGCAACAAGGCACAGAGACAAAAGGAGGCAATATCCTTTAAAAAGACTGAAAAAATGCTGAAAAGATTAAAAAAAATAAAAAAAAATATTATGGAGCATTGTAGTATCAGATTAGCTGGCAAAGGTCTGAAAGGCAGTTACATCATCCATCATCACATAGATTTTATATTGCACCAGCAGCATGTGGTGTCACTTATTTAGCACAGCACAATACTTTGTGTCACTGCTGTTTGCAGCCTTGCAAGTAGGAAGAGAATTTCCCTTGAGCCTGGTTTACAAAATAAAGGAGGCCTATGCAATCACTTCACTTGCTTCTCTGTTCCTCTGTCAGTCTACTTCCTCCCAAATTCTCATAAACTAATTAGCCAATTTCAGACAGAATCATATGTACTGGGCTGAAGAAGTCTTGTTCTTGTTATTTCTGTGACTAAAAGCCACACTATCCTGTTCTGAAGAGATTAACCCTCCCTGATATCTATACTTAAAGTTGAACACATAATAAGGCATTTTGTCATCAGAAGTAATCTTAAATAATTTACAGGAGAAGCAAGTGTAATTAGAGTAGAAATCTGTGTGAAATAACATAAAGTGATCAAAACAATATGACAACACTGAAGAAGAAAACTGGGTAACATCAACCAGGTGAGCAAAAAAGATTTGAGGTTGGGAAGGGAATGCTGATCTCAAACCATCTCCAGGCAGCTCATCTGGCAAACAGAAGTATAACATGTCCCGTGTTCCCAGCAGCAGAGGTGGCTTTGCAGAAGACACAAATGGGGTATTTTTCATGTGTTTTAGATGGCCACCAGTGCAGGTTCAGAGCTGAGGCACCATTGTCTCTCTGCCAGTCTTTGCCTGCCTATAGCTCTAGGTTAGGTGCTGTGGGGACTGCCAGCAGGAATTAAAGAGCAGCTTACAGGTTAAATAACTCCTATGTGCTTCAGGTCATGCACTGGGCCCACAGCACAGCTCACCAGGAAAATTTGCATTTTAGCAGTGTCTGTAGAGGAGGTAAAAGAAAGAAGAGATGAACTGGATGCCCAGACATCAAGTTACAAAGGCTTTTTTTGCAGGAATTGGTGTGTGTGATTAGATGGCATATATTTCTTCACAGCTGTCACCTTGTGCTATCTGGTTTCCTTGTCCCAGCCCTTTTATCACTTCATTTTAGGCATTCATCTCAAATTTTCTCTAAATGTTGCAACAGCATTTGCCCTGTGAAATTGGGATACAGTGAGATTACAATCACTGCTATTCCAGCAAAATCCAGGAAATATATCATTTCTTTAATTATTATAACAGCATCTACTCTTTTCAGACCAAGTTCTCTCACTTGTAAGTTCTGCTGAGAAGCAACATCCAGAAATTGCAGGTGTCCACAGTACTGGGAGTGTTTAATGGCACTGTGGATATTGTGATTATTTTGGAAAGATTCTGTCATACCTGCTGCACACCACCTTTTATCAGCAACTTCTGAATCCATGAAGGATTCTTTCTCTCCTCAGCCATGCTTTGGGTGCCAGAACTATCTACATTTGACAGTAAAGAAAGAAAAGGATAATCAAAAGTTTGAGTGATCAATGGGAATAGCTGGAGGATGATCTTTTATTCCTAGTTGCCTCAAAATTATCATCCACAGAACTCTCAGGCAGCACTGGGAGCTTGCTGCTTTTGTCTTACAATACTCCTATGCTGTTGTACTTAATATGGAACCACTTTTATCAAGTTCCCTGCTACAATACCTGGTGTCAAGGCAGAGGCTGGCAATTAGGTTCCTGAAGTATTTCTATCTTCTGATCTTTTATGCACACTTTCTAATCATCCCACCTGAAGATTTAGTGTACAGGCTTTCAAAAAAAGTACATACACCTTGAAAAGATTTGTTTAGATTTGATATATTGGAAATTCACACAGCTCAGAGGACTCCAGAAGCTGGCTATCAGTTTATGAGATACAGTGCTTTCAAAAACTGTGATTTTCCTTATAGAATGGAAAAATAAGCACTAGGAAAACAGTTGTAGAGGAATAGAGATCCATGAGCCGTTAACTGCAGTCATGGGGGAAATCCTTGGATTTCAGTAGAATCCTGTTTAGAGAACTGAATTCCTGTGGATTAAAGTCATTCAGCTTAAGGTCATTGGCATTGGAAAACTATTCAGGAAAGAAGTGAAGTCCAGCTCCCTCCACAGACCTAAGGGAATGCAAGGCCCTTGCACTGCTTTTCACCTCCTTTCAGCCTTCCTCATTTATTTTTACACTCTGTTCTTCCCTCCCACTGCATTCATGGAATACTGTTTCATCTCTTTTTTACTGAGGCACTGTTATTACCTTAATCATGACTCTTGTGGAAATACTCAAGGCCAGAAAGTTTGCAAGGAGTGATTCCAATGATGAACTTTCAATGATGAAATTTTCAAGATGAATGCTTGCATTCATGCTGGGAAGGAATCTACCACCTTCTGAAACACTGGGAGTACGAGCTTTTACTGCTTTTTAGTGCTGCCTGCTCGACTCTGCTTGTCCTTTTTATTCATTGTTATTAGACTGCCAAGGCTTGCTGAAAGGAGGCTTGACATTTACTTGTCTTTGACACTCCTTCTGTAATTCAAGGTGTTACAAAATCAACAGCAAGGACACCTTCCAGAGCCTCGGAGTTTGCACTCACTTTATATACTTATTCATTCCTGGTGAATCACTGTCATATTTGAAGAGAAGAAAAGATTTACACAAATCAGGCTACTGAAAAATAGCATTTTTAAAGTTTTAAACCTTTAAATGAACTATTCCATCATTCCACTCTTAAAGTGACTCTTACATTTACTGAAACTATGTACCTTCAATACCCAGAGCAAGCAGAGATTGCAGTGTTACTGCACAAAGTGTTTAGGATAACTAGCTGGTTTTCCCAACATGATATTTTCTTAGTTTATGAAACTAAAATTACAGGAAAAAACAAAAACAACAACAACCAAAAAAAAAACAAACCCAAAAAATATTAAATTCAAGAACTTCACTTGTATTTGTATATAATAAAATAGTTCGCAGTTCAGCTGTGAATACCTTGTGTTCACATTTATAGGGTGGTGAAAATAAAGAACAATCAGTGGAGCCTGTCAAGGAAAACCCATGTGCTTACTGAAAGGAATATGGGGAAGAACTTACTTTATGAGTTAATTCTTACTGAACTCCAGCCTGCATAGCCCAGCCCCAAACCCAGGGGAAGCCCTGGCTAAAATCCAGGAAAAACACTGCTGAGGATCCAAGGAATCAGAGCCATGATCTGTGTGGAGCGTGTCCCTCACAGGAGGAACCTGAATGGAACTGAGCGAGGCTGGGGCAGGAGGGTCAGAGCGAGCAGAGAAGGGGGACCCTCTGTCCATGGCAAGGCCCAGGGCAGCCCTATCCCAGGAAGTGGGCAGGGAGCGGATCCTTGAGCTGCTGCACGTTTGCGCTGCCCTCGCTCAGCCAGGAACCCCCTCATTGCCCAGGGGGAGCTGGTGGCAGTGGGGAGTGGGAGAGGAAAGAAGCGGAACACAAGGATCTGTCCTACAGCCACATGGACTGTGATGCCATGTTCATGGGCTGTGCCAAATGGCTGCCCTGTTGGGAACAGAACCAGAAACCTCCATCAACATCCTAATTTACTGCTCCAGAGAAAGAAAAATTCCAAACTTTAATTCCAAGGAGGATAATTTAATATCTCCTTGGCATCTAGAGATCTATTACCTGAATCCAGTCATGAGTTTCCTTCAGGTCTCCACCCTTGGGACCAGTTAAAAGACAGTGGGGTTAAACTCTTTCTCACTTCTTAAATCTGGATTCTCCCATTCCATAAAAGCCTTTTGGTTGCCACAGCCTTAACTTGCTGTGAGGCCTTAAGGATTAGAGAGCCTCCTACTCTCCTCACCATTAAAGCTGTGGCTGCACAAGTTTGCAAACAATGGGGCCACCTCTGGCCAAGTGGTCTAACATTTTAGAAAAAGGGGCCATCGATCTTCAAGAACTGCCCTGTAGTGTTCTTGCACTAGAACTCCTTTGGCCTGCTTCTGTTCAACATCCACATAAAATTCAAATTCTTTTTCCCTGTTTGGAAGGGCTAGGGCAGGTTCCTCAGTTCATTTGCTTTTTAACACTTCAAAATTCTGTCAAGTTCTTACCCGGCAGGAGAGCAGTGCTATAGGGAGACATCCATGGCTCCAAAAGACCTGCCTTTAACAGTGACTCTAACTGGCTGTAATCCCTTCCTTCCCTCCCTTGAAATAATGTATTGCTTTTTAGACAGCACTTGTCCTGGTGGCTTCAAAGGGATTTGGAAGGTTCCATATCTCATTTTCCACATTTCCTTGGGACTGCCCACACCTGTGGGTTTACTTCAGCATAGGCCTTCTCAGACCTAAAACGGTGGTAGCTTCCTTATCCCCTTTCACAATATTAATTCACCTGGCTCATGGGTGATAGGAAGGCAGTGCAGGTTCTATTTCAGGATTTGAAGAGGTGTTTTAATTGTGTCCCTCAGAGAATCCTTCTGGAGCAGAAATCCTGGTGTGAAATGAACGGGGACAGGGAGTGAAGAAGAACTGACTAATGTGATATGGGAATGTGTCTTGCTGGGGATCCAAGCCAGCCGAATTTCACCCAGAAAAAAAAGGCATTAAGTTCAAGCCTTTGGAAGCATTTGTTTAAGTTATGGCAAAGAGAAAGGGCTTATGGCAGTTAATATGTTAATCAACTCACCCCTTATAAGGTTATGTTTCTAGAATGTTCCCGGTTCTCTCCCCTGATTGGTTGTTATTTGTCGCAGAATTTTGCATATTTCTAACTCCAGTGGTAGGACCCATGCCCTCTGACTCCGCCCTCAGACCTACCCTATAAATTTTTGTGTCTGCCCGTAGTCCTGGTCTTTGGAGTTTGTCCCTATACTGCGCACGGTTTATGGGCATCGTCCCTATTTTATTTCTCATTAAAGTGTTACTTTTAGGCGGACACAAACTCTGTCATACCATTTCCTTTTATTTGCGCCTCAATTCCCTGAAGTCAAAGAACCCTAGAGTATCAAAGGTACGGGTTTTCAACGGGATAGCATCCATTTTATTCCCAGTAATAGGCACAGAACTGGATTTGAATTCAACTTCCGATTCAGCATGGGAATGTAGTGGATAGAACACCGATGGTTTCCATGTTGCTCAGCAGGGCTTGTCCTGTTCAAGGACTTTGCAATGCCCTATTGGACAATCCATGTCCCATGCTCTGCCAGCAAGGAGGCGACACTATCATTGTTCCCCTCCTCATCTCTGTGTCCCATTTTGACAAGAATCTTCCTTCCTCTCTGCTCCAGAGGGTGCTCGAGTGCCCACAGGGAACCCCTTCCTCACTCCTGTGGAACTGGTGAGCACTGGGATGATGCAAGGCCATGATGTCACACAGCTGTCCTGGCCACAGCACTGTGACATCACCGTGCCAACCCTATGTAAACCGGGCCGGCGCCCCCAGCTGCCAGTGCAGTTGTGAGTGGACGTGCCGTAGCGATGGGTGACGGTGGCGTCCTGATGGCTGCACTTGTCCTGCTGCTGGCTGTTGTGGCTGTCTGGTGGGCCATTGGCCTCTGGCAGCTGTGGAGGCAGCAGGCAAAGAAGCGATGCAGGTTTAGGCTCAGAGGCCCATGGAGGAACTGGGCAGCCCCTGCGGCTCCCAGGTTTGCCAGGCCTCGGGCGACCTCTCGCCAGTGGCCAGGTGCTCCCACAAGCCCTCTGGAGAGCTCCTGCAGCTGCGGTCCCTGCATGGCAGTGGCCCTAGAGCTGCAGGAAGTTATGATCCAGATCCGGGCACAGAATGGGACATCTGTGCCACTCTGCTTTGGGATGTGGCAGGCACTGTGGACACAACTGGAGAAGCTGATGAAGCGAAGCCACCTGCCCTGCTGTGGCTCGCCCAGCTTCTCCAGAAGCCACCATCCCATCAAGAGGCTGCTCCCACCAAGACTGGCCATCGGTGGGAGAGCCTCAACCCTTGCAAGGATGGCACACCAGAGAAGACCCGCCATCCATGCAAGAGGTTCAGGCTGTCAGAGGATGTCCATCGTGCCAGGAGCCTCTGCTACCTCTGACAGCCTCCATCTCTCAGAGAGGCTCAGCCAGACCTGTCAGCCTGCAGAAGGTGCAGAACCCAGGGACAGGTCTCCCAGCTCCCATGGACCCTTGGCCCTCGACAACATGGGCGCATCCCTGACCACTGACATGGCCAGGGAAAGCCCACAGATCCAAGTGGGAGCCCAGCCCGATCCAGGGGAGTCATACCAGGAGCAGCTGGAGGAGCAGAAAGTGTCCTGGAGCCAGCAGCTGCTGGACCACAGCTCCCAGGTCACGGTGCTGGACGTGCCAGCTGGCATCAGCCCGTGCCTGGTTGAGGAGGCAATTCCCGAGGGACCAGGGAGTTTCCTCCATCTCCAGGAAGCTGCTCCCATACAGCCACCAACGACCAGCAAGGCTTCCGAACAAGCAGGTGAGATCTAAGGAGCTGTCTGAGGCTCCCATGGGGCTCTTGATGGCCATTCCCAGGCCAGGCCAGGCCAGGCCAGGGCTTCTGAGAGTAGCCTAGTGGCTGGCTGTTTTCAGAAGCCCCTGATGCCACGGCTTCAAACAAGCCCTCTCTGCTTTGCAGCTGCTCCTGGGACCCCCCTGTGTGAAGCCTCGGGCTGTAGCCCCGGCCGTCCACACGGGCAGAGTCCAGCGCAGGACGCCGGGGACAGCGACGGTGCCGCCCTGCCCCGCTCCACTCGGGCTCCTGCAGCCCCCTGTGCGCCCTGTCCTGGCCCAGCTGTGCCGCTCGCCAGCCCGACGGCGGAAAGGCTGTGGCCGCTGCCCGGCGCGCAGGAGGAAGCAGGTGAGAGCAAGGTGGCCGGTGCTGGCTGGGACCGCTGCACTGGCGGGCACTCGGGGGGTTGGTTCCTGGGAGCGAGGCTGACGGCTCGGTCTTGGCCGCAGGGCACAAGAAAGAGCTGTGGGAGCTGTACCAGCTGGGCCCGCAGCTGGGGAGCGGTGGCTTCGGCACCGTTTTTTCGGGAACCCGACTCTCCGACGGGAGCCCGGTAAGTGGCCGAGACGGGCGGGCGCGGCAACAGGGCCGGGGGCGGCGCGGGGCAAGGCTTGAGCTCAGCCCCCCTCTCTCCACGGCTTGCAGGTGGCCATCAAGCGCGTGGCCCGGGACACGGTCCTGCAGTGGGACGAGCTGGTGAGTGAGCGGGGCCAGCGGGACAGAGCGGGCTGTGGCAAGCAGGGATAAGGCCGGGGCCGAGAGCGGGGCATGGCCGGGGGCAGCGGGCGTGGGCTCAGCGAGCGAGGCTGAGCATCGCGGGCCCGGGGATGCCAAACAGCGGTGGTGGGTCCAGGCAGGGGGACCTCCCAGTCACCCCCCGGGCGGGAGGAATCCCAAGCAGAGGGGAGGCTGCCCAAGGCGGGACTGGGGCATCCCGGGCAGGGGAATAGCAGCCGCAGGGCAGCATCAGGCCCTGTGATGGAGGCATTGTCTCGTCCTCACAGCCCGACGGCACCTGTGTTCCAACGGAGATCGTGCTCATGAAGAAGGTGGGCTTCGGCTGCCACAGAATCATCCAACTCCTGGACTGGTTCGAGCTGCCCGACAGCTTCGTCCTGGTGCTGGAGCGTCCGGAGCAATCTCGAGATCTCTTGCGCGTCCTGGTGGAGCAAGAGTTCCTGAGCGAGGAGGCGGCACGCTGTCTTTTCTGGCAGGTGCTGGAGGCCGTATGGCACTGCACCGCCTGCGGCGTCCTGCACCGGGACATCAAGCCGGAGAACCTCCTCGTGAACCCGGAGACTGGCGAGCTGAAGCTCATTGACTTCGGTTGCGGCACCTTCCTCCAGGAGCGGGCCTACACAGAGTTTGCCGGTGAGCCCAGAGCGCGGGCCCTGCTCCCAGTACAGGCACTGCACGGCCCCATTCCCTCCTGGGCCGCGGGGTGCGGCATTCTGCCGGCTGCCCTGTGGCAAGGGGCAGGTGCTGTGCCCCAGGAGCCGGCTGCCGGCGCTGCCGACAGAAAGGGGCTGCAAAAGCCGGGCCCCGGATCCTCGGCTTGGCAGGCCTGCAAGGCCTTGGGCTGCTCCGCTGGCCTTGTCAGCCTTGCAGAACGGTTTCTTGGCTTTGGCCCGTTGTCAGGGGGAGGGAGGGAGGCAGGCCTTGGGGGGAAGTTGTGGCCACGGCTGCAGCCCCTGCCTCTGGCAGGAGGCTGGCGCCAGGCTCTGGAAGGCAGCAGCCTGCGCCTGAGCCGCGCCGCCCGTCTCCTCTAGGAACACGCTCGTACTGCCCGCCCGAGTGGATCGGCCTGCGCTGCTACCACGGCGATGGGGCGACCATCTGGTCCCTGGGCGTGCTGCTGTTCGAAATGGTGTGCGGGTTCCTGCCATTCGAAAACGAGCGTGACATCGTGTTGGGGCAGCCCATCTTCCCGCAGGAGATCTCTCCAGGTTGGTACGCGGCCTGAAGAAGGCAGGCTTTGGCAGGTGGCACCGCGCAGCCCGGCCCGGCCCTCCCGCAGCTGCGCGGGACGTCCGTGTGCCCTCAAGGGCCGGCTGCAGCAGGTGGCCCGTGCCGGGCTCGGTGTGGCACGCTTGGCTGACGTAGGGGGCCCTTGCTTGTCCTGCCGTGCCGCTCTCCCGCCAAGGGCAGCTCCGAGTACACGCAGCGTGGCCCGGCTTCTGCAGGCGCCGGGAGCAGCTGGGCCGGAGCCTTCTGCAAGTGAGCGCCGCTTTCTGCCTTCTCTCCGCAGAGTGCCAACATCTGATCCGCTGGTGTTTGTCCAAGCACCCCATGGATCGGCCAGTGCTGGAGCAGATCTTCTACCACCCTTGGGTGTTGGGCAGGCATTTCTGATGCCTTGCCACAGCCTCTGCAGCACCCAGTTCCCGTGTCCCACGCAGGACTGAGGGCTGAGAAATAAAACAACCCGAAAGCCACTGCGGGCTGTCAAGTCTGGTCCTTGTTAGCAAGTTCAGCTAAGGGAACCTCTTGGGAAAAGGGATAATCAGAGCGTTCCCTTCAGCCTTTGTCAAGCTTTTGATGCCTTTCCTCCAGGTCGTAGTTTTATGTCTTCAAGCACAGGCTGTAGTACAGGTAGGAGGGGCTTTAGGAAGGCAAGAAATTCAACAACAGTGAAACAATCAACAGCTGCCCTTTTAAATTGACAGGGCCACTTGGGCTCTGTCTGTCCTCCTGTTCCCCTTGCGGGTGGCTGGATCTTCCTCCTTTGCATTTTCACCCAAAGCGGCAAATCTCAGTCAAAGCATTTTATGTGTTGATACATTGAGTTTCTGCCAATTTTATTCTCTGTTGTCCCCAGGGGATCTCGAGGGCTCTTTGTCCTTCTCTGATTTGGGGGTGCCAGTGTTGTCACCGTCCTTGCAGCCCCCGGCCATTCTCCATCTTCCTTAGGTTTTGAGATTGCCCTTGGGCTTGGGCTTACAGCTGCAATTGGGGCTGGCTTTGGGCTTAGGGCTAAAGGTAGCCTTGGGTTTAGGGCTGAGCATTTGGGAAGGGCCTGGAGTTGGGGCTGGCCGTGGAGTTAGGGCTGCCTTTTAGATTAGAGGGGGGATTGGGTTTAAGGCTAAATGTGGCATTTGCCTTTGGCCTGGCCTTGAGCTCGCGTTTGGGACTGGGATGAGGTTTAATCAGGGACCATGTGTGTTTCTCAAGGCGGAGTGAGATCAAGATGAGCACCAGGGTGAGGTTTGGGACCGAGCACACGGCCAGGGGCAGCTATCACTGCAGGATGTCCCTGGCATCGCCGTGGGAGGTGCCCCCTGCCCAGGGATCCAAAGATTCAGATAAACCCTGTTAAAGTGAGAGGTGTGGTTTTAAAGCCTGGGAAGAGTGGATTCTATGCTGTGCCTTGGGGACGGGCCCTGTGAGCCTGGGAGGGCTTGAGCCACCCCAGAGCCTCGTGGCGTGGCAGTCCAGGGAATCCTGAATTTCTGGTTTTGAGCTCCTGGGGATTCTCCCTTGCTGTGTTCCTATTAGTCCCTGACCTTAAACACCACCCTGGTTCTGTCCTGTACAACCCAGCACCCTGCCTCTGTTCGGCGCTCTCTGTCTCTGGATCGAAGCTGAGTTAATTCCTGTGGTGAATAAATGGTATCCTGAGCAGAATTGCGTCTTGTTCAGTCCCAGGCCAGTCCCTGGACATGATCCTGCAGGCCTGAAATGCAGCAGATGGTCACCTGACAAACAAGGACAGAGACACTGTACAGGTTTTCTAATGCATCCTTGGCCTCTGTCTTCAACACTCATCCCTCCCTTCCCGGTGGAAAACACGTATTGTACCAAGAGACACTGCAAAGTCCTTGAAGAGGGCAAGCCCTGCTCAGCAGAAACCAAAGCACCCCTGACTGAACCACAGCATCCCCATCTTGAATCCAAACCCAGCATGTGCCAGCTATTGGGAAGAAAGGAACCCTATTGCAGGCAAAACCAGAGCAGTGGGACAACCATGAGCACTCTTTGGAATATCCAGATTTATTTTGAACAGAGGCTCTGCAGAAGTTGGTGAGCTGCTAAGAAAAAACTCTTGCAGTCCTCGCCAGCCATTTCAGGAGAGCTCCCCAGAGACAGAGGAACTTCACCTCCCTTTGTCTCTAGGGGATCTTCTCTGGCACAGGGTAGAGGTTGTTTGAAGTTCGTGCTGCTGCAGCGTCCTGGGAGCCGGGGGCTTTACGCTGGTGACACCAGCACTCTTCCTGATGTGCTGCCACTTGCTCCAGGGAAGGATTGATTGCAAGGGGCTGAGCTCCGGTTCTTATTTCCAGGCAGGTGCTGTTCCCCAGGAGCCGGCTGCCAGCGCTGCCGACAGAAAGGGGCTGCAAAAGCCGGGCCCCGGCTCCTTGACTTGGCAGGATAAAATAGTTCACAGTTCAACTGTGAATACCTTGTGTTCACATTTATAGGGTGGTGAAAATAAAGAACAATCAGTGGAGCCTGTCAAGGAAAACCCACGTGCTTACTGAAAGGAATATGGGGAAGAACTTACTTTATGAGTTAATTCTTACTGAACTGTCTCCTACAGATCTTGCTGCATTTTGTGCCCTATCAGCAACAGGGACCACAGGGGCCACAAGCACTGTCATAGAGAGAGAACACTGTAGTCTCTCTTATGTTTCTCTTATGAAGAGATGATATTTTTATAACCCCTTTGGATCTGGCAGCCTGATATGTCACTTAAAACTGAGGTTTCAGTACTGCGAAGTTCACATGATTTCTGAGAAAATGGAATCAGAAGAATTCATATTACATGCTTAGCATACCACCTGCCAGTGCAGGCTTTGGTCAGAGCACGCATTTCTCAGGTCTTTCAGAACTGCATAAGCTGCGATGTGTCACAAATGCCCTTTATCACTTTCAATCTGTTAAAGACAGATGCTTGGTAACCAATTATTAAAAATCTATGAAAAATTTATAGCTAACATTCTGGAATTGCATAGCTTCTTTTGTTAAGATTTTGAGATTTGAGTTTTATTTGGTTTTGACTTTTTGCCTAAGGAAGTAGAATTGCCCTCTTTGGACAGTACAGTAAGGATCTAATATGCCTCTTGCAGAGAACACTTAATGCTTCCTTAGATGATTTCACACAGCCTCAAACACCCATAATTTACACACTTGTCTTAGAAATTCATGTGACACCTAATCCAAGCCTATGGGCAAGGGCGAGAAGTAAAATAACCCATTGTGTTTTGATAAACTATGTTTTTATGACTACTGCAAAGCTGATTCTGCAAAATTACCTTCTTGCCTTAGGTAAAGTCAGATTCAACACCTGTCTTGTACAAAACAATTAATTTAGAGCAAACAGGCTGGGGTGGTTTGAATTAATCTTTTACTCACACATTAGATGGAGCATGTCGCTGCAATTATTTGAACGAGGACTCCAGGAACTTTACGAGTTATTTCCCGGAGTTCACTTGTGTGCGTTACCGCCGATAACTTCCCGAAGTTTAACTCGGGGAGGTCACGGTAAGGCTCAGAAGGGCAAACCCGCCGAGCCCCGAAAAGCCCTCGTTTGGCTCTAAAACCGGCGGAACGGGGGCGCTGGGAAGCGGCCCGGCCGTCCGGACCCTGCCCCTCCGGACCCCCGGTGGCCGCGCTCAGCCCGGGGATCCTGGACAGCCCGAGGATCCTGGGACAGCCCGGGGATCCTGGACAGCCCAGGGATCCTGGACAGCCCGGGGATCCTGGGACAGCCCGAGGATCCTGGGATAGCCCGGGGATCCTGGACAGCCCGGGGATCCTGGGACAGCCCGGGGATCCTGGGACAGCTCGAGGATCCCGGGACAGCTCGGGTGGGGGGGGGGGGGTCCTGGACAGCCCGGGGGTCCTGGGACAGCCCGGGGATCCTGGACAGCCCGGGGATCCTGGGATAGCCCGGGGGTCCTGGGACAGCCCGGGGATCCTGGGACAGCCCAGGGAGCCCCGGAGAGCCCAGGGAGCGCCGGGCAGCCCCGCGCAGTGCGGGCGGCCGTGACCCGGGGCGGGCGGGGGTCAGCCCGGCCTCCGGGCAGCCGCCGCGGCGGGGGCGGTGCGGGGTGGCCGCAGAAGCCGCTGTCCCCGGCGGCGGAGCAGCTGCCGCTGTCCCCGGCGGCGGAGCAGCTGCCGCCGCCCCTCAGCGATGCCGCCGCAGCAGGGCTCTGCCCGCATGCGGCAGCGCACGGTGCTCCTGGTGGGGATCGCCGTCCTGCTGGCCGCCCTCGTCCTCGCCGTCGTGCTGGCCTCTCTCCTGACCCACGGGAGGCACGAGGTCAGTCCCCAAATGCTGAAGTGGAAGGACAGGGGAACCACTAAGAACTTGCAAGAAGTCATCCTGGGAAGATGCTACAACTACATCACGGCGCAGCACCCGGAGCTGGGGTGAGTAGAGGGGTGGGTCGTGCCTCAGGTGTGAGGTGAACAGAAATGTCTCTCGCCTCCACCTGGCCGTGGCCACGGGGTTTGCAGTGGCAGGGAGAAATCAGGCGGTTAAGAGCCCCCTTTTGTGGAAAAACGTGCAGACGGAAGCTCGGTGCCCCAGTGATGGCTTTTTAAGGAAACTATCTGCAGAAGCAATAAAATTAACACTAATCCTAGGTCAAAACAAAATCATAAATGGATTTTGCAACTTCCCTAATGTCAGCTGAAATAAAAGCTGAATTCTAACAGGTATGAGTACATGGAGGTGAAGCAATTTGCTGTAAAGCTGATCTGCCAAAGTCTGTAATGGGACACTGCAGTCCTGTTACCAAAACTACACAGGAGAGAGGGAAAGGAGAAGGCTCAACACAGATTTATAGGACAGAGAAAAATGTAAGAAAAACATTGAGAAGTATCCTGGGGTTTTCTGAAAGTGTTTTTAGCATTTAGATAAGACTTCTAGATGAGCTCAGAGAGCTTGCACAGAGAAATAGAGGTGGATCACAATACCAGCTCAGCACTGAACTTTTCGGTCCCTGGAAACACCTTCCCCTGGAGGTGGTCCTTGCTCAGCTCATCACAGCAGGTAGCAGCAACACCCCAGGCATCCCATCCCTCTTCTCCTGCAGAAGAGATTCCATGGGCCCAGGTCTGTGGCAATGTATTAGAGCTGAGAATTGATTTTCTGATCCCCTTCGTTGAAGAGAAAGGCAAAGTATGAAATAAGGAATGCCCCGGGGCCCCCAGCTGGTACTGGGAACACCCAGACCCTTAGGACGGGTCTCTCAGCAGGGAGCCATGCATCCCGTCTGTGGCACCAGCCACCCTGCTTTGTGTCTGCAGTGAGCCTCTGGCAGAATTTTCCATCACTCTGGAATTTTCCATCACTCTGAGTGCTGTGGGGCTGCCCCACACCTTGGCCAGGTGACAGAACTGTCCCTGGTCTTTGTCCCAGAAAAGGCAATTGCCACCTCTTGTTTTCATGACATTGAGCCGATGAGAACAAAGCTGTATATAGTTTGCTTGCATTTGGATTTCTTTTGCTTTGGATATCCTGCACTGTATGAAAAAGCTGATCTGCAGTGTTTGAAGGGTCACGTGGAAAATCATGGCCGGAGCACACAGAGACTTGTTCATGCTTTACATTAAATATTTGAGTGGCTTTAGTGAGGGGAAGGAGGATTCTTTTGCAAATAAAATTTTAAAGCTCCTGAAATTTGCAGAAATCATATACATGTTTCTAAAAGGATAAATTAATTTGTTAAAGGATTATACACTCAATATTTAAATCTGAAATTGTTTTCAAACCTAATAGCCTTCATTACATGGGCTCATTTCATTCAAATTGGGGTGCTGAAGATATGAACTACTTTTGTGTGAATATGCTTTCAGCCACAGCCATGTGTGTGTTTTCACTGACAACATAGTCTGAACCTGGACCACAAATATCTCTAGGAATGATTGTTTAGGCAATTAATTCAAGGGCAGTTTTAAAAATATCACAAATCCATTATCACAAGTTATCTAAAAAGTTTGTTATTGCAAAGCACAATATTTTGGGCCATTCATAATCCAACAGTGCTTAATACCTTTGTGGCTGTAAGCTCACTTTCTTTCAGATTAAATGACTTCTGAACTGTAGGACCCTTTTTTGTTTTATTTTATTCAAGAGACAATTTTTTCTGAAGCATAGACCACAGAAGAAGGAAAAATATGCTTGTTTATGTACATCTGAAATGTTCAGAGGTTTCCTGAATGGAGAATTAATTGCAGGTGCTTTTCTGGGAATCAAACCCAAGATTGCTCATTTCTGATAGCGCTGAGCTCTGTGCGGTTTGTGCTGTAACCAACCACTTCCGTCACTGCACTTTCTGCTAATGACCTGGGTGCCTTTAGGACACATCAGAGAGTGGGATCTTTCATCCCTCTCTCTTTCATCATTAATGTAGGCCTTGGATCCTCTGTTGTATGGGATCTCTGGTGCACTTAATCAAAGATAAGAGTAGGAACAGAGAACTGCACAACCATGGGCAGTCTTATGAGCTGGGCAAGCTGTGCCCTGTACTCTGCCAGGACTATTGCTGCCACTACTTCCCACCATGGGAACTTCCTTATCTTGGTTAGAAATCTTCTCATTTTCTCATAAATCTATCCATATTCTGTTCTTACCCTTTTAATCTTACACTGACACAGGCATTTTTTTAAAAAGATCTGCTTTTATTAAACTCATGGACATTTCCTTGTATTTTTACTTTTTTTTTTTTTTTAATATATCAGAGTCACTAAGTTCCACCTTTGATGATATTTTCTGAATATAAAATCTATTCACTGTGGTAGTTAGTGACATTTACTACTTTTGGAGTTCCATATTTCAAACTGGAATAGCTGGCAGGCTTTGAAAAAAAGGGGGTTGTTGACATATGACTATGGATATTATACTTGTTTCTGGCTACCACAGATGGATTTAACAGAGTTCTACAGCCTCCATTTAGCTCTACTTTTGTGTCTGTGTGCTGTAAATAATTTAAGAAGGTCTCTGACATGTTAGTGTCCACCTTCACTATCACAGCTCTTTAATCTTTGAGGATTTTTCCTTGCACTTTCCCTCACCTTACTGGAGCCCTTATACCATCCACAGCCAGCTCACTCTGGTCATGCTCTTCTATTGCCCAATACGATCTTTGGGCTGAACCCAGGACCAGAGGGGCCACTGAAAGACTCTTGCTGTCTGTGGTTGAGTTTTGTAAACACCTCATGCAATCAGATTTTATCCTGTTGATTTGATTATTCTTCAAATTCATCAAAACTCTGCATTGAATTTGCTCACAAAAGGACATTTCTGTGGTACTGTATTACAAGATCTGTCGGTAATCATTTTGTTCAACTGATTGCGTGCAATACAATCCTCAGGCTTATTTCTGCTGCTGACTGGCTGACTCTTAACATTTGTACAATGTACAATTTGTACATGCAATTTACTCAGTCTTCCTGACTAAACTTTGTCATGACAAAGTTCATGAGGAAGAGAATACCAAACATTTCAATAAAGCATTGTCAATATTAGCCCTATTTTTTAAGATGAAATGTGGATGGTATGGCAGTGGGCTTTAGGGGATCTGTTCCCTGCATACAGTCATGCACCTACATATTGACAGTAAAGAATGATATTTCTCTTTTGACTTTCCTGGAAAATAATGGCTCCAAAGCAATAGTTTGTCACATGGCTTGGTAGTCCGACCTCTTTTTTTTCAACATTAACAGAAGCTAGAAGTTCTGATTTCACTAGTCTTGTAAAAATCCCGCCTGGCCAGTATGTATGGCAGTTTTGGCTGAATAAAGCCAAAAGCAGTTTGATCTGAAGAAACAATTTGACCTCCAATTGCTTCGTCCCCTCTTTCCAGTAATACGGACTCCCTCTTGTGGCTAACAAACCACTTGCAAGTCTCACCTCCAGTCCCATGCAATGCCAAGTTTCCAGGGGTTTATTTATCCCTGGCACAATCAGAGCGGGGAGGGCAGCAGGCTCACCTGCACAGCTCAGGGGATTCAGCAGATCCGTGCTGACAGACACCAGTTGTGGCGACATGATAACTCACCCTTCACTCGCAGGATGCTGCTTATGATGGTTTGGCACCTTTGTACCTGTTGGGGCAGAAAAAGTGGCAACAGCTGTAGCCTAAGTTAACTGGTTTAGGTTTCCTCTTCACCACATTGGAATTGGCAGGCTGAGGTCAGGAACCAGCAGCACTTTGTGACCTGGGGAAGGAGTGGAGAAGACATGTTACCTGAAAGGTCATAGTCACTAACGCCCAAAGCATAAACAATGCTTTTTTTTTGAATCTAGAAATAACTGATTTTACATTTGCAGCTCTAGAGAATTTCCATTCTCAACTAATGACTGCTCCCCCTCACAACTGCAGTCACTTCTCAGTCTTAAATTCACAGAATCACAGAGTAGCAGAATGGGTCAGGTTTGAAGGGACTACAGAGGGTCAGCTGGTCCACCCTCCATGCCCACACAGGATCATCTTAGAGCACAACAGGCTTGTGTCCAGAGAAGCTGGCAAGGACCTACTACTTAAAAACTGTTTGAAGTCAAACCAACTTATTTTTTGTCTAACTTCTGACAGGAAGAGGGTACCAAGGACACAGACAGGGAGCAGTTTCAATAAAACGTGTAACTGCAGGGCAAACAATGCCACTGTGCCTGAGTAAGCAGTGCAAAAACCTGATGATAAAGCTGAAAGTGCAAAACTTCAATACATTTTTCATGCAATCTTGTGTGGACACAGAATGTGTTTCCCCCTTAAATAAAATTAGATCAACCAATGTTGCTTTTATCATTAGAGGCAAATCCTGTTGTAACAAATTTTAACAGTCTATAATTCCATTAAATTTAGTAAGAGTTGGTGCATATCCAGGAGAGCTCTGTCTCCTGACTGCACAATCATGAATGCATTTTGCCTTCCCATTCCTTTGCAGCCTGTGGAGATGGAGGTATATTTTGTCAAAAAGAACATATGGACTGTGATTTTGTGTGAGATATTATTACATTCACAGCTTAATTTCTTCCCGGAAGAAATCTGGGGTTTGTTCTATGCTTGCTTTTGCATTTTGCCTTCATGCTTTACTAGGCATTTTTAATCTAATTTCTTTATGTTTGTTCACTGATTGTTAATGCTTTCACATCAAGCATGGTACTAAATAACCATTATTTGATTCAGTGGCACAAAAATACTAGCTGTATTTTTTATCACCGTGATATTATACTGAAATTTACCTGAGATTAGTTTTTTTCATTGAGAAAATATGCCTTACATGAAAGAAACCATTACTGAACCAGTCTTCTGAAAAGTATGAGTTACTACCCAATTGTAATGCATTAGACCCTCTTAGAGTGCTCTGTAGATTTCTAAAGCTTCCTATTTTGATATCCAGCTAACTGCAAAGGCTTTAGTGTTTCTTTGTTTGAAAGAAAACACTTTCTAAAAACAATCTGTTATCATTGCTGTGCCATCTTTTCTGGTCCCAGAGCAAACAAAAGGCTTTGTTTGCACTGTCTGTGGCAGAGGACACCGGGGCCTGGTGACAAGCTGAGCGTGACCCATCAGTGTGCCCTTGTGACAGAAGCCAGTGGGCTGTGTGAGAAGGAGCACTGGCAGCAGGGGGACAGAGAGAGACCTTTCCCCTCAGCTCAGCCCTGGGGAGATGTGTCTGCAGTGCTGGGTCCAGTTCTGGCCTTGTCACGATGAGGGAGTCAGGGACACACCTGGAGCACATCTAGGGAAGGACATGAAGATGACTGAAGTGTCTGAGATACAGAGAGATGTTGATTAATAGGCGTTGTCCAGCCTGGAGAAGGGAAGGCTCAAGGTGATAAATACCAGATGAATGGAACAAAGAGAGTGTCAAGCTTTTTTCGATGGTATTCAGTTGCAGGACAAAAGGCAATGGACATTTATTAAAGTACAGAAAATTCTATTTAAACATAGTGAAAAAAAAAGGATTTTTTTTACTATGAGGGTGATCAATGACTGGAACAGGTTGACTGGAGACTTTGTGGAAGTTCTGTACTTGGAGACATTCAAAACTAGACGGATCCTGGTCCTGAGCAGCCTTGTCCAAGAGCGAGGCTGGACTAGATGATCACCAGAAGTGCCTTCTTTGTCTTTCATTTCTTAAGCAATGCTTTTAGACTTGTAAAAAGCCCACTGGTAAACTAGGACAAAAAGCAATGAAGAAATGTTTTGGCTCATCTCTAATGAAAATGGTGTTGATATTTTGTTCCTACATCTGTTTTGTCTCTCAGCATTAAGATGGGCACTGTATCATCATAATAACACACTGCTTATTAAAATACCCAAGTCCTAACATTTGTGTATGCCATTCATGTTCCCTTCCCTGCTTCTTGTGCTTGTGTGCTGACTTTAATACCTTTTCTGCGTTAGCTTTTGTCATATAAAACCTGCATTGCTCTGCTTTTCATTTCTTCTGTCCTTCAATGTTTATAACAAGGTTTTCTTTTACAATTGTTTTCCTCTAAATTGTATACAAGTGACTTCAACTGTTCTTGTAGTTTCTTGGTAGCAAAGATATCATTATGACTATTAACAATTGTTTGAGTCTTACTTAAAAGTACACTTCTATTGAAATATGTTGTACTGAGCTTTAATGAGGAGCTGGAATACAATGTTTAGTAGGCACAAATAGACAGTCATTAGTACTTGAGAATATTGAGGTGGGGCTACTGGCTCTGGAGTTTGTCCTTCAAAAGAATCCTTGTGCTGCTTAGAGCTAGTTTCCATAACTACTCTGATCTGTGAGGTGGGACTCTATTTGGGTTTTGTTGTCATCTCTTTCTAAAGGAAGTTTGTTAGAAAGAATTATTTTATTTTTCTTTTAGCAAGAGACAAGTTCATAGGGCAGTGGGTCATTAGCATAGATTTATTCTTGACATAATTAATCAGCAGCATATTTATTTCTGCTCTTCTGGACCATAAATGCCACTGGTAGGCTGTGAAAAGCCATCCAGTTCTGTGCAAAGCTCAGGCTCAGTTCTGTGCTGAAAATCTACCCTCCTATGCTGTAACTCCACAGGCAACCCAAGGTCTGAGAGTCCAGCAAGTCTACTGGGGAGATGTCAAAAGATACATTGTCTTTTGTCCATGGCCAACATCAATGTACTGCTAAGGTACAGAAATGGTTTTGATCTGGATTTATCACTTGACAGCCATATGTCAACTCACATATCAGTTTTCTATTTTATCATGTAAAAATTGTTATTAAATGACTCTATATTTCTCATATACACAAACTTTTTACATTAATTTTGCAGTGTATAGGTATTTAATGGTTCTTATTGCAAGATTCCATAGGATTCCAAATAATTTTTTCACATTTAGGTTAGTTTACACATATTGCATCACTATATTAAAATATCCTTGCAGTCAAAATCTCCTTTGATTTTAACTCCAGATGCTAGAGAGAATATTATTCTGTCTGCACTGACCTTCTACGTGTTAATCAGAAGTATTTTCTGATGAAATATGTTTCAACTTAGTTTTCCACCGTAACTCTTTGTAACTATTTAGTCGTGTGCACTCAGTTAGTTGCCTGCTCTTTACCTTCTCTCTTGTTTATTGATTTTATAGAATTGTCTCTACAGAGCAATGTCTGGAGGATGTCTAAATTATAGCACCACCCTAGGATTGAAATTATTAAATGTTTTTATGAGCTTGCTGCTGAAAAGGGGAATACTCCCCCTCTATCTCACTCTCCCAATTCTCTACCACTTCTCTCCCACTTTTCCCTGCTTCTGCTCTCCTATAACATCTGTAGAGATGACAGTGAAAAAAACCCCCACACTCAGAGGTGATATTCAGCTAAACTCAGCTGTTTAACACCTCATAGCACCATGAGGAAATATAACTTGCTATCTCTAGGGATAGAAGGAATAGATCCTTTTTTCCTCTGGGGTGAAATGAAAGTCTGCCTCAAGTATCCAAGGATAAAAACATGCTAAAGATACATCCTCTCCTCCCAGGAGATGATTACAAAATAAGGAATTATCAAGGAGTTCACTCACAGACGTACAAAACCTCCAGTCTGTTGCCTTGTCTGTCAAGAGTCCTGCTGACAGAGTCCACCCTTGACTTCTCCCAGATTACTGTATTTATGCCACATTCCAGCAGTTTTAGTTCTATTAAAAACAAACAAGCAAAAAAACCCAAAACAATGTAGTTCAAGTTAATGTTACAGGTAGGAAAAAGTGAAAGTGCATTAAGCCATTGAATATTTTTCTGTATGTACTTTAATTTAGATCACTGTTATAGAAATGTTCTTAGAAGTTTAATATTAACATTAAAACTCTGATCAAAGGGTAAGATGCCAGCTGAAATTTATTCCATCTGTATCTGTTGATTACATATCCCTCGCTTGGAAGCTTAAACTATAGAGCAACTATAACCCTCTGTCAAAATGCAGTCCAGGTGAGACTTCTACTCTTCTGGAGACTCTGTTCCATTTACAGAACATCTCTGAAAACACCACCTGCTCTAGCAGCTTGTTTTTTGATCCAGGGAGGCTGAAATCCAGGCAGCAAAACAATCTGCTTGTGTAGATGTACTCTTCACTGGTTACAGCTGCCACCTCTTGGCTAAACCCTTCCCAGAAGGGTGATGTCTTAGTGTTGTCCTGCAGCACCAGTTCCTGACTCACATAAAATACTCCAGGAGCTATAAACCAAAGCCACAAATACTCCTGCCCTTAAAACCTTCTTATTGCTGCCAAAGGTGAAGGACTGGTGTGATGAGGAGCTGCCACTTGCTCCTGTCATTGCTGTACAGGAATATACAAAGCCCTGAGGTGCACCCAGCAGCAATCTCCCTTTGTACTTTTTCCAGACCTCCAGGCTCCCCCTCTTTGCCATGCAGAGTTTAATTGCTCTGCCTACAGGTAACCTTTACAGAAGCCATCTTCCCAGAGGCAGAGTTCTGGATCTCCCTCTTCATGCTCAGTCAGTTCCTCCAATGCTTCGTTTACTGACTTTTGAACTATTTAATTAGCAGAAAGCAATACTTACCAAATCAAGCTGCCAAAAAAAATCAAGCATGTTGTTTCCATGTTGACAAAAAGTCTGTTACTGTAAGTGCTATGGTGGCAGACACTTTGCAATAATTAAACTAAATGGGAAATGAAAGGCTTGTGCTTACTGAAGACACTGAGATTGACAGATCTGATTTTTTTCCTTCATCTTTTTCCTTGCTAATCTTCCCTCTTTCCATTATCCTAACACGAAAAACAGCAGACAGCAGTGTCCTCAAATCCTCAGCAAGGACAGTGTTTTGACTGACCTTTCTTAATTCATATTTGTCTGATAAAGATACCTGATGGGAGGTTTTAGGTGCTGCAATAATAACAGGGAAGCCGATCCACTGTATGCACGTCCCCATTTTCTAGCTCCATACCCTGGAGATGGGTTGTGCTGTCACCTGGCATGAGGAACCTTTGGGGCTGAGCTCAGCTACTGCTCCTGAGGAGCTCCTTCTTCCACCCGATGGCAGTGTTCTCCTTGCTTTTAGCTTCCAGCCCAGCTTCACTCCAGAGACGGCCAACCACAGCTGCCTGGGCTGGCCTTGGCTGGCAGCAGCTCCAAAAAAACTGCTCCAAAGCAGCAGTGACACAAGGCAAGGCTGGAAGTAGGGAAGGGAAAGCTGAAGAAATAAAACCTCAGAAATATTTAGGGTAGAAAAGGTAGCAAAAGGATTCTGAGTTACAGAGGGCTTTCTCTCAACACAGGCATAAACATTACGGGTCCTTGTATAAATTCTGACATTTCATGTGAGCTATACATAAGCTCACATGAAAAAACAGATTGACTGTAGATTTCACTGCTGACTACAGCCATCACAGTTTACCAAAATGCAGCAGATAAACTGACACAGGCAAAGATGGGTCTGTTAGATGCAGAAATGTTGCTACACCATTTAGTTCCTTTGATACGCATTCTCCATTTGAGATATCCGGGCTTTTGGTGAAGGCCGTGCCTTAGATCCCCAGGAGAGTGAAAACTGGCTTTATGTCTTTAAGGAGCTATGTTATAACCACAAACATCTTGCTGACTTTTTAAAGAGTCAGATTTCTGAGTGCTTGGGTTCATCACTGTTTTGGCTAGTGGTGGTGGCAAATGAGAAGGATACACGAATTGCAGAGGTTTGATCACTGCACAGGTCAGGTACATGGGCTCTGGGGACAGTTTCCAGCTCAGGGCCACAATTAAAAACTCAGAGGGGCCTGAACACATTGCAATGTTTTAGAAATAAAATCCTGGACCTCGGGCAACCTGATATTGATTGCGAAGGAGAACAGGTCTCATCAGAAAAGTGTCTCTGCCTGGAAGGTTGATTTAAAAACATGGGCAGAGTTGATTGAGTTCTCCAGCACAAAGTCTGGAAGTAATTCTTTACTTGTAAATTTGAAATGGGTCCCATACTTAAAGCATCTCTTTCAAATTCTTGAGTAGAAAACTAAAGGCAGCACAGCCCAAGGGAACACTGCCCTTCTTAAGACGTTTTCAGCATTCAGTGTCAATCCAGTGCTGAACTGAAAGCAAGACATTGCTCATGGTGTAACTGAAATCAGCAGGGATGAAACTTACCCTTGATATTATACCAATTAATTCAGTTTCAATTGGAGATGAATTTGCTCCATCATGTCCAGTTAAAGAAAAAAAAAAATAATTGTAAAGCAAAGCAAAAAAATCTATAGTAACAGTGATTTACTAGATAGTTCAATGCTACCCTGTTCCTTTCAGTGCAAGGATATTCTTTCAAGGTTAGCCAGACCAGTGTATAGATATGGAAGAAATAATGATGCAGAAGCTGTCCTTTTTTCTGATATGCACATTAAAATTTGGCTGCTGGGATAGATGCTAATGGAAATATTCTTGGCCCCAGCTTTTGCTTGATAGATTAATGTGATATTTATATACAAGGCAAATGAATAGAAATATTCAAATTTACTGGAAAATGCAACTTCTACCCCAATATAAGGACAAATGGAGGATATAATATATAACATTTGGATTTAATAAGGAAAAGTTTATTTGTATCCCAGCCCTTATTGTAGGCTATACTGAGTTCAGGGTAGAGTCTCTGGCTCAAAAAGGTTTTAAGGGAAGTTCTTCAATCCTTGTTTTCCAGAGAAATGTTGCAGTTTTCAAGTTTACAGAAGAGTGCATGTGTTCTTTCTCTTTGTTATTATTTTATTTCACGTTTATCAGCATTGCCTAAAATATATTCATAAAAATAAAATGTAAAAAAAATAAACACAAATTTAGGGTATATTAATGTTACATATCACTGAATTTGGATCCACTATTTCAGAGTCTATAGTAGAATAAAATGCCTTTGATATTTCAGCATAAACAAAGCTGTCCTCAAAGGAAGAAGTCCATTATGCCTGAAGAGACTATATGGTATTTGCAGATAGGATGCAGAATTAGCTCATATACAATCCAGAATACACAAACAAAAGCCAGAGAAAGAGAGGGCCCAAGGCCCACAGCAGTGTGGGACATAAGAGTACTCCCAACGGGCTCCAGAATTATTTGAATTAGATAAATTTAAATAACTGGTAGAGTGAGGATCTCTTTTGCAGTATTTCTTCTGTGACTTGGGAGAAGTTTTAAAAGAAAAGTTTGTTTCTCAAGCATTTTGTTTTTTGGCAAGGCACATGTTCTTCTTTCAACCTGAAGCTATTCTTGCTGGAATTTTTAGCATACCGTGTGCCAGCAAACTTCTATTGTTTCTGAAGGCCCAGAGCTATAGAAAGTCTGTGCCCTCACCTCTGCTCGGTGTGAATTAAACGTTTCACACCAGACAAGTATTTACTTTCTGGAAAAAGGTCAGGTGAAAATTTATTAACAGAATCTACCTCAACAATGAGACTGGAAAGAATGGCACACCTTCCTGGGGCTGGGATTTGCAGATCCTCAAGTCTTCTCACTGCTTATCATATGTAAACCAAAATCACAGTTCTATGTGCCTGGTAATCTCTTTAGGATGTGAGACAAAATTTGTGCTTCATATCAGAGAAATAGCTTTCCAGTGGCAAATCAATGATTTATTACTATTCATTTGTAAAAAAACCCCATGTTGATAGGTGAGGACAGCAAAAAGAAAAGGTTGTTTAGGTTTTTTATGTATTTTTTTTTACATTGATGATCAGTATTTCTGAAACAATGCTGAAATTTCCAAGTTTCCATAAAAGCCCATCTTCATGACTTACCATTCTTCCCTGTGTTACAACTAGCAGTACCACACCGATTAGCAGCAGGAGAAGAGCCTCCCCCACTTGCAGGCTAAGACCTACCAGGTTTTATGACATTAAAAATGCAATTTGGCTCAGCTCTGCCAGGACTGTGCATAAAGACTCTTCTCTCAGATATTGGTGGCATTGACACATGTCATCCAGTGCTGAGTTTGGTGTCCTGAAAGGCTGGAACACTGATGCTTTGGATTAGTGACTCAACAATCAATCTTGACATTGTCATGAGTCACCTGGATGGTTTTCTTTGTGCCTCTCACGGCCATGACTTGAGTCTAGCAGAAGAAGGGCTTTATATTATGTTTATCTCCTACCCCTCTGCTTTGGAAATAAAAAACAAAACAAAACAAAAACAAAAAAACCAAACATGTCTCTTTTATGATTTCTTGAAAAATGTTTTGTTTTCTGAGACCAAGCATAAAAACTTTGCCATATGAAAGCATAGATCACTGGGTACCCAGCTGTCACCTGTGGCTGTTAATGTTCTTACATAAAGCAGATTTCAGGAGTAGCTTAAAAAAAAAGGAAAAAAAAAAAAAAGCCTGCCTGGAGGACAAATCATTTGACAAATTAGAAAGTGTGAGCCATATAAATGTTTATGAGATGTACCCGTGCTTAAAGCCAAGCTCTACAAATTGTTTTTATGATACCATTGACTATGCAGAGTAAAGGGGACAGCTGCCTATTCCGTAATGTCACCCCTCAATCAGCAGGAGCCCTCTCTTCTGGATGATTCAGTGTGTCCATATTGTAATCCTTAGTGGCAGGGAGATGTATTTACAACTTCCTAACCTGTAAATAAAATATCAAACTTCGGAGCACGGTCTCTGTGGGTTATTTACGCTATGCAGCCAGAGAAATGTTCCTCCAGGAGAAAATTTAATACACCCAAGTTAAGTCCTGTTAACTAAAGCATGAATTCTTGCTGACACAAGATTGCAACAGCAAAACAACGACCGTGCTCCCTGCAGCACCCACAGTTTGGCTTCTTATTTCTACAGTGATGTGACTGAAAGTGCATTTAGGCTCTTGAATGAAAGATAAGAGTTCTGTGTAAAATAGCATTGTTAATCATCTTTATTTACCAAGAGATAAATTTGGTTCATAGAAACAGGAGGTGTGGTCTGTAATGCAACTGGGGCTGGCCCTGTGACAGACAATATGACATGACATGACATGACATGCGAAATTTGGGATGTCTTGGTTGGCCACTTAGCTGGAGACCCTCCAGGCTGATATGCCCTGTCCCTGCTCCCAGGCTCAGTTTCAGACCACAACAGAGGGAGAACCTTTCACAGGCACAAATAGTCATAAACATTTAATAACTGTGTTTTAATCTTTTGGCAGAGATAAGGATTGTCAAAAAATATGGGAATCATTAAAAGATGCGTTCATTTACAAGAATCCCTGTAATATCACACCAGAAGATTATCAGCCTTTAATGGAGCTAGCGAGTCATCCTATACCCTGTAACAAGGTAACAGCACAGTGCAGGGTGGGCTGTGGTGGGATGCCAGGTCTGGGCAGTGCTCGGAGCAATGGGATCTCACCCATAACAGCTGTGAGGGTCTGTAGGTTGATGAGGACTGTTGCACTTACTGCAACAGCCCTGCAGCTACACCTTTGGACCCCAGTAACCCTGTTCATAATCTATCACTGGGAATCACCCCTGTGTAATCACCCTTGTCTCAAGCCAGGATCATCCCAGTGAAGTGACAGGGATGTCCCCATTCCCTGAGCACAAGGCTCTGTAAGGAGCATGCCCTCACGCTGTTAGAGGGACACTGCTTCCAGAAAAGCAAACAACAAATTTGGTATATATCCTATGAAAACTAGTCAAACCTTTCTTTCAAAATCTTTTAAAAGCTAAACATGCCCCTTTTCACAAAAAAAAAATAAAAACACACAAAATATTCTGCCAGTGAGACTGTTCAAGTAAGAACTGACCCACTAGGGTGAGCTCACTGCATTTCAATAAAACTAAATCTCCTTCATTATCATGAACTTTCTGGTTTTCTCCAGGAAAGATTTCTGACCAGCTGTAGTATAGCTATCACTTACCAGACATTGTACCTTATTTCACAGTCACTGTTTTGGAGCAAGACAGGTGACCTCGTTCATCGTTATACAAAATCCAATCAAAATTTCCTTACCTTGGAGGACACCTTGCTGGGTTATATGGCTGATAGAATTTCATGGTGTGGAGACCCCTCTGCCCCAGGTAATCTACACCTAAACATAATCCTTTTCACATTACTTTCTAGTGATTTAGTTTAAAATCTTTACTGTCAAATATTTTGGAAGTCTGAAAATAATACATATTTCTCAGGTTAAATTAAAAACCACCACAACTTTGGATGTTATTTTAACACCAAGTTGTTGCTTGGCCACATCTAGCTCCCTTTACTCTGTTTGCTTGCTTCCACCCTGTGGTTCCCATGGGACAAACTGCAAAGCAGGAATGTCATTCAAAAAGGACCTGGCCATGGGCCAGTCAAAATGCTGGGGAAGCGTGCAGGTGCCTTGGAGGTATTGCTGCCCATACGACTCCTGGGTTGGTGCTTAAGGCTAGGAACCTCTAAACTGGGCTGGAATTACTGAAAATGTTGGGCAAAGTTTAATTTTAAAGTGCATTCAGACAGTACTTATCAAGGGCTAACCTGTTTCTCACATTTGGGACTGTGTGTTTTCCCTTCTCAGTTTTCTGAGAATTATTTGTGATATGGGATCTGCAACTGCCTCCCTGAAAAGACTGTGAGCAAACAGGAAGACCTTTGAACAGATGCAAATTCCTCTTCCTTTTAGAGTCCTCTCCCCATTTAGCCTTCTTGCTTTGGTACAGGGGAAATCTTTTTGCTCACAAAGCCACATAAGCCTTGCAAAAATATTCACTCTAACCTTAGCTATTCTATTAATGTATTTTTTCTCAGGAATCAACTATGAATCTTGTCCAAAACGAAGTGAATGTGAGAGCAACCCTGGCTCTGTGTTCTGGAAAATGGCATCCAAGATGGTGAGATCTAGACTAAATCTCCCTGAATCCAAAAGTGAGGAAAGGCACTAAGTTCCTGACAGGGGCAAAATATATGATTTTGCAGATTGGACTTAAAAGATGGAATAATAGAAGTTGATGAAAGCTTTAGCTCCAGGTGTTAAAAATCACTATGTTGGAATTCAAGGTCCCGTATTTTACGTACAACATTTGATGTCCTTGTAGTTTGGGCACTTTTAGTTGTCAGAGGCTGAGTGTCAGTGTCTAGAACAAGTCTTGGCAGGGAGCTGGAGCTCTGCAAATAATACTCACAATTACAACAATCACCTTAATTAAATCACAGGACGTAAATTGCTACAGTAAAATCTATTTTAGCATGCTCATGTGGAAAACAGCACCCAGATTGGCACAGACATTTTCCAAGAGGCCGAGAATCCCCTTGCACTTCCCGGCATAAACCTGAAGAGCACATCCTCCCACATCAGTGCCTGGCAAGGTGCCTGTGATGTCCCCACCCGTAGACACATGCCAACTCCCATCACAGGAATGAGATCCTGCTAGTCCCAATTGAGCAACTGGCCTGGCTTTGTTGAATCAGCACTTTACAGGAACAAACTGCCAGAGAAAAACCTGATGTCCTGTATTACTTTAATTTTACGTGTCTCTCAAGATTTCACCCTTGGTATAACTATTAGTAGATGACTGCCCAGGTGGAAAACAAGCATTCCTGTATGCTCCAGCTCTCATGGATATAAGAAAAAGTCAATCCACCATTAAAAAAAATTGTTTTGTGGGTAAACTATGAGTGAAAATGGTTCAGTTCCAGAGTCTGTGAGAGAGAAAACCACATACAGACTCAGGTTTGCTCAGCTGCAGGCTTCCTTGCCGTATAAACTTAAGATCTACTAAAACTCATGTTTATTACATTTGAAAGTTACACATAATGAAACTTCCTGAAACTTTGCAGCTCTCAAGATTTGAATTTGCACCACACTGTTTAAGAGGACATGAAAGTACATTGTTGATAAGTACAGTCACCTGCATTAAGCTTTTTAAAAATTCTTTGCCTTACCAATGGATTTGGTGTCTAGAGTAGGTACAATATAGACTTTAGTAGTCTTTAAATATTTGGACATGAGTTTAAAAAAGCAGTGATTACATGATCCAGTATGTTAAAAATCAAATCAAACAAAACACAGTGATAGTTTTACTAAAATATCAAGAGAGAAAAATCCCAGGCCCAGGCCACAAAAGAACACAGAGCATGAGTCACAGGGAAACAAGTATGTGATGGTCTGTGTATCCTTAAACTAGTGATACCTCTGCTCTGGCTTGTCCTTACTTTCTAAGCTAAAGCAGTCTGAGGATTAATGTGAGTTCCTACAGACAGCTGCAGCTGCAGGGGCTCTGGAAAGTCCTATAAAAACTGAAACTTGACAAGCTGCTGTACCAGTCCCATGCAACCTTAGACTGCCAATTCATAGCTGTCTGATGAGGCTTTATCACAGTTTTGCCATAGCCTTCAGAGGCTTTTATTTGCACTGAAATGTTCTGCAAAAAACTACCCAGATCCTGTGCTGGTATTAGACAGTTCTGAGGACATCAATGAATTCCAGCAGCCCCACGTCTGCCATGGCACTGTGTGCAGTGTCAGAGTGTAATGTCCATTGCCTTGGTTCAGTTTGCAGAAGCAGCCTGTGGTGTGGTTCAGGTGATGCTCAATGGATCAGTAGAAGCTGGAGCTTTCAGAAGCAGCAGGTATTCACTCAACACACAACCATTCATGTTTCTGTGGGGTTGCATGTGGTTGTCTGCCTGTGAGTCCCACTGCAGAAGGGATTTTGGTAAAACACCTACAATCAGCCCTGGCTGTTGTAAAGCTGATTCTTTTCACTCCTATACAGAGACTGTAACTGAAATCCTTCAGAGGGTAGGTGGGTGGTGTGTTCAAAGGAACTTGATTATTACAGTTTCTTTGATTTTACTTCACTAGACTTGGCTACTTGGCTGGAAGTGCAGTCTTGAATAAGATTAAAATATGAAGAATATGCTTTCTGGGGGAATAGCCATGGTCATTTCCCTGGCACTAAACCAAATCAATAGCCAGGAAACTGAACAGGAGAAGAGGCACTAAAGATGGCAAAACTTCAACGTGTTTCTGTCTGCAGGCAGTTTCAAAACTGCTTGCAGTTCTCCTGAAATAAGAATGGGGAGACAACATTTGACCCTAAGGCAATTAAGTAGTCTATGGAAATCCATTGGCAATATAATGTTCTCTCACTGAGTGTAATAGCACCAAAAAATAAGCACTAGTGCTTGGGGAGCATACTCTCTACATCTTTCTGAGATAACTAAAAGTGTTTTGCTGTTTCATGTTCCATTCTTACAGCATTTTTGGAAGTATTGAGATCTTTAACCTGGATCCAGATAAAGTCTCTAAAGTGCACATTTGGCTTATGCAAGACATTGGTGGACCTCAAAGGTAAGTCACACTGGTGTACAGGGAGGAGCAGTGTGTGGAAGGCACAGGGCACAGCTCAGGTCTGACAGCAGCACTCTTTAACTCTTGAAATCTGCTTTACACTCACATTCTAGGTGTTTACTTTGCAGGAAAAACCAACATTTGTACTGTTATTTCCTCTAGTACTTTTTTAGGTACTGCTGAACAGTTATAGGTGAAACACAGTGACATGTCCCTTGCTTTCAAGAGGTCCCATGACCTTTAAGTTCCTTTCAACTCCATTGAGGTCCACAGACCTTTGCTATACCTATAGCAGCACTGAAGTCAGAGATCAGGCTATGTATGCAAGGATAGACATGTCCATGTATCCATCCAAACATGGATATGTTTGTCCACAGGAATAGTGTAATTATGCTGAGCACAGACATTTTTGAATAACAGAACAGGTTGTGCAGTCTCCAGGACATACTCAAAACCTAACTGGGACTTGGGCAACCTTTTCCAGCTCATATTGATTTGACTAGGTGATCACAAGCAGTCTCTTATTACCTAAATGATTATGGGATTTTTAATAACAAATAATTAGAAATAATTTCAAAACAAATAATTTCAAATAGTTGAAATGCTTACCATGGAATTACTGATACCAGAACAGCAACGTCAAATCTCATCTGAGCCTTTCTGAGTGATATTTTTCATCCCAGTCAGATTCATTTGCAGATCTACCACATTTGAAACACCAAACATGAGGCTCTGTGCCTTTGACCCCTCCTTTCAGAGCCAGTTCTGTGGCTCACATGGTCGTAATGCAGTGCCACAGTTTTTCCCATTCTTAGCGATCTCCACGACAGAAACAGCAGCTTTGGTGCCATGGATCAGGATGCAGGCTGTGATGATGCAGTGCAGCTCAGGAAGGAGCGTGGACCTTACTCAGCCTCGCTCTCTGGCACAGTTCCAGCTCCAGTGTTGCAGCCCCTCTCTTAGCCCAGACACCAGAAGTGTCCCCTTTCCACATGAGCTGGCACACCTGCCATGGCTCACAGGTGTGCATCTGTGCTGAGATCAGCATACCAGACTTAGTCTTCTGGTCCTTTGCATAGTGGTTTGCTGAAGAAAAGGAAATGGAGTGATCTTTACATCAGTTTCCCCAGACATGGCACTAGATCCTTTGTCCCATGATTTCCCAGCATCAGAAAAGCCACCTTGTTCCCCCTCAACAGCTTCAACAAGGCAGTGCCCTGCCAGCCCTCTTGCTGGACACATCCTCCTCCTGTGACAAGTTCATAGCAATTTTCTGTTTATTTTCTACTTGCTTCTAAGGAGACAGTTGGGAGGTAGCCCCAATAGTATGTATTCCTTATATAATAGTATGTATTGTATCTTCTGATTTGTATTCCACATGGAATCACTGACAACTTGTAAGGTCTGGAGAACAAGAAAAAGCTGGCAGTGCTCTCCAGTGATGTCATATCTTAGGAACTGGATTTGTCCCCAGTAGTAGAAGTGAGTCCTATACTCTGGATGAGGAGATGATTTTTACCTTGAGGTAACAGGTCTTTGCCATGTCTCTGTCTGTGCCTATGACATTTGTCAAACCTCTCACGACAGCTTTGGGGCCCTTGGGCTATTTAATTAAATTAAACATAAAGATCTTGAAGGTATCAGAGTGTTACATGCTTCTTGAAACCTTTATCTGGATGGGAAATAAATACATAAGTTAGGGCTTCTACCAATGCAAAAGTGGTTGAAACAGGCCCTTGCCAAAACAGAGCAGCAGCTGCAGCCATAAACTGAGTCAAACAAACAGGAGGTGGTCATAGCCTGCTTCCTCCCCTGCTTTCTCTCAGTTTCCTATTATCTTACTTCCTACCTGGGACCTAGCTGCTGGTTTTCATGGCTGCCCTGTTCTCATCACACAGAGGACTTGACTCTTTTGCCCTTTGACAGATTTCAATCAGCCTTGTATTGTGCTGCTGTTGCCACCAGGAGCAGTGGAGCAGTTCTAGAGCGCCCTGAACTGTGAATGGGACTGAGTCATGTCCCACAGATGTCCTGCACAAAGCTCTCATGCAAGATGCACAGCTGAGCATCACATAGCTTCTACCAGCAAGGGCCCAGTGGTAGCCAAAACTCCACAAACCCAATGGACTTTACAGCACATTAGCAAACAAGCTTTTAAAGAATCTTGCCTATAATAAAGCAGTGACATAATGTGGAATTTAGGTGAGCTGATTTACACACAAGGAACACAAGTAACTGAAGCTTTCTCTCGACAGTGAATCCTGCTCAGGTCATTCCATTCAGAGGTTAATCAGCATTTTAGAAGAGCGAAACTTTAATATCATCTGTGAAGACAATTACAGGTAATTATCCACTCTTATTGGTGGTGACTTTACTAACATAAAACTAATATTGCAGGTTTATGGTGAGCTAGAGCAGAGTTCCTCCGTACTGCCATGGCATCCCTCCAGTGTGACTGGGTCTTTCTCAGGGGCTTCCAGCCAGGCTGCAGCCCTGGGGTTGGCTCTCTGCCCTACACTTCTCATTGAGCATGTTCAGTTGTTTCCAGGGAGGGAGCAATCCAGCCACCAGATTTTCTTCTGATTGGGCTTTTACCTAAATGATCTGAACCAAACAGGCAGCTTTCCTCCCTGCTGCATACAGATAATGCAGGGTGCCAAGGGTGGTCCTTACTTCCTTCACCATAGTTTGAGCATGCTTTCTGTCCTGCTGCTTTGTCAGAGAGTGAGGCATGAGACACGATAAGCATTACTAATTTCTATCATGAACTATTGTCTGGAGCAAAAACAGGAATCTGGGAAACACCAGCCCAAGTCCTGACTTGCCTGAAATCTCCATCTTCCTGCTGAGGAAATACGAAAGCCAGAGACCCTTTATGTGTGGGTTCAGAGACCTTCACACAGAGCAAAATTGTTCTTTAGAGACATTAGAAAAGTAGCAAACATTCAATATTGCTGATATCTTATCTGTCAGGAACAGCTTTTCAGTGTCAAGGACTCATACTTGGGTGAGAACATTTCCAAGGTAAACATAGATTTCTATTAACTTCTGAGTTTGTGACAATAGTTTAAGTAAGGAAAAATTGGTCTGCAAAGGAAAAAAATGGTAGGTCTTTAAATCTGAAGGCAGAGCAATATATTCCTCTCTGGGTATTGCTGAACCTGATTAATGGGTGCTCTGCACTTTGTAAAAAAGTTAGCACTGATGTGGTGCATAAATCTGCCAAATTGTGAGCTTACTTTCTTTATGGGTAAATGGAACCTTTAAATAATACTCCCAGGACCTGTAAGTAGGTACAGATTATTTCAGCCTATGATGAAATAAACTACAGGGCGAGGCAGGAAGGGGAAAGATATTGTGTTAGACCCCTTGTGGCTTCACACAGGGAGGAACCTGACACACTCATTGCTGTGTCTCTCAACACGTAGGGCTTTTTGTCAAAGCTCAACTAACACATATATAAACAACTGGGCGAAGCAACATGGATAATTAATTTTACTATTTAATGTGTATAATAATAATAAAATAAGAAACTTACAGGTAAAACTAAACTTCAGGATAGAGTATGTAAGTTGGCTGCACTCCCCTGCAGTCATTGCAGACAGAACTGTGTCAATCTGTCAGCTGCGCATCTGCTTTTGCATGCCATGTAGCAGCAACTGGTGCTGGTTATTTTCTCTTGCTTTTGTCCATGCCAACAGTGTCTTCCAGAAGTACCTTTAAAACTGGATTAATTGGATGCATTAGAAAAAAAAAAATCTCATCATATCTGACATTCACAGCAACAGCTTTCTATTGTAGCAGTAGCGTTTACCAGTGAGTGAGACAGAAGGTGAACTTCCAGCATGGCAGGAATTCCACAGTCTGTGTAAGAGATCTTTCTTCTTTTTCATAATTATTTTTTATATTGCAGCATAGCTGACATGCTGGGAGGTCAGATCCTGCTTTGTTTTGTACTCACTTGCCGTTGTCCCTAAAAACACCAGTTACCTTTTTGCAGCAAGATCAAAAAGAATTACCCTTAGAAAAGCCATCTGCTTGATAAGCACGGATGTAACATGCACTTTGACTTTCACATTGCATTCAGTAACTGTGAAGTAATTCTGTTGTGCTTGCAAAGTGATTATTTGTTACCTGACAATTATTAAATATTTGTTTGGTTCTGTGTCTTATTTCAGGCCTGTTCAGCTCCTTCAGTGTGTGCACAACCCTGACCACACAGACTGCAGGCTTTGCACCAACAGCACAGCAATTCCGTGAAGCAGAGTTCTCCATGTTACTGAAGAATTTTGTTACTTGTGTGTAAAGCTGGAGAAGATGTGGCTACATAGCTAAGAGTGATAGCAGTAGCGTGGTGTGTACTGAGTCCATAACCAGAAATCCTTGCTGTGATACTAACAGCCAAATAGCAGGAGATGATACCTGAGGTGTGGTGCTGTACACACACACACAGTTTCAGATGGGCCAGGGCTGTGGTCAGTGATTGAAGGCAGGTGCTTTGCCCTGGTTTGCTCCCTCCTATACAGCTCCCCACTGGCACAGCCCTGGGGCATGCACAGAGAAGAAAGAGACTTTCCAGGAGGGGCAGCACTCCAAATGAGTGCTCATCTTCCTTCCTTCCGAAAGGTTAAGCAGGAAATGACATGGGCATGCTACACTTTCCTTGCATCCCAGTGCAACCTTCCCTGGTTGAGGGGAACATTGCCCAGTGGCACATGGTATAAATCATGACTTTCCCAGGTACTGTGACACTTCTGACCAGGTAAAGCAAGCAATGGAATAGGCAGAGCAGTTCTTGCCTTTTAATGGGAATCACAGTAAGCAGCTGGTGGGACAGCAGCTGAGCTGAGCCAAGGAAAAAACAGAAACTGCTCAGTGGGTTGTCTGCACCTGTAAGAACTGCTGAGTGTGCAGCTGGGAGAGAAAATAGTGAGACTGACTCAGATAGCTCCATTAAAATCCTGCTGGATACACCATTGCTGGTCAGATTACATTTTATTCTTAACATAGAAGTAAACACTAGCCTTCCAACTTTCATAAAAGGTCTCTCAGGCCACAGCTTGGCCACCCACTGGAATAGAAACAAACATCAAACGGTTGCCACAATAAGGAGTCTCTCTTGACCTACAGTGAAAGGTGATGCCCTGAGGTGTATAATTCACAAGCACTGAGGTACCATAGTGCACTGAAACAGGAGGTTTCACTAATTTGCTTTGATTTCTATTTTACCTGTCTCAAGTGCAGTGTTTATAGCAAAACAAGTATCTGAGGCCAGCCTGTGGCCACAGCTGTAGTGCCGCTGTGCAGTGCCATTGGCACCAAGGGGACAGAGCAGGCTTTGCTGCAGATATACTCCTAGCTGCTGAGGTATGACCAGCAGTTGCCAAACCTTTAGGCAGATCGGGGTTCCCATGATCCCACAGGGAGAAAGTTGTACTTCCACATGTTTTAGTGACTACCCAGATGCAAAATATTGTTATGGAACTACACAAACTGGTGTAATTTTGGGCATCTCTAGATAAACCTCATCTCTTAGCAATAGAAGGCCTGCACTGAACCTGGCTGGACCAACCCAAGACCTCACCCATAATGTTTACATTAAGTGAAATGTATTTTTATTTACAAGCTGTTACGTAACTACTTAGATGAATCAACATAGACACATACCACTACTTTCAAATAGGTTATTTCTATCAGTTAAGAGTTTGTCTTCATGCTCACTTTTGTACCTCTTCTGTTGCAATATAAAATATTGACTGTAAAATCAAGATCTATAATAAAATTGCTGATGACAAATGTTCTTAATTCAGTTTCACATTGTACGTAACCCCAGAAAGTCAAGAAAGAAAGATTCTCAGAAGACCAAAATAGGCCACTTCCTAAAAGCAACTCAGAAATCTGTTCAATGTATGAAGCACTATATGCAACCACCCAGGAGAGCAGAGAAACAGAGCACGTCCTCGCCAGGCTGCGTTCTCCATCTGATACAGAGAAGTCATTGTCTTTGGAGGTGGCTGGAAGAGAAACATCCTGAGTTTTTATCTTGAGCATAGATTGTTCTTGGCCATAATAGTTAAGAAAGATGATTGTTCTTGTTGGTGGTTATGTAGCAAGATGCTAAGAAGCAAACTGTGCTTTTGGAAGCTGAGGTGCACAATTAATATGGGCAACAGTGCTGGAGTAAGTGATGGCTTTGTAATGCAGGTGGCTGGCAAGTCTGGGCTGCTTGGATCACATGCATGGCAGAACATGAGCAAGCTCATTTCCAATAAACATTTTTATTATGCACGATCACACATCTGAAATGCCGTGCAGACATGCCCCACCAGAAAAGTATACTTGCAAATCCTATTGCTTTGCTGAAGACTTATCAAGCAAAAAACCCTCCCAAACCAAACACAAAGTGTTCCAAATTCACAGAAAATAACTAAAAGGAAAAATTACTATGCATTTTCACCACTATTTGGAAAAAATGTTTCTTAATGTGGTTTGGAAAAGGTTGGGTTTTGAAAATACGCTTTTAGTCTGAAAAAGCTAAGTCTCATAATTTGTTCAAGGTAAATAGGCTGGCTTATGCCTCAGGCCCACATCAAACACTGCTAAGGAGTGCTGCCCAGAAACACGAGAGGAATCTGAGTTACCGGGTGATAAGGTGATATCAATGTTATCGCTCCCAGAACCACACAGAGCTGGAAAAGCTACTTCTGTCGCCCTATCACAACAGCACTGCAGCTCCCCTGGGCTTTGATGCACTTCACCTGGCCAGAGCCTGCAATCATTAAACTTACTAGGAAACAAATATAGAAAGATTTCTTCTCCTTGGCAGCCAGAACTTGGCCTTATGTTTGATTTAATATAATATAGAATGGTTTGGGTTGGGAGGGGCCTTAAAGATTACATAGTTCCAAACCCCCTGCCATGGGCAGGAACACCTTCCACCAGACCAACTTGCTCAAAGTCCCATTCAACCTGGCCTTGAGTACTGTAACATGGGGAAAAATCTTAGAGAGGGGCTTTTATTTTGTTTATATGCATATTGGCAGCATATTGTGCAGTGGGTCTGGATCCCCCTGGACTCTGGCAACAGGGGAGTGGTTTTGGATGGAACCTGAGGTAGTGGCAGCACTGCAGGGTCTATCAGTATGAGGTAGAAATTTCCCCTTACTTTTTTTGGGCTACCCTTCATGCAGGTACCTGGGGAGACTCCCTGATACTCAAAACAGTGACCCTCAGACACTGGCTCGCATAAAAGATCTCTGTAGAAAGAATAGAAAAATGAGATAACCAAGCATTCAGGTGAACAGCTGAATGTAATAAACTTTCTCAACACCAATATTTACAGGCTTAGAATGACAATTAAATGGACTAAGAGACTGATCCTTCCTATTAAATAGCTTGAAAGGAACAATGGCTAATCTAAGGAAAATTCTTTGCATGTGAAATCTGAAGGCTGTTGAAAAGATTGAAAACAAATAGCATGTCTGAGTGGTTATCCCTCTGCATCACCAACAGAAATTTCATTAAATTCCTGATGAACCAAGAAAAGCAAATAATCTGGGGTAATATTTTTTTTCCTTTTTTAGGAAAAAACCAAACACCTTATATCTAGTGGAAAGAAAGGTGTTATAGATTGAAGAGCATGTTTATTTTCAGCACTGCACTGTGGAGCAGGAGAAGACAGCTGCCTGCTTGCTGCTCCTCCTCTCTCCTGTGGCAGTGATTGCCCAGATCAGGAGACCCAAGAAGCACATGGAGCAGCATGTGCTCCACACCAGCATATTTCACAACAATACAGCTACTTTCCCCCTAATTCAATTAAATACTGGGATTTGAGTGTGCATGGAGGGAGAGTAGAGGTGAGAGGGTTAAAATCCATGCTAAATACTTTAGATAGGAGTCCTGCCATTTAAGGGTAGTCACCTGATTGCGCACTTTATAAACAGAAGGGCAAATCAGGCTCCTCCTGAAAGCACTTAACCTGCTCTGCAGCAGGGAGGGCAGCACAGTAGGGATGATGCGCATGCCAACACAAGATCCTTATCTCTCTCCACTCCCTATGAAAGTTTCCTAGACTATCAGCTCAAATTCATAAAATTAGCTTCCGGGTGGTTAAAGTTGAATAAAATTAACCTCAGATGTATTTCCCTGTGAGAATATTGCAAAGCAGCAAAAGACATCTAAGCATCCTCTCAAATGCAGCAGATAAATGGTTTTTGCAAAATGTTTAAAAATTATAATTTTACAATCCATTTTCTGAGTATCTAAAGTCACAGTCCTAAAATTCGCTAACAAGTTCAGGAACTGACTGTGTGCTAATGAAGTCTTTCAATCAAATGTAGTCAATTAGAAAATCTTCATTCTGCTACAGAAAAATAAATTGTTATTAATCTGCTCACTCTACTTCAGATGTTTTTTCTTTTGACTCCCTGAATTTCCAAGACTGAGATCACATTTACTTGTTTTACAGTTTTGTTTTTCTGCACATGCCATACTTCCTTAGATTTTTGGCCTTTATTTTCTCCAACTTATAGGCGCACAGCCAAAATTATGTATGGAACTGCCATGAAAAAAGATCTTACGATTTCTTTCCAATGGCCTAGTGGAGTAAAAATGCAAGGTGGAAATTATATTTGCACCTTAAATAGCTGAAAGGGTCACTTAAAAATGGTGGGGTGGTTGTTTCTCAATGAATCTAGAAATTAATTACTCATTAAAGAGAGTGGCAATAATGGTTTGCAGAGGACTGGGAAAACTCAGGGGGAAAACATTTTTCCATTCCCATTCTTCTTGGAATACTAATCAAATCAATAACTCTCCATTAGTTAGACCTGGGAGCTCTGCAGCTGAGTTCTGAACATTCAGGGAATGAACAAAAGGCTTCTCATCTGAAAACATCAGCAAAGCCATGGTCTCTGTGGGTCAGACACAGAGGGGTGTGTAACTCACAGAACAGTCGTTTGGAGCACACTGGGATGGATGATAAACCTCTTGGTGACAAGGCCTTGCACAGAGCATCACTTTGTGCAGTGATAGGTTACATCCAACATTAGGTGACCAGAAGGAGCCAGCTTTGCTTCCCTACCTCGGACCTCCAGCAACATCAGTTTGTGGTTATGTGCTTGGTTTACAGTAGGGAAACATTAAGAAGTGGTCTAGACAGAGATATATTATAGAAATAAATACAATTGTAATTCAGATTACTCATTCCTTGTGCTAAAAATGCTCTAAAAATAGAAAACAGGAGGACAGTTACAGTCTCCAATTTTTTATGTTCCTTATTTTCTTGAGTAATATCAGACACTGCTGATATATGATATGTGGGGCTGCTTCATATAAAGAGGTAAAATAATAATACATGGCTTGATAAGTTTAAGCAGGTCCTGGTATGTTTCAATCTTTTTTTCATTAATCAACTACGTTTTTGTTTGAGCTGCAGCTGTATGAATGTATTATGTAGCCAGGGATTAATTTCTATGGCTTCTAGGGACTTGCCATGGGATACTGGTCAAACAATTTAATCTTCAGGTTTGAGATTTCCTGCCTAAATGGGTGGCATGATAAACTGATATTTTAAAATTTTAAGATCATAAGGGTTATCATAATGTCTCAACTGATCTTATGAATATTACAGCTTTTTAGTTTCAACCTGTGTCATGCCTCTATTTTATCCTCAAATTGTGCTTTAAGTAACACAGCTTTTGCAGGGCAGCACTGGTCTCACGCTCTCTGATAACATGAGGCAGTGAAGCACTTTTCATCTCAGGCTGTTCCAGTAATTGCCTACCATCATTAATGGAAATTAATTTATAGTTTGCCTATATTGGCCTGGTTGGATAGAGCTCTGAGCTCTGGCCTAGTGAAAGGTGTCCCTGTCCACAGCATGGGAGATGGAATTAGATGATCATTAAGGTCACTTCCAATTCAGGCCATTCTATGATTCATTCTATGATTATACTCAGGTGTTAACAACTTCCTCTTATATCCTGTGTTAAAGATAATTTCTTCTGTGGGGAAGGGCGGCTTCTCCTCTTCATAGGAACTCTTAATCCAGGCACTTCTCATGCTTTTTTCCTGGTGAATTAGAGAGATCAACCTCTGTAAACATTTCAGGATGATACATTTGCTAGAATCTGTATCTTTTTTCTTCACCCTTTCCCACTCTTTATTATTCTTTTAGTGCAAAGGTTCACCTTGTATTCCCTGTGGGCTGTTGACTGACACAGCTAGACTGAAATGCAGTCCCTACATTTACTGTGTTTATCAGTAATGAGTTATAATAAAATGATTACAGAAAGTATTCACAAGTTTGCTGGGGCAAAGTTGAGAGGCCAATTATCTACTGTACAAAACCAACCCAGTTGTTACAATAACCAGCAGAAGTGGGTGGATTTTGTAGTTAAAATACTTGGCTGCAGGGATGTTTCAAGGAACCTCTCTTTCAAATATCTTTCATATGATCTATTTCACACATTATTTTTCATAATGCAACATCATGGCATCAATAAATGCACTATAGTAGGCAATTTTTTTTCAAATGCTTCAAATTACACCAGAATGCTCTCTTATCATTCAACCATGGTTAATTGATTACAAAATAACCTTTCCCTTTAATTATTAGCTCAAACATTCTAGTTTACCAGAACTATAACAAGCTGAGTTTCTTTCTAATCCAGACCTTTTGTCACTCCATCTTCCTCAAGAAACAGAATGCTACACAGTAATATACCTTCAAGTACAAATTATATGTATCAAGCTTTACTTATTAGCCTTCCATAAAGCCTTAAAGATTCCATCAGCATCAACATTTGTCTGTCTCAAAATACCAGGAGAAAAAGAGTAATCCTGGGAAATTAAAGACCTCTTTACCAATGTCTGAGTTATTTCCTGATTTGAATACTATGCTGAAGCACAGAAAATCATGGAAACATAGCTGTAGATCTGATGATGCTCTACAGTCACCTTTAAATTCCCAACCCTCCCCCAGTGCCACACTTGTGTGCTGCAAATGCTCCACAAGTGTTCCATTTGACCATAATTCTACTCATTTTCCCTCAATGCCATTTTTACTCAGTTCTCCAGTAAAATAGAGATGTCCATAGGTAAGGTAAGTGGAAGGCACAGCATGTGGACTGTAGGATATAACTGAACATTGAAGCCAAAAAGAGATGATCTGCATTTCAAAGAAAAAGAGAAAAATCACTTAATATTTGATGTCCTTTTGGTTTGGACTGTTTGTGTTCACAGTTTCACAAAATTGTCTCAAAGGAGCAGAGATAATTTATTGGGAGACTGATTTTGATCTCGGTATGTGCAGCATGATAAATCATGCCAGTTTAAAGATAATTCCTTTTTAATAACAATGTCAAAAATTATACAATCCCACAGTAGAAACATACCAGTCTGCCTCGCTAAAATTGCATTTCACTCTTTTCACTGACATAATCTTCAATTACTTCAGGAGAGGTAACTGTGGTCATGACGTGACATGATGAAGCTTGATGTAGTAAATTAAAAATGAATAGGATATTATTTGTATATCACTGCCTGTATTATTTTCAGCTGTGGGTGAGTTGTACTGAATATTAATGCCTGGGCTGTCTCGTGAGGTGACAGGCACCCCCGGGTCAATGAACCCACAGCAATCTGTTGCAAAACATCCATCCCCAGAGATAAGAATGTTGTTGTTACCTGAATTCAGTTAAAACCCTGGTTAGTACTGACAGGGATATTCCAGTTAATCATTACTGGGACAGAACCCAGCCTTTTGTGCTGCTTTGTCCCCAGTTCCGAGTCCAAGCAGGAAGCAGCCCAGCCCCAGGCACGGGGATGGAGCAGAGCCCCTCATGTCCTGCCTGTCCTACAGCAGCCCAAGCCAGGGCATGCCAGGATTCCTGGTGAACACCACTGCAAAGAGCGGTGCTGACAGTGGGAGACTGCCCAGAGAAGGAGAGCATCAGCCATTCCCTGGGTCTGTTCAAGCCTGAGCAAGAGGAAACAAGAACCACAGCAGGGTAAAGGCCCCCAGTGGCTGGATAGGAGCCCTGTCACTAGAGACCCAGCATTTCCCAGAAAAAAGAGCTGTAGGACGAGTGAAGAAATATGATGCATCATTGGCAGGGGTGAATTTTTATTCCCTGTGTGATTGCCAGGATTTTTGATTGCCTTAGAAAAGTCGGTGCTTGGTAAAAATGTTGTAATCTCTGAGAGATTTCACCATGCATCCTGCAGCTGAAAGTGCAGCCAGAGGAGAGGAACATTAGCCAGCTGATGGCTGACCACTTTCACATTTAGCAGTCAGAAAAGCTCTCCAAACGCCCACATTTTTTGCTTCTCAGAAAATGCAGAAAATTTAAATTAAAAATCACTGCTTGAATGAAATAATACATATTTATTGGTAATTCACACACATTACTAATTATGATGAGGGACTAGCATAATAAAGAACTTTTAATTTTGTAATTATATATTTCCCTGTCATGAATATAGTATCTTAACACAGGTCTCAACAAAACCACAGCTCTTGTTACCAACTAAAACAGAACAAACTGTTCCCTATAGAAATATTGCTTCATGGGATGTTCCTGCCTGCAAAATTTGCAAGATAGCCTCAGGTAAAGGCTCTTTTCCTGGCTATAGAACTAAGCAAACAAAAGCTGATTGATGTTGGATTTTGACCTGTCAGCTTCAGTTTTAATTTTTTTAATTTTCTGCAATCAGCAGGTTCTGTGGAAAGCATGCTGCTTGCAAGCCATAGGGTTATTTTGGGTAAGCCTTTCAGTGAAGCAGTAACAGAAACTCAATCTGTGACCTGTAGGACCTTGGACAATGGCACACATCAAAGGCATATGTCTAAACTGCAAGAAGCACAGATAAGATTAGCATTGGTGTCACACACTCCTAGAGCTGCTGTGAGTTTGTCTCTGCTCTGTTTCCTCTAAGAAAAGGAACATACTAAACTGTGGTTGCAGGCAGCATGTGAAGTGACACAAGTCCAAAGTATATTAATATTCTATGCATTGTCATTTCCCTCAGCTCTGTTTAAACTATGAGGTGTCCAGAATCCTGGGTGAATGCTGCAGTCCTCAGAGAAATCTGGGGCTACATTTCTTGATGGAAAAATAGGTAAAGTTCAGGCAATGTCATGCACATTGGTTTTATGGTTTATTTCCCCAAAGGAAAATCATGCTGCAACTGCTTTCTCCTTCCCCCCATCTTTATAGTTTTTACTGTAACAGGTTTCTGCTGTTACTAGCAAACAAGGTATTCAACATCCTCAGGTAGGATTAGAGTGCCTGTGCAGGGCTGCTGGTGAGCTGAGCCCATGCAACCCATCCATTGCCTTCTGCAACAGTGCTCTGCATGACCATTGCTCTGCTGCTGCTCCTTATTTCCCATCTTAACTCCTCTCCCAGATCTTGCTGCTGCTGATTCAAAACACCAACACCTTACCCCTTTAGGGTACTCTGTACTGCTGCTTGTAACAAAGCACAACAAATATTTGGTTACATGCAGTCAAACACGTTCCTCATGTCCTGAGGCACTTCATATTTCTTCATTAACAGATGATAGAGAATAAAAGAGTAGTGAATGACTGTAGGCTTTTGAATAAACTGAAGACTTAGGCGTGACTGTTTGAATATTTTGTTACACATTTGATCCACCTCCTCACATGAATGGCCATTAAATGAAAGGTTTAGCACCAGAATTTATTTAGAATTTAGAATCACTACTTGATTCTATTGTTATATTATTACTGCTCTTTGATTTTCCAAAAAATTTGGGTGAAGGCAAATATTTTATATGTACAGCTTTGTGATAACTGTGCTGTATTCCAACAGCATTTAACTTGAGTTCATGTCTGCCATGCAGTAGAAGCACAAGCAAAGTTCAGCTGTAAGGTGTATGAAAGGGATTAACCTCCATCCCTGGGATCTTTCTTGGAATCTGGTGTTTTGCCTCCAAGGCAGGATGAATACTGCAGAGCTATCAGTGTAGTCTAGAAATCCAAAGAAACAGTGAGGCCAAGGAAGTTATTTCTAGCAAGATACAGATTTCAGTAATTTAAATGTGGATGTAGAAGATAAGAAATTTTTAAATTGTGTAGAAAATTGTAGCTTTTGCACAAGCATTTTAAAAGCCTGCACACAGTGGCGACTGGGACTGCTGGCTTATTTCATTTGTAGCATCCATTGGTCATGGATTTTGAGATGATGACCACAAAAGTGACACATGAATTTCCTGGTGGGTGAAAAAGGGTATTTTCAAACTCTTTTTCCAAACTGAGCTTTACCTAGCAGCTCACCAGTAATGATATCTTCATCAGACAGACTTCACTTCCTATTAGCATCGCAGTGAGACATCTCCTTAAATGTCAGTAAAGCAAACTGGATCCTGGAAAGAGCCAAGAAAGCATCGCTCGTATGTCCTACTTGTTGCCAGACAGATGCATATCCAATGTGCAGTAAATCAACTGGGTGCAAAAGGAGCATTGCTAATTGTTTTTCTACAGTGATTTTCAAAAGAGATCTCTTTTGTAACTCATCTGGAGCCCCTGAAGCTCCTGAATGGTCTGCACTGCAATGCACTGCCCAGATTGTGCCTGTTATTTGCTGTTTTCTGTGCACCAGCAGCATGTCTGTTTGGTGATTTAGTACCATATGACTAAATGAAACACAGGAGAAAGAGAACTAAACAGCCTCCATCAGAGCTTTGAAGCATAATACAGCTGCCTCCAACTCATCATCTGATGGATCAAACCCAGAGACTCCCAGATTCCATGAAAATATTTTTTCTTACGGCATTAAGAGTTCAGTGGTCAAGTTTTAGAGCACGTTGGTTGACTTTGGAGAACAAGAGGCATTTGGAAACACCACCACCCCAAATAAAGGAGAGAAAATAGGACCATGAAATTGCCTAGTCTCAAAGATGTTTCTTACAAACATCAGATATGTTGTAGTTTCTTGCATACCTGCGATTGGTGGATGAAATCTGAGGTGACTATGATGAGCTGTAACTCGTCATAGTTGGTTGCAGTAACATTTAAACTAGTGAGAACATGCCTAAAGAAAGCAAACATTTCAAGTGTTGCTGCAATCAGTGAAGTTTGTTTCCTTCTGTGTTCAAATTAGGAGGAATACTGTGACAGCAGCCACTGGATTAAACTTCTGCTCACTACCAATGACCAGCTGAACTCTGGGCTGCAGGAGAGTAGCACCCTTAAGGACGTCCCATCATCAGCAAAAATCAGGAGCCCCCAGCCTAAGAGTGGGAATAACACTCCGTGATAACTGGATGTCCCAGTCACAAAACCAGACAGAATGAACACATTTGGATCTTTTTAGGCAGACAGTGGTTCCCTACCCATCAGGTCAGGTACATTAGCTCTAGGTACCAGTGAGGTCATACCGATGGTGTGTGCTGAACTCCTGCAGCAGTCATGTCTTGTATTCACGAAGAAGCCTAAAATACATGGCCTAAAATACATGACATATGAGAGGGTGGAAAGAGAGAGATGTTGAGAGATAGACATTGATTGTGCCTCTGCTACTTTCTCCTTTGATCCTGTTTTCAATTTTTCAATTAATTCTATTTGCAAGCATGTAATTATTTGGCCTCCTCTGACTTATTCATCAATAGTAAATTACAGTAGCTATTTCAAAAGATGAAATTAATCCCAATGATAGCCAAAGTTACTTCTGAACTGTGTTTATGCAAGTCCAGAGGAGCTTCACTAGCACTGAATAGACATATGTCCTTGGAAACGGTGCTGTTGTACATGGCTCAGCAGGAAAGCACAAGGCTTTCCACTCAAGGAATACAAATGCAAAGAGAAGTCAAATTCAACATTCAAGAGATAGGAAGGGTGATATGTAGACAGGTGCTATGAAGAAAGTAAGAGAGTTTTAATCTCCAAATACCTTTCTGTGCTTCCAGAAGGTGAAGCCAACACACTCCTGGAAATGTCAGCTGTACTCTTGCCAGACCTGTCTACAGGAGCAAGTAGGGGGATTCATTCAAATTCACATGAGGCATTCAGGTAGGGTCACAAGCTCCTACATTACCAGTCTCTTTTCTGTGAATTACACTTTTATTCACCACTAGGCATCACTCCCACAGAATCTCATGTGATCATTTCTTAACATTTCTTTTGCAGGTACATTTTCGCTCTTTTATTTTGAAGAAGCCAACTTTACAATTGTAATTTCTGCTAATACTGCTCACACTTGATTGCCTGGTATCTCTCTCCTCACAGTGTAAAGCACTCAAAAGTTGTGGATCGCCCTTTTGAAATTAGGTTAGAAAACAATTTTTAAGGTAATAATAAATAGGTGGCTCTTTCTGTTTGGAACTTGGCTTTTGAACTGCTGATGCAGACTTCATTTATGTTTTTAAGCCTTACACTGTGAGGGCAAAGATACTCACATTTTCATAGGATTCTGTGGATGGTATTATAGATGAAACACCAAGCACAAGGATATTCAAGATAATACCACTGGATAAGAAAACTGTTTCTAATTGTTAATATTAAATGTGCCTCTCTGAAAACAATGCTTTTTCTGCTTTTGTTTTAAATTTGTAACTCTTTATTTATTTATTTATTTAATATCTTCTCTCAAAATAACAGTTGAAAATTGCCTTAATTCAGACCTGGGGGCCTTCAGTAATATTCTTCCAGTCCCCTGCCTATGTGAGATCAGCCACACCAGAGCATTAACAGTCAGGGCACAAAGCAGTGTAAGACAGTGAAGAAAGCTGCATCTGACTGAAATTCCGAGAAGAGCTTGGGCAGCCCAGTGTAATTATCTCTCTGGACACTGGCCAGGACATCATCAGCCGATGTCCTCACTCGCAGTGAGAGTGGCCTGGGAGCTCTAGAGACCCCGTACAAGCAGCAACCTGACCACTAACCCAGATGGGGGCTGTGCACCCCAACACCCCGTCTGCACCAGCACGTGCCCATGTGTCACGGTTTCTTTGGAGACAATATTTCCTCTGGAACTGCACAAAATCCAGCACCCCTAGTGCTCCACTGCTGTCTGTCTCCGAGCTTATTCTTTAGGTCTCTTCTGTGCAATTTGCACATGTAAATGAGGAATAGAGTGTTTCTGAGTGTAACACTTAACCTGGGGGCCTCCCTGCCAGACACTGAGGACTGCAGGCGCTGAACAAGCAGCACGAACAAAGCTGCCCTGGCACATACATCTGGTGGGATTCAGCTGATGTGCAGGGGCCCAAAAGCAGTGCAAGATTTTCCAGGGAACCACATCACCTCTACCTAGAGTGACTTTAGAGACCACAGCACCTTCAGGCAAAAAATGTAAAGGTAAATCATATTATATAAATAATATTCTTGTATCTAAGCACACTTATTACATATTACTGTACATATTATGGATGTATAGAATACATTCCTGTTACAGATAATATTGTAATTCCTTAATTTCAAGATTAATTTTAACATCAAACATTCTGGCTGGCTGGAACAACTCTCTCCTTGGCATACACAACGCACCACAGAGTACTTGTATGTGCACACTGGTGGATGGTTTTGAGCAGGTCACATGCTCTCATGATATAACCAAGTCCCTTTGATGTGTCTGTTTGTTGCCTGGAAATCAGTGTGAGACACATTCCACTGGGAGCTTTGGGTTAATTAAGTTTATAATTTCCACATGGGGCCTGGTATGATCTGTGGCCAAGGCAGGCAGGTAACATTGTTTTGATGGGAACATTTCACTGTTCTTCCACTTACTATCACTTCTTTAAAAACCAGGTATTTCCAGTGGGGTTGATGAGCAAGTCTGGAAGAAATTCTGGTGGCTAAATAAAACATATGCTTTACATAGATAGCAGTGTGTTTCCAAAGAAATGCCTCAGGTATCAATCCTTTTCTAAGGGATAAGCTAGGCCCTAATGCATCCTTTCCTGCTACAAAGCTCTGTAAACAGATAAAAACTTTAGGTCATGGCCAGTCCCCTCTCTTTATCTGTGACCATGTACTGTCTCACTGTAGTAATAGCAATGGAAGGAGCAGGAGAGACACACAGATATTCCTCCAAGCTCTCCACATCTTCAGTGTCTGATAGCCCTGAGCTCACTAGGAGTTTGCCTTCTGCCTTCTCCTCACAGGCTTTTTGAAAAGAGGTGATGACTGCAGCCAGGGTTCAGAGTTCCCCTGCTTGGCCAAGGAGGGAGCAGAAAGAAGTTCCAGGATGTTAGAACACAGAAATGCCCTAGGATTTGCAGCATTTATGGTGATAACAGGCAGAGGACATGCATGCTCTCGTTAGGATCATCATCCAAGGGATCAGATTGCAAGGAACTGCTGCAGGCTGGAACTTGCTAAGTTCCCCATCCTTGAAGCTGGATTTTTCCTTTTGATCAATTCCTGTTATGGTATCACCCTTGGAATAGCCTGGAGGAACAAACTATGTAATATATCGAATTGGAATGCAAACCCAGCAAAGGTATGAGTGAGGTGCAGCAGCAGCCAACAAGTGTTGAGCTGCCTTGCTCAGGGCAGCATCAGAAAAAAAACAAGGCAAAAGTGGAAAAGGGAGGGGAATTTATTATCTAGGTTCAGTTCTGTCTACACAGAGGGAGCATGGCAGTATGAAATGTGTCTTGTCTGAACACAATCTCCACTATGGTTGGTCATTCCCAGGTGAGGTGATATCAGGTGGCAGATGCCCATTGGCCCCCTCGGGGGAAGAGGAGGGTGGGGAACTCCTGGAAGCAGGAAGGCTGAGTCACTCGATTCTATTCTCCTTCAAGCAGTCAAGCAACACATGAGATTAGATATGTAATTTGTCCTGTTGCCAAAGAGGTAAATGAATAAAGGAGGTTGCAAAAGGAATGGAAACTCATTCACATGAAATTGTGTGTGAAGGTGGGCATACAATACACTGCAGTAAATAGTAATGAATAAAACTCTGAAGGAGCTGAAATGTACAGGTTATTAGGTAGTGCTGCACTGCCACAGCTATTTGCTGGGCACTAACAATGTCTTCCCATTTCCTAGTGAATACAAAGAAATATGTAACTTTTCCAGATAAAACCATCATATGTTGGGAGACAACTGTTGGAAAAATTCCAAATTTGCCTCTTCTCTTTTTAAAATAAAATTGATTTTCTGACTCTCCTAAGTCTGAGGAGAGTTTAAGAATTTCTGGGAGTATGTGGGGGTTGGGTCCATCTAAAAAGATCATCCATCATCTAAAACATTTACCAAATGTATAAGTATTCCATATTGCAGGAGGAGAGAAACTCCCTGAAACATCATCTCTGAAGCTAAAATGAGTTTCTTCTCTTCAAAAGCCCTATCTTTCTTCCCGAGTAAATATTCAAATTATAACACACAGGGTTGTCTGGAAAACAAACTATATTGCTTAGAAAGTAATCTAATTTTTCACCAAGATACTCCAAATAATTATAAAATACCTAGAAGTTAGCTGGATATCTTCAGGAGCAAATCCATGCAGCTCTTATGCAGAATAGTCTAATTATGAGGCATGGGAGAAGGGAGCCACTGGAATTCTAGATCTCTGTCTGGTTGCTGATCCAGCCTCTGATATTCTTCCCATGACTGTCAAGGTCATCCAGCCTTGCTGTACTTTGTTTTCCCAGGTGTAAAATAGGGCAGATTTTTCCCATAACTGACATTAACACTAAGAAGGCTGAGATTGTTAGGTTTTCAATATGGTAGGAGAGAGGACTTGGATCACACACTCAGAACTTAAACCCATTCATTGTTTTCCTTCACTGCAGTCCTGCCTGTACTGCAAGAAAAGGTGTTAGAAAAGTCACTGCCATCAAGTTCTTCAAACATGAAGTTGTGACACAAGGACAACTGGTCACCTGGGACAAAGAGCCAGAGAATAGAGCTCAGCTGTGAACTTCTTCGTAACGAGCAGAGGTCCTTAGATGAACCATACCAGGAAATTTTTATTTATACCAGAAAAGTTTTATTTGACTCCACAATCACCAAAGTTATACTGACTTCAGTGTAAATGAACTGAAGTAAATGAATCTTTGGGTAAATGCCCCAAAGAAAGACTCATATGTGATTGGTGTCAAGTGATTACTTTGTGAATGTTGGCTGAAAAAACACAAGGCTTGGTAAGTGCAAGGAGACCTTAGACCCTCTCAGCCATTTGGTTGTGGTCAGTACAATAATAGAACAGGCTGTAATGAAGTTAGACTCCAGATATATTTGCCTCAGACCCTTCTATTCTGAAATGCACTCTTCTGAAGAACATTCAAAACTATACACTCATGGAGGTAAAAAATTCTTCACTTTGGCTGAGACAGTTTTGAGATCTTTATTCTCATATTAGCCCACCTTCTGAGGAAAAAGGCTGCACAGAGACCCCCTTTTTCTCCTGATGCTCCACACTCCTTGCACAGCTGCTTGCATTGAAGGGGAAATGCATCCATGAGCTGCTGAGAATGAGCATGTTTTCCTCCTGCAAAGAGCCACATGTGAAGATAAAAGTCAGCCCTGAATGGAAACAAGAAGATGAGGCAGAAGAAATATAATGCATGCCTGGAGAGCAACGTGCAACTCCAGCACGTGGGTCCAGGTGCTGACAGTCCTGCACATGGAGATGTAACTCACAGCTCTGGAATCCCAAGCTGGAATTTGCTCTGGGATATGTCACTGGCCCCATGTGCCTGGCTGGCTGGCAGCCACAGGGACAGCAGTGCCTTCTGGCACCTCAGAGCAGAGTGATTGTGCTTCAGGCGACAAAGTCCTCACCATAGTGCTCCTGAGAGTAACAGCAGCTAAGGATAGGTAGGATTGGACATTTTCCAAAATATCTGGAGCAAGTAAGCCTCTTAAGTCAGGCCTGCCCAGTGCTCTGGTTATAATCCAGAACTAACAGAAAGGTGTCTGTATACTGAAGCAGACATTAATAATTAATTACTGCAGTGTATGATTGCTTGGGCCAAATAAAGCTCCTAATGCTTCCTCTGCATTTTTGACTTTCTTATCTCAGCCATCTCCTGTGGTTGTGAAGGTGTGTAGGCCAACACACAAAGTGTCTAGCAGCTGCAACTTACCTGCCCTTTCAGTATTTATGTATTTCCCTTAATAATAAAGAATTGGTAGATGCTTTCCCACCCTACTTGGCACCAAAAGGGCTGTGTCTCCCAGCCTCACAGGTGTTAGTGTTGATGCCCCTTTTTACTGTAATTTTGCTTTGCTATGGGCACCAGTCCAACCAAATTTTTGCTGCATTTATGGCCTGCTAACAGCTACTGTTTCCACAGGGCATGCAGAGACTAGAACTTCAGTAAGAAGAATCTGCTTCTTTTCTTGCCATTTTTACTTGGTAAAATACATCTGAATCTTTCTTAAACACAGTTAGTCTGACTAATAGCAGCATCCCACATTCAACTCATAACTACCCATTTTAAAAATATTCTAGCATTGACATATTAACAGAGAGAAAGAGGCTGTATTTTCTCTAGAGACAGAAATGCTAATTTAATTTGCTAGAAATTATCAGGAAATTGTTTTTCATGAAATTTCAAGTTTCTTCAAGTGGACCAGTAGCAGAAGATCATACTTCTATGCTCACTTCTACAAGAAAAGTGTAAGTTGTATTTTACAGTTCTTCCAGCTGAATTTTCAAAAAATCAGCAGAGATCAGTTGTCATTATTTAGTTTTACATTTTCTAAAGACTTTGTTCTTGGAGTTTTGGGTGGGGTTTTTATGTTGTGGGTTTTTGTTAGTTTGTTTGGGTATTTTAACATAGATGAAGTTTAACAAACAGAAAAAATATTAGTATCTTCCATAAAGAAAGATAAAAGAATATGGAATTTCCAAAAACCATGCAGGCAGTGTTGAATATGAGCTCTTTATTTGTTGAATAAGGGGTCCAGTCCTGGGCCCATGTACAAACTTGTATAACTCATTCTAACCCAGAAACTTACCAGAAAGTTTGTACAATGTACTTCAGACTGTAGGAGAAAAGAGGGAATTGACGTTTCCAAAGTGTTCTGACATCCTTTGGTGAGGTTAAAAACTGATTTGCACACTCACAAACAAATCAGAAAATGTTTTTACCTTCATTACTGCAATGATGAAAATCTAACAATAATGTAGCTCGCTGTCAAAAGCTGAAGTTTGCAAAGCTGCAGAGGTATTTTTAAAACTACTCCATAAACAACACTTCACCTAGATATTGTTGAAGATCATTCTTTGACAAAGGTTTAACACTTACAGAGAAATCTAGTAAAACACAAAGAGAGAGAGAGAGGGACTATTTTAATGTATTTTGAAGTTTATTTTTCTTAGTAATTTTTAGGTTAAAAGCATTGTACATAGCCAAGAAGTGCATGGCACTGAAATCATCACTTTGGCTTGCACAGCTCAAAGAGGGCCAAGGAGATTACTGATACACTTCTGTAACATCCACTGGTAACACATCCATTGGGTAGGAATTTGGGCACATAACATCTATAACATCTTCAACTGAGTTAGTCTGTTGTGTATATACAAAACCAGAAAAATATATTCCTTCTTGCTTATATACACTATATAACATGAGAATAAAATCTGGAATGGTTTGCAGTAACTTAAAAGAGACCAGGCTTTCATGATTCAGAGCTTTAGAAACACCTCCTCAGCATCGCTTGTCTTGGACCATTGTGATAAAAAAGTTGCAGAAAGAAAGCAAGCTCTCTGGACAGTATTCCTCAGCCACCTTTCTCTGGTCAATGTAATCTACATCTTCAACACAGTCTTGAGGACTGTGCTCTAGCCTTTTTTCAGTCACAGAGGCATCTGCTGGAGTCTGAACAACTTCTTTTGTGTGATGTATTGTGTTCTCTTTGGCAGGACCCACTGCTGATAGTAGGCTTGAGTGAGTCAACCTGAGGTGAGCACTCTGTGGGCCTTTCCTACATAATTTAGATTTTAGTACACTTTTTGGGTCTTGACAAATCTGCTTCTGCTTCTTTAGGGATCGGGAGACTTGTTTCCAGTAGGATTTCTGGTTTCCTGCATACTGTGCACAGCTAGAAGGGTCTCCAGAGAATTCACACCAGAACTCACCGTCACCATGCTTGCACCGTACGTGCACAGTAACAGCATTGGTGTCCATCACTGACCAGGTACACTCAGCATTTTCTTTGGTTTCAAACTTGCCTTTAGGAGGTGATTTTCCTCCTTTTGACTTATGCCCTTTTTCGTTTCCTTGGTTAGATTCCTTTTGTTTTTTTCCACCGTGTTCTATGCCTTGTCTTCCCTTCTTTCTTCCCTTCTGTCTTTCACAGTTGGCTAGCAGCATCTGGGAGACCAGCATCAACACACAAAGGAGTCCAAAGCTTTTGATCCTCATGGTCTCTGTTCTGCTTATTATCTGCCTTCAAAGCAAGCAAACAAACAAACAAACAAACAAAAAGATAAAAACATTTTCACTTAATGCTGTATTACATTTGACAGTTGAAGTTTTTCAGACATGGCATTGCACTGCTCTTTGGTTCCTATTAAAGTGATGTTATCAGCACAATGATCTGTCCTTTGTGTAAACAATACCTGGTTTAAACACCATTATGAATTATCCTTGTAAGAGGCTGTGGAGTAACTTTCAGTTACTTCATTACCTATGCAATGGGGAACAGAAGAACCACTGCCAGGACATGCTACTGCTCAGTGGCTGAGGTACCTTAATTAAAATCTCTTCTGCAGTCAGAGAAGTAAATGAAGCTGGGATTTGTCAGTCACAGATGGATATCTTAAATTATAACAATAAAGCAGTTGTTCCCACAATCTCCCATTTTGTAAAATGACTCATAAGCATTTTTGACTCCAGCCTCTGGTTATTCTTCAAAAATATGCCAGACAGAAAGAAAACCATTTGGTTCAAGTTGAGGAAACCTATTTTGTAGGCATCCTGAAAATCCTTGTAATTCACTGGTTATGTCAGTATTTCAAATTTGCTCTGAAAAAAAGTTGTGGTTGTCTTTCCATGCAGCAATAAGTAACTGTTGATGCATTCTTTCCCACCTTGACTGCTAAACAAGCAGAACTACCTTTTTGCTGTTTAAGATAACCTGCAGTGTACTGGGCTGTGTTTAAAGCCACCAAATTCCAGGGATAAATGTGCAACTTCAGTTTTGAAATGTAGCTAGTTAGCAAATTATTATTAAGGCGATCCCTGCATCTGCACAGAACATGCTTATTGCTGTAGGTGTTTGCCTTTATAAAGCAGCTCTCAGGATCAGAGAGAGGGGTTTAAACCTGGCATTTAGATGATAAAATTCCTAAATGTATTTTTAGATGTTTAGATGTTCCCATCATAGTTATCTCTGTAGCCAAATGTTTGTGTTAGAAAGCAGAAATTCATGTGCAGCCATGCTAATAAAGAATCATTTAAACATTCAGTAATCTGCAAATATCTTTAGTTACATGAATTTGGAATGTAGAATACACAGATAGAAGCTTATGTGAGCAGGCTCTGCTTCTTACTCAACTTGCTCCATGCCTTATACCATACACAAATTTTCACTCCATAAACCCCTCTTTAAGGAATCTCATATGGGATTCGCAGTTCTGTTGCAAACACAGCAAATAACAACATTAGAACAGGTAACGATTTGACAGTAACCTTCTGCTGCAAGTGGAACAGTGCAAAAGCAGGATAACTAAAATGCATACCTTGCAGAGGGCTCGGAGGCACCCAAACGCAACTCCTGATGCAATTCCCCTCTCTCCAAAGGGTCGGAGCTCCTTGGAAGAGCAGTGCGGTATTTATAAAGGCAGGGACACACCTTCAGGTCTCTGGAAAGACTGTTACAACACAATAGGATACTTCAGTGCCATGTTCACTTACCTCTGACACACCTCCCTGGAAAAGTGCCAGCTCTCATTCTTAGTACAAAAAAAGCGCCCGGCTATGGGGGTGACAAGGTGAGCTTGCATAATTTGGGTGTTCCTTTAGCCCAGTCCTTCCCTCCTCTTGAACAATGAAAAGAACTTTATCAGATCATGAGCAGAATTCTCTAAAATGGCTTTTACCAGCTTTTGAGGGATGTATCCTGCAATGCCATCAGCATGTTGCACTATCATTTTGTTCAGCAGAATTTGATAATGGTAATGAAAACAGTTCCACAAAGCATTTCAAAGTTACCTTTTGAACTTTTTGTTACCCTGTGTCACAAAAAATGGTATTGAAGAACTTCAAACCCCCCAAATAAGAAACTATTTGAATAGTAAGGAATACCAGTCCAGAGGAGGGCCACTAAGTTGACCAGAGGGCTCCTCTCCTGTGAATACAGGCTGAGGCAGGCGAGTCAGCCTGGACAAGAGAAGGCTCCTGTGAGATTTTCCAGTGGCCTTTCAGTACCTAAAGGGGGTCTAGAAGAGAGCCAGAGAGGGACTTTGTACAAGGCTTGTAATGACAGGATAAGGGGTGATGGCTTTAAACTGAAAGGGGTTAGGATTAGATGAAATATAAGGAAGAAACTTTTTTATGATGAGGGTGGCAAGACACCGGATAAGTTACCCTGAGAGGTTGTGGGCTTTCTATCCCTGGAAATGTTCAAGGTCAGGCTGGATGGGGCTCTGAGCAAACTGGTCCAGTCGAAGGTTCCCTGTCCATGGCAGGGGCTTGGAGTTAGATGGTATTTAAAGGTCCCTTCCAATCCTAACCATTCTAGGATTCTCTTATTATATGACTGCATTTAGGACAGTGTTCACAGGCATGAATCTCAGCAACAAGTTCAAGCTCCTGCTGAATTAGTAACAGAGGCCCAAGGTTCAGCTGCACAACAATGATCTATGTTCCCCCCTCTCTGCCAGCTTTTGTGTGTGTAAAGATGTGGGTTACAGCATGAGTGCTCATTATGGGAGCCAACTGAAAGAAAAAGCTTTAGATAAATATAAAAACACATTCAGAGCTGGGGATAGGCATCCCTTTTTGTAGATTAGTTGCTTCAGATGGTTTTACTGAAGAAATGTGAGGCATTTGTTGTATATGCTTGAGGAATATCAGAATAAAAGAAAGGTACAAGAGAGAAAAGAAGAAGCTGGTGTAAAATAAAGACAGGTATTCCTCTCTGGCTCTTTGCCATCCAATGTACTAATTTAGGTACAGTTTTAACATGCCCCATTGCTTGGGTAAACATACTATAAATTGAAATATTTTGACAGATGAGGGTCTAGGTTCAGCTAAAAGAGCTTTGAGCTAGCTGCTCTTTTGGTAAGGAACTGCCAAAGCCAAAATCCTCACGAAACCACCAAGGCATGCCTTCCTACTGCAGCTGACCTATGTCTCCAGATAGGTAAGAGAGGAATGTTACAAGTATGTAAGAAAGGAAGGTTACAAGTATGTAAAGAACCATGGGAAATAGGACCAAGCACAAGATTTACAGGAAGGAGCTATGTGTTCCTATTCCAGCTCTGTCACAGACTTTCTCAGAGATATTCACTAGGAGATACCAGATGCTCTTCATCTGGAAAGGGAATTTTCTTGCGGATGATGTTGCAAAGATTTTTTTATTGATGTTTACAAAATGTCATTTATTGGTGAAAACAGCCACAAGGTATTGAAAATACTTAAGCACTCCACCATTCATCACTTCTGAAATTCCCCATTTTGATGGCTTTGACAAGCAAAATAAGTTTCAATGTCAATCTCAGTTCAGCTGCCCCATTGGTGATAGGACATATCAGCCTAGTCCTACTACTTCATAAAAATGGGGAGGACAGGCAGAGAAAAGGCTGCAGAAGTGAAGATCTGCTTTCTGCTGTTTTGGTGCTCCCTCCCTGAGGTTGTGGCGAGGTGGACATGTCAGCTCTTCCTGTCTTTAGCATGCAGAGTTCTGCAGAGGATTCTGCAGTCAAGTGCTTGTTGACATGGGCGCTTTCATCTCTGAGTTAATCTGTCTTGAGACAACTGGAGCTCCTGCCTGACCTGCTTAGATGTTCTCAAAATCCCAGTAAACCAAGATTTACATATTTAGGTGCATAAAAACTAGCCTCAGTCTATAGAGGTTGGTCTGGACATCAGGCAGTTTTACTGCTATGCCCTCAGAATATCTTTTTGGTTTGTTTTGTTATCATTAATTATGAACTGAGGTTTTGTGGATGTCTTCTACCTACCTGGGCATATAGTACATATTCATCCTCTACCTCAGAAATCCTTCTGGGAAATGCCTTATCAGGAGATCAGAACAGTCACTTTTTTCAATTTTCATCTTGAAAAGAAAGTACACAAAATTAAAGTATTATCTCAATTTCCTAGATGCTTAATTAGCACCTAATTGCCAACAAAAAGTTGCTGCAAAAACCTGTTCATCATGATTTACAAAATAGAATCTTTTTCTTTCTGTCATGCACATTTTAAAATACACCTTAGTTGTGCCCTTTACTGAACTGAAATGCTGTTTGCTTGTAAACTGCATGCACAGTTTTGCCACAAAAAAAACAATGCAGACAATTCATCAAAAGACAATTTGATCCATGCAACAAATGGCAAACCTGAACACCTAATTTGTCAAGGTAAAATGTATGGAGAGCTCTTAGTTATTAAAATAAAATATATTTTAGTTATTTAAATAAAAAAGCATAGGGAAAAATTGGCAACTCTAGCTAATAACTGTAGTAGTTGAGAATTACGAACATGGATACCCAAATCCCAGTGTAAATTCTGTAGGGAAAATCTCAGTTCAGAGATATTCCTCTGCCTTTTGACTGAAACCTCAGGCAGGTAATTAGCATCTTTAGTTTTTCATCAGAAATGTTATAATTAAATGAGTAATTAAATTCTGCTGTTTAAGCAAAGAGAAGAAGAGGTTTTATCCTTATTCCTAGCTGTGATTCGTTGGTGTGGAAAAAGTGCAGTACTTTCTCAGTTAGTTATTACTGCTGCTTAAATATTATCCACATATATGTATTTTTGATATAGAAAATTATTATAATATATACTATTAGTTTCAGTGGTTCATTATTTACAAACTGCAATTTCTTGTGGTGTCGCCTCTGTGACATCAAGAGGCTCCTGTTCATTCAAAACTTTTTAATCACAGAATAAAAACTGAATTTTATATACAAACATTAAAACTTTAATTTAATTTATGAATAGTAAATGGTTGATTGAACTCCTTTGACCACCTAAAAACAGGGCTTCATAGAATATCAGCTATTTGTCAGTCATACATGTGGACAACAGGATGTTTTTCTCTGTGGTAATGTTCAGACAGAGCGAATTAAAACAGATCCAGCATCAGTCACGTGAAAAGTTACTTACATTTCAAATTAAGGTCCATCAGTACTGTCCTGCAGCATTCAAGCAATTTTTGGTGTATAGTTACACACATCATCAATAGGGAATTTTTACTGTAACTAAAACAAAGTAGCCTGTTCTTGTGCTGTTCACTAACTGTAGGTGTACATCATTTCTCTGGGAATACCTGCTGAGAGACTGAGTGTGTAATTAACAGATGTGGCACTCACACCTCCACCTCCCAGAGCAGTAACCCTCTGAGCTGGCTCTGGGCTGTTCTCTGGCACGGCATTCCCAGCCCTAGGTAAACAAGCTTCAGGCAAGGAGCTCGTAACTTTATTTCCTTCTTGATTGTGTGAGTTGAGGAGTTATAAAAAGACAGCAAGCTAACAGCCCAAAGTGCTGCAGCCCTTTTACAAAACACTTGTCACACAGGCAGTGACACCACCACCAGCTCTTCTACATATCTCTGCCTGTGCCCAAGGCTTCAAAAGGATATTCCATAGCCTACTGGCCTTTCTCTGGAATGGCTGTTTAATTTAAAATGTAGTGATGGCTTCAGTGCACTGAGATCTGCTAATTAATTATTCTACATGGAGGAAAAATTATTTGAAAGAAGCGGAAGCAAACTCTTCAGTTAACGATTTTCAGTTACTTATGACCTGGGCTTAAATTCATATTAGTTAAATAAATATGAAAAAAAGCATCAGTTTCTCACTCCATGGAGTCTTTAACACTGTCCAATTATTTCACAAGCTGGCCAAAACTGACAACTGAATTTGGCAGAACAGCATCCAAATGAAAACTAATATCATGAAACCCAAATAAAAAGAAACAAACACTAGTTAATTCAAGCAATTAACTGTAATTCAGTTAACTGTAACTTAATCACAGAACAACAGAAATTAAATGACAGTTTCATATTTTAAGCTAATAAAAAAAGAGCACTTTACAAGATTTAACAGCAAGGTTATTTCACAGCAAACTCCAGCTCATGCAAAGGTTCACATTTACATTTAAGAACTATATTCCTGAAAGATTATTCAATTGAGTGAACACTGCTGCTTCATACAGTGGTTATCTCTAAGTGAAACTAACAGCTTAATAGTTTTATCCATTATTTGTAAGTCTAGTATTACTGTTTACCTTCTTCATCTATGAAGTCAGTAGTTTTTACTTGTAGTGTTTCTTTATTTACGTGATGCATTATGTTTGCAACATTCTGATTAAAAAATCCTGCATTCATTACCGCCAAGGCTCCTTTCAGCAGAGGTTCAGCCCTCTTGGCTCCCAGCTCACAACTGTGGCAGTCAGCATTTGTTAATCTGTTACTGACCTGCCCACTGTACACACTGGCATGGGCAGCTGGAAAAAGCAGAGTTTGCTTTCAGACCTGCAGAGCATTGCTTTATCTCTGTAGGTAAGGACAGCAGTGTTTCCACAAAAATACAAGTTTTTGACTAACTCAAGCCTATGATGGAGCATGGCCATTAGGAATTTTTCTGAAATAATGAGGAAATTCCTCTTGTTTAACGAGGTAATACAGAGAAAAAAAACCACATATTATACAGAAGACCCAAAATTTTGATGCTAAATGGAGTTTGCAAAGTGTTTTGCTTTGGCAGGAAGAGGCCTTCTGAATTAGAACAAGGGAAATTTGAGATGTCTCCTCTCCTTTAATTTTATTGTGAAAGTATGTCAGAACAATTTTAAAGAAAGTTTGCCTTGACTCTGAAACAATTCAAAGAAGTATAAATATTTTCCATTAAATAAACAGGATTACCCTCTTCTATACAGGATGTTAAATGCTGATGCCATGATAAAAATGATTGTTAGTATACAAGACACAAGAGTTGGTGGTAAACACATACAAATCTCAGCAGACCCTAAGATTTTGATTGCTTCTGATAATGCTACCGGATCATCAAATAAGAGATGGTATTTGATAGATAAAAAAACCCCAAAACTGTTTTTCCTTCTTCAGGTGGATTTATCTTTCACAGAATACATGGGACACATTTTATATAAAAAAGAAAAAAAATCTCAGAATAAAAATAAAAATAACATGGAATAAAGGGATACTAGACTGAAATGTGTTTCATAGTGATCTTTTCAATATCAGGAAGAACTTATCCTCAAAACCTGAATTTGTATGTTGTCATTTCTTTTGGCTCTAATACAAGTTAATCACTTCTCTACCTTAAGCACAGCTAAAGACTCTCCCTGAGCAGTCATTTCAAACTCCTGTGGTTTTATTTGAGCAGGCTGGCTGCTAGATTTATTAGCATAGATTCAGGATATTCAGGACATGCTCAAGTTGGTTTGGCAGCCAGGGGAAAAAAATATTGACTAATTGCTGTCTTAGTCTGCTAAGACTTTCATAGCTTAGAGCAATGCAAGAGCCTCTCTGTCTGACCAGAAAAGCTTCAGAAATACAATTGGACAAAGAATGGGTCTCTTATAGAGAGATAAAGTGAGTAAAATTACAAAAGTATGCCATTGTAAATTACTGACTGCCTTTACTCCACTCTGGGTAATTGCAAGTCACACATAACTATGAGAAGGCAGAAATGGACACATTACATGAAATCATCAGACACTATCACCAGAACACGAGGGACTGCCCTGCTTGCCATAAGCATTGAGCCTGATGCTCCAACCTCTTTCAGCTGTCATGAGTGCCTGAGCTGTCTTTAAAGCACTGCAGCAAAAAAGTACCCATATCCTTCCAGCTGAAGAGCAGGAAAACATTTTTACATTAAGGCAATTCTTGTAGAGTTACTTTGGGAGGATGAAGTGAGAAATGAGATTCAACCCTCTTCTAATTATAATCCACCTTCATATAATGGTAAGATTTATTTTTTAGTGAGAATTTTAAGTTACTTAGTATTCACTTCAGGGTTTTTTCTGATGTATGCACTGGTCAGTACTGAATTACTTTGTATAGAAATACTAATTTCTACTAATTTCTAATACAGCAGAAATACTAATTGATCCTGCCTGGGTGAAGGGAAACAAGATCAGTAAAGGGTTATATCACAGAACATTTCAAATACTGAAATTTGAATTTCAGTAGATCAGTGGTGAAATTCTTCCACACTGTGATGTTGCAAAGAGACACAGGATCAACATAAATGAAGACAGAATATGTACAGGCCAAGATGTGGTACATTTGAGAGACATTCTTCCCTAGCTGCTGACAACTTCTTTTGAGGTTGTGTCTGGGCTTCTGTAAACCACATGTGACCTGAACCTTTTACTTTCAGAAATCAAGGACACTTGGATTTGTTTTCTAGTTTTGCTCTAATGCACCCCTGCTCAGAACACATGGACTTTCAAAAGCCTGGTAACTATATCAGTGACAACTCTTGTCTTCATCTACTCTCATGAACCTTTCCATAAAGCTTAAGTCTGTAAATAAATTAAGCTGTACCAATAAATATACATATGCATAGATATATAGTATATAATGTAATTAATATAATATAATGTAATTTAATGTAATAAGCATTATTAATAATTTCTTTCTTATGGTCATTATTATTAGTGGTTTTCTTTGTATATTTGTTGAAAAGACAGGTTCATATTCTGTGTGGTGAGAGAAGAATGGATGGTTCTGCCTTGACTAAGAAACTATACTGCATAAACTCTCATGAGTTTATCATTGCCTTAAAATTTTGTGAAGTTTAGCACTGGTTCCAAGCTCAGCAAGATGTTTCTAGACTTGCTATGGATAAACATTCATTTCATGCACACTTTTTAAGTACAGTGGGAAAATGGAAACAGGGACCAAGAAGTTGTTCCAGGAAAAGGATACTAGGAAAGAGGAATGGAAAACCAAAGGCTTTATGGTGTAGGAGACTGTGCTGGGTCTGGCTGGGATGGATTGAGCTCTTTATAGCAGCCCATATGGTGCTGTGTTTAAATTTGTGACTAGAAGAGTGCTAATAACACACCCATGTTTTAGCTGTCACTAAACAGCACAAAGGCCTTCTCTGTTTCTCGCTGTGCCCCCTCTCCAGCAAGGAGGCTGGGGGTGTGCCAGAGATGGGCCACAGCCAGGACAGCTGACCCCAGCTGACATTCCATGCTGTATGACATTGCACACTGCAGTAAAACTGGGGGCTGTCCTTCTAGAGTAACCCCAGCTTGGAGACTTAGTGGGCACCAGCCTGCTTTGGGGAGGTGTAAATTAAATGTCTTTGCACCACTTGTTGTCATTTCTCCCCTTTTCCCTTCACTTCTTATAATGTATTTATCTCTACCCACATTCTTTCCTCTCTATTTCTCTCCAGTTCTCTCCTCCATCCCACTGGAGAGAGCAAGAGAGTGGCTGCGGGAGGCTTCACTGATGCCTGGGGTCACCTATCACAGAGACCTAAATCCTGCAAATAACTAACAGAAAATTTTATTTCATTGGATTCCAGATGGAAAGGAACCAACACATGGTTCACCCCCAGAACTTTTCAGTCACTCAAAATACTGATGTCCAAGCTGCATTGACACTGCCTTGGCTCTCAAACCACAGCAGTTATCCCAGCAAAGACAACAAGAAGGTGCAGTCACAGTTGTGAATACTGTTTGACTGAGTTAGATTATTACTTCTTCTTTTGAAGAAGCTAGTTAGGCTGCATAGAAAAAGTGATTTTGGGATAACACAAGGTATGCCTCCACAAGGTGTGTCAGTCCCAAAGCATGACCTGTCCACTGAAAGGACTGGCCATGAAACTTATCCTCCATGATCCTTGGCTAATCCTTGAAACAGAGTATAAACTGTAAGGCTCCAGAGCTCACATCTGGAGGAGGCTCTGAAAGCTCCTGCTGAAAGCTCAGCAAGCCACAAGAATGGCCATAGAAGTCTGCATTTCACAGCTACTGTGTGGACTGGCAGCTCGCAGCATTTCCACATCTGACACAACCCTCTGAAGGTACAAAAAAAACCCACAACAAAATGACAAAGGAAATGGACAAATCTTATTTTCCTGATCCATCTTTCCAAGTTCTGTTGCAACTTGTTATGGTTAGCAAAAGCTGAAAGGACGAACATACCTCAACATTTATGATAGATTTGGGTAGTTAACCTAGAGAAGATGTCTTTGAAGTGTTTTTTCTTGGATCATTTCTAACTCTACAGCTCCTCCATGTGGAGACCAACAACAGACAAGAAATTAAGAATACTAAACATTAGGTATTAATGAATTTTTAATGGTTTTGCAGAGAGCTAACAATATTCTGAATATTTAAGACTTTTTTTAGAGTAATTCAGTTCTGTTCAGCCAAAACTTTTCTAAAAATGGGTGAAAAGCAGTGCATCAGAATGTCCCTGCTGAAGTTGCAGCACTACAACTCCAATTCTAGTTTAAATTATTACTTTCCCCTCTGATATCACATGAACTGCATCAAGTAACATTTTACTCATTTTTAATTCTATTTGTTCTTCTGTGCCTATAGAGGAATCTCACATCTATGTCCTACTTCATGCCATCAGGGAATAGAGGGATTTTTCTCCTGTATGTGGGTAGAGAGGACCTAAGTCCTTGTTAATGAACCTGCTGGTTGGGAGCAGGGCCGAGAGCTGTATTTACTAAAGAGCAGCCTTCCCATAACCACTTCCCACTTTGCCCATCCACAGCCTTCAGAAACCGAGTCCTAGACTGTCTAATACTATCTTCAATTACTAGATAGTGATTATTATATGTGAATTATTGATGACACAGTCCAAAAGGCTTCAGAGGGTTCCACAGAGGGATCTGGACAGGCTGGATCAGGGGGCTGAGCCAAATTTTGTGAGGTTCAACAAGGCCAAGTGCCAGGTCCTGCCCTTGGGTCACAACAACCCCAGGCAGTGCCACAGGCTGGGGGCAGTGGCTGGAAAGCTGCCCAGTGGAAAAGGACCTGGGAGTGCTGGTGACAGTGACTGAACATGAGCCAGCAGTGCCCAGGTGGCCAAGAAGGCCAAAGGCACCTGGTTTATATCAGCAATAGTGTGGCCAGCAGGAGCAGGGCAGGGATTGTCCCCCCTGTACTGGGCACTGGTGAGGCCACACCTCAAATCCTGTGTTCAGCTCTGGGCCAGTCATGACAAGAAAGACATTGAGATGCTGGAGAGAGTCCAGAGAAGGGCAGCAGAGCTGGGGAAGGGTCTGGAGCAGAAGTTCCATGAGGAGCAGCTGAGGAAGGCAGGGGTGTTTAGTCTGGAGGAAAGGAAGGCTTGAGGAGACCCTGTCACTCTTTAGAACGACCTGAAAGGAGGTGGTAGCCAGGTAAGGGGTAGCCTCCACCTACAGGTAACAAGTGACAGAAGAGGAGGTCATAGCCACAAGTTCTGCCAGAGGTTTAGATTGGATATTAGGAAAAATTCTTTACTGAAAGCTTGGTCAGGTATTGGTACAGACTGCCCAGGGAAGTGGTGGAATCACCAGCCCTGGAAGTGTTCAAAAGACATGTGGATGTGGCACCTGGGAATAGGTTTAGTCGTGAACACAGTGGTGCTCGGTCAGGATATGACCTCAGATCTGAAAATAAATGGAGCTACACAATTCCTTCTGACAATGGTATTATACAGTATAGTTGAGCTATACTGTAGCAAAGTACCCTTAGACCTGCTTCATTTCAGCACCACTAAAAGTCTAAAACTGCTCCAAACTACGACAAGATGCTGAAGAGTTCTGTGTAACTATGGTCTACACCAGAAAAGGGCTCAATGGCTGACCCTCTGTTGTGGTAGGGGGTGAGGTGGGGTGCACCAGACAGGATCAAGAATAAAAATTGCAACATTTAGACAGCTTCTGAAAGAACATAAAGAGATTTTTGAAGGTGAACAAAATTAATGAAATTATCTCACTAAATAATTTCAAACCATAATTTATTTAAGCATTACATAAAATAGAATAATTGGAGAGGGCAAAAGCCACTTTATTCATTGCTGTCTTCTTGCCATATAGACACTTGTAAATTTTAGTTTTGGAATAATCAATGAAAACTTGGCATCACCAAAGGCCCTTTCCTGTTAATGCATCAATATGTTCTCTGTTGATCCATCTACTCCAGACTAGCTGCTTAGCATTTGCACAAAGCTTTTTAAAATATAAAAACATAAGACTAGGTTTCAAATATTATTTTTGTTCTGCTCCTTATCAGCTTTTTCTCCCTTCTCCAAATCATTGTATTTAAGGTGATGAACAGAAGGAAGTGAAGAATAATGATTTTAACTAAGTATAAACATAACTAAATCAGAGAAACACTGCTGCATTCAGATGGGAGGTTTATATTACACCCTGTGCTGGCACACATAGGCAGGATTGTATTCACTGGGCACAATATACATATTAATGGCACACTATATTTATTAATCTGCCCTTTGAGGCATGACAGATTTATGTTTGGCAGAAAAGATGTGCAGACAGTTACAACCACAAGCAGCAAGACCTGAGAAGGGGTGGTTTGCAGGACAGTGTTGTATCCATGTGCATCAGCCCCTGATGAGACGCAGTCAAACCGTGGGACAGGCTGGCTCTGCCTCGGAGCCCTTGCTGCACGTTCAAGGCCCAAAGCTGTGGCATGTGAGGGACAGGATTTGTTCCCATGTGTGAATTCATCTAGCAGAATTACAAAACTTTGTGTTAAATTTTTGCTGCTGCTTAAATACACCTGTAGAACTCTTCAACGTCCTAGTTTCTGTTGACACATCTGCTGTCACAGGCTCCCTCACACATATCTCTTTCCTAACCTTCTAAAGATAGATAATGATACTTGCCTATGTCACACAGATGCAAGAAGCCATGTTTATAGTTCTTTTTTATCTTTAAACATCCTGAAATGTACAAATAGAAGGGAATATAGAAGTAAAATGTATTAAAATTTTAAACAATATCTACCACTGAGAAATCTGTAGCTTAGAACAGTATTCTGCTGCATTCAGTTTTCCTTTGTGGGTCTATGGGCTGACAAGTGATGAATTCACACAAAGCTGTTGTAGAAAGCACTAGAAATTAAAATATTATATGTGCTTTTAAATGGCAATAATATTTTTTTAATAAATTTTATATGTGTCAGAAGAAACACAGATATGAAAAACCTGAGGATGTCCTTTTCAGGTAAATTTCTTCCTGTCTCTCAGGTATTTACAATGTGCTTTTCTTCCCACAGATACTAAAGTCAGTCAATTTTCTGCACTGCTTTCTAGTCCAAGACAGTTGACTTTTCTTTACTCATGTAAATTATGCTGTAGCTGCAAGGTAGTCATATACTATTTTTTGCTACTGGAGTTAAACTAAAATGTAGATGTTTAAAGAGGGCCATGATCTTCCCAGAATAATAATTTTTTTTTCTGGTGATAAAGATTAAATGTAATCTTTAAACACTTATGACACAATCCTACACACACACACACACAAATAATAAATAAATAAAATTAAATAAATAAATAAATTAATAGTGAGGAAGAAAAAATATTGGTTGTTCCCTCGAGTCATTATGATTGTTTCTATTGTGCTTCAAATGAAGTATGTTCCTGCCAAAGAACAGTGCTGCTGCTGAGGTGAAATATGTAGAGTTCTATAAAAAGTTTTATAGTTCCCTAAGGCGGAGGGAAATGGTGTTTCTGATTTCTTTCAGCTGCTGACTTACCCTGAGCCGAGATGTCCAGATGCCATCAGTGTGAAGCAAAACCAAAGGATACTGAACTGATTCCCACTGTGCAAAAGATTTCAGGCCCAAGAAGGCAGGGGAAGCACGTGACTGCAGGTGATGTTCTGTCATTTAATGGCTCTTATCTCTCTCTTTGTCTGGTACATTGTGAAAAATACGTTCTGTAATCCTGGAATACCTTCCCTTTGTGGCAGACACCACGTGAATTTGTGCAGAGGAGCTTTAACAAGTCTTGGAGCATCTCTCTGATGAGAGGAAGTGGCATGGGATGGATCATGGGGAACAGCAGCCTTTGGGGAAGGTCTTGGTGAAAGACAGACAACTTGTTCTGAAAAACCACATCTCCACCTGCTCTGGCACCCCTCTTTGGGGAAAGCCACCTGCCCATGGCCCAAGTTTACCAATGTGACTTGAAGACATCGGAGTCTCTCCTGTGGCCTCCACCCTCCTGCAGGGTCCTGCCAGCCACCCCTCTCCTGTGCACAGCAGCTCCCAGGCAGTCCCTGCAGAACAGCCAGAATCCAGCACCTGGCAGCAAAGCCCCATCCTCAGCACTGTCCAGCAGCCCAGAGCCACAGCCCAACCCCAGCACTGCAGCAGGGTCCCAAAGCATACCAGGAGCAGCCCCCAGGGCTGGCACAGCCACTCGTTCCTGGGCCGGGCAGCTCCGGAAGAGCCCTCCTGGAGGCCCTGTGAATTCCCCCCAGGCAAAACAGGTGCTGCTCAAACACTTGGGCTTCAGCTTCATTTGTGCCATCTGAGGCACCAAACAGCCATGGCAGGCTCAGGTGTTTTCTGCACACAGATGTGGAAACCCTCCTCCATGGTCCTTACTCCTGTCACCTTCCCGCACTGACCAAATTATTCCCAGGGCATCTGTTGACCTGCCCCAGCTGCAAACACACATTTGTGCATGCCCATGGTAAAGTTCTGGGGTATAAGAAACAGGGGCATCTCGGTATCTCGGTGAGAGCACCCACATTCTCTGCACATGCCTTGGAGTGGGGTGAGAGGGGAGGATGGGGCAGCACTCCTGCCCTCCTGCTGGGCTGCTTAGCAGAGGAAATGGAGAAGTCAGAGCCTGAATTTTGCTTACCATTTCCTTCATCATGAAGCTTCTAGCCTAGTCCCTAGGCACATTCTTCACTTTATTACAGCTGCATTTATCAGAGTGCCCTCATGTTACACCAGTAAGACAAATAAAGGGGCAACCAATGTCACCACCAGCACATTAATTTTTACGGGCCACAGCAGTCATGACAACAATGCAGGGCTTTTTACGTCTGCAGGCAGCAGAATCTAAAAGGACACCTCTGTTTCCCTTCCTACAATCCCTGCGAGCCCTGAGCAGCAGGAGCCACCACGGGAGGGCTGCCTGTACACACAAACAGTTTAAAACCTGCTGAGGAGGGCAGCGGGGAACACGAGCTTCTGCTCCAAATCAGACATCTGCTTGATTTTATTCTCGCTCTGTACATACAGTAGCACGGCTACTCTGGAAACCCAGACCTGGCCTCCTGCCTATCATTCAAGCAGTTTAATTTGTATTCAAGGTGGGAGAGTGAGCAAGGTGTCCATGAGATAACACCAGTGTCATCTACTGACTGCACCTCCTCCACTTTGAGTTCTTACTCCTGTTCTTGTATATACCACTTCTTTGTGTGTACCACATACTTTTTGTCACAATAAAATGATCTGTGAAGTCTGTTTAGAACAGACTCATTTGTAAGGGGAAAAGCAGAAAACTCAAAAAAAAATCTCCTGTGCTGTGCCTGATTCCCCTTCCAAGAAGAAAGCAGAGACTGGAGGAACAGAAAACTAGAAAGCAAAAACCATGAAGCTTTTACAGAAGCAGGAATAGCAATGGGAAAGTTTGGGGAAATTTTATTTTTTCCTTTGTCCTTTTGTGAGAGAAATCTGTCCATAAAATCCATGCCATATTAACTGTGACACCTACTGAAAAAATCAATAATGCAAAACGTAAAGCTGCATACAATGCAAGAATGGCCAGAGAACACACCAAAACAATTCTCTCAGAAAACACCAGAGTGCACTACTGCATAGCTGTCATCAAGACATTCAGAAAATCTTGCTTTAAGCTTTGTCCAGTTGAAAAGCTCCACAGATGGAGATTGCAGAGCTGCTCTGAGGAATCAGTTTCTGTGTTTATTCTTCTCAATGTTTTCCCTTTCACTTAGATTCTCACCTCTATCAATTTTTGACCAGAATCTCTTCTCCTATCACACCTATCAGTGAAAAGCCTGGCTCTGTATTCCCTATAGCTTAATCATATGGAATGAGGGTCAGCTATTAGGTCCCCTCCCCAAGTCTTTGGGCTGAACAAACCCTATTCCCTTGGCCTTTTCTCACAGGAGGGTGCTCCAGTTCTGACCATCTTGATAGCTCTCCTTTAGACTCGTTCCAGTCTGTTTTGGATCTTACTATGTGTGCTAAATACACATCCTTGCATACACAGGTTCTCCAGATGCTTCATTTTGCTTTTTTTGGAGGCTTCCATTATCAAAGTAGCAAGAACTTATGAAGCTTCTATGGAAACCTAAACATGAGGATTCTGAGGCAGGTGGACACCTCACACTGCACTGGATTATCAGCAGAAGTAAACAGACTTCGGTATCAATGGTCTCCCTGCTTGCAGGAATCCAGACAAACCTTTTGGCCTGCTGTTCCTCTGTCAGGAAAATAAAGACAAATTCCACCTCTATTTGGATTTCCTGGGGTACTTACATATACAGAACTAACTAGTTCACCTGAAACAGCAGGTTTCATTCATTCATGAGGTACCCAAAGAGTGCACTAAACTCACCACAAACACTTCTCAATTCATCCTTTCATTAATGAATAGCACTTTCATACTCAGAGAGAAACTGAAATGTCATGACTCTATATTTCTGGTGCTAAACACAATTAAATTAATGTGTTTAATAAATTAAATTAATTAATGTAGCCAATACAGTCACAGTGCTGTTACATTGAAGAGGGTTATTTCAGTTAACATCCAATTTTTAAACATTTTGAAAGCAAGATCATTATATTTACCTGACTTGCTGAGGGTGTATATTGCTGCCTCATGAAATGCAATCCATGGCATGCATCACCTTCACCTCTTTCTAAAATTTGGTGCTTAACTGTGGTCCTGAGTATGTTACAAAAAGCATTTCGTTAAAGGGGGGCCTTTGGTGCAAGGATTTCTGCTTTCAACAGTGAAATTTCAGGTGGTCATTCCAGGCAGCAGAGTACAGAGACCCCTTTGCAGCAGAGCCCTGCTCTATTGAAATGAGACACAAGCTCCCTGGGAAATAGTGTGCTGGTGTGCCTGACATTCGTCCTCTGCTGACAGGAATTTGTAATGGCCACAAATTTTAGACTGTATCAATAGTTCTACAAAGCGACAGACAGCTCTGCTGCCTCCTGAGCTCACTGTGAACACAAAGAGAAGAGGGCATGAAGGGGACAATGTTCTTTTGGTCAACTTATGAAACCTCCTCTTTTCTCCCACTAACAGTACGGTGGGAAACCAGTTTTCCCAGACTTCTCCCAATGATGTCTCATTTTTGAGGTCGTTACTGTTGTGGATACTACTGCAAAATGCTCACTCTGCAGAGTGGATCTTGCATCATATGTAACAGGAGTTTTAAAATATTTCAAAGCACACCTCAAGAAAACCCTCAACCTCCCCTTAACATGGCAAACAGTCCCCTAATATCACTTTGATGCATCGTGCATGTTGGCAAATCAGACAATTATACTAATTTATATGACAAAATTAGGTGAGTAGGTGTACCACTACAATTTTTACTCGGAGCACAAGAGCCTGACAATGGTAATTGAGACCACAAGTGAAAATTAGCCACATTGGATTCATGGCAGAGAAAAACACAGCTTTCACATTTTATCTGCATTCAAATAATCTGACTTGTACATACAACCTTTTGCTCTGATCCTGTGTTCATGACTTGCTATTCTTTTCCATATATATCAAGAGGTTATGAAAAACAAAATTATTTCAAGTTTTTTGGTACAAGGCATATAGTTTAATGAATGGACAGTCAAAATCTGGAATTGTGTATGAGAATTACAAATTAGTGAGTGAAGCTGGGGAAGTACTTCAGTGAACAATATATTGCAGAAACTTTGCAAGGCAAACACAGAGCACTATTAAATTCTACAGTATGAAGTGTTTCCAGTTACATCCCTGCTGTGAAACTCACTTGGGAACAAAAGGGATCATTGTTAAATAATAATCTGAACATGACTGGGTTGTAATATGACAACAAGCCATTAGGTGTTGTTTTGTGTTTTGAGGAGATTTAGGCAGGTGCCCAAGTTGCCAAGTCAGTTACTTTTCAGAGTATCTACTGAAACCAAATATTAATAGTACCACTAGCAGGTCCTGGTAACACTGAACTCTGCAGCTGCATCACTGCTGAACACTTTTTATCTGCTATGTTCAGAAATGCGTTATTATATTACTCTCTTATTTCTACAATTATTTTTTCCTGCTGGCTGAAACTCATTATTGTAATATAAACCTCATAACATTGAAAATATTAATATTCATGCAAACTTGTTCACAGTGGGAAAGCAATGACTCAGACCTGTAACTTCTCTTACACATTCTACCAACAATCTCTTAAACAAGTGTCAAATACTGTGATTTTATACAAACAGCACCAGTTAAAATTTCAAGAAAGCACACCAAGTACCTTTTCAAAAATCTTATTTTTATTGTTTGTACTAACTGTATCATCATTAACAGCATTCATCTCTAACAAATTGAAGCAAGTCAGTACACACAAAAACCTATGCAAAGTCAAGCAGATCCTTGGTTACATAAATGCAGTACACCTTGTTGTGTAACAAGCCTAGGGGCGGTTAGTTAATCCTAACACTTTAAGCACAATCACTCCAGTTTTGTGAAATTTTCAGAGCTGTTAAGAAGTGAGTTACTTTTCTTTTTTCTTTTTTTCTTTAAAAATGAAACAGCTAAAAGATTTATACAAATTACTTATTTTAAACCAAAATTCTTATGTCTAAATTACTACAATGCAGCAAAGGACCCTTCTTCAGCTGCAATATCATTGCTCTGCAAAACAAACAAAAAAAAAGAGAAAAGAATTAGTCACTGTGCTGTATTAGGCAGAAATTAACATTAGCAGCCTAAACACTTGCCAGCTCACACTGCATACATTCCCATTTCTTTCAAATTTGCCAGGTCCACTCACCAGCTCCTGGCTTTCTCTCCAAGCTGGAACAGAAGAGGGTATAAACCCAATCACTTCTCCAGTGAGTTTTTAAATGCTGGCTGAAAACCTGAGACTTACCAAACAAGTGCCTGCATGTGATCCCCTATTGTACAGTAACAGACTTGCAAACCAACACAATCCACTTGGGTTTACTCATTTCTGCAAGGGGTTTATGAACAAATTTTTCAGATTAAAATGTTTCATTATTAGCCAGTAGTTTTAATGAATAAGCTTTATTCCTTCAGTCTCTGAATGTAGTTTGTTCTAACTGCTGCCTTTGGCTGGACCTGATGCATTTATCTTACTTACCTGGCATAAATCCAGAAGTCAGCACAAGAGGGAAGGATTGACAGAAGGCAAAACTTAGCCCAATTCAAACAGTTAGAACAGAAATACTATAGGATTAATAACAGATAGGGCAAACATCTCTGTACATACTGAAAACCTTGCAGGAGGCTGTATGAGAGTCCTGAGCCAATATGGATCACTAGAAATTTAAGCTGCCCAGCCCCTCAAAAGCCACAAAACAGGCCTTGTAATGTTAGATTTTAGCAAGTGAGCTTAGCACCTCCCTGTCCACATCCCTGAGACCCCCCAGATCAAAATAACAACTCTTAAGTTTATTTTAATTTATATTTTAAAATAATTACTCTTAAGTATATTCTACTGTGCTTCCAGATCAGTTTTACCTGAAGCAAATCCTTAACCCCTAAAGATGCCAATGATGTAGGAGCAGACACCATGCAGAGATTCCCAGCAATGTTCCCGTGCCAGTTTCATTGCTTCTGTTTCATTTTCAGACCCCTGACCGTGTTGGGTTGGGTCAAAGTTTTGCCCCGCTTCTCTCATAGGAATAGAAGCTTTCTGGACTGACTTTTCCTGGTTTGCTAGATCTTCTGGCTCCACACCAGCAGCTATTTGCCTCATGAGAGCCTCTGGGGGAGCCTTTTGGCACATGGTGGTCTTCAACACTTCCATGGATTCGCAAGCGTGCGGGATCTTTCTGAGTTCCGCGGCAATCTGATTCCAGTAAATCTTTGGATTATTTCTGAAAGCACGACAGACTGATGGCTTGCCAGTGAATTCACACCAGTAGGACATGCCTTGGCTTTTGCATTCAATTCTAAGTCTCATCTCCTCATCATCACCACTCATGGTCATTGTGCAAACGTCTTTGGTTTTAGTCCGAAATTTGATTTCTTCACCACTGCTTCTTTTCTTTGGCTTCAGCTTCTGTCCCAATCCTCCCATGCCACAGATCACAACAAGGAAAAGGAGAGCAAAACTCTTCATGGTGAGAGGAGTGAGCCAAGGTCCTTGAACAACACGATCCAAAAAAGTGAAAGCAGTGAGTAAATTGGCCACTCACAATTTAAAGTCTTGGTGCATAAATAAGCCTCTTTCCGGCAAAACATGGGATGTAAAGGTTGGGCATTTTTATAAAAATAATAAATCACACTTCAGTAGGCAAGTGTCCATAATTTATCGCCTGAGGGAGTGTCGAATAATCCTGGGAGTGTGAACTCCCAAAAAGGTAACAAGACAAGTCTTGTAAATGCAGTTAAATACAAAACGATAGTTGTATAACTGAGAAGCACATTCCTATCCAAGATGAACATGTCATATTTGATTTTTAACAGGTATTTTCCATTCTCCAGCTGCTTTATAGCTATCTTCATGCTAGAGCTTGTAAGACCATATCAAAGTAAAAAAAGAAGTGCCAATGCAATCTCTGCATCTGAATCATTATAAATGTAGTGTAAGTGTCCTGGTGAAAAAGCTGATTTGTGGAACGGGCTTTCTGTGGATTTTCACAGTAAGGATGCAACTTTAGCTCTTCTTTTTGCCCACAAATGACATGCAGTGGTGATGCATAGAAGGATCAACTGCACATTCTGTGAGCCACAGAAGCAAGATGTACATAAGAAAAGAAAGCTTAAGCAAAATAAAAGTATTAGTGTAAAAAACCACCAAACTTCTGGAAGTTTTATCATCATTTTCAGATCACGAGTCACTTTCAGCCAACAGAGCAAGACAGCAGAACTAACTTATCAGTTCTCAGTAGCATGGAACAGAACACAGAGCATGTCAGACAGGTATTTGCGCTTCATCACTTTTTTTTTTTACATAGATATTTTCCTGTTTATTAACAAGTGAGCTGTAAAAATGCTGTAAAAAAAGGCAGGAGAAGAGAAATCTTGTCCTGCAGAATACTGTCCTAGCAGTTTCTGCTGCAGTAACTAAAAACAGAACTAAGGAAAAGTCACTAACTCCCTTAGAAAAAAATCCCTCCCCTGCTGTGGCAACCACAGTGCTTTTCTGGCCAGCAAGACCCCCTAGTCACTTCTTCCAAAGACATATATGCTACGGTCAGCCTGACCTGACCAGCTCCTGGTAAGGGCTATTGGATTGTTTAGGTATGCTTCAGTAACTGGGGGGTGCTGGGAACCCTGGGTTTAAGACTGGCCATACATAATGGAACAGAACAGCATTTTGTGTATTTAGTCACTCACCAGGTAGTGCTAAACAAAGTACCAAGGCACAACCATTCCTTTTAACACATATAGCAAAGCAGAACAACATCAATAACAACAAAAGCTTCGTTAACAGAAGAGGCACAAGAGTCCCTTGCTGCTGTGGCAGCCCAGATAACCTGAAAGCTGCACAGCTAACCTGAAAGCTGCCTGCTTGAAGATGCAGCCACCTGAGCAGCCATTCTGGGTATCTAACCTTGTTCTTCCAGTCAATGCGCCATTAAGTTCCCATGACTAAAAACCATTTGACAGAGAGAACAACCTTGTTTTCTTTTTGTTCTGTCTCCATGGCTATTTTAAATAACACTTTTAGCAGAGACCTCATCTCTAGCTTCTTTCCATTAGTTCCTCCTCTCTCTTTCAAGGCACAGCAGTGTGGCTCCAGCCAAGTCTTAGGAAAACAGTGGCATAAGCCTACTTAAGACTTACCATTCACTCTTCTGTTGTTTTCTGGGGAGCCTTCTCACCCTTCAGGCAGCCAGGCAGAAGAATCTTGCTACCCACTTCACATTCAGTTTCAAGGATTTCAAATCCCTACTGCAAGCACTCAAATATCTCCCAATATTTGACAAACAAATGTATTGTTTATAACTCTGTTATGCACAACAGCACTGAGAATTTTAGATTTGCTGAAGAATCCAAAACAATTCAAAAGTTGATTTATACCATTTTCAGATCTCTTCTCAAAGTTTTTCAAGTCTAAATATGAGAAAAAATAAACTACAAGGATAAGAAGAAATACCAAAGCTTGGACTCAAATATATTTATGTGTTACATCAAGTGTTTGCCTCATTCTAATCTGACATTTTAGTCCAGTTAGCCTGTGCTTCAGATTAAACAGTTTGTGGTCTCTCGTATCAGTAGAAAACAATTTTACTTTTACAAGGTAAGCTAGGATGCCAGCAGTGAACCATGTGAGCTGAAGAACTAGCAAATGTTTAATTCTGCTGTCAGTGCTATACAGAAAGAGGTTATATGGATAGCCTACCATCTTGCATAATTCATATTCTTAGCAGAAGTTAGAAGCTCCCTCACCCAGAGTCAAAGTTCTTACAGTCCTTCCTGCTGCAAAAGTAAAAGACAAATATAGCAAAAACTTTTAATCAGGGTAAAGAAATTCACTCTCATAAGATTTTAGTTCTGTGCAACTCTTCTGAAAGATGTCTGCGCAATAAAACAAGGGAGAACCAAACATAAGGTAGTTAAGCAAGATCTTTTTTATTTAAATGAGCTGGGAACATTTCCTCAAATTAAAAATAGAAACTTTTAAAAATCTGAAGTTCTGAACATTACATATACACATATGCTACATACTGTCAATTAGAAATGTTTCCATTTATGACATAAAAATTAAAAATTTAAGGTTATTCTGGATTAAAGACTGGTATCACTTTACAGCATTTCTTTAAAATTATAATAATGATGTACAGGATTATCCCTACTTCAACACAATGAACCCTATTTGAAACAAAGTTAAAAATACTGATAGATGAAGAGGTACTATTTTAGATCAATATATTAACTACTTCACCTGCCAGAAGGTTTTACACTGGTAACATAGTTTTGGCCTTGTTGATAAAGTCTGCTGTTAATTAATTCAGCAATTCAACCATATGCCTAAATTCAAGGAAATAACTCTAACAGTACAAATATTAACTCGAATTGCTAAACAGATTTGAATTTCAATATTGTAAATCAGTTTAATATTATTTAGCAAAAATACTATCACTGCCTCCAAGAGCCACAGTGATACTATTAAGGACATTACAGAAGTGGGTGTGAAAGAAGAGAAAGATAAAGAATGTAAAGCATTCTAAAAATTGCCAACATAGGACACCCCTCATGCTCTTTTTGAGTACTACTGAACTCTAGAAAGCTTAGCTTTTTCACTATATTATGCATCCCACACAGTCCCAACCCTCCCACCCAAAGTTTAAAAACAAGCTTCTCCAAAAAGTCCCTTTCAGGTCTATAGAGCAAAACCCACTAAATATTAAATAATTAAGAAGGGAAAAAAAAAAAAAAAAGAGGGAGAAAACAAAACTGAAACTGAGCTTCTCAGATACACAAAGAGACACTGTGGACCCCATTACAATCCAAATTTAGTCCAATGTAATCATTCAAGAGCACCAAATAGCAACACTGATCATGCTGGTAAATTCATTTGTGAAGAGTATTATACAATATTAAAAACTTAACTAAACACTTAGAAGTTTTAAGAAAAACATATATACAAAATTCTCTGTATACAAAATGTATTTGTATGTAAACGTGTATGTACTGTATTTAACACAAGTCAACAATTTAAGATAAGAACTTGAACAATTTTAAGAGAATTACTAGGCAAAGGCTGTTAATCTAATTAATTTATATACTGTGATGTACGGTAGAAAGCCCAGTGTAAAAAAGTAAAAAACCAAAAAAACATTTTAATTCAAGCCTTGAACAGTGGTATTTGAGAGGCAGTGCCTTGATCACAAAATATTCTGTACAGTAGTTTATGGCATAACATTCAATAGTACATTTGGGATTTACAGTACAGCTGACATAAAACAAGTGGCTCAGGATCTGTCAGATGAATGGAAATGCCAATATGCTTGGAAGAATAATGATGTATTTATTCCCACAGAAGAGTCTTGAGCCTCATTTATAAAGCCTGGAAATAATAACAAAAAAACAATTCAGTAAAAAATTACAAAGACTGATTTTTAATGTAATTTAAACAGAACAAAGGGATAGATTTTAATATGAATATCAATACGACTGAATAACTTTTTTTGGTTTTAGACCTTACAGAACACTCATGTTGTAAAGCAGTAATAGATCTAGAATTGATTTAAGCTTTTTACTTACCCCTTAACATTTCCAGTATGTGTTACCACTGTTCCACAGAGCTACACAAGAAAAAATAAAACATAAAACAAACCCATCAATTTCTTTTGCCCATAATTGGAACAGAAATATGTGTTTAACTCAGGTGAGACAAGCTCAGTTGGCCTAAGATATTCTCAATGTTTTATTCATTTAATCTAGCATTTTTCAAACAAGAGGAAATAGATCCACAATTTTCTGCATCAGATAACTTTCAGGTTATCTTTATTTCATGATAGAAATAAATACTTAGATTGCCCATTCCACACCCCTCTTTTGTGAATTTAATCCAGCCTCATGTTTTGCTCTCATAAAATTTGTGGCTGCATTTGAGGTTATTTGTGTCTTTGACATGTGTATAAAAATACCTGTGTGAGACACATATACCTCATGTAGCTCTTACTTGTACTTACATATCTTAAGTGTTATAAAAATACTTGCATCACTTTTCAAAAAAATTATCCAGCTGATTTCGAAGAGTAAAAAAATCCCAATCCCAACCCCCTGGGATTCTTTAAACCTGCAGAAGTATAGGTGTACAGAGATCTATTCAAAGTCATATCTCTCAAACTATTTCAAAAAATAATTTGTAGGAAATGAGAAAAATCAAAGATAGCATAAAAGCAAAGAGTATGCTGAAAAGAAAATTAAAATCAAGACTTTATTCATATGGGAATGCCATACTGAGAAATTCAAAGCATGTATGCCATAATTAGCAGTTTTCCAAATTACCTCCATTAGCACATCAGAAGACAGCACTGTATTAAACTGAATCTGTAAATTTTATCATTTTATCAAAAGAAGTCAGTATTGAACTAGTGGATCTTTGTGTAAAAGATTATTTTATGCTAGTAATTTTTAGGTTGTTCAGCAACACTGAATTAAACTATTTATCAATGAAATTTCGTAAAGAAAACATGCTATGAACCTCAAGAATATTAACAGTCAAAGATTCAAAGATCAAAAAAGGAATTCTAAGGCCTGGGAAATTATTAATTTTTCTTATGTAAAATATTCAAAGTCCTTAAAACTGAGAGCCCTTAGATATGCCAGTGGAGAGTTTTTTTGACTTAAACTCTTTGTCAGTTAATCTGGGAAGTAAGCACCCTTAAGTTGCAGAACAGACTACAACAACTGAGATCCTAAATATCACTAAAAATATTGTTATATAAAGACTTCCTTCAGAAGAAGACATGGAATGAAGATTTGGTCAGTAAATAATTATTGTAAGGCATATTTCTAAATAATAATAATAACCATCCTCATCATGAGATGTAACCATGAACTCTGTCAAGACCCAAACTTTGATCACTCTCTATTCATCTGTTATGTAAAGCATAGTGGTATCTTCTCTATAAATACTCCATCTATACATTCAGTCATGAAGTTGCAAAGTAAGGCACAGCGACCTACAGATTTCAAACATTAACTGAAACCTCTCTTAAGCAACTTGCAAATTTAGCAAAACCAAATAATGAAGTTGTGGTATATAGACTACTATCCCCCTGGAAACTGAGTCTTACAACTCATGTTTATATTTACATTTACTATGTTTTACAACATAGAAGCTGTAGAGGCAGAAAATAACTGAAATGTCCTGTTTTTTTAAACATAACTTGAGCTTCTTGCTTTGTGATGCTACATGCTAGTCCTACCCCTGCACAAACACCCATTTTCTAAGTTCATGCTTTCTGTACACCTGAACACTTGCCTTTTACACAGGAGATCCCACCATTTAAAAAAATAAAACTACTCAGGAGTACAAATGCATTTCCATCCTATCACTTTCATCTGCTATCACAGCAGATTTTAATAGGTTTGTAATTTAATAGGTTTGTCAACCACCCACTGTGCTGACTAAATACCTGATTACATGGATTTTAAGATCAAATTTACCAATTAGTTTAAGTTGCAGGAAATTACTTCAATATCTGCAGTTATGTTATGTAAAGAGTATTTGAGAAATATACATCATACAGCATTTGCTATAGTGAATGATCATGCAAAAAAAACCCCAGAGAATTAAGAGATTCACTTTAAAGCATGAAGAAAATTGGAAATGTGATTGAAAGAGATGCTGATATAAGGACACATGAAGGCATGCAGTTGCAGACTTGGTTTACCTTGTAAAAACAGGATTGTGTATACCATATAAATGCTCTTTATGATAACCATTATTACCATTTTCCGTACTGTAATAAAATAAATACACCAAGAAAGACCATGTTAACTATAAGATGCACTATGTACAATATGGCTTCTAAGACATGTACATGGATGATGGTATTCTATGCAAAGATAAACTATGTCTGTACAATAGAATATAACTTTTCCTTTGTAGCATTCAATATTTATGGCATCATTATAATTTCACATTTTATAGTATTTTTATATTCTCCAAAATACAATTAATTATTTTTCTAGTCTTGTTGAGTTGGAGACTCTAATATAATCCATTAAGTCTGGAGAAACAGAACATGTTACCTCTTTTGAAGTAACAAGTTACATTAAAAATATAAACCCTCCCACATTAATAAAATAATTTTAATAAATATCAGTAAAAATGTCTTACGTTTTCATGGGTATATTTTCGAAACTAAAAAACACAGAAAAGGAGGAATAATTAACTAGACACTAATAAGTGAGTAATTTCAGCTGTACATGCCTGTTTCTGCTCTATTGACTTGTGAATGTGCAATGAAAAACAACCACTGTGAAATGGGAGAAATGCAGTGCACAGGCTAACTAAACAATGAGCAAAACAAAGAGCAGAAAAGAAAACAGTAAATAAAACTGATAGGAAAATATGTAAGAATAGTTATCATAAAGTAAAATGCCAAGTCCCTGAGACAGAGGAACTGCAATTGAAAAGGAAAGACTGGTTAGGAATAACTAAGACAGTAAGAAAGCAAATAATTAATTCAAGGAGACTACAAATCAGGCACAATTCACTTTAACAGGTTACTTAGCAAAGCTAATAACTTGCACATTTAGAACTTATTTATATAAATGCTGCTCACAAAGCTCTGAAGATCTCATTCTGACATAAGGTTCTCAAAGTCAGAGCCAGCACTCTCTGCATTCATGGCAAGTCAAGGCTACCAAAGGCCACCTGCATCAAGCACTTTGCAGGCACTAACCTGCAGCATTACACATGAACATGCAGCTCTAATCTGGCAGCACAGGTTTAAGAATTATAGAGCCTTCACGTGAAACACTAGAAAAAACCATTTTAATCCATTTGTCATTTAGCTTATTTTGGAATATGTACTTACTCATCATAAACATCCTCTGTATCCATCCTACGATAGTATTTAGAGAGTTTTACAGCAAAAATTATGGCAGGAATTAGAAACATTGAAGAGCCTCCCAAACCAAACCAGAAGGTATTCTGAAACAAAGGGAATAGAAAAATCAAGGGAAAAAGGTCATGGAGAAAACTAATCAGTACAGTACTGAAGCCTTGCTTGATACTCTAACCATTGCTACCAAAAGAACACAGTAGAAATTAGTTCTTATCAAAATATGAGTTTCCAGCACCTTCTCAAGGCAATTTTTAACTTGCAAACTGCAGCCCTGTTTGCATAACTAATTTCATTATTATACAGTTGAACTGAGTTATCACCTGCTGTTAAAATGATGATTTTTCAAATTTGATTTGTATTGGCTGGAGGCATTTTTACTTCCAAGTGACTCAGCTAAGTTCTATCAGGAAAACCATGGTCCATCTCTCACCAGAGGGTAATGGCTCCACAAAGGAGAACAGAAGCTCTGTAATGTATGAGCTAATCAATGAGTACAACATAGATTAGGAGGTTTTCATGGTTAAGCATTACCAAGATTAAACACTTAATGGCTAAGCATTATCAAGGCCAGTGTTTTGGCTTTGACTGATTACATATATTACTGGTAGTGTGACTAGGATCTGACTAAAATTGCCATAAAGTAATAGTTAGGAGGCATTTTAGGTACTTTCCAGGCACATGGTGTCTTACTTTACTTTTAATACATGCTGTCCTCTTTCCAAGTTCTTTTGGCAAGATGAAAAAAACCAATATTGCCCTTCCATCCTGCTACGAGTCATGCTCAATGTCTACAACATACAGAAATTAATCGAGATCTGTCTGCTACAAGTCTAGTTATAAAAACTTCTTCAGGTTTTCTAGATTTCAGGACAGATACTTGAAAAAGTTTTTCCTTGGGGTCTTCCTGTCACTTCCTGCCCACACCTCACTCCTGTAAGTTAGCAACAGTTACAGATGAAGCTTCAGATATTTATGCTTTTCTATTTTCCATTTCAAGGTGGTTCAGAATCAGTTAATCAGCATCAGAATCAGTAAATTCTTGCTAAGAGAAGCTTAAGTTTACTGAAAATCTATAAAGTCCAGCACTGGTTTGTCTTTGGACTTAATCCAGATCAGAACGTTTTCCTTGCATAACTTTGTGTGTGATACTTTATTATCTTACTTCAGAATGGTCTAGCCAGAATAATTAAACACAGATGTATGTTGAAAGAACTTTCCCCTTGATGCCTCAGCTCTGAGTAACAAAATGTTTCTTACCACAGAATCAGCTATATAGCTGCATAAAAAAATATCTACTGCTGTATCTATCACATTGGCAATAGGCTTGCATGCTGCTACTTCCATGGAAATCTGAAACAAAAATTAAAAATTACAAGTATCTAACAGAATAAAATAAGAATCTCTAAACTTGCTTACAGTTACAGTTTACTAAATTGTTACATCTTACCCTATCCAAGTTCAAAATAAATAACAGTTGGATATGCTATCAACTGAAAGTCTTTTAAACATCAGCTTACTTTCTCAAAGGCTACAGCTGAAGAGAGGAAAACAAAACAAGATGCTAATGACATCGATTTGAACTATGCAGGGTCAGGTTCAGGTAGTACCAGCACAAACAGTAGATTTCAGGCTAGCCCTGAAAGTGATAGTGTTAAATTTGCACTGCATTCCAAGCAACACAACTCATCATTTCCATTCTGCAAATGCAACAAAACTGTAAGAGATTTTCCCACTCAGGCTAAGTACAAATGTATTAAAACCTGAAACTATAAAACACACTATCAAAGTAACATTATTATTGATTTTATTACTAATACTGTTTAGCTTTATTATTTTTAAACAAAGCTTCTCTCAAAGTAAATGCACCTTACCGACTCCTTGACCCACTCAGTGTACTGCTCAAAGTAGCCAATTATGGTATCCATGTACTTTTTTGTCTCCTAGAGCCAGATCAAAGAGAACAAAAGCAAGTTAAACTCTATCTCTGTGACATAATATATTAATGTACTTTGATCAAATGGAGCTTACCTGGACAATAACTTGAGAAGCGTTGTTATTTATGAGATTCTGGGCAGCATTAACAGCACTAATGACATTTTTCACCTTAACCTGGACAGGAAGAGATGGTGTTTAATGTAAACAAATCCCCTGCAGGCTGTTGCAATGGCTCTACGGCCACTGCCAGGAACCTATTCTCTTGATAAACCAGTGACACTGTCTTGTCAAAACCTGACAAAAAATGTAATTCCAGACAGAACACAAGCCTGCCTAAGGATTCATGATCATTGCAATAGTGTCTCATTCTGGAAAAGGATGTGTCAGTGGTTATGACGTGCTATTTTTTCCTGGAACCTACATAACTAATTTATATACTAGGATCAGTTTTATCTTCCTCTCTCTTTCCTTAAATCAATGTATGTACATACACTACATATACACAAAGTGCACAGGAAGAAAACAGTGGGCTATATACCATCACAACAACTCTTGATGACTGAAGTAGGATTCTTTACAGCCAGAATATGCCCCTAATCAACTACCTGAAGGACTGAGATGTTTTTGCAATCTATGTACAACCCCATAAATTCTCCCACAGAACACACACAAAGGACAGTGTACATAGAGCCTGAATATGTAGAGATGTTTCTTAAATATACTTTCAAGTCAAACATTCTTTTCTTATCAACATGTCACGGCTTCTTTCCTCCTCACCCAGCTTCAAATCACAGATTCTAACATACACCTACATAGATAACAGATACCTAGCTGCTCTGCTGCTGTGGATGGGTGAAACCTGTAATGAGAAGCACTAAGGTAGGTATGGCCCATAAAGCTGTTGAGACTATGACTATGCCACTAGTGTGACTGGATTCTTGCTGCCAGAGCCAAGGCACGCTGGTGGCTGAACGCTTTCCTTCCAGGAAAGCAATCATCCCGTTTCTCACTCTGACAGAGTGAAGCCAGCTGGTCTCATTGTGGTACAGGCACTACTTAGAGGGGAAATGTGGGGTACCCTGGAAAAAGTTCTATACAGATCCAGGATCCCAGAGCAAGGCTGATGGTGGAGAAGCAGGAACATGAGTACAACCTGAAGAAACAGACCCCTGTGGGAGCTGGGCATGGAACAAAAGCTGGTTAAGGACGTGAAGCACAAACCTCTCTTTTGTCAGTTGTACTTTTGCATTGTGTTTCATGGTTGCTCCCCCCAACAATCCTTTGCTTTCAAGGATTCTAGAAAAGAAATCCCTAGATTCTGAGGAAAATTAAAAACACACTACATAGACTGGTACTGAAGCTTATTTTATCACTTGACAGTTCAGTTTACAATTCATACTCCCAAAACCATCCCGAATATTCTTTTTTTTTATTTTTCTTTTTCTGCAGAAAAGAGATCTAAATCCTTATTACTTCCTTAATGCATTACAATCTCCTGCAATAAGAAAACAGCTACAATAGTAGAAAACTGTACTGAAAATATATGCCCTGTGTATGCAGTGGAAGGATTTAAACCACAAAAATGTTCCTGTTGCCAGAAAGAAAAGCTTACCATAAGTTCAGATGATGTCCTCTTCAGTAACCTAATGCTCTGATTTAAAGTGCTCTATTGGAAAGGAGGGGAGGAAAAAAAAGGCTTCAAGTCATGACTACTGGTAAGAGCTTCCATGTTTTAAGCTTATATTCATGCTTTGATGTTCTATAGATTATTTTGTTACTAATAATACATTTTACATTGCATACAACAGTAACAACAACTGCATTAAAATTAATACATTGTGGGTTTAATCACTCAATCAGTACTTCACCAACAGTACTGATTAAACTAAAGTTAGATGCAATAAAGTAATATTGGAGGGAAGATAGAATAATTAAATTTAGACCCTAAGGTTCAGAGAATTCTATATTGTGCAATTTCTGAAGGGAAAAAGCACTTACCCTAGCTTTAACATATTTCTTGACAGTCAGTTTTGTAAAAGAAAAAAGAGATGAGAATAATTAGGAGTTAATCAGGAAAGAACAGCATAGAATCAGAGTGGACCAGAAGTATTTTTCTCTAAGTGGTACAGACACAAAATATCTGATGGTAGGATAAACTAAAAGTCTTCATGTTATGTAGAGGAATAAGCAATATCTAACATGCAGGAGATTCACGTCTGGATACTATATAAGTCCATGTCAAAATCAGGCAGAAGCCTGATTTTGTTTCTTCCATAGCATCAATAAAAGAGATTGGCTCTACATACTACTCCCAGGAGTTTCCAATTCCAATACTGTTAGTTGACTGCTAACTCCAAGAAATAAAGTGTCAAAGTGATAATGGCTTTTATATTGAAGACCACTGACAAGCAAAAAAGAAAATAAGTGATTTAGGGTGTTTTAGGGTTAAGAGTTTGGTAAATTTCTCCCCTGCTTCTTTTTCTATTCATATATAATCGTAAATAGCTACAGAAAAGAATGGGGAAGAAAAAGGCCATTATTTTAGACAGCATTATAAAATAGTAGCATTTTAAGCAAGAAAACTATTTATTAAACACATACTTTAGCAAGATTATTCTTCATTGACACAATCTGTGCTTATAGAAGTCCGGCTTTCTAACCTCTTCAAGAGATTTAGAAATTTGTATGTTCTACAAATATGTTTCAGTATTGCTTTAATGTTTTACCATAGCTTGCTCCAGTGGAACAACTTGCTGGTTATGAATCATTCGAATGTTGTTTGCATGTCCTTTTAAGGCATTTTCCAGTGCTCCTTTTGGCTGAAAAAAAAAAGCAATTATGCAATATTGTTCAGTAACCTCAAAGCAAAAAACAATGAAATTTACACATACACTCTAAAACACCTCAAGCTAAAAATGGGGTATGGCAAACTGAATTCCTCAACACAAGGAGGGAAAAGAAAAAATAAAAAATCACTGTCTTAAAAATTCAAACCTCAGCAACCAAATCAGATACACTACCTTGCTTTTCTGGCTATAACTTTATCCGCACAGATTTAACTGAAGAGAATTTTCACATGATGCACTAAGTCATTTTAAATACAGAAGAGTGAGCACATCTCCCTCACACTCACCACAACCCAAACTTGACTTCAAGAACCCTGCAGCACTGCACCCCAGCTGGGACAAGCATCTCCCAGTCATGGGTTCTCGCTTTTGTTTCAGAAACGTGGACATCACCCTGAGGCACCTTCTGCTTTCTGACGGGCACAGAATTTTAAGTATTTTCAGCCAGTCACTTGGAAAGGCACCGGTGAAAGTTATTTGTGGTGCCCACCTTTCAGTCAGAAGGTATGCATTTCTGCTCTGATTTTCAAGTCCAGATGCCTGGCAGGAGCTCAAGCCCATTGCCAAATACTATAAAATTTGGTTTTACTCTCAGATGTAAATTTATTTTCCATTTTCTTTTGGCGGCAAAACCATTTGGTTCCCTGCACAAACACTGAATACACACTGCTAACTCCATTTCGGATGTGTAATAATGGCAAACCTCAGCGCTCAGAGATGTGTTTGCTTCCTGTTCATATGAGCACTGAGCAGTTTCAGGATACTTCATCTCCCATACTGACAAAGTGAATTCATTTACCTAACACCACATGCTGGTGGTACTGCTCCCTCCTCCCTATGCTGACCCGTTGTTTTGATCAAAGTTTTATTCCATTTGCTCCTTCCAGTCTAAAAAGCTATGTTAAATTTTATGTAAAAAGGTGCCAAAAGATGCAAACTAGACACCCAAAATTAACTAATACCATAAGTTTTTAGTTTATTTTTAAATTGGTTCTAAGAGCTATCACTAGTAACAAAGTGAGATTATAAAATATCCTTGGAAACCAGTACAATTTTTTTAACAATCTAACTTACATAATACATTATATTATTGGGGTTTTGGCCTCTTTTTTAAAGACATTTCATAGACTACACTAAATAGCATCTAAGGGAAGAAATAAAAACATACACTGTAACAGTGAACACATTTGCTTATTTACACAATTATGTCTTTTATATGAAGAGATTACTCTGATCTATTCTCAATTCTGATGCTTCCTTAAGAGTCTTCTACAAACATAGTGAAAGAAACCTAGCAGCACAATACAAAGTTTTCTTTATGGAACTATGCTTGAAGAACTTAAACCCAGAGCTGTCCAGCCTTGACATGAGTACAACGAAAAACCCTTAACCAAACAAAAAAACCCAGCAGTGAGTACGACTGAATGATGCAAGAAGTAGAGCAAACACACCAGGAGCCTCTCCTAGTGCCCTCCTCCACCTGAGGAGGGGATGGATATGTGATACATTCCTAACAAGGTGGTCTCACTCTGCTGTGTCCCCCAGCAATCCAAGCAATTGTAGCACATGTGCAACATAACTCTTCCTCCTGCATCGCAGTGCAGGAATCTGTCTTGGGCCAGCATCCAAACTATGAACCTCAGTTCTGAAAAGTGGGTATGACATGACCTGGATGTGCATAACAAACAGATCAACTGAACAGTCACTGTCTGTTAGTGCGGATCTGTGCCACTTGCGGATTCATTTGTGAGCAATGTTTTAGCGATACCCTCTGACAATTGTCCTTCATTCAAAAAGCCCTTCAGAGAAGACGGCTTCTTTTCTGCATTCTCCCTCCACAATGGAGCTCCAGTTCTCATTACAGTCCTTACAAGCTGCCAACAATATTCAATTTGTTGCTAATTAAAAAATCTCCTGCTCACTAACTGAAAAAAACCTAATTCAAGTAATTTTTCCAGCATGATCTAACCAATTTTTCTTCCAACTGGGACCCTATGACCGTAATAGGAAATACTGAAATGGAGTATTCCCCTCACTGCCCAAGCAGAGAATGGAATTTAAGAAAATACACTTTTAAAGTAGAAAATGTACAAGAGTATACAAAAATCAATAATTAGCAACATTTAAAATACAGCTCAAATGAAACACCATTCTGCAATATTTTTCCTTACATGACATTGCACCATGGATGTAAATGTTCGAAGTACAAAAATTCTCCCATATAAAGTCTACCTTGCTATGTATTTATACTGATATGGTATATAAATGATATATTTTATGTATTATTATACTGCTGAATTGAACTTACCAGCTGGTCTGCTCTTGCTTCTAAATCATTAGCAAATGAGAGAAGATCAACCTTGGTAACACTTTTATTGATCTGAAATAAGATGTAAGCAGTAAGAAAAGCAGTATGTTGTTATTTTATTTACAGACAGTTTGCACTTAACCATACCACCTACTCTGTTTACTCTTTATTTTTTTATTTATTAACTTTAACTTCTTAAGTGCTTTTTTCCCCAACTTGTGTGAACCTCCAAAACATGGTGTTTCAACAAAACAAAGGCAGATTTTCCTGTTTTGCCTGTTGGTAAACAAACATTTTTATTTTATATTTTGTCCCACTCATGGCTGTAGTTGACTACAGTCTCACCTCTGTCAAATATGCTGAAAAGTCTATTCCATCTATTCCTGAAGAGCTGAAATTCAGAAGATTCTCCTTCCCAATTTCATCCAGCAGAATGATTTTGCTGAGGTTTATCTGAATGTGTTCTATTTTAAGTGCTACATCTTCTGTATACTGGGAGAGAAACAAAACAAAGTACAAAAGTAATTTGCAACCAACACATATTCTGCTATAACCCCTGCCCAAAGCATCTGCTTTTGTTGACTCATTTTCATGAAGCAGCACACATTGATTTTTTGCTCACATCAGTTTAATTCAATTAAATTGAACAGAATCTACCAGGTCATGTTCTAACCTGTCTCTTTGTCTCTTTCATACCAAGGGACTACTTGCCTTCCATTCTGTTTTAACTCACATCCCTCCAGGAAACGTTACCCTTTAAGAATGTTAAGTTTTACCCCTAGCACAAAGTAAGGAAACCTAGAGAAGTCAGTATCTCAGCTGTGGCCAGGACAGACAATCTTTGCCACAGGATTGGATGAGACTTAACTAAATACCTTTAGTGGTGACTGAAGGTGATTGGTTGTTGTTACCTGAACCCTTCTGCACTGCACCCAAACGATGTTACCTGCAGTGGCTGCAGATACAGTTGAGGAATCTGAAAATCTGACTTCTTTGCAGCCTCCTCCATTAGTCCATTGTGGAAACTCAAAATAAGTTTCCCCCTTAGTGAATCTGCCTTGCTCATTTTCATTGTCTATTATCTGGGGCAGGGACTGTATCTATTAGGTGGGTACAGTGCCTGGCAGAATGGAACATGTATCCCCAAGGGGTTGCTGTAATGAAGACAGGTATTAGAGGCAACCCCAAAATTAGTACAGTCCTATAATGACAGTGCAGTCATATATCATTAGAGCTTAACTGGAAAGACTGTTTTACTCCAACTACTTCCAACTAAAACCTGGAAGTATCATATCCTGGAGCAACATAAATCTGACTGGAATCAGAGGAGAAAACACCCAGACAGGGGCTTATACAAAAAGAAAACTGTCACTGAACACCATAAGAAGTCTTTTGAAGACAGATGCCAACCTTCCACACAAGTTTCAAAGTTAAAACAAACAGTTATATCAGCACATTAAAAAAAACAGCACATCAGAAAATCTTCCCTGGCCCACTGAGACTGGTAAAAAATATCTTACTTGTAAATCAAATTCTTTCTTTCAGATTAGCTTGGACAGCTCTTGCCTCCCTGTAGGATGTTTTGAGCATAAAACATAAATCCCATAAAACCCAGACATGCTATAAGAGCCAACATCCTTCACAATCATGCACTCGTTCATACTTTACTTACCATACTAATATTTAAAAGCTCATTGATATTAAACAGATGTTCTAGGTGAAGGGAAGTATAAATTCCTTTGTTTTCCTTGCAATCACTGAAAGAATACAAATACACAGATAAGCCTAAAAACCACCTTAAGGCCCAAATATCAACAGAATGATTAACAATGTTTTCTTATTCTTATTTCTTTAGAAAACAAAATACTGATTATAACTTCTGAAGCTCAGTCAATAAGAGAAGTGATTAACAGTTTCTGAAAGATGTAAAATATTTTATCAATTAATTTGACTAGTATTGTCATACAACAGTATGCTGACTATCTCTAATGACTCATATATAGGAACAAATTGTTTCTGCTTGTGAACCACTAGAATCAGAATTTCTTCTGGAACATGTGCAATATTTGGATGTGCCCAAAATATGAAGCAAATATGATACCATAAAAACAGTATGTATAAATTCAATGAAATAAAAAAAGAGTTAAATAAGAACTGAATTAAATCTTAACCATCTATAATGAGATAATCAACTCTAATACCTGTACACCTTTTCAAAAGTCAAGTTAACATTCGGATTTTTAAATATGATCCCAGCAAGATAGTTTTTCCAGTGCTTATTTAGTAAGTAAGGTGTATCCAAAACCTAGAAGACAAAATTCAGTAATGTTACTATAATCCCAAGTTTCTTTATGTATTTATTCATATGTGGTCTTTTGACACATAAACACATCGAACCTTATCACCCACTAACAAAAATACAAGCGAAACAGCAAATTCAAACTCTCTGGTGCAGAAACTGAATATTAAAGCTCCCCATTACCACAGAACAACTGAATCACAAAAATCTGTCTCCAACGGAAGACAGGCATGCAGTACTAACCCTACAAAGCAAATTAAACTGAGAAAGGATGAATGTCTCCATTTGGTTTGTAAGGAGGAAGTAAAACCAGGTCCAAATTCACTTGAAGAATCCTATAAAAATGATATGCCATACAGAACAGACAAGACCATTGGGACTCATGGGGATTCTATTAACTATTTAGTAACCTAAATAACCTCACCTTGAATAAATTTTTATCTTCAAAGGGCTCACAGACCAATTTTTCTACATTTCCACCTGTGACAAAAGTGAGCACCACTACAATCATCAGCACCCAGGAGAAAAGAAAACTGAATCCAACACCACTGGAAAAGAAGATGAGAAAGTTTTTGCTTTATAAGAACACACTGTGTATACATATATATATATATACATACTTGTGGCAACAGTGAAGCCAACAGTTAGCAGCTACAAAAGAATTATGAAAACTGACTGATGGTTGAAATAGTTCTGTTTTCCAAATTTGTTATTGCTCTCTGAAACATCTTAAATGTTTTAGCCCTGTAAAGTCTTCAGCTAAAATGCATTTGAAACCTCACACTAGCACTGGGCATGCAAACTGTTTTAAGAATTACATTTAAGAGACACAAAGACATACAATTTTCTTTTTTAAATTCAACTCTCTAGCCTTGTGCTCTCAAAAAAGTTTTAGACTTTCAAATGCAATCTTCTCCTGCAGCCAGCAGAAACTACATTAAATCACTCCCAGGCACTTTTCAACCCCAAACATCCAGAAATGCTCTCAGAAGATCAAGTGTTTCTTGTCTCCTTGAATGGCTTTTTTTGAAACTTTGAACAAATGTTCCAATTCTACTAGAAATTTATGTATTTCCCCTAATATATTCTATTGCCTGTCCCCAGTTTTGCAGTTTCCAAAGGGACTTGCACAGAAATTCATTAGCCAAAGCACTTGCCTTATAATGGTAAATTCATAGGTTTTATTCTTCAGCTGTGATCCTTAATGGAACAACCCCAGATCCCCAAGCCCTGCACTGTAAGTGTGTGAAATCAATATATAGTTCCACTTTTTTTCTCGGCAGATATACCTAGGTAGGAAACCAAACTGTTTTCATATCTGTGTCCTTCAAAAAGTCAACCAAACTAACTTTCTACCTTTATGTTTTTTTTCCCCTGGTAAGTGAAACTTACGCCATAAGAAAGTTTCCTCCAGTGTTGGAGATGCAGCCTCTGGTTGTTGGAGAAGCATGTTTATCATACCCACAGGTGCCACACAGCAATCCAAGATAGTAAAAGACCAGAATCAGGACCAACATGCAGCATAGAATGAGACAACCCAACCACCTAAGGAATAAAAGATATAAGTTCTTGATTATTTTTACAAGAAGAACACAATGGAGACCTTCAGGAGACATCATGCAATACAATATTCCAAAATGTCCCACTCATTGTTCTGTCTGAGCAGACAGTGTCAGCAAAGATAAACGTATTTGCTACACCAGCTTGGATTTTGGGCCAGCACACAGTCACTGCTGGATTGCAGTCAGCTGCTACTGAAGGACTGGGGAACAAACATCACAGGAACAAGGTGTTCCCCAGTTAATGCAGGTGAAGAACCAAATTGCTACAAGTGGAGCAAAAAATTACGCAGAGGAAGCAGATGATCAAACAGCAATTTATTCATGAATAAATGGATAAATTTATGAATGTGGACTGGCCATTGGTCGTGAAGTACATAGCTGCTCTTACTGTGAGGCAACTAACATGTTGCACACTGTGTTAGGCTTGTAATTATAAATAACTATACTTAAGGCTGTAAAAACCTAAGCTTTATGTGTCTGTGCTGTACTGCTTTCAATGTATGGAACAGTTAATGGAATTTGATCAGGAGAAAAATCTGGGATAGGAAATGAACTTTCATTTTTATTAATTACATCATGTAACAGTTCTATCTGTACAAGCATTTGGAGCATATCCATTTATTCACACATTACATATCTATCCTTTCATCCTCTCCCAATGCCCTCTGCACTTCTTTTTCCCTTCTGTTGTCACTTCTTCAGCTTTTATTTTTTAAGTTCCCTTTTCTCCTCCCTGTATTTTTGTAGAGAAAAATCTGTAAAAGAAATACTGCAATGAACATGCACAGCCAATAAAAAGAAAAACATGAATGCTGACAGGCATATTTATAAAAGGATACTTATTAAGAACTACTAATAATGCACCTGTAAGTAAGAAAGGACTAGATGGAAAGTAATTTGGACAATACAGGCTTATTGGTTTAATTTGTACTTGAAGTACTGTTAGGTTAGGTTTGACAAAACCAGGTATATAAGTGCCATATAGATGAGATCTATTCTCCTGTAGAAGAATAAAACAATATATTTATTTCATTAATTGCAATATGAGCTTCAATGAAAATATCAATAAATTTGTCAAATTATGGCCCACCACTAAAACTGTCAGATTAGAAATGGGCTAAAGGTAAGAGGAAGCAAGGTTCTAAAGTTTGTTTTTCTGTTCACTTTTATTTATCACTGCATTAAAGCCAGCAACACACGTTCTGTAGCAGTGAAACTGGTTATGACCCAAACACAGAAGCCAATATTGCTTATAAAGACAACTAAAGTATGAAACAAAATATAGGGAGGATTTGATAAGCTTGTGGACAAAAGTGACTAAATCTGGACAAAGATATATGGTATGAAATGAAAAGCTTTACACGCCAAAATATGAGGTTACTCAACTGCAAGAGACACAAAAGTCTCAAAAATTATGTTTTTCTCATGGTAAAATCAACCACAAAGACCAGTACTGCACCAGTAGGGGCAAGCACAAGTGCATGAAGATTTACAAGGTGTGAAGCAGAATCTCTGCAACTCCTGCTCTGCAATACAAAAGGTGCTGTAACAACGGATTGTCTTCAAGACCTATCTGGTCCTCTGCCCTCACAATTTACCAGCAAATCAATGGAAACAAAACCTAGATAAAAGGTCACCCCGGCACTATGAAATAATCAGTTCCTTTGGGTGTTACATCTTTGACATCTACTTGTATCTATCCTTCCTGAAAAAGACCTGAAGGTTTACAGAGTAGAAAATACCTCTTTCTCTGTGGTGAAACAGCACCCAGTTATTGATTAGATGTGTTTTTTGTTTTTACTAAAATGCCAGTACCAAACAACTGCTTTATACATCTTTCTTTCACTGTGTTCATCATTAACAGTTTACTTGCCTTAACAGAACATTAAAATATTACTAAGTAATAACAACAGGTAGTGCTTCAGTCCTGCCTTATTTCTTGTACATACCTGTAGAAATCGTACTGCTCCACTATTGGAAAATAATCTTGAACGTATGTCTCACTCTGTGTAAGATACACCATCAAATCTGCCAAAATCTTCTGAACAGGGAGTGCTCTTGTGAAGGTAGTAATATTTGAACCAATGGATTCCAGCACACTTTTGATATCTATAGGAATAAACATATTTCACTGTTACAGATCCATAGAGGAAATTTACATTCCATGTATGCATTATAAAATGCTATTAAACTATTTGCCACATGTAACAAGCAAGCCATGAAGACAAGTGTGAGGAAGACACAAGCAGGCAACAAAAGCATCAAGCTTTGACGTAGCACAACGGCATTTCAAAATACACACTGTTTTTAGCATTCAGTTTAATGATTCAAGATGCAGACGTTGAGCCAGAGTACTTCCTCTTTCCTCTCATTATAATGAATGTGTCACTTTTTATCTAGCCAACCTAAATCTTGCTTTTCATGCAATATCGCAAATGGCAACACTGAGCAAGACAATTAGCCAGCAAGTTTACAAAGGAGAAGAACAGAATCTATTTAGACTCCATGCCTTGGGAATACAACACTGTGAAAGAAATTGGACTGCCTATATTGAGAATCTATACTAGTTATTTTCAATCTTATTAAAAGAGATTATTTAAATGAACTCATTCCAACTAGGTAGCAACACTCATGAGGTAAAAATCCATTAAGCCATTTTCCCCTCAGATTATGACCAAACATGCTACTCTCTACTTACAGTTTAGACAGACATTATTTAGATATACAAAGACATGACTAATTCATTTAATATACATAATGTCTATGTGTAAAATGCAGTTTCTCTATACTCTTCCTTCAACTGGAAACATACTTTAAAAAGCAGAATGCATAACTACAGGTTGTAATTGCGTGGTAGGCACTACTTCCTTCTTTCTCAAAACACAACTGGATAAGCCTTTGTCTGTTTTGATGATTACTACTCAAATCCAACCAGGTAACAAATCACAATTGTTTTAGAAGTTTATAGATAAATGTGATTTTTTTCCAGTAAAACTACTTATTTTGTTTTTGTAACTCAAATTTGGTTTTGATACAAACAAAGCCCCAGCAATTTATAAATAGATAAATTAAGATGTTTTGTCAATGTTTACACATCTTAGACATGGAAAATGAGTAAATCTGCTCAAGATTTCCTAATGAAAACTGTAATATCAGTTTTAGAAAACTGGCTCATTACAGGCAAGTTTACACAGTACACTATGTTTATATGTATACTGTGCTTTATTTTGCCCAGGAGTAGAAGAAAAAAAAACAAACAAACTGGAAAAACTTACAAGGAACAGCTGCTTATATATAATGCAGAACAGGTCCACAATGCAAGAACAAAAATTAGAACAGATTAGTATACATATGCTATCCTATCATACAGGTACAATCAAAGTGTAAAGCCCAAGCAACAAAACAACTGAGACAGCCATTTAAGTCATTCTTAAGGCATATTTTGACTTTCACTTTGCCATCCACCACATTTTAATACAGCAGCGGGGGGGGTGGGGGGTGGGTCAGTTTTTCTAACATCACACTCCTAAATATATCACAAACACATTGGTCAAGGAAAATTAGGTTTTCAACCAAATAAAGCATTAGTGTGAAGTAAGGATCACAAGATTTCTCGTTACTTGTGCAGTAAGAAGCCTAACATAAAACTCCTCCAATAAAATATCACATGTCTGTTTTTAGATTTAATTTATAGTCCTTATCAAGACACAGTTGCTTTGTATGTTTTTTCCTATTGCACCAAATTTAAAAACAAAATAAAACTATTTTAAAAAAATAGTTTAATTTCGCATTTCCATGTTTAATGTTATTTAGCGAGGAAAATATATTACCAATAAAAGAAAACAAAAACATGAAGTAAAGTGAAAAGATAGTTTGTTCCCACCTGATAAAATGTTCTTCGTTTGATTCACCACCAAGTCTGGAGTATCATTAAATGCTGCATAACCCTATAAAAAAGGGTGAAAAAATTATGGCATGTTTCTCATTGTCAAATTGTTTGTAGTTTTTTTCCTTTTATTCAAGGATCAAAATTACACACATACTAAAATGTATATGGTAATACAAGAAAAATATGGTTTATCACTGCATATTAGAAAAGGTGAAAGCAAAATCCAAATTTCAGATTAAGTTTCCTCTCCAGAATATTCCTTGGGGGAAAAAAAAATCTATATTTAAATACACATGAATCAGTCACACACATCTCAAACGTTGCTGCCTGTCGGATCTAGCTCAAACCAGCCAGAAACCCATATATGAAGATTCACTAAGTGAATGGAGTTACTCTGTACCAGCCTGACACCACCTGTTTCTAAGTCTATGCCTTTCAAACATGAAATGCATGTTACAAACAATGAAATCCAATTGCCTCTAAAGACACTGCAATGGCTTCTTCAGTGAGAAGGGGAAAGAAGGGGTGCACACTATGGGGACCAAGCTCAGTAGCTCATTTGGACAGAAAGGAGAAACCATTGCAGTGGATACTTGAAGCCTTACTCCCTGAAAGCCTGATCACTGCAGAAGCAGGAAGGGGTCTCAACCCCCACACACAGCCTTTGGTTTCAGAAAGTGCCTTCTATTCCTAACACACGTTTTCAGATTCCTAGATTTTTCAACTGCTCAAACTAAGCCATTCTTTTCCTAGATGAAAATTATAGGTTTTTTTTGGAAAGTCTTGAAAAAATACTAACAGCCATTACACTTGGTCTGTTGCACCAGATTTAATGTTAAATATGCACATAAAGAATTTGAAATAAATATTTCAAGATAGCTGAAATATAATAAAACTAATTAAGAGACCATGGATTTTTTTATTTCTAGAGTTTGAACCAAAAAGTAGAGAGCATGCTACTGGATCCACATTTCTGTCTTTTAATTTTTTAAGAACTGTTCCTTCAAGCAGACAACCTGCAAAATATTTTAGATTTGTATTAACCTGGAGATACAAAGCACTACATTCATACTTTCAAGTGTTAAATCTTGTCCAAACAATGAGAGATACCCAACTGTGAAGCAGGTTGAGGTGGCAACAAAAGAATTCTTCTTGAGAAACCAAGGGGAAACAAGTGATACACATATCCCAGTTTACTCATTAACAGTCTAAAAATCTATCAAGAAACATACCTTTTGAACCAGACTAGAAAGGTCTATTTTAAGGACATCATTGACCTTTGCAAGCTGGGAGCTCACTCCTGGCAGCTGGGAAGGAAAAGACATGCCTGAGCCACATCAAAATAGCAGTTTTGCTAATTCAGTAAATATTCCAAAGTTAGGAGAGAGGGTAAAGAAATTGAAGTGATCTTTAGGAGAATCTTACTAAACACTCGTGAAACCTCCGTTGTACAAAAGCAAAGCTTAACCCTCAGCATTTTTGGGAGGGGAGATTATTTCACTGCCCAGAACAGCACTTTAACATAGCTGCTTGACAGTCACTGGAATTACCCAGAAACACAGAAAAAGGGAAAGTCACTTATCTCGCAAGTGAAGCACACACCAAGCCACTGAGCTGCAGAAATACAGCTGGGCTTATTCCAAGCGATCACACTTTGTGAGCCTGAAAAATATTATTGAAAGATCTTACCCCACTAAAATTGGCATTGATGGTCAGTTGACCTAATGAATTCCTGATGATATTGCAAGTTGAGGCAGCCTGAGCCGCATTGCACGCGGAGTCATTGAGGGTGTTGCTTAGGTGCATTTTAACATCTGTCAAGTTTGCATGAAGTCTCTCTGTTCCCTCCTGCAAAACCTCCACAGAGACACTCACATTTTCCAGTGCTTCCTTCGTTTCTCTGATGGCTGCAAAGATGTGAAATTTTTAAAAAACCACATTTGTTAGAAAGAAGTTAGAAAGCAGAAGATACAGGCATGAAGAGAAAGTGTACATGCATAAATCATATGATCTTCTTTAACAACGGATTTATTTACTGCCTCCCTCCCAGAAAAACCCCCTAGCACATAATATGTACTTATTGCATATAAAAATATACCACTTACTCTTTCCTACAAAGAAATTAATATGCTCAAGTTACTTTTATTGAGATTCCATCCACTTCTCACTTTTCTGCCTTTTCCCTACCTCTCCTTCCTCAGTGGTTCAAGTAAAGAACTTTAACACTCGGTCATAAGAAACTAAAAGGCCATATCCATCAAATTGTATTTTCAGTATTTTCCTTATAATCCAACTCACAAATCATATAGCTGCAAGATGAAAGGTAAGGAGATCATGTTGCATCAGCCAAGCATTAATGAGTGTTCCACACTGTCTGGCTTTAGATTCCATCCCAATCACAGCAAACAAACAAAAGAAAATTAAAAGAACCCCGAACACTTAACAGGTGTTTAGTACACAAAGAACCACACAGACACAACTAAGAATACACAAAGTTAAAAAAATAAAGTGCACTTCACACCACACAAGGTTATATCGTGTTTTTTACCTTTGATAGCCCTTTCCACTTTGACTTCAAGACAAATAAGAGAAATAAAGCAAAAAAAAAAAAAGGAGAACGATGACAAGTGAATGAGAAAGAATTCATGGATGTAAAAAAAACCAAACCCAAAGTGACTCAAGTTCATGGATACCTTCCCTTTGCTCTGTAAGCTGTATCTGATTCCTGAAAAAAGAAGCCTTAAATGGAATAACAAGAAAGGAATATTTTCTCTAAAGGGAAAGAGAACTAAGAATGAGCAATGCCAAACTCAAAGATACAATGAAGAAATGCTGGTTAACACTCTCATAATAATCTTGGCAGTGTACAGGAAAAAATCCCTGACTTGTTAAAGACTAATCTGCAAATAGTTATGGCTATAATAATTACACAACTCTAAAAGGGGTTTTCCTAGTTTCCCTTATGTTCAACAGAAAGGGAAAGCAACCTGAAACAGGAAATTCAGATTTCATCTCTATTCAATGACTACCAAAACTAAGTATCAACAATAGCTTGTAAATTTTGATTTTGATTTTAAGTGTTTTTATAAATCTTAAGGTGTCTGAAATCCTCAGTTTAAAAGAAATATCCAGGCATGTAGAAAACTGGAAAGTTGACTCATGGTATTGCACAAAGCTATCCCATGCTGTGCCTGTTTTACCATGGCAACAGAACATTATACAACAACATGTACATCTTTACCTCCTGCCATTGTCAGAGCTGCATCGAGTGCAGGACGTACTTCTTTTCCCAGCTGTTCTTGAACTCTGGTTCCAAGCACAGGTCCAACATCTGTAGTATGAGGAGATTAAAAAAACAACACATTAAACACTAGCTCAATTTAAACTGTCTCTTAAACTACCTGCTGTCAGACTCTTTACTTAACAAATACGTGTATTAAGTATATCCATATATGTATGCTTATATGTTTATTGAATATATGCTGTTTCATTTATACATACATATACATATTAATAAATATATTATTGAAACTTTCCTAAGGTCTTACAGTCAGAACCTAAGTAACAGAAGGTAATGCAGGGACACCATTCTGCTTTAGCTAGCTATAGGTCTATTAATGAAAGAAGTAAATCAAAATATGGTGGAAAATATTCATTAATACTTGACCACATGGGCAAAGATGCACAAGAGTTTCAACAAACTCCACAATATGTATTTCACTGCATTTACTACTTTTTTGGGAACAGGATTTTTTCCCACAATTCATCTTAAAGAGGTCCAGCATCTTGACAGGAATTTTGTGGCATACTCTTTCTCTACACACTATGTTTTCATAGTGCAAGAGGAACTAAAAAGTGGACTATTTTCCCTTCTCCTGTTCCTCCTGTATCCAGAAACATCAAGGTCACCCACAAGTCAGACCTGGCAGTCAGCTCTGCTGAAATCCCTTAAGCACATTAAGGCCCTGTACCATCATACAGTACATCCAGCACAGCCCCAGCCACCCCCACCTCCAAACCCTCCAATCTCACTGCCCACTAACAGAAATGAACCTTGGTTCAGCAAAGTGACAGAGAAACGCTGAGCAGAGCTGGGTGAAGCATTTTATTGTTAATAATTGCATCCTTTAGGTAATCACCAGGTCCTCTCCATTTTCAGATTGCAGTGCACTGACTTCTCATTGTTTTCCTTTTGATGAGATGGGAATACTGCATGGTACAGAAGCATCCCTTACTGTCACCACTACCATGTCTGGCTTGGGATGAGAATTTCTACCAAGTAGAAAACACTTTTCAGCATTTCCTTAGGGTGGGCAAACTGAATTCATCTATAGTTCTTCAGAGATTTTTGCTACTGTTGATCCCCTTAGGAAAAAATCTTTCTGTACCCAGGTGTCACACACTTAATTCTGGTATTTCAAGAAAATAAAAGCTATCTTTATTTGATGATTGCTTTCATCACAGACCCTGTAGGTTCTGACAACTGACATTATAAATTTGCCTTGAGAACAAATAAACATTTAATTTGAAATTTCAGCTTGGAGTAGCTGGGACGCTTCAAGCTAATACTCAAAATACAAACATCAAATTTTTATTATTACTGTTATTATTATCACAGACTTAAAGATTACATCTATTTTTTTAGATCAGAGTGTTCCTGCTGAGAACTAAGTAGGAAGACTACTTAACTACTGCTACTACTACTCTGACAGGCAGATTCAATGTGCAATTAAGCCTCACACAGACAAGACACATTATCTCAGGGTATGCCAAGTTGGCTGAATTGGAAACTACTTTTAATATACATTTTAAACCTATACAGGAGCAGGGATTCTGGGCATGACAATCAATTTATTGTAAGTGGCACAATGCCACAGCTGCACAGTTTGATTCCAGCAACAATCCTCCAATCCAACAATGCAAACCTGTATGCATTTATTGAGACCTGGTAACAATGAACCTTCTATCATTATGTGTACTGATCATGGGCAGCCCTTTCTACTGGGAATTCTGGAAAGTGAATCTTAAATTACCCAAAAAAAAAAAAAACAAAAAAAACAACCAAAAAAACCAAACCAAACCAAACCAAAAATGGTCAGTTTTTTGATTGTTTTTGTTTACTGGGAGCTTTCTAAGTGATGCCTCATCCTGTAACTGTGCTGAAGGGGAAAGTGCAGCAGTTCTACTTCAAGTTTTATCTCCTGCTCTTCAACTGCTTGTTCTGAAATGGCAAATACATTAAGCAGCTTTAGAAAGAAGATAAGCTTGTACCTCAACTCCTAGCTGAATACAGGACAAAGGCAGAACAAGAAAAATAAACAGAGATCTCTCTCATTGGAACTATCACAACTGATAGTAGCTCTGTTCCTTGATATTTGGCTCCAATTTAAAAACTGAGGACAAATATTCCAAAATATTGCAAATATTCCAAAACTGAAAAGGAAAATAAAATATTAGCCTTACTGGATAATAATTTAATAAAATACTATTATTTCAGGAAATATGCATTATACCAGCTCTGAGACATTTTATGTGAAAGGGATTTTAGTCCTATTTACCACTAAGAACAGCACTTCTATTTGAAAACTATATTTTCATAAATTAAATTTCACTTTGCATTATGAGCTAATTACTACCTTATTGAAGGTTTTAAATACACACTGCTAGCCCCCTATAAGTAAAAGTACTTACTATTTAGGTCAGAGAGTGCTTTATCCTTAGTTGTGTTGTACTGGCTCACCAAGTAGTCAATTTGCTGAGAAGACAACGATTTAAAAACTATTAAAAGAACTGGAAAAAAGTAACATTTTTGAATGTGTCAAATAGTTACTTTGAAACAATCAAAATATTTGTGTAACCCCTCCAAACACTGGCCTTCTACTGTTTACAACTATTTTATTTGCTTAAGAGAACTGCACATAAAAAAAATGTTTAATTGGGACATCTGTTTAATTGGAACATCTCTGTGGTCAATGATTCAGCTCAAAATAAGTAGCAGGCCTTACAGAGGCTTCAAGTCATTGAGGCAAATAAGGTTTTCCATCCCTTCAACTGTTACTTGATTTTCTCCTGGCACTAGTTCCTCCTTCATGGAAAGGTGTGGCATTGATGTGGTGTCAATTTTGAAACAATTCACCAACTGAATGGATTTGTATTTGAGCAGCCAAGAGCTTCTCTTGTGGAAAGGAGTCAACTGTTCTGTCTTAACACAAATAGTATTAATAATAATATATTAATAGTTTTCCTTATCCCCAAGAGGATTTGGCCCAGTGTCAACTTGAGCTCTACCAAGACACAATAACAATATAAACCAGCAACTCAGTTACCACCAAATCCTGGGTTTGGATAAAAGGCTAATGAAAAACCATCCCAAGCAGAAAACATATACTAATTTTGAAAAGACACTATTGATTTCTGCATGTTTAAAATAATGCACTATGAATTGTACCCCAACCAAGCTAAAGTGGTATAAATGTTAACACACTTGACAAATGGATTTCCAATTTCAAGTGTGATTCAAATGCGTACCAAAGTCTATCTGGCTTGCAGTCTCAAGTCTTCTGTGAAACAAAGACAAAAAAATCCACCCTCAAAACAACCTATTGATCAGAGAATCTAATTAAATGACAAAGTAGGAAGTGGACCTCCTTTTTCTAAAACAAGAGAAAAAAAAATAGAGAGTTTCTACTAAGAAGGTTGTAGGTGCATTTTTGCTTATATTTGGTCTACCTAGGTTAACCAAAGGACTAAAATTTTGCAGGGCTACAGGTTTTTCATTGTCTCTAGCAATGTCCCAGACAAAAGGCGATTCTGTATAACTAAGAGTGTTACTGCTCAATACTCACAGTCTGCAAATCTCCTGTGACATGACCTCTTAACACAGGACTTCTTTTTCAAATCCTCTTATATGCTGTTATACCACCTCATACTGATGAGTCAAGGACATCAGCTCAAATTTCAAAGCTTTATAAACAATTAGTTGGATACCAGAACTTTTTTCAAACACCTGTAGCTCTTCTCCTTTCCTCAAGAAATTCGTACAAATGTGTGTGTATACATGATACTCATGCACCTTGTCTGACAAAATGACTCAGGAGATACAGCAGATGGAGATATAGCTGATGACTGCATCAACACCAGGTCTAAAAAAGAAAAGGTAAGAATCTCACGCTGAAACTAAAAAACTACTATGTGTGACTTTTACTAACCTCTGGCGAAAGTGTTCAAAGTCCTGACACTTTGAAATTTAATAATCAAGTGTTTTATTAACACTTCAGCTGGCATCTAATTCTTTCTCTATTAAGTTAAGTTACTTCTACATAATGGATTTTCTTTCTTCTGTGAAGATCCTGATTGTCAGAACCAAGCACAAGTCAAGAGGACTCCAGTGGTTTCTGATGTGACTGGATTGATCCTTCTGTGCCCAGCATCAGCTCATGACTGACCAAAAGCACTCTGTTTCAAGAGGGATTACTGGCATGACCTCCACTTCTTGCCATATACCTCCATCACCCATCTGTCACAACACTGCATCAAACAAGTTTGCGGAACAATTCCAGATAGGAAAACATTTGAGGCATTTGACTCCCCCAAGAAGTCTCCTGTTCTCACACAGCCCTGGTCAGCAGAAAAGCATCCCAGAATTACTGTGACACTTGTGGATTCCACATAACTGCATGAATTCCACCTATTTCTAATTTATCAGTCATGTGGAAGTAAAACAGATTAATACAATTGATTTCTAATAATTAAAACTTATGAAAGCCAAAATAATAGAACTGTCAGACTTTTTTTTCCCCCCTATAAATTCACAAATAATTGAAATTGCACATTGTGTACAAGTCTTCGTAACTAGCCTTGTTTCCTTTTTTCCCCCCAACACAAAACAAGAAATGCAGAGGATTGCTTATGGAATGCTAAGGACAATTTGAAAGAAAAGAATCTTTCCTGTTCAGTATGGTACAGTGTGACTCTTGTTTACAGTAAAAATAGTCCAAAATATTTCTGGAGAAGAAGTTATTGTGGCTCTGTCCCAGAGCCCATAGAAGTACGCCCAAAATACAAGAGCAATAAGGAATCCAAGTTCTCACGTCAGACTTTTTTAAAGTGTTTTCCTTTTAAAACCTTTTTTTTTTCCCAAATTATTTATCATCTGCTTGTGATCTACACTAGCTCAGTAGGAGGAAAATGGCCTACAAGCATTACAGCAGCATACTCCAGTACAGCTCAGAATTTGTTCAAGGAATGCTGATCCATCAGGACAACTCCCAAGCACTTACTGCTGTGTGAAAACATCTTACCTTGCACTGTTTACTCTACTTAGTGAGACTGATACACAGGGAATAAACAAAATACTGCAGGTGTGCAGAAAGAAATAATTATTTTCTGCACTATTTCTTATTTATGCATCTTCCCTCCCACCCTCATTCCCCATAAAGAAAAAATTCTTTACCGCTGGAGTGTCGTTAAGGAAAATTTTCAGATCTTTAAAATTACTGTTAACCAATTTCTTTGCTCCTCGGACTTGGTTAGTTAAATGCTGGTTGGCAGCATATGCACAGAGCACTCCAACACTACAAAAAATATAGATAACAGATATTGGTTAATGTAAGTGCACATTCTAACATAAGACAGAATTAAAAAATTATAGCCAAAAAAGAGTCAATATTATCAAAAGAAAGAAAGGTCTCCATAAATTACTACAGGTTCTCACATACACCATGATGCAGACTATAAGACTGAGCCAAAAGGGACAATATATTACAATACTAGTAATTAAAAAAAAAAAAGAAAGGAAAAGTGATGTAACCCCAAAGTCTTCTGAAGTTATTAATGTACAACTACTAATCCATTTGCATGGATACTGTCAGAAAATGTGTATAGCCTAAGTAAATTGTATGAGACCTTGAAACATTAGGCTCTTTTACAAATATCATTAACCCTGACACAGCTACAAGCAAATGCTTGCCTGTTAACTGTGAAAAGCACTATTTTTCATTTGATAACTTCAGCAAGATTTATTTACATAATTGCATAGATCATTCAAAAGCACACAAATAGTCCCTATTAATGCTAAAATAATACGCATTTCCTGATACTGAAACAAAAGGTGGAAAGTGAGCTAGACTTCTTGTCAACACTGCTGGATGATTATTTTCTATTCGATCACTTCTCACTGTAAAGTTATCATTATGGCATAGCAGATCTGCACAAACAGTAAGTTAAAAGGCAATTAAAGGTCCCATGAGAGACTTTGAAGATCTCTTATCATACATGAACCTTAGTTTTTAGTTTAGCTTAGGTGTAAAACAGACTTAAAGAGAAGGATGACTTTTAAACAGCTCACATTCACAATAGTTAACTTTCCAGACAAGTACCAAAAGAGTCAAGAGTGACCACCAGAGTGGTAACAGCCTCAAAACCAGGCTGACTACAAAGCCATCTGATGGGCTATACACTAACTTTGAGATTTAACCAGTAGAAAGCTGAGATGCACTCACCACAGGCAGGATTTATCCCCAAAGGCAGACACTGCCTTGAGGCCACAGTCAGGCAATTCCTGTATGGCACATTTGTTAAGTCTCTTACTTTGTATTGCAATTCAACAGCTCAATACTAGAGAGGCAGTACCTTGAAATGCCATTATGGACACCCCAGCACAGGAGAAGGGAATCACTAACACAAATGGTACTGTACTCCTTCCCAACTGTCAAACTTCCTAAGTTGGAGTGTCAAGAAGACTTAGATACTAATATTTTTAAATAAAACTTACAGGAAACCTAATCCAGGCTCTCTATGGGGAAAAAGATACATAAGTATAGCTCTTGCTCTAAAGAGCATTCAAAGGAAGCCATAATCCAGCCACATAAATGGAATGATGGAGACCTAACAGGTACCTAAAATAACACGACCTGTGTAACCTGGTAAGACAGGACCAAACACCCTGATTTATAATGCTCATCTCCTCCTTCAATGAATCAGTACCAAGCCTTCATCTTTATTTCGCTTTGCCTACTTTAGCTTTTCCGAACAGTGTAAAGGCTTGTCCTCATCATAAAACTGGTCACATATGCAAAAATGTGTTGTTCTGAAAAATACTCTCTGAAGGAAAATTCTAATTTCAAAGAAGGCCACAGGGAGAAATGACAGGGCTATATGCTACAGGTCAGAGCTATTAGGATTCCTTTACTAACATTTTTCTCAATATCCAAAAATATTCATGATAGGATGACAGAGACTGACATAAAGAGGTTGCTTCTCTACCCAAAATTTCAGAGCTCTGTCTTCAAAACAGGCTGTCAATTAACCTCCTGGAAGTCACTGAGGAGCAAAGGGACACACACATTTATTCTCCTACTTAATCTACGGCAAATAGCATAGGTTTATTGCTCCTATGACCAACACTCATGCAGACACTATTATCAGCTACCACCCAAGGAATGAGAACTCAGAATGCCTAAATACCAAGGAATTGAGTAACTTTCAATTCAAAGCATTCTATAATTCTATGAAAAGCATAGTAAACAGTTTAATTTTGGATAAAGGCAATATATTATTTTTTTTCACTCTACTGTGATGGCAATTGCTATCAAAATATTTTTAGCTTTTCTTTGTTAATCAGAAGACACAAGCTATCAGGAAAAACAAATGTGTATAGTGCTCTGAAGATCAGAGTTTATAACCATATCCTTGTTCTTCAGACAGAGCATTTTTATGTCCCTTCAAATTTATGTTCAGAGACCAGAAAGGTCAATTGGAAGCCAACAAATCAGTACTTTGTAAGATCTCAGCACAACCATCTTTCTCTTCAGCTTACTAAATGGAAGGAGTGGGAGGAAACAAGATAGTGGAAATACTTCAAGCAGCCAAGGTACTCAGAACAAGTGTGACTATACTCTGACTAACTAAACAAACACACAACCTCAGATGAAAAATCTATTTAATTATGTAACTGAGCCTTGAGTCAACATTCAATAAGCAGCTACGATGAGAAAGTCATAGAGCAGGAATAAAAAGGACATGCCACTTCTGTAACAGGTTAAGAAAATTGTTTTAACAATTCTTCAGGAGTCCAATATTCCACACTCAAGTTTCTTGTAAGGTTTAAGAGATGCATATAAATGTTACTAAACCGGTTGCAGGGAGGGGGGAACTCAAGTTTTCCCTCTAGCCGAGCTTGCAAAAAATTTTAACTCACAAAATAGAAACCCTGAGATCATTTACATATTGGAAGAATACCCCCTTTCTTGCTACCAGATAATGAGTTCTAGAAAAAAATGGGAAAGAGATTTCTGTATCAACTTTTCCACCAATTCTTTCAGATACTATTAATTTCCAGGTTCTGAACAACATGTATTACCAATCCTACAGAGACAAGAGGACAAATATGAAGTTTGATGAGGTACTTGCAAAGATGCCAAACACCACTTCCTGCCTCCAGACTTGACCTTCCCCAACCTCCATTACTTCAAAAAAGAGGTTCTAACACAAGCCCTCTTAGAGGCACAGAAAACTGACTATGAGTTTTTCTATGCAATAACCAGGAAATTCTCTATCACCAACAGATTTGGTATTGCAATATATGCTTTCTTAAAAATCAAACGTTCCTCCCTTGCCTTTATAATGTACAAGAACTAAGGAAATTACATTTCTCTCCCAGAGAAAACATGCTTGCTGCCTGAGCTTGCAGATGACTAGTGAGTACGATGTAATAGCAGGTCTCTGTCCCTCAGTTAACATTTGAAGAAAAGCATGTAATTGTTTTCATGATAAGTCTAGAATATCAAACCTACTCAGCTATGTATTTTACAGATTGTTTCTACATCCTCCCATCTTTAGCAATAGAATCCTACTTTGTAGGGAAAAATCCATGTATAAAAGCTGAACTACCAAAAACACTGCATGTATTTTTGACTCAGTCTATAAAAAAGTATTTCAAACAGAAAGTGCATGTACTGGAAAACTACACCCTAAAGGCCTATTAAGATAAATAACTGCATATATAATCACAGGTTTTCTGACTTCTTTCCTATATCCCTCCTTTGAGGAAAGCATACTTCTCACCTTAAGCCCCACCTGCAGAAAGCAAATCTAGCTGGAGACTAGTTAAATTGGAGACTTAGTTAATTTTTTTTAAAATTGAAAGAAAAATTCCAAACTTTACACATCACGCCAGTAAGCTGAGTCTAAAGCCTCATTCTAATAACCAAAACACTACATCAGTGGAAAAATGAGAAGAAATGTTCATCGTTATTAAAATCTACTGGCTGAAATATTCTAAAATCTGCATTAACAGCATATATATGTCAGTGTGAACTTGCATGCTGACACAAGAGAAACCCATCTCCATGTTACTAGAGTTTTCTAAAGATGTTGCCAAGATACACAGTCCATTGCAAGCCCCACAATCAGTCCTACTAATACTCTCCACTGTGCATTTAACCTGTCCTTCTCAGCCAAGAAAAAAACTATCCTTCCATATCAAGGATGGAGGAAAAAAAAAAAAAAGGCTCAATGAGAGAATCCCAGAATGTCTGGCACTGCAAGAGAGAGGGAGAAGATAGAGGGAGAAGATACAGTTAGATGGTAATCCTGAAGAAGTCCACCCCCTAGAAAGCCTTCCCAGGCCCTCCAGCAGCTATTCTACATGCATGTTCCACAGAAGTGCCTTTGAAGCAAAGTTCCACTGGCAGAGGTGTGGGTTCAGGGTACTCTGCGGGGTGCCAGCCTTCCTAAATGCATCTTCTGAAGCAGCACAGCTCAGGGTGAAGCTGAGTGTGGCATTCCAGTCACTTGGCAAGGGTTTGGGAGACCTACTCCCAAAGAAGGCCTCCCATGCTGTGGGGACTTGAAATTACACCCAAACAATGACAGGACCTGCCTTAGTAATCTCACTGCACCTGTATAACCCTGTATTGATGGAATATTCAAGTTTTCATTCTTTTGTCTCTGTCTGCAAGTAGCCATAAGCACTTTACTCACACAGGACTAAACTCTTCCGGTTATTGTCACAGCTTACATATTCAGCTCTGGCACGGTCCATGAGAATTGTGATTTCTGGGCAGAATTACAGGTAAACCTTCCACCTAAGCTGAAATTGCATAGGAACTTTGGGGAAAAGCAGGTAATAAAGTTTCCACAAGTAAGTCACCGCAACAAAACTTTCTGAGTACAATACAACACATGTAGAAACAGTTTAAAGTAAACCTCTTAGTTAGGCTTTCTGCAGTATTTTTTGTTGGGGCAATGGCTACCAGTAAGACTGTCCTTTTGTGTCACAGCACAGCTGGGCTTAAACAGATCCACCTTCTCATCCCTTAGTTGATGATCATCCAGGAAAGGCAGGAGACTCTCTCTTTGTACAGAGGCATACTGGAGACTTGAGCCCTCAGTCAGTCTGGGATCAGTAACATTAGCCTTGTAAAGTTCTGTCTCACCTTGCACATCACTCACAGCGCTAGAGACTTAACCAGGGAATCTTCATATGAGATTATCTCCACTCAACCAGATCTCAGAGGAAAAATCCATGTGATTTCAGGCAACACCCCCCGCACTTAGGGTAAGCATCTGATACATCATGATGTCTCATAAAAAAGGGGTGTGAAAAAGGGAGAAATTAAAGTGGCAATTTCCTTAGCTCTGGAGAGCATATTACTAGGGATCACTGATCTGCCAGTCATGATCTGGGAAGAAACATTTGCCTCTGCTGGGTATGCTTAATCCCACAAGGATAACTTGTGTATTTGCTGTCAGCTTAAGAGACCAACAAAGGGGACAATCTTAATTTCTCTACTAACAGGCAACATTCCCCAGCCATTATAGCCAGAAAGCAGCATTCCACAATGTGGTGGAAAGACAGCCAGCAAGTTCTGTAACCTACCTCCAGTTTCAGCATGCTGAGAGGTAAAATTTAATAACTTACTTTAATAACTTACAAGGCATACTTGAACCATAAAGAACTTTTGTCCTGTCATCATGGGATGCACCTATCGTCCTACACCATTCTGTTTTTGAGTCTTTAAATTCTTGAGGGTCATGTTTGTTAGTAATGTCTGGGAGAAAAGAGAATGTTCCCATATCTGGTATCAGCATGTCCTCTATCAGCATGTAAGCAAGGTCACCACTTGTCATGACACACAGTAAAAGAAAAAAAAAAAAAAATTTAGATTACAGTGAAGTGACAAAGTGCATCCCATATGACTGAACAGACACAGTTCAAAACACTTTTTTATTCTTTAACAGAATCACAAAATAAGGATAGTAGGCAGGTGAAAACATGAAATTAAAAGAAAACAGAAAGCCTGAAAGCAAACAACGTATTTTGAAAGAGGGAAGAAGTCTTGATTGTAGTTCCTCATCACCCATTACACATCCAGCACAGGAGTATACTCTTAACACCAACACTACAAAAATATTTCCAAACCCTAGGATTTACAGAGAGTGCATGCATGGTTTAAACAACACAGGACCCAGAAGAAAACCCATTGTTTTGAACCTGTGTAAATATCTGGAGTACAGCAAATACTGAAGGAAGTCACTTGCTTTTTTCACCACTACAACACTACCATGAACAAAGCAGTATGAGATCTCAGGTTCTCTATGGGATGGGGACTGAGCACAGGACATGGTTTCTCATGTTTGCAAGTGTAATGTAACATTCTGTGACTGCTGTTTTGAGACTTGCAAAAATGTCATTTGCCCAATACAAACAATTTTTTTTGTTTCACACCTGCATTCTGCTTAAGTACATAATGACCTGTGGATAGCAACAGTGGCAGCATTTTTCATAATGCAATTACACTTTCTTTAATAAGCAGTAATCTAATAAAATAATTTCTGCACCTGTAGGCTAATACAGTGATATTATCTGTCATATGACACTGCAAAATAATTGCTATACCAAGGTTTGTATTGTTCTCTTTATCACACTTGCCTTATTATTAAAGAAGCAACAAAAAGAAATGTTGCAAAACAGCTCCTCTGACAGTCAGCATTTTTCTTCTGTCTTTGATGCATTTCCCCACCACAGTTGTCACAGCAACGACACATACAGAAGCAAAGTCCCACAAGAGGCAGTAACAAAATAAATAGTAATCCCAAGGCTGCGGAGACTATAAAACCGATTTCATAGTAGATGGCCTGTAATTCAGACAAAAATAGTGGTAATAGCAGGTATCACACAGTAACTGCAATCAATACAGAGCAAATAATTAAAAATCAAACTACAGACTAAACCATCTACTAAGCCATTGAGGTTATGGACTTGGTATATTTTGTCAATAATTGACAACTTTTCTAACAAAAAGATAGATAACTTTGTAGATACTGATAGCTAGTAACTATTTCGCTAGAGTATTAGCCAGGCAAACTACAAGAGTGAGTGCTAAGAGAAAAGTAGGCTCACAAAAAATAAATGTGAATCAATGCAATGGAAACAGGTTAAAAATTAACACATCTTTATTCATAGGCCACAAATTTACTGTTTCTCACATCTATTTCCAAAAAGGCTCCACAAATGTCAGCAAGGCTAACTAGAGCAACACCTCATCAGAAGGAAGAGGAGGCTTCATTTTTTCTCCTTTTTACCCAGTTAAGAGTAGAAAAAATCATCTGAACCCCAAAGGCAAGTATTTCACTGGATGATCAGCTACAGTAGCAGAGGTTACTCCAAAGTGCTGAATTTAAAACTGCTTAGGGACTGGAAAACATGAAGCAGCAGACAGATTTTAAGATCTCTCAGGTAAAGACATTTATTCTGCCATACAGCAAAGCAGGAGCAACTAAAAGGATGCTTTTAAAAGCTGGCAGGAGTGAAAGGGAACGCTGCAATCCAATACCCTGACTTGCTTTCACACTGCTAGAGCCCCGGGAACAAGAAGCTGGGCCAGGCAGCCCTGGCAAGGCCCTACACGAGGCAATGTGGCTCCCAGGGGACAGCTGTGAGCTGGCCGTGCTGTTTCCCTCTGCTGAGAACACAACCCAGCCGAAACCCGACCAGGGAGGTGTCTGCGCGCAGAGATAGATAGCACAGTGTGGGCATGCCCCAGTGTCCTTCTTCCCTGACAAATCTCTCTTCTCCTTTCCTTTCCCAATCTTAGGAGAACTAATTCTCACACTAGTACTTTAAGTCCTCTTCTGTTTTACAAATCCACCAGCACAAGGGCAACCTGGCAGCAAAAGGACGAAATTGAGGGTGCATAACCGTTCTGTAAAATAAGTTACAGTTTCTCACAAGATACCAATCATGCTCTAGAGTTCAAGCTTTGCTGATGCCCTTCCTCACAATCCCTAATTACCAACTGAACCAAAACAGCAACTACCACCATTAGCAGAGCTGCAAATTTCTGCCCTAATTACCAATTCTAGGATGAAAACTACTCTTTCAATTATTATTAACTGCTTGTTAAAACCTCTGCTTCCTTCTGAAGAAGTTGAACTACATGCTTGAAAGAAGAATTTGGCTGGATTTTACAAAATAAACACTGTTTGCTATACAGCTGATCACTTCTAAAAATTACATGACAGCATACGTTATTTTAAGATAGGTTCGATGGAAAAACAGTATTTAAAGTAACATTAAAAATGGTTATGGATGATTTAACAGGAGCATTGCAGACATAGTTAGATTTCCTTTCAAAGCTGTACATCTACCATAAGACGTTACCTGAAGAGTCAGGACAACATTTTCTGGCTGTGGAAGTCAAAACAAATGGAGAATGTGTATAATACACAGGCAGCATGCACAAAAAACAAATCCCGTGAATAATGAATAATTAACCATGACAAGACCGTAACAATTAACAACACAGAACAATAACAAACAAGCCACTAAAGTAAAATAATGCACAGAAGCACAATTAAATAATTATGGAAAAACATTTACAATAAAATATATAGTAGCTGTTTTCTTTGGTAAATTAAGGGAATCTAGGATTTGTCCAAAAAATACTTTGATCTTAAAACAATGACAGACCAGTTACTTCCACATTGAGCATCTGTTTAATGTAATTCCCAATACATCTCACAGAAGGCCAGAGATCGTGTAATTTTGAAGTTTGGTGTTTTCTTCATGAATTCCACCTGCCATAACTGGTATGATATTCTTGACTAACTTCTTCTCAGTGCTTATTTTGTTTTAGTAGCTCCATAGCAGTTTTGGGATCTTAACACATTCCATACAAAATTCAGTCACAATTTTAATTACCATGTAGAGGTTTAATTATAAATTGATTTATATTTAATTTATATTGAAAAGAAAAAAAGAAAAGACATTCAAGAAAGACTGAAGAAATCTATTTAACATTGGTGACTATTTTCTAATCTGTAAAATCAGAAAAACACTGAAAACTAAATATTCAATGACAGAATTTCAGAAGAACCCAATTTCCCCTTTGTTTCCAAATTACTTTCTTATATTTTCCCCTTCATCTCTGCCTGCCAAATTCATAGCTGACAGTGCTTTCCCTTTTTTCCTAACTGGAAGAAAAGCAGACAAGCTAGAGACGGCAAGATCCCTCAGCCCAAAGTCTGATATGTGAGAATCAGAAATGTTCAAGTTTTAGCGACTTATTTATCAGCATCACACATATCCTTTTGAAACCTCCACTGTACAGTACTACTTAAAATGTTCAAATCATGTTTTGAACATATTAACATATTTTCTCCTGTATCATTGGAAGGATGACTAATGCTTCCCCTCCCTTCTTAATCTGGTACCAAGCATGATTTTGAACGTTTCAAGCACGCAGCCTCCCAGCAGAAGTGAAGCAATGGCAGCAGCAGCGAGCTGGCTCCTCTGAGCAGGCACGGCTCAGCTGCTGGGCTGACCTGGCAGACTGCTGCCCCTGGCAGGGCACAGGGAGATGTTCATGGTTAGAGTCCAACTGGGAACACTAGGACACACTGCACAGAAGTGGGAAGGGCCTCCTGGGTCACTTAAACATTCTATAAATAGGTTAAAAAAAATTATAGACGAACAACAGCAGAAATATAACAGAATAAATAGGAGAAGCAGATTTCCCTTTCTGCTACTGAAGGGCTGTTCTCAGTTCTTGGTGAGCAAGTCTTCTTCTCCCATGTCCATTTCGGCCCCCATGCTTCTGTGCTAGTACTGTGTTTTACCCTAGAGGTAGAACCTTCCTCCTAGTGCTTCCTCTCCATATATATTTGAAAAGGGTAACCACACACCCCTTATCAACTCTTTTCCTAAGCTAAAGTTGACTCCTGCAATTTCATCTAAAGATCCACAGTTTTCCCAGACCACCCTAATGGACACTTTCTGAACTCATCCTAGTCTGAATTCATTCTCCCTGAATTTGAGTGATCAAAACCACACGCAAACATTTCTAACTACTTACACCCTTTAGCAACATTCACACTTCCCTGTCTCCATTGGAAATTCTTCCAGAGGCACATCTACAGCCATGCTGGCTGCTTCACAGCTGACTTTCACTGATGCTTTTGTCTTCTGAAGCACACTCTACTTGTCCTGATATATTTTCATTTTCCAAATTTGTTTCAAGGTTTTGCACTGTATTCAGATCAGAATTTGGACTGATGAATGCCCTGTATCCATTCTGCTTCTTACGCACTCCTAGTATTTTAACTGCCACCCTATAATCACATCCCCTACACAGGGTTAGTCTCAGATTTCTCATGACTTACATACTAGTTACTAAATACTCTGCTTGTGGTCAGGGATACCACCTATGGTCTAACAGTTTTGTCCCGAGACTCTCCCAGCCAAGCCCTACCCTTACATTCTTCTCTGGGTAGGCAGGAACAATCTGCGGTGCACCACTCTCTAGAGTGCCATCAAGCAAGCAGATGGGACAGGCAAGAGCCACTTGATGCATCCTAACAACAAAACCCACACACCAGGATGTCATGCAGAGCTACTGGAGAAACAGGCTTCTTGCTGGGAAGACACAAGCACCAGTAAAGCCGTGCTGGGTCCTAGCAATAACTCGGTGTCTGTGTGCAAGCACCACACTCATCCTCCTGATGGGTACACCATACTGTGGGGACCAGAAGCAAGTAGCTCATATGATGCAACTTGTCCATTGCCTGGGCACATTTCAATTCCTGCTGCAGAAACTCAACTCCTGATTCAAAAGCAGAACACTGTGCTCCAGAACAGCCAAAAACTCAGATGCACATTCCATTCCATCTTCTTGCTAATATATAAAGAGTATATTTATAATATAAATTCAGCTGAAGCTTACATGAGAGCTAAGCAGTAATGGTTCTCCCTAAGTTTTTTGAAATAAAACCAGTATTTTTCAATATAAAGAGACATCAAGCTTTGTGCAACAATCCCATTACAGCTGGAATTTTTAAGTCATCCTTAACTATGAGTAATTTCTTTACAGTAGTTTGTGGAACTTTCTTTATAATTCATCTCACATTTTTCATGAAAACATCACACTTATTAAAAAAAATCATATTTGTATTCTGTTCATATAGTTTTACAATACTAATTCCTGGTTTAGAAAAACCCCTGAATTTCAAAGTCATAATTTTCATTTTTTTTAGGCAGATACAGATAGACAATTTACCTTTTGATAATCGCCCTGTGTATTTCCAAACTGCTGCTGTGCTAGTTTTCTGATGAGATCTGAAAATAAGCAAGAATATTCCACAGTTTTAAACAACATAATTTACAAAACCGGAGGAAAGAGAATAGTATGAATTCTACAGTTAGGTTGGCAAAATGAAATTAAGAACAGCAATCAACAGCATAGGCAAGCATGTAAGTACCCCCATAAATCTGTCTAGTAACAACACGTCTAATCAGCTGTGTGTGTTTTATGAGATCACAGGAATATAGCCAGGTTGTCAATTAATTAATCAGTTGCTACTGAAATACACGGAAGGTTTTTCTGACGTCTTCCTCTGTACCATAAAATCATAAAATTTCATCACATATGTATCAATTACTTGGACAATGCTTTGGGTATCAGCTTTGCTTCATGTTTATGCCTAGTACATGCATGCATAAATATACACACAGCATTAGATACATAATGTGCAAAACAAGCAAGCTAATGATGACTTTTTGTCTGAAGGGTACAAAAAAGACCCTTATCTTGCCAACATTATCCTAATCCTTTCCTCCCTTTTTATTTTTGTATTTTCTTTTTTGATCTCTGGATCAACAGTGAGTATATACCACCACCAAAACAAATCAGAAAGCCTAACATATTACTATTTACTGTGCTACTACTATTTACTGTGCATCAATCCAACAGTCACTCTAACTTATTCATGATATGAAAAAGTACAGCAATCACGAAAAAAAGGTAGGAATTTAACACAACTAGAGCCACTTTCAGTAAACCCTGGCAGCTGCAACATACATCACCAACCTACATCTATCAAAGTTTTGACAACACTATGGAAACTAAGTTGGGAACTGTGGATCCCAGTCACTTCTGTGTCATGCTGTACTTGGAAGAGAGGGGCACCACCAGCTCTGCAGACCCTCTGCCTCAGAGAAGCACCAATGACCCTGAACATGCTCCATGCTAGGCAGTGTAAAAGCAACAGTGCTTGGATGTTCAGGAGAAATAACTGACTGAACTTCTGGTCTCCTCTGATGACGAGGAGGCACGTTAGGAAGGAGCACACTACATCTCAAACAGCCAAGGAAGAACTCTACCCTCTATGCTCATACAGAGCTGGACTTCATCCAACTATTCCCTTGCTTCCAGTCTCCCCATGTGCCAATTAACATAGTTAATAAACAACCTCCAGTTGGAGGATATAAACCACCTGTAAGTTACCTAACCTGGGGATCCATAAAGGACCTGAAGGTGTAAAACTGACTGTTCACCTCCCAAAAATACAAGGCCTCTTGGAATTTACTGTAGCACTTGTGAAGTATGCTCAGGGAATTCACAGGGGTTGTGATCTCAGTCCTCTCTCACCCCAAACATGGCTCAGGAAAACAAATTTCTAAACAAGCAGTGTCCATAGTTCTCCCTCCTCAATACCAGGCAGTGGGAACATGGACTCAACTAATTGAAGAGTTCCTGAAGACTTCCTCACAGGAAACTGTTGAAGGAAAGAAAACACAAAACAGCAATGCACCAACTGCTGTCTTAAGGCAGATAGCCACTGCAAAGGAGCTGCAGCCAGCAAGACTGCCAATTAAAAAATAGAAATCTGTTAATGCATCAGTGAACTGCCAAGCCACAAATCATTCCTCGCATGGAGAGTACATTCCAAAACACTCAAAGAGTGCTGGTGGTACATAAGCAAGGGCTCTGTTCTTAGGCCACCACCATTTTGGAAAGACCAGGCAACACAAGGCTAAATTCCCACAAAGAAGAGAAATAAAATCAAAACATACACGGAATAAGCACCTAGACAAGAGCTGAGATCCCTGTAATTCCAACTCTGCATCTTGGGAGTCATGAGACTGCTGAAAAGAAAGGGCACACACCACTGTGTGGGCAATACACAACTGATCCACTGCTGCAACTCTGAAACATCTCACACACCGGGACCAGCACAGTCCTCCCCAGGCAGCATCTGTCATTTTCCAAAAGTTTCAGTAATAAGGAGATACAAATCTAAGCGAGGCAAAACTGCACAAACCCCAAAGTTGTAATTCACACTGCCTGTTAGACAATTTTTTCTTCTTCAGCAGACATAACATTTCCTTCCTCCTGCTGATTTCTATGCTACGTAAATAAATCCATGAAATAGAGCTGCATGAAATAATAAATGTAATTTTTTTTTTTTTTTTTTTTACAGCCAGACAGCTTTCACCATACAGGAAAATTGGTAAAACAATGTTTTTATTTACATATTGATTCAACTATTTAGCACTGTGTGACAGCCACTGGTGAGAAACTGACCAGCTTCAATTAGAATGGGATAGGAAGGAATAAAAAGGAAAAGCTTTTGTCATCCTCAGTGCATGAAGCAGCACAGACTGTGCAGGTGATCAAATGCAGGAGCCAATTGCCCAAGATTCTGTAGCCTCACGCTCCTTGATGCTGCTCTGAAGGCAACCAGAAGAGCCCCCAGCAACCTGCTCTCATTTCCCGGCTGCTCCTAACTTTGAGGTTATTCTTGCTTTGGAAAAAAGTTGGACTTGATGTCTGAAGGTCCCTTCCAAAGTGAATTATTCCAAAGTTACCCTGCAATCATAATGACTTTCTATTATAAATTATTTAGTGCAGTAGTGAAAACACTGTCAGGAAGCATGTGAGAAAGCAAGATTTTATTATTAACAAAAATGTCCTTTGATATATTTCCTACTATTGAGAATTGGTACAAGAAAATCTTAAAAGCATTAGCTGTTCCTGTTAAAAATGAAGGCATTTATCCATTCTCCTAGTTGAGTGTCTGTCCCCAAAATAAGTTAAACATTAAAAAAATCCCTCAAACAAGTTACATTAAATTTTATATACTTGTATGAACACACACCCACAACCACACAGATTTATGGACCTCTGTAGGCACAGATTATGCATATGAAAGTAACTACTCAGGAGAAACAGAACAATTGAGATCAGAAGATCAAGGTCATCCAGTCCAACCTCCCAGCTCACGCCAGAGTGACCACCCACAGGTTACCTAGGGCCACATCCAGTTAGGTTTTGAGTATCCCCAAGTAGAAGAGAAAAACTTAAAAAAATCAAACCAAAACAACCCAAACCTTGCTCTGATTTCTTGTTATATGCCTAAATTGCTCAGAGTGTTCCTGATTCACAGTTTTATTTATACCGTTTCTGTATTTTATAGCCTATTAGTAAAAAAAAAAAAAAAACCAGAAGTCAACCAGAATACACTATGACAAACTTATACAGAAAATAGCACTTTGTAACTTTTTTGAAATCTGGAGATGCTAAAGCTTGCTCACCAGAAAGTAAAACCTATTTAGTTTTAATAATAAACAAGAAAGCCTGAAAATCTGTACAAAAGGTTCCCACATGGATTAAATAAATTTAATAGTGAGAACAGGTTTCATGCACAACACAAGGGCTACTACACAGCCCATTTTTCCCCTTTAATTTTACAGAATGTGAGTACTTAGATTACTTTGCAATGATTTTTCAGAAGTAACATGATGCTCCAGGGTGTTTTTCTAACCAGGCAGCACACAGTGATTGACCAGTCTTTACCATGAATTTATTATTTCAATAGCTTTCAATAACAACACGGTTAGACATATCCCCAGTTGATTAATTTCAAATGAAATGTGGAAGTTGTATATATTCCCATAAAAAATATTTTTGGCTAGAACTGAATGTAAGATTACCTGCACTAACTCACATATCTGTAGGCAAAAACAGGCCTTAGTGAATTCACAGCACCAAAATCCTCCCTGCTCAGATCATCTATAAAGATCCCTTGCAACCCAAACCACTGTGATTCTACAAGTTTTATTGCACACTGATGATAATCACTGTTACTACTGCAGAGCTTAAGGGTTAAATGAGGGAACATCCTGTGCCAGGCACTGTGTAAACAGGAGCTACCTATGGCTACACTGCTCACTGCAGCACAATGAAAAGACATCTCAGATCACATTTTATTCAGCCTGGGATTCTGGTCTGCTTTTATGAAGCATTTTTCCTCCTTAGCTGGAACATCTCATCTCTAGCATTCAAATTAGCTTTTATTTACAACTGAATTCAGGTAACTCCACACAACTCTCTCTTGTATTATTGCAAAATATCATCTTGAGGCCGATTTCTCTTTCAAGCATAGCAGTGTTAGGAAGGTGTGATAAAAAGTGGTGTCCTTTATTTTCAATTAACTGGATTACTTCTGAAATCTTGGCTTGATCAGCCGTACACATTGTTTCACAGCACCAGTAAGCCACGGCTTTAGCGCAAAACACATTTTATCATTGGGGTTAAAGAGATTTACCTTGTGAGGCTCATTTACACAGCTAATTACATTATTGCTTTGCTGAATCCTTCCTGCTCTCATCACACATGCGAAATGCCATCTGCCCTAGTAAATCTAACTAGCCAGATGAACTCTTAATTTTCCAATGCAATCTGTGAAGAAATATTAAGTACCTCTGAGGATCTCCAGTTAAAAAAATATAATCACTAACTCCTGCATTGCAATAGTACTGTGTATGTAGACTCAATATCTCATTACTCTGGCAGGAAAATGAAGTTATCACTAAGTGTGCTTCTTAGAATTGCTCTACAGAAAGGGATAGCAAAAATAATAGAGATTTAAAAATAAGCTGTCTGGCTATTAAGTACCAACATAAATTAATTACAAGTTCCAAGGAAGCTTTTCAAATCTAGGTGACAGAAAAATAGCTGAAGTAAAACCTTTGGGAATGCTATGCTTCCATTTCACTCAAAAAATTCCATTGAACCAGTTCAGCTGTAGTGCAACTCCAGCATTAATCAAATTATGCCAGAAATTAATGTCTTTTTATGCATAAATATAATATATTAGGGAATTTTGCATAATATAATATATTAGACTTCTATTCTGAAAAGTCTTCAGATAAGCCAATCTGTACCATGACTGAAGCATTCATATTGCACTAAAAGAAATTTTTCCAAACAACAGGGGAGAATTACATTGATAATACAAATCATCAATTAACAACTACTTTATTGCTATCTCATTCTCATATATAAACAGTATTTCAGTCTATTCCTGTTCATCTATAATAGATAGAGTCAATGGACTACATACACATTGAACAGTTCAGAACCTCTCTGAATACAGGTCAATTAGTCTGACATAAATTAGTTAAAATGACTTCAGACACGTTGGGGTTTTTTTCCTAAGTATGAGTCACACTAATAAGTATCTCCTGCAAAGCCAAGAAAACCAGGAAAGCCTTTCAGACCTAGCAGAGACAAAAACCTTCCAGGTATCTTAAAGCAAGTTTTATAGCAACTTCAGTTCACTGACATTTTAAAATACTTGCTTTGACTTGAGTGAGGCTTTGTCTGTTTCCCCAAAGCCTCAAGCCAATAGCCATGGTCAGATTTGGCTCCCACTTAAGAGGTCTCCTTCGTAAGGTAAGCCAAAGTTACTTTTGGTCTCCTTTACTGTCCCTGCCTCCATTAGGGCTCTGCTCACTCTTGTTGTCCCCAGTCCCACACCACTATTTCCCTCCGGTTCCTCTGCAGAGCAAGGTGAGCTGATGGCTGTAAAGAATCCATCATGCACAGTTGGTGACTGAAGAAAGGGAGGGCCCTGACACACTCACTGCTCACCCTCTGTCCTCTCTGCGCAGAGCAGGAAGAAAACTCACTCTGTAGGACAAGTGGCTAGGAAGTCTCACAGACAAGGAGATCTTCCCAATTCTCACACAGTAAGAGATCATTTTGGTGCTCAGATAAGGAATCTAATCCAGGCATTCACTCATATAGTCTAAACTATTCCTTTCCAACTTCAGATTGAAAAGCTTCACTCCCCTCTTCACACAGTATTTTCCTCAGACAGACCTGGGACATAGCTTTTGTCCATAACTAGAGAAAAATGCCCAGCCTACTTAGATAATTTCTCCCCCCTCTTTTTAGGCAAAGTCTCTCTATATCATCCACTTTTTTCTTTCCACTGAGTTACTGGAACATCAGGCTGATTCAGCTTCCACCCTCTTGTTCCTCTCAAGAGGAGATTCTGATCCTCTTCCCTTCGAGCACAACTCCTGAACAACACACAGATCTTCCCTTACTTCAGTAGCCCACACACAAGATCGTCCATTTCCATTACAGAGGTGGTGAAAGGAAATTCTCTGTTCAACCTATTCACATGCATTAAAGAAATAACGAGCACAAAATCACTATGGCTTTGGGACAAGAGAAAAACACAAGTAAAAAAGGAACTTTGCTGGTGTACTTCACCACTAGTGCAAAATAAAGCCCTAGAATTTGTCATTACACAATGCTCAGAACAACTTGTTTGAATGGAGGCCAAAATCCAATAAATATATACTAAATTGCTTAAGTACTTTAGCTTCTCATCTGCTATGGCAATCTGTCTTGTCATCCTCTTCTGCCTTCAGCATGCAGTTTCCTCTCATCAACATGATCACTGTCCATTCCCATTCTTTGACTCTGCATTTAATTACTTATCCTACAGCACTCTGGCAGTCACATAACAACAAACAGCATGACACAAGCAAACCACAATAAATACATTTTTAAGGTCTTGGCAGATTTGTAAAGCATATGCTGCTTTATTCATAACTGAAAGGACAAGCTACCAGACCACCTAGAAGCGTGCCTTAGCTTATACTGCATGCAGTCCAGGGCAACGTGAGAGACAGCAGGGAGCAGAGATGCAATATGAAGTAGGTAATGAGGAGATGCACAGCTATGAGCAAGGTTGAAACTGTAGGAGTAGACTACACAGAGAGAGCTTTAGCCAGAGCACAGGTAGGACTAAGCACGGTGGAACTGCTGAAGACAAGGAATTGCAACGGCTTCCAAGGTAACTGGAATGTGAAATTAGGGAGACTCCCTTTACACCCTTCCTAACAGAAAATAATATTGGTCTACTGAAGAAATAAATTATACAGCACTGGATCAGATAAAAGTAACAGTCTATGAGCTTCGTTCATGCACACAAAAAAGTTCCCCATTTCCCAGAAATGGAAGTTATTAGTCAGGAAGACCAAACAGGCAATTTAAGTCTGCCTCAGGAAACCCTCACACCATACAGCTGCCCCAAACTTTAGGTTATTGACTTGAGGTTACTCTTTAGTGCAGTCACATTTTCTCTTTAGGCACATTCTGCACAAACAACATTAAAGAGCCTTTCCTGGTTAAAGGAAAAGGTTTGAAGAAAAAAGAAATAGCCACAATATCGACCATACAGGATGCATGGAATGAAAGATTTCTCCTTTGAAAATAACCTTTGCAGGGGCTTTCTAGTTGTTCCTTGCTACAAAGAAAGTTCTGTTCTTGCTGGAGTTTTGGAAGAAGAAAAAAGAGAGAGAAGCCTTTAGAAAAATCCTTCCTTAGGAGGCTGCAATGAATTTGCATGCATCACGCAGACACAAAATGAAGTTGAAAGCTTTGAAGAACTATTCCACACAGAAACTACATTCTCTCTTTTTCTGAAGGCAACAAAACTTCTGTAGCACACTGTTTGTGCCATGCCAGCTATTTTTTGCCACTTGCTTTGTTTGCAGTAGCTACCTCAAGTTCTCCCTAGGCCACCATCTGGTAAGGATTTACAACAGATTACAGTCAAAGATTTAACTTGGTGCACTGTATGTTTGTCTGGTTTAGCATGCTGCACAGGCTGAGCAACTTCTTGACAGTTTGGGTTGTGTAGACATACCGGAATTGTAAATTGATCAAAGTAGTAAATATTTGGACTGTATAAATGGTTTTTTCTCTTCATCTCCTCAGGAGTTGCTGTAAACTGAGGAAAGCACAGAAAATCCTCTTTTGCATAACTTGGATTATTGGAAATATGAACTGAGATAACTAATTGAGAATGACATGCTGGAGCCCTGCTGACCAGATTACCTCAGTGACTGGAATTCTGGCAGCTTCCCTGAGACTCCTTAGAACTCCCTTTCTCTGCTTCCCTGTTTTTGCAAGAGCCACAACTTTCCACAGACATTTGATAACTGGGGCACACATAGTGGTTCAAAGTACTACAGAGACCACTACTAGATTCAAAAATCAAAGCAAAAGTAAAATTGCTACTCTGAAGACAGCTAATTAGGCCTGATGCTTGGATTTATTGGGTACAGGTACTGGCATCTTTCAACTGAGTAAAACAGCCAAAGTGATACTTAGTAGTAGTAGCAATATTCACATTCACAACTGCAATCACATTTTAAAGCTCACCATTCTGTATTTTCTGTCAAAAGAAAGCTCCTATGCTATGATGCAATACATGTCATAATCACAGAAGTGTTTTTAGGTAAGAAAGTTATGTGCTTATTGAAAGAGGTGGGTTTGTGGGGCCTTTTTGTAACTGACAAGCTTATAATTAAAATGTATATACAGATAGATTAGTCAGCTTAAACTACAATGACTGACATTTGTGGCACCTGGTTTCTCTACTAACATGAAGGTAACTCATTTTTGGAAAAAATAAGAAGTATACTCAAATGCTTTAATACATATACAGAAATCATTAATACTGTTAAAAGGATTACAAAACCCACTGTAATATTTACACATTTTGCTCCAGCAACTTTTGAACATTGCACGTTCACTTGGAAAAGGCACCACTTGGGTTAAGATCTGAAAGTTACACAGACCATTTTGAGAAGCAAAAACAATAGTGAGGAAAAGGGAGAGCAAAAAATACTGATTGTCATTTTTAATGCAATGAAACACAGACTAGAAGAACTCAAGGAAAGATTTGTTGCAAAGATCTATCAAGATCTGTCCTTACTTCAGCTGCCATCATTCAAGAAAAAGCCATCACTGAACAAGATTTAGGAGTTTATTGTTCTGTGAACAACCACCTAATCAAATTACCAGACAAATATAATAGGGCTAGGCTGTGCTATCTTATTATGATGGTCTGTAACAAAGAAAAGACAGGCTTAAATGACTGTTTTTCCAATAACAGGCAGTCTCTGTACAGTATTTCACATGATTAACTCAAAATGCTTCATAGCAGCCAAGATGATGAAAGAACTAAATCCATTAGAAGCTTGTGCAAATATAATTCCAGTAAGTTCAGTGATATTCCCCCTCCTCTCTCTCCCCCCATCTGTTTCAGAGCTACAAGTTAGAAATGAGAATGAGGTTCAGCACTATGTGGATAGATAAGCCTGTAAAAATTAAATGAAAGGGCAGGATGGACAGCACAGTAGTAGCCACTGCTAAGCTGGGAAAACCATGGTGTCTCAGCAGAGTTGCCTGAAAACCCAAAAGATGTCTGCAGTTGCTGGCAATTTTTGAAGAGGTTCATCCATGGTGCCAGACAATGTGGCTGATCCAAAACCTCTTCTGTCCCACTTCTCACTATAGGAGATGCTGCAGGTATGCTCTGCAAGTCTCAAACAAGCTATCATGCTTTTAGAGGTACTAAAAGTACAATAGTGCTAACTGACTAAATATATCTGTCAGGATGCCACACTAGTGGCTAGGTTCTTTTCTCCCTTGGACTGAGATTGACAAGAGAGAGGCAGTTTTCTCTTGTAATGACTTGGCTGTTTATTCTTCTCTTATCTATATTACATATATACAGAGTACAAGGAGCTGTATACACTAAGATAGAGAGGTGCAAAATGGCTAACAAAGAACTTCTTCAAGGTTTTTTATATGTCTATTTATCCAATTAACAAATGCCAAATAAATTATTTTTCTTAGTGACCCAATGACCTGACACCTCTGTGTTGCACTGCGGTATCTTCTATCCAATCACTTATTATTACCCAAAAATCCCTAAAAGAAGTGAAGAAGGAAGAATAAGGAAGAAGAGACAACACCCTAAATCCTCCATCTTGTTTTTTTGTTTTTTAAAAGAGCTTAAACCTTAAACTCTAACTTTCTCACCTAGTGACTTAAGGAAACTCTCTAAAGTACACACTCACACTCCCAGTTTTTCTATTTAACAGTTGTCTCCACGGTGTTATGTGAAATTCAGTGCTTTTTTGGATGTCAGAGCCAGGTATCATAGATAAGGGCACACACTCTGTGCCTCTGATTCCAACATATATGCATTTCTAGAACATGATACCTTTGCCTTTTTTCTTTAAAAAGATGCAAACCCTACCAATGAAGACTCTACTTAGCATGACAAAACAAGGCCATTTTCACTCACAATACCATCCTGTACTCACACCCTTCCCTTCCTTGTAGTTAGCACCTCTGGATTTAGCTGCATCCAGAACTTATCCCCTGTGCACTGAAGCAGGGAATGCTGATCAGCTCTCTGTCTATACCTCGTGTCTCCCACTAACATCCACAGACAAACAGAACAGGGTCAGGACAGTTTTAAGGACTGTCCATGCTGTAATTATCCGCAGATTTCTTCGGTACTCCACAGAGAACATGCCCACCCCACTGGCCAGAGATGTTCCCACCAAGAGAAGGCCCATAACTGTCTGATTTGGAATGGAGAGAAGGCAGTTTAGATTGGGGAAATATGAGCTGTCTGAATGCCACACAACTGTAAGTCTCTTTAATTTATGATTATTACTAAACTCCAAGAAGCATGGCTGTTTGAGATACCCTGCAGGAATTACCACAGCCATCTGTGCTAATGCCACTTTTCAGTACCCTTCTCATGGAAAGTAACCCAATGCCTTCAAGCTCTACCTGAGGTTTATTTTCTTTAGTTTCTTCCTTCTGTCCTAAGTGTTGAAATTGTAAAGTTGAACTGATATTTTCCAATTGCTGTCAAAGCATGTTTTTTCTCCTAGGCACCGCTGGCAGGCAGAATTATACCAAGGCAAGCACTGAGGATACTGTAGAGAACAGATTCTAGTTGGGCATAAAGAGCAAGAATTTCAGATTATCAACTATGCTATACTGATTAAAAAATTACTTCCATATTTTCCATAAAATGCCTGTCTGCGAAAGAGATTCCTTGTTTACATAATCCAAAAGAAGGGCAGGAAGGCATCAGAGATGCCTTAACGTATGCAACTGTAGTTTTCTGTGGTAACCTCCAGTAGATTATCTATATAAACCTCCCCTCCCTAAAACCCCTGTGTCCTCCCTGACCACAGAAGTCCTTTTGACAAGCAATCTGTTACTCTGCCGTTTTGAATAAATCAGGGGGAAAAGAATCTTCTTCTGATGCCTAAGAAAACTAAAAATCCAGCCTTAAATCTGCTTCAGAAATGTTCTCAGAATGCTCCTAGTTTACATGGGCATATCACCAAGCAGAGCAGCCCTTAACTTCCCAACACAAAATGAGCAGTGATTTTTTTTTTAACACTATTTCCTTAAATGTATACACGTGGGCAGAGAAAAGAAGAGGCTGAATTATCTCGTGTCTTCCTGCTTCTCCATCTTCCCCAGTATTTGCAACATTATGTACAAGAAATTGCTTTCAGTTTTCACTGTATTTCCAAATAACGGAGCACTGTTATCTCATTTCCTCACCACCACTGTATATAACAGCTCTCACTGCAATTTGCAGCGCACCTGTCAAACCTGAATTTTTGATATACACACTTAAGCCGCTGTTCTAAATTCACACCACAGCTCTACTCACAGCGGTGGAAAAACACCAGAGGGATGGAGTGAAGGCACTGACTACCACCTGACAACAGAACTGAACCAATCTAACAAGCCAATCTAAAAGCTAACTTTCTAGCAGGTACATTGCTCTTTCCCCCTCCTGCACCAGTTCCACCTGTGCTCCCAACCCAGCTCCAGGATGTAAGCTTTGAGAAATCTAACCCACATGCACAGGGGGGTAGCTATCAAATACTAGCTAAAAAAAGTAGTATATCATATCCAAACTAAAAGTGAAAATTTATGCAAGTGGGAAAAAGGATATCCTAAATTATGTTTTTATGAAATATCATAATGGCTACAGGTACCGATGCAAAATTTTATGGTGCTGGACTGTAGCACCTGCAGAGTCAGAGCCAGAGCACAATCCTTTCACCTTCTGCAGACATGCCCAACATTCCTGGGAAAATCTTAAGTTTAAAAATAAAAGGGCACTACCAACTGCACATAACTGAGCTTAGCTCCAACATCCAGACATATGCATTTGTGTTTTCAGGGGAGCTGTGGAAGACTTATTACTAATAGGAAGCAAAATGAAAGTAAAAATGAGCACTGAAGAATTAGTTACAAAAGGCAGAGAAGCTAGTTTGGCACATGGGCACAAAAAATAATTCTGCCTTACTAAGTTTAAGTGAGGGGGTGATGAAGTGCTTTGATTACTTGCTTTAGAACCTCAATACAGCCAATAGATTAAAAAAGTCAGTATCCTAGGAGCTCATCAAACCTACCCAAAACAACAGGGTTTTGCATATGCATTTTATATTACAGCTATACTAGCTACAGATACAGTTTACTTTCGCATCAAGTTACAAGTTTCTTCTTTAAAGTATCTGGAAATAATTTAATTGCTGAATATACTCATGTGATTTATTACTGAGATAACACAAAACTAACCTGCTGAACTTCACAATCTGCAGCTGCTTTAAAGGCTGACTAGATGAGGAGAAAAACACCAAAAGGGGTCAGAACAGGACCTGACATTAAAATATTCAAGTTCTGATTCTCAGCCTGATTAAACTGTTCAGGAAGCAAGATTCTGCAGTCAGAAAGAACTGAGAAGTGTAGTCCAGGTCTAAAAATCATCTTGTTTTTGCTCCCCACAGTAAACAGTACATTTAACTCTTCATACAATTTTTTGCCCAGAAAGTACCTGCATTCAACAGTTGACTTTTATGTTAAAGCTGTACTCCCATTATCTAGAGTAAAAGTCAGAAGCTGGATAAAAGCAGTTGTAACTTAACTGGTAAAATTGTTGTGCAGTATGTTCAGCTACAGTAGGATAAGGAAAACAGGCTTATTTAATAAGAGAGACTTTGTCTTATTTCACCTAAAAACAGGAGCAGTAGCTTTAGTCCCAGCTTCTTTCCTTTGTGAAGGCTTCACATTTTTATTACAAGACACAAGTTGTGAAGCCAAAGATTTGTTAGGCACATCCTACTGGCAGCTGGAATCTCAGATTAACATTCTCTTATTACAACTAACAACTGTTTCCATGGGAACAAAGACAAAACTGTGATAATTCATAGCAGCCACAGCATCATACTGACCGTGCCCTGTCCATAACAAGTTCCTATCTGAAGGTTCCCAACACAACAGATGACATGCACCATCTCACAACCACGAAGTGACAGCTTTATCAATAAATCAATGCTACAGTTTATGAAAATTTTTATGTAAGAAAAACTGATTATTTGTTTTGTTAGACATCCTCTTTTTTAGCTAAGTGATAGAAGCAACTTGTAATTTTCCTATTATCATTTCTTTAAGTGGTGTTATTAGTAAAAAGGAAAATGATGCCTCAATCCTAAACAGTGCTCAACAAAAGGAGTAGCAGTACAATCATTAACACGGAGGAACAATGGTACACTGAGATTAAAGTGATCTACTGAGCCTCAGGTAGCAAACCAGTGACCAGTCTTTTCCACTCCAGTGTATCATTAACTCAAAGTGGAAGCTGCTTCCCTGAATAACAGTACTTAAGTAAACTCATTCCCATTTACTGCAGTACATCATCTGGTAATGAGTACAAAAATATTTGACTGGTGGATTTGAAAGCAGAATCTATTAAGACTCACTGAAGCACTACAATCAGATATCCTAATTCACTTCTTTTGAGCTAGTTTTTTGCCATAGCTGAAGAGTACAGTGCTGATCTTAAAGATTCAGCAATTTAAAAAAAATCTTAAAAGGCATTACAGTTCCTTTCCCTGGTTCTGTTACTGCACTTTACATGAGAACTATATTTAATCTAATTAATAACTTACATGTTAAATCTAAACTTTAATCTAAGTTGTATTTCCACAAACTTGACGACATGAACAAATTTAGAAGGGAATAAGTAATTACTTAACTAGATGTAACTAAAAAGAAAACCATCTCACAAAATATTTCTTGACTGTTTTTTTCTTTAATTTAAGTGATTCCTTTCAACTGTTGAGTCTTAACAGCATACAATTAAGGTTAACATTTCCCAAAGACTCCCATGTACTTAATATTTTGTTTTATCATAGCAGTATAAAGCATAAAGGCATACAATATATATATAAATATATAGTATATATTTATACAGTATAAAGCATAAAAGCATAAAGTATAAAGGCATACTTTGGACTGAAGGAGCATGAATGTTATCCTGTTACATAGTCAGCCCCATCCAAACACTTTTAGAAGATGACTTGCAAAGGCAGGAGTATCTACATGCAATTAGACAATTCTACCACTTCTTTTCCTCCCAGGTAAGAGTACTAATACATTGGAAAACTGAACATTGAGTACTTCCAAGTATTAGGAAAAAATATAAGACTACTAAAAATCAAAGGTCTAAGTGACTGCTGCCAAGGCTTATACACAAATGGTACTTCTCTATGTTGTGGTCATATGCAATACATTGGGGCATCAACCTGGAGCTAACTGTTCTGAAGCACCAGTCCCATCAGAATGATGAAGTCTGAAATAGAAACATCAATACGCTTGATTTCTGTGCCCATTAGTCATCATGTTTATTTTCATCTCTGAATCAGAATTAACTCTATTTCAAGCCGGAATTTAAAAAAAACAAACAAAACAAAACAACCATTTTAAATGTGTAACTCCACTATTAATGCACTGAATGTGAAAATAGAACAGCATATGGCAAAAGAGATTATGGGGATTAGCCAATTAAATGGTATGACTCAAACCGACATGATCCATCAAATCTGTGTTTTGCAGTGAAGTATGTAGGGCCATGGGAACATGACTTCACTTAATGCAAATAACAAAAGCAAAGTTCTGAAAATAACTGATTTGGCAAAAAGTATCTTCAAGGAAGTAAGGAGAAGTATGAGATATTCACAGCTTACAAGCTAAGAAAAAATTCTTTACTTTTTTAATGCTGGAAGGCACAATACCAACTTGATGCGCAACTTACTACGAGTAGTCCCACTGGCCAATAACCTTGACCATAAAGTCTATACTCACTAATTATTCACAAGCATAGAACACAGGATATTAATTTTGACATACAAGACTACAGACCAAATTCTTGGTAATATAAAAACACAGTAAGCGTCTCAGTGAAATCAAGTCTCCACAATCATAAAAGAAGAAAATATTCAAGCAGGGCTTAAGGCAGATTGGCAGCCTGTTTCTAGGAGCTGAATGCAGATGGCAATCCTCACCATCAGGTATCACAGAGACACAAATAGTTCACCTGCATATAAAACAGAAGGAAACATGCAAAAAAAGCAGAGGTATCTGGAAACAGTACCACCCAAAGAAGAGATTACTGTCACCTTCATGCAACTGCCCTCATTACATCTTGTGTAAGACCTGCTCAAAAGATATATCCCACAGAAAAACAGGCCAGGGTATTATTCTGTTGGTTAACCCCTGGGACTCTAAGGACTTGCCTAAATAGAAATCATTCATTCAAGCTCAGCTGAGCTCATTCTATGTCAGAGATGCACGAAGAAATGTCAAAAATCCAAGCCAACAGTAGTTCAAAGATATACATATATATGACTAATTAGACTAAAGAATTTAAGGCTTTATATTACCAAAAGTTTAAATGTATAAATTGAAATCTGTATTACAAAATAATATAAACACCTTTTATACACAGTTGCAGCTAAACCACCAAAACGAATTGGTTATAAACTAAAGCCATTCTTAGATTTAATTAAAGCTTCACCTTGATATAATTTCAAATGCCAGTATTTTACAAACACATTAGCACTTTTAAGAGCTAAATGAAACAAAAAGCACGTTGAAAAGTTAAGTTGATAAAGCTACTACATCCACAACAGGACAATTTCCAAAAGCACCTTTCAATCAATGCAACCTCAATAAGGTTGCACACACTTCTCCAACATCTTAAGTTTTCCTTTAGAAGGGAAAGCTTAGTAGAGAACAAATGGGGAAAAAAATATCATTAAAACAAGTGCAGTTTCAAGTTTTAACCTGATAGCTTTCAAAGGAACAAGAGGCTACACATGGCTATGTAATGGAATTGCTCTTACGTAAAACTTGACCATGGATGCACATATATGGAAACAAATTAAATTTATTTCAAATTTCCTGGGCTAAATCTTACAATATTATAACCACCTGACTGTTTATCACAATATTCAAAACTCAGCCATCTCTTGTGGATTTAATGTTAAATACAAAGCAGTTTATCTTCTACTTTTATCATGCTGTTTCAGTTAAGAAAACAAGCCTCAAATTCATCAGTGACAGCTCTGAGATATGTAAGCAAAGTTCTGTGAAATGACACAAACATTTCATTTTAATTAACAATCTCCACCCCATTATGCTTAGCAGAAAAATATTCTTTTATACAAAACTGTACAGATTTCCAAGCCATAACATGTGCTACTGACAAAAGCCCTTCATATATTTTACTTCCTAATTATGGCCTTGGTATCTACAACAGGGTGAACACATCAATATCAAATCTGTATTGTAGACAAAAGTAGTTTATCTGCTTACCTTGAGGAAAAGTATTTGGCTGCACTAAGTACAGGAATGCATGTACTATTTTAAACAAAATTCCTATTGCCCCAGGTTCATGGTATGCACCTGTATCATACGTCTTGGCTGGTACAAATCCAAAATCCAAAGTTCCAGGAGGTGGTTTGTATATAGGCTGTACCTCTGAAATAGTACTTCCACAAAACAGCAGCAGCAGCAAACACAGTTCCGCAGCCATAGCGAGCAGTATTCATAAAATTGGAGGTAGAGGTACTTGTCTGACCAAGTCTAGAAATCTTCAATACATTCACTTGAGGAGTAGCTTTCTAGCCACAAGAATGCTGGTGCACTCTCACACCTTCAATTCTTGACTGTATTTTTACTTCAGAATGGTACAGCAGCCTCTCTTGAAAATGAGTCCACACACCATCTCTGGCAAAAAGAAGAAACAGCTCATTAAGGTGTGTGTAAGCAAATTGGTAAATGCAAGATAACCTGCAATCTTCTGTGGAAATTGAACATATCAACAGTTGCAAAAGTGATCCTGATAGGACAGGGAAGAAAAAAGTATTGTTTGTGAATAATATGTTATGCTACATACATTATACTTGAAAGAGGTGGAAAAAGAATTACACACAGTTCCAGGTCAGTGAGTTTTCAAAAACAAAGCAGAACATTGGTACAGTGCCAAGTGAAACAAAACTAAAGGAGTATTGTATGAACTGTGCTTCTGACTAAATACAATATGTCATGCCACAACAATTATACAATGCATTGAATTACCACCTGATGGTTCTGTAGCTGATGATACTTATTACTAGTCATACCCTATATTTCTTTAATTTACACTTTTTAGTAAAATCTTCAAATCTAGATACTCATAACTGTCTTCCAAGATTCAGGAAAAAAATATACATCACTGAAATATTACCAAAACTAAAACAAACAAACAAACAAAAACAAACAAAAAAAACCCCAAACCAACAAAACATCAACTTCTTAACAGATGACAACGGGTGTTAGCAAGTACTTTCTATTAATTCAAGCTATGTCAAGGCTCTCCTTAGGAATTGAAGAAGTCAATGATTTTTACTTACAGCTTGCTAAAGCTGAGTGTCATTAAGATGACTCTGGATGGTTATACATGTTTAAGAACATTCTGAATGTACAAAATCACAGCAGCTTAATCTACCACTACTTAAGAAATATAACCAGAAACACCTTTGGGTTTCCAACAAATCAAGTGACCATGTTGATCTACAAGAGGTCAGGTAAGACTCCTTCACTCCAACGTGCAACAGCAGTCCCTGAGGAAACAGACCAGTTACATAAAAGACAACAGAGAAACTGCTGCCCTTCTCTGATTCTGGAAGCTGCACATGCTTCATGCGTGTGCCAGTGAGAACCGTGCTGACCTTCCCACCCATCAGCCCGGCTTCTTTTTGGGATGCCTTTGTTGAACCCCCGGAGTGCCACTGGCAGGGCCATGCAGGAGCACACTGCTCATGACAAGCCATCACTTCCAGCTGGAGAGCACCCAGCACCAACTGCCTTCCCCAAGCACAGCTGGGCCTCTGCTGTCCTTTTCAGCAGCACTGCCCAAGAGAAATGCTTTCAGTCTCCACCTTGGTATTCAGACCATTCACCAGCAAAAATGACAGCAAAATAACATAAATACCTCATGGCTTCAGTTAGCCCAATGCTACACCAACACCTTGAGTTCCAAGCTACTTCCAGGTCAGAGATGCTGAAGACAGAAGACTTAAAATCTGTAGTAAAGTGAGATTAAAATCTCTCCCATGCTTTACAGTCTTTGGTAACACCAAACACCAGCTACCTTTCTGAAAACCAGTACTTTGCAAGAAGTCAAAAACACATTGCAAGCTTGTTGAGTAGTCTGTACTGCACTCAAAGGACAGATCAAGAAATATATGGAACAAAGGAATACAGGATTGGATCAAAGACCTAGAGACAGTTTTGTCTTTAGCTCTTCGAATGAGTTAAGGGGGAACACTCAAACCTATCTTTCCTTCTCATGGCTTATGAAAACCAAGAATGAACAGTAATAATGCTACAATTAGAACAATTATCCAACCCTTAGTCAAAAAGGAGATGTTAGCAGCCACTCTGAAATATGCTCAACACAAGCACACAGTAATTGAGAACACATAATACCATGAGGATTTTCCTATCTGGAAAAGAATGTTCTGTTTAAAATTAATGAAAAAAAAAAAAAAAGTTCAAATCCAAAATATTAATTTTCCTTCTTTAATTTTTTGCTGAGACTAGTTTTCTTCAGCCTAAAAGATACTTTTTAGTGAAGTTTTATCATATGCACATCCTGCTATAAGATTAAACATACAAATGGTCAAAAAGTGAAAACTGCTTAGGCTGCAGTTTATTATCAAATCTCCAGAAACAATACAGGACAAAATATCACAAGATCACAACTAGGTGAAAAAAAATCATTTTGCCTTTATGGCAGAACAGTGACAATTGTGCAAGTTTGATACACTGCTGTTCTGATGCCAAAATTACCTTTGCTTTTACATATATTCTTCATATATATTCATAAGTCTGTGGACTATTACTGTATAGCTATATAGTTTCCTAGCTAACTCCAGTACTTTTCCTATCAGACAAATTCCTGAAGGCCAATTCTAATCTTGCTGCTTCTGGGAATCAAGGCCAAAGCACCTTCTCAAAACGCTTTCTCATGTTTTAGACATAAACAAGGTAGAGCTGGTAGCAAGGAGGGGGTGGGGTATTCACAAACCAAGAGGGAAATTACTTCATTATCTGTACGTCTATTTGGGGATTCTTGTCAATTACGCTAATTTGCTAAACTTATAAAAGTGTAAAAGCCTTATATCGTGTACATTTTCAAGGCAATTTCATGTCAGCATGTTGTGCTCCTGGAGGGACCTTCATTAAATGGTAACCACTTTTTATCACCTTAACCTTGTTTGGCTCTTGATTTTAGAGGCTCAAAGGCAACAGTTCAATTTTTTTCTTAAAAAGAGATCTTAACAATTTTTCTAAGTCAGGTTTAGTTTTCTGGAGATTTCTGAAGTACAGTTGCAACATTTCAGTGAGTGAGGAGGAAAAGCTCACACATGGTGACTGAGCCTTGATTCCAAAAGGAAACAGATGCAAAAACATCCATTTCAATGAAATGTTAGGTGTGGTTGAGAAAGAGAAAATTGAGAAGACGATGACTTTTCTCACTGGTGTCTTAAGGCAAAGCTCTTTGTAGTGTGCTCTGTCACATTAGAGAGAGGGCAGAAGAAGATAAAGTATACATACAATATTTTTTGTAACATTTTAGAGTAAAGACAATTTAAAGTCCATCTAATTGCACAAATAGGCAAATAAAACAGTTAAAATGTTCTCCCAATACAGGAGAACAATCACTACACCTTCTAAAAGTAAGTAGTCATGTATTAACCAAGATTAAGTGGGCAGTCTTAAGACAAGAACACTACTGAAATTGCAAGGACACTCCCTGTACTGCGAAAACTAGCAATATTCCGGTAAGTAAAAAAACATAAGTCTCCACAGTTTTACACAGTTGTCAGTCAAGCTTTTATAAAATTCAGGTGAGTTTCCTGCAAATCAACAAATCTGCAGAATTATGACCATACTCTCTTCCTCTCCCTTTTCTGGCAAATATATTACAGTAAACACAATATATACAATCTATACTGGGCAATTCTTCCAGACTGACATCCGTTCTTCTCTATACTAATATAGAGAACATATAAAACACGAATATTTTCAAGGTTACATTAATAATCAGGAACTTGCAGAAATACTATTAAACCTATAACTTAAGATGCCTGTGAGCATCTAATATATATTCAACCTACCTAAAAATAACTCAGATGCAAAAAGCTCCCAGCAGTTCTCCTTTTCTTGGTATCTAAAAGAAACTTAGCTAGAAGCTTATTAGTAGTTATATATGCTAGACAAACAGCATTAAAGAGGAGAAATCTATCCCTGAAATCTGTAATTCTGAGAACTTCAAAAATTACATACACAGGAGTGACACAAATAAAGAGAACTGAATAGCAGTTTATGCTAATCTTCACTGCAGCATGTGGGCATCTCATTTCCTCAGACACAGTGTGGCACCACTGCAGTCAATGAGTTACAGGAACTGCCAGTACAACTCTCTCCAAGTTCAAGCAAACAGTGAATAAAAAGAAGCTGTGTGAAACTTTGAAATGCTCACAGTAATTATCAAATAAGCTACCGATTTCATTACTACATCCCCTATGAAGTACTTAACAAGTTAAAATGAAGATTTTCATTATTATATGTGGTTTGCAAGTGTCCATTTGGAAAAGACTCAAGCTTTTGCATTTTATTCCATGGGTGACACTAATACTCTATACATACAAGTCACTAAGCATAACTCCTGGGGTTTTAAACACTACCTGTGGAAAAGACCATGACTCAAATATGCAGAAGCATTATCATCTCAGATATATCCCATCTGTTACTAAAAATATTTTCCAAAACCAATCTCTGCTTTAAGTTTAACAAGGAAAGAGGAGATGGAGCTGCAGATGCTTTAGTTCAGCAACTTCCATGATACATCAACTCTGAACAACAGAGCTCAGAGGCAGCATGATGTCCAGCTCTTTGTTCCAATGGGACTGGCCTCCTTCTGTGTAACACTGCAATCCATGCAAATAGAACACTGCAGTGCAGTGATGCAACCATGATTAACCCTGTGAACAGAATTCAATCAACCAGGGGCTAGACTGCTAAAGCTCAATGGGGGTGCCTGCTGGCAGTGAACCAGGATGGGCTGGGATGGTGGTAGATGCAGTCGTCCATAGGAAGCCCACAAGGGTTCGGAGTACATTTGTTACATTTTTTCAATTACACATTTTAAAAACCAAGTCCATAATCCCTGCACACCACGCCAGCAACCACCAGAAGTGAAATTAAAACAGCCACAAAACACAGTGACGGGAAACACATGAAACTGCTAAGTATGGATAAAAAAAAACTAAACCCACACCACCACCTTCCCATTCAAGAGACCAAACAGAGCAAGCCAAGGTAGATACTGGCAGGTTAAAAAGGTATCGTTTTCTGTTACAAAATCTGCCCAGGCCTACCAACAATTACAACCTGTTGCCATAGGAGGATTAAGAGGCAGATAAACCTCATAAACACTAGGGACTGCAGAACAGAGCTTGGCAGCACTGAGAAAAACTAAACAAATAGCATCTTCCACACAAGGCAACCTTGGTACCCATCCGACTTGACTGCTGTATGTGCAAATCGAGGAAATGCTCATGTCAGGAAAAACTGAATATTCAGAATTCAGTTTGCTTTGAGCAGCTTCTTACTAATTTCAAAATTAATAAAAAAAAAAATTCTGTTTTACAAGTCACAGCCATTTGCAAGCAGAAGCACGCCTGTAAAAATTCCAGGTAAGATACCTTCCCCCAAGTATAAGCAGGTCTGATTTTCAGCTGACTGCCTAAATAAAGTACATTTTCACTAACCAAACAAAATAATTTATTTAATTTGATTCTAAGTGGTGTATTTACTCCAGTATTCATAGAATATTCTTTGTTAAATTACTTTTCAGCATCACATAGAAAACTGTTAAACAGTGCAAGTCCAGCCCATAAACAGGCAGTTTTTGGCAAGTGCGAACCGATAAGCGCTGTGTACGTGTCCCAACACCAAGGTACCACAACACGACACATGTATTTCCCACTAGTAGCTGAGACCAAGCCTTTCCTTCACCTTCTTTCCAATTACTTAATCTGTAGAGACCTCTTCCTCTAACAGGCTGCCTAGTCCTTATCCGCAAACTGCAGAGGAGCGCGGGTACCGCAGCTCTGCCTCTGCTGGAACACCGACCGATGTTGTAGTTTCTTTATCGGCTCCTCTGCATCTGTGTGCAGAAGACACAGCCCATGTCTACCACCACAACTGCCCCTTCTCCCCAGCCCTCGGATGAGGTCCCTGCTCACTGCAGGGCTCACCTCTGCTGAGGAAAACGTTTGGTCAGCCGGGGTGGGCTGGCGCGATCTGCCCAGGTGCACAGCGAGCAGGCAGCGGCAGCACCGCCTCAGGGAGCTCCTCCGAGGCGGGCGGCAGCCGCCGCAGCGCTGCCGTGCCGAGCGCGGAGCGCACGGGCCCTCTCCCCGCTCACATCCACCGCAGAGCCCGGGCTGCGGGTCGCCTCCCTGCTCCCCCCCCCCACCCCTGACGAGCCGATTTCGAGGACAGCACAGCCCCGTCCCTGTCCACCTCCCCGAGACGGCTCAGACGAGCCCCACCACCCGCCTTGCCCCTCCTCGCCCCGGGCAGGTGCCCTCAGCGGCCGCCCTCTCTTCCTCCTACTCCTCCTCCTCCCTGTGGGGCGGCTTCTCCTCTCCCCAGAGATCCCCGGGGCTCTACCGCCCAGCTCCCGCCGCTCCTCTCAGTTCATCTGCCGGTAGCTCACAGCTGTCCCCGACCTCTCCCCAGCCGCCGCCGCCACACACGACCCCGTGTGGGGAGGGAACGCGTACCCCGTGTCCACCGCCCCTCTCTGCTCGGCGGGCGGACCCGCCCTGGCTCCCCGCGGACCAGCCGCATCCCCCCGCCGTGCCGCAGCCCCTTCTCCGCGGCTAAACCCGTCTCTCCCGCCATCCCGCTCCCCAGCCCCCCGCAGCACTGACCTGCCTGCCGGCCGCCCTCTGCCCCCGCCTCACCCCGAGCTCTCCAGGCGCCTCCATCCCGCCGCTGCCACAGGTCGCTCTCCCAGCCCCTGCTGAGCCCCCTGGGATCCCTTCCCGCGGGGAGCCCCATTCCCTCAGGCACCCGCTCCCCCTCACCCGGCTTCCCACGGAGCTCCCCCGCCCGCCGAAGCTCTCCTCCCGAGAGGGAAGGGGCCGCGCTCTCCCGGCCAGGACCTCCCGCCCTCAGAGCGAGAAGGCGGAGGAGCCTCATCCCCGCCTGCTGCTCCCCATGGCCCTGCCGGAACTGCCCGGGATCCCTGCTCACGAACCCCCCCGCTCGCAGACACTCACCGGTCGAGAGGGGACAGCGAGCCGGAGGCGGCGGGGCACGGCCAGCACAGCACAGCCCAGCCCAGCCCGCTCCGCTCCGCTCCGCCTCAAAGCGCCGCGGCAGCCGTGGCGGCGGTGCTGCCCGCGCATGGATTATGGAGGGCGGGCTCTGCCCCGGGCCGGGGCTGCAGGACCACCCCGACAGGCCGGGATGGTGGGGGGAGGAAGAGGAGGAGCGTGAGGAGTTTAACCCCGGCGGGATGTGCCGGGCGAGCGGAGCCGGAGATGGGCTGCGTGCCGCGGTCGGTCTAACGCAGCCGAGCGGGTCAGGCTGAACCCGCACCCCTGCGAGTGCGCAGCGGTCGGTGACCTGTTGCATCCCGGGCAGGCTCCCGCCCTGTTCCCGGCCGGCCGGCAAGATGCTCCTCCACGCCGGGAGCCGTGGCCGGGCTCCGCCGAGGCACATCCCGCCTCGCCGTCCCGGACATGGCCGTGCCATCTCCTCTTGGCCATTGCCTCTGGGCTTTGGTTCGAGGCGGGTTTGCTTTTCCCATCAAGATGACTTACTTACCTATTAGCTTTTGAAAAAAAAATCTTGTTTTACTCCTCTCGAGAGGTGTCCTTATTTCCTGGTGGGTTTAGCATTTCCTTTAGGGCTGTTATCAATTTTCCGAAATGTTCCCTGTTCCCGAAGGTCAGTGATTTATTGATAAAATGAGAAGTGTTTCTCGTACAAGTTGCAATACAGTAACAAACGTGTTCAAAGGCTGTTGTGGTTTCCTTCTGCCTTGGCGCAGATTTTTTTTGTGCTTTTGATTTTTATTTGCAACTTTGGTGCGTTAATGTGGTTCTTCTATTGCAATAGTAAAATATGAACATGATTCTTGTCTCTGTTACTACACCCTCCGTTATTCAGCATCACAAATGCATTGCAACACAAAGCAATTTTTGCTGGACATCAAGGTTATGCTGGTTCCTTGGAAATCAGTAAAAAAACTGATGGAGAAGGCATTCTCATTTTTGAAGGCAGAAACAAAACAAGGCTATAACTGTGGCATCACTCTGCATTGCTAGTTCAAGCCTGGCCAAATATCCAACAGTTTTCCCACAGGCAGTATTCGGTGTTGCTGAAATCTACCTGTATTTCAGCTCAGGGCATTTGCTAGCAATGTACATCAAAGAGCAACTTGCTACACTGGCAGCACACAGAACAATTATCCTGACCAGAGCTAATCCTAACTTGTTCAGCAGGAGGATATGTAAAGGCACAACCCAAAATAGAGTGGTACAGAGCTCAGAGAAAGGCTCTTGTGCAAGTTCTTGTTATAGTTGTCATAGGCACCCTAAGCCAGGTGTCAGAGAGGAACAGCAGAATAGCCTGGGGAAAACAGAACACCTTGACAGATGGACAAATGTGTTATATTAGTCAGATAGTCTGACAAAGAGAATTGCAGTTCCTGTCTTAAGCTTTAGATGAAGCTTGTTCTAAATACAAGAGAATATTCCTTCCAGATAATGGGTTGTGAGTGCCCAACACTGTTAATGAGACCACATGATGAGTTTGATTCCCTTGTTTCCATTCAGGGTTAAACCAGAAAGACCAAGTCCTACTGACCTCAGTGACTCACTGACTGATTTTAAAATGCAGAGTGAAGGCATATGGCTGTAGTGATAGATATCTGCAAGGATGGAATAGTCTGTAGGAACTCAAAGAGAATGTGGGAATGCAGAGGAGAAGAGTGTGGAATGAAACTGCAGAAAATCTTGACTTGCTGGAGCCCAAATAATTTTGATTTTCTCTTGGGTTACTAATTTATACAAGTTATAGGTTTTCTAGCATTTATGGTAGGCTACCACAGTACTCCTGGGTGAGAAATGTCAGTAGTTTGCATAAACAAGGGCATGAAACTAGAGTAATAGGAAAAAGATACTAGCTTTCAGACAAAAATTGAACCTGAATCAAGACCAACACCACTAATGGAGGCATTTCTTCAGCAGACTAAGCCAACACCTATTTCATGATTAGTATGTATGATAGATCTGCTTATTGTCATGGATGTTGCTATCAGTATAAGAAAGCTTTCCAGTCATATCTGAGTTTCTCTGTATTATTGGGATCTAGCCTGAAATAAAAGACTTGCCTAAGGTGTCTGGAAGTGACTGAGTTAAGATAATTTATATTGTATTGGGTACTGAAAATACATTGTCTGAGTAGCACCTAGTTAGGATGTCAGAGGTTGTCACTGTGAGATGGTAAATGGAAACATGACCTCTTCAGCTGCCTCCTGTCACATTGCTGGCAACCCCAAGCATGTGTCTGACCTGAAACTGCTCTGAGCAGCTGGTGACCTTTCCTTGATGTTTCTTCTCTGTTAACTGTATGTCAGGTAGAGGCAGACAACTGTAAAGTGGGAAATACTGCACTAGTTTGCAGCCCTTTCCCTCTTGTGTCCCTGCCATCCAAATCACAGCTGTGCGTGGGCTTGCTTAGCTGCACGCTCCTGTGGGCACGGCAAAGGATGTGCTGGTCTGTGGTTTGCCTGCATGTGGAACACAGTCACGTTAGAGAGGCACAATGTGTAAAAACAAGGTGGACTCTTAGCAAGCTCAGAGACATCAAGAAAACTTGTCCTTGCATCCAGTGCATCATCTTCTATCTGCAGTCCTTTGTGCCTTATTAGGGTCATTGGGCTAAATTTAATCAGGATGCCTTCTAGCTCTGTTCTTTATGGCCAAAACTTTTAAATGATATCAGCACTGAGAGCTGTGGTCAGGTTCCTGAGGCAGCTGAACCCTAATTGCTCATGTATATGAGGAAGCAGTGGTTCAAACCACAGCACAGTAGGTGATAAGGTCTCTGAAAACCTGCTGTATAAGCATCTAAAACAGAAACAGCTGGATGAAAAAACCTGACCCATACTCTGTGGTGAGCATTTGAAAATCTGGCTGCATATCAATCATCTCTGTTATCTCAGAGGAAAATCCTCAGATAACAGGAAGATACATAAGATTTAGAGCTTAGCTATAATGGTTGTATCATGTAATTGATTTTTAAGTAGAGCTTGTGATTAAAGGTGTATTAGACAAATAGCCTTTTTCATTAGTTGGAGTCAAGCTAGGTATAATATTCCCTGAAGTTTGAATAACTCCAAACTTTATGCCTCCCAGAAAAGAAAAAGGACAAGGTAGAAAACCTCTTACATTGTGTTTAGTCTTCCTCTGGATGTTTGTTTAGGGAGAGGAGGGTGCATGGAAGTGCGGGAGAGGAGCAGCATGCCTTCTGCACACCAGGGCTGTGGGGAAAAGTGATTTATGTAAACCCTTTGCCAAGAACATGTCAGAGTGACAGCATCCAGCATTCTGCCAGCATCCCAAAATCGAGCTAGTCTACTTATCCCTCTTGCCAGCTCTACCCTTTAGCCCGATGCCTGCCCACTTTGCTCTGCTTTCTGTGGGTTACATTCCCTGAGTCCTTCGCTGTCCTCTGCCACTGTGCACCCTGCCTGACTCTGCCCTTCTTCCTGCCACTCAATATCACCCTGCCCTTCAGGCTTGGCTTAGCCCTTTGGATTCTGCCAGCCCTCCCAATTAGCAAATGCTGTCCAGCAGCACTCACCAGCTACCAGCATAGCCCATGCCCTCCTTCTGCTCAGCTCCCATCGTCACCCTTTCTCCCCTCTCCAACGTCCACAGCTGCAGCCTTCCTTATCCTTAATTCTTCTGTGGGATGCAAGGCTTAAAGGATTACAGGCTGTATGAGTTCACAACCCGAGCTCCAAGCTGTGAACTCTTCGAGGCTGGAGCCAGGCTCACCCAGGCTCTGCAGGCACTGTGAGAGTAGAGGGCTGGAGTTAGAGCAAGCAGGAGGAACACGTTGCTATATTAGACACAATACATGCAAAATTTGAAAGAATTATTGGAATCCATAAAAATGGTGGGAAACAGTACAATTGCTGTGTGCTATACTCTGACATGTACTTGCTTAATTTTTTACTCACAAGGAAAAATAAAAGAATGAAATGGACAATGTTACATTAATTCTCAAGCTTAGAAAACAATGTGACATTTCATTGTAGACCTTTGATTCATGCCAGTTTAGGATATGATTTCAGTAAGGATTGCCTTCATTTGAATGGAAGATTTATATCACTTTAGGATGCCTTCAGAGAGTTGATGTTTTGTCAGCTACACGTCTTGCCATTACACTGTTGTGCCCCTTTCTTGTGACTGTGATAAATCTGCATGTCAACTCGTCAGGGAACTTAAAAATTATATTCGTTGTTTTTCATCTGAGGAAACAAACCAGTAGTAGTTGCTATAACAGATTTCACAGCTAAACAAGGATACAAAATGACAGGGATTACATGATGCATGTACTTGAAGCTTGTATCTTCTTTTATGAGCTTCCCCCCCACTCCCCCCACAGACTCACTCTGTTTTTCCATCATTTCTATGTTTTATTTCTGCTTGCAAGCTTTGACTTCTGGAATCCTGATAAGCTACGAAGTCAGGAATGCTTGAAATAAAAATGGGAAAAGCACATGTCTTTTTGGCACTAGAACAAAATTATAAACTCAGAATAAAATGTCTTTGGCTCCAGCAAGTCAAAGTTTCTGCAGCTTCATTCCATGCTCTTCTCCTCTGCATTTTCATGTTCTTTTCAAGTTCTTGACTTGGTTCAGATGTTGTTTGGTAACAGGTTGGGGTGCAATGGCCAACTACCACTCCAGATTTTGATTCCAGCTCCAGCACCTTACGCTTCTCAGGTGACAAAAAGGCCCTGGTCAGCATCTCCAAGGTTCTTTCTGTGGGAACTGGATGTAATGAGTCGTCTGATAGAGGACATGGCCGTATCAGCAAGGGCATTTCAGTTTGTTAGAAAGCAACTTATGGCTTTGAATGAACGCTTTCAGGTGAAATCCTGAAAACCTCCTGCACATGTGTAATTTCACCTGATAAAAAAAGAGATTTTAAAAAAGGATGCTCCTGTTTACCAAACTTGAACACACCATTTGGTGCCTTTCCCTTCAGAAATCAGGGTACTGCCATGGGACACAGGACTGTCTGTTCTCAATACTGGAAATGCCTTGCTTGTGACCAGTGCAGCTCTTTCTTGTCATACACTGATATCTTGTGGGGGACCTACAGGCTTCAGCTGGGCTGGGTCCCACAGGCACAGTCACAAAATTCAGTCCTTGTCTGTGCAGATGATGCAGGAGGCCAGAAGCTCTATGTGGGACAGCCCAGACAGTGGCCTCACCTCAGGCTACTGTCATGGACACCCGGGGATTAGAACTGATAGATTCTCCTTCTCTCTTGTGGCTTACTTATCTTGGGGTTTTTTTTAAATGAATGCATTTATAAATTTCTTCTGAAAGCCAGGAACTGAGATGGACTGCTTGGGCAGAGGCAAGAGAGGCTGTAATACACAGTTTGCACAAGCTATGAATCCAATAAAAGTATCTGTATGTCAGTAGGAACAGAACACTACAAAAATACTTAATTGGCCAAGCTGAGTACATATGTGAATGCTATCACAGAAGCAAAGTCATTGATCTCGATAGTCACTGTTTAGGAACAAAAAGATCCATTTTCAACACTATTTGTGACTCTCTGACAAGCAGAAGCCCCCTCAGCACAGGGTGACTATCCTATGCTTTCCACAAAATGTAATCCTACCTCAGGAGCTTAGCTGCTGCAGTGACCTTCTTTTGTCTTCTTGCTCTGTAGTAAATGCTGTCTGACATGAGTAAAGAAGATTGGAAGAAGGTTATTTTTTATATCAGTATTAAATAATCTGTAGCACAACAAAACACAAGAAAGGAAGGCATCCGTTCTTTATGTTTTCAGGGAGAATGACACCACCACCTACAACATCTTGTAGGGAGCTCATAAACAACACACTTTGCAGGATTAACCTGACAAGGCCCCTTCGCTCCAGTTTCTATTATTAACTTTACACCTAGTGCAAGTCTCCTCAAATGAACTATATGAGGTAAAATGATTTATCTAACACAGACTATACCTCAGCTGTAAATTTATTAGCAGGATAGTAAAGGCCTGGGTATTATAAACCCTTCACAGAGCTGTGCTAAGCACCTGATCCCTAAGGTTCTAACAGTGTGGGCAGAGAGCAATTTTTATCATTGTCCAGGTTTCATGGTCTAAGTGATGAACTTCCCCCTCTCTCTCCATGTGTTCAGATCCACACTCAAAATTTCCCCCAACATTTCTGTCCCCATCCCAAGCTCCCAATTTCCACTGAGCGGTTGGGATAGCAACCTACTACCCACAAGTTGTTATCACACAAAACAGGAGTGCAACCTCTCCTCTTTGCCACCTCACAGCTCCAGCTCCCTCCTTGTTCTTCTCAAGTTTGATACAAAACCGTTCATTGTGGCATTGTGGCTGAGCAAAAGACTGCAGCCCCGATGATACCCCAATCCAAGCAAAATGATATTTTTTTTCCTATAATGTAATGATTTATTTTTTTTCAAGGAAGGTATTTTCAGAATTTTGTGAAGATGGGCTCCTTCTTTCCCTAATGTTTTCATTAATTTATTATTTCCTGTATTTTACCTTCCTGCTGCTAAACTATAAAAGACCAAGAAATTGTGAAGTATTTCTACTACTGAAGCATGTAAGATACAAAAAAGAAAACCTGACCTTTATCCCTTTGTCTTTTTGCATGCCAAAATATCAAATGATTTTCATTTTATAAGTATTTCATGGCAGCATTAAGCCTTTGAGAACAGAGAACATGTGTGTTGGAGGACACCTGTGGTTCATTGGTTTAAAGTTAATCTGTAATGTTAAAATGTAGCCTGATTTGAGGTAGCACGCAGCTGTATTTGTGCAGGCAGCAGAGCAAGAATCAGCCTCATGCTCCAAGAGCTGCAGAGTGCCTCTTGGTTTTGCCCTGCTGCAGGCCACAGCTTCCCTGCCTCTCTGCTTGAGTTCACAGTGAGCTGATGAGTACAGCAGGGGTGCATCCACGCTGTTCTGCCTGTTTCATCTTTGCTCAAGTGTCCGGTCTCTGGCTCCATAAGTCCATGAGTCTCCAGACTGGTACAGTTCACGGAATAGTGAAATCTGGGGGTGCAGATCGTTCATGTGAGGACATCCTGCAGTCTGCACTCTTTGGCTTGGGAATAGAGGCCCACTTAGACACAGAAAGCAGACATTGCACACATCATCCATAATCTGAGCAAAACAAAGACTGACTTTCATCAAGTTTGCTCATCACACACTTTCATAAAAGGGATTGCAGCAAGTCCTGCACTCTTCAGTCTATGCTGCATCCTGTGAAGAAAGGAATGGTCAGGTGCTGTTTCATAAGCTCCTTGATTTATATTTTTTTTTCTTTTAAGCCAGAGAGGAGTGTTCTGATTACCTTGCATGTGGTTCATATGCACAACATACACAAATCCAGGAAGACTTATACTGTTTTCAATATTAAGCTAGCAGGTATGGCAGACTCCTGGGAAGAGGTACCTGGGTGTCAGATGAGAGTAGGCTTTGGCGTACTGTGAAAAGTCTGAACAGACATCTTCTCTCATCATTAAAGACTAAAATTTTAACCTTCACCTCAGCAGTCTAGTTTAGTTTTCCAGTTTCTTTTTCACTCTTTTGAACAGCCTCACAATAGTGATGACCAGTGTAGTGGCTGCACAGTACCAAGCAATAACAAAAATTTTGTGTGGTATGACTAAGCCTTCAGGTCTGACCTCTACATCTTGGCCCAACACTGTTTGGTGCCATTTGACTTTTATGAGATTATTTCAGTCTTTTCTTTTGACAAACTGAAGATACTATGATAGTGTAGCGCCATTCTTGAATCTTGCTAGGTAGAACTTCTATACTTTTCTCTTTTTTTTTTTCTTTCTTAATAATGTATTAGAATGCATGTTAAATAATGAATCAAGTTTTTAAAAAGATGGTCTGTTCTTGGAACAGGCAGTGGTCCAAAGTGGACGTGACAAATAAATGATTGTGATTTTGGTGCCAATTCCAACTAGAAAGCAGCAGTATTTCCTTCAGCATATGAAGCCTGCAAATCCTCCACAGCTGCTAAGGTAGAAAAGGCCTTTTGACAAATCTGGAAGCCATTATTTATCATTCTAATGCTTTATCTATAAATCTGAGGCTCACTCATATTGTGGCAATCTTTCTGCTCCTTAATTCCCTGGACATTGAATTACAGATACTTGAAGATCTGAGGTCTAATAGCTTAGAGCTTAGATTGCAAACTCTGTTCCCATTACTCTTGTTAAATGGACACTTCATTAAATTCCTCTGCATTTCATTCTGCCCATTTGATGAGACAGCCACAGAAAGGCCTTACAAGGGAATTAGAGGCATCGTCCAAATAATAGTAATTTTCACCATGTTTTGGTTAAACTTTCTCAGTTTCTGATGCACCTTGCTCATCCTAGCGTTTGCCTCTGTACAGGCTTGAATATTTGCTTTTTCAGATTTATAGTTGTTACCCTCTGCTATTTGTAGTATGGAAATAAATAAATTCCCAGTTTGTGCTGTAGTTGTAGAAGCAATCATCCTATAAAAAGTAATCCACAATTCACTGCAGTAAAATGTATTAGTTTATATATTCTATATGAGCTGAGAGTTGGTACAGTAAAGGCATGTAATTAAAAAGTGCACATGAGATGTATTTTGAGCTTTCCTTAGCAGCTGTTTCATATTATGAAACATGCACAGTGCAGTGGTTTTGTAATTACTGTTAAGTAGATTGCAGAATATCTCAATACACAGAGCAAAACCCAGCAAAATGTTATAAAAAAGTGTGCATAGCAATTCTGCCCAAGAGTTGCCAAAGAAAGAGCAGAGAGATCAAAAAATATTTCCTGCCTATGTGAATTTATAAAAATTCCCAGAAATACTAGGAAACATTCCCTTGGATGTGAATGAATACAGTTTACATTGAACTCAACAAGAGGAAATAAATGTGTGTTTAGCTGTTGGAAAAAATTGAATTCTGGAATACATCAAATATTACTAGTTTGTACTTAATGATACAGAATAGCACATACACTTGAAAAATTCTTCCAGTTGAATTTCCAGCCTAAAATAGTTTATATTATAGCCATTTGGATATTTATTTTCTGGAAGTATCCTGTCTTTTTATTTTTACTAAGAAGCTCAATTTATTTTTTGAATTATTCTCAAAATTGAGGTTCTTCTGTGATGGAGGAGGGGAGATAGTATTTTGTAACTGGAAGCTTAAATCACAGAATCCTAGAATACCAGATTGGAAGGAACCTCAAGGATCATCTGGTCTAAGTTTCTTGGCAGAGGCACTTAAAGATTTAAAGTATATTATTTTCTCACTTTCAAAGTGTATTATTTTCTCACTTTCTTTACAAGGGGAAAAAAAAATCTAAGATATTTTTGCTGCTGAAGCAGGATTTGCAATACTACCAGGGACTGCTGTTCTATTTGTGAGCTAAGATTACTCTCAGTGAAATGGCTCAGCTCCCTGAGGTTCTCAAAATTCCTCTTATGCCTTTGCCAGATTCACAATAGTCTCACATTTGTTATTTCACTCAAAAAAAAAAAAAAAAAAAAAAAAAAGAAAAAAAAGAAAAGGGAAAATTATGTGTCTGGCTGAAATAAAAAGGAGATATGTGTATGGCTGAAAAGCTTCAAAAGCAACTCCATAGAGCTCCTGTGTGCTGAAGAGCACCAAGAATCATTTGCTGCTTCACCAGGAGCTGTCCATCCCAGGGCTTGGAACGGCAGACATGGGGATGGACACTGACAATCTAAAGCCCCTCACTAGGAGTCTGTCTGTCCCACTTGTTCTCACCTTGAGAAAAACACTGCACTTGCTGCAGTTCACTTTACTGACTGGCAAAATGGTTAAAATAAAACTTGTGGTTTTTCACAGCTTTCTGCCAACATATATTTCAGCAGTGCTTCTGGAGCCCTGTTTGAAGAACAGTATATGGTACAGTACAATGTCTTGGGAAATCAGAAAGATAAATGCCATCTTTAAAAATTATGTTTCTGTTAAATGAGATCATAATTGGTTAAATTTCTGGCTAGTTAAGGAATTCTTGCTCTTCTTGTTAGATAAACAGACTTTTATTGCAAACAATTCTTGTCTTTCTAAATCAGTTCCAGGAAACCCTATAATGTCAGTCACTATTAGCATTTGGAATAGCATTAAGAGCTTTATACAAGCTCATATTAATCTGTCTAGGTTAACCTTTGTATCCAGGCTGCCTCAGTTGCTGTATTTCAAATCTGCAGAATGTCAGTTCTTCTTGGTGGGCAGGAAGAGGTTTAGCACAGATTTAGCAGTACTTTGATCATAGTATGAAGTCATTTTGAACTTATTTGTGACCAAAGTAATTTCTCTGGAGCACTTTTATTCAGTCTCATCAACTGAGTTGTTTAGTTAGTTGGAGCAAGCTTGTAGCCTCTCTCTTTTGCTCATAGAAGTTGCTATGAAGACCAGATGACTATTAAGACAGATACTAGCGTCAAGAATATTACATTTCATTGGGTCAGTGGATCTTACAACAGGACAAATACCACATGTGTAGAGAAACAGAGTGGGAAGGGTCCCCAGTTCCCCCTCCCAGCTGCAAAGTCTTCCCAGAACATTCTGAGGCACTTGTCCAACTTGCACTCTAGCACTTCCCTTGAAAGCAGTGCCTCAGACCACGTCCTTCAGGCAGTCTGGTCCAACACTTAATTACGTTCCTAATAAGAAAATTTTCCTAATATTTAACCTAAATTTTCTTTGCTGAAAATTAGGTTAATTTCTGCTCATCCTTCTCTCAGTGGACATGGGGAATAATTGATTGTCATTTTTGTAACTGTGTTTGAAGTACTGAAACATGCACTGAGACATGTTATAACGTCCTTTCCCTGTCTTCTGGTTTCTGGATCAAAGCCCAGTTCTTCAAAGCTGTCCTAAGAGCCATGTTGTCATTTCTGTCTTGTGACCTCTCTCCAGTTTGCATGTCCTCTTTAAAGCATGTAGTTCCCCTGTGTAAACATGCTACTCCAGCTGAGAGCTCCTTTCCTGAGGAAAGCAGCCTAACAACATCCCACATCATAAAGAGCCTCTTCTTCATGCATTGATGAATCTGCCTTCTTGGTAGGCACATACTCAGTGTGTGTACTGGTTCCTGCAATATCCAGAATCTCTTATGCAATATTGCTGGTAAGGCATGTCTTTTCAGGGTTGGGGTTTTTTGGGGTGTGCGTTTGATTTTTTTTTTTTCCTCCTTTTCACTTTGCTTTATTTGATTTCATATATTTGATTTAGAACTTTTCCAGTTTCTAAAGACTATTTTAAATAATTCTGTCTCCAAAATGCTTGCTGTTGTCTCTGAAATGAGTATCAGTTGCATATTTCACAAGGACACCCTCCACTCCTATATCTGTATCATTAAGGAAAGTTTTGGAAGGCACAGAATAGGGCCCCCAAGAACTCTACTTGAAACAACTTCAAATATTGTCACTAAACCATTGATACTGAACATCCTATTGTGTACAATAAAAAGAATCATGCACCATCAGTATTCTTGTTTGCAGGGTTAAACATGGTTTTGTGGGAGTAGCACAAAACTAGGACTCAAAGAGGTTTGATTTTGTTGGTCTGTTTGTCCCCAGCTTTTAATACCTATGTCAGAGAGTTATTATAACCTCTTTTTTTCACTGATTTCCTTGCCTGCAAAAGGGAAGCAAAGACGCTTATGAAGTGCATGGCACCTCAGGGGAAGATGCTATTGCCACACAGGGTGTCTGTGGCTGTGCTCCAGCCCTGTCATCACTCATGCAGTTGAAACAAGCAGTGCTGAGCCCAGTGAACCTGCAGGATATCCAGTGTTAATGTCAGAACCCAGGTCTGTACCATGGCCTGCTCTGCTCAGGACCCTTTGCTTCCACTTCTCCTTCTGGTGCCCAGCAGTGGAATGCATGTTTGTGCTTGGCTAGCACTGGTGCAGTGTGAAACGTGGCTGGAAGCAAATTCTAATTACAATTCCTTGCATGCACCTGGCACAAACTTCAGCACTGCTAAAATGTACCAGTCACCAGTAAAATAGGAGGTGGGATGAGATTGTGTTCACGGTTGTTGCTATGATTTTGTAATTCATATTAAAATAGTTCTCTTCTTTCCTTTCTGCTATTAAGCTTCCTGATAGTGATGCAAACTAGGTTTTCAAAGCTTGTTTGCAGAAAAAGGTTGTGATAATACAACAGCTTGAAGCCAGAGTGAGATTTGGAATCATGGGGGTAAACAAAACTTGTTCCGAATAAAAATGTGCTGAAATGCTTGCCTGGTGCCCCACACAGCACTGGGTAACCGTGCAAGGAGGCTGAGCACAGCTCCAGCCCCGCAGCCCCACGCAGGGATTGCACTGCCAGGAACCTGGGGCTCAGCCCCGGGGGCTGCAGGCTCTGCTCCCACACCTCTGGCACAGCCTGCCAGACCCTGCCCGGCTTCTCCCTGCTCTGTGCCACTGGGCTGACTGTGATGCTGAGCCTCTGGGGGGCAAAGAAGAGATGTAGATGATCCTGGAGGAATGATAAAAAGAAGTTGATGTTTATGACTGGCTGCCTGCTTGCTTTTTAAACATGCAGGGAGACATTTGATAAATATTTAAGTAGTACCAATTTATCTAGTGCTGTAAATGTTTAACAAGACGGATGCTAAAGAGGATAAATAGATTAAGATTTCCAAAATGATTGTGCCAAACGTGTTTTTTTACTTTGGGCCTCTGTGTAGCAAGGATGTTAGCACCAGTGTAACTATCTCTTAATATATTAATAAACCATGTGTTTTGAAACACCAACAAGCATATCCTGCTCCAAGATAGCAATGCTGAACTAAGCAGTATTTTGTGACACTGCAATACTTCTGTGGTGTATCAATAAAACATCTTCAGGTCATACCAGGCTGGGGATTCTGTGCCTCTGCTCTGGCTGTTACCTTGAATGTCTTTATTCTCACCTTGAAAAGCTTTGCTTTGAAATGAAGATGGTTTTAATGTTTAATGTTTCCTTTGCACACATGCACACTTGTCTCAGCAAACTCACATGTAAATACATGTGTACATACATAAAATGTGTGACCTCTGTGTATTTTTCTCTCAGTCACATGTGGTGAGGCATAAGTTTGAGTGTGGAAGATTAGCTTGAGTACTTTGTATGACACATAAAGCCTCTGTGAATCTCTCCTGATTATTTCTCCTACCCTGACCCTAATACAGAGGTAAAAATATTTAATGGCTTGTACTAAATTAAGTAACACAAGACTGTGACTCAAGTATGCATGACTAAATCTAGTTTAGTGATTCTTATGCTGGAAGTGTGTCATCAAGCTACCCCCAGAAGAGAATGGCTTAGGTAAATACACTATGGGATCAGCTTGCAAAGGAAGAATCTCATCTGAATACTTGTTTATATTAGTCAAAACCATTCAAGAGCCCTCTGGCAGTGCTGGGCTTTTGCTTCAGATAGTAGAATACCCATTGGAAATGAAATTACAGTGTCAGCATTAAGAATTGTTCCCTTTTGTTGTGTTTTGATTGAGGAAAAGACTGCCTTCAGCATGGCAACCAGGCTGCTATCATGGCCATTGACATTAGGACAGAAGATTCCAAATATGCTTTAGCCCCTTTTTCACGCTCTAGTTTGCTTCCCCCACCACACAGAGCTCAGCTGAGATCAGAGTGTCGTGTTAGAAGCACAGACTCATCCTCCACAGGGGTTCAATGTTACATGGATCAAGGACAAGACTGGAGCAAGTCTTCCTGACAGAGCAGAAAGAGCTGAACTTCTGTTTTCTTGCAGTGAACATCTCCTGATACAGCTCCCACTGAAGAATGAGGCAGAGCTGCCTCTGCCTGCCACCAGAGCAGCCCTGCCCCACACAGCCAAAACCCTCACCATCAGTAGCAATTCTTCTTCTTCTTGCAGGCAAAGGAGGCAGTGGCTGGCAGTGGGATTTTTGCTGTCCCTGTCAGTCTTCTGTCTTCAGCAGCTGCCTCTTTTGCCCATGTATGAAACCACTTAAAGGAAGGGGAGAGTTTTCACATGGTCTGGTGAATTCTCTTTTGAGCAGAACTGGAGCTATAAAAACCTTCAAAACGCTTTAGAAATTGCATCACCATGTATGAGAAATATAGCCTATATGTCCATATATAAAGAAGGACTTCATATTAAATGCATTTATCCTCTTTCTGTCACCCATGGAAAATTATTTTCACCATTAAAATTATGCATGACAACTTGTTTATCCATTCTGAATGCACTGGATGGGAGTTACTTTTCCACATTCAAACATACATCTCCTTCAAGCACAAATACCACAAATATTTAAGATGTTTCCTGAAAGATTTAATTCCTTTATCAATTTTTTTAGACAGCATATCAGACAGGGACAAAGCTCTGGGTTCTGCACTGTGGATGTGAAGATCTTCCTTTTGTCTTATTAAACATTAAGAGAGAGGCTGTTGAAGCTCCCTCCCCAAGCAAGGAAGGGACACTTCACCAGTGAGGCAGTAAAAAGCCTAGTGGAAAGCTACCAAAGCCACAGCATTATTTTATTTTGGGGTGACTTGCCAGGACAACAGGGGTCCTGGTGCCTCAGAGGCCAGGGGCTGAAATAAAGACCAAAACACTGCTGCCAAGTGGAGAAAGACACAGGCCTTCAACTTCCCTCCAGTTAATCTGTAGAAATCAAAGAGAAGGTAAAGGGATTTTCTTGTCCTCTGTAATTGGAAAAATATGTAGAGGAATTATTTTCTCCAGATTTCAAAAGATGTGGTTACTTTTACTGACCAAACCAAGAGGGTGTGAAGGAAGACTCCCCAGCATGTGTCCCCTCTTGGAGACAGCACAATTTTTCAGTTTTCCTGTTAGGCAGTTACCTGGGGGTCCCTCCTTTGCCGACACCATGGCAATTACCAGAGCAGAGAGGCAGTAGATAAAATGTCAGGATATAGAAAACAGTAGTTGCTCACTGCCTTCTGTATTTACAATTGTTTTGCTCCAAATACAAACACTGTGGTCTATTGCAAAGAGCCATTTAGGGATGTGGAAGTAGAGGAGGAGCTCCGAGTAAATTTGTGCTGCTTTTGAGTGAAGTTTCAATAGCATATAAACACTGGCAGTGCTCAGCCTCTTGCTGTGAATATCTTTTTTCCCTAGTCCTGGGGTGAATTGCAGTATGAGATACAGCCTTTAGAAAAACATTAATTAGTATTTCAATCCACAGCATCTAGCTTGAGCCAGCTGTTCTTTTAGATTCATCTACAGCAGCACATGCCCATTTCTGAGATTTTATAAATAAATTAGACTGTGCACTTACTTGTTTTCAGTTGCACGTAAAGAGGACACACATTTTAGGTGAATTTTCCCCTCCAGAAACCGAAAAGTTCAGTATTTGAACATCCTGCAATGGAAGCCCTCATCCACAGAGTTTAAAAAAACCCTTGTGATCAGAGGGCAGGAGAGGTGAAGGAATCGTCAAAATGCCATTCCTAAATTGTCATGCTGCCTTTGTAATGGCTGCTGGGAGCTGTATATGCTCATCAGAGGCTTATTTTGAGCATTATTGTCAGGCTCTTCCTGGCACATTCTCCTCTGTTTCGTAAGGAACAGGTCAGAGTTACTATGGGATTGTGCATTATTTACACATCAGCGCTGTGCAATTTCCATCATCTGCCTACAGAAACTATTCAAATTCAACAGCACACTTACCTATTCATCATGCTTAACTTCCCAAGTCTCAGATACACACTTCAGGCCATGCTTTCCTACATTATTTTTTTTCCTATTTACTAATTTGCACCTCCTTTGCCCTACAAAGATATGCAATTCATTCTGAATATTTTATGCAAAATGTAATACTAATGGGATTCGAGCCTTGCTGATAAGGATTCTGGTTCCCTAACTGGTATTCATACAAAACTTAGTCTCTATGTTTCAAAATAGATGTGATCCACAGTGCAAAGCTGCTTAAAGACACAGAAATAACAATGCTTAAAAGAGAAAAGAAAAAAAGAGAGAGAATAAGTGTCACTCATGCGATTCCTCAAGATTTCTTCCTGAGCAAGGAAGAACTACTTCTTCCACAAGAAAATGACAGTGTTGAAACCTCTCCCATTACCCTTTTGGAGAAAGATTAAAAAAAGGGAAAGTCCATCCTCAAGCCGACAGGTGGTTCATGCTGCAATAGTTGTGTTTTTCGGTGTTCATCGTGCTCACCATCAGGACAGCCAGCTTAGAAGCAGGAGATGACACCCTCCCTCCTCTATTTAGGAGTAACAGGTACTGAAGGCATAAAAAAACCCCAAAACCCAAACCCACCTTACAGTTATTTCAATTTCCAGTTGAAAAGAAACAGTTTAACCTGGAGCCTTTTCTCAGTATTTTCCAGTTATACTTATGCCATGACAAAAAAAAAAAAAAAAAAAAAAAAAAAAGTAGAAATTAGCTATTTTGTGTTTGATCTTCTATGGCCACTACTTTCTTTCTGTCTGCAATTTGGCTGACTGGGGAAATTTGGGGTTTATTTGCACTCATGCAATATTTCCACTCAATGTTATAGTCCATATCATACCATGCCCTCATCACTCAGCATCCCTCTGTTACATCTGCTGGGTGAATATTGACTCCCTTGTGGCATTCATTGATCAGGGAGATCTTCTTCATGCTCTCAAAATCAAACCAACAATTTCTATCTACACAGTTATGTGTAAATAGACACAAAAAAAAAAAAAAAATTTTCATACAGTGGGACAAGAACTCCGAGGCTCCAAATGCTGATACCCAAAGCAAAAGTATGGACACCTCTAAAAAAGAATGAAGCAGGAGCTACCCTTTATTTGCCAGCATGTGTTATAAAGAAGATCCACAGGAAGAAGGGATGCCTGATATCCAAAAATTGCAAGCCAAATGCTCCATCTGTACATTTGTCAAGCATCTAAGACAGCCAGAGCTGGTGCTGCCTTCACTTTGCAGGACTACAGTTCCTGTTACGTGAAGGAATCCAAATCTTGAATTCAGACACTTGTGGCTGTGCAGAGTTACACTGAAATCACCTGTACTGAAATCACCTGTACTGAAATCACCTGGAGTGTAGCTTGAAAACACACAAGTCACCTGCCAGAAAATTATATATTCCAGATTCAAAGACTCTATTTTATTTGAGGACAGAATACTTACATAAATATTGGGAATTGACTGGGTTTCTTGTCAAAATAATATACAAGAAGTTTAATTTGTTTTCTGAGTAACTTGCCTTATTTTATTAATTTTTTTGTTTTTTAAAATAGAGATATCAGAGGAAATAGTGATCCTACTAGAAGTATTTTTCTGATATTCATCAAAAGCATTTCTGGTGACAATGGTGTTTTTTATTTCTGAGTTGGACATCAAACAACTACTGGACAGAGCAGCACATAAACCTGGAAAATTTCTCACTGGAGTCTTTTACAGATATCAAATTCCAGCTCAGTCTCAATTGTTGACAGTCTGTGGGGATTATAGGAACTACTCTTGCTTGTGCTTGTGCGAATGTCTTCCCAGATCATTAGAGCTATCAGGAATATTATTGAATCTGGGAAACAGGCAGCGGCAAGTGCAGCAGGAGGGGTCCAGAGAAACCTCCCCTGGCAGAACTCCAGCAGCTCCACTCAAACACTGCAACAGCTTGTGCAGCACTGAGTCTGCCTTCAGAGCTCAGGTTTCCAACATATGGTGGCCATAAAAGGACACAAACAACTTGCATTAATTGTGCAAGAGATAATAGTGAAGCAGTAAAAAAATTTGGAAGATCGAAGATGGAGAACTGATTCGTATCAATGCCAGATGTTCTAGAAAAAGTGGTCCTGACTGGAAATGAGAAATTGTTGACAACCCAGTTTGTACACTTTTTGTTGCATTTATCTCCATCTCTTCACTACTGCTAGTGAAACAGGGTCTTCTTTGGAAAAGCAGCTGCTGTTTGGTGTGCTAGGGAACTGTCCTAGTGTCTGATGACCTCTCTCATCATTCTTCTGTTAACCCCCAGTGGGAACCACCAGGTTAAATAGGATACTGTTAGGTTAAAGGAGATTATTCAGGTGTTAGAAGGACCTTATAGCAGGAAATAAACAAACTGAGAGGAGGGGCTGAATGTTAAAAAGAGGGTCACAATTGGTTTAGGGAGGAGAATGTGTGTGAAGCCCCACAGCAAGCATTGGCAGTCCAATTCAAACTCATTTCTTTCCATCAGCTACCAGGATGTCCACACTGAAACCATGTCCCGCAAGGGAAGAGGACTGACGTAGTAAAGTGGATGTGTTTCAGCCAGGGCAGGGTTAATTTTTTACAGTAGCCAATTCAGTACCATCTACATCACTGAAAGGTATGGGAGTCAGGGCAGGGAAAAATGGTGTGGTGAGGAAGAGCAGGTTGATACTTTATCGTCGTTTTTTCTGTGTAAATAGCTTCTTTGTCTTATACCTTTTATTATTAGTATTGTTGCTGTTACTTTTGTTTTCTTATCTCATTGTCCTTTCCAGTAATTTGTTCTTATCTTGTCCTGTAATCTCTGCCTTCTGCCTCCCACCGGATGAGGGGAGGAAGGGGAGGAAGAGGAGGAAGGGGAGGAAGGCGAGGAAGGGGAGCACCATCTGGCTTGGGAGGCTCTCAGTGGAGGGGGAGGTCACTAACCTGGGGAGTGCTGCTCCCAACCCATGACATTGTGTTTTCAGGAGTGGTACCAATCTCAGGAGGAAAGCTTTGAATCTTATTGAGTACAAGCTTAGTCACAAAGCTCACTTGGGTATTGCTTAATCGGTGCAGGTAGGAGCACAAGGAAAGAAAGAACTCAGAGGGGGCCAGGGGGTACAGCTGCAAAAGCACACATAGAAGGACCTTTAAAGAAAGTCTTTAAAGACAGGACTCTGGGTATGTGAGATAGGACACCATCCTGTTTGGTCTTTTCAGGCTCTGCTGAACAATTCCAGTCTTGCCAGCATCCCATTAAAAATGCACCCATGTTCAGTTCCCTCCTGCAGTTAAAACAGTCTGAAACACATTTCTGATATTTCACTGCCTTGGTTCAGTTGTGCAGCAATACAGAGTGAAACCTACGAAGATTTTAAGAAATTCCCCAGGTTACAAATTAAATCTGCACAACAACCTGTGTTGCTTTAGGGCTTGTCCTTGCGTTACCAGGAACAGGAAAACGAAGATGAGCATTATATTTCTTTCCGACTCTTGTAAGAAAGACTCCTAATAAAGCTTTCTGAAATTAAGGGAATGTTTTGTTTTTGCATTGAGGAATATGTGAAATCCAGCATTTGTTTCAGTGTTAGTACATCTTTGATCTGTTCTATAAGCTAGAGATGTATTATGTTTGGATTTTGAGACAGAGGCATTTGAGTTTGGTGATTTTCTTTAAAAAAAAAAATTTGAACTGCAACTTACTCAGAGTTTATTGAAGAGAACTGGTCTATCCAAATGCCTGAAAAAAAACAACTGCCTTCTTTAGCACAGAAGTTGCTGTGCTGCTGTATTTTCATGCTCCCATTCAACTTCTGCAGGTGAACACTGCTAGAAGCAAATGGTACTCACCCAAGTCAAATTTTCAGATAATCACTTACTGTCCTCAAGTGTTCACAGAGCTGTGGGCATTCCCAACAGCAGCTTCTCTAAAACTGTAGCACAGTGGTCGGCCTTGGCTCAGTGCAGTTGCAGTCACCAGATAACAAATGCTCCTGCTAGAGAGGGAAATGTCTTCAGCACTCACCCCCGAGCATGGGACCAGTACAATTATTGAATTTCATTCGTTTTCAAGAACCATTTCTGGATGGCACAGACATACACACTGATGTGTTTTGGAGAATGTTGCTCAAATAAAATGAAAATAAAGGAAAAGATGCTTTTTTCAGTAGCTTCCCAACCTGATTTTTACTGTTTGCTTTCTACTACGGCCAATAACAGCTGCCAGATGAACAGAGGAGCTGCAGTAGAGCATGGCTGCCAGTCAGAACTTAACTGGTAGGTATGATTAATGTGTACTTTACCTCACCAAAATGGTGCAATAATTTCAGTATTGCCATACTAAATTTGGTCTAGTTGTACATCAGGCCTGGAGCAGATCTGCCTTCTCACTTCTAATTGTACCATTCAAATACAGGGAGAAATCATAAGGTCAGGACAGAGGAAGATTATTCTTTAAAATTAGATTTCTGAATTCTCAGATATTCATTAAAGAAGGAAAGACAGAAAATGCTCTCTGTGTTATCAGATTATTATTAGCTCTAGAGAATTGCATGTGACTGTAAACCCAACAACTTGTGACAACAGTTCAGTCAAAGTAGATTGTTCTGCAAGCCATATGTCAGCTAACCCTGCTCACAGTCGGGTCTGCTCTAATTGCTGCCTTGAAAGAGAGCTGTGCACAGCCAAGGCCACTCAGTAATGTGCTTGTTACAGACATGGGAATTAGGAGTTGTTCAGTTCTTACCATGATTGCTCTTAATAAGCCCATATAATTATATAATAATATGATGCAAAATTTCTTCTGTGCGTTCTCTGCACTATAGGAGCATTTTACCCTGGGAGAAAATGTTTGGTTAAGGTGGAAAGTGTCTTTGCACTGCAGTCTCACAACACTTGTGCTTGCTGAATTTCCTAAGGCTGAAACTCTTGGGGTCATCTGATTGTACAGCAATCTGCAATTTATGTATTTATTTTAGAGAAAACATCTCCAGTTCTTAGGGTTACAGGCAAAAGCCTCCCAGTAATTACCACTAACAAAAAAGATGTCCTGGAGGTCCAAGAAAAGAAAGTGGCATTCAAAGCTTTTTGTTTTCCAGACCTTACAGTGTGTATCAATCATGGTGCTTCAGACAGGGGTGAACCTGCCCTGAATTTTATCCATGGAGAATGGATAATCCTGAAATATGGTCTTGAAATTGCCTTGCACATTCCCTTGGTGAGCCCTAACACAATGAGTAAATCTAAAGTAAATCAAAGAGTATCTTTGCTTCAGGCTAGTGCTATTCTTTAAGATGGACCAGCACTATAGGTCCTTCTGGTCTTGTTCCTTACTCTGAGACAGATTTGGGGTCAGTGAGTTAGATTCTCCATTCTTCATTTCATGGATTTCTTAAGCAGAAATAATTTCTATGTCCCACTGTGAGAGAGCATGCTGCTGTGAGGCTTGAGATTTGTTGGTTTTGAGATTATTGACTGAAATGAGAAAGCATGATATTACATTTGCACAGTGATTTAATGCACATTTCAAAAAGCAGAAAGGACTGTGGCTTAGGTGAAAGCTATTATGGAATTTTGGGTGTAGGTTTTCATAAATCACTTTCAAGCAGACAGAAACTGTTAAGTAGTGCCAGTTGTTTGCTAGTGGAGCATCCTGGGACGATCTAGAGTGTATTTCCTAATTACTTCAGATTAAAGGTATATTTAAATATTACTGCATTGAAGGGAAAGCAACTTACAACCTAGGAATTACTAATTGAATTAGTTTTAATTAGGAAAATCAGCTACAATTGAGGAGCTCTCCCACATAATTTTGAAGATTTTTGTAAATTGCAGTGCCCTGGAAAGTGCTACCATTTGCCTGATAGCAATATTGTGGGATGGGTTTTGTGAAGTTTTGGGTTTGATTTGGCCTTTGCTGTTTGTGGGCTTTTGTTTGCTTCTTTGGTTTTATTTTCTTGTTTGTTTTTGTGGAATTTGTTTGTCTGGTTTTTTTAACAAGTATTTGACTTCAGGTTTTTATCATTAGATTTCATAGACAAGCTTGGGGTCTTTACACTAAATTAGCACTGTATAAAAATACATTCATTGCGTAGAAAGCCTGTCACGGAGATGTCTCTGATTCTTTGTGGTCTACTGGTATTGCACTGAGAATTCAGGCTTAAGGATTTAACTTCATGCCTGATGTATTTTATTTCAATTCTCATCCAAAAATATAACATCCAAATCTTTGACACCTCGCTGGAAGTGTAAATGTAAAGATTATTGAAGTGCAAAGGAAATTGGGCAAAGCTTGCAGCTTTCATCTCCCTTTCACAGCACTACAGCACTGAGGATTTTGTGTCAAGATAGTGACATTGTAAGTGGAGCTGATATTGCATCTCAATTGCCTGCTTCAGGTCTTGAAATAAAGTGATGTTTGATTATCTGTAATCAAGGGTCCCAAAGCCTAACCATTAATCTATATTTATGGCTATTACACCTTAATAATGAGAAGTGCCAATCTCAACAGAATATTCAAGAGATCAGCTTCATAAAAGTACTCAGGTGCTTAAATAAAATTAATTAACATCTAAATCTTTTTAAAGTCCAGCCCAGACTTAGTGCAATTTGGCCATGCTGCTACATGAGAAACATCTAATCTTTATGCTGACAGAGACAACTTGATGATAGATTTTCTATAGATTAACTTAATGATAGATTTGTTTTATCAATGATAAGGTACTTCAATAGGAGCATAAAATGGAAAGGAAGAATTGCATTGTTTGTTTTGTTCCTACAGAAGGTTTTTGTGAGGCTTTGACAGAAGGACAGCCTCCAGGCTCGGGACCAATGCAGACAAAATAGGGAGAGTCTAGAGGGAAGAACCTTAAGCTACTTTAGTCTAGCAAAAGAGGTGATCAAGAAGAGTTATGATAGCAGTCTTCCACTAAAAATACAGTTAGGAAGAAAGTGATTTGTAAGGAGAAAGGAAATTAATGTATCACAGGCTTCCTCTGCTTCTCTTCTCTGCTTAGCAGGTGTCACCAGAATAAAGATGGTTTATTATGCTGCTCCAGTATTCTGCAAGCAAGTAAGAATTCATTCTTTGTTGTAGAAAAGAACAAATGACTTGCCAAAAAAATAAATTACAGTCATCACTGCAATGAAAAAGCAGCAGGGACTGGTGAAACTTTCAGATGGGTGTGATGGAAGGACTCCTGCTTAGGAGATGTGTTCTCTGCACCCAATCAGCACAAAGATAGCCAAGAGTCACACAGGAAGGGACCCTGGCCAATCAACTAAGGTACTTAGAAAGAGCAGGAGAGAAAATAGGAGGGATGCTGCTCTAGACTTTTGAATTCTAAGCCTTCTGCTCTAGGGTCAGGTAAAGCCAAAAGCTTCCTGGAGGGAAGCACACAGATGATGTTTCCAAGATGGCTTTGTCACCTCAGCCATGGGATGCCATTGCATGAGCTGTTGAGGAAGATGGGAACCCTCTTTCCAAGGGAAGCTTCTTTGTCTGTCAGCTTTCAAGGATGAGGAGGCTTTAGGACAGATTTGGGAGGCAAAAGAATAACAGGAGCCCATTGGTAAACAATAACAGTTCAATATCAACTAAAGCCTAAGGACCAGAAAAAATCAGGTAGTTCCTGTAGATCCAAGGGAAGGACAGGTTGGAATATGCCTCCACTGAACGTTTCAGATGCTTGTGGATACTGCCTGAGCTGCACACCACTCCATCTCCCTGAGACAGCAAAGGACCAGGACAGAGAGAGAGCCACAGCCCTTACCCTGTGTTTGAGGGTGATTTTGACCCCAGTTTGAGGGTGGCTGACTTTGACAGGACCTTGCTTTCTTGTTTCTCATCACTGGGCACTTAGGACATCACAAAATGCTTCAGAGATTTATCTCATATCTTCTCTATTCCTGCTGAAGGGCCTTTGGTAAACATCAATTCTGGTGATAGCTTAGCTCTTTTCTCCTTTTACCCCTAGAGGTAATCAAAGGCACATTAGTAGGGGTTTGCACATTGTGAGAGCTTCTTTATTCATGTCACCCTTCTTTGTAGAAACACCGTGCTAAGACAAAATATAGCAGTACAAACCCACCATTCTCCCTACCAAATATACCACCAGCAATCTCATGGGAACTCACAGGGATCCTGACACCTCACTGTGGTGAGATTTTTCACTTGGCTTAGGTCTTATCCTTGGTGCCAAAACAGAAAACTCTGAAAAGCGGCTAACATAGCTGTTAGCAGATTTCTTGTGATTTAAAAGAGCAATCTTTGGAAAAGGGAAAAAGGAAATGATAGATCAAACCAACTGCAGTGTTCCGCAGTTTTTCTGGGCACACAATCAGATTTGTGTTTTGTTCTTTTCAGCATTTAAAGAGTAACGTGATGATGAATGAAAGCCAGCATAAATTTGTCAGATCATTTCAAACCAGTGCATTTCCCTTCAACAACACAGCACACCATAAGGTGAGAAGCAGCAGATAATCACGTATGTTGACTTTTATGAGGCTTTGGATACTCTTTCATGTGATATTCCCAAACTAAGGAAACATAGGATTAAAATTTCTTCGAGCAGTTGATAAAGCTTCTTGGGAAATCCTGTTTGGGGAATATTTATCACTATTTCATCTTCACACAGCAGTAAGATTTTGCAGGAGCCTCTTCATGCTCCATTGCCACTCAGTGTTTTTAATCAGTAATACTGGGCAGGTGCCAGAGAAAGGTGAAGTGCAGGCTGTGGATACACTACATGACAGGAGTTCAAAACAAACTTGACTAACCACAGAAACAGATGGTAAAAAAATTGAACTGAAGTAGCTCTAATACAGGATTTTACATTTTGGCAGCAGTATACTACAGCACAGGTTCAGGCTTGGGAATAATCAGGCAGCTCCATTGGAAGCACATAGTTGCTGCAGCACATTTGAACTCTCCTGGGTCAGAAGTGGCATCCTGTTTTTAAGAGGTAAATTCCATAGCAGGATATGGCATCTAAAAGCTGGCTGATGTAATCCTCAGGTTCAGCTCAGCTGGGAGGGAAGGTATCAGCTGGAGTTCTGTGCTCAGAATGAGCATGGGACATGCTCTCCACACAAACAGAAGCTGAACTCATTGTGGGGGTTTAGCAGGAGCCTGAAGGGAAACACAAAGCAGTCTCAGCTGCCAAGGATGTAAGAAGAAAAGAGAGGGAGAGGCAAAATCTATTCTCTATGCCAGGGATAGACAAAAAGTACGGAGGATGAAATTTCAGTAAGGAAGACTTAAAAGAGATAGTAGGAAAGTAGTAACAGCATTTGCAGCATACATATTTACTGTTCAAGAAGATTGTGGAATCTGTCATGTGAGATTGAGAAAGATATTAATGATGTTAATATCAAGATTGGACACTGCATTGGACAGGACCTGAGCTAGAATCAGCAGCTCTATTCAGCTTCTGATACTGTGAAACAGGCTTGATTATTAACAAGATGAAAAAATAGGTAACAAAGCAAGCAGACACCAGTTGAACAGTGCAGAGGACAAACCTCAGCCCAGCCATGGGTACTGGACTATGTGACAAGCTCCAACACACAGCAACAAGGGGGGAACAGCAGCAGAACAGAACCAGAAGATCCAGATTTTGACACTGGCTTTCCAGAACATTCCAGTTGCTCTAGCCTAGTGCATTGGACTATCTTCCCTGCTTCTTTACAAGCTGTGCCTGGCCCAGTAGTGGAAGGGCTGGAGCAGATGTAGGATGATTCCGGTGTGTCCTTTGCCTTCTACAAGGCAGCTAAATCAATTCCACCAAATTACTCTGATGCCATTAGCAGAACATGCGAAGAATCACTACTGGGCTTTGGTCCTTGCTTTTGAGAAATGAGGGTCCAGCACAAAAACTAGCTGGAGAATTAATTTGCCCCCACATGGAAGCCAAATAGCTCATGGTCAGTCAGTGAATGGCTGAACAGGCACCATAAAGCATTACCTCAGATGGAGCAGAATTTGCTCTACTCCAATGTCAAAGTAATTTTAAGTGACTAAAGACACTCAAGAATTTTTTGATTAGCCCAACAGGTGGGTCCTCTGCTATTGGATTAGGGACACTGTCTCCCATCAGTGGTTAGTGCTGAGCTTCAAAACAAGGTTCATTTTCATTGCAGCTACACCTTGAGAGAATCCAAAGGGCAGAAAGCATCACCCTGAACAAAATGTCCCACAGCTTCCAGGTTATACACATGATACTCCAGGAGTTGTTCCCAGAAGAAACTCACTTATCACAGCTCCTGCTGCCATGGCTATAGAAAGGTGTCTGGTGGCTGCATTGCTGCCTTTAACAGGAGTGTCAAGTTCAAATCAAACCTGCAGGGAAATTTTGGTCTGACACTCAGAGCTGTCACCAGGATTGTACTTGGTAGCATCAACTGACACCTTCCTGTGCTGATTTAGTGTATTGATCCTAAGAATATGCTGTCCAATGCTGAATTTTAAGTTTCATTTCACACTTCTCAGTATATCAAATGCCTCACTTCCTAAGAATCCCCAATTCCACTTATTTTAAAATGTCAGCATCAAACAAGTGATTCCTGAGCTACCTTGATACTTAATGTATTTTCAGGGAGAGCAGACAGGGCGCCTACAAAATGGAGAGACTTTTTACAAGGGCATGTAGTGACAGGACAAGGGGGAATGGCTTTAAACTGGGAGTAGGTTTAGATTAGACATTAGGAGGAAATTCTTTACGGTGAGGCTGGTGAGACACACTGGCACAGGCTGTCCAGAGAAGTTGTGGATGCCCCATCCCTGGCAGTGTTGAAGGCTGTTCAGGCTGGGTGTGGCTGAGCAATCTGGTCTAGTGAAAGGCGTCCCTGCCCATGGCAGTGGGGTTGGAATTAGATGATATTTAAGGTCCCTTACAGCCCAAAACATTCAATGACTCTGTGACCTAAGCACCTGTCAGGACTGGCCATCACAGGAACATCCTCCTGATACTGAAAACAGTCAATAAAGTTATTATTGCTCTTGTCCAACAAACTGAGCATAAATGGGAAGAACAGCCAACATAAAACCTGAGACCTTCTTTAACACCAAAAATTTTTCTATTAAAAATATACTGCCTTGTAACACAGCTCTCATACCACCAATCCAAGATTAGTAATTTCTGATATAAAAATGTAGAAACAGTAAACAACATATAATGCATGCAACGTGTTTGCCTATATTACAGGATTTATCTAGTAAAGCTTGTAATAGAACTGCACAAGTCAGCCTAAAAAAACTAGAATCCAAGGGAGTGCTGCTGCAACCCACGTCTTCATACACACAAAAATTGACTCCTCTCTCTCCCTCTCCCCCCAATGCTCAATACTTCCTTGCACTTCATCTCTCAGACAGAGCTGCCTCCAGCTGGGAATGAACCTCAGCTCTGCTTGATAGCATCACTCTCCTAGGCAGTGGTGATGAATGGAAGCAATGACAGCCGACACAGCCTAAAGCTGCAGCTGCGAGGCACAGGTGGGCAGCAGAATTACAACAAGGGCACATTTTAAAATCTGAGTTTATTTCATCACAAATATGGTGTTTTGGTTGAAATTGAGAATTTTTTTAAAACCTATTGCAATTTTGGATTTTTCTGTTATTTTAACTGTGAGCTTACTAATAAATGTTCTTTGGTGTTATATATTTATGATCTTTTACAACTCTGCTGGCAATGCTTTTCTAAATCAGGGTATACCAATGTCCTAAAAAAAGCCTAACTAGACTCAGGCTTGGTAGGTATGGCTGATCAAAGTTACCAAGAAAAATATTTACAGAAATGACACATCAAGTGTTTTCTGACAGCCTTCACAGTTTGAATGTTTTATACCATTATATACAGAAAAATTTCCTTGAGATAAAGGTGGTCCCAACTGCAGCTCCCCCCGACAGCTGCTCAGTATTTACACAAAGCTATTTGCTTCCCTGCAGTCAGCAAAGTTAAGGCAGTCCAAATTTCTAAGAAAGAGCACTTACCCTGAAGAAGTTTTAAAATCAAATTTTGTTTAGCATTTGTGAAGAACATCCTGAAGCTATGACTCCCCAAGACTGAGTTGGTACAACTCCTAGTTTACTCACAATGGAGGAGCCCAGTTTGTAAGACAAAATGTTGCAGTGTTTCAGGAGCTTCAGAGTCTGATTACATTTGTGCTATAATAAAGTTGCATCCATCCTTGCTCACCACCACCAAGAGGATTCACGTCTCCAGCCCAACAGCTGAGCTGGCACAGCAGCCACAACTGGGCAAATCCTGGCTTTAACAACAGTGACCTCATCAGTTATGCTGAGTCACAGAAACAGACTTTGGAACAAATTATTAAACTACACAAAACTTTGCACCACAAAAATTAAGACAAGTTGAAAAGTTTCCATGAACTCACTTTAAATTAATAGAGTAAATTAGCAGTGTGCTTATGATTGTAAAACTACTATGCTTGAGGGGAAATTCTGCTTGGTTGATGAACATCTGAAAGGCTTCAAAAGATTAATTAAATAATCCTGTCAAAACCAGTTGTTTCTTAATGCTCCCATAATGAATAACACTACTTATGAATATACACTGTAGTCAATGTGTGCTTTTAGAATTAATTTGGCAACTGTGACTTTAGCTGAAATATCACTGCTTGCCTAGATTTTATTTTTGGAGGGATTTATCAATTGAAGAACTTAATTTATTCACTACTTAATCTCTGATGCTCTTGTATCTATCACTATTAAGACAAGCTTTTCAAGAAAACCCAAATGAACAGCTGTATCTATTGACAAGAAATTAGGTGTTGCTGTTTTTTCTTGTTTGGTGGTTTGCTCCCCCTCAGCCACCTCTAGAATTCTGAGAGGACCACCCAGGGTCAGAGAAGCAGCTGTGACTTTTCATTAAAGATACACTGCTAGATATGCAAGGAATCCCTAAAAATCATGAACAAAAAGATGAGAACAATCAGAGTGCTTGAAGCAAGAGGAAGGAAAGCCCAGCTGGGCCCCTACCAGACTTGGGGAGTTTAAGGGGAAGCGCTGTGTTTGCCATGCCCTCTGCATGGTACCTGGAGTACACCGTGGCGTTATGGTGATCCCAGGGCAGTGCAGTCACACCTCTGCAGCACACAGGGATGTACCAGCCATATCCCAAAGCCCAGCTGGACTGCCTTCAACCCAGGCACCACAATCCAAGGGCCAGAACAAAGGCCCAGGAGGACTCAGGCCGTGAGCCATTGCCCTTCCACTGCCACCACTGTGCTCAGCAAGGGCTCAGCCTGTGCTGATCCTGCGTTCACACTTGGCTTTGCTGTGTAGGTGTAAATCCAATTGTAGTAACCCACTACAGAAATTACAACTCTCCTGAGACACGGTATTTTTCCATTCACATGGTGTGTGCCCTTAAAAACCAAATTAATAATAGGTTGGCATCAATATCTTCTTTCTACAAGCGGCAACAACCAACTGCGACAGAAATATATCTGCATATAGCTATTGATAACACAGTTCTTACGCTCATTCATGTCCCACATTTGCAAGAATCCTACATTATGGAAATTGGAATTTAATACATTAAGTACTTTGCAAGATCACCAACTCTGAATACTAAAAAAGAAATGTCAACGCTGTACTTTTCCTTTTTTAAACAAATATTACAAAATTGAATTTTATTGAGTTTCACACAAGATGCACTTATAAAATTGATACAGAATGTCATTCAACAGAAAAAAAATGAAAGCAATTTCAAGCTTTCTTTAGCAACTGCTAAATAATTATAAAATAAGATACACCAAATTGACAGATAATCTTAATTTCAATGTGTGAACATCTCCAATTAGTATAAAATACATCAAAAATTAAAGATTTTCTAATTTTTCCACAACACAAGTCCTCTTCTTTTTACTTTCATCCCTGAACATAATCACAGATTTTGGCCATTACTCCCACTATTCTTATGGGAGAGGAGAGGCTAAAAGAGCACAGCAAGGAGTTCCCACCAGAGCAGACAACCCTAAACTGTACAGCAGAGTTCTCTCATTACCAAGTCTGCTCAGACACATAACTCTGTCCAGCTGCCTCCATCTGCTATATTACTGTAGTCCTGCAAGTTTCAGGGATTAGCAGGTGCATAAAACTTTCACATGTTCATACAACAAATAAACTTTGGCTTTTCCATTCTGACAAATTATGAAATTAACAAAGAGCAAATTGTCTTCATTTGTTCAGCACTAAAGTACTTTTATGATACCTTCCCTTGGAAAGTAAAATTGGTGCTTACTTGAATGTCTGAAAGGCATTTTGGAAGCTAATGCTGTGTTTTAACAACATATGAAGAATTTATCATTAACTACGGGGTCTCTTCTGGTAAAACTCTCCAGCCTATGTTTTGAGCTCGAATTTCATCCATTCTTGGTCTGAGGATTCCAAAACTACTTTTGTCAACCCTCCCAACTCTGCATCTCACACCAGAAATTAAGATGCATTGTAATGCTTAAATGCTCTTTATAGATCTAGTCCATCTACTTAAGTTTGACTACAACCGATCAATTACATTAAATGGATAATTATGATTTGATTGTCAGTGTGAGCTTCTCTAGGCATGTTCTCAGGCAAGTTAATACACAGATGTCATTCTTCTAAGAGTTAAATGCAAAATGCAGTGCAAGGTTCTTTACTGCTGTGTTAATGCCATACATACAGTTCCAACACAACACTTGTCTGCTGCAATTAACACTGCCGTTCTTTGACATTACAAGTGCCCTTTAATATTTTTTCCTACAGCAACAAAAAATCCTCAGCTTTTAAAAAAAAAATTTCTAAATTGCCTTGCAGGACACACAACACATGAAATGAATATGCTTCATATTTGCCCAGTTAAGCAGAACCTTCATTACTGTGATCTTTCCTTGGTGTTTAGTATTCAGATAAAATACTAAGCAGTAAGTCTTTCACTTAAAGGCAAAATTTTATTCTGATTACAAGATTTTCAAGATACATCTTGAAAAGATTTTTGTTGACAAGAATAGCTATCTTGACGTACTGTTTTATGTACCAATGCTTTATGTGTTTGTTGATATAAGCACAAATTTTGAATTCTGCTTGCAGATGTTTAATGAAACATGGTAACTGGATAGGCAAGCTTCCGGTCAAGTCGTCATACATTTCCAGGAATATCCTTACACTGGAGGAGCCTTCAGGAAAAACAGTGTTCTGGAAGCACGGTTTCATAACGCAGAACAGGGTTATGCTTTTTTCCAGTCCGTTTTCCAGAAAAGCAATACTGCAGCTCTGCCACCAGGCTAGAGACTCACGATCCACCACATTTTCCAAGAGGCAAGTTAAAGATCACTTACTTGACCTGACCAGATACCAAGCCAAGTTACTTGTAGAAAGAAATTAATAATTTTTTTTTTTGCCATTAATAATTTAAGTTTTTAAATAAATATTTATGTGCCTTTTGGCAACTGTCCATTCTGGTAGCATCTGCTGTCCCAACAGCTCAGTATCCTTAGCACATTGATTTTAAAAAAAATAAATTCTTAGTCAATTCTGTTTCCACAAATAGTAAACCTGTCTATCTCCAGCAAGTCTTTCTTTGCAGACCTGTGTTTTAATTCTGAACTGTCTTGGCTTATATCTTTTTCTTCTCCATCAGGAGTTGTCAGAAATTGATCAGAATTGCTTGTAACAAGTAAAGATGGCATATTCTCCTTCTGATGCACCGGTTGATTGGTAACTGATGTAGAACCGTTTTCATCTGTGGAAATTCCTGTTGGAACAGAAGACAATTACAAAGATAATAATGAATTTATCACAGACATATTGATAGAATGTGCAACATCCAGGTTCATCCAGAGGTATCCTGAAAAAGTGTGCTGCATGAAGTCAGCAGAAGCAAATTCTACAGAAGTTTAAATAATCAGCAAGACCATAAGCAGCAGAAATTAGAACATATATGCTTATTTTTGTTGGCTTAAGCAAAAAGATTTCTGACAGTCCTTATGTGAAACACACAAATGTTTATTACTGAAATGAACAAAAAGAATCTCTGTGGCAGGAACTAGATGTGCCTAATCCTCTACAAAAGTACAATAAACCTGCCTTCTCCAGGGATAGCTAATAAATGACTCATGCACTGCTATGCACTTTAATAGCACTGGCTCCTAAAACAGTGCTATTAAAGATATCTATTTTTATTCCTGTCTCTTACTTCAGTGGAACTGAACACTGGCTTCATTAACCTAGCATATTGGGAAGTAATATCCATGTATTTTTTCCACATTTTGTTAAAATGTTTAAAGAATTAAAATGTACGAGCAAACAACAAAGAGATATGAAAAAGAGGTAAGAAAAAAAATTATCTTCTCCTCAGTAAAAACTGAGTTTCTAAAGGAATCTGAAAAAATCTGACTGATGTGGAGAGTACTGCAGACCAGCCCAAGGAAATGTTACCTGTCAGAATGGCAGCATTATCCAAATTGCTACAAAAACTTACTTCTGCAGAGCATCTGTCCACAGTATGACATCTACTACTTGGAGGTACATGGGTTACCCTCTACAATGTTATGCAAGTTAAAGGTACTAAAGTTGCATGAAGAAAGGAGACAACTAAGTTTAATTCTAGAACTTGGTTCCAAATGCAAGTATTTTCTAACCCAGCAGCTTCTAGATGTAGCTGCTCAGTCTATAAATGACTACCAGTAATTAGAGCTTTGATCCTTCAAGAGCAAGTTTAGAATCTTATTCTTCAAGATTTTAACTGTTTTTGTGGACAAGGTAGAAACTCTTTAGAAAATTAACTGACTTAAACTATAAGCTGGCAGAAAGGAGACCAGACTGATTAATTCCCTTACCCTCACCCTAATCAGAGATGGGTTGAGAGACCGTATAGTAAAAACCTGGTAAGTGGGGCACAGAGATTAACTAATACTGTAGAGCCCAGCAGTAATAATGCAAAAGCTGGGGGAAGGTAAAATCATCCTTTTACATAATCAAGATTCTTAGTAAATAAAGAGGTGTTAAAAAAATACCAAATCCCCAAAATACTGTAAAATTGAGCAATTCCATTAGCAATTGAAGCTAGAAATACTCTGAATAAAATCCATAAAAGCTTTTTGCTTGCTACTTTTTGCTCAAAATCTTTCCACTGGAGAAGATAAGCATCCCTGCTACTTCAGCTCAAAATAGTCTTCAGGATTTATATACTGTAAGTTAAAGGCTCAATGTAAGTAGGTACAATTTATTAAGTTACATATCCAAATGTATTAATAGAATGTTTAATTGAACATTATCATCATTATAGTCCGCTAATAAAATGCAAAATTTAATGCAAATATGAATTCAGAACAATTCATGTCACATTTCTTCATGATGAAAATAAAGCAGTTGTATGAATTTAGAAGTAAACATTAGCAGCAGGTTTCTGACTGATGTGAATTCACACATATGAGATATAGAGGTTTATGCCAAACACTGACAGATTCTTAACTCTCCCCTTGCTGGCGAGACACTCTGACGACTAACGAGCACCTTGCATTTCAAGCTGTTCAAGTTGTTGGCAAGCCACGGAATGAACACAATAAAAGCCCCACTGTTAAATTTTCTAAAGCTCTCATTGAGCTTTTCCCACAGGAAGATGCAATCCAATTCAGTTGACAGGAACAATGAAGGTTTCTGTTTCCTTCTATAATGTGTCACACAAATACAATCATGCCATATTCCCATTATAAATTAACCATGATGCTGACGACCTGTAAGAGGAAATTGTGCTGCATAGACTGGAAATGGGGTAAGGACCCACAGAAACTCCTAGTTCGATTTCATGAAGTTTTTCATTATGTGTTCATGACAACTACAATTAATTATACCTACGCATAAACCTACCACGTTTTACTTTGATTTCCATGAGAAATACAGATTGCTTCCCTACTAAACTTAAGAACTGTCACAGATGATGTGTATATTCACTGATTTGTGCAGTGACATGGCAGAGGGGGTTGGACTAGATGGTCTTTAAAGGTTCCTTCCAACCCAAACCATTCTAGAATTTCGATTTTAAAATAAAAGTATGCTTCTATTCCATTGTTTCTATCATCTCCACACATCACAGTGAGATCTTATCAGAGATATGAAATTATTACCAAAAGAAGATGCATGACCTAAAAGCAAAAAATTCTTTTACATTTACAGACTTGTGTTCACAGCTGTGCTATGGCACAATTACGGTTCAGCAACAGGGTTTGTGCAGCAAACATTGACATCTGGTTTAATATCAAATTTAGTCTCAAAAATTTTCACTGAAAACAAATGAAGGCAGCTAGCCTTACCTTGGGTAGATTTATATGTGCCTTGCTGTTTGCCAGCTGGCTTCCCTGGGGTGGCAGTCAGGATAGGATTGAATAATTTCTCCTCCATTTTTGCTTCCTTTACATATTGGCATGATTTCCCCAGCAATACAATGCTGTTAAGGACTTTGAGAGATATTAATCTGAAAAAAAATAATTGTTTACATATTTGCATTAGTGTATTAAAATAATTGCATATTATTAATACTTAAATTATTCATATTTATAAGTGCTGTCTTAGAAGGATCAGCTAACAAATTAAATCCTTTCAATATCAAGATCAAAAGGTAATTTCTTTTTCTGAACAATTTGTTTCAGATTCAATGCTTAATTTTCTTTTTCCCACAGAAAGCATCTAGAGAAAATCATCAAGTTTTATTATTTATCTAAGGACTACAAGGACAGTTAAGCAGCCATTTAAGACATCGATTATTTAAACACAGAATTAAAAAGTGCCCTCAACACTGCAAGTACAAAATAAATGCACCCAAATTAAGTGTGTCCAGCCAAGGATCTCTACTTGAACTTGGAACCACAGGACAGCAAATACAGAACCATGGAATCACTAAGGTTGGAACAGGCTTCCAAGATCATTGAGTCCAACCATTAACCCAGCACTGCCAAGTCCAATATCTAGCTTTTACAAACTACAGGCTAATCATAATAAGTCCTTTTTCACGTCACAGAAGACAGTCCATAAAACTCAACAAATCTAAAGAGGCAGCACTGCATCACCATCATAGCACAAGTCCAGATGATAGCAGATTCTTTTTCTGCTATAACTAAACTGCAGCACAAACTTCAGCAAATCACTGAATCCCTTTTACACCTGTCTGCTCATTTGAAGAAAAGGAAAGCCTCACCTACAATCAAGTGCTTTTTTGCCATTCAACTGATTTTTGCAAAATCAAATTTTCATTACTAGCAACACAAGACTTGTAGAGCAATGTCCACTCCAGGGAGCGAAGGCTCATTGCAGAATGACAAGGAGAGAGTGATCTGTTCTCTGCAGGATGAATGAAATATTCTCTATGCAAATCAAGCTATGTAACAAGAGTGAACCAAATGCAGACTCTGAATTCATTCTCCACTCTGAAAAGTCAGTTTGTCATGTACATCATTAACAGATTAAAAAGACAACTTGAACATTCACAGATCCGTGGAGCAGGTCTAACTCTTTAATGATAAAGTGACCCAAGAACACTCCAGCAGCAGCTCCCCTATCTCTCTGTGTAAATGTAATCAGAACTTGTCAAACAGAAAAACAAACTGCACTACACTTCCAAGGGAAAAAGTAAGTTTTGTTTATTCTGTTTCAATAGAGAAATGGAAGAATGAGCAAAGCACACCACTTTCAGTACCCAGAAGAAAGTGACATTTTAGTATCCAAGCAACCACAAAGAAGATATCATTTTATACAGGTTGAAAGCTGTGCTTCTCTTCAATTTTATTGTATTGTAGGGACAGATTTTATTTCAGAGAACTGAGAAGCTCTCCTTAATTTTTAATGTTTTAGAGGTGTTTTTCTTACGCTTCTTATGTAACTTTTTTTTTTTTTTTCTGTGAGAGTAGGTTTTTACAGCATAGTTTGACTCTGATTTAATGAGATCAGAAGTGTAAAAGGCCATAAATCACCGCTTCCCTGTATCAGTTCCAGCTTCTCATGGAAAATTATACAAGCATTTCTAGAAATTCTCCTTTAGTCTTTTGTGCCAGCCTACCCCAGGCTCAAATCTCTAACAACAATGTAAGCTTGCAGTTATTCAAAATTCTAGGAATAGAAAACTCAAGGGTTTTTTTGGCAAGACTCTAACTACAATTAAAATTTAACTAGAGCTGTTAATAAACAACACAAAATTCATTAACCCATAGTATAGGCTCAATTCTTTGCCCAGTTAACTGCTTCAGGTTTTCTCACATATCTGTGCTATTATGTTTGTATTCTATATATATTCTCACATCTGAGGAAAAGCTGAAATTTATGTTCAGAACAAAAATTACTTGAAAGATGCAAGAGGTGAGCTAGCTCCAAGTCTGAGATCACATGAAAAGTAAAAATTTGTTCTCACTTTTTAACAAGGGCAAAATAGACCAAAATGTATTTACTTTTGTGAGCTATGTCTTTAAAGAGCACCACTTAACACTTTATGTTAGTCACATTACCTCTTTCTGCCCTCCATTCTCCATGCCACAGAGACAGTGAAAAATCCTGGGCTGCAGCATTGGAATGGTAGAAGCAGGGAAATATTACACATATTGAGAAAAAGGAAAAACCACTGAGCAGGTATAAGTGCTGACCATGGTATACCACAGCTTGGCATAGTGCTTTTAATTACACAAAGCTGGCTTTAGGGACAACACGGGCATAGCATGTAGTATAGTATGCTGCGGAAAAAATAAATGTATGGTGCAGAGGGATGTGGCTAAAATTTTACTATTTGGCCTATATGCAGTATTTCAAAGTCTTAGTTATCTGACACTAAACAGGTGTGTCCCTACACTGATGTAGACAAAACACATCTGATCGAACTCTGTTTTTTGCAGATCAGGGTCAGATTAGAGGTAAGAGTCAACCTATTTAGTAAAGAATGTGTAGTAATCCTGTTCTTTTCACAAGCTATTGTAAAACAGTAAGAGATCTCTCTTCCTCTCTTCCTGCTGAACCACTGCCTCAGCCTTAGAAGTCTTACCCCTCTCAAGCCTTGCTGCCTTCACTTAAAACACAACTTAGTAGGATACTGGAAGAAGTACTCCCACAATACTGCAGGCAGGTTCTTCTTCCATCAGCAACTTGAAACGCTTAATTGCTTATGATCAATTTTGAGACAACAATGACAGTGTAATATACAGCTTTCCTGGAAAGTGGCCATCCACAGATACTACACAGCAAGTGTCTCAAGACAGGCAAACTAAATTGGATGTAAAGCACAGTTATGCAGTCTCAGAAAGTACTTATCAACTGGTGAGAAGTTAAAGGTAAGGCAAGTATAAATTGACTTGGCAGTGAAAGGATAATGAAGGGATACTTGCACATCATTGGCTATGGAAAACAAATTTCCATAGAACATTGTATTTCTTAATTACAATTAGTTATTGACCCCACCCTTCCCAGGAAAGGTGAGCCTTGCTTTTACTTTTTTTTTTTTTAAACACCAGTTTCCCAAACTCAAGAGAACCTTGCATTTAACTACCTGAAAGAAAAATTCATGATCTGCTCAGAGCACTTGAACTGCTTCTTTTTGTTTGCTTATTGAATCTTTTGATCTTTTTACAGAAAACTTCATTCATTGGAATTCAATTCCCCTTTTTACACAGAAGAATGGTGCTTGTCTCTCAGATTCTCTCAGTCTTTTTACAATGACTTATTTCCATTACTGAAATGACTTGTTGAGGGCTATAATCCCCCAATGTAGTCACAGTACTTTGGGACAAATCTGCACTCTCAATTTCAGATTATGAACATAAGAGTTTTACATTTATGTTCTACTCAATATAAACTCTGTTTATCCTTACATCCAGAGTTATCAACAGAAACTTCTTTCACATATGTAATCAAATAATAGTGAATACTTTTCAATTGTGTGAATTTACTTACCCACAGTAGAACAGCACAACACAAACATAAGCTAAGACTCCTTGTACTTTTATTGAGCTTGTAACGACTCTGATGAGCTGTTTGAAGAATAAAAGTTAAAACTTAGCACACAGTTATTGATAGAACATTATAACAGACATTTCTTATTTGGTAAATTCAAGAAAAAGCAGAAACAATTACATTAGCAGAAATTTAGTGTAATGTTCCCCTTGGCAGTACTAACTACTCCAGATTTTGATTTGAATAAGTATTATACTTATTTGCAACTTAGTTGCAACTTTGCCAAAACCAGAATCTGACAATGTTTTCTTAACACTGACTTTCAAGTAAAATAAGAAGTGGAAAAAACCTCCAAAACTCAAAGGCTCGAAGGAGAGTTAACTAATTTTGAGGAAAATTTAAAGAGATGCAATGAAAAACAGAATCAGTGTTACACACTATGCTAACCTTATGATTACAAAATTGCTTTGTGGACAAGGCACATGACTCCCAAGTTTGACTAATAAATGTATCCTGAAATTTCAGTTTTATTTCAGCAGTTTAAGCAAATCCTGTGAATAGTATTTTTCCCCTTCTCTACAGGAGAACATTATATTTAAGTTAATTCATATTGATATCCTTCCAGGAACACTGTGAATTAGCATATTTGCTGACAAAGCATGTACAAATCCTCAGCATTATAACTACTGTTTGTCTACATGTATGTATGGGGAAAGTCAGAGCAGCTATTTAGAGAAAACATTCTGCAATAATTAAATCAGGAAAGCATGTGGACACAGTTCCATTAATGAAGTAATTAATTTTACAGCAACATGTATGTATAACAAAGTCAACTGTTTCAGAGGGATGCACTCGGCAACAGCTCAGGAGCTCAGTGCCCCATATAAAAGAATATTAAGTCATTAAGCATGCCATTACAGGGACAGCCACAAGGACTCCAATGAAAAACCTAAATAAACTGCTAACCTTCTGGCAACCAGCTGCTTTGACTATTCCAAATGAATGAATAGGATAACTGCCAGAAGGAATATATGCTTAGTAAACACAGACATAGTTTAATTCCACTGGTACAATTCAAGTTCTTACAAATTCCACAAAATTAATATATATTTGATTTTCCATGCAAGGCTGAGAAAAAATAATGCATTTGTGAAGCCACAGGTAGAATGATATAGGTTAAACTAAGAGTTAACTCAACCTTTCAGCATCATTTCAGTTACTTCAGATGATAGTTTTATCCTCAAAACATCCAGCCAGCTATCTCAGAGGGACACATTCTCCAACTGAGATCTTATTGACAGAAAACTGATAGGAATGATACAACTTACTAGAACAGCCAGTGGAAGAGGAATGAAACCCATTCTTCTGGAAACTGAATCACTATAATCTGTATATGCCTAGGAAAAGAAGAGGAAGTATAATGAACTACTTTTGCAAAGGAACAAGCTTATTTTAGCTTGGCACACCCTCCAGATAAGAATACGGCTCTGTTAACAAACACTATACTGGTATAAAGTGCACCTATTCACACTTTGGAATTCACATGGAGATAGCTGCACTCTCAGACAAAAATGTAATACTACCATGACCAGTAAGATTAGCTCCAGTGCTCTAAATCATGAGCAACTGGAGTATAATACAAATCTCTAAATCGAGAGCAATTAGGACACAGAATCCAAAGGCACTATGATACTTCATCTGTACATTATTACCAGCTTAGAGACCTTTTTGTATTAATTTGACTGATCCTCAAATACTTTACAGAAAAAACTGTTACAGGGATAAAAGAACAATTATCCACCACACTAGCAATTTTAGATCGTTCTACAAACACCTATAATTAGTCTTAATATAACTGTGTTAAAATTATTTTGAAAATGTTTTTACATTTGAATTCAAAACACAAGTACTTTGCATGACAGCTTGCCTGCAAATTGAACATCACAGCAAAGTTAGTGCCTAAGTGATGTTATTTTATTTCTCACAGATGATCCTTAGGAAAAGTGATGGAGTTTTCAAAACTACTAAACTGGTGGCTTTATTATTAAGAAATTATTACTGTTTGTAGCTGATGGTGTCTAGCTTCTCTATGAGCTTTAACTACTGCATTCCTCACAATGGCCCAAGAAAACTACAGAAATCATAGTAATAAAGTTCATTTAATATTTAGAGCACACATCTAAAGCACTCTAGAATGCTAACAAGTAAAACCTAACAAGTTCTCATCCACGAAAGGTATGCAGTGAACAGCTTTCCAAAAATTATACTAATTAAGAACAAGTGGTCTGTGTGTTCTATAAATAGCCATGCCATGACAGTAACATGTATAGTGCAAACAACTCTAAACATCTGTGCACTCTGTCTGTAAAGAAACAAACTCTTAATGAATACTGTGTAACCCAATACAGTTAAAATATCATGAAAAGAACAGTAATCTAAAATTACCTTGTTAAGTTTACTTACTTCCCATGTATGTCAAAAATGTAGAGTTGTCATAACTGTCCCCTTACTATAAGTGTATTTGGAAGACACTACTCAGCAGTATATTAAATAAAACTCAAACTGACCGGAACAACAACAACAAAATAATACAAATCATAAATAAATATTCCTGTTACCACTTATTAAAGAAAGCAGTAAATGTAACAGTACTGTATGTATTTCTTTAAGTGTTTGTTCCAATATCCCCCCCCCGTAACAATTGTGTTAGTTAATACAGGAAAGTGCATTTTATTTTCAGGCTTACATTTTTCTGTCGACTGCTAACAAGGTCAAATGCAAGACTGGCTCTGTATTCACTGTAGACCTGGAAAAAATCCAGCACATCAGATGTGTGACTAATTTATTGTCACACTTTATAAAAGCAACACCGATATTAATAAAATATTTCCATAAAGTATTACAAAATTATGCATTTGCTGAAAGAGTCAAAGCCAGTTTTTCTAGATCTAACGGTACTCTTCAAGAGATAAGCCTCTATTTCTGCAACAAAGTAATTTGCATATATATAAATATATATACAACAAACAAACAACATTACACTTTAGGAATTGAATGAGACTTTCTGAAGTTACTGAAGTTATTTCAGGGTCATAAGAAACACAAAATAACAGAAATCATATTAATCATATTTATTTTTTTCTTCCCACAGTTCATAACTGCTTTTAAGCTATAGGAAACCTAGCCCTGGGATCAAATTAAACAAATGAGATAGCTTTCTTATACACTAAGCAAATGATCCTATGAAAACAGCAAATTGCATGTGAAGATGAAGTAAGTTTTTGCTTCTTTTTAAAACACTTCAGCATATTAAGAAAGAAAAGCATCTACTTTAGGAATAAGTGGCAGGACAACTTGCACTGCAGGTGTTAATAATTCTGAAAAAAGTCTGACGTAGCAACCATAAATCTTTAGAACTTCATACACACACCCCACCAAGTTTATTAAATAAACCTTGCAAAATTGCCAGTGACTACCTCCATCCTCCAGCTGTTTCAGCACTCTGAAGCATGCTACATTTTTGGCTACCATGCCTTCATTACTGCTCTTTTCCACACTCTCTGTACAAAAGTAGGGCATGCATAAATGCCTCTGGCATAAGGGAGCTTATTAAGTGCATCTATTACACTTGTTTCTACACCCCCCAATGTAGTTACTTTAGAGATGCTGAAAAAGAAAGCACTTCACAAGTTCTGATCTCATTTGCTGAAAAGTGGTTTAAATAGTGAAAAGACACTAACTCATATCTTCACAAATTTATCAAGCATGTTTGAATTCACACAGTGTGGAACACCAGTGGCCCATGTATCATTCTGCAACACACATGAAGCAACCACATCTACGGCTTTAAAATAAGGACTGGGTAATATATGCAGCCTAAGAAATTTCAGGAGTAGGAAACTAACATAACCTATTTCATATTAGTGCTCTAGGGACAGTGCAAAAAAATACCTCTGATTTCAATTCCGCTTTTAACACACATGCAAGAATAGAGTTAAAGCAGCCTAACGAGCTCTGTTTCTCCAAAAGCCTGAATTTTAACCTACAATCCAGTTTGTTAGGAAAGGCTACAAGCTCTGCCTAGACTGCAAAACAAGTAACCTTCTTTCAATTTAACTAATGATCTCTTCACAAAATGATCTGCCAGTAATATGAATTGTAGCCATTACATGAGCTGTTATACAACACTTGCAAATAATTTATGGATCTGGAACTAATTTAGAAGCAGAGGTATTAGTTACATATTAAAAAGATCCTCAAAAGTATATTGTATCAGGAAATCAGCAAGCTTTTCCAAGTGATACCAAATATATGAAAACAACAACTTTCATGTTTTCTGCACTGGAAAAAAAATTAATATTTTAAAAAATATTAGCAAAACCAAATACAATTTAAAATAGCACCCAGCATTCCAAACAAGATACTTACATCTGCTGTGATGTCATTGAATTTTGTTATAAAGGCATGTTTCACGATATCTACTGCAATTTCTGAAGCAACCACCATGCAAACATCCGGGAATAACACCCAGAGGTGATCTGAAGGTTATGAAGAACAAGTTAGGCAATTTAATTTAATGCCAGCATACAAAAAGAATTATAAAAATTCTATTCAACAATGAAAAATCCCCACGAGTTTGAATAATCTGTAAATTTACATCATCACTGTGCATGCAGTGTGCAAATTCTTGCTTATTCCATTGCTGTCCTAAAAGCTTATCAGTACTGTACAATCACACCGCATTTAGAATCAGGCTCTAAACTCTTCACTTTGTAAACCTTTACCTCTAGTAGGAAAATAACTTTTGTAAGTACTAGATACTATGTGTTCAGTGTGTATAAAACAGACAAAGCATCTGAAGTTTTAGATACTTAAAGTAAAATTTAGGTAGACTGGTAAGATTCAGGCAAAATACATCACACAGATTAGGGGTCAAAATTATTAAAATAATGTTTTAATAAAATCGGTATTTTACACCATATTTATTAAATATGTCATGAAGTATAAGTACAATCAGTATTAGATTAAGAATTGTATTTTTTAATGTAATCATTATCACATTTCAATCTCACTAGCCCCTTTCTAGGGGATCCTTCATTCACAGTGTATACTCCAAGGAAAGGAAAGGGCTGGGAAGAAAATCATTCCAGATGCTGCTTGTAAGAAAACTATACATGTTTATAGCATAACAATATCTATTTCTAGCAGAAAGAACATAGTCATTCTTAAAAGAAAACCAGAAATAGAAAAACGAGAATCTAAGATATTTGACGGAATTAAGGTTTGTTAATTAAATGTGTTGACTACCCTTATCCTTCAGACTGAGGGAAGAAGTAAGAGATACAGCTCTTGATAGCACAGGAATTTTTCTAGTTTACTCACCTGGATTCCATGAGAACTGTTCCATGTTTCTTAGACATACAATTAGTAGCAGCACGTAATTGGTGAACCTCTCCTTTATATCTGGATTAAAGAAACCAAAATCTGTCAGCTCCAAAGAAACATTTATTTCCATAAAAAGATATCTACTCATTCTGAGATTCTATAATTTATTAATTCTTGGATTATATAACACTTTCTACAAATTATTTAACTGGATTTAAGGGGTGGGGAAAATTCTGGGAACCACATCATGGACAGGATTTCTGCAGTAGGTTGTGACCTGGTCTGTCCAGTGCTGACACAATTCAGCAGCAGAAGGGATTTGTGACTTACTATCACCTCTTCTAATACATTAATGAAATAATCATTCTTCCTGTTAAAGTCTGTGCATTCCTTCTGTGATTCAAAAAGAACCAAAAGCTCTTCCAGTTACTGAAATTAATATACCTATCTGTCCTTTCAAGCTATTATCAAGGTACATTTCATTTTCTACAGATCCTAGATATCCAAATTGCTGTATAGTGGGTTCAGCAGAAAGAAGAAAAAATGTTTGAAGACAACTGTTACACCTTAGCTAGATGGTTCCTACCAGTCTTTCACACTGCCATCTTAAAAGGGAACAGCAGGATGTATCAACACAGTTATCAAAACTGTAAGCACTGTAACACAAAAGCAATCTAATTAGAGACAAAGTCCAAGACTTGCCTCCCAGACAAGGCAGTCTTTTTTTCTACTCTGGTGTCCTGTTTCCAGAGATGACACACAGCTTGCTTCAGGAAGCATCATGTTTTTTAGCTTATTAAAAACTACCTTTCTGAAACTGTAGTATTGAAAAACAGGGTAAAACCTAAAACATAACACCATCACAATTTAGGAAGTCCAAAGAAGTCTTTTTAGAAGATAGAGCTACTAAAAAAATCTGTTAAGACACTGTTATTGCTTGTTACACCTGTCAATAACCACGAAAATAATTTGTGAGCCCTCCAAACCCAATGGGTTCATTTTCTTAAGCCCCTTTAATATTGTGTGGGGTTCTACCGACTGGTTTTGGGAAACAAGAAACAGAAATGTTCAGAAGAACACACAAGGATTAAGCTGGATGAAAAAAATATTTGACTTTCTGTCACCAGTTTCCATCATCTCTGACTGACTACAGGCCAACAGCAATGCTTGCTGCAACTACTACAGTACAATAATATCCCTCATTTTAGAATAGAAGTTTGGAAATACTGGCAAGTCTTAATAAATGAAGCAAAAAGGAAAGAAGAAATCCTCCAGGAGAAGGAAAGAAAAAGCACACAGAATTCAAGAAGAATGAGATTTCATGCACATTATAAAAAGGCACATCTTTAAGTACATAAATTCATCTGTCAGTATGGGCTGGGGAAGGAACAGAGGAAGCATGAGCTTTCAAAATAAAACGAATGGCACATATACGGGGGGGTAGAAAAAGGAAATATTTTAGCACAATAAATTTAAATCAGAAAAAAGGACATAGATAAAGCCTAACCCTAATTTCTTGATTTTGTGTAAATAACAGTCCAACAAGTGAAGTATATTCTTCTATGCATCTGAATTCACAAAATACTGCCCAAATGACCAGAGCACAGTATTGTCTGAAAAACCTAGTTACAAGATTCCACTTGACGCTGTCACAAATGGATGAAAATGCAGTCAAGCACTTATTGATCTACATTCTCTATCATGCCCATTAGTGACTCGGAAATAATCACTGAGTTTTCAGACTTCTGCATAGAATTTCAAAATAGTTTTATCTTCTACTTCCCACATATCATACTTCTACACTGTCATGACACATCATTGGTCAGCAATGCATGACAAACACAGATCTCATCTTCAGTTTTTCAGGTCCCAGGGAGGCCTGTACAGAGAGATATTCTCAAGTGGGCAGCAACGACCTTAACTCAGGCCTAACATTAAAGCATGTCTCAAGCTAATCCTCCAGACATTTATTACCTGCTTGGTATATGTTAGCTCACCAGCCAACAGGATTAAATTGAGAAGAGACATTTTGGGCTTTAAATTTCCTCTTACAATGCTGTAATAATACCTATTTTTCTTCCACTAATTTCTGAGTTTGGGTGACAGGCTGGTACCTATTTTTCCCCTCTCCTTATTTTCCCTGTTCTCAGTGGTCTCCCTTCTAATCTGTTATCTCTGCTGCCACAGCTGTTCAAGGCTGTTAGGAGGGAAAGGGATGACTGTGGCTGCTGCTCTTCATCCTCATCCCTCTCATCAACTGTCAGAGTTGCAAACAGGCAGACAGGGCACTTTAAAGCAGCTTCAACAGTAAACTCAAAATAATTCAAAAATTCATTTCATTTCTCACCCTCATGGACAACGACAAAAAAGGCTTCAGGATATCCAAAACAACCACTGGTAATCAGTCCTAAATACCAATTAAATTCCAGAATACAAAATATGTACAGTAATGTTTCATCATTTATTGTGAGCTTATTTGATGTTGTATATGTAAATTTGGTTTTTTTAAAGTGGTGAAGGGATTTTCCTGTACCATGTATTGCCACTTCTTGGATGATGTGGTGAACTACAAAACAAGTGAAGCTACATCCCTGGATCCACACTTGCTCACACTCTTAAGAACAAAGGCAAAGTATATCACTATATTTGTGAGGTTGGCAAAACAGTAACAAACCACCAGTGTTAGCAATCAGTTACAGACAGCACAGGTACTAGCAGGAGGAAATCATTCTATTCTGCTTCAGCATAATGAAGAGTAAAGAAAAGTGACCTCTTTTCATTCTTCAATGTGACAACGCTTAGTAACATTGATATAAGCCATTTCAACTCAGTTTTCCATGTATTCCACTAAGTATATATGGTAAGCATATCAAATAATGTTTTTTATATTAGGATACAGTATAGCTTCAATAACCCTTGCCATTATAAGACAGGGTTAAATGAGAGCCAGAATGACAGACCAATGACAGTTTAAATAGTCTTCAGCTACCTCCACAAGGACGTGATTAAGAAGCTTACTTTCTCAGTGTTTACGATCCTAAGTGTTAAAAACCTGACATGTAGCACTAATTCAGATATATTTATCTCCTTGACCAGTCTCTTGTCAGCACATACCATGCATAGTGCTGATGACATATTGTGCCTGAAATCTGGATGGATATCAGTGACAAGTGCTTCTCCTCAGGGGTCCATATTGGGACCAGTGTTATTTATTATCATCATTGATGATATAGATGAAGGAACTGAATGCACTCTCAGCAAATTTGCAGATGACTGAGTGCTGAGGTAGGTTGCCACACCAGAAGGGTGGGATGTCATCCAGAAGGACCTGGACAAGCTCAAGAAGTGGACCCATGGGAGTCTCAAGAGGTGTAGTAAGACCAAGTGCAAGGTGCTGCATCTGGGTTGGGGCAACCCCAGGTGCCAACACAGGCTGGGGACGAACAGATCAAAACCAGCCCTGTTGAGAAGGACTTGAGGGTTCTGGTGGATGAGAGGCTGGGCACAAGCTGGCAACGTGTGCTCACAGCCAAACGTGTCCTGGGCTGCATCCAAAGCACTGAGAGCACCAGGGTGAGGGAGGAGATTCTGCCCCTCTGCTCCACTCCAGTGAGACGCCACCTGCAGTGCTGCATCCAGCTCTGGGGTGAGTCCAGAGCTGGCCACCAAGATAATCAGGATGGAACACCTCTCCTATGAGGAAAGGCTGAGAGAATTGGGATTGTTCAGCCTGGAAAGGAGAAAGCTTCAGGGTGACCTAATTGTGGACTTCCAGCACCTGATGGGAGCCAACAGAAAAGATGGAAAGGGGCTTTTTACAAGGGCACATAGTGACAGGACAAGGGGAATGGCTTCAGACTGAAAGAAAGTAGGTTTAGATTAGATACTAGGAAAAAATTCTTTACTGTGAGGATGGTGAGGCCCTGGCAGAGGTTGCCAAGGAAGTTGTGGATGTCCCATCCCTGAAAGTCCATCTCAAGGCCTGGATAGCGCTCAGAGCAAGCTGATCTACTAAAAGGTCACTTCTGGCCACGGCAGAAGTGTTGGAACTGCAGATTATTTTTCAGGTCCCTTCCAACCCAGGCTGTTCCATGACTGACAGACCGGATTATAATGCCATGCTGAAGCTGCACTCTTACCAGGGCTGGCTCTGCAGCCTGACACGCATCATACTACACACTGCCCATACACACTCCAGACTATTTGCCTGTGCTTCTATTCATCCTCTAGTGGTGAAACTGATATGATTACATCTTTTCAGCTGCCTTTAAAGTATGCATTTCACTATTTTGAAAAGGGAACGGAAGAATCAGACATTCCAAAACTTAGTACATCAGAACTTACTGTTCACATGGCAAAAACTAACCACAATACACCCTTTTCCATTAAGGTAAGTCACGTGTGCCTATAAGGGTTATCATATGAAGAGAGGTGGTAAACATTTATTTCAAAGACATGTACTGCACAAACTGCCATAAGTGCAATAAAGTGAAAAAACACAAGATGCATTTTCTTTTTCTCGGCTATGTAAAGTAAAGCCCAGAAAAGGACTGCACATAGCCAAATCAGATTTTAAATACTTTCCCCCCACTTACGTGAACTCTGCCATTCTAATTTTAACAGAATTTTATCCCCATATTAATAACACATTCTGCCTGTCCATAAATTCTCCTGAAAAATAGCAACCCCAGAGGGTATCATTGTTTAATGAAAACATTAAACAAATGTTACTAGAAATAAAGGTTCTTGGCACAGCACTGCATTTAGTATAGATTAGTGTAATTAATTAGCCAATATCTCAACCAACTACAGAACCATGAAGATCTTAGGTACTTCGCAGTACCTAGGACACAGTGAGATACCAGGAACAGAGATCCTGAAGTGGAGTAAATAGTCTTTAGAACACATAGCTACTTCCTTCCAGATTCCCATACACATTATGCAGGAATCAGAAAGAAAAAGTAATTTTTATCATGTTAATCCCACTGTTTATACATTTAGATCAAAGTCTAGGTATAAATTGCAGCATGCAAGAAGCAAAACAAGATCTTTTGGTTTACATCTCAGCAATTCCTAAATAGCTGTAGTGCCAACTACCTCTTAACAAGTGACCAGAGCACAAGAAAGGATCAAACACTGAACAAGGAATCACCAAGGACACACCAATCTTAAACACAGCTCTGCCCCCAAATCCCTCACCCTTAAAATGAACAACTAGATTAGAATAATGGTATTAAAAAAATCTAAAGCCATGTGAGAAAGCAGCTCGAATTTCAAAGACCAAAGGTAAAAATAAAGGCTATTTAATATTGTGATCAAAGTCAAAGAGACTGATAAATTGGGAACTAAGAAGAAGAACAGAAAAGAAAAAAAGTACAGAATTATAAAGAAGAAAACTGAAGTTCCTAAAACTTCAGAATAAATATGTTAAATTTTTGAGATAAGAGATTTAAAAAACAAGGAAGAGTCAGGCTTAACAACCAACTGGAAATAACCTAATGCACTACATCAAATGTATTTGTTTGTATGAGGTACAATAGAGTTTTGTGAAAAAATTTAATTTAGAGCACAGCTTGAAATTAAAATAAGACATTTAAAAACATAAAGGAAGGCAGCATGCTGGGCTTTCAACAGTGATGAAAGAACCTCTCTTTTATAATTTGGTCTCCTTGTTCTCTAAAACTGACCCTACAAAATTAATTTACAGATAACTATTTCAAAAAGAGACTACACTATTTAAATTTAGGGAAATATTTCTTCCTGATACAGCAAATAAAAGGTTTTCTGTATAGAAATGTTCTCCAATGGCCATGGTGTTTAGAATGCCTGGGTGTACATAAATTTCCTTGTAAAAGTCAGGGTGACAATGCAAAAGTAGTTTTGCTGCAGCTGACAAATCAAAGCTGTGGGAACAGCATGGTTGAAGTCCCAGATTCTGTAGCTGCAGTCTCAAGCAGCTATACAAACCCCAAGGTCTTTGTTGATCTGCTCCTAAAAGAGAACAGGTTTAGTTTTATTAGATAACAATTAACTAATGTATATTTTATGTCCTTTTCAATTAACTTTTATGTAGATGATTCACAGTTATTTTAGTCTTGAAGTTTTAGTCTTGAATTAGCTGTTACAATAGAATTTTACATGGCCATACAGAAGTGAGAAGGATCACTGACTCCACTAAGTCCAGAAATGTAAATACTGAGAAAAATAATACAGCCACACATCAGCTTGCTATCCACCAACTGCTGCTGAGCACGATGCCAACTGAAAACGATTTCACAATTTCCAGATCTAAACTGGCAGCTTGGTGGGACTTCCTATCCTGATGTCTTACTACACAGAAGCTTGAGCCAGGCAGGGCTCATTTCAATATGTGATACAGGGCATTTCTTAGAAAGTACAAGCTTGCACAGCTCATTTCTGTTTTCACATCTGTATTCACAAAGCAACTTATTTTTAATTCCAGTTATAGCAACTCCTCTTGAACAAAACATCTACTCTTGTGGCCACTGCTTATCTTTTCTGCTATGTCGTATTTTTCTTTTGATTAACATGTTAAATAAGAAGAGTTTCACCCACTCCTGAGAAATTCCTCAGATGACCCTGTGAGATTCCTGTTATTCCCCTCAAGAATTACTATATTTAGCTGCTGTGTACTAATCAGTACCTTTACACTGAATTGAAAACATGTGTTTGACAAAAGTAATATTTTGAGCTGAGCCCCCGAAAAGGTGGAGCAAGGGGAATCCATTCAGTGTGTCGAAGCTTAATCAGATACTGCTGCCATCATTACCCTACAGACGACTAAAGACCTCAGAAAACAACTGGAAGAAGCAGAGAAAGGTGGGAAATATATGGGAGTGCCTAGATTTAGTGTTTCCTTTCAGAAGTTTAGTTCAGTCCAGCCATGCAGTTTAAGCACAATGTGCTCTAGGACACACAAGATACTCCAAAGGCTAACTGGAAGCTCAGCTGACAGGACCAGACTAGCCTCAGTTCCAGGGTAGGATAAAGTATTGGCATAGCATGCCAACACAAGATGCAACATCATTCCAGCTGCATGAAATAAAACATTAAAAGGACACTTAATGAATTGATACATGAATTGAAACAGTACTTTTCCATCATTACTGAAGCTGTGACGCAGTAAATATGTTCAAGTTCAAAACAGGTAAAAAGCTCTACTAAAAATCTGTCTGCTATTTATCTCTGAGAAGAAAAACACTGCTATTTATAACCATACTGAAAGGTGTTCCAGGAAAAGTTGTCTGTTTAAAGGAATAAATTAGCTTGTTTTGTGCACTCTTCTATCTATGTGTTCACTGCTTCTATCCCCATACCGTTTAATGAATGGCAATAATTCTTCCATCAACTGATAAAGGACAACCTGGTTTTGCTATTATGAGTCTTCAATAATAATGTCCAGCAATAAAATATTGATACCCTTTTCTTTTTATGGAGGAAATTACTAGCAATTTCTAAGATCAGTCCCTTGCTTATTTCAACATGAAAGAGGCCTCACCTTTAGGTAGGAGAGCTAGATGCATAGTTGTAACTATTTTCTGCATTAATAATAAACCTTTTCTAAATTTTCTGTCAATAATTAAGTCAATTTCATTTTTAGCATTCTCACTGTAAAGTTAAATACCTCTGATTTTAAAAATGTAAGTAATTAAATCTTGGAACCAAAAAGAATACTATTATCACAGAATAAACAGATTATCAGCATAGCTGGGAAGATCTTTTTGGGGAGGTTTAAGAGCATCTATGTGGTAACTTAAAATTCAGAGTTAATTTTCTGTTATATAAATTTCTGTGATAAAGTTTTATGTAAATAGTCTTTCACCCAAAGAATTACAAAACATTTGCATGTTTGATGATAAATTAGACAAAGGTTGTATCAATAGTCAGAACTGAAAACCTGATGTAAACCTGATGAAAATTTAACTTGTGACACAAAAACATGAATCATCTGTTTTTAAATAAATAGCTATTTTATTTTTTTAAACCTATTGCACATTTGAGATATCTGGCTTAAAAACTATGAGCTGGAATGAAATTAATATATTCTATTTTCTTTGCTCATCTGTAAAAATTAAAGTGGGGAAATTCAAATCAGATATACTGAAAAAATTCTTTACTGTGAGGGTGGTGAGGCACTGACACAGGTTGCCCAAAGAAGCTGTGGATGTCCCATCCCTGGAGTGCTCAAGATCAAGGTGGATGGGGCTTTGAGCAACCTGGTCTAGTGGAAGATGACCCTGCCCATGGCAGGGGGTTGGAATGAGACAATCTTTGAGGTCCCTTTCAGTTCAGGGCATTCTGAGATTCTACAAAACTAGTACAAGCAAAGAAGCTCTAGCACAACCTTAAGTGCAATCACTCCTACTAGCTTTGAAATCAAGAATTCAATAAATATTTATTATGGCTGATATCAGTATTAGGAAGAATCTTCATCAAAGGATACCTGAACAGCTTCTCCTCATGAGACACACTGAGTACGAGTTCCCAAAATTCATCCTAAGCAGCAACACAGTTAACAAGTGCCAGAAGCATGTTTCCTAAGTACCCTCTAACTATTATCTTGAGAGCATATAAAAAATTAGACTAATCTCTAGTACTTCCCTAATTTATCAGCTACTTTGTAACATTGTTTTTTTGTTTGTTTGGAGTTTTATCTGTTTGGAGGCTTATTTTAGGGTTAGGGGGGAGGTATTTCAAGACCCACCCTCACAGCCACCCAACAACATGCATTCTGAGATCACTGTCAATACAGGACAGTATAAAGTCAATTTTTTGAGAACAGAAGTCTTGATCACTTGGAAGTATGGGCATTTTAGCACAAAGCCAGGAGGCTCTTTTAGCACCTCAAGTAAAAACTTGCCATAAAAGGAGTAAGTGTTCCTTGAAATAGGTTTCATACTACTGAACTAAACAGTAAAAGGGGTGATGAGGTCAGAACAAGCCAGAACACTCAAATTCACCAAGGTAAAATGTTTATAGCAAGAATAACATTAAATACATTGATTACATTAAATACATTAATGAATTAAATAAACAGCCTCTCTCTTCATATATTCTCGTGATCAACATTGCTATACATACCACTGTTTGACATTTGAAAGAGATTGTTCTTCTCAAACTTCTTGAAAACACTTCCTTTTATTTCGACAAACTGCAATTTTTAGAAAGTTAGTTAGTTTTTATTCATAAAAACTGATATAAACAAATAATTATAAAAAAAGATGTTACTTTAAAATATTAATATTTAAAACATATGATACACCAAGACATAGGATTCTGAAACAAATTAGGGTAGTTATATGATAAAGTTGCATACTTACATTATTGGACATCATGATGGTAAGCAGTGATTTATTGTGAGAGTTGAAGGCCACATTAAGGGTTGTTGCTTGAACCATTATAAGAATAGCATGCAGGACTGCATAGGTTAAGGAAGAATATTTGAAATAAATTTTCTGCACAACAGTACTGAAGAGCAATGAACCACAGATTTCCTATTTTGCTTTCGAAATTCAACATGTCCCTGTAAACCAGACTTACAGCAAGACAATACTTACATGTAATATATGCAAGGTGCTTTGCAGCATGTAATAATTATGCTAATTTTTCTTGTTCTAAAAGAACCAATGACATTAGTTGCAAGAAACATCAACACAATCTAAAGAAAAAAAATCTAGGGTAAAGATTCAGAATTGGCCTAAAGATATCAGAGAAAATAGGGAAAAATGGTAAGAAGTCTAAATTCATTACCAAAACTACTGGACTACGGTACCTCTTTATATTCATCGTAAAATTATTTCACACTAAGAACATTTGCATCCTGAATATGCATGAGTATGAATATCCCTTTACTTCAAGAAAATATATTCAAGCTGTATGCATTTAACATTCCGCTAAATAACAAAACCACACTGTCTTCAAGGCCCTGTGAGCCAAAATACTCAAATACAAATCAGAACCAACATTTTCCATGAACAATCCAATTATGATTTTTCATTTTACAATAGGTACACCATCATGAAGAGATTCTTTTTTTTTAAAGCAGGTGGTATTGGCAATCTAACTTTTCAAGTACAGGAACACTGATTAAGGAATACTATCGATTTTTCAAATGTATTAAAATAAAGCAGAGCAATTACTCTGTAATTTAACTTGGAAAATTTTGCAATTTATCAAAGAAAAAGGATACAGACATACAGCACTGCCATGAAGAAGTGAGGAATCACACCTATGTGAGCTCTTTTTCTTTCCTTAGGTTCTGTAGCTGTCCAGTAAAGAGCATCCAAAATATCTTGTCCAAATGAAGAAATCAGACGATCAGCCACCTAAACAAGAACAACTTTACTGCCTTTTACTGCCTACCTTTCTCTCCAACACTTGAATATGCACAGTCAAGAACAGTTAAAAGTAAAAGTACAGCTCAACCTAAAAAAAACTTCACATATTTATCACTTTTGATCTCTTACTTATTCCGTTTTCTCTCTGGATTTCAGAGCAATACTGTTCCTTTTGTATCTTAAGCAGTTTACTTTCCCTTTCAAATGTACTGTCCCCTTTGTAACAGTATTCGGAATAATCATATATTGTTATCTTAGCTGCTTTCTTGAAAGCACTGTACTCAAGTACAGTTCAAACCTCAGCCTTTGATAAAGCAGTATGTATTTTGCATCAAATAATTTAAAAGGTTTTTTTCCCCATCCCTCTGGTTTAATAGGAAAAAATCCCAAGAATAAAAAGTGAATTCCAGATGACAGGGAACATTAGCTTACAGGTACAAAAAACCTGAAATTAGACTTGGCTCTTCTGCTTTATACATACTGAAATAGATACTTAATGCAAATGTCTGCGTAAAGCAGAATTCAAAATTAAAAGTACTATAACACAAAAAAAAGTGATTAAGAAGAACTTGAAAATTTGCCAAAAAGGGAAAATATGTTGAAAAAACAACGAACACCTGGCGTATAATCCAAAGAATATATGCACAAATAGGGAAAAAAAAACCCCTTTAGCAGTAATTCTGAAGATAGAAAACATATGGACAGCATTTTGAACTTGTAATTCAATACCACAGCAAGAAAGGTCACAGGGAGTTCCACCAGTTCCAAACATTTCATCAGCAGCAAACATAAAACTGAAAATCATTATATGGAAGAACATTTTTTCTATCCATAAACTGCAGTTCAGTAATTTTAAAACCAAGCTGCACAGGGCAACAAAACCAGAACTTCAAAAATTAAACCTGGCACATGTCTGGCTAAAAAAAATTAGCTTTCAAAAACATTGCTTACTAATTCAACCAAATTAAAAAAGTTAAAGATGACAAACTGATTACTTAAGAAAGACAAGGAATATTTTCTCTTAGTATTTTTCTGTAGAACAACAATTTTGGACATGCTAAATCAACATGTAGCAATACAGAACCAGGTGCACAGTGTACCTGCAAATACTGATCCTACTAAATAAAAAAATAAGTTCTTGGGACAACACAAACCTAGACTTTTGATAATTTCCTGACTTTTTAAATTAAATAGCTCTCAAGGTAAAGACACCAAAGTGAGGAAAGTCGTACTTATTTCTCACTCTATCTGACTATACTGAATGAAGTTTCCTAAAATATAAAAATGGAATTAAAACAAAATTTTACAGGATGCCTCAAGCAAATGTACAATGTGCTGTGCTCTAAGAGTCACCTCCGAAATAAAATGAACAAAGCCATGAGCTGATGAATTATCATAAATCTGAAGCTCCCAATCCCAACAGTTTGAGAGATATTTACAGTGGCATTGTTTTCGGCTTTTAGATTTTGTAAATTGACAATGTCTGCATTATTTGGTTCCTGCTCATTGTGATGACCCATTGAGTAATTACACCTGGTGTAGTAACACCAGATACAGAAGGCTTAAGAGTTTGGTAAGTTTTTGTTCACAATATTGTGAGGGTTTTAATAGATAAAATAGTGGCTTTGCTTTCCTTTCTATTTAAGCAGTCCTTGGTTCTTTGCTGAAAGGATAGAAAATATTAAAACCCACCACACAATATTGTTGCTTGCTTTTCCAAATATGACTTACCTAAACCCTACATGCCGGCTCCAGGCTCCAGCAGAATTCCATGGTGAGTGCTGTCACCAACGTAACGCACACTGGGGCTTCACAAGGAGCAGGAGCCGGTGGGTCTGAATCTAAAAAAGAAAAGTGTCATTTAAGCCAAATGTGCTGAATGCTCCCCTTAGCCTGTCAGTTGGGAGCATTCAGCACATAATTCTGCATTCCTCATATCTGTCCAGGACAATACTCCCTGGACTTGTCAACAGCCGAAAACATAAGGACATTGTAAACATCTCTGTTCAGTGATTTACTAGACTAAGAAGATCTTCCTTATTTTGAAAACTTGTGACAAAATGTAAAGCGTACTGCTTACAAAAGAGGATATTAAGAATGCTTTAAAAAGAATTGCTTGCATCAGTAGCAAATAAAAGTCACCGAAGTATTCTAAGCAAGCCAATATTCAGACTGTTGAAAGCTGACTATCAACCAAGTCTTTCAGTGGGACACCAAGAACATTTTCTGCTGATATTGCTGCAACCTGTCACAGTAAAAAAGCCCCTTAAAAATATGCACTCTGCTTGGCATGCTGGGTTTCATGAGACACCACGGAAGTTAAATAATGTTTCCAAATTCAAAGTCTAATGTAATTTTTTTAATAACCATGAGTAGTAACAGATTTCCCCCTTTCCTAAAGGAAACAAACTCATGCAGCACTTTTCTTTGTTAGGACACAGTTTTGATTCTGCCAAACATAGCAAAGTAATTCAATTCCTCATTCCAAACAGAATGGCACATGGCTTCCAATTCACAGCAAACTGCAGCATCGCTTCAAATTATGTGGTAAGCACACAAAGCTGAGAAAGTACAGCACTAAGTGATTTGAAATAGTCTTGAAATAAAGAGAAATTGCTAATTTAAGCACATGGATTTATTTAGTAAGTGATAATCTCTCATCTATGTAACTCTATGTGGATGAGTATTTCCCCACCAACTAAAATCCAGATATAGTAACTGCGCCAATTTAATATTTGTACATATTTTTCAGCAAATGTAAAATTAAAGGCAACAAAAACCCTAAGAATAAACAACTGAGGTGGCTTGTATGATATTTATTTCACTTAGTACCACTGTGTTTCTTATGCAGTATTTTCATATTTTATTAGGAAAGAACAAATGCCTTCAGACAAAATATTCAGATTTTGCAGAATGCAACCTTGCTGCAGCAGTCTTCAAACAAAGGTACAACAGATGTTCAAACAAGGATTAATGCATCATTCAGGAATCCCAGAACCCTAGCAAAATAACTTTTGTGTACAAAGCTCTGATTGAGTCCATTTAAGGGGTTGTATTCCTACTATGTCCTATATTTGCAGGATGGAGGTAACACTGTGCCTATGAAAACATTATTTACTTTGTGAACCATTGATCATAGAAGTACAATTAAAAATCTTATACTTTACAGTAATGGCAAAACAGAAACTGTTTTTCTCGACAGAATTTATCTTACCTAACAAAACAGAATTTCCTTTTCTTGTGTCACTACATTCATTCATTCACCTTATAGGCTTGTGTCTGCTAGCCAGGAGTGAGGTAAAGCTGTAACATGTGTCCTTGCATACAATGAAAGCTATATTTCCATAATGTTGAATTAAAACAAATTCCATGTTTTCTATTCTTTTCCTTCTCTGCGCTCTCTTGGGATCTTATCATTATTTCAAATCAACAGTTTCTACTTTTCTTGGCAAGCGAAAACCTCATTCATTACCTTGCATTTCATAAGACACCTCTTTCATTTCCATTTCTCAAGTCTCTTGCTATGAAACTGATTAATAAACTCCACAAATTAGGCATTATGAAACAGTATCTAAAACATCACTGTTCACAAACCTGTCTATTTCACTGCATCTATGCTTATTACCTTAGGTGTGTGCAGATTTGTGAGAATACCAGATGTGCCACACTCTAAGTACAAATACTGGGACACAAAATAGTTTAGTCTGACAAAAGCATACTTCATATTCTGATGCCAACATTCTTACCTCAAGCATGTTATAGATGATGTAGAGCTTTATGACAGACTGTCCCCTTATCAGATGATACATCATAGAGTAGTCAACATAGTGCATCATGAAGTAGCAGATGACCAATATAACTCCTTTGAGCATGTCACATACCTGAGCAGGTTGTAGCAAACGTCTGTCACTGAAATACAAAGGGCAAAAAGTTCCACTAAATGTCATATACCCACAAAATACAGATGTTACTAAGTCAATATGAATTTACAGAAGCTGTTCATCATGGATATATTTTAATGTAGTTTACTGTGCTCCTTCCCTTGCCCTTCACTCCAACACCACGACTGATACACATTTATAGATCAAAATCATGACCAGGATCATAGTCTCTTACTTGCTACATCCCTGTAATTAAAACACTTGTTGAGAGCTCACATTTTTTAATAACTTTCTGCATGCACACCCTTTGGTTTCTAATTTACTTTCCCTCTTCCAGACAATTCTATGATTTTGACTTCCTCAGCTACAGAAATTGTATTCACTATGATCAAAAAGATATGAAGCAGTCATCTTCAATTTCAGTATAGTGAACCAGATGCTGAGGAACAGCTTGTAAATTCTGTATCTTCATTTAGCTCTAAGCTCTGCAGCAGTAAATGCAAACAATTTGACCTCAGAGCTGGAGGTTGATTGTGAACCAAATGCAGAAGTTTTTCATGAGTAACCCAGAAGACTAAAGGAATCATACATCATTTCTTCCTAGTAAAACTACAGGAAGAAAATAGCTTTATTTCAATTGCCACAAAAGTATACATAAGCATAATGAAATTTCAAGGCCATATTCACTTGTCTATTTATTTAGCGTAGTATTAATAGGATGCAAAGCAGTTAAAAAGCCTTTGAATTACTCCAAAAGGTCGAGAATTAGATATAAAAATGGCGGAAATAATTTCTATTAAATGTATTTATTTTTTTAAAGACACTGAAAACATAAGTTAATGTTTCAAAGAAGTTGCAAGCAAATAGCAGAATTCAAGTTATGATTTTTCAGTTTCTGTATTCTTAAATCAGTAGGTCATCCAGTGATTAGGCAATGCTCCCATGAACTGATAACACATTTAGAAAAAAAATTAAGAGTTATTACGTAAAAATGTACAGCATTTGTACAAAATATCCAAACAGTTACTTATGACCTCTGGTGTAGTTCTACAGACCCTGCAGAAAAGTCAAAAATCCCTGCTACTTCACTCATTCTATTTAAATCACAGCTGGAGTGTTATACTTTGGGTTCCTTTGTTATCTTCCATTCAGAAGCAAAATGCCCTGAAAACAACATTCACACATTATATCACTCATGGAACCACAAAGTGACATTCCACAATGGGCAAATAGGTTGTGCTCTTGCTGGGAGTACGAACAAGAAAGTTGTTGATCTGAGAACTCTCAGATTTACAGTATTGCACACTGAACTGAGAGCAACTGCTCCTTTTATATCCTTTTATATACTTTTTACTGCATAAACTGCATTAAAATCAATTACATTCTGAATAAAAGAATTCAACCTGGTCCAGCATACCAGAACTGCTTACAGAGGCTTTCTCCCCCTAAGAGACATTTTCTTGCTTTCAGAGGTACTCAAGTAACAAACAATATTTACAACATATCTTATTTCAGCCTAAGTCCTTGACAAAATGTCTGTGAATTTTCTTCTTTTCTTCAGCCCCCAAACTGAGTTTTAACTGCAAACACCAATTGAAAAAATTAAAGAAAACTGAACATGTACCTTTTGCCTACTGCTTAAAAAGCCTGTGACTGTCCTTGCATGATGCACAAAAAACATGCACCCTCCCCAATCTGTAAAACCACACTTTGAAATTTATTGCCTTATTTAATAACATCTGACTTAAATGATTATAGTTATTAAAATATAATGGTATACACTGAAATGTTTACAAGACTTAAACAAGCCCATGATTATGATTACTGTTCATGAGTAACAGCATATTCCTTTTTCTCCAATCTACTTCCATTTTGGAACTGTATTTCGTAATTTCTGTACAAGTTTCCTGGCCAAAACTCAAACTCTAAAATACAGACTGGGATACAGTGGTAAAGGTACTATTATGTCACAATAGTAATGCCAGGCCTTAGCACATGAAAAAGAGAATCAGAATTTATCACTCAGCAAATCAGCATCTTCATTCTTCCAGCCAACAACAACCTTAACATTAGAGAAGTAGTGAGTACCTGGTAGAGAAAACCTGATGAACAAGAGACACCCAACTTGAAAATCTCATTCATGGTCTTTTTAAAGTTTGTTAAGGTAAGAATTTTAATGACAGGATGGTCTCTTAATGAAATGCAATAGTGAGTAGAATCTGTTTATGAAGCTTCTAAAGCAGTCCAGAAAGATTCTCACAGGAAAATGCTTTGATGTCCCCAAATCAATACAGACTGAAAATATCACATCAAAGATTTTTTGGCTTACAAGTAACATCAAAGATGCTCAACCACCAGTCAGAAGTTGCAGATGTTCTGTACTGATAACTCTATCACTCTTCTGCTTGTGTTCAATTTCATCTGTATGACTACACAAGTAAAACCAACTCATGAGAAGCCAATGTAAATGCACACTGCAACCATCACAGGGGACTACAAATTCTGAGAAGAGACTACATAAAACCAAGAGCACAACTTCTTTCCTAAAGGTGGTCTCAACTATGAAATCTATCTCAGGAGATTAACTGTATGAAGTTGCATAGAAGCTTGCACACAGCATCCTGATAAGATGAAAAGATTTTGAGAATGTGCTATGAACAAACTTGATTATGGCTGAATTTCAATTCAAAAGCTTCCCCTTAAGAGTCAGATCAACGACTCTTGATTGCTGTGCTTTACAGGAATTAAACTTTTGTAGAACAGATTCCATTCAAATTATGTTTTTAGAGAATTTTAGAATCATTTATGTTGGAAAAGACCTTTCAGATAATCAAGTCCACCTGTAAACTTATCAATTCCAAGTCCATCATTACACCAAAGTCTTACATCTTTTAAGTACCTCCAGGAATGGTGATTCTACCATTCCCCTGAGCAGTAGCCTGTTCCATTGCTTTACAATCATTCTGGTGAATAAATTTTTCCAAACACCCAATCTAAACCTCCTCTCACAACTAGAAGTTCTTGTCCTACCTCTCAAGGTGACTTGGATTTAGTTTCTCAGTAGTTTGTCTGTATGTCTAGGAAAAAAACTGCAATAAATAATATTTTTTCAGACATTTTAATTAAAAATACAGTCTATTAATGTTCTGGTTGAAGTTCTACACAACTTCTTGTGCTTCTCATCCACATGGAGAAGCAGAACCAACAAATGCTGTGACAACTTCAGAACAAGTGTCCTGGTTTGGGCTGGGACAGAGTACCTTTTATTTTTGGTAGCTGGTTTTTCAGATTTAGTGTAGGAATGCTGATAAGACACTGAATGTTCTGGTTGTTGCTAGGAAGTGCTTACTGTGAGTCAAGGATTTTTCAGTGGCTCTTGCTCTGCTAGTGAGGAGCTGAACAGAAAGCTGACACAAAGTAGCCAGGACAGGATGCCCCAAACTGGCCAAAGGGACATTCCACACCAAAGACCATCACACCCAGTATATAAACTGGGGGAGTTACCCAGAATGGGGTTTATCACTGTTCAGGGACTGTCTGGGTACCAGGCAGCAGCTGGTGGATAACTCTGTCACTTGTTTCTCTTAAAAGGTTTCTCTTAGGCTCTCTCCTTCTCATTACTATTATCATATTTAGTAGTATTATTATTAGCATATTTTGCTTCAATTATTAAATGGTTCTTATCTCGACCCATGAGCTTTACCTTAACTTTCCAATCCCCTTCCCCGTGGTTAGAAGGTGGAAGGAGTGAGTGAGTGGCTGCATGGTACTTAGTTGAAAGCTAGGACTAAACCACAACATCTTAGTCAAAAAAATATCATCAGAGTTTCAATTTCCTTAGTTTGATGACAGAGGAGCTGCCAGCATCTCAACCCTCTACTCAGCATAAGGGATTACTGCAAAGATTGACTACAGAGAACTGTTTTCCAGAAAGAGTAAGAAGATCCTGGCATTTAAAATTTATTCTAGTGTTCTTTCATTGTACATTAGGAAAGATCCTTTCATATTGATTAAACAAATAATCTAGAGTGTACCACTAACATGTTTCCAATTGAGAGAAATTAAACATGTTTACTCCATAAATCTATAGAAGCATTTTTATTGTAGCAGAATCATCCCACTCTGGTTAGTAACATTTAAAGAAGGATTTTACAGTGTGATTCTCAATACAATATAGAAAAAAGACAATTATTTCCTACAAATACAAGGAAATCAAGTAAACAGATTAAGTCTAATGATTTGTCACCTTTTGGTGAATATGCAGAACTGACTGCAAAGCCTACAGTAATGAAATTATATAGTCAGTGTTCAGTGAGAGCTGTGCATTGCAGTTTTAGTATACAATTAAGCACAGGGGTTCCATCTGTATCTGTCACAAATCATTCCTATTCTTTGCATTAAGCTGTTTAATACATATAAACACACACAGCCTGATGCGATTTCATGCCTGTCATACCATCCCAGCATTCTGTATTCATTCTTCTCAATATATGATTTTACTTATTGTCTTCAGTAACTACTAAATACCAACACTGAAAAGTACTTTCAGGACATCTTAAGCACTAACTAATCAGATCTTGTGATTAATATGACATACAAACTCATACTGCTGTAGTCATGCACATCATGAGTACCACGGAATCTCAAAGAAACAAAATTAAAAAGCTAACATTGGCCAAGGTATGACAACTACAAAAAGGCCAAAAAACAAACACGAAAAACAGCATAGTGCTTTGTAATTTCAATACCTCACTTGAAAGTAGGGACCCAAGTTTTAAGAACTGACATTAGTGAGCTGATGTGATAAGTCAGAGTGTGATACTGTACAACTTTAGAAACCACTGAATGGAGATATGAGAAGCTGAAAGAGCTTAGCTCATTTCCAAACACTTCATATTTTTACAGCTGTGCATGAAGTATAACAGAATACAGAGAGGAAGATTTCACATGAAAATTACATATGGGTCTTTTTTCTCATGATAAAATGAGAACAATAATTAAAGAGCACTACAATGACAATGTCAATCATTCTGGTAGCAAGTAACAGAACAGCGGGCAGTAGAATTTTTCTGTGGAAAGCAGTCAGTCTTTTCCTTCAAAGCTATCCCAGGCATACAGTGATGCTGCACAAATGAGTTAAATATTAACACTTGCCTGGATTTAATGAATTCTGGTCTCGAAAGACAGTATCATGAGAGCCTTTGTCCAAGATGTAGTTCCCCTCATACCCCACCAGATTCCAGAAATAATGTTACATGGTTTCAAAATTCAGCTGAATATAATTTACTTCACAATTTTCACACCTCAGATCAGTAAATAAAAGGATCCAGAGCATCTGGACTGTCTTTCAAATGCACCTTATTATGATACATGATTTACATCTTTTCACCTAATTATTTTCTGCCATTATTTGAGCAACCTGTTTTATTGGAAGGTGTCCCTGTCCATGGCAGGGGGACTGGAACTGGTGATCTTTAAGGTCCCTTCCAGCCCAAACCATTCAATGATTCTATGATTATTCCATTACCACTTCAAATATTTTTTGCTATAAGTCATGTCTCTCAGAATCTCTTTACAAAATTTTGCAAGTGGTTTCATTATGCTAAGTCTAAAGTTCCCACATTAGCTGTACAGCCTAGACTGTCATGGAATCAAATTTTAAAACTTCTTCAAACAGCCAAGTACCTTAATACTAAAGAGTAAGACTTTTTCATTCTTTCTATTTTTCCACTATGTAAAAATCTTATATTGCTTTACTAACACTGAATACACCAAAATGTTCAAACATGAGATGATTCTTCAACCTGCATGAATTTGGTGAAAATCCAAGCATTCCAGAGAAACTCTCTTGCACTGTAATGTAACCAGCATATTATGACAATACAGAAAAAAAACACACAGAGACTTCACCATCCTACAGCATGTACTTAACAAGATATTCAAACTTCTCAGCCTTTGGGTATATTTATCATTACATCTACTAATTGACTGAAAATCTCCACTGAAACAAATCCTTACTTCTCAAAATACCGTAAACACAGAAATCCATACTTAAGGGGACACACAAGCTTATTACTCATTTTAACATACAGTGATGTGCAAGCCATACTACCATACCTCCCTATTCCACCACAGCACACTTCTGTTTCAGCCCAGTCAATTGTTAAAAAAGCAGAAATCTGCCACGCTCAATGCTTATCCCACAGTATTTAAAGCACTTGAAAGTCAAACCATGGCAAAATTTCCACAATGCACTGACTGACATCAACCAGGAAATAAGCAAATCAGTCTGCTACAGAAAAAATCTACTTTATACAACACAATAAAAATCACGGTTTAATACTCATGCTTCAATATTTTTAATTTATGGTTTGTATACCATGAGACAAATTTATGAAGTGTAAATCCAAGTCTTTCCTCTGTTTTTCCAAGAAAACCATTGGATCAGTCTATGTCCTCTCCCTTTGGAAAGCTAAAAGCAAGCAAATTGCCTTATAAATAGTTAGAATTACTTTGCTATTCTATAGAATTAAAATACTATCAAATTGAAATGTTACCAAATATCCTGGCTACCACCAAACTTGGATAAATCTTAGGGAAAACAGTATTTTTTTTTTCAAGGTGACTTGTGACACTTGTAAAAAAATCCACTGTTACAAAATTAAGTCAAACTTATATCACAATCTACATACAACCCCTACCCAATGAAGAAAAATCTGGTGTGAAAACCAGTGCTCATCATAAGTAAACTCCTTAAATAAGTGTAAATTTAAGGAACTGGTTACCTGTCTGTAATTTTCAAAGTATTTCTATTTACCATCACACACAGAATGCCACGAGCCACGTTTTATACAGTAGTGTGAGTTCTGTCTCCATCTACTGGTTGAAAAGCATTAGGTTCCATCACCCATATGGGCTATTACTACACAGATGGTCACACTACTGATCCTTAATGTTTGCTACTGAACAGCATGATGGATTTCACAGTACTTTCTCTAATTTATTAAAGAGGCAAACCAACTCAAGGCTTTCCAAGTATTGGTATCCACCCCAAACTCATTTTTGCTCCAACAGCTGTACAAATGAAGCTACTCAGCATCGAGTAGAGCATTATTAAAAATAAATAATTAATTTATTTAGTTTACCAATATATGTCTTCAATATGTTCAAAATCACAAGTAGCTACTGTATAAGATTGCTTAACCAAGTGATTTCCAAGAAAACCAAGATTGTGCGTTAGGTATTTTAATAACACTTACTGAATTTAAAGCAGTTAAACCACTGGGAACATGAAATGCCACTTGGACAAAGAGAAATTTGTTTTTGCTGTATAAAGAAGTCTAAAAAAAAAGTCTTACTATAGTTGTTTCTGGTATGCTTTTCAGCAACTGACACTACAAAATGAACAATGCTTTCACTACATTGTGTAATCTGCAGACAAGTACACTTGTCTGAGTACCTAGTTACTTTGGCATCCAACCCATATGTACCCTGAATTTATTATTTTAAACTTAACTGCAGACTATCACATGATGTCATATGATTCTTTATTTCTGTCTTCCAGGCTTCCTGCTGCTCCTCTGTTCTTCACTAGTCTGATTACACATTCTAATCATCTTTTAGAGTTGCTGGTGTTTTGATTGTTCTATTAGATTTTTTTTAATGAACAAGCATTCAAGACTTTTTCTTGTTTATCGATACAATTCACTGTATCTTAATTGGTTCCTTTAGTTTAGATTTAGTCTCATGCAAATAATTAAGATTACTCTAAACAATTACTCCTATGAAATCAACACATACAAAATTTCCAATACTGATGTCATATATACAGTAATTTAAAGATATGAATACACTGTCACTGCAAAAAAGTTTTAGATGCATATTTTCATCTTAATAACATACACATATATTTTCAAGCTTTTATAAGAGTAATGTTTCCATAAATGTTGACACTTATAAAAAATCCTTTTTATTTGGGTTATTGTTCAGATAATAATGCACTGAAGAAGTCTTTTAGCATGGTACAAGTTTATACATGTATTTTACAGTAAACCTCTTCTAACTGTATTATTTATTCAATGCTAATATTTTCAAACAGGCAACCACTGAGGTTTATAATAATGTATTTCAGTTATAGATATGGTGATCTAGTTAAAAGTTTTGCTTAGGTATCTTTTCTTTCTCCATTTTACATCAAAGATATTCACATGGAAACTGAACAATGGAGTTTTATTTTATGTGTAGTTTTTACCAAACTCTCAATTCTTCAATATATCCTTCATTAATGAACTGTGGTGTCAAATTTCTAATTTTACATGAAGCACCGGCAAAAATTATTACATTAACACATAAAGGGATCTTTTGCTGTTAGCATAAGTAAAGATGTCAGGAAAATAAAATCCAAGCCAAGTTGTCAGAAGGGTATACTTGCCCACATAAGTACACACTAAAATTTTTTAAAATGGACTGTGATCTATTAAATATTTTCCTACAATTATGCTCATGTTTACCTTCAAGAAAAAAAGCTATCTTGAGCAAATCTAATTTCTAGTAGTTTGAGATTTTAAGAGAATTTTTAACTACACCTTACAGTATGCAGGACTTCACTGATGTAAAACTGTGATTATACAAACTGATAAGAAAAATATGTCCCAATGAAGAATTCTAAGAAACTGAGCACCAAGCTTGCCAAGATTAGGTGGCATTGCATTTCTCAAACAATAAAAAGCCTCTACATGCACACAATACAGCACGAGACCATGCTAAGAATGAAACAAAACTAACCTTGCTGTTAGGCCCCGATGAGAGCTGTCTCAAAAAAGAAATTAAAAAAAAAAAAAACAAAAACGATGTTTCAAATAAGTGACAACTAGAATAAGCTTTCATTAAGCTTTTATTTTTTAGGCAACAGAATCAAATATAACTGAAGACAGTAAACTAACATGTGCTAAAGTGCTGTATTTTATTATGAATACAATTATCTGTAAGTCTAATATTAAGATACCTGGCAATGAACTTTCTGAACTCCCTAAGACTGAGGTTAAGTATTACAAAAAAAACCTGCTTTAAGTACACGCAAAAATATAGGTATGAACCGGACTGAAGCAGTACTTAGAAGAAACCTCAAAAAGCTTAAGGCACTATAAACTGAAGTACAGCAGGGGCTATAGTTTTTTGAAGATATCCTTTTTTAAACTGGGCCAAATTGATCCACAGGCACTCTATGTGAAAAATGTTTTAAATCTAAGATAACAATTTACTTCCACAATGATGTAACGCTATGTAAGAAAATACACCTACTACAAATAGCACTGATTCAATTTCATTTGTTTATTATTAAACCTAAGTGTCAGTTTCTCCTTTGAGGTATGTTGGTTAATTTAGCTACACTATTCATTTGTAACCAGACTTTTTACTGATTACATGTAGATGTGTGAATTTGGCTGACAGCACAGAAGGAAAAAGAAAATCAGGATTTACTCACCAAGGAGGAATCCCTGTGACACCACATTCCATCCTATAAAGGAAGTGAAAGTGCTCTTCCCTTCGGTCTGATTTACAAGAAAGAAAGAAAGAGAAGGTTGTAATGTTGCTACACTATGCACTGTTATGGGAAGGAGAAAGGAGCACTTGATCTGAGAGTATACTACAGAAAATAATGAATGCATCTTCCTTTTTTTGGTTGGCAGAAAGCTACACATTTTGGTGGGCAGATGCATAATTTCCTCAATGAACTTCAGGTGATAAAAGGAAGTTCATGGATTTCATAGCTAATTCCTCAGCAAAAAAAGGCTTGGAAATAAGTGTGCAATAGAGGTTCAAATTTATTTAATAGGCTGATAATATGAAGAAATAAATAATATCCATAAGAAGAATGTCCGTGTACTTATTTGTTTTATTCTTTCAGATATGCTTTCTTTCTACAGTTTCTTTCTTGGAATAATGCTATCCTATTTATTTCCTATTGGAAAACATGAATCTGTGAATTCACAGGAGATCAATGGTAATTTTGAGAGGTACATACAATATAGCTGAAGTTATTGATGTTATTGCTGACAGGACCTACATTCACTTATTTCAGAGAGCAGAATAAAAGAAAGATACAGAACATGTATTTATAATCTATCTATATCTACTTCCACATGGAAGAATTCACAGATTCACAGAATATTCTGAGTTGGAAGGGACCCAAAAGGACCATTAAGTCCAACTGGTAAGTAAATGGCCTGTGCAGGGATTGGACCCACACCCTTGGTGTCATTAGCACCCTGCTCTAGTTCCTGCTGGGATTCAGCTCCAGTGTGAGGCACTGCAGGTGCTGGGGTATGTGAGGGGTAGGTGGGTGCTGCTCACACAAAGCAGAATCTCGTTGGGCTTCCACCATCCAGGTGCTGCCTTCAACCCTTGGGAAGAGCCCAAAAGTCCTGGATGCACCCCCAGCAGTGGGGAATGGGGAACCCCTGCAGATGAGGTGTGTGTGGCAGGTGTCTTGTAAAAGTTTTGTCAATCTATCTTTACATGTAAAAAAACCCATAATCTTCTACTGTATTTTCTTGAGAAAACTAGATTTTGGAGAAAAGAACCTCACAAATCCTTTCTTGCTTTGTGGAGATAATGTAAAATGCCTTTAAACGTAATGAAATTGGGAGTCTTATCAAGAGCTCCACTAATGTGCAATTTTGGTTTTCATATTACAATGTTTTATAAATAATACAGAAGAACTCTTCCACATTCTCTTCCACATTATTGGTATACAACATATTTTCAAGAAAAAGAATAAGTTAGCTCTATGAAAGAGCTTCAAAAAAAAGGCAGCAATATTAATCTACCCAGACTCTCTGGGTCTGAGGTATTGATAAAAAAACTATCAGAATTGTAAAATGAAACCCTGCCTTTAAACCTTGGGTAGAGTTAGTTTTAGGAACCTGTCACCAAGGACTCTAATTCAAACAGAACTGCACCAAGTCCACTTTTCTACCTTGGCACATACTTTGCTGGAACAACAAACCTTTTATGCTGGCAAAGAATATTTTAATAAAGTGAGAATAGTCTACAAGATTCAAAGAGAATAATTTAGGAAAGTTCTTTTCTTGTCTCAAAAGAAAATACAGTAGAGCTGATTTTTTGTAATTTTAGAAGATGTAATCTAATTTTAGGAATTGTGTCTGTTAATTTTTTTAAAAGCACCCTGCCACTTACAAAGCATAGACGTAATGAAGTCGCATCTGCCAAAACTACCACCGTGCAATGATTCAGCCTTTGCCAGTTTGATCTCAGTAATTAAACAAAGCATTTTAGTTCACTCAATGTTAAAATCTTGGATTCTTCCGACTGAAGCTCTTGAAGTTTTAAAAAAATTGCTTTGTCAACACCAATATAGCTCTGACAAAAACACAGAAATAAATTTGCTCAAAAGAAAAGATCAAGTGACAAGGAAGAATGACAGAAGTCCAATTGAAGTGCCTACACTGTCTAGGCAGAAACAGGAAACTATTTTCTTTAAGATACATTACTCTTTGTTTCCTTTCAGAACTCTGAAAAATTAAATATTACAACATGTGGAAGAGGCTATAAACCACTTCCCCTATATTTAAGCACTTTGCATAACATACCATAGGCATAATATACCATAGCCCATTTATACAGAATGCAATTTCATTGTTCTAAAAAAATAATGGGTAATATAATCTTTCTCTACACTGAAAAAGGAAGATAGAATTATGAGGAAATAAACTGAAGAGTAAACTGGAAGGAAAACAGAACACTCACTGCTCAATTACTTCACTGAGATGTTGAGAAAAAAGTCAAGATGAAGGGAGGAGCACTTTTATTTACCACACAGAATGGAATATGATGTGGCAGGTTCAAGTAACAACTAGTCAACATTTATTTGATATTTGCAAGAAAGAGCAAACTAAAAGATAAACAGCCACCTGCTTTGTAAGTACCTTTTTTAATTACAAATGCATTTTGCCTATTCAACTCTGTTTTGTTACAAATTCATAAAAATGTATTTCCTGAGCTGGAAGAAAATCACAAATATCTTTTGCTGTAACAAATAAAATCAGTATAACTACAAAAAACAAGAAAACCCCAAAAAGTTCAAAGCGCAGGTTTTGAATACTTGGAAATAAGAACCATAACCTCTAAAGAAGTTCTATTACATATTATAGACATGAGTGCTAAAACTTGCAGTAAAAAGCCACCAACTTTAGAACATGAATGAATTAGACGAAGTCTGAGGTACTGAACACGTAGAGATTCTAATGAAATAAATTCCAAACACATTGGAGGAAGTTGTCACGAAATAAATTGCTTCAGGAGTTGTTACAGAAACAAAGACTTCTTCACTCAAGATAATCTCAGTTTCACAGCACCGCACCGGATAACACTTTAACAGAGTCAAATTCCATAGATTAAACCAGCTTCTATTGTGCCTTATACACAAAATACTGTCAAGCAAGCAGACTAAATATTAGCACTGCAGGTGCATGTATGCATATATACACATATCACATACATGTGACTGCATATGGTGCTTCAAATGCCACTTTCATCAACATATTCAACAATAAACCAGCAATTTGTCTTTGATATCTTTAATTGTAATTTCAGAAGAGCAGAAAAATTGATTTGCCAAAAGCAAAGCTGAGTTTATAAACGAGGAAGAACATTTTTAAAAAGAAAAAAAATGATACGTTGAACTCAATTACATTTACCTGAATTTAGTAATAGTACCCATATAGATATCCACAAATAGGCACATTTGTCATCAGGCTAAAACCAAATAACTGTCATTTTTACACAGCTAAGAAAACTCTAGACCTAATGAGTCTGAGGCTCAGTTCAAAATTAACAGCACAATAAAACATTAGAGACTGCCATCTAGTGCCTATGCTTAACATTACCAAATACAAACATTTCAGCTTTAGACTGTATTTTAAAATATTCATTTTTTGCAACTAGACAAGCATTTGCTGTAATCAGAACATACATTTCTAAACTATGCATCTGAAAGACCTTCACATATAAAAGACAATACTGATAATGCAAATATAAACAACTTGATTAAAAAAAAAATAGATCAGTAACCATAAATCAACTTCAAGTTTTGGAAAATTCAGAATAAAGATCCTGAAGTCTTTATTTTGTCAAGCAAAAAAGACAACATCAATACAAGTGTTCCTTTTATTTTAGACTACACTTAAGGCTTACACAACCAACTTTACAATGAAGTAGCAGATTTTATGAAGGAAATTAATTCTATCTAATTTTTGATGCCTATGCCAGAAGGGCAATCTAAAAATGTTATGTATTAGCAACTTCTTAGTATTGATATGAACAGAAAATCAAGGCATTAAGATCTAAAATTACTTAATATTCTGACTGGTTTTCCTCTCTATGTTTCAGTCCCTAGGATTCCTCAGAGGAAAGAAAAGAACACATTTTATTCAGGGATCTTTTCAGCAAAGTTTTCCATGAAAATAAGGAAAGCTTTTACTGTTAAAAACCAAACAAATTGTTTCAATATCAAAGAGTCTATCAAAAGACATGAGCCAAATCTAAGAAATTTAAAAAAAAATGTTCAAATAGATGTAAGATAAAAGAACAAAACTATAAGGTAATGTTACACCTCTGTCCTTCACTAACCTGAATAACCTAAGTAGTGCTGTTATCAAACTGTTGTGTCTGAAGGAAGCAACAATGACAGTTGGTGACTGCTGGTAAAGCTTAAAGGTCCCACACACACCTTTACTTTGGCTAATTTAGACTGAGACTTCTATTTTACAGTGGAAGAAGTCACTAATAGTTCAAATGGCACTGAAAGGCCATAAAATGAAGCACACACATAAACAATGAAATATTATTAAGGGTATCGACACCTTTCTCTTGAATCAACTTACCGTAAGCCATAGCAAGGCAAAGTGATGAACCGGAACATTGCCAGAAAAACTCTCAAAGGAAGCAGGGTGAACACATACAGAAAAGCATCCAGGCACAAAAAGATTCCAAAAAACATCAACTAAATTACAAAAATAAAACAGAAGTATGTTAGTAATTTATCAAATTTACAAAAAGTTTATAAATAATTATGTTAGGAAAAATAGATTTACATAAGACTAACCAAATAAGCACAATATTCTCACTTGTTTAATCAGCTGAACTGTAAAAAAACTAACATGCTATGCATTTGAAGTCTATTCAGCAAAAATTCTGCACCACAAGGTCCAAGCAGTGAAGGCTTTTGTAGACTTTCACAACTCACTGAACTTAGCCTTTATTTAATATATAAACTGCAGTTGAATATAACTGTAGCTCATTTTCCAATGGTGACTTTCCTGTAAGGTTACCAATTCATGTTTTAACCTTAGCAGAAAAAACCCATAGAGCTGTGCATAAATGTGCACAGCCATGTTCTGCCTACCTCCTTTTTCAACATTATTTCCTTCTCCAAAAAGCTTTCTATTACCTTGTAAATTTTCTATTGTGCAGCTAATTACAGCTGTGGTAGATTTCCTTCAAAGAATAACCACCTTTTTCATAAAAATAATAGAAAATATGAAGAGGTAAACTTCCACTTACCCTCAGTTTAAATGTTTTATCCTTAATTTACACAAACATTAAAGCCATTCATTGTGGCTACAAGCCAAGCAACTCTGTGATAATTAAACCAGACATAAACACTACAATTCCAAAGCTTTATATACCAGACCCTCCCCATATGACATTCCTTCTTTATCTGCCCTTTAAAAGATTGTGTTCTGTCTAAATGGAAGTCTAGAAATATGCTTTTATGCTTCTGTCAGACCATGAGCTAGTATTTTTTCCTGTGAGCATAACCCCATAGAAGCCAGTTTAACTGGCTACACAATTACAACTAGCAACATCAAAGCAGACCTAGATATCCATGTCAGATATGCACTTACATGTGAAAGTTGTATGTACAGCTGATGGGAAGATACTGGGGTGGGGGTGTAAAACAAAGTAAAAGTAAATTACTTTTATCTCTCACAATCCCTTTGCCTTTCAAAGTACCTTCTTTGTTAGCTTGTGCAACAGCCAGTTCCACATCCAGTGAGCACTCTTACACCTCATACACCCTTGTAACTCCAAAAGCAATCCTACAGACTGCACTCCAGAACAACTATCCACAAGCCACATAGGACAACTGACTCAGGCACAACAGCACTGCCATCATCCCTGAATTTTTACTTTCCTTTATAATATTATTTCAACCAATTCTACAGTGGTAGAATACTTCAACACCATCATGATGTTAAGGTCTCCTTCCTGATATTTACTCATTCACCTCTAGTACCATTTTCTAAAATTTCAGCACTTTGAGTTACTATTCAAGTTATCAGGAGCAGTGGCTACATGAACTGTGGATAAATTTATCCACTGCCTTAATATGTCATTAAGCTACCTATTTCTTTTAAAATAACATTTAAACTAGGTGTGGAATATTCAAGCACTGAAGATAACTGGAACTGAACACTTAGTATTTTTAAACTCCTTAATCCAAATAAAACAGAAAGATAGCCTGTCATTTTGCTTGTGTTCTTTGAGGACACCTTTATGCTCTCAAAAACAACACTACTTTTTCTTTTAGATTTAGACAGACTTTTCCACCTGAGTGCAGTGATGGTTTTTTGATGGTTTTTCACATTCTATAAGCTTGTATTAATATTTGCAGTTATTGTTTATTGTCCTCATTTTCCCAATGTTTTTACTACATGCACCTGATGAAATATAATCAGTGCTGAACCTTCTACTGCTTTCTGTAAACATTATTTTTGCTGCTCCATTCCAGATATTAAGGAACTAACAGAAAAGCCTACAGAGCTTTTCCATCATCATAACTATAATTTAACAGAGAAGTAGAAAGTTTAGTTTTGAGATCAACTGAAAACTGTTCCCTTAAGATGGCAGAAACAGAGACCACCAGACCACCGTATTTAGTATAAGTAACCTAGTGCAATGATAAGTTCCCACTGAAACTGCACAAAATGCTCGAGTGGAAGTAGTGCTTACATGGTAAATTGTCTTGCTTCTCTAAATAAAAAAGGGGTACTCAGAACAACAACAAAAATACTACCCTTTGAACATTACACCTCTCTCTAAAACTATGGATGTTAATTAAGTACTTATTAAGTAATATCTCCTGAGATTAAGCTTTAATAAATTTACTCCAATTTATTCTCACTCTGCCTGATTATAGTTTTCATTATTATTCTGCAATTATACTATAAGGTAGTAAACAAAACAAGCCATCAAGAAAATTCTTCTCTCCCTTTACTAGCATCTCACATGCTTTATTTCAAGTAAGCAGATTTTTATATCATGTTTGCAAGTGGTTTCTACAACAGATGATGATCAGTACACTATTTAGTTGACTTCTAGGTGCTCAATTTGATACAGTTAGTATGTATACTTACTTACATGGACTAAGCCAATGCAAATAACTAAAAAATCATTTAATAAAAAATTATTTCATAATCTCTCAAAACATAACTATCATTTTTTAAAATCTCTTTATTATTTGGTTTCATAATATTTCATATTCAAAGCAGAGACTGAAGTTTGATTTACCATGCAAAACCCATCAGTTGCACCACTTACAGCATTAATCTTATTTATAAAAAGACTGCTGGATATTACATGTTCTTACACACTGAAAGTTTTATTGAAAAGCTATGGTGAGGATCCTTGGAGCCTTGGAGCCAGCATGTAATAATCTACATAATTAAAATGGAGATGACGTAGAAATACTGTATCATTCAACTGAGTCTCTACCGTAAGCAGAATAGGTAAATACTGAGCATGCGAAGACACCATCCCTGGAAATGTTCAAAGCCTCCAACCCCGAACAACCTGTTGTAGGTTACACAGCTTTAAGCAAGGGCATAGACTACTCCACGGGTCCATCCCAATCTCATTCCTTCTGTGATTTTCTGCAGTAACTGACTGGGAGTTTAGTTTGGTAAGGCCTCATCACGGCTGACGGATTAATTTAATGATACTGAAGCAGGAACATGAGCACTACTGATCAAGGGACTCCTAACCACCCGTCCTCCTCCCTCTTCTACTGTTCTTTCATCTTTAGTTATAAAGCTCCCCTTCTGTCCTCATGTAGACTCTGGATTCTCAAGAATATTGAGCAAATCAGCTCACTATTCTAGCACAGAGCAAACAGAGCAGGGAAAGTATAACATTCACTGCCGAATTATGAGTGGATTTAACTCCTGGAATGGTCCAACAAGCACCACAGCTCATGCAAAATAGGCAGTATGCATAAAGCAGGAGACTGAAGTGGGAGGAAGAGCAAAACAAGCTTCTTCCTTCAGTCTAAACGAAAATGATTTAGCCCTGTGTAACTTCATCCCTAGAGATTTTGGCAATTTTAGCAGTATTAATTTTAATGTAATCATTACACTGCAGCCTAGCCAAACCTCATTACCGATGTTGCCTTACTCATCATTCCTGAGTGTACTGCTGCTGCCACTGCCTCCCAAATCAACATGGTTAAGCCAGAACAAAACTGGCTCACTGCATGGCCAGAATGATATCTAAGCTGACATAAAGGAGGTGGCAAGAATCCCTCAGGAAGGGCCTGACACTGAGACAGAGAGAGGAAATGTGGTAAACAGTGGCAAAAAGCAAAATAAAAGACTAGGAAAATTAAGTCAAAAACCTTAGAAAAACTCATCTGTCACCACATTTTTCTAAACCTTCCCATCCTCATAGAATTTTACATTGAAAAAAACCCAAACTTTTTTAAATGTAAAATTACATTTTGCTGTAAAAAGTTGTCTTTTGCTTGGTTACTCCTTTAAAGATCAGTGACATCTTTATATTTGAATTAATTTGTCATCATCTGTATTTGTTTGTCTCTACTAATAACAAGAGTTGCCAGCAGCAACAAGCAAACAGGCAAAATACCCCTGAAACAAAAATGTTTAAGTTACTAACATTGAAAAATAATTATGATACAGATCTACATCTTGTTTTTGTAGTTAAAGTGATTTAAAACTAAATAGTTCTTTAAATAATTTAATTCAACAGATCTCATCTCTAAATTGAATCAAATGTTAAAGCATACTTCACCTTTTCCAGTTCTTTTGGTATCCGCATGCATGTGTACACCCTCTCTCGCCGCTCTGTGTATTTTGCTTCATTGTGTTCAAGGAAATAACCTCTTGTTAGCTCAGCACTGATGAATCTCAGCAACGAAAGATCTACTCAGAAACACACATAAGCAGAAGACACTTCAGGCATGACCTCCACAGGGTGAGAAGCTGCTATACTTTTGTTACTTATTACTTGCTACATGTTTCACTTACATGGCCTCTATTCCAGAAGGTTTCTGCTGATGTTTAAATAACTTTCCACGGAAGGAGTTACAGGAGATCCAAGCTCTCCCATTCATTCCCCTGCTGCCTCCCAACGAACAAGCTACTTTTCCCAGGCAGACATCCCACTTCCACAACAAATTACTCAAAGCCGCCACACAAAATGCAACATGCTGAGTGAATCTAACACTTAATGTATTATCAGAACTCCTAAATTTACTAAACCCTATATTTGACTTATTAAAAGCTATTTTCTCTCTCAGCAACATTAGCGACTTGTTCTTTAAAATAAAGAATAGCTTTCTGCAACAGCAAAACATTCACAGATACACAATCCCAAGTGATTCAGTGCACAAACAGCACAAACACACTGAACTTTGGTGATCACGTCTTTCACAACCAAAAAGCCATCAAGCACAAACAGCTCTCCTATGCTTTAATGGCTGTAGGTAAATAACCTGAAGGCTGACTGGCCTGTGTTTAAGCAGCTCATATGGCTTCTAAAAAAGACTTTGCACAGAGTAGCCTTACAGAATTAATACCATAAGAAATTATAATTGTGAAATTCAGGCTGTCAGCACAAGAAGGTTGAACTCAGGCTTCAGCACTCACTGACGAGGTCTGACATTACCACCTCCTTGTAACACTTCAGAAGTGACAGAACACTACAATGAAGTTCAACATATCTCTGGTTACCAGCATTTAAAAACAGAAACTCTCAGTGTTCACACAACACCCAGAAGATGAAAATCACTTGTCTAGACAAACAGATAAAAAGCTACAGACACTTACTATGATACAAGAACATGCTCACAAACAGTAAATTCAAATTTCAGCTGAAGTCTTGGGGACTAGAGGAGGTAGAAGCAACCTTTCACGGTAGAATGCTCTGCATTTTTCAGGGCAGGAAGAGGCTGTATATACATTCTTAGCAAAACAACTTATGTAGCAGATGTTAAGAGGGGAATGCAAGTATTGACACCCTACATGAAGAATTCACCCAAAATTGTCTGAGACAATGCCTTCTTAATATTCATCACACTGAAGATGAACGCTTTCACAGCTGCCAGAAGATTATGAAGAGTTTTAAATTAAAGAAGGAATCAGCTCAAGTAGAAGTACAAAAGAAGCAAAAGAGGGTGTGCTTACAGCCTGCATTACCTTGGGTGGGAGGTGTGATTAGAACTTGGGGAGATTACAGGCACTTTGTAGTTTGTGGTGGTGCATTAATATTCTCTGTATGTCTGGTATTGTGGTTTATATCATGTTGCTGATATCACAGCTATAAAACTCACTAACTACCCGTTAATTATGTATTGTTAATAAATCATGACTTCCTTTAAACAATGAGAACTGAACCATTTTCCCATGTATGAGCTTGTCACTGGATAGTGATTTTGATGATCTGTGTATTACTGATCCACTTTTACTAAGTAAGCCAAAACTACTCAAAGCCTTAAAGGCACTTATTTAAAAAAAAAACCCAACAAATCAACATGCTGCTTAATGAGTAGTAATAAACTAATATTTACATATAAAGTTTCAATCAAAGTTCATCCTGTGAAATCACTGCTCAGACCTCTTGTAAACTTGTTTTCTGGAGTCTTCCTTTGTAACAAGAACAACTTTTTTGGTTATGCCAATTCTTCAGCGTTTAAAAACTTGAAAGTAAAAACAGATATGTATAAGCACACCAAGTAATTACTCTGTTAACTGCCCAGGTGTATTTTTTTCCACCTCAAATAACCAACCTTCTCTAACTTAAAGATAAAGCAATTTCAAACAACTGAAGTTTCCTGCACACTAAATACATGCATATAGGCAAGTACCACAGAGTAACCTGAGTCCCTGCCAACTTCAGATATTCTAATATTTTAGCTAATGAGCTATTTGTTTCCACCCCTTCTTACCTCACACCAAGTATTTTAGGGGCCTATAGCTGAAAACCAAATGATTTTATGTTTTCAACACCTTAGACTTTCATGCCCTAGATATTGACTGATAATCAGTCCTTGTAACTGAGGCTGATCAGCACATAAGCTCCAGAGTGTGACTGCAAAATCATCTCTCCAGTGACAGGGGATGCACTGGAGCACACAGTCACTCAGCCACCTCCCTTCTGAGCGCTTATTGCCACCGAGCACCAGCCTCAGCTCTGTGCCAGCTGTGAAACAGATTAGTGGCTGACCCTGTAGGAAAAACACAGTAACCAAAAGAACAGCATGAGACATCAAGGCAGAACAAAGTAATAAATCATTTGAAAAACAGTTTAATTCTGCTATCAAAGCATCAAGCAACATTTTCTTCTAAAAGTAAACTCTAACTCCTGCTTCAAATTCCTTCCCTACTTCAAATTCCCCTCTTTTGTAGTCAGAAAGTTTTAGACTGTGGCCTAAGTTTAATCCGTTCAGACAGCATACTCTTAATGCTTACAGTATGCTCATTTATCTCCACACCTCAGGACTGGAAAGCATAAGCATCTTCAAAAAACACAAAAGGACACAAATTCCTTCAAGGTAAGAAGATAATGATTTAACTAAGTTATACTTTAATGCATAACTACACAAAAGATAAACATTAACCAGAAAGGAGAGGAAAAAGTTGGGGAAATGTGACATGCACTGCACTTCAGTAAGTTTCTACTATATAATCATAAATTTAATCCTAAATATAACAATTCCAGGCACTCACTTCACTCCTGTCAATCCTAAATATACACTTCTTCCATAAGCATGCCAATTAATCAATTGAGACAATATATATTTAAAAAAGTATTTTCTTCTCCTCTAATCAATTTCTCTTTACAATACTTGTCCTGCTTCATCAATATGAAGAAAACCCTACTATTATTTAACATATTGCCACCCTTAGATGAGTTAGAATTTTTAGTTGCTCAATCAAGAAGCCTGTTCTTATCTTTTCTTGACATAAACCATCAGAGAGCACCAAAGATTTTTAACTATTTTAAAATTTTAAATCAATTTCATGAACATAGTTTTCTCCACCACCTCCAATAACAATCACCTTTTTGTAAAGTTATTTGTTCAGTTGTTTTTCGGGCACATTAGTATGCATCTTGAGCATTCTTTTTTTTCACCTCAAAGCAATTCATACTACTACAATCAAGCCAACTCCTCTATAACTATGGCAATTGCATCAACTTTTTATTCTGTAATGTTCGTCAACACCACAGAACTGCAGTCCATAATGCTGCATGTCTGATGACATAACACATCAGAAACAGACACAGCACCCATCAAACTCAGAAGGAAAGTATGCAATTGTTGACACCTTAATAAAGTTAAATCCTAGTTCCCTTTTTTTTTTTTAATAAGACCTCTGTTATCACATTCAAGCCAAGGCTGAGAAAGCCTTGAAAGTTTAACACTTAAGCACTTTCCAGATTTTCAAGGCAATCAATTAAGAATACAGTGCTAATAGTTGTTTATAACCTTACCAACATTAAATTAATCCTGACACTGTGACTGACAGTTTTTATAAAAACGGCAAGGCTATTTACAAAAATTACTGGGTAGATACCCGAAATAATCAGTTGAAGCGTGAATGTAAATATAGCTGCATATTGATAGCAAAGTCCATGACATTTCCTCTTAATTTTCCTTATAAATCCCCAGATGAAAAATTTAATTTACTTTAAATTACTTTTAATAATCTGCCTACAACTTCCAAGCTCTAACAGCACCGTAGACACAGCTGTGAGCGTGTAACAAGAACTGGTAAGACGATGAAGCATTTCTAGCACTTCTGCAAGAAAGTTGAGCGAACCCGCAGCCTCCCGGCCCGCGAGGCTCGGGAGCCGCGGGGCCAGGTCTGAGCGGCCCCTCTCCGCTCCAGTCACACACTGCCCGCTGGAAGCGGCCAGGTATCGAGCCAGAGTCCCACCTTCCGGGCAGAACACACCTCCCGGCACGATGCCCTGCAGCCTGCAAGCCCCCTGAGGAGCAGCGCTTGACAAACTGCGTGACAGTGACAACAGGGCACGGGACCCCTCCGCCCGCGCTCCCCTTCCCCAGCGGACCCGTGCAGAGCCGGGACACAGCCGGCCACGGCCACTTCACGGACCGAAGCCACGGGCAGGGGGTGAGGCCGGTGGCCGCCCGGCGGTCCCGGGGCCCCGCCGGTCCCGGCACACTTTCTGAAGTCGCTCGCCCAAGTTCGCACGGGCGGGCGGCGGCAGCGCTGCCAAGAGCCGCCCGCCCCGAGCAACACCGCCACGGCCACCCCGGTTCCCCGCGGGGGCCACCCTATTCCGGGACCCCGCTGCCGCGAGGAGGAGGCCGCTCGCCCCGCCGCCGCCGCCCCTCACCCGAGAGGCTCCGCTTCTTCTTCCTGCCCCGGTCGCTCTCGTAAAAGCCCAACGTCTCCGTTCGCTGCTGCGGGGACGGCTGTCCCGGGCCGGCGGCGGGCGGCCGCGGCTCGCTGCTCCCCCAGAGAGTTTTCGGCTCCCCGCGGCCGCTGTCCTGCCGCCCGTCGCGGCCGCCGTCCTGCCGCCCGTCCCCGCCGCTGCCCGGCGCGGCGGCGGCGTCGGCAACACCGGCCATGTTCGCCGCCCGCTGCGCGCCCGCCGCCCCCGCGCCGCGCGCCTGCCGGTGACTCATCACCGCGCGACAGCCGCGGGCCCGGCCGCGCGCCACTGCCCCGCGCGCGGGGGGCGGGGAGGGGTGGGCCGGCGCGCCGCCATCTTGCCGCCGTTAACCCCTCAGGGGCCGGGCCGTCTCCCGGTGCGTCCCGCTGCCCCGCCCCGAACCTCCGCTGGCTCTGAGGGTCCCGCAGCGGAAGGCGCCGGGTTTGCGTAGGGGGGTGGACCCGGCGGGCCCCCTGCCGTTTTTCCCAAAACGCGTGTGGTGGTCAGGGTTTGACGCCCCCCTCCCCTCCCCACGGGCCGTGGGACTGCAGCTCAAAGCAGTTGCTAACGAGGTGATTAAACCTTGAGCTACGCAAATAAAGACCTTGTTCAGAAATGGAAAGCGAGTGGTGAATTATTAACTTTAAAGCCAACAGGCTTTCAGTGAACTGGAGAGCACGAGTTGGCCTGGGCCGGGCGCTTGAGGTCACAGCCCCGCGCTGCCCCGGCCGGGGCGGCCCTGGCGGAGCCGCGGCTGCCGAGCCCGCCCCGCCCGGCCCGCACGGAGCTCTCCGAGCCCGCAAAGCTCAGCGAGCCCCCCCAGCCCCAAAAACAGGGCCTGGAACCGCGCGGTTCCGGAGTGCTGGAAATGCCATTCGTCCTGGCAGCGTGGTACTGGCGGTACTGGCAAGATGAGGCTTGCTAGAGACCGTACTAATGAAAAATAAGTGTTCCTGCCACAGTCTGCTTGTATTTATACACACACGTGAGTGTAAGAAGCAGGCAGCTCAAGGCAGCAGTGAAGCACTTGTTTGCAGGGGAATTCACATGGACACGAGGACAAAATACTTGGCCTGAATTTCAAGTATGAGATCTCCTTCACATTCAGTTCTCATGTTCTTATCATGCATTCACAGGCCAGATTCAGTCAGCTTAATTTTTAGCCACTCACCCTGGGAAAACAAAGAATGTTTTATTCTTTGGAAGGCCATAGTAGGTCTTGTCTATAACTCTTAAGTTAATTGTACAGTTGTCTCAAAGAGCACTTTGGGCTTTGGATAGACTGGATGTGCCCATTTCCATTGCCATTAGTAATTCTAAATGCCCCAAATCTGGCATTTCAAGCCAAATCTTGTATTTTCAATCCAAATTTTGTATCAATCCAATCTTGTATTCAATCCAATTCTTGTATCCAAATCCAAATCCAGATCTTCTGTTTTCAGGCAATGGAGTGCTTTTTGCAGACAGTGATACTGTGTAGTAAGATTACCATAAAGAGAGCTAACTAATAGTCATAGCTACTATCCTACACATTATCAGACTGGAGTTTCATCTTTTCTCTTTAGATGTAAAAAACAGTTGGAAAAGAAGAATGCAGAGCAAAAGCTCCAAAAAGAACTGAAAAATTCTCTCAGCTGGGGGGCTGGTGCAGTCTATGCAAAGTTACATGATGCTGAGAGATGTTCTTCTTCTCTCCTTCCAACAGTATAAAAGTTTTATCCAACCATAAGATGCGTTGCATGATATTTAAGGACAACAAATTGTCACAACCTTGTTATCAGTCTTACCGAAAAAGAGTGCTTGCAGCATCAAGCATCATCTAACGTCTTATTCAGGCCCACTGAGAAGCTGTCTAATGAGTTGCTGGCACCAATTGTGACAGCACATACATTTTTGTCTTCAGGGGTTGACCCAAGATGACCTTGTTTAATTTACAAGATCTTCAGTTTTCTGCTTGAAGTGATTCAGCTGAAGGCATGATAGTATTGTGACTGCAATATGGTTCAGCTAAGAATTCCCTCTACTTTTGACACTTCAAAAGCATATTGAGCAGATATGCTTGAGTTTCTCCCTGTGGAATCCTGCGTTTTTTGTTTTTGCTTTTTTTCTGTATTTACATACAGTTTACAAACATCATTTGCTGGATGATTGTTATGTTCTTTTTCATATGTAAATACGTGTATTCCAAATATTACATGTGGTATTTTGGCACAGTTGGGTCAACCCAACTGCAGCAAAATCCAGTGTTTAGGTATTTGAGGCCTTGAACTAGCCAAGACAGAGGAGAAAAGTTGCTTGATGAGAAACATTAGCAGTGTTCACATGGGAAGCAGTGGTTCATTATGGTATCAGCTGTTGGGAGTTATCTGGAACCATCTGCTGTTCGGGCAGGAAAAGCTGAATTTTTTTGCCTTCCATAGCTTATCTGCTTTGAGACATGCAATGGAGTGACTCTGCAGCATGTCAGAATCTGCTTTACAGTTTCATAACTGTTCACAGATCTTTTTTCCCGAAACGATTTTCTTAGAAGAAGACACAGCCCTGTCAATGTTTCTACTACTGCAGTTCCACGTTCTTCCTCAAGAGATAATTACCAGGTGGGGAGGAGAGGGAGGATAGTTTGAAAACAATGACTGTCTCCCAAGAGAAAAACCCAGTTTCATTGATAGAACAGCAAAAACCACTAGGGCAGTGAATACAGACTGAGAAGGAAGTGCTACTTAAATTTTATTAGGATTGTCAGTTCATTTGATCTTTGGGGCCTTCTTTGAACAAGCAGCTTACTCTTTTTGCCTTAAATTTTCCACACATATATTAGACTAATGCTTAAACTACCCAAAAATCTTATACATATTCATCACAGAGGAATTTTTACTAATTTTATAATGGAAAAGTTCTTCTGCCACTGTTAAGTATTAAAAATTTTATAGTGTATCCAGCTCAACTGTGCTTTAGTCCTTGACTATTCATTGCTGCAGCTACTCTCTCTCCTAGTGAGGAGAGTTCTTTTACTCTGAAGAACATTTTACGTGGTTTAAAACTCCTCCTTTTTTGTAGTGAATTTTTTCCCCCCACAAGGCTCAAAAAATGTCTACTAAGAAGAAGACTCAGAAAATGCATAATAATTAGTTTTGTTAGTGCTTTTTGCTGGCAAAACTTTGTTCTCATTTCAGATCTTGCCACCTATGTCATTCACCCCCACCAACTCAGACAGCTGTCTTAAGAGAGATGATGTATCAATGATGTTTTAAAAAGAGGTAAAATAAGATTTTCCTTTTAGATAGTAATAGAAACATGAAAAAAATATCTATCACCAAAATTATATTTCATATGAGAAGTAAATTGTGGACATGTGGTTAGGAAATGTGAAAGAAGTCTAGAGAAACTCAGGATATTGCCCCAAGCAGACTTAAGTGAACTAAGAATACATTAAGTAGCAATAAAGAAGAGGTGGGTGTTAAAATGACAATAATAGCAATGCAATTTGAAATGGTTACAAGTAACTGCAATGCTTATAACTATGTGAAAACATCTGGTCTCTTTCCATTGTAAGCTTTTCGCTAGTGGAGCTCAAATTTCTTCAGACTTTGCAATATCATTCAAAACAGACTAGATACTAAAAATGTATCATTTAATTATTTAATTTCTTGAGTCTCCTGCACTGAGTCTCCTGCATCATGAATTATGATCTTGAATTTGATTTTCAATAATTTTTCATTTTTAAAAGTGTCATTGGTATGTACACTTTCTGTGAGGAGGCAAGTTAACAAATTTCATAGTAAATTCAAAGTGCAATAATGCTGATTTGTTTCCACAATAAAATATTTTTGGCCTCTTTATTTTGTGTTAAGTTTGTGACTTTTAGGTCATCGATCCACTTATTATATGAGTGAATATTCATTCTTCTATTGAAAGCAATCTCTTAGCAACAACTGATATTAACAAACTTAGTTCTAAATCTTTCAGTGTTGCAGCTGTCATATATTTTCAAGGTACAAAAGTATTGGTTGGAAATTTAATCTAATTCTGTCTCAGTCAGTTGTGTTTGGTAGCTGAAGTTAAAAATATCTGTTTACGCCCACAGGGGAAAAATCCCGTAAAGACTTTTTCCTCCATTTTATGTTCAACATCTAAGCAGCACATTAATTTTGCATGGGATAATCCTCACATATGAAAAATAATCAGTATAAGAAATTTTAATATGCTGTTTCACTTTTAAAAAAAATCTCAATAGAAATATAACAATGCTAGAGCTTACCATATTTTCTCCTGTGTTGTAAGCTAAAGATTAGGTTGACTCCTAGGTAAGCTAAGGGCATTACTCAACATCAACATGTCCTTGAATAATGAAAGTACAAATTATGTTATGCAATACTACAGTACCTGAAAGTCAAGTTTGACTTCTCACTAGTACATTTCCATTCTTTGTTTGCTTTGGATACCTCATTATATAGCACTGGAGCTACTGCACACTTAAAAAACAATGGTGCTTTCCAGTGACATCGTGATTGTCCACCTCTTCCATCTTTGAAATTTTTTTGAGAAACAGTTCTTTTGAGGTACTTTTATATGGCATTTTATCCTGGGACCATTGTTCAAGCAGGACTGAAGGGAAAAGGTACAGAAAGTTAGTTTAATATTACAGGTTTTTAAATGTATGCTCACATTATCTTAAAAATAAAATTGATAGTGTTATTTGATTCCTTAAACTTCTAAGAGTTTCCCAGTGTAATATTTTGTTATTTCTTTCCCTTTCAAATTTCATGATTTTTTTTCATCAAAGCAATGCTTTTTCTGTGATCATCTGTGACCAGTGGCAGTGTTTTTCTGACCATGACCTGATCTCCATTTTTCAGTACCAAGACTTCTTCAGGTTTTATATCTTGTTTAAAATGCCACAACTAATACTTAAACTGCTGCCTCTGTTGGAGTGCAAATATCTGAAATTCTGTCAACTTTTATATAAGAAAAACAACAAAGTGTCTTTTCAACATCGGCTTCACTGAACTCTGTGATGGGTCATTTCCCCATGAAGTTCAAAGTAAAGTTTGAAAGTAGAGTAGTACCAAGATTCCTAAGTCTCTTTAATTCCAAGTTAGTTTTATCACAACCTTCACTGTGAGATGCTGGAAAAAAAGGTTTTGTAATCTCTTTTCTCTTTTTCTTACGTTATGTGCCTGTAGCTGCGTAACATTCAAAGATGGCTTTATACATGACAAGACAGTTTTAAGTGTTATAAAATAAAAGCACAGCTGCCTTTGACTCCATCCTCAGCTGCTTCCTCAAGAAAGCTAAGCCAGACATGAAGTGTGAGAGGACTAGGTGGGAGGAAATCAGTGGAGAAAATGCAGATGGAAAAATGGTTATAAAGAGCTCAAAATCAAGAATTGAGAAGAGAGCACCTGGAAAATAGGGTCTTTAGCACCTAAATATGAGTTTCCTGTACCTAAGAATGAAGATTCCAGTATCCTACAGAAATTGTTTGGTGTTTTGTTTAGGTGTCAGAAAATAAGTTACCTCTAAGAATGAGTTTACTAATGTATAAGTTTCAGTCTACCATTTCTTCATATTTTTTAGGTCCAGGGAGCAGAGGTAAAATCCCAAATTTAGAGTGTCTGGGATTTTATGTTTAGAGTGTCTGGGGTTTTATGGCTGAATTTCTAATGTGACTTTTTAGTCATGCCAAATCCAAGTGGGGATGGAAATCTCTGTTATGAGAATTGTTAGCAATCAGGTTTGCTGTAAATGGTCTTATTGATTTTAATAAGTTGAATATATCAATTCAGCAAGAGCATTTCTATTATCATAATGTAAGAAGATATATAGGTATAGAAATGTAGATATGTATAGATATACACATACACAAACTTTGTGCCTAAAATTAGGCTGTGAGATCTCTAGATCTTAAGTCTCTTGCTTCTGGGAAGCATCTCTACTCAGAAGAGAATTCAAATGTGTTAGATTTGAACATAAGGGTGGTTTCTGACTTTAGGCAGTAAAAAGCATAGAATCGCAGAATGGGTGATATTGGGAGGGACCACAGTGGATCCTGGTCCAACCTCCCTGCACAAGCAGGGCCATCCCAGAGCACATGGCACAGGATTGTGTCCAGACACTTATTGAATATCTCCCAGAGGGAGATTCCACAACCTCTCTGGACAACCTGTTTGATTGCCTGCACAGTACAGAAATTCTTCTTCATGTTCAGGTGGAGCTTCTGTGCATCAGCCTCTGCCCATTGCCTCTTTCCCTATTGCTTGGCAGCACTGAGCAGAGCCTGGCTCCATCCTCCTGGCACCCTCCCTTCAGATTCTGACAGACTTTGATGAGGTCCCCCTCCGTTTTCGCTTCCAGAGGCTGAACAGGCCCAGCTCCCTCAGCCTTTTCTCATAAGAGAGATGCTCATGTCCCTTCATCATCTTCATTTCCCACTGCTGGGCATGCTCCAGGAGCTCCATGTCTCTCTTGTACTGAGGAGCCCAGAACTGGACACAGCACTCCAGATGTCCCTCACCAGGGCTGAGTAGAGGGGCAGAACTCCATCCCTCAACCTGCTGTCAGTGCTCTCCCTAATGTACCCCAGGGTACCATTGGCTCTCTTGGCCACAAGGGCACTGCTGGCTCATGGCTCAAGTTCACAGAGCTTGGTGTCTAGCAGGACTTCCAGCTCTTTTTCTACAGAGCTGGGTTTTCCAGCAGGTCAGCCCCCAGCCTGTGCTTGTGCTCAAGTTTATTCTTTCCCAGATTAAGGACCCTGAATTTGCCGTTGTTGAATTTCAGATGGTTCTTTTCTACCCACCTCTCCAACCTGCCCAGGTCCTTCTGAATATCTGCACAGCACTCAGGGAGATCAACCCAAAGCTTCTCCCAGCTTTGTGTTGTCAATGAACTTGCTGAGGAGGTTGCTGGACCTTCATCCCAGTCACTGATGAAGAAGTTAAACAATCCTAAGATCAGTATTGAACCCTGGGGGACACCCCTAATATCTCTCTGGGATCTGCTGTTCAGCCAACTCCCAATTCACCTCACTGTCCACTCATCCAGTCCACAATTTCTTAATGTTTCCCCATAAAAGGCAATCTGGTTGGCCAAGCATGATTTACCTTCAATGAATCCATGCTCACTATTCCTGATCACCTTCCTGTCATCCATGCAAATAGAGGGAGACACTCCATTGCCTTTCCAGGAATAGAGGTGGGGCTGACTGGATAGTAGTTCCTTGGGTCCTCCTTCGTGTACTTTTTGAAGACCAGGGGGACATTTGCTTTCTTGCTGTCCTCAGCCACCTCTTCTGATCTCCATGATCTTTCAATGATGATCATGAGTGGCCTCACTGTGGTGTCTGCCAGCTCTCTCAGCACTCATAGATGCATCCCACCAAGGCCCATGTGTTCTTCAAAAATCTTGTGCCTCCTGTAGGACTAACTGAATCAGTTATGGGACACTAAGCTTAGATTTCTGTTTGTGAAAATCATGGTTCATTTTGTAATTGTACTTGCACGTGAAAATCATGAAGTATAGCATGCACAGTAAAGTAAATGTACTGCTTATAAATGTAGGACTAATGGCTTTGGGACCAAATCTTCAGTCATTTTAAGTCAAAGTCATGACCTTCACTGGACTCATGCAGTGTTCATGAGGTTGAAACTGGTTTTGAAATATTTGAAGTTTGAAAGAATGAATGTTTTATTGTTTAATTGTTATTTGTTTTTTAAACAATGTTAGAATAGGTACACTTAATCCACTGTGCACAACATAATGAGGGTGAGAAACTTTATACAGAACTGCTCTCCATGAACACACATATTGTTTTATATATATGCAGACACACAAATTTTTATTTACATATATATGACAACAAAATACTGAAATCAAGGTCAACTTTAAGTATTTTTTTAACATAAAAGTTGTTCTAAATTCAGCCATTCTTTTTCAGGAAGGGGTTCAGTGCTGTGTTTTTTTAATAATAATCATCCCTTTGGATAGATTTTTGCTTTATTTATTTTTGTTATTAACAAAAATAAATTATTATTTATTTATATTTATATTTATATTAAATAACTAAATAATAATAATTATTGTTTATATGTTATTTGGTTTTGTTATTAACTCTTACAATTAAATTGTCAAATGTGAGAACAGAATTTAGTTCTGTTGTGCAGGTGTAGAATTTTGATACATTTACAAACTATGTCTATCAATATATGGAATTGTATTTATCAACAGCACAGCTAGAGCATCAAGGGAGTGATTTCTTATGTGTCAAGGACCCTCTGTAGTAGCTTGATGAGATAAGAACTCATCATCATCTGGAACTCAAAATCTCCTGTCCTTTTTTTGCTCAAGTTTTATATTTTAAGCAAGCAATTTTAATTTGGCAGGCTCTGTACAAGTCCAATTATCATTTGGAACTGCAGGAGTGTTTCTCTACATTGATGAGTAACAAGATCCACTGGATGCTCTTTCAGCTTTGATAGATTATAAAAAACTTGATATAAAGATTATAAAGATTATAAAGATATTATAAAGATTATAAAGAACACAACACTTGATATTGCTGCAGAGTAACTCTACCTGCCATACATTTGTATCAAATAGCACAACAGTAACTAAACATTTCTTTCCTTTCCATTTTCAAATTATTATTGTTGTGAGATTCTCAACAATTTATATGCCCCAGAGTCACATTTTGAGTTGATAGAACTCATGGAGAGACGTCAAGAGTAAGACTTGAGATTCTGTTTGTCAGTTGCTGAGTTCACATTTAGAATACCAGAACATATGTATTGGGGAAACCATCAAAGGTTAAAAAATCCAAACATTTAATTGAAACAAAATTAAATATATTCATTTTTGGAAAATGAGATCCATTTTCAAACACAGGCAGATGACTAAGGAAAAGCCATGTAAATGATGCATCTAAACACTATTACATTTAAAGTACTGACAACTGAGTTAGCAGGATCTACTGAGAAGTACTAGATTAACTTCTATCTCAGCTTTATGAATATACACTTCTTTACATTCTAATGGCTTGTTCTGGCCTAAAAAACTTGCACCAATATTGATATTCATATTTTTTAGAGCATCTGCACACAGAGATGCATGTTCACCTGAGCAAGTACCCAGTTGATGAAAACAAGCCTAGACAAGCAATTATCCAACCAGCTTGCACAAAGATGACTCTCGTGTATATGGATATTTTTGTGGGCATTAGTCAGTTGCTTGGTTATGATAACTTGATCCAAAGTCTGACTCTGGAGTTATTTTAGTGACCAGGGTGCTCTATTTTAGTTCTGTATTATAAATCCCTATAATATAATTGCTGATGGAACTTTTTTTGCAGCATTGCTAACATCTCATTTATGATCATTATGGTCTGCTAGAAGATCATTTATTCATTCAACCCAGGAATAAAATGCTTGATACATAAATTTTAATAATTGTAGCCCTGCCCAGTCAGGATGACCCTTTCCGAATGACTGGAAATTACATGACTCATTCCCTCATTTTTATATTCCCAACTGGTACATTCAGTTCCCTCCCAGTACTCCTATCTTTCACAATCCATAACAATCATTCTCCCATTTCCTTAAGTGAGATAGTTTGAAATGAAATCAGGAGATTTATAAATTGAAATAAGAACAGTTGAATGCCTGAGTGTTGCCCCTTGGACGAATGCAAAGCTATCATCTTAATTGAAAGCAGCATACTTTATGGTAACACACAAAGTATACCTTCTGATTATCCTTAAAGGACAAGTGTACATTTAAATTTGGGTTCCTGATATGGAGTAAGAAAGAAGATACCTGAGAATTAGCAGAATAAAAGTTAATGATGTTCACAGAACTATTGTGCCATCTTATTTACTCTTTCCTACTCACAGCATGCTATTGATTTCTGAGGCTGTGACTTAAGTGATGTCAAATCACCCTTTTTTTCCTACAGTGCCTCCAGGCTACATCTTGTTTTTGCCCACTTAAACATGTTTTACTTAGGTCTTCATCAGCCAAACTTTAAAACTTTGCCTGAGCAGTATTGTGGACTTTTCAGACCTCTACCCCAACTTGAGTGAGCACATTTAATGCCTGGCTGAATCAGCCACATGACGAGCTCCACAGTGTCCAGCAGGCACAGCCAGGAGCTGTGTGTTTCACTCTGGAAAATAACTGGTGTTCTGGTTTGCAATGACCGCTCAAACACTGTTGTGCTAGTCTGTTCTAGGAAGTCAAGGAATAGACTGATCCTGGGCCAGCTCTTTCTGTGCAGCAAATCCCAGTCTCTATGGGCTTTCAGGGATCATTGAGCAGATAATTCATTGCTGAGAAAGTGAGAGCACTGTGTCCTACTGGGTTAGAGGCAGTTGCAGGTGGCAAGCAGTTTTGCAAGGGAGCCACTTGTATTTAAAATTCTAGATCTGTGTTGTAGAGTGTCATTTTAGATACCCAGAATTAAAATTTGGAACTTAAATTTAGGTGTGTGTTAACAACTGGACTTGTGGGAAGTGGATTTCCAGGTTGGGAACTGCTCTAATAAGGCAGTTTCCCCATTTACTGAATACTGCTATTCATTTTAATTTGCATAAAGAAAAAAGATATATAAGTTCCCAATTACTTTAAAAGCAATGATATGATGAAGTAATTAGTTCAATGAGGAAATGATATTACGTAGTGGAAAGCTTGATTTGCCAAGAATCAATTTGTTGACATTTGAATCCAACTAGAAATGAAATGTGTGGAACAAAAAGTAGATTATTTTAGTAAAAAGCCATCTCATCACTTTGGATATAAATTAAAAGCATCTCTGCTTCCCAGCCAGAGGGGCTAAGTAAGGGATTTCTTCGCAGTAGAAGACTCACAAATGACCATTTAAAATAGAAAAAAAAATAGAGAACAGTGTATCATTAAGGCAAAAGGACTGAGCATGTTTCTTTCTTTATTACAGATGTAGAACCACTACAGCACTTTTTCCCTCTGTATAAAATGAGGATACTACTACACATGCCACCTTTTGCCAGAACTGTGGTGCTTGATCCTGGAACATAGAATCATAGAACTATTTGGGTTGGAAGGGATCTCAGAGATCATCTAGTTGCAACCCTCTGCCATGGTGTGTGTAATGAGTGTTATATCTGTGAAATCTCTGAAATTCTTAAGTAGGAAATAAGGCAGGAAGGGAAATATCATAACTTTGGTTTGCATTTGGATTTCCTTTGCATGATGGCTACAGTTCTGTATGTAGTCATATCAATTCATTGCATCATCCATACAAAAAAAGCGCAACAGAATTTTGTTCCAAGAATTTTCCTGTCTGAACAATAGATTATAATAAATACAAATCAAGTGAAAACAATGAAAAAATAGTGAAGTATGAGGAAATGAAAAATACATCTGTGAGAAGTAAAAAAGGAGTTACTATGATATACACATTTGGTTAGTTTGTCTGAGAAACAAAAGGGAAGGACAAAGTGAGTTTTACGGGCGAGGAGGTTTTCTTTCTGAGTACAAGATAGATGTGAAGGTTGCAGATATAACAGGCAAATGAAAGGTTAAATGAATTTTCCAAAGCACAGTGACTTTAAAATAATAGCAGTATTTTTATCTTTTAATTAACTTAAGCTTGGATTTAAAATCTATAGGCCCCACAAAATTTTACTTTTGTGTGATTCCTAGAGTGATATACCTACAATAAATTAACAAAAGGTAATATCTAAGATCATTCATGTCAGTGTTGGATAAACACTGAGCAAAAGGCTAGCAAAAGTTCACTTTGTTATCTAGAGGTTGTGTAATCATGCCTGTCAGAAATAAATACATATATGTGTATATATATAAAACCCCACCCTGCTAAAAACATTCAGACTATCTTCCCAGCTGAAATTAAATCAAAATAGGGATAAAGAAAAGCTCTTTTAACAGCATATAGGTATGCTGCACAGCAGCTTCAAATAGGAAATGAAGCTATAATATCCAGAATTGAATTGGCAGATTCAGTTCTGTCATAAGAATTAATTTTCATTTCTTTGGACATGAATCAAATTTTAACTGATGAGAGTTAGAAAAATCTGCCTATATGACCACTTTTTATTCCAGCCTGGTATGCTTCAGAATTTCTTGCTCTTTCCTCAGAAGAAAATAATTGAAGATAGGCTGCTGGAGACAGGACACTGCCTCATAGTAAGGAGAAATTTCACCAGCTGTGGCCGTGCTTATCTGTTTATCCAAAACATGCACAGATTTTGTGCATTTCAGTATGATAGGTCTTTTGATAGGACTACACAGTGAACAACTACCAGTAGCAGAGAAGAATTCACCACTTAAAACCAAAAGAGGCCCTCAAGTGACTGAGTGCTGCCTTTCTGTGGTTGCACTCCTGTGGATGAGCTAGGTCAAGTAGTGGACTAGCTCTGGCACACCCCATGCTTCCCTTTTGCAGCAATTTTTGACAAAATTGGCTCAGGAGTATTTCAGGCTGACTGAGATCATTCGTGTCTTGCTGGTTGGTGGATACTGGTTCCACCTCACACAGCTGCTGCAACCTGGAGCACACCGGAGGCAGGACCAGAGCATCAGACTCTGCCTCGGCTTCTGCTTCCATGTGATCCTGGAGGCTTTCTTTGCATCAGCAGTCGGAAAGGGAAGATGGCTTCTGGGGGACTCATGCGTTCCTAGTTTGCCAGTTGTGAGCTTATGCCATTTTGAAGGTGAAAAACATGCAGGAACTGATCATGTGTGATGAAGAAATTCCATTGAGTCTGAGTATGTGTGGATTATATGGGTATTTTGGAAACATTAGTGACATAGCCTAATGAATCTGCTACTTTTAATAATGACAACAAGCCCACAGTCTCTGTTGACATTAAGTGATTAACACTTTTAGTAATAATAATAACTGTGGAAACAATCAAAATTAATTATATTTTGTATTCTAGAGACTTGCCACAGCTAGGTAAACAAAGAATGACTGCACAGCCAAACCAAAAGGCTCCACAAAATGCCTGTGTGCAGCTGGTGGCTCTGACACAGCACTTGCAGAGCCACTATGAGATGTGTCAAAGCTGCCTTGGGGGAATATTTGAAGCAGGAGAAAAATATGCCCTGGGTAGTCTATCATTCCACCTGTGGTCTGGCTCTTGTAAGTTTTGGGGGGAAAAATAAGCAGACAGCTCATATTATGGGGGACATTTAGATTAGGCAGGTGTACATCAGGGGTTGCACACACCTGTGGTAGCATATATCCTTTTTAATTATGGCTTTCCTTGCCTCTCTGTTGATCTTAGAGACCTTCAGCTCAGAACTCTGTTCACTACTCTGTCTTAATGACGTGTCCAGTTATTTATGATTAACTCCTTGGGTTTTAAAAACGCATCTATTTTCAATGCAGACTTAGATCTACATAGTTGCTAGTGAAGAGTTCTTGCCAGGAGTTGAATTATCACTTATTCTCTAATTCTGACATGGATATAAATTTTGTGTGCTTGTCTGCTTATAAGAACAATTTCTCTTTGAAAGACTCACTATAGAGAAAATCAAATGGTAAGCAGATTTTTAAAGAAAGGCCTGAAATTCCTTAGGAAAATGTAAACTAAATATTTGGCTATGCTTCTATACAATATCTAATAAATTTAGCGCTAAAGATAAAATTGTTTGGGCATCGCTAAAAAAAAAATCTCACTGTTTTTAGTGTAAATCAACGTTAACTAAATCATATAAACTCAAAAACAGGGTATCAGAAATCTTTAATTCTCTGCTGCCATCTTGTGACTACTCCTGTGACCTGCTGGTGTATAACAAAATCCGAGATTCTGTTTCCCTGGGCAGTGCGCCTGTAGTGAGGTGGAGGAACTTCTGTTGGAAGAATTTGTGGCGGATAGCCCCAGTTTGGAAGATTACATAGGGAAGAGTGAGAAGTTCAGTTAAGACAACACCATGGTATTGAATTGCTTTAAGTATTTTCTACTTTTTTTGTTCACCTTCAGTTTTGTTCGAAGAGTACATGATCAAGGTGAATTAAGAAATAATGTTCTGTAGAAGGTAGGTAGAGCTGTTTTTTTATCAGGTTTTTATGTTTTTTTATGCAGCAGGTCTGGTATGTTGCACTCTGTGTGCAGGATAAAGTACATGTTTTATGTACACAGATGATACATGTATTACCCATACTTCATGACTCACACATTTACTAAACTTCAGTGAATGCAGTGGTGCATTTCATGATGTATCTGAGCTGACATACTGAGCACTTTGTGTACATGGGAAGAGTGGCAGTTCTTTTTCTGTTAGAAGGTATTTTCAGACAGCTTGAAGAAGGTAGTGGCAGGTAGTTAGGTGAGTGGCAGAGATGGAGACTGCATTGAAGATTGACTGTTGAGGAAAGTTGTAGAGGGAGCCAGATGTTGCTGTAACAGACATTTTGAAATTATTGAGTTATACCACAGAAATATGTAAGATTAGTGTAGGAGAGGTGTGGCTTTTAGCAGATCTTTTGAATATTCCACTGGATGTAGCAAAGTAAAAATAATTACACTTCCATTTACAGGTGCTCAGAAAACACAGCAGGCTGGAGATTGATGACGGGTGTCAGACAGAGGAAATTAAGCTCTTGATGTGCCATGTATGTGCCATGATATTCCTGCTTTCTCACAGTTTGCTTTGACAAATTCTAACAGAATACACCCTGCTTTCTCTGAACTGCAGTGAGCTAGTGGTGAGATACATAGCTCATATACCAACTGTAGCTACATCCTTTTCTGAACCTACTTTGTGTCTGGAAGGCAGAGCCATGTGGTAATAAAACTGGGTTGAATGCTATTTATTAAGTCCTCATGGCCATAAAACCTTTCCTTCACCTATACCTTTCCCCAGGGAGTCTGCACACCTCCTGCATTCTGTACCTTAGAGATACCTCAATAACTCAGCTGAAAGGTGACAGGCAAGTTTCCACTTTCTTCAGAATCCTAACTTCTCTGCATGTGCCCCTGCAGTTCCCTGCATCTTTGTCTCAACAAGGCTGTGCTGTGTCTGGATGTGCTGCACCTTGGAAGAGCTGGGGAGCTGCTACCTTTGCTGCTTCCTTAACAGCTTGGACTTGCAGTAGGAAAGCTGGCCTGTGTTTGACTTGCTCAGTGGAACTGCTGGCTTTTGAAAAATAAATAAAATAATATTGATGATTTTTGGCTGTGGGCCTTCCTGACTAATTCAGTCATCCAAACTGGGCAACCTTGGTTGAAATAATTACTTGTTAAAGTAATATATCTTTTATCAGCCATAAGGTTTCAAATAAATTGAAGGTTTTCTAATGTATTTTGATCTGTTGTTTTGCATGGAATGGTTAATTTTATTTCAGTTTTTAAGGATCACAAACATTAGTGATACTGCTTAAGAGCTGGATAGATACTCATAGTTAAGTCTGACAACATTCAAGAAAAATACTTGATTTTTCTGATGTCATGCAGTTATTTCAGTATCACCGTTTCCATTCCTTTGACTTTGCAAAATAAATGTATTTTTTCTTAAATTTCCTTTTCTCTCAAGTTTTCTGAAAGTTTTCAATACTTACAATACTGACTTGTGCATCATTTCACAGAGGAAGTTGCTCTGGTTTTGCCATTCTCTCAAGTTAAAAATTTGTCAAGATTTGTCTCCCATTTCTGCTTGTGTTTGCCTTTCCATAAAACTTTCATAACCTGAAATTTTTCCTGAAGTCTTCTACTGCTGCTAACTCCAGCTGTCTCCTTCATAGTTTAGAGTATAGGCATTCTATGTACTTTTCCTCTTTTTAAAGTCATCTTCTAAAAGAGTTATCACTTTCTTTTCTCTTTTGCTGCCTTACTCCTGCTTCATTTATGTTCTCTTTGCTGTATCAGTTTGCAAGAGGCAAACACTGTTATTTTTTCCTACTCTGTACAATCCATCAAACACTATCTCCTCTGCCCAGATTCAGAGGGGTCAGCAAATAAATACTTTTTGGTGAGATTTTCATCTTCTGCTCAATGCTAATTAAAATGAAAGAGGAGATGACCTCAACATTAGGGTTAGGAAGAAGAATGTGTGAATATGCATGAAATCCAGCAGGTTTTCTCTGATGAGAAAATTACCAAATACAAATGCTCATATAGTAGACAGCAATGCTCTATGAACGTGTTCTTCCCTGGTTTAGGTTATGTAGCCTGAATACTGCATAGGTGGATCTTAGGTCATGCAACAATGTTTCCATTAATAATTTCCAAGCAGTATTCACTATCCTGCAATGTGTGTAAGGAAAAAGACAACATGAGCTTTCAGGCACATAATGATTCTTGGGGTGTCCTGTGCAGGGCCAGGAGCTGGACTCGATGATCCTGGTGGCTCCCTTCCAACTCAGCATATTCTTTGGTTCTGTAAGAGCAGAAACCAGGCAGCATGTATGAAAATTAAGCATATTTTGTATGTCCTTGAACATGCCAAACTTCAAGACTATGCCTCACGTTTCCCATCCCTTTGAAGGACCCAGTTTTTTAAACCTGCTTTCAATAGTCTCAGTTATTGTACAGCTGCTCATCACAGCCAGCCAAGATCAGAGTGGACATTCACTCAGTAATGCCCATTGGAAATATTCTCTCTCCCCCAGATGTATGGCTATTTGCTTATGCTAGAGGGTACTGACCTCAGGATGAATCTTGTCAGCATCTGCTGCTCTGCTTTAAACAACCACAACTGGGTTAATCTAAACAGCTGATTAAACTGGTTTGGACTAGCAGGGCAAAGGTTGCCAGAAGTATTTTAGCAAATCTACCCAAGATCCCTTCCAGGAGCAGAGCCTCAGGACAGTGCTGGCTGTGCAAACAGCTGGGGTAGAATGGTTGAACAGGCATTTGGGATCTTGCAGAGAATGTCTGTCCTAACCCGAGACACTGGGAAAACAAAAGCTAGTCACAAGAGCAATGCCAAATAAGGATAGAGGCGAAATCAAGTCTTGGTGTCTCATTTGATTACCGTGGATGGAGTTTTCAACTAGAATTCACTGCTGATGTCCAAATGTCCTCCAACATCCCAAGGAGACTTGTCCTTTGTGAAAAATTCTTTAATGCCCCTGAGATTACCTAGAATACCTGAGTGGTGTTGTAACCCAAGTACCCTCTTCTGTGCTTCATCATTTCAGAAGACAAAACAAAATAAGAAAAAGCGAATAAAATTAATATATATTTAGTAAAAGATCTTCTCTGTTGAAGCTCACAACTACAGCTGTTAGGTTTCAGGCATTATTTCATGTAGCAATGTCTGTCTCTCATCTCTTCCTCTCAGTAGGGAAATTAAAAACTAAAACCCATTCCTTTTACCTCTCTCCATCCTCATCTCCTTAGTCAAGTATGTATCCATATTTTCAGAATTGTAATCCAGCCTTCTCTGGGCTGCCTTTTGACTTTTTTCCCCCAAATATATTCCCTCCTGTATATTGTGCTATCTTCCTTCCCACCATATTCCTGGAATGTTGCATGCCTCATACACTGGGTAAGGACAATATCTGATTCCATGATTATAAATAACTGTTAACAGGTTTAGATTAATGCCAGATTTAATATAATGCTACTTCTACAGCTTTGTTTCAAGTGTGTGAACACAGAATGGCCTCATCGTGGCTGGTTTTGACCACCATGGTGCTTTATCCTCCACAGTATAAGGATCCTGTGGCCTGCATCTGAAGAAAGGAAAATATAATCTATGAAGCAATATAAATAAGTAAGCTTCACCTTGAATCCCTCCACCCCCTTCTTTACACACGTCCAGATAGACAGGAACATCCTCCTAGTTATGTTATCTCCAATTTGTATTGCATTAGACAGCAAAGTAACATGGTCTGATGTGTTTTTACATGGTCTGATATGTTGTGCTAGGGATACATTCACTGCTTATTAACTGGATAAAACCTGATATTAGCTTGGCTTTGTTTAATTTCTAATGTTATTTACTCTGCGATAACTGACTAACCTCGGTTAACATTGTGAATTGTTTGCCCTGTAATGACCAGATATTCCATTACATTATGTAAATTATTTGCATAGTGATCAGGATTTAATGTTATTGGTAATTAGAATTATTTGCCTGCTGGTAATGCTGTATAAAAGATCTGTCATTAATCACAGGGCACACCTTACCAAGAGCTCTAATGAGGAAAGCTGCAGTTTAATGTCACTAAACTATTGGCCTCCTCTGAGCCATTGTTTTACATCACAGGGAAGTGTTTTTTGTATTTATTGATCAGTCACTAACCATTATCATAAAGACCTAGGGCTTTGTAAATATCTTTATTCCTTGATGTAAGACATCACCAGACTCTGAGTCGCAATAATTAAAGCATGTCGCCAATAAAACTTGACAGATTTTCACACTTGCATTTTTAAACCACATGAGAAGTTCCTCCTCTTGAGAAGAAAGAAGTTCCATAATCCACACTTCTCCCATTGGTACTGATAGAGCCAAGGACACATCTTTGCCAAAGGAAAATTAAAGACAAAGGCTGATGAGGCCCCAGCCAGCAGAGCTTATTCAGGAAAATTATTGTCTTATTCAGGAAAAGACACTGCTGAGGAGAAGGTCTTCCTCCCCTGCAAAAACCCATCTGAGAAATGTTATTACACACTTCTTTAGGAACCACTTTGATTTACTGTGTATTTTTCTTGCAACAAACTACTAGTAAACTAGTGAGAAGAACAATAGCAATAGACTCAACCTCCTTCCTACCCCTATCTAGACTTTGCTATGCCTAGCAGAGAATCCCATACTCTTGGAAAGCTGAGTGTCCATTTAAAGCTGGCTGCCCGAAAGACAGAGCTCTGACCCCGGCAGTGATGAGCCAGTAAGAGCAGTATCCACACTGCAAATGTGGAGTGACCATTTCTGTGTGCAGAAAACAAAACAGAACCATTAACTGACAGGATCTCCAAGGTAGGAATTAGAGATTAGGGCTCCAAAATCAGGATTTGAGGTACATTTCTATATCCTGGAGCTCCATGCACCTCAGCAGACCATGAACAGGTATGTCAAGGTCGTGTGAGAAGTCTGAGGAAGACTTTTGCCCAAATGTTTTGTCTTCTCAGGCTCTGAAGTTACTTAAAATCAGACCTATCTCATTAACTAATGTTAGATGGTAGATTTATTCCCAAATGAAACACTTTCTTAAATGAGACGTGCCTAAGGAAGAGCCTTTCTTATGACTTAACTGCAAAGCATTTAGTGTAAATACTTTTCCTGAGTATCTCAAAGAACTAGAACTGTATATGAAAATGCAAATACTTGTCACAACACTTCATGTAATTTTTGTGGAATAAAGAACTGTTTACCTATATAGCGATTCATTCAAATTTCAATGCCTGTTTATCATGCTAAAAGATTTGAATAGCCTCAAAGAAATATTTGTACTGAAAAGCTTTATTTAAAATCAAAAGGAAAATAGCTGAAACCTATGAACCAGCAAATGTATGCTAAGGAAGATTATTGTGAATAAAATATGTCTTTTCATTTTTTACCAAGGGAAAAAACAATAATGTTATTTTTAATTTTGACCCTCTGTAACGGTCTTGATTTTGCTTGGTAAAGTAAAACTAAAAACATAATCAGTTGTGCAAGGGAGGAATGGATAATAGAGGAATATGAAGAAGAAATTAATATATATAAAAGCCTAATTGAAGATTGATTGATTGATGCAAATAAATATAGAATATGAATGACTCTGATGAGCTTTTCTCATGAAACCTGTGTGCTTCATAAAAGCTGAACTATTGAAATAAGTAAAAGATTTAGAAGACAAGTGTTCTTGCCTTCTTAATAAATAAAGACAGAAAGAAAGGAATGAATACATTTCAAAGTATCTGGAATAATTTGCAGCAGTCTGTACCCTTCATAAGGTATCTGCTGACAGAATTAAGCAGGCAAACAGTGAGATGTGCACACAGCAATATATTGGAAACATGGTGGGTATTCAAAATACAGCAGCTACTTTTTTTTTGTGAAGACAAAAAAAAAAAAGTGGACAGTTTGTCCAGTAACATTGTGCTTTTGTCACATAAGAACATTCTGTTTCTCCAAATCTTTTGATAGATGTGAACCAATTGCTCTATAATAACAAGAAACTGAAGAAATATGTTCTGTGAGTTCTGTAAGCATTTTGCTAAAATAGCAGCAAATTATTTTTCTATGAATGCATGTATGGATGTGTTTTGAATTTTAGTTCATTTAATTTCACTTATTTTTTCATTGACAAACAAAACTACAGAAGAATACATTTTTAAATTTAGGGAGATTTTTTTTTCCTTACAGTGATTCACACAAATGTATTTCAGTTTAGGTTAGAATAGTGCCATCTACCAGACAGTCCCTTCAGCTAAAAACACTGGAATCCCACAGTCATGGGCACTAGGCAGATGCAATGGGTAGCAACAGACCTGCTGCAGATCAGCTGTACAAGAAAACCAAAGGCACATGTACATTTTAAAATGTGGAAATCCAGACTCAGATATTAGCTTTATCAGTGTCTGTGACTTTCCCTCCCCCTCCCCAACTTCGTTAATGAAACTGAGAAATGTCTTTGTGGAATCCTCTGAGTCTTGGCACACAGGCAGAGAGAAATAGCAGAGAGCATAAAAAGGCATTGGAGAGGAGGGGTTCTTACAGATCTTATAATTTCTTGAGTTTTTTCAGAATGTATTTAATGTGGGAAAACAGTCCAGCTACACCCCTTTATTCCATTCCAAAAGCTGGGCTAATGAGAGTTTACTAGCAGGAGTTTGTACACAAAAAGCATATGAGAGGAAAGAGCCGTATGGTCTGGAGGGGAGGGACGATGCAGGCGGACAGCTGTGTGTGCTGTATCCACCACATTCCAGACCCCTCCTGATCCTCTGGACAGTGGAGGATCAGTCTCTATGCAAACTGGGACACGATGATTCTTCCTGCTGAAAGTCTTCAGATTCTCTTTTGCTCATTCTCCCTGAAGAATCTGGAAGTTTTCTAGCCATTTCTTTCTTCTCCAGGCTGAAAAGACTGGATGATTTGTAGCTACTGCATGGATGCCATATTGCAGAGACTGGAAAACTGCCTCAGCAAAGGGAATGGAATTATGTACACATATATGCTAAAATACAGCCTGTACAGAAACTTACATAATGCAAACAGAGAAATAAGTGCAAGAAAATACTGACAAATTTGCTGCATAATAATTATTGAATTTACTAAAATAAAAGAAATTATGAAACTATTTGCAAGTACAGGCATGTGTGTATGTTATAGAACATATGGCACTCTCCTAACAGTTTGATTCTGAGCAATATTAACCAAACTTTTCTTGGCCTTCAACTGAGAAGCAGAAAAAAAAAAGGTAACATCTTAGTATTATTTGTAATACTACCTCAGTGCCTCCCTAATCCATAACAGAAGCATTAATCACTGTGTCTTTGTCCTGGCAGCAGGGCAGTTTTCAGTCTGTCTGGGTACTTGATTTATGAACAGCTGATGGCCATTGAACTGCAGCAATCCACCTAACAGTATTTCCTCCTGCTTTGTGCATAAATGTTACAGAGAACCAACTTTATATTCTATCTAATATATACAAGGTTAAACTTGTAAGCTCCTTAATTTTTGCCTCTATTTCCTCTTGTTTTCATGTCTTGCTTTTTCCTCCTCCATCACAAAAGGCTTTGTTGATCTCAGACCCCGAGCCCACTACCTTGCTTCAAAATCTGTGCTTTGCTGTGCTCAAGAGCAGGATCTGCTCTTCTACTTTGCAGTCCTGTCAAGGTGAGTTCCTGCCTCAGCTGAGAAAGAAATGGATGGTCCTCCAGCCTATTGTCTTTCATCTCTCTGTAGGTTTCCACTTGTCCCATGAGTTTCATATGAAATTTGTGAGATCTAGTGCAGATCTTTTTGGGCATAAGTGCCCAGTATAGCCAAACACCATAGCTGCTTTGGAAGGAAAAAGGAAGTGGATTAGATTTGCAATTTGTTCTTTTCCAGATCCCTAAGAGCTGGAGCTACAATTTAGAAACACCTGGAGTTCAGAGAGACCCCCCTGCTCAGCCTGCAGCTCCCATTCCTTGCACACAAAGCTTGTGTCCTGAGTCCAAAAACACCCACTCTGGTCTCAGCAGTGGGTGGAGGGAAGTGGTTCCTTACCTGTGTGTACCTCTGGTGGCACAGCAGCTGTGGAAACCCCCCCACTTCTTTAATGTGCTCACTCTGTGTGTCATTTCTGTTGTGGGCTGCCCTTCAGGGAGACTTTGCCCATTTTTGATGAAATGTCTGTGTCTTCCCTCTTCTGATACTGTCTCATTCCTTAGGCCTACTCAGAGCCCTGGTGTGCAATTTTTAAAAGCCAAAGCTGTGTCCAAATTTCTTTTAATTACAAGACTGACAGAGCAGAGGTTTCTGCATTTGGTAGTGCTTAGGAGGGTATTGCTTTATGAACCCTGCATTTTTATTCGCCACTGCCTGTAAGAAAGCACTTTTTGTTGGTTAATAACTCCCAGAAAATAATGGTTAAATTTAAAGCCTCTCCAATTCTGTAGAGTGCATTAACAAAAAGAAAAGAAAAAGGCAATCACTAGAAAAGCTTAGGTTTTTAATGCTTTATCTCACGTCTCTTGGTAAGAGAATGAGGGATGTATTCACAAGTATTTGAAGAGTGGCTCGAAGAGATAGTGTTGCCCTACAGGAACTCCTGGCATCAAAGGGTATATATCAAGGCATAATGGGATGAAATTAGGCAATAAAACTAAACAGATAAGTAGTCTTTCATCCTGGAAGTACATTCCAAATGTTGCATAAATGAAATAGCAATTGCAAACATTTTTGGGGAGGATTCCTGCCAGCGAGATCTGCCAGGTGTGGCGGAGGAAGGCAGGGGAGGCAGGGCAGCACCCTGGTCCTGGCAGCACAGCGTGGGCTCCCTCGCTGCCCTCTGCCACCCCAGCGCAGTCGGGCTGTGTTCCATGGAGTTCAGACCCAGGAGCCCTTCTGGGAGCCCTGACCCCTGTAAAGCGGAGCTGAACCAAGGCTCACACTGGTGGAACAATCCCTAGGGTAGGACCAGAAGTAGGGCTTGGCCCAGATTCCTCCGCGAACTCCGTGGGGCTCCGTGTGAGCCCATCCGCGCCTCCCCGGGCACGATGGCAGCGGCGGGGAGAGCAGGGCAGGGAGACACCGCGGGCAGAGCTCGGCTCACCCGCGGGGACACGCACATTCATTTGGGCTATAACCACCAGTTAACCTTATCTTAATCAATTAAGATGAGAACAAATTACGGGCCCATTTCTAACAAGAGAGTTTGAGAGAAAAGGTGGGATGTAGCAGAGGCATGTCAGGTCGTGAAGCTGCAAGAGAGAGCCTTGTGCTAGTTTGTTTTACCTCCTTTGATTTGCTGTTATTTTTCAATAAAGAGCTTGTACTATCATAAGGATTTATTTTAAATCTCTGAAAATGTAAAGAATAACAGTATTGCGGCAAGCAGAAATCCACTGCACCTCCACCATCCTCCACGAGATGGAGCTCGCAGCTCAGGAGCGGGGAGGGTGTTCTTTGTGTCACCGAAAAATGAAACGCTTTTATTCTCACCCTTTCCTAATTTTTATCTTTTGCTAATATAATGCAGATTGGTTTTATACATTATTTATGGAGCACAGAACTAGTATAGGGAATGCTGTCACTCATTTTAATGATTTAGATATGTTTTTTATTATTATTATACTATATAGGCTTTGGAAAACCTTCATTTGGATCCCATTTAGAACACAGGAAGTTGCCCAAGCTTGGATGTGAACCTTAATTTACTGTAATCCTTGTAAGGCTGAGAATATTTACTGCTGGCATTTATTGCTCCTGTGAGAGTTAGAGAGAGAGAGAGTAGTGGGGAGAGAAAGAGGAAAGGAAAGACAACAGTAACTTCAGCCAAAAAAGCAAAGAACATATGTTGGAGTTGTGCTCTGCTGCGTGCATGCAGAGCTGGGTGATCTGCCTCTGAGCTGCTCTGCTGGGACAGGAGGTGCCTTACCGCCTCCCAGATTCAGGAGAACCCCACCAGGGCTGGTCCTTTGAGGAGCTGAATCTGCTTTTTCCAAAGCTTCTCTTTATAAAAAGTGAGGTTCACAAGCAATTTGGACACTCAATTTTATATACCCCATAAAGGACTGGGTTCTTTCTGCACTGTGGCAGAAGTCCCTTTGGACTTCCCACTGCACTGTGCAGATAAAAACCACAGAGATTTTAGCTGTGCAGAGTTGCAGAGGTTCTAGGGGTGCCCAAGGGAAATATGATGCATGACCCCAGGCAACCTTGGCTGGAGGCAAGGGGGAGTTGCAAATCCACCACTGTCTTTCAGGGGGTGGAGAAGGTGACCCAGCAACCAGCAGTAATGGAGACAGAAAAAGATCTCTTAATTGTCTTCTTCTTTCCAGTTACTTTGTGCCTGCACTATAATAAATAAGCCTATTCAAGCTTGGTTGTTATAACTTACAGATAAAAATATTCCTAGGATGGGTCAGTCTTTGTTCAGGTTATGAGTGCAGGTGATTTCAGCAGTCTCCAGCTTTTCAGAAAATTAGAGTTCTGCACTTCAGGAGAAAGAGCAGGTGCCTCAGTAAATCCCATAGCATTTTTTTACTTTAAAGAAAAGCAGAACTTTTTTTTTCTTAATGGTATTTGCTTTATGCTTCCCTGTTCCTCCAGCCCTCTTTCATTCAGCTGCTTAACCTGCCTTTCAACTGGTCTCTCTGGTGGCTTGTTTGTCCTGCGCCACGACAGCTAAAACAGCTAATAAAATAGCTGGCAGGAGGGTGAATGAAGGGACCATGCCAGCTACTGCCCCTATTGAGGAAAAAAACCCAACAGTAAAAATTTTATATGTCTACCTTGAAATTTCCTCAAAAACCAGTATGTTATGGAGAGTTCTTAAATGAAAAAACATTGTTTTGTGAACTTCTAAAGAAATGCAATTTATTTTCTGAAGAGCAGCTTAATTTAAAAGATTGCCCATTTGCATGAAATACCCACAACTGTTTGTTACTATTATTACTGAAACAGCTTTTGATGATATACCGTCATTATTTTGAATTTAGTTATGCTTTGTTAGTATTTATTACCAGCTGTGAAAGGATCAAGGTGTTGCTCGACAAGGCATACCAGTGTGTGGTGAGGAGACAGCTGTTCTCCAGGAGCTGACAGCCAGATTTAGTCCTGCAAGGAGGCAGGATGGAGTGAGCAGCTGGGAGATGGCAAAAGCAGACAAAGTCATCTATGGAAAGCTGTCCCCCTCTTAAAGGTTTTATATTGCATGCAATAGCTGGGTGGGGCCCAAAGACACAAGATTATTGCCAAGGTCTCAAATAATAGTTCAGCTAGAGAACATGATTCAAAGGGCAAGTACATAAAATTGGAAGATCTGTGTTCATGCTACACTAGCTAGATGCTTACTGTATAATTTTAATCACAGCACCAAATTGCTTCCTCATAAACACCAAACATCTCCTCAGTAAAGGCCTCCTGAAGAACCTTGAAAAACATGCAGGTAGCTCAGATATGGAATGCCTGCTCATAGAATTAGGAAAAGGGAAATGAAGAGAAGGAATTTGCAATTGCTTGTAGAGCTGGAAGGTTAGGGATCATTTTTTATCTCCTGTGTGAGTGGGAGGGCACCCATCATGAACCAACTGCTAGGCACAGTTGTTCATTTTTACATTAAGATGTCATTTCACATTAATTTAAAGGACTTCAGTGCAAGATGTGGTGGCGTGGTTTAATTCTTAATAGTCTCATAAGAATTGCAATTTTGAGAAGATATTTAAGCATTGGAATAGATAAGGAAATTGTGAAAATTCAATCATTAGAACTGTTTAGAACAACTTGGACAAATATCTGCCAGGAATGACATCGGTATGGTTGGTTATTCCTTGAGGCAGAGTAATAGACAGGATGACCTATTTACTCTGTTTTCAAGGACTTGTGTGCAACTAGCTGCAGGTGCTTAAGAGGAGAAAATATTCTGTGTCAAGGAAAAAGACAGATTGAATTGAAATAAAGTTCAGTTTAAGCTCAATCTAAACAAGAAGTTTGTGGAAGTCGTACAATTATCTAAAATCCAATATATATCTAAAATTTGAAAGGAAATTGACCTTTTAAGGAAGTACAGAGAAGATAGCATGAAAAATGCTCAGAAACAGCATCCAAGAAAGCTCTGCTGCCTAACATTATCAAATAAAATAAATCATTCCAGTCAGGGGCATTTTGTGTTTTTAGTTCCAGATTCAAATGTTTGCCTAAAAATAGAAATTATATTTTTATTTTTTTTTTCTCTTTGTGTCATCATAGTGTTGCCATTAAGAATATAGCCAGCAGCTACTTTCATTAAGAGAAGCCTGTGATCTCAGCTGCAGGAAGAACAATGGAAACATGCTGTTCTTCTCAAAATGCCTCTGTGGATATAAGCTTCTTCTGCTCTGCTTTTTCATCATAAGCTCTCTGCGCACCAGCGCCGCAAGCCTCAAAGCAGCCAGGGAAGAGCAGGGTCAGACTGGATTCCTGGGTACCTCTGTCCCTTGCTGTGGGCTGGGGCTGTGCTGGTGCTGTGTGCAGGCTGAGCTGCAGGATGACCAGGCTGCTGCTCTGCATTGCTCTTGCCATGCTGGTGCCATGGTCTGGCTGACAGCCTGCAGACTGGATTTCTTGGCATCTTGCCTGGGAGGGCACTCAGCCTGCACCTCACACCATATGCTACAGAGGTAGTGGGACCGATGGGCAGCCTGAGTGTTTCATACTGTGGGCACTGGGAGCTCAGCTACAGCCAGTCCCACACACACACATATGCCTTCAGAGAGCCAGGACAGGGAGTCTGGTGGGCTATATTCTGGCTCTGATTATTAAGCAGAGTATAGATGAGACTTTGGACCGGGAAGTCACTTCCACTCAGGAATGAGAACTTCTCATTCTCATTCGGAATGAGAAGCTTTTCACACTGTCCATGAAATTTTCTGCAGAAGAAATTCTGAAAACAATGTTTAGTGGGGGGGAAGAATGGTTGTTAATCCTACAACACTGTGTTAGAGGATAGGGCAGAGTCTTTCATAGCTTTGAGTACAAGTATAAAGGATCCCCTATTTTAATAAGATCAGGAGAGCAGAGCATTACTTTTATTCAAGATAACCTTTTAAATGAAAATTAACTCCCAAACCGACTGCCCTGGTTTATTTATAAAACCTTAAAAATGCATAGCTATTTTGTGCTTTTCCTGTTAACAAGGTGGGTTTATTTGGCTAGGCTGTGACCTTCTACTATAATTTTTTTGAGGTCTTCATTGACTGCTTGATGGACCTTTGAGTTGACACTGTTTTACTTCAGGATATCAGCTGCTAGAACGACATTGTCTTGTTGGCTTCATTTGATGAATTCTTGCAGGTGGGATTCAATCGAATGTGTAGCAAGCAGTGTACAGTGACCTGATTATTTATCTTGTCAAATGGAGTCCCTGGACATAACTATCAAGCTGCCATTGACACTGGAATGTAACCAGCTCTGTATTAAACTGTCCAGCTGTGATGTGAAGAGCTCACCAATTATTTGCTTAAGAAGTGTAACACAGAGTGCTGAGGATGTTTGAGAGACTTGAGAGCCTGTATAGCACTAACTGCTGCATCAGTAGCCTTTTTGAGGATGGCCCAATTTCCAATTTTCACAACATTGCTCTAGAAGTCATGATTATACCATATTTAGCACAAATTCATGGAACATGCTCACAATTGGTGGGCCTTTATTTTTAATGATTTCATCAGTTACTTCATTCAATGTAGCAGGGTATGATCAGCTAATGAAAATTCTAGATCTTGCCCTGCAGCAGCATTTATCAGGCTTCCTTAGCACAGTCGTGGTACCACTGCAACTTGAAGTGATCTGCTGCTGGTGCAGCATGTTGCAGTTTAACCCATCAGGCAGCAAAAATACCACACAGCTGCTTTCTCACCTTCCTCCAGTGAGATCTGGGAGAGAACTGGAAAAAGGGTAAAACTCATGGGCTGAGATAATGATAATTTAATAGGACAGAAAGGCAAGGGGAAATAGCAATAATGATAAAGGGATATACAAAATAAGCCCTGCACACTGCAATTGCTCACCACCTACTGACCAATGCCCTGCCAGTCCACAGGCAGTGGCCACTGCCCCACAGCCAACTCCCCTCTGGTTTTTATTCACTATGATGCTATATGATATGATATATCCCTTGGGTCCATTGGGGTCAGCTGTCCTGTCTGTGTCCCCTCCCAGCTCCAGGCACCCACACCCTCCAGGCACAACTGCCTCATAGCTGAGAATTCATTGACTTAGTGTAAGGTCATTAACAGCTAAAATATCAGTGTGATATCAATATTATTGTCATCCTAAATAAAAAACACAGCACAATACCAGCTACTAGGGAGGAAATTCAGTCTATCCCACTGAAGCCAGGACACTCCAGTTTTCCTGACAGGGCTTTTTCGATTTGTTGTTGAGTTGAGGAAACAATGATGTGAAGAAACCTTTCAGCCATTAATGTCAACTTTAGCCAGTGAGACTGGTGCACATAAATACACTAGTACTGGGGACTTGCCATGACCTCCTAGAGCTGAATCACTGTCCTATCTTAGCAGACTTGTTTGGTGAAGACCAGCTGTAGAGGAGGAGGGTGACTGGCTACATCACTGAAGTAGCTCAACTTAAGAGTTAAATGTTGACCTGACCCTCTTTGCATTCTGCATATTTACAACAATTAGATAAAACAATAATTAGCAACTTATCTTAACTACAATCTATTTTTATGTAGTACAGCTTGTGCACAAGTTTTTGATTAATTTTAACTACATGAAGAGTTGAGAAAGTCTGTAGTTTTAAGATTATTCAGGTCAAAGAACAGATGTTAAATTTCTTTAAATAACCATTTTAATTTTAGCCCAAATTAACAGATTTGTTTATTAATGCTCAGAACACTCAACCTGTTTTCAAAGGATGAGAATTGTAAGATTGGAGAGGTGTGCTCATTTTTTTTCCATAATAAAAATGGTAAATCTGTGCTCCAGAAGCAAGAGAGAAGTTTCCCTAAACCATAGGGCTGTGACCAAGGTCTTTAGAGCAGAGCTGAGAACTTGTTAACTTTGTTAGCAGTTGGGGCAGGTGAGCCTTTCTCAAGGAGATTCTTGAAGTTGAGACGTTTTACAAAGGGTTTTCCGTGAATTGGACTCAATGCAGGGAGACCCCGCCGTTGCTCCATCCTCCTCCTCCTCCTCCTCCTCTGACAGGCAGCCCAAGAGCAGGGGGGCTGCACATCCCTCCAGTGCCACACTTCATCCCTGTGGTACCTCCACAGATTTTTTTTCTGCTTATCCTTTAAGTACTCTGGTCATCATAAACTGGTGTGTGATCCCAAGATATGAAACCACACTTCATTTTAGGCACAAGAACCAGCTTTGAGAGGTCCCCTATGTTTGCAGAAAATCTAATCATCAAAAAATGCTGTATATTAAAACCTATCAAAGTCTGTGATTCCTGGTATTCATGGGAATTAATTGGCTGTGTGAAATTTGAGAATTATACAGGTTCACTGCTAGAAGTGAGTCACAATTAGTGCCAAGTGCTTTTACCACTGAAAAAGCCCCATGGATTAGGCCTTTCAGAAGAAAGAAAACCTGCTTCTGAACTTTTTGCCGCAGTTGGATACTCAGTCACAGAATAGTCTCCATACTGCCAGTACATTTACAATGTAAACGCTTTCTTTTCAAGGTCGGGGTTTTAAAGCACTAGACTGCTATTGAAACTGCAGGGGCAGAGCCTGAACAATTCTACTGGTTTTCTAAAAATAAGGAGCTTTATAGCTAAACTGCAGGATGTATTTTAAAAGAGTCTCAACATTTTTCTTTTTACTGCTACTTGTATCCCATCTCTACCAATTTTTACTGCTTTACACAAAGGCACATTTATCGCAAGGCATGGCATAAAATCAACACTCTTCCATTCTAGCAGTTAAGCCTCATCTTATAACGTTTGTGATGTGCCACAATATTCAAATCCATTAAAACAAAACCTGACCCACCAGAGAGAATATGGATTTACAAATAAAATGACTGGAAGGGAGGATGCCTACTTCACTAGCTCAGACTTCTTACCTGCAACTACTGTGTTGAATTTTGCATTTAAAGTGTCATATTTTCATTTAAAACCTGCATTCCTCAAATACCTCATGAAATACTGCAGGAATCTGAGGCGTGAATTAGGCAATCAGTTCTTTCATTATAAATGCTTAATTCTAATCAATCAGGGCTTAGTATTCCCAAACCTTTGGCACTCTCTTGTTTAGCTTTTGCACTGCTTGAAAACATTTATTGACCAAAGGATAAAAAGCTTTTTCTTGTTATTGAAAAAGGTTTGCTGTTAAAATACTTAGGACTAATACCCTTAAAATATTGAGGACTAATTTCTGGTCAGTTTGCAGCTAGGTGTACTGTCAGAAAAACAGTGAGGTCTTGGGACCCATATAAGGTTACCAAAAGATTGTCCAGGATTGCAAGTAAAAGATCCTATGCCTGCTCATATCCATAGTTTCCCAGAGGCTGTGAGAAACAGCCATGTGCTTTCAAGTGTAGAGAACAGCTCAATGTACACTTGGCTGTCCTTGCTTCAGATTTCAGGTGCGCTGTTGTGCCTGTAGCCCAGCTGACTGATTTGCCTGGCCCAGCTGCTAAGCACTGTCCCAACATAAAGGGCAACTGGTGAATTTAAGTGCCACCAGTCTTGCTTTCCTGGTCCTCACTGAGTACCAGGACTGAGGAAAAGCAGATGATGGTGAAAACACACCCATATAGATAACAAAGACTTATGTCTCATTTTCTTTTGCAAGATTTTCTCCTTGGCTTTTAGCACCATGTTTAAAGCTGAAATACTTAACCTCTCTTTTATAGATATCTGAAGATATTCTTCAATTCCAAGCAAATCCAATACTGATGCTGTATTATTTGTCATTAGGAAATGTGGTAGAAGGGTAAGTTTCACACACAAGTTTGGTTTTGGTTTTTTTTTTTTCACTCTGTTCTTGTCATTTAATCAAAAAATAGAGATACATATGGAGATACCGTATAAAAATTATTTGAAGTCAGACAAAGTGTAGCAATTTAGTTGTCCCAGGCCAAGTATGTCTTGTCTGAATTTGGGTAGTGGAGTGTAAAACTTCATTTTCCAAACATTTTCAGTTGTATCTGTATCTTTCAACCTTTTTTTAATTTTTTTTGTCCTCTTTAATTGCTTCTATTAAAATATGCAAAAATATATAATGGGGAAAATCTATCAATTCCTTTAAAAATAGCATAATTGTCATTGTCAAAATTGGTACAACTATTAGGATAAGACTCAACTAGAGAAATATTTCCACCCTTTAGCATATAGAAACTTACATATGGTTTGCTATCACTGCTGCCCAGCACCAAAGCCAACATCTCAGTCTGTGCAAAGAAACAGGAGGACAGTCAGTGGGTGGGCTTGAAGCATGAAACAGAAGGAGGGAGAGGGAGTGAGCGGGGGAGAGACTGTGGGCATATGTCCAGGGGAGTTGGGTTGTTAGAGCATCCTTTAGGGAGATGAAGTACCAAGATTCATACTCTTCTTCTCTATAATCGACAAAATGTGCTTAAGTTCAGCTCTACCAGGTCCCCCGTGGGCAAGTTATTTGGTTATTCTGTACTTTCTGAGTGTTGCTTCTTGGAGATATTCTGAATATATATATATATATATGAATAAATAAAAGATATCCCTTGGAGCAGGAGTATTCTATTTATGTTAATTAACAGTATTCTATATGTTCTGCCTCTCTTTGTTCCTGTGCTAACTATTTCAAGCGAACAGCAGCAGTGGGACAGCTGGAAAGTTTCATACTAAACTGACCCAGGGGATGGAAAATGTTGATTGAAGTCTGGGCTGTGAACAGGAGCAGATCATGGTTGCAGGATGTGTCTCATTCCTTGGGATCCTACACAAGGAGCACACCTGATCTGAGTGAGGTGCTCAAATCCAGGCGCCTCAGCTCCTGGGGCTGGTCTTGTCTGAACTGCAATTGCATCTGGCAAGGCAGCTCTCTCTGCTCCCACAACTGCTCTCTGCTCCTACAGGTTCCTAAATCAGGAAAGGAGAAGGTATTAGATGGCAATTATCTATGAGTAAGATATTTCAGTGGCTAAGTTACTTTGAGGATTTATTCATAGCTTTTACTGAAATCAGGGGGAAATGCTCATCTAGATTCCTCTGTAAGTCAGCCTTTAAGATTTTCAGTGGGAAAGGAATGTCTGGGCATCATCTGTGTTATAAAGTTTTATTTTTGATGCCTCCATAGATTTTATAGTTTTGCAAAAACACGTAGCAAACATGGAATTTATTGCTCATAGTTCATCCAGGAAATGTGTCATAGTACACGATGGACTGAACATAAAAGATGGTTAACAAGTATACAGCAATGGTCTGTAAAACTGTTAAATAGATCAATAAATAATTCCAGTGATAGCATATTGAATTTCAATAGTCAGTGAAAACCAAAAGTTTCAAAATGCTGAATTTTGCTTTTCTACTGACTAAGTCTGTGTCACTTTACCATAAATACTCAACTTTAGCAATTATCATCAAGGCCCTATTTAACAAGTCTCTAATTTTAACAAATGTGATTTACTGCAGCAGTGAATTGTTGATACGATACCTATTCTTTATTCCTTGATGAGTCTAACCCATAAGTTGATTATAAAAATAAAAATGTCCGCAGGAACATTATTCAGTTGGTCAAAGGAATAGGATGGGGAAGTAAAGCAGTGTTTTTTATACTCTGGGGATACAGAACTGAAGGTTCCCTGATGTTTGAGTTAACTGATGTCCAGAAAGCTGTCAGCATCCAGTCTTTAGGGAAAAGCTCAGCTCTTCTAGCTTGCCTGGGTAGAAGGATTTTTTCTAGGACCTTTGCTGTGGCTAGTCTGTGTTTACATGGGGACACCTTCAATACTGTAAAGCTGAAAGTTGTAGCACCACCCTTGCCACGCTTCCATCTCAGAGATCTGAGACACTGGGTGATGAATGGAAGGAGTCAGACACTGAAGATATGTTCTCAAAGGGACAGAAGACTTCCATACCTGACTGGAAATCACAGGCAGTTTTCCAGGAAACATAGCCTGAAAAAGTAAAGCATTTAAAAGTGCTCATTTTAGAAAAAGTTAACTGAAAATATTAAAACCAGACCACTATCAATCAATTTGTGTAACAAAAATACTGAATAAAATATGCAAAATGCAGCATAAGTTTATAAATGTAATGGAAAGAAGCCTAACACCAAAATTTTTTGTAAAGAACATAAAATTCAGTAATAGCCAACTAGTCAATGTGGCCTAAGTCTTGTCCAAGACTGTTAAGATATGAGGAAGTGAGGACCTCTTTTCCCTGAAGGTGAGGACCTTCAGCTGCAGAGGACTGCTGCTGTAAGGCATGTAGATCTTTATTATCTAGTCATTAGCACTTTATTATATAAACATTAATAGAGGCTGCATTGTTACAGAGAAGGCAAATGGATGTATTTCCAGACAGACTAGGTCTATGTAAGCTGGTGTGTGTGTTCTGGGATTAGCTAAACCAGCCTGATTTCAAACTGTGGTCAGTGCTACCTTCACCAGTTCATTCCCTTTTTTCACCTTGATTTTTATTTTTTTTGTCATCTCTTTTGACCTAACTTTTGCAAATAGACTTACTTTTTAAAACACTCTATAAGTCTTACAAAATGTGCAAACATTTATTAGCATTGTTACATCTCCTCAGGCATACTCTTTCTGCCTAATTCCTTATGCCAGGATCAATCTCTTTTTGTTATTTAAGCTGATGTTTGTATTGCACCCAGTCTAATAGGGTTTTGGTTTCTCAGGTGCAGCTGCATGGAGCATTAACCCAACAGGATATATGAAACAGGCACAATTTAAGGCCCTGGCCAATGAAAAATGGAAAGAGAAGCTGAGCAAAAGCAGAAAAACACCATTATCCTCTGAGGTGGTCAGAATTAGCTATTAGACCAGGCACCAGACAGGTGGCCAAAAGGGACTGTACCCATCAGATATGTTCATATTAGGCGTGAAATATATCCTGACAGTGCCAAGAATCTTAGAGCTCTGGGTGGTACCTAAACAGGCACCAGATCAAGCTGCTGTTATAAGGGGAGTGTTCACTGTGAGCTAAATGAACTTCCCACAGTGGGAAAATATTTCTAGGTACAAATTTATAGTGAAAAAAAAATTCATTATAACTTGTTAATTTGCACACAGTGCTCAGAAAAGCTCCTCTGTTCCATGAGTCTGTTCTTAGGCTGGAAATTAAAGGGTACAATTATAGCCACCAGAAATAACCCCAGAAAACAGATATGTCATGCTTTCTTGTCTTCAACCCACTCAACAGCTTCCACAGGTAACCAGGCTGGCACATGACCTAAAATCTACACTCTCCTATTAGGATTAATTGTCCAATGACAACCTTTTAGAGCTTCCTTTTCTTTCACAAAAAATACATTGACTTGTCATGCAATTCCTCTTCATATCATGCTGTGTTATTCCTCATTCCTGCATAACATTGTCTTCTCTAGATAAAAAAACATACACTAAGTCTTTATGGTTTATGGAATTTGAGCATTTTTCTAGGTTGACCTGGTTGTTCTCACTCTGGTTCATCCCATTCCCCAACACCCTTCCCAACCCCCCAGACCTTCCTGAGTTTTACAATAACGTTTTAATGGTTTTGTGACCTACTCAGCATGAACATTGTGGAATGTGTCTGGAAGCTGTAGTTCGCTACCTATATTTTAATCCAAATGGAGTAATTTAATCTAAGTATCGGGTTCAGCTTCTAGATACATGAAGTATTTCGATGTTGTCAATGAGTAACTAAAATCACTTCAATCCATAGGGAATTAATTATGTATGTGAAAAGTAGAAAATTCTAGAGGAACCATTTAATGCTGAGAAAAAATATACCAGCCCAATGGCTATTGAGGAAACTTTTTCATTATAACAGCAATAAATTTTCTGCATGCATGGGACATGCTGATGAGGCAGAAAGTTTAGTTACTCATACTGCTGAAAGCTGCATGATCACCATTGCTTCCAGTAAGTGTACTAAGTACCAACTACTTCTGAATAAAAGGTCTATGTGGAAAATTATGTTGTTATTTTTGTTTGCCTTGCACATTATTTAAACGAGTTTTCACATTCATGGCAGCAATTTTTGTCTCTGAAAGCAGTATATGATTAGGTCTCTCTAACAATAATAGGAGAAATATGATATTTTTGTACTTTTAGATAAATGTTTCCACATTATGAAGTATTAATGCCTAATTACATGTTTCAGCAAATAATCAAGTTTTGTTTCACAGTACAAATATTTATACTATTTGATTTGTCTACTTAGTTTGTCCTCATTTTTATAGATGTATGTATATATATCCTATGGTAGTCAGCACCAAGCAACTCAAATTGGTGTGAAAATATTACCTTGGATGTACATTAAAATGATTTACCAAATGGAATCAGTAAAAAATACCCCGAGTGGACTATTTATCACTGAAAAAGATCATAGTTTCTGACACTTAATTTAGTTCATTTATATATCCCGAGCTGGAGCTTTAACTGAAACTAACTTCTTGCCTTCAGCAGAGCTGGTCTAGCAGGGACAAATCATGAACTAAATCTTTAGTCTTGATTCCAATTTTTGTGCTAACTGAAACCATGAGCTGCTTTTCCAGTTGTTCAGCTCCATGTTGAAGTTAGGGCAGAACTTTAGGGAAGTGGACATTTCCCTGGAGAGTAGAGGTTTCAGTTCTACTCTGGCTCAGTTGTAGAAACCTTAACAAAGGTCTCACAGTTTAGTAATGTCACGATTCATGGAAATATACTTTATTACTGTAGATCTTAAAGAGGTCAAAGGCTTCTGTTGGTGGGGGTTTTTTGGGGTTTTTTTGTTTGTTTGCTTGTGGGTTTGTTTGGGTATTTTTTTTACTTAGTTTTTCTCTGCAGGTGCTTCTGCCACTGAAAGATCTCATCTTTTTAGGGAATCTGGATTAGAAGATATGAATTCAGAACACGTTGAACTTTTCTGCCCTACTCAAAAGTACCTATGGCTGTATAAGACCACGTCATGTTCTGCCACCCAACACCACAAAGAAATTTCTGAACTTGTGGGGAGGCATTACTGTGTTTGTGGCATGTTATTCTCACTTGTGGTCCTGGGGAAGACTTGGACTGGCACTGATCTGTGTATTGTTTGCACTGGAATTTGCTGAGCTGCACAGAAATACTTGTAGTTTGGGATGACCCAAGCCTGGATATAAACCCAATCTGATCCTTCCAAGAGGGAAAGTTTTTGCCATGGACCAAATCCTTAGTTTGGGATTGCCTTTTTCATATTGCAGCCTGGGTGCTGACCCTTTGATGGCCATCTATACAAGAGAATCTGTACCCCAAAGGTAATTTTCACCCAAATCAAATAATCTCAACTACTCTTCCTGGAAATGACTGATAATTGGTCTGGAGGAAAAACTCCCATCAGCCACCAGTAGCTTCAACTTCCCCTCTCTCCTATCTGTCTTAAAGGTGAAGCTACCCCATGACATTGGCCCAGGTCTTATTCTAAAACATCCTCAGAAGCTGTTCTACCTTTTCTGTGCTGCCCTTTCAGGCATTAGGCTTGTCAAGTGAACCTTTTGGGTTTGTCATTGTGGGGAAGGTTGATGCAGACGAGCACAAAGTCACAAACTGAGATTTGAGGGGTTTTGCCACCTGAACTTCCTGTGCTCCCACTTTGCAAACCTGGCTCTGGCAAATTACTCAAGAGGCAAATCCCAAAGGAAAGGCTGTGAATCTGTCACACTTGTCCAGTTTGATCTGAGAGAAAAGGAGTTGCAGTGTTGCAGACCCAGGCACTGCCAGATGTAGTGTGGATCTCAGTGAGGTTGGTTCCAATACCTGAATTCAACCTGCACCCCATCTGTGGTGGAATTACCCTTCACTGGAGTGTGTATTTTGTTTAAAGCCTTCTTTTGCTCTTTTATTTGCTTGTCTTCATATGAGTATGTAAGGAGGGCTTAGGAAGGAAAGGAACAAGTGCCTGGTCCAATCCTGCATGCTGTTTGGATGTGTCTCTTGAAGTGACACTGCTCGTTCCCATAGGATGCCCCAGATAAGTCAGCAGCGCTCTGCTGTCAGTGGCACTAAAAAGCTACACCTCGCTGCTGCAGCAAGGGCTCCTGCCCTCCCTCACAGATGAGACAGGCAGTGCAAAAGGCTCAGTTCACCATTAACAGGTTGCAAACTTTGTCTTCTTGTCTTCTTTTTTATGTTCTTTTAGAGTTTGTAATTGCTGATATACATGGACGTTTTCTTCAGCTTTGGGGCTTTCAAGCAGCTTTAAGTTCTACCAGTAGATAAGCTTTAACTGGATCCCTTCTGCTCTACCAAAACTCTGCTGCCCCACTTTGGCCAAGCTGCTGGTTTTATTTGCTTTTAGGCACATTTGCACAGTTTGTTAATGCACTATAAAAAGCCTAAATATCAAATTACACAATCTTCACATTTCACATATGCACTATTTTACTTCTTACAAATAAAATGCTCTGCATCTTATAGTCCAAACTACCCTCGTGCATGGCCTCTGTATTTGCTGTTTATTTAGGAACAAGCTTGGGGAATATCAGACCATTTCAAATGCTGGTTTTGAAATATACCCTTGATATAATTTTTGGATTATGCCTTTTTATCACATCTTAACTCTGAGTATCAGAAATTCTTCTCCTGTGGATAAGGATAGTTTTTGCCAACCTCATTTCAAATGAACTTTAAAAATTCAATCTTTTTAGCTCTTTAGGTTTGATTGTGCATGGCTTGTAGGATTATAGCTTCTTAGTTTTAATGTCTATTTTTGAATGCTGGTTTAGGGTCAACGGTTAGAAACTCTCAGTATCATTTTTAGTTCTGAAATATCCTTTTGATTTACATGTCTGAGGCAACAAAACCTCTTATTGTTATCATTTTTGAAAAACTGCCAAGATACAGCCAGATCTTTCACTGCTTGCTGCACAGAACTGGTTCTTGCCTTCGTGTACTGTAGAATTCATTACTGTAATGCCTTGTTTACTTACATTTCTTTCTGATGATAATAGGCTTTTCAGCCTTCAGCATTCAAGGCCTTTGTCCGCAGAGGAAAAGAAAAATCAGGCAAAACATCAGGCTCTTTCATCAAGCTTTTCAAATCTCATTTCAAAAGTTTGCTGTTAACCATTTCAGCATCACAATAGAGGAACAAAAACCTCCACAATAAAAGGTCCAGAATCAGAAATACCTCTGCAGGGAAAGAGTTTTTGCTCCTAAGCTGTTCTGATGCAAAGCATATCTTCCAGGATGCATATTCCCCTTTCAGGAGTAAGGGCTGCCTACCTGCACACCCCTTCTCCAGTCAGAAAATAGTCAGAAAATAATGTGGTAGCATCCCTCCTCTTGGCATTCTGTTCATAGTAATAAATCCAGCAAGGTACCAGATTTAGCTGCTGGTCTGTACTTCCCTAAAAGCACAAGTATTCTTGTTCCTTTAGGAATGGCAGCCAAGGCTAATGGGTTTCAAGAAGCTGTTGAATAATTTTCAACCAATTACATTTATGTTTAAACCCAAAATATCTGAAAAAAAAATATTGACATTATCAATCACGTTTTATGATTTTTTTATTTTAATGACAAGTTTTTTTCCCTCTTTTTAAAATAGCGAGTGTTCACAGTATGTTAATTTTTAGCTTTAAATTTATTTCATGTAACTATTAAAGAAGTAAACTGGGTTTTTGTTACCATCAACAAACCTGTAAACCTGACAGTGCACGTAAACTTAATAAATAGGCTTTTGTTTTTCAGGTAACTGTAAAAAGTTTTGTTTGATTGGTTGGTTGATATTCTTAATACTAACTTCCCTGTTATAATTCCATAGGTTTTCCTATTTTAATACCTTCTTCATGATGTCTTTAAATTTGTGGTACCTTGCTGGTATGGTATCATTGATGACTGACTCAGAAGAATGTTTTAGAAACTTCTTTTACATTTCAGTGAGCAAAAATAAGTGATTTCAAAGGAGTATGCAAAGGGCAAACTTGTCTTTCTCATGTTGGACCCACATCACATTTCTCCAGAAAAGATCTACTCATCAACTGAACCTTGCTCATTCTGGGTACTGGTGGTTCAATGGCAGGGAATGAGAGAAATGTGTCATCAAGTGTTTGAGGATTACACTGGGAATTACAGTTCATCAGTTTTCTGACTGCTCAGTGCTTGGCTTTGCACCTGTGAGCTCTTCAGGCCTGTCTCCATCGCCATCAGCGATTTGTTTGGCCACTCCTATTGTGAGCTCTTATGATTTTGTCTAATATAGAGCAGCTGGTCTGAAATGTTCTGTGCTTCATTTCTGCCCCATATGATATTTTTTGGACATCTTGGGAATCAGTATTCAGATGGCTTTTCCAGAATTAGGACAGATTTCCAGAGGTAGAACTTCCTTTCTTGAGTTGAAACACTACTTCTTAAGAAAGTCTCTAACATGCTCATAATTATTGCAGAATTTGAAATCTATCCAAGGCGGTAGGTTTGGTGTCAGTGACACTCCTTTTTTTCAAGCTCATGAAAATTCATCTGTATTTTCTTCTTGCCCTGTTGTGACACATCAGAGTTTTGTGACCAGTTGTCAGTAGATTTCACCTACACTGTGCAGACTACATCTTACAGCTCCTGTCTGCCAGTTAGATTGTTCTGTGCCTGAGCCATCCCCCAGCCTAACCAAGATATATTAGCTATGGGCTGCTCTGACTTCTCAGCAAGGCTGCAGCTCTTTTGAAAGCATTTGCTGAGTGATAATTCTGGCACTGTCCATACCAGCAAGGTGCTGCTTCTCCAAGACTCTTTTCTACAGCAATCGTGCATCTTCCCATAGATTGATGAGGACTGTAAACTCTGAACCTCTTGAATTTATGGTTAGTTTGGGGTTTGTTCACCTGGTGCTTCAGCTCTGGCTAGATGCTTTTAAAATACCCAAGCTCTTCATATCAATGAATACCTACCCTTCCCCATACACAGTCCATCTGGAAACATGTCACAAGCCCCACAAACATAGTGAGAGAGTATTTTTCCTTTTCTCATCACTTTTGTAGTATTTACTGATAGTTAAACACCATTAATTGGATGTCAAGCTTAAAAAAAGCAGAAGCATATTTAAATATGCAATTTGAGTATTTTAATAAATTGCACACATCTGAAAATAAGACATGTTCCTATTTTACTGTAAAAAATAAACAAACCTTTGTAAGTTAAAGTAAGAATTCATGAAAACAAACATTACCCTGTGCTTTTTAAGCATCTTATCAATGAATAATAAACTCTTTTATTTCAGGAGTCTTGTAATGATATAAATAGTTGAATCTATTTGGAAATGTATTCTTTAATGACTGCATGCTGGAAGCAGATCCATCTGTAAAGCTGAACTTTAGCTTTCAGGTAATAACTGCTGTCAGTTTGGCATCTGTCTTATGGTCAGCACTATGGCAGTAAAATAATTAAGAAATATTAAGTGTCTTAAGATCCTCCATTTGAAATACTACATTAGAAACAGTTTTCCTAAGTTATTTTTCTTTTCAGTGTTGGCAGATAAGTTTCTTTTCCTTTAAGGCTCCTGGAGCTTGGTGAAGTCCCTAAATTCTGTGCATTCCTGTGGGTTTTGAATTGCATTTAATGGGTGAACATATGAATACGTAAAAATGCTTTACCCCCTGCCATAAATTATTCATACCAATAGGCCACTCCTGCTGCTTCTGCACAGCCTGTGGAAGTTGGACACATGGACAGACGGATATTTCTAAGAGCTTTAGCATGAATCATGCTGGAGAGGTGTTAAGACAGCCAGCAATTCCCTAAAGATGAAGTGTATGTGCTTTCTTCTTGGAGCATGTGCTCATAAGAAACTGTCAACTTATTCCCCAAGTAGAATGCATTAAAAAAAAAATCCTTCTGTGTACATTAAGTAAAACACTTCAGCCTTCATTAGCAGGTCTAAAAGAGCAAGAGCATTAAAGATAATACTCGCAAACAAGCTAGATATGATCCTGAGCCTGCAACAAGCAGCTTTCAGAAGGCATTAAAGCAGGATGGAGACTACAGCCTGTAAAACACCAAATTCATCAGCCAGAGAGAGAGGGAGAGAAGGAGAATGAACATGTGAAGCAAAGGCAGGAAAGTTCATTGGTGTGAGGATACTGCTTCCCCATAGTCCAGAGCAGCTTGAGCAGGCTGGCTGGGACAGCACCCTGGAAAATGCAAGCAGGGGTCTGCATGGACAGCTGGTAGTTTTCTGGTTATATATGAAAATCTTGGCTATAGGGGTTTTTCCCCCATTTAATTTTGTGATGTCAGCAGATCCCCGTTCAGCAGAGAGCAACCCTCTGTGGGTGGGATTTGTACACATACACAAGTGCTTTGCTGAATGAAGGCCAATGGCACTGATGATATCAGTATGTGAAACCAGAGAGTAGGGTTGTAATTGACTCGTGAACCAAAACTCAGAAAGCTGGTATTAAAAACTGCAAAATTAGTTAACATTTTGTCTTGGCACCCTAAAGCAGTGGAAGGCAGATGTATGAGATTTTAAGCAAAGACTCTAAAGAGGTTTTTAATTGCCTTATTTTTTTAAACTTTTATATTTTATGTCCTTGATTATTTTCTACTAATATTTGTAAAACTAATAACAGTGTTATTTAAAATAATTTTCTCTTACACCAGAAGACATGAAACACTATGATATAAAACAAAAATAATTGTTTCTCCCATTAGGAATTACTTCTTGATGAAAAAACACAGTATCTTAAAAGAAAAAAGAGTTCTTCAAATCTTTAGTCAGAATCAGAGGAAAAAGCCTCAGAAGTGAATATCCATTGCACAGGCAGATCAATCTAAAGTATAATTCAATGTACAAGGATTACTGTAAGATTCTGGATGTATCCTTTTCTTAGTTTCATGATTGCTCATCTTAAAATAAAACAGATTATAATTGATTGAATTTCCTTACATTTATGTAATTAATATATTCTCATTAGAAATCAATTAGCTCTGATGATTCCCATTGGTGCCATGGCTGATAAACTAAATGCCAATCAGTGTAATAAAAACAGTGAAATATAATTTCTTGTTGTTCCAAGTGATGATCAACTAATCAGCAGTAAATTTAATCAGAACATATTAACATCAATCAGTCATATTAGTGCTTGCAAACTGTAATAACCAGCTACGTCTGACAAGTTATGCAAGTTTTTCTATGAGCAGTTGTAGGCCATATGCACATTTAAGTGTATGGGTTTTATATATATGTGTGCAAGCAGTTTAAATGTATAAGAATACAAAACTTCCACGAATGAAGTACTTAGCCCTCTAGTAAATGTCTGTTGCTTGAACAGCCTACAGTTTTAAAATCTATACTGAGCTTTACTGTTAATGGATTCAAGAGACTCTTATAATCAATGCCAGATTTTCTGCACGTCCTGTAAATGTGTCCATACTGCTTGTTCAGACAGAGAAGCTTTAGCTTTCAGCTCTTCCCCCTTGCTGGTGGGCAGCAAGTAGGGAGAAAAATGGACCTAACCAATGCATTTCCCTGGATTTCCTTTCCTTAATTAAACAGTAAAGAGGAGATAAAATGTGGATCCCCAGCTTTATAGGACCTGCCCATCAGTGGGGACTCAGGCTACATCTGAATGGTTTTTAGGGCATTCCTAATTTTTTATTGGGTTGTTTTCATCCCAGCCACCAAAATTCAATATATTTAATGAAGAACTTGATGTCAGGCATATAGGATATGTGGGAATTTATTAATTTCTACAGTGTAAATACAGGCATCACCATTCCAGCCCTGACCTTTAAGATGCACATATTTGCAGTGTTTAATTCTGCACCACACATGTTCATGCTAATGACTGAAGATCTGAAGAAGCATTTTGAAGGGTATTTATTTGATATTAAGTGAAGCATTTTAATTTGTCTTCAAATAGACCACAAGTGTACATCAGAGCAGTGTACATCTGTTTGGGGTTAGTTTCTATGGTTGAATGAGTATTTTGTAGTAAATAACCTACTTAATTGTTTTAACCTTTCTCTGTTTGCATATGTTCCAAAGATGCTTTATAATCTTCTTGAATTAGTGGAAATTACTCTTTCAATAGGTTCTCTGAATATTACCTGTAGATTGTTTATGTTTGAAAGACTCACTATTCAAAATTAAAAATGTAAGATAATTTTTAACTTCACTTGCTACATATAATTATTTCTATTCACAAATTAGGAGAGATTTCTGATGAAACTGCTCTGAACTACAAGTTTAAATTCACTTGGTGAATAGTGTCATTATTCTCAAATATTCTTCAACACTCCTGCCTGTGAACTCATCTACAGGAAGAGTCACAGAAAGTAAATGGAAAGAAGACAAACAGCCAAGACACATTCACTGTTTTACTTGAGTGAATATTCTTAGAAAATATTTAGAAATATTGGCTCTGTTATTAGTTACATAAATATTCATACAAATCTGTCTATCAGATTGCCTCCCTGAAATTACTCAGGCCTTTTTAGGAACTTGGAGAGAAAAGTCTCTTAAAAATATATTTCTCTACATTTTCCAGACATATAATAGACTGGATATGGCCTTATAAATTGCAGGCTTTCCCATACTCATCCAGTCATGGGGCCAAATCTCAAAGTTAACTTTAATGGGATTTTGGCTCAGCAAGGTTGGAGGAAGGGCAGCAGAATTTAGCCTATGATTTATACTGCTTTCAGAAATTGCTCAGTGAAAAAAAAAATACAGCAGTGGTACTTAGGTAGTTCAGTTGCATGTAATTTATTTTCTGCATAACCCACATGAAATTTAATAAGATATAAAAAAGTCACATTTTTGACTGAAGTTTTACAAATTCTAGCTTTAGTGAAAATAACTGGCTTCTCAAATGAGTTGATCAAGTAAGGCAAAAAGTGAAAAACATGTTTTCATTCAAATGTGTTTTATTTGATTATTTTTATTTAAAAAAAAAGGAATTGCATTTCACAAAATGCACTAACATATGATAGAAATTAGGAAATGTACTATAGCTGTGTTCTCAGTGGGGATGAAAAATGAGAATGCTCTGGCAGCCTAGAGAGATAGGGTTCAAACTCCAGGGCCAGGAGCTATATTAGCCTCTTGGATAAAAATACTGATTTTCATGAAAGACAGTGGTACCCACTGCCTAAAAAAATAAAATGATAATAAAAAAGTTTTGTATATGTAGGAAGTTCCTTTATAGAATATCATTGGCTGGAACAATTACCATAAAGAAAACTCTACTGAGCTATCATCTTTGGTAACTTTTCCATGGATTTTTATATACACCTGGGAGAATACCAAGATAAGATGGAAGTGATGCTTGATGTAGTCAATTCAAACAGATTTGTGGCAAATAAATGGAATACAGTGAATAATATTGTTTATTGACTTCCTGAGGTAGAGCTTAAAGCAAAGCAGACCAAAAAGCAAAGCAGAGAGCTGCCTGCAGCCACTGGGGATTACATCCAGCCTGCCACCCAAAGAGTAGCTGCAGCCACAGAGGCTTTGTTGTGCACCTAAGCAATTAAGCATCCTCTGCAGGAGAAAATTATACAAAATGTGCACTTATTTATGTACTTAGGCACAGTATTAATTCTTTTTATGGAACACATATATTGATTACAGACCCAGGGACTATAAAAAACCCAAATCACACCAAGCACAAAAATGCCCCAAATTTTAATTGCCAACAGTTCAGTAAAACTTGTGCCCTATATTCAGAGGGCTGATATGTGCCTGTTCCCTACATCTGAGAGACACTGGGCTTACATTTGGAGCAAGAATGACTCAGATTAGACATTGAAACAGGTTGTCTGGGGCATCTTCAGTGCTGGAGATCTATAAGAAGTAATTAGATAAATACTTGTCAGAAAGGCAATAGGTATGGCTAATCCTGCTTTGGTGCAGAGGGCTCGCCCCCCATTGGCTTCCCAGATTTAGGATTTGAAAGACAATGTTATGTATATAAAGTTGTACCTTAGGTCAAAGCTGTAGAGTCAATAAACAATAATTAAGATATAGTCATTATTATATCAGCACCTAAAATCAGTTTTAAAATTAATTTTAATTAAACAAAATTAAAAAATTTAAAATTGGTTTTAATTAAAATTACAATTAGTTTTAAATTTGACCTAAAAAATTACCTCTCTAGAGGCAAATACGAGAATAATCACAGATCCTTTTTTTTTTTTTTTTTAACAGGAATGTTGTTTCTTTATGCTCAGAGGTCTACACTAAACATTTAGAATTCCACTAAGGGCAAAATCTCTCCTCTCATGCAGTGTTCTCAGAAATGAGGTCAGGCATTTCTCAATCCCTGGCAAGAAAACTTTCTGACTCATTACTCCACCACAATGCATCCAGACTTTCCCCTTGGGTCCCAGTCAAATTGTTCAAATGTTTTGGAAAAATATATCTTTGACATCCCAAGAAAGGGAATATAGAAAAGATGTCCTCCTGGCATGAAAGGATTAGAGTCCTCTTAGATTTGAAGCAGAATTTCTTGCAGTTTCCAAGATATTATTATTTATTAATTCATGCAATGGGCTTCACAAGCACTGAGGTACTTTTTAGAATTACAAATTCTATTGCAAAAACACAGATGTGAAAGTCCTGTTGTTACAGACACTGCTGAACCGTGACCAGCTTTCTTGTAGGACCCAGATATCATCAGAAATCCCCGCTAATCTGGCACTGAAATGACTGAGCTTCTCAGTCTGATTGCTGAGGACTTCCAAATTCTCCTGAGCTTCCTGGCCTGAATTTAAGATGTCAGGTGCTCACTTCAAGCGCTTGGAAAGCCTCCTGTATTTTCCTTAATGATTGAGCCTATGTGCTTATGTCCTGAAACTAATGCAGCTCATCCAAGCCTGCCAAGCAGTACTCGGTTTTCAGGGAGGTCTGGGATCCATTTCTGAATCACGAAGCCTCACATTCCTTTTCTTATGACTGTCCAAGATCTGAACTTGCCACATCCATTGAAAAAAACATGATGCCTTTCCACTCCATCCCTCCATCCATGCTCAGACTCCAGCAGCTTTGAAGGGACCTCTGAAAGTCTTCTGGTCCAGGTCATGCTCAGAGTTGGTCCAACCGTAACTCTTGTCTTCTATTTCTCCAGGGAGCCTGGCTTAAATACTGGCTTGGTTCCTTTTGTCTACTTCCATTTTTCTGTTGCCAATACATTGTTTATATAAAACTCCTGAAAGGATTCTTGTGGACAGGGGTGGACTTGTGTCTGCCATGGCCATACCCAGGTAAATGGCACTGCTACCCATTTTAGTCTTTAGAGGGCCTGTCTACCCCGAGAATGGTTACACAGGAGGTGTCACTGTGAGGGCTCAGGGCTAGGGGGAAGGAATAACAAAGGACAGCACTAAGCTGATGAGGAATTCGTATTTCTACATCATGTACACCTTTTAAGGAAAGGGGGAAAAGGGGGTAAGCAAGGGCCACTCTCACTGTGTTGGACTTGAGAACAATTAAAACATACAACTCAATAAAATGGCAATACTATAAAAAGTTACATGTAACATTGTAGTTGGTGAGAAAGCAGGAGATATCCTGCCCTGTTGCTACAAAAGCAGCTGCAAGTCAAGTGGCAAGAAGCTTCCCTGAAAAGTGAAATAATTGCCTTTCTCTGTCTCTTCTGAATCACTCCTATAAACTGTAGCACTTTCTTTGGTACTGGAAGAACAAGGATGAAATGTTTGTAGGATCCCCAGGTGGTCCCAGACACCACACCAGCCTCTTCAAACACATTTGTACACCTTCATGGTGGTGGTTTCTGTTTAAGCTTGAAGTAACTAAGCACATCTAAAAAATCAATTAGACTTAGATCAGTTTGTGATCTCAAAAATGCAGAATTATTCTTTCACAATTAGCAGTTTCTGTGCTGAATTTAGCAAGGCATAAAGCAGAATAAAACAGCACTGCTTCTCTTCTCGCATATGACTTGTCCTGGAGCTGGAGCCCAAGGGCTGGAAGGCCTCAGGGTGGCTTAACACTGTTTCATACTTCTGTCCTCACACACTACAAAGGCCAAGTCTTGAACATGTACCCCACTGCTGCCACTTCCATTAACCACACCATGAAATCTTATCTGGAAATTTCTCCCTGACAAAATGATACCTTTTCCACCCCATTGATTTCATACTGGAAAGCAGTAACAGAAAATTATTCATTTAGCACATGATTTTACATCAAGGGCAAGTGGCAACACGCAGCTTTAGAGAAGGTGAAGTGTCATGCTAACATTTTATATTCTAATACTAATAATTTGATTTAATATTTAATAGAGCGTTTTTGGTGTTTAGATAAGAATTCAGCAAGCTTTCTCAGCCACACTTCAGTTTCTGGAATGTTGTATGCCCTGTCCCTCACAGCACTTATTCACACATTAGGAAAATATTGACATGGTGTTGTTATCCTATTTGTGCAGAGGTCTCATCTGCTGCTGATGCGTCGTTCCTTCAATCAGCCGTAAGAGCGCCCATGTGTCACACAATCAGCGTCAGACATTTACAGCCTCAACCCAGTAGCTCTTCAGCATGCACAGCTCCCATTGACTCAAGTGGGAGTTTTATAAGTTTAAGGGCAGCAGGATTGGAGCAGTTCCAGCAAATGATCCCTGCCTGCATTTGTGAGGACAAAATGAAAGCTCTTTGACTTTCCAACATCATCACTGGGACTCCCCACACCACATTTTTCATCCCTTTTTGGTTTTACATAGCCAATGATTATCCTCGTCAAGAAAGGGCTCAACCTTTTTTTCACTCAGGGTGTCACAAGGACTTTTTTCCCTTCAGTCTACTACACGACAGTTCTGGAGAATTCAGCCCCCAGGGTTTCCAGGATCTGGCCCCACATGGTAACATTTCAGGAACTCTCAAGACAAGAAAAACTGGCTTTCTGCCAGATAAATGATAAGCATAGATTCTTTGCTTAGACCAGAAAGATTAGGCCTACTGTCCAGAGCTTCCTGATGAGTTAAAGATGTGACTCTTCAAAGCACTTTTATCCCAAAGTAGCATTAATATTTCCCCCCTTTTTTACTGCTCTGTTTTAGTCATTAAAAAACCTGGCACATATTTGCTTTCTCTTTCTGAAAGAGCTTTTTTCCTTATTTAAAAAGGTTTAAAAGTCTGCCCACTATCCCTCACTGACACAGAGCTGCAGCCCAGGCAGCCAAGCAGTTGTAATCCAGCCTGAGCTCCTCAGCAGACAGGTCGGACAAAGCTCTCCCTGTGAGCTGCATGCCGACGGCTCCTGAAGCAAGGTTTGTGGGAGAAAGCCACAGAACCAGGAGTATTGAGCTGTTACACATCTCAGCTGCTTCCCCTGCTCTTGCAAAAGAAATTGTTGTTATACTGGACACTGCAGAGGACAGTAGTGGTAGTTTGCTGGGCACACAGTGCTTTTTATAGCTATTGAGAGTTTTCAGAAATTTGTATGAAAATGAAATCTCACCAATTTATTACTATTTTAGTTTTGCTACCTCATGATAAATTCACGAGCCATACCACAAGACAGACACATTACATGTTGTGTTAAAATGGCAGGGCAATTCCTCCCACCTTAGGCAACAAAAGGAGGTGCTAAAGTTAAAAGCCTTTTTTTATACCTCTTACCTGAGCAATGGATTCAGGTAGATGTCTCTGGGGCACTCCTTGGATTTTTGGTGGCATGAATCAGCTGATATAAAAACCTCTCTTCCCTAACAAAGATATTATCACCTCCTAACTTATTTTTGATGAGAGACTGAATACTTAAAGCTCTTCCCTCATATGCAGACTGAGTTCAGAAGTTTTGAAAGACTGAAGAAAACTAGGGCAAAACCAGGGCAGATAACAATGAAGGAGTGGCAAAAACAGGCTTGTGTATACCACCCTGAACAAGGATTTTCTGGAGGCTGTATTTTGTTTTTATGGTGGGTGTGTGTGTGTGTAATTTAGACTTTGTTTAGCTTTTAAACTGCCAGTGAAAGAATAAAACAGGGAGCAACTTAAAATACACATTAATTTGGGCTCATCTTATCTTCAGCACTATTTTGGTGCTGTGTTGCTACATTTTAAGAAGAAAACCTACCATAAGGGCATAAAGCTTTGATTTGGAATTGAAATTTCTCAAAGCTTCAGAGTATGTGAGGTGAAAAATGTTCTTCTGAGCAGGTCAAATGTAGACCTCAGTTCTGTTCACATCCTGGCATAGTCAGGGATCTGGGTTTTCATTTAACCCTGTACACATCTTTCAGCTTCTCTCTTCTCTCCTGGGGATGCAAGGAATGGAAGGGTCGAGAGGGAGAGGAACTTATTTAATTAAAAATCAGAGAGATTTTATTATATCTTTCTGAAGTGTCAGAAAATTAGAAAATGAATGGAAGGAACAGTCATTATGACATCTTGTCATTCCAAATCTGCCTTTTTTCCAGCTCCCATAGGCCGTACTGGATGTGCTGCTATCTGCAGATCTATAAGGTATGAATCATCTCACACATTGCAGAGGTGAAACCTGGCAACTCTTTAACAGCACCACTGCAACACTATGGAACATTTTAAGACAGGAAATTAAGAATACCTGAGCCAACAAAAACCACAGGGGGAAGTTTAGATGGACAAAATTTAATTACCCATTTTGGAATTTGGCCAGAACACCAAAACTTGCACCCCAACCCTGCTGTAAAGTGCCATCGGATCTTTAATACTAACAACTGTTCAAAACATCAGCTTTAGATCTGCTCCAAATGAGAACAGCACTAGAAGTCATCCAAGACCTGTTAAGGTATTCATTTACTACTGACTGTCAGGAAAGCTACAACGTACTGATTCACACCAACAAGCTAAAGTAAAGCACAGCAAGCAAAATATCTCTCCTATCAGCACTGGAGGTTTAATATTTTTAGGAGAATTCAGTGTATTTTCAGAAGTGCATCAAGTAAAAAAAACAACATATTTTATTATCTCAGCCATCAAAACATCCTTGTGCCCCCCTTGCAGAAGCCGCGAATATATGTCACTGCTCAGCCCTTTGTTGCCATTTGTAGCATGGAAAAGGGAGACATTATAATGAATAACAGTGTGTCAACTTTAAAGGGAAGATTAAAGATTGAAAGTCTATACATTTTCAATTCTCACATTATTTTCCTAAAGCAAGCTGTATGCTATTTAAATGTTTATTTGTGGTGAAGATGAAAAATTTGTTTTGTGGATTATATTTTCAAGAAGAGTAGGATTTCTACAAATCATGGTTCTTGAAATTCCTTAGGCTGAGGAATTATGTCAGCCCTGAAAAGCATGGGTTCATTATTCACATCGTGTTACCCTGTTGACATAATTCCCTAACAGACTGGGACATGAGGTGTCCCATTTTGATACTTCAACATACAGCCACTGCTTTTGCCTCCTCTAAATAGTAAACATTTCTGTGTTCCTGTTTTAAAAAATCCTTTGAGCAGTATATCTATATAAAAAAGAAAATCTGGGTTAGCTGTGGTCTACCAGCAATTTATCAAGCAGTATTATTAGTTATGTCTGTGGGATATTTTTCATTATCTGAGGATTATTAATAGAGACACTATATACATAGTGATTGTTCCTTTACTAATAATTGAGATAATATCAATATGAAGCCTAGTTTCATTAACACCTTAGTAAAGAGACTATGATGTGAGGTTTTTGGGTTTTTTTATTCCATCCAATTTGTAATCAAAAGTTATTTAATAGTAGAATCAGTCTTTACTTATAACTGAGGTTGCGGACTTTGGGAGTTGGCAGAGCCAGCTGCTGGGCTGCTGGGAGCCAGACTCTTTTTGATCTTCAAATTGAATGGTTTCCTTTGATCACCTAGACAATAGATCATAAAAGAACAGAGCTTTTACCCATATCTCCCTAAATTTGCAGGTAAATAATGAGATGGTCTGAACTCAGGCTGGAGTGTAAGATTTTTAACAAACAATTCTCCCCTTTGAAGTAGACTTAGTAAAATTAGCATATAAATGAGCAATGCTGCTACATAAGGACATGTGGCTGGAGAGGAGGGATAATTGGCTGAGGGGGCTAGTTTCTAAATGAGGTCGTTTGCTGAGTGACCGGCAGACTACAGGTGTGCTCTGTTCTGTGAGGTGAGAAGGAGAGCTGAACGTGGGGTTTGCTCAAGCTGGGGACCGTGCCTGGTGTGGGAGAGGACTGAGCTTTGTAACTGGGCTGGAAAGTGCAAAGCTAGGTGGGAGCTAGACCTTGCCTGTGCAGCAGGAGGCATTCTAATCGGGGCTGTGCAGTCAGGCTGTGGTCCATCACACCGACATTGGCCTCTGTCATCTTCAACTGTGCGGTGCTCTGTGATAGGATCCTCCATAAATCTCCTCAGAGCTCCCTTTGCTGGGCCTGTGAAGGACCATTATGCTGAAATAGCTGCACCAGTGGCTGCTGACAAGAGCTGCATGAGCTGAATTCACCGACCTCGAAAAGCCAGAACAAGGATTTAGTGTGGTGGTAGCAGGTTAACATTAGGATTTTGAGCTTCAGAACTTTTGATTTCACCAAAATCATTGGAATTGCCTGCCCCAGTGGGAAACTGCCACCTTGTTACATGTTACCTTGGGTACCCTCCTCTCTTCATGAATGAGGCAGCTCTCCTGGGACCAAAACACCCTTGTCCTTCCATGGCAAGGACACGTGGCTGGAGATCTCTCAGTAGCAGCGCTTGCTAATGAACTAAAATGAATTAGAATTTCACTAAATAATTTTACTAAATAATTACTAAAATGAAAAAGAACTTAAGTATGGATGTTTTGAGTCAGCTTTCAACAAAAATTTCTCAGTGTGCTTGAAGGAATCATGTTCAGTTCACTTGCTCGTTTATTCAATTTAATAAAAATTGAACTTGAATTTTACAGAGGACAGTAGACCATGATCCCACTAGCACCTGAATAGCAAACAGGACAGTCTGTTCCGTGTGGCACAAAACCAAGCTCTAATTCCCTGTGACTTGCTTTGAGGATAGGTACAGACTGAGTTTCTGCAGAAAACATCAGCACACTCTGGAGGCACTCATGATCCTTTAGCCCAGATGCTACTGAGATCACCTTTGCACCTCCTGTATAGGAGACAGGATTGGGCCCTCTTCAGTGTAACCCTCATGTAACATGGGAGGCTGAAGGCTGAATCCAGCTCTTCTACATCTTAACTGAGTGTTAAGGGCAATATTTTTTTAAAGCTACAAATGACATTTCAGTCTCCTGGAAAAAGAGTTTCTGTACATCAGATATTCCCTCATCATAATACTCCTTCCCTTGGAGACCTGTTAGGACAGGACTTTTTGCTGCTTCTGAGTGCAGCAACCCTCTGGAATTTTTGGCTTGCTGCTGGAGCACTGTCTGAGGTTTTTTCAGGAAGTAAGGTGGGCTGCAGCAGCCAATGGTGCTGGGAAGAGCCAAGTACCTGTTTTGACACAGATGAATGAACCAGGAAGGGGCTTTGGGGAGGATTTTTGGAGGTGCTTGAATGTGGGGAGCTCTTGGTGGGTTTGGACAAGGGGAGGTTAATGCAGAGCTTTGGAAAGATATGGGGATGGCAGAAGCTGGGGCCTCTCCAGCTGGCATCAGGGAATGTTTGTGAAAAGGACCAAGGGGTGGGGAATGTTGGAATGGATAGGTTCAGAAATAGGAGTTTTGTCACAGAAGAGACAAAAGATGGAGAGCTGGGGCAAGGGCTGGAGCAGGAGGGCAATGGGCACCAAAGGAAATGGATTTATTAAATGCCTTTGACTTATATATTGTGTTTGGGGCAATCTTCTGCCCTGTTTTCCTTCTCCTCCCTCTCTGGGTTGTTTTTTTTTTTTTTTGTTTTTTTTGTTTGGGGTGTTTTGTTTGTTTGTTCATTCATTTGTTTGTTTGTTTTTTTTTCCTGATGGCAACAGGAGTAGCCTAGCCCAGCTAAACAGAGATCATTGGCTCCAGAAAAATTGATATGAGCTTTTTCTGCACTTCTGAAATCTTTCTGTCCTCACCTCTGATATTTATTAGCTCAAAGTTATTCACCAAAAGTTGACCTGAATTCTCAAACTAGTTTTCTTCTGGAAAATAAACTCTTCACTAAAAACATATGTGCCCGTCACTACACTAAATGCAGGCAGTCTATTTACTTGCTGTTTGGCTGATAGCTGGCCCGTTCCCAGCAGCACAGAGGAGATGGAAGGCATTAAGAAAAGCTCTGAATATTGCTGGCTGAATAGTCTGCAAAAAAGGATAAGGATGACAGGACTGAAATCCTAGCACTGTTTAGAGGCACTTGGAAGATTTTGCTACAGTTTCTATTAAAAAAAAATAAATAAATAAAATTCAGTGGAAGTTACACAAATGAAAACCATGCATAGCACTTTGAAACCACACCACTGTTACACCATAAATACATGGGAATTAAACAAAAATCATAAAAAAGGATTTTAGTTTCAGGCAATGCACTTTAAGGGCTCAGTTCAGTATGAAGTAACCTCAAAAGTACATTCTAGAACTGGTTTCTCCATCACGTGGAATAAAGGAGCAAACAGAACAGCAAATACAGAGGCACAGCATCTGCAAAGACTTCGCAGGGTGGCCACTGCTCTAGCACACTTGCCATCCCTGCTGAGCATGTTTCTTGGTGGGACAGAATCTGACCTTGGGCTGATGGATTGATCTGGAAACTCCAGGCAGAAAAGCTGGGCAATTTGATCACCTTTGCAAAAGCAAGGGGGTGGCAGAGAAGCTAAATGTGCAGCTGGTGTTCAGGAACCCTGTTGGTACAAGTGTAGGGGCCCTCAATGATGTTACTGTGTCAGTCAAAATATTTTCAAAGTAAACAAGGGGTGAAGAGACAGAGAGCAACAACAGCCTCCAAAATGAACTGAACCATTGTCCTGGTTTTGGCTGGGACAGGGTTAATTTTCTTCATATGGTACAGTGCTGTGGTTTGGATTCTTTATGGGAATCATGTTGATAACACACTGATATTCTGGCTTTTGCTCAGTGGTGCTTACTCTAAATCAAGGACTTTTCTGGGTGTTGTACTTTGCCTGTCTGCAGGTGCACAAGAAGCCGGGAGGGAGCATGGCCAGGAGAGCTGAACCAGACTGACCAAAGGGCCATTCCATTCCACAGGACATGTTGATTAAATGAAATGGGGGGAGTTGGCTGGGAGGCACCAATTGTTGCTCAGGAATGGACAGGGTATGGGGTCAGTGAGTGGTGAGCAATTTTAGTGTGCATTGCATGCTTCTTTTGGATCTTATTCCTCTCTCTCTCTCTCTCTCATTTTCATTGTTATTATTGCTATTATCATTAGAATTATTATAGTTAACTTTTAATTAATAAACTATCCTTATCTCAGTCTAGGAGTTTCATATTTCTTTTCCTTGATTCCCGCCCCATCTCACCAGGGAGGAAGTGTGTGTGGAAGAGTGGGTGGGGTGTGAGCAAGGAGATTTGCGGTACTCAGTTTCCAGTTGGGGTTAAACCACAACAACTGTGCTGTGCCAATAGCTTGATTTGGAGACACCAGCAAGAATTGTGTAAAGGTCTCCTTGTCTTTAAGGTAACACAGTAGCATTTTAAAAAAATGGTGTATATCCTCTAAATACATTTCCCAGGAGAGAGACCACACTGTTGGCTCAGGCAGGTGACACAGAAGGGGGAGTTCCCATTCAGGGGGGTACGAAGCAGGTGTCACCTGCTCTTGGGGACTCCACAGAACTGAAAACATATCTTGAGTGTTGATGAAGCATGGAGCAGAAAAAGAGGGGTTTTTTTCCATATGGGGGGATCAATTTGGTGGCATTTCAAGGGAAATATTTCACTAGGAAATAGGAATAGTCATCAAGGAAAGATATAGGAAACAGAAAATTCACAGGATGAAGTAGGCTTAGTAGCAGAACAACTGGGGGGTTGACAAATTACCAGAAAAGTGATATTCTCAAAAGTACAAGCAACAGCAAAGGCTCCACTGAAAATGAGGATAGTTTCGGAAATTAGCATCACATCTGTCTAGTTCCAATAATCCTTGTCCATTTCAGAATGGAGCGCATGACACAAGATATCTGCTATAAATAATCAAATACATTATAACCTGGACATATCCTCTACATCAAATAATCCTGCTATAAAAACTGAGAATAAAGGAATTTTCTGGATGACTAGCACTCAAGAAATTGTTCCCTGGTGGGTTATTTGCAGCCTATTCTCTACTGCAGTAGTTTATGTTGAATAACTCACAGCTGTGGAAATACCTGCACAATGGAATTTAACACTCCTAATAAAGGGATCCAAATTGGCCCAGCTCCACTCAGGACTGACAAATGTTAAGACATACAAATATCTCGGGTTGTGTTAAAGGCTGAGTGGCCTCAGTGCAGGACTGTGGATGCTCAGGCAGCAGGGCTGTGCCCACTGCCAAGGGTGGAATGGGGTCACAAATAAGCTGGGCAGCGGAGTGCACGGTTCTCCTCATCAGGGCACCGCTGGCTTCCATCAGGGAACAAGGATGTGCCATGAGGCCAGATAAGCTCTGAAGCTTTTTGTTTTTGTGCAGAAAGTGAGGTTCTCAACGCAGTCCTTTTGTAAGAGTTACAGGAAACTGGTTTTTAGGAGCTACTTGCTGCTCTGTGTGCACAGAAAGTGCTGAAAAGCCACACATGTATGCAGTGGCCACAGTCCAGTCAGAGTTATCCAGTTGGGGTCACATGTGAAGCACCAGCTGACTTAACAGCATCCTGAGACGAGCTCTTGTAACTGGAAAGCCAGAGCTGACAAACCTTTACCACTTTTTTTTTTCTTTTTTTATCTTTTTTTAATTGCAAGTCTCCTTGATTGGTCTATTTTCAAATACTGAAGGGGTTTGGGGAAGGAAGGAGAGGAGAAAGATGGTATAACTGATGCTTTGGGTGATCTATATCATATGTCCTTCAAACTATCTGTCTGAAATATTTACAAGCATATTTCTGTAGAGAGCTGGGCAGGACAAAAATCTGTTTAATTAATTTTTAAGTGTTGTGGCTTTGTCAGGAGCCTTGAGAAGGGAACCTCATCAGCCCACCCCTGGCTAGTTCAGAGGTGCTTTATTTGATATTGTACTTCCAGCTCCATAAAATTGTAACTATTTTAAACTGAAAACAAATTTGTGGTGCTTGTAGTTTCATGACAATCACATCTGGAAAGAAAATTATCAAAGTACAACTTAAAATTCAATGCCGAAAAGGAACCAAAAGGAAAAATGTACTCCAAACAAATGAAAAGGTTTTGGTTGAACAAAAAACCAACCAACCAACCAAACAAACAAAACTGATTTTAAGAAATCATTATTTCTGTACATCTACTCTGAATATTTCACAATAGCCTGCAGTCATATAGGCAGACATTTTGAAGTGACAGTCAAATCACCACAAACCTTCTCCTAAGGAAGGCACTGGTCTGGAGGAGATTGTAGGGTACTTGGATGGAGGGTGAGGTGTAGGTAGATAACAGTCCCAGAAAAGCCATGGCTGCAGCCAGGCTATTAGTGTGACAAAATTACTCTACTGGTTTTAAGGTAGGGCTGACCTTGTGTTTTCCTTCTTCTACCTCCAAGGATATTTCAAATTGATCCACTTGTTAATCACCTAAAGAAGATTGTTGCAGTTAAGAAATCAGAAGTTTTTGGCACTGAACAGCATGGTCACAGAAAATTAAAAAATAAAACAAATTAATAAAATTTAAAACAGATTAAATAAGATCAATTTTCTATTTTCCCCTATGAGTCTTGACCTTGCAGCTGTGTGCCCATCCTGGTACCTAGAAGTGCCTGCATGAGGCCCATCACTAGAAGGTTTCCTTCATCACTGATTGCAGTTTTCTTCCCCTGTATATGGCCTTTTCTTGGAAACTGCTGTCTTGTAGATTGCCACTTTCAGAAGCCACAGACTGTTTGAAGGCAATTGTTATACAGACCACTCCTTCCTTCCCCGGCAGTTCCCCTCCCTACTTGAGAACTGGCCATGCTGTGGGTGTCACAGAAAAAATCATAGGACTTGACAACTCTCTTTCCATTTTAAAAGCCCATATCCTACTATTACATGGTCTCGAGCTCAAAAATGTTTCCTCCCTGTGGAGTGCCACTGTTCAGCCCCTCATTATAACCTGGCCATTAGTATTTTTTCCTCCCTCTCAGGAATGCAACCAGCATCTACAGTAAAGCCAAATCCTGCTGTGTAAAATTCGGGTTAGGCCCTTCACAAGGAAGTCCTGACTTCTTTGAAAAAGGGGTTATATTTAAAAAAAAAATACATTTTCTGGAAGAAAGAAGGCTGATACAGGTTATTTGGGTTTGTTTGTTGTTTTTTTTTTTTTTGTTTTTGATTTTTTTTTTAGCTTTTAGGCTGAAATAGAAGCAAAACAAACAAAGCCAACTTGAAGCTCCCCATCCCTGTTGACACAAAGACCAGCAGAAGAGACAGCTGTGATATGCAGAAAAGAAATTGCATTTCTGCTGCAGAGTGCAGGAACCACAATAAAGGTTCATGATTGCTGTCCAGGGACACCTTAGCAATAAGCCCAGCTCCTGCAGCACTTCCCACCTGATTCACATTGGAGGAGCTGGTGGCACAGACACAGAGCTGCTGACAAACTCAAATGAAAAGATAGCTGTCTCAGTAGTTCACCCTTTGTTATCACCCTTCGGAATATGAGTTTAACCTGGAGGGGAGATTTCAAAGTAAACAGCTGAAAATTCCCTTTCAGAATGGAGTTTGCAGTCAAAGACAGACACAAGCCCCAGTATCGATCACAGTTCCTAAATTTCACACCTTCTGTCTGCTGAATTTGATCTCTCCTGGCAAGCCGGGAGCAACCCACCTTGGTTTTGATGGGTTTGTCTGTGTGGAGTACATGTGAGTCCTGTGTTCTGTTTTGCACATGGCCAGAAGAAGATGGAAAGTTAAAAACTTTGTGCAAAATGACAAACAAATTTTCATAAGCTATCAGAGAGAGATGGAAGAAAATAGAAAGGGGAAAAAAAAAAATCACCAGCATCTGAAAGCACCAAACACCAGCTCTTAAAAGCTTTTTCAGTACTCAGACCCCCCAAGAGATTACTCAGGGAGGATGAAACTTCATGTGATGAAATGAGAGTTGCACTTGAATGCAATAAGGAGTGTTAAATGCCTGCTTTATATCAAGCATTTGCTAAAATGTCTCCTAATGCATTACAAAGGAGATGCTAACCTTATACATTACAGCTGTTCAATACCAAATTATACATAGCAACTTAGATGAATATAGAGTTGTTGAGACAGAGTTATTAATTAAACTGGGGTGATACACAACTTGAGGATCTCCAGAGATCATGCAGAGTTTCTTTTAACATAATATAAAATACTGCTACATATACACACTCTGCATGTCACCTTCCAAGTGATATTGGTCTTGGACATCTGAGAAGTACTTATAGGATACTGTACAGATTAAAGAAGAAAAAAAAAGAAAAAAATAAGATCCCAAATATTCCCAAATTAAAAATCCCCACCCTCATAAATCCCCACAACACACACAGAAAAAAAAGAAAATTAACTTGAAGACAGACTCCAGCCACAAGCACTGACCTAAAGGATTCTGAATTTGTTTGTCCAACAGGTGTGGAGTCACACTGGGTGGGCATTTATCTGGTTCATCTGAAGCACATTCCCTTGTTAATGTGCAGTAACCTGTAACCTGAATTATCAGGGATGGATTCAACATATTCAAACTAAAGCTGATCAATCTCATCCTGATCCCTGTAAAATTGATGGAAAAGAATTGGGAATTTCTTGGGCAGCTGGAGTGCTTGTGCTCTATTGTAAATAGATGCTTTTTATAAAGTTTTTGATTCTTCATGCATAAGTGAATTATTTCCTGATGTCATCTTTAGTCCATAATGGTGTTTTAAAATGTGCTTATGAATTAAGACTGCCCATAGACCCATTAAAAAATATTTCTTGATGTGAAGGATAAAGTTCTTTTATTTCAGAAGTGATTCACAGGGTCATGGAAGAAATGCTTTTACAGTTAGATTGCTCCACCACTGTTCCTAATAAAACCTCTTCCCTTTAAAGAATTGATACTAGTTGCTGTCAAAATAACATGGTAAATTAGAACAGATTTCAATACAGTGAGCATTCATTGGAAATTCATATTTTCACAAGAAATGTATGAGTATAGTCCATAAATTTAGAGACGACCATAAGTGACTCTTTATCTAAAGGTACCATCTGCCATTCTGCAATGCTGGGGTACCACAGCCTTCCCAATAGAGCATAATGACATGCTGGAGTAACATCAGTTCTATGGGATGTTAAATATTCAGTAGCTCCTCTTACATAGTAGAAGATTCAGGCCTTAGCCTTGTATAAAAATAAAAATTTTCTAGCTGTCAAAAAGCTAGAAAAAACATACAAATCATCCAGTCCTGCTCAGTAAAACCAGCTGCTGGGGTTACGTGTGCCCCAGGGCAGCTTTAATTTGGACATGCAATATATCACCATAGGGCTACTTGATCAGAGTTGCAGTCTCAGGAAATATTTTCAGGACTATTCAATTTCCATTAGCAGTTTCTCCAGGATATATTAGACACAAACTGGGTTTCCTTCAATATCAATCATTCATGTTTTCTCTTTCATCCTGTCTTTGCTAAAATGGGATTTTCATGGAGGCTGTGAAATTGCAAAATTTAGTCTGTTCTATCATTTAGACTCCTTTAATGGTGTTTTGCAGCCATTGCTGGGTCGGGAGCCTCTCTCCACCCTGGTGCTAGAGAACACCTAGTGGTGTTCAGTATTTCACCTTTCCCTTTGGAAGTTTCCTCCCCCTCTAATCCCTGTGTCTTCCTGCACACTTTGACTGATCTTCCTTGCATCCTCGGCTCTCTGTTACCGAGTGCTTTTGCTCTGTTCCCCAAGGATGCAAGCTGGTTACTTCTCAAAAGTTTGAGAGCAGTAACTTCTCCAGAACCAAGGCTAAAAATTAGTCATGACTTTCACAGAGGTCTGTGATGCTGAAAGAATGCAAATACTAGACCTCCCAAGGTCCCTCCCAAATTGAATTAACCTACCACATTATTAGACCCATACATAATGCAAAGATGATGAAACCTGAGAAAACCTGCTTTCTGAAGAGATTACAAATTTGTAAATACTGCTTATTTTTGCTTGTTATGGAGAGAAAGAAGGAGCTTGAGGAACTGAAATGTTCTCACAAGGGGCAGCTGGTGAGACCAGCTGGTGATTCAAGGGATTTGAAAGTTCTCTAAGAAATGGACTTTGCTGAACAAAGACCCCCCCCAAAAAAAACCCAAAACATCAACCAAACAGAAAAAATAAACTCCAAACAAAGCATTTCAAAGAACTATCAAAACCCATCAGTGCATGGTTTAAGTTCTTTGTAACAGCAACCAGCTTGGTTATCAGTGTTCGTATTTGGTCACTTTACTAATGATGTGATTCAGCTTTTCCAAGCAAACTCTTGGAATTTCCTCCCTCTGATTTGTGCGGGCATTTCTCAGGGCCAGTATTTCCCCCCATTTAGCTAAAACAAACAAGAGCTTTCTTTTTGAAAGTATTTCAACATAATGAGATAAGTTTCCTTCCTCCTTTTAATAGCTTCAGGGCTCCCCAGGGGGAAGTGCCAAAAACATTATTTCCTTCCAAATTCTAAGAGAGATACAATGTTCTGGTAGGCGGTGAGATTACAGTGAAATTAACTATTGCTTTCCAGCTTTCATTCTTCAGGCTGCTCTTACAAACCTGTTGCTTCAACTCACCTGTGGTGTTTATTCACCTTTCCCACTGCTCTGTGCCAGGCAGTCGTGGAGCACACGGAAGCCGCAGCGTCATTTAATGACAACCCCCAACCGAAAGCCATAAAATCCATTAGCTCATGTGATCACTGCTCTTTAATCCTCAACCCGTGGGGAGCATTCCTGAGGACAGGGCAGGAGCTATTAGGATCAGAAATGGGATCACAGGCTCTGTCTTGAGCCTACTGCGTAATTTCAAACATGAAATGAGAAGCCCACGCAGCAGCCCAGGGCACGGGGCGAAGCAGCGAAGAGACTGCGTGTTCAGCTGCTGTCCATCTCAACCACTTCCTTGAGCTGGCCCATTTTGGGCACTTCTTTTATGAATAAATAAGTGAATAAATAAAATCAGCTAGCTGTGTCTGTTGTTCACCCTAACCACAATAGTGTGGATTGATAGCTTGTAGACGAGGATTTTGAGGAGATATGGAGAAAGTGTCCTTGGAGATTAATTCAAGGACAGCACTCTAAGGAGTCTGTTGCCCATTTTTCAAGCGTTCCCGTGTTTATTTACTGAAACAACAGGAGTAATATGACATCATAAATCTTTTAAAAATTGAAATAGCAGTGCCAGTCTTGAAAGATTAATAATAAGGAACGCCTTTTAGAGTGTGCTCATGGAGATGTAATATGAATGATTAGTGTTCTTGAACATTAGAATTACAGTGTATAATTGTAATGTTATAGTGGTTATATAGAAGCCAGAGATCCTTTAATGGAATACATTGTGAATTTAATTATTTACATAGAAAAATCAGGGCCGATATAGTCACTGAATGATAAAACAGTTTCCTACATTCTGAAAATGATACAAAGGAGGAGCACATCTATCCATGTTTGTTATTTAGCTAGTTTTAAATTCAATAGTTGACATCCTTTGTGCTCTAGAGCTTGGAGTGTTTTTTAAGCTATCTTCCTGCAAGGGGTACCATAGGTACCAAAATTCATTGGACAAGGATTTGTTTGCAGGAGCGTGGGGCCAAGGCTGGTTTCTGGGGCAGAGAGGGAGCTGTCTTTCACCAAGAACCAAGTGGCCACACAGGGTGCTTTGCCTTCTATTCCTTCTGCAGTGGTGGTTTCAAACCTGTTTGGTAGAATCCCACCCAGCAAAAGCATGATGAAAAAAGTATGTATATATGCTAAGGAGACACATTTCCCTAGGCTGGGTATACATACAGCCACTCAGGAAAAACCCTAGGAGTTCTTCAGCTGCTCTTACAATGTCAGCAATATTGAAAGTAGAGTTTCTGGGAAGAACAATACACCGCTCCCCTGCACAAAAAGCAGGATTGTGTAGATTCAGCATCCCTGTGATGACAGTTCTTCCTGTGCTTGCCACTCTCAGGGTGCACCTTGCAGGGCTTCCCAGGTGCCTGGGTATGTGGGTGTGTGCCTCAGACCTCCAGCTCAGCCGAGGGGCTTTGCAGGCTGGGCCGTGCTCAGAGCGGCTGCAGCACTCCAGGGATTTTGCTGGCGCCCGTGAACAATTGATATGATAGCAAAGCAAAGAAAGGAGGATTTTTAAAATCCTCTCATCACCAGTTGAGGGACTCATCATAAAGCTATCAGACAGAATTCAGCAGAGTGGAAATCCCCGCTCCAATAAGCCCTGGCCCTGGAAGGCAAGGGATGCAAAGTTCAGGATGGAGCTTCTCTGGCTGGATGCCCTGCACTCCCTCACGCCTGGCTCTCACTGCTGGAACTCACCTGTGGTGCTGCACATCATTATTGTTCGAAAAAGAGCATCAAACCAAATTGAGCTGCAAGCGATACACACCTCACTGTAGGCTTTCCCTTTAGCTGCAAAAATACTGCAATTCAGTGAAACACTGATTCCAGAAATCCCTGGTGAATGATCCTGAACATGGGGGTGTGTGTGTTGTGCATACAAGGAACTGTAAATGCATTGTATAAGAGCACATTTGTTAACACAGTTTATTGGCACACTTATTGGCAAAGCATACATAAAATACAGTTGTATTATATAACACACTGACTCACTGTGTCTTTACATGATGAGTTGAACATATTAATATGTAAATGAAAAAATTAGTTTCTTTTATAAAGTTTCACATAAATACACCGGAATAAAAAACAAAACGAAACAAAAAAGTAAAACAAAAAATGAGGGCTTTACAAAAATATTATACAAGAAATATACTATGAAAAGAAATAACAACAAAGCCAACTCAGATACAATAATAAAAACACAAAAGTTTTAGATTTATTAAGCTGCCCACAAAGTTAATGGATTACATGGCTTTAAAATATCTGGATCGACAGCAATTTTACAAAGCATAAACTCTCATAGGACTGGGTGTCTTTTTCCACATAAAAATATTTCTCATGTCTTTGATGAAAAAAAGACATTTCTTGTTTCAGTATTTTTATTAAATGATGGATAGAGTATCTACTGGCATTAGCTAAATGTAAATTAAAAATGCTGGATCCTTTAAATGATTAACTGATGAAAGAAAAGTTAAAGAATGAAGAAAAGTTACTTTAAATTACTTTTCCTTAAAAGCTGATCTTTTTCTGAAACAAGAAATTTCAGGTGCAAGTTGAAAAGCAGAAAATATATTACAATTGTAAAAAGTTTTACATAGTTATGTTAATGAGATCCTGAGCACTGATGACTTGTTAAAATATGGCCATTGTTTGATGAGGAAAAAAACAACCCCTTCCAATAAAACGCACTGTCAGAAATTTGCCATGAGATGCTGTTTAATTTTCAATTATTTTAATTGAGGTCAGTGCCAGTATCTAGTTGTATGACAATACTTCCAAAGAATGTATATGGAAGTTTATACAAGAGTTTTCCCTAACGAAAAAAGTTGGATAGCTTTAGTTTAGAAATAGATACTGTATCATTTGAAAGGTGTTTATTTTAAGTTTTATTTTGAAGAATGCTGTGAAACAGTAATTAATAACCCACTGAGGTACTTTACAGCGGGCACTGCTGCAGAATAACCTATTGGGAAGCTTGAGGTGTGGGGTTTTCAGATTTAGTCTCCTGGTTAGCAGGAGGTTTGCTGTTCCACGGGCTGTTATTTCCCAGTGCAGGTGAATTGTTGAAATCTTCTTCATCATCCATGCCATTTGCTGCATCATACTGTGTATTCTCTAATCTAGTGATAAGCCTTTCGTCTTCATCCCCAAATTCGCCTCCCATCAGAGTTGGTTCTCCTACCACCATCACATCCTGTGAACAGCACCCAATATTTGTTATATGGAAACCTTGAGAGAGAAAAAATCAACTTAAAAAAATTATGTTAGAGAATTTGCATCTCTTTAACTTTGTGATATTTGAACAACAGAGTTAAAAGTTCCCACCTAATTGGAACAAGGAGAGAGGCTTACACTTTATTTCTAATTTAATTAAAAACTATAACACATCTCTATAGCTGCATGCTCATGGCTCTGGATCTCAGAAACCCCAGAACTGAAAAGCAGGTAGGCTGAAAAATATGCCTGATTTTAAGCAAGTAAATAGGCTATGAAACTGTCTTTAAACTTCTCCTTGAAATATTTAGCGTTTATCCAGTAAATCCTTCCTGAGCCATTTTCTTTGGAGAGGCACCAGGGTGTATCTCAGTTGGAACCTGGTGATAGGCATATTTTAAAAGTAGTTTAAAAGAAATCACATTTCTTATCCTCAGACTTCTCAAACATGGAGCACAGCACTCTAATAAAGATGGTAACTCTCTTATCCATAGCTAGCCAAGCCCTTTTGCGCATCCAATATACTTGACATTCTGCTACTTAATTATGGTAATTAATTTAGGTAAAGTTTTCGATAAAAACAATGTTCACACTGATTTGACAATTTGCATAGCTAATTAAGTCATTAGCAAAAACCTGCTGATTGCCAACAAGCCCTGAATTTACCATCTGTTATTTCATGGTGCCTGTCACCTAACTCCATGTAGGCAACCCTGCCGCCAATCTGTGCAGTAAGAGGACCAATCTGTCCAGCTGGTACCGTAAAAGCAAGATGAAGAGTGCTAATTATAATTACACTGATGAAGCTAGTACTCATCAGAAACTAAAGCATGCAAGAAAGAAAGAATCCATCTAATCACTGCTTTAAGTACAAATTGTCCTTCCATGAAAACAAGTAAACCGCCTACTGTACTCCAGTGCATCACAGATTTGCTGCAAAAACCCTAAGCAGCATGGGATAGAAAGGTGCAAACTTGAGATTGGAAAGCAAAGGTGCAAAGCCAGAGAGCTCTCTTGTTCTCTCTGTTCAAGGGAGAATCAGGCTGCTGTGCCAACAGCTAAAGAAATATGTGGGATGCATCTTTTCATGCAGCTCAGGTGTCAGGGCATCAGGTAGTGCTTGGTAGAAGTGCAGTAATTCCTGATGTGTAGCTTTGTTCCTGCTGATTTAACAAGCCCTTCCAAGAATCCTGATGAACAATGGATTCATTTTTTAAAGGATCTGTTCCTCCTTACGAATGTTAAAAGCAAACAGAAGACAAATGTTTGCATTTAATAAGGTTTCTCTTTAATCAGATATCTACTTCCTTCACCACAAAACAATGCAAATTATTGCCTGCAAGTGTTTACACTATTTCTTGATATCCCTCAGTGAAGGCTGGCATGTTACAAAAGAATGTTTGTGTCACACTTTCAGCCTGTGCTATGTAAAAAATTTGTGAGTATATGAAAATTGTTACATTATTTCTTCTTCACTTTGTCTGTTTTGTTACTCCATATATCCATAAAATATTTGGTTAAAAAAACCTCACACACAGCTTTGTGACATAGAGGTTTAAAAGAGAAAGGCGTTCATAAGCAAAAGTTTATTCTAATTTATCCCATCCCTCTAAACAACAGGCAGTATATAGTGTGCACTGCTGAACCAATGATCCCATTGTACTGCAAGAGCATTAATGACAAAAGAGACCTGGCAGAGGACAGCGAGTTGGGTGTGAGTGTGCAGTGTTATATGGCAGGCAAAAAGGACCACAGTGGCTGAAACACAGAATCACAGACCGAGGTGGCACCAGTTCCTTTCACTTCGATATTCTCAAGGACAGGCCTCAAGCTCTCTGTTGCCATACCAGCAAGAGGTCAGCGACTCGAATGAGACTTGGACAAGCACATCAAAAATCACTATGGGGCTACAACAGCTGGCTGGGGAGGCCATGTGAAAGAATTAAATACGTATTATATCCACCAAATGATTGGGAGGGGAAATATGCTTAACAGCTGCAAGTGCTGAAAGGAAGACAATCACTTTAGGCCAATCTGAGGAGATGCAGACTAGGGTACTAAGATGGCAGTAAGTAAACAAAAATGTAATCCTCTTTGCTAAAACAATACTCCTGTTCCTGATAATGGCAGGCTGAGGATTAACAATCCCATTGGAACAGTGCTAGTTTTACTGCTCAGGTCACCTAACACTAGGCCAGGAAAAAATCTCAATCTGTGGTAGGAAACATTCGTGCATCAATGGGGAGACGTTCAATGACCTTCTAAGCATTTCCACTTCTAATTTCTCGAGTTCATTTCAAATATTATTCCTTTTGTATAATGACTCCCACTGAGAGAACAGTTTGCACTTGTATTTCCCTCTAGGCTATCGAGTCTCTCTCCCTCTTTCTCTGAGAACTGAAGTACAATTATATTGTGTTTAGTGGAATTTTCCCTCATTCTATTTAAAAGATAGATATCACAGCATTCGTTACAGGACATCTGAAAAAAAATTCTTGACAATCTTGCCATTTATATCAGGCAAAAATAGTGTCTCAGGAAGCGCACATGCTGTTTCCTCCCCAGAGGATTCTGCTCCTCAGACTGAAAGCTGAAGACCCCACCGAGTGCACCCATTGAACCTCCACTCACTAGATCCCGTGCAATGACCACCAACCTCTGAGGAGGACTGGAAGTGACTCCTTTTAGAGCCCCTCAATGCTTCTCCTTAAATTGGCCAGTGGGGGTCACTGCTGTTGAATGACACAAGGCTCCATCCCTCCCAGGGTTGAGGCTGCAGCTCTGGAGTGCTCCTAGCTCCTGCTCATGGAGTGAGAAGCAGAATCCAAGAATTAAACCCTAGTCTCTTGCATGGTAGCACACACTGCTATGGCCTAGTTATGGTAGCACATATTTGACTAAATTAGCTTAAAAAAGATCTAGACTGTAGTCACTCAATCTTATTAATTTACTCTGTGATTAGTAACAACATTTTTGGTCAAGGAATGTCTCATGATAGTAAAATATGGTTGTAGTGAAGCACTGTAAATAAAGCAGTGGTTGTTTTACCTTATGTGATAGAAATGTAGTATGTTATAACCAAAAAAGCAACTTTCATGTATATCATACCTTTCAACCTGTAATAACCCTAGTTGCCATCCAAACTAAAATTGACGCATGTAAACTATACGCAGAGATCACTTTGTACAACACTCAAATGCAAGCACTTCTATTTAACAGACTTGTCATTTCTAGGTTTCATCTTTTTTTTCTATACCAAGCCTCAAAATTTAGCTCTTCCCTGCCCAGTTATGTGACTGTGCTTTTTAACTTGGGATCATTCTATGTCTAAACAAGATCTTAGTGAAGTTTGGAGGTAAAAATATCTGGTGGGCCACTTAAAATTCCCCATCCCTGAGCCTGCCATATTTGCTGCTGTTAATATGTAGCCTTGCTCAGTGTGTTCCCGTGATCAGTTCTTAGCTCTGTTGTCACAGCCCCCAGAAGTAGACAAACAGTGCTTCACAAGCCTAAGGTAATTAAAATGCCTGGCACTCTCAAGTATATCATTCAAGCACATCTCATCGTCCAAGGACTGAAAGTTGCACTAGTTTTAGCAGTTAGCATGCCTCTAAGTGCTAAGTCAAAAGAAGAAGGGTTCTTCCTCCTGCTTGCCTTCTTATGGAATTGTGTTAGTGGTAATTATTTTAATAATTGACTTTTTAGCTCCTTGGCACAAAGATTATTAATGACTGAGAGCCCCACTGCTGCCCACACCCATAATGGTCACTGCTTCCATGAGAAAAACATCAGACTGACGTTGGTATAGAAATGATCCTTAGAAACAGAAATGACATTTTAATTAGGTTTCAGAGTAAACACTTTCTAGAGAAAAATCTTTCACATCTCATCATAATTCTCACTGTTAACTTGACATTCTGTTCTTGTTTGGAATGTTTTGCCTAAAGCACAAAAACTGGAAACAAAGTTATTCTCTCTCATCTCCCTACTACTAAATCTTAGATTCTGAATTTCATGGTTTTGAGACATGGGCTAATTTCTGACACTTATCTCTGGCCCTGGAACTGTAGCTCTGATTCTACAATATCCATTACAAACCACCTAAACCTACCCTGTTTCTGAAACACGCAAGAGATTGTATTGCTCCCTTCCACATTAGCAGGTTTATTTATGGATTTGGTTTCTGAGGAGCTTACAGAGAGGTACAAAGAGAAAGAAAGATTATTGAGGTATGTCGCTTGCTTAGAATGGAAGGAGGTTCTGGATCTGGATGTAACAAAGAATGTTTCATTTACTCAGTGGCATGTGGTGGTGCTTTATTCTTTCCAACACATGGTATTTCACTGGGTTCATGTTTACAGTATTACACTCAACTGGATCTTCATTAGTAAATGATAGCAAAATCCACTTATTAATTTCTGTGGTGATGACTGGGAGCAGCATAGAGCGATGGTTCTTAAGAGTTTGTGAGAGTTGTGGATTGCTATCAAGTTTCAAATATATGAAAATGGACCAATGTGCCTTGCTTTAACTAAACTTAACAGAGAGTGATATTTAAGAAAAAAATAGCTGTATGGACGCCTCCTGATGACCTTGCTTATACCTTTAATCCAAAGATCACAGTATACAAATCACTGCTCTACAGTACAAGGGTTAGGGCTTTCAAAAAAGTTTTATTTGAAATAGAAGAACATATAAAATGCTAAAGAATATGATTTTAGCCAGTAAGAAGGCTTGAAAACTGAGCAAAGACTTGGGAAAATATTGCAGCTAACTTCAAATACTGGAGGAAATTATTAGTACTGTATAAGTGGTAAGACAATGGCATACCCAAAATAGGTAACTAATTTCTTTAAAATGGTAAGAAGTCTAACATTAGAAAGGCAGGTTTTCTATGAACCTTGAAGAAGGGCTCTTGCCCATCTTTGCTCTTTTTTCTAGAGGAAAGTGGAAACTGGTAACTCCAGGTTCTGCCCAATGAGCCTTCCAAAGATCAGATGTGATTGAGAATGTGAACAGATCCAAGTTTAAATTATTGGCATCTGCTGAGACTAAGGCAGCCAAGCAGACTGCAGTTTCTGGGTCCCTGTCCTGTCTGTTTTCTTTATGCACTAAAACCAGTCAATGCATCTATGGGAAGCACTGGCAGTACTGAGCCTGCACCCATGAGAACCTGAGAAAGAAAACTTCTGGTGAGAAAAACACTTTTGTATTTGTGCTATTGTTTTCCTGACTTTAGCAGTACTTAGTTCTACTTCCACCACACTATAGTGTGTTGCCTTGGCACCTACAGGATTTGGGTCAAAAGCATCACTGGACAAGCAACAGGCCAACACAAGAATGAGCTGTGTGGTGCAATCGTGTCACACTGGCTAACTGCATTTGTGTTAAGAATGTAGGAAATATGTAATACATAGTAAAGGTATTAAATGAGGGACTTGGCCAGAAGAGTCATATTGACAAGAGATACTGAAGGTCTGCAATCAGTAGCCTGAGAAGCAACAGAATTACAGAAACTACTGTTTATCCCACCATCATAAGAGAAAATGGGTACAATACAGTGCAAGTGACTGTCAAAAGGACAAAACTTTGTGTTTTATTTACCACAGTTGAGGAAGTACAAATAATAGTTAGAGATAAGAGAATGGACTGAGACTGAACATTTTCAAATTTCTGATGAGAGGGAAGATACCCACCCACTAGCAGAGACCCCTCAAATGCTTTTATGGATTGCCATAAGAGATGTATCAGAATGTGACAGCACTATTGAAGTGCTAACAAATTTAAGGCAGCACAAGGAGCACAAATGATACTGATTGATTTGGCTTCAACAACTGAGCTTCAGGATGCAGTGCCAACCTCACCCATGCATGGAAGCACAATCATGCCATTTCACTTTCTGAGCTTGGCCCTGTATTGTCTGCACTGTCCCTGCCTAGACAACAGATCAGAAAATAATGCAGGTGGAGGAAATGGCACAACCTCCTCCTTCTACTAGTAGAAGAACATGTATGTGACAAGGAACATTCCTTCATTAATCAAGGTTTACTCAGCCCAATCTATTTATATGAAGAGCTGGAAGGGGCTGTGGGGAAAATGACAAAACTCTGAAGTTTCAAGCTTTGCCATAGCTGATGGTACTTCTGTTTTCTGGATGCTATCCTAAATGTGGGACATTTACCTCTCCAGGCATGAAGACCTCATTAAAGAAACAGAAGTTAATGGTGTGAGTGAGAAGTGTGGATGAGGAGTATGGTGAGTTCACATATTTGCTAGAGTGCATGCAGCATTAATATAGGAGCAAAATGGAATAATTACTAATGTCCTAAACCAAGAAATATCACAAAGAACAGAGGCTAAGAAAACACTGTTTAATCAGGATTAATTTACTATCAAAGTTAAAACAACACAGAAGCATAAAAGAGACAGGAAATTAGATGTGATTCTGGTGGAGGGACTGACTTTGCTGGCAGGGAAGAAATCATTGGAGAAAAAGAGAAAGTTGGAATACAGGCCCTCATATTAATCCAGGGTTGATATAGATATGAGCTCATTGCGGGATTCTCCAGAGATGAGGATGAGAAAAATGGAACTGAAAGTAGCTCTGGTTATTTGAGCCATCTGGATAGACGATGCAGTGATTCCATTCCTCTTCTCTAATAAGGAGAGGGGAAATGCTTTTAACAAGAAAGTGAATGATTTCAGTAGGGTGGGGTTTTTTTCTACTGAGCAGGAAAGCCCCATTCACAGAAAGCTGTATGGCCAAATGAATATTTTAGTGAATTGAAAACTGCCAAATTGTGTTCAAGGATCTCTTGTCTTCTTGCATGTAAGGGAAACCAAACATTAACTACTAAATGATACACTTTAAGTTACAGTTATTGGAAAGAAACAGAAAGCAAGTTACTGCTACCTGCAGCTATCTTCGGAAAGCAATGACAACAAGGTCCACTTCAAAGAATGCATAATTTTGAAGAAGTGTGGGATAACATCTCTTTATTAAGCTGAAAAGCGTTGAATAGTTTTACACCGAAATATCCTCCTGCTAAAATTATTTTGAGTTCTGTCTACTCTACAGGGTGGCCAAACCATCAATTCCATCTGGTTTGCTATCTTTGCTGTGGGGAAGATGGGAAGAGCTGTTAGTATGTCAAATCAAACAGCTAAGCATTTTCCCCTTTGCAGATGGAAAGGAAAAGTGTCCTAAAAATGGAACCTGATCCTCCATACAAAAGAGTTTGGACCATTTTGCTACTCTGGTACAGAAAGCAAAGAATATTGAAAAACATTGAGTATGCAACATCCTGAAAGTAAATGGAGGCTAAAAAGTCCATCCCTCATATCATAATAAACTTCACCAATATGTCTCAGATGCTCAACTATCATCTCCATCAGAAGAGCAGCCTTGGCTACTTCATCTGTCAGCAGTAGCCTTCAGCACCTGAAGTTACTTTCAATATCGTGAAGTGACAGGTAACTTATCAGAGGGCTCAGTCTCATTCAAACATTCAAGTACACACAGCTACCACTGAAGGCAACAAAAGTCCTCTCTCCAGGGAGGAGCAGGCTGAAGAGAGGCAGGGGGTCAGACTGTGGTCCAGGGTGTAGCTGACAGAAAATGATTCTACTGTCTTTTAAAGTTGGAGACAGCTGGTTGCTTGGCTTTGCACTTCCTTGCAACTTTTTCTTAAATATGGTTGAATATTGATCCAAAGGTTTTTCTGGCAGGCACCATCAGTGTCTGGGGCAGAGTGGTGCCTGCCACCAGGAGATCAGGTAGTCAGCCTTCTGACTGCTTTGTGCTGCCAGAAAAACACAGAGATGCCTATATTAGGGAAAGAATCTGACTCTGGGGATGCGAGCCATGTGAAAATTTTAATATGACAAAGAGGAAATATGAGTTTAATGTCCTGAAACCCCAAGCTTTAAACTAGTGGATTGCCAAATCAGTTGCTAAACAAAAATCTTCATTTCATGTTACTGGTGTTAAGTCTACTCTTTTTTTTTTTTTTTATCTGGGTATTCAAACTTCCTAGGAAGTGTCTGCTTTGTGCTAACAAAACAGTGATATTCTTTGTCATGTTTCAGAGGAGACCTAACCCCTTCCAATCTGCTGACCAGAAATCCAATGAAAATACCTGCATGTTATTCCCAGGATATGACTTTATGGTTCTTGTAATATCAAATTAATTCCCCAAGCTTTAAAATGCATAATCTCCTTATTGACTAAGGCACACTTTGTCACAATTTGGGGTCTGATTACCCCTATATGTGACTAAGGCAGTAAATGTGACATTATTAATGTGCTGATGCAGTTAATACTCTGGAAATGACTTGGTGTTTCCCTATACAATTAGGATGTCAACAGTTACAGCTAGCAGGGTGGATAAGCTGAGAGCCACATTCCAGAGAATCTACCCTCTGCAAGTGGGGTGATCGGACAAAGAGATAAGCTCTGCAGGTAAGTTAAATCATAACCTGTTCCTCCTGTTCAGCATCTGAACCTGGCACCAATTAGAGGTCAGGTACTAACACAGAGAGACCAGCAGCTTCCTCAGGGACAGCTGTCCTGCTCTGCTGGGACACATCCTCGCTTAGCACCTGGCAGATGCAGTCTGCAAGGCTCATGCTATGTTTAAAAACACGAGGCCTAATCTGAGTCCCACCACTAGTGGAAAGACTCCCCCTGACAAAAATAACTGGCCCAGGCCTTTAAAAAATCACATCTGATCCTCAGGACACTTCTGTTTGAGGGTTCTGCATTAAAGCTGGACTGGAGACCAGCTTCTTCACACCTCTCTACTAATTCCCCAGCTTCCACAGCACACTGTGCAAGATTGCCTTTTGCTTGTGACAGTTTTGGCTCAAGAATGCACCTTTTTTACAATGTATGGAAAGAATTAAAGCACCGTAAGTGATTCAGGCCTAAAAGGAAAGTGAGACTTACAGGTACCTGACTTGATAGACTCAGGTTTGCAGCAGCTGACTTTTTCTTGCTGTTGGTACTATTTGCATTGTTCCCAGCACTACTGTTGGAAGTGCTGCTGGTAGAGTTTTTCCTTTTTCTCCGTTTGGTTGTTGGTTGTCTTGTGGGTTCTGCTGCAATAAAATGATAAGAAGGAAAGCAAATGGCAGATACTGTAAATCATGAATTAAAATGATCCATGAGAAGAAGTAAGTGCTGAAATACTTTTTCAATTAGTTTTAAATTGCTAAGTTTAATAGTAACAGTTGTGTTAGATTTAACATACAAACCGTAGGATGATATTTGGACCCAAACCAATGGAGTCTGCTCTCAATTTTTTTCTGATGGATTAACAAAGTTTGTTAATCCATCAGAAAAAAAAAAAAAAAAGTTCAACAAAGCATCATCCCAGAATTGTCTATAAAGGTATTCAAAAACATTTTACTTATGGGAGTATCATGATAATGGTCATTATGGCCAAAGTGACTGTGGAACTTGCTGAAGGTCACATAGCATGAAGTGGTGCAGGTCTTACTGTAATGTAGGGTACAGCCTTAAATGACCCAGTCAGAGACAAAGGCCAAAGGAGCTTCCTGCCCTACTGCTGCCATCGATGCAGCAAGCAACAAGCAACCACCCTTGGAGTTCCTCCTACATCCTGTGTGGGCTTCACCTCTGAAACTGCTGCTCCCAGGAGAACCCATAAAGTGTGCTAATGCCATTGCCCTGCAAGCCTGCAAAACTCAGATCGCATCAGGACAATTTTGCACAGCTTTGCTTAACCTGAAAAGCAGAGAGGGACAATTGTTCTTCTCAAAATTTGGCCGGGGCACCTATGTGAACGCTCATAGACATGAAAACCTTTATAATCTGAAAAAAGAGAGAATTACTATTTTGAGGTGTAAGAGGAAGGAGATTAGGTCCAGGCCTGTAAATAACTTGATATTAGTCTCAAAGACAATTAATTATGAATTGTAGCTGTAATTTCAGAGTCACAGCAGGAAACAGGATTACATAAACAATGAATTCTAATGGAGCCAGTAGGCATTTTGCATTCCATTTACACATATTTTTGCACTAAATTATATCCTAGTCATAGTGAAGCCATCTCAGTGTGCACACCTATAAATCAGTTGTGTCAGACAGAAATCATAAAATATCAGAATAATTTTCAATCTTGCTTTGGGACCATTGTTAATTTTTATTACTTTCCTTTATAAGTAAGCTTCCTATTGCTTCTCTATTAATTTTACTATAAAATAAGTGGAATACTGGAAGTGAAACATACCTGGTGGGGCCACCATTCTCTGCCATTTTTGAAATAAGCAAGTCTTCAAACAGTCTCGAGGACTTAGATTGTAAGTTTTATGTCTTGACATCAGTTCCTGCATTGGCTCCAGTATTACACACAACTAGAAGAAAAATCAGAATAGAACAATTTCATGCAAGCAAAGCCTCTGCTGATCAGTATTTACATAGCTGGAAATTATATATATATATATATATATATTTTTTACTCTTGCTAACACAGCATGCCTTGCAAAGTTCAGTTTAATCTGCACATGGATTGCAAATCAAAACTCTGAATTGGGAAAAATTTTTCTTGTTATTTATTATCCTAGGTAATCTTTGGATATATCAGATAAACTTCAACTCTAGTCTTCCAGGCTACAGAGGTTTCAGAAGACTAGAAAATGTTCATGCTTCATTGCCGAAGTTTCAAAGATTAATCAAGAATACAATGCTCACAGTGGATTATCATTCCCATACAGCAAAATGTGTTCTTCTGGCCTGCTACACACCACAATGAGAACTTCTTAAAAATGATCTTTTATTTTGATATTGCATGCAAAATAATCCAGATAATTTTGGGTGTTTTTTGTTATATGAGGACTATAAATTCTCTTCCTATCATATGAATAACACATGAGAAAAAAAGAAGCATTTTATTTTTCTTGTCTGCTTGAATGCTTGGATATATAAGATAGAGATTTCTAAAAACATGGAATTTCAAACATCTTTTTTTTAAATAGAGTCTAATATATTTTCTCTGTGTTCACTTAATAATTAAAATAATTGTTCACTGCTTTCTACTCCTGTTAGCACAGCAGATCCAGCAGAAAGAGCACTGTGCTGCTTTCTGTTCTCTGCTGTTTATAACCACACAATCATTTCCAGCCATTAAACCTCACTCAAAGCCATAGAAGGCTACAAAATTGCACACGTGTAACTGAGGGTTTACTCTCGTTTGCCAGAGCCTTGATTTTTAGGCATCCTAAATGAGGAGAAAAAATCTGGGTTGACCTACAAGTCCTACCTGAAATTTGTAGGACTGGCACATTGGAGGAAATGGTTCCTTACTTGCAAACTGAGCACATATGATAAGGAAGTTGCTGGCACAGAATAAGCATGGGGCCTGCATGCCATTTTTAGTCACTTTTCAAAGTAGAACTGTGTTTAGAAGCAGGGACAGGTTTGGTTTGTTTTACCAAGTGAAGTAGGGCAACAAGGAGATCAAATTATTAGAAGTTAGAATGGTAACTGAAGAAAGGTATAACTTAAACAAAGTCTTGTTTTGAATTATTTACTTAATTTTAGGAAGTTTTGCTGAAGGAGTATGTAGGATTTACTTCAGCAGGAGACGTTTTCCCTTCATTCTTTTGCAAATATATAAGACAGGAGACAAATTCTTCTCTCTGGGCTGCAGAGCTGAGCAACGCTTGCTCCATTCTCCCCACGTGCACCCTTCTCTCATTCATATAAATGGAGATGCAAAGTATGCAGAGAAAATAGTTGAAAGGGAGCTGCCATGAGGACTGAGACTAATTCAGCACTTAAATATTACTGTGTATTGGCACTGCTGTTTGATGAGCCTTTCATTAACAGCAGTTAAAACAGAGATAACATAAAGCAGCAGGGAGAATGAAGAGCTTCAGTATGAGAAATTATTTTTTTCCAACTGCAGAAATTGATTCTGCTGTTGCCTCATTGACATTTTTCCTACACAGTTTTTACATATTTTTTGTAAATATCTACAAGATAATTTAAAAGACAGAAAGCTGCTATCAGATAGTGTAGTCGGGGCTTGGATTTTCATCTAGTTCAATATTCTAACAAAAATTAAGATCACCAGGTTTTAAAATATATTCAGGATCCAGTTTATGCTGTGAAAAACATGTTGTATGTTGAATTTGTATTCAATTTATTCTGAAATGTGCAGGAGCTGGCTCAGGTTTTATGTATATGTGTGTGTATGTAAGAGAGAAAGAGATTTGTTATCATAATGGACACCATTGTTTTGACTCTCAAAAGTCTGGGTTTCTGGCACGGCTGCCTAAATTTTCTCATTAGGAGCTGATAGCAGCAAGAATGAAAAAGATATTTGTGATAATTCTGAACAAACTAGTTACCCTGGGCAGAGCACTAGAATTACATAGCTCTGCTGCTGCTGGGACTAAAAATATGTAAATATATATGTAGGTTCTTCCAACATTTCCTTAGGGATGCTTTATTCATTATATCCTTACTCTTCCCTAGATATTTATTATTGGCAACAAAGAGAATGTTTTTTCTTTATCATCTTGGCAAAGATGTTTGCTATTGTGCTCCAACCATAATGTGCACAGAGAACTATGCTGTCCCCACTGCCTGTGGATATCTTGACTGTTAATACTGTATATAATCTCTTTCACTTCACACACAAGATTAAAATGGAATACAGACCCAATATGTAGAAACGCTTGACTGATCTCACTTGCGTAGAGAAAAAAATATGGGCACTGAGGGCCCTACTCTAGGACATGGGAAAGTCTCATTTTCTGGAAACTTGGGAGCTGTAACCCACCCATGAATTCTTCTGGTTTTTGGGGAATTCACAACCATTTCCTTCCTCTAAAGTCTGAAAATTGTAAGGTCAGCTTTGGATACTTGAGTAATAGAAGGGCATTGAACTCTGTAATTTTAAATGCATCTCGCTCCTGTGAATTGGGCATAAGTGTAAAATGAACTGGATTAAAAATGATGGATATTGAATCTCACAGTCTTTTTCAGTGACCTTTGAGACCTACTTGAAACCTAAAGTGACTCAAACCCAAATCCTTGAAAAAGGAAATGATTGTGCTCCAATTATCTTGAGTCCAAGGAACTTGCCAGTGACAATCAGTAGCTTGGTTTTTTCAAAAAATCCAGATTAAAACCGAGGGGACAAGATGCATTTAAAAGCTTGATTGGCTAAAACCACCTGCTGTCTTTAACCACTGGTGAGCAGGTAACTGGCAGGCTGGGTTGACAGAGTGCATTCTTAAAACAAAGCTAATGAAATGTTTTATAGTCCTGCATTCGTTGGCATATAGAAGAAGCCTGAGGCTTGAACTGTCTATTCCCCACAGATCATCTAGTCTCCCTCTGTGAGATTTCTTCAAAACATCCATTTTAACGTTTTTACAAGCACTGGATAATACCAAATGTACTAGTTTTTACTATAGTACTATATTAATAATATTTGGAACACCAACAAAACCAATCTCTTCTACAAGCAGTTTATTCACAGCTTGAAATCAGTCACCCAAGAAAATAGCCTAAAGACCTCAAGAATTTAAAGCGGTGACAATGTATGATTACAGAAATAATTTCTACATTCCCATGAATACAGAGGTTTTTGTGGCAATGCTTGACAAGACAGATATTTCTGAGGTCCACGTTTAGGCAACACTAGAGGTGGGATCCATTTGCCTGTGCACAGGTGTCTAGAGCCAGCTGAAATGCCCTAGATGATGCTGGATCTCATCCACCAGACTGCTCTTCCTGTTCCCAGAAGGACAAAGCTCCATGTGGATGCTTCAGACATTAGAATGTGTCTTAATTGTGTGTGCAGTTGAAGAAGCCCTAAAGTTCAAAGAAAAATTGTTTGTTTTAGCTTTTAAAACGTACTTGGAACAATGTGTATCATAATAGATTATGTACTTTCCATCCGCAGTACCAAAACCCACTGAAAGAACTCCACATTATGCTTAGTAACCCAATATTATTAGAATTAGTTTCTAGCCATCTGATCTGAGCTCATTGATGTCTGACCATTGCTCATCACTGTTCCACTGTCAGAGCTGTGGGGTGGAGCCAGCTCTGGGGATGAGCACAGTGCTTCACACAGAGAGATCACTGACATGAGCAGCCTGTTCTTGTGGGTGCCCAGGACACACCTGGACTCATGCACCCCTTTTGGTGCTATACAGACTGCCAGTGACTTTCCTGGAGTTCCATATGGATCCTATGGACAATTCATCAATTAGAGGGCTTGTATCCAACTTGACAAAATGGTAATTCCCTTGGGGCTCAGCAAAGTGAAAATAAGGAACATAATAAAGCACATTTGGGAGTTGGTTTTTTTGGTTTTTTTTTTTGGTTTTTTTTTGTTTGTTTTTTTTTTTTCTTTTGGTGTTAGTAAAACACATCTGGATTTATTTTTTAATGATTTTTTTTTTTATTTTTATTTTTTAGGGGAAGACTAACATTTACAGGTTTCAAAAACCAGTGTGCTTCAAGAGGGAATTATATGAGGAGATAGTGGTGGCACTGCAGACAGGAGTTAAAGGGTTCTGAGAATATGGATCCACACACAATTTCCTGTAATATCTCAGATATCAGCAGAGCCCAAACTGGCCATCATCAGTCAGGGGTCATATTCAGCTCTAAGATCAGTCCAATCACACCAAGAATAATTTTAGCCTTACGATTTTTGTTCTAATGCTGGATTTTTATTCCATTCTGAGAACGAATGCTAATCCTGGCAGCACTGAAGATTTGCAGGAAAGACCAATGTGAAAGCTCTCTTTTACCTTTTGCATGTCATAAGCTAACGTCTTCTATTTCTAATTTAATTAGCGATTACCCTCCTCAGCACAGGCTCTTGTCTCCACGAGGGTTTTTGTGTTTGCGGTGGGGAAGGCTGCCGGCGCTCGGTGCGGGCAATGCGCTCCTGCCGGCGCTGAGCTGCAGGTGGCAGGGCTGCCCCAGCGAACAGGCTCCCCTGCCTCCGTGCCAGCAGCACAAAGGAACGGCAGCCGAACAGCTTTTCAATGCTTTTTGCATTTTAAAGAGAAATCGGCGAGCCTCGAGTCTTGCCATATTTAGCTGGTGACACTATATAATCAGCCAGCCTTAAATCAGGAAACATATCTGGTCAGTAAGGCAGGTGACCATCAAGTGCCATGGGCTACTAAAATCAGCAAGTTTTAAGTATCTTCCCACGGCTGCCCATTTTGTCTGTATACATAAAAGTTTCACTAAGTACAATTAAAAAATGGAAATAGCTACAATTTTTCATGTAGATGACAGTTACAAATGTTAATGTATAATGTAACATCAGTTTTTTTTTCTGAATGAACCAGCAAGGAACCATGCAGTGATGAGTGTTCCCTGAAGTTCTACTGAAACGTAGTTTTAACTCTTTGATGCTTGAAGCTTCTCTTGATCAAATGCCTGTATTAATCACTCGAAAATTATAGGAACTGTTGCATATTCGGAGCACATGTTGATTTACAACCCTTCTTAAAAGTGACAAAACCCCCATTTGAATGGGAGAATTAATCATTAGCTAATATTCAGGTAGGATGTTGACAGAGAAGGTATATCTAGAATACAATGTGCAGCCTTGAAGAGGTTCAGTGCTTTCTTTTAGAGCTCATTTTTTATCTTCCACAAAGACTGAGTTATTAACGAAGAAATCTAAACACAACGACATTTTATTTCTATGCTGAAATGCAGTCTTCCCTCTGCACACCTTCTGTGTGCTCTAGAGAAAACAACTCCAGTTAATGCTGCTACAGGAATTCTGGCCCCAGTGCATTTCCCTGGGAAATGTCCCATTTCTTCAGTGGGGAAAGACTTCTGAAAAGAACTGAAATGTCTCTGCACATCCACATCCACTGTTTTATGCCCATCCACAGGTACATGTTTCCAGAGGTCCACAGTATGTTACTGATACACCTGCAGTGAGGAAGGGGACACACTATGGATATTTTTCCAGGCCCTGTAAAATGCTATACCTGGAAGTTTGATTTCCTGGAGTGGTTTCAAATCTCTGTATGAATGCCCTGGACCCCCAGCAGCATGTCACTGAAACAGGAAAGCATTGCTGCAGTCCTCAATACAGCTCATTCTTTGGAGTTAGAAACAGAGAAAGATTATAGCTGATTTTAAATTTCTTTGCTCATGCTTGTTTTTCAGAATTAATGTAAGTTTCATTCCACTGCAGAACAGAGGGAGGAATGAAAATTTCCTAGGAACATATTGCTGCTTCTTTCGCTGGCCGGCTTGCAATTCACTGCTCAAAATAGCATGTGTTTTTTAAGGATCACATGTGAATACAGAACATTTTCATCTTAAAAACCATCTTTGTTTTCCATTAAAAGCATGGAGATATAAATGAGAAACGTTTTGGGGTTTTTATGAAGTGAAAGAAATTAGTTTTTTTTTTCCATACTTGTTTTCTAGAAGGGAATGCTTTCGCTTTGTTTTAAGCTCTTGCCCAGTTTGTCACATCAAATACAAGTCTCTTCTGTCAGTACATTTCAGTGGTTCAGCTATATCCATGGTCCCTCTCTGCAAGATAAACTTTAAGCCAAAAGAAGGGGCTTTGAGATTCCCATCACTCAACTTACTATTCTTGCTACCCGCTTTCCCTTTTTGAAGAGCCACTGTGCACTCCTGCTGAGATGTGGAACTAATAAATGTTCATTGTACATCCCATGTAATGATATACATGGAATAAATAAATGTTCAATTTTGACAGTAGTTAGTGTAGCAAGCAGCAAATACAGTAACTGCTTCAACTTACATTCTAAACCCAGTTATTTTAACCCAAATATTCAAAATCCAGTCTGCACAGGGTCATTCATTTTAGTGAAACCTTAGATGATCTTTGGGACAGAATGAAAAGCCAGCTCTTAACCCCAATAGCTTAAGTAGTTCAATACCCGAGAGTAATCCCTAGCTTGTTTACTGTGACTACTGTTCTCTCCATATTTCCAATTCCTTCTGTGCTAAAGATTTTTAAAATTGTCTGTGTAAAAACAGACTGAAGTCCTTGGTTTTGCTACGTAGGTAGGAAATAACATGAGTTTTGTAATCTACAAGGAGGTGGGAAACTGCTTGGAAATATGGTATAGGCATGCTTAAAGAAATTGTTTTAGACTAGCTCAGGGCTCAGCAAGACAGCATTGCATCAGGTTGAACTTGGCTCGTATCTTAAGTACATTTCCAAAACCATATGGAGTGGATATTTTGTGTTAGCTTTAAAGAATACAGGATGAGTTTCTGCAGCACAATACCATAGCAAAAGCAGATTCTGGGACAAATTCCATAACCTGAGATTTACAGAGTCTAGGATATACTTAATAGCCGCCACTCAGCACAGGAGAAGGCTCCATGTTTTGTGATACCATGCTGAGTCAAGAAATATTAGTACTTGCAATCACCTAAGAAGCTAGGAATTAGAATTTCCAGCTTAACACTTGCAATATTAGTGATCATTTGCATCTACAGCTTGTTATTTGTAAAATGACAGATATGTATATATATTTTACAAAATACTGAGCCCCTTGTTCTAAAGAGATTCCTATCTTAACTAGATAAGAGGAAAAATACTGAGTCAGGAATAATTTGGCAATAGACAGGTATGCACATGAAAGCAACAATTTCATGTGCCTATCTACAAGTCCCTTGAGGACTACTGATATATATTTAAATGGTTCTCACATGCTGACACTTGAAAATATGGCTGTTTTGCCTGCTGCACATCATACAAAATGTCATTAATTTCATTGATAATTTGGTTATTTAGTAAACAATCCTGCCACAAGGCTTCTGGCGTTCGCTATTCCTTTTGTGTGTGTTGCCAACCCTGGAGGATGCAGTGGGATGACACACAACTGCTGAAGCTACATGCTGGATTCACTAGCAAATACTCAGCACTCAGTAATGTTTATTCATCCTATGCTATGCCCTGAATGCCAGTCTAGGACTCTCCAGTTTCTCACTAACACCCAGAGGTAGCAAATGATTTCTCAATAATGCAGTATTCAGCTGCTCAATTGCTCCCAAGCTACATAGCTCATCATGTTTTTACACTGTTCTGTATCTGCAGCCATTTCAATTCCCAGCAACAGTGATAATAGAAAGAAGCAGCATTCATTTCAGGTAAGACTAAGCTTAAAAAACATGTTTTTTCAGGCAAATAACTATGAGTGGATATGAAACAGATCTGAGCACAGCTATCACCATCACTGCAGCTAATTCTAGTTAGAGTGTTGCACCCCAATTTCTCCTTTCTTTTTTTTTATTTTTTCTTTTTCCTTTTTTTCTTTTTTTTTTCCTTCCCCTCCTTTACATATCAGCTACATAACAACTTGCACTGTTGTCCTCTCCTCCATGCACTCTGGAGCAATTCAGGTGACTATGGAAACTTTGTTAGCTCTTGTAGCTATTAATTCTGCCTTTCCTCGTGGTGGCACCATGACAGCATCAAAACTGTCAGCAGGGAACCCAACCTCCTCTACAGGGCAGAAAGTTTCTTCCTCCTTGCATCCCAGCAGGAACTGCAGGTTCCTCACTCCCTGCAGTGTGCCCAGGCTAGCAGAAGGGCTCTGGCTTTACAGTTCCAGAGCCAGGAAAGCATTCTTGTCAATCTCCCTGCTCCTTCAGAGCTGCTGGTGAAATGCAGTGCAGATAGCTGAGCACATTCTTCCCTGAAAAGAACATAATTTGAGGGCCTATTTAGCATCATATTGTATTAAGCTAAGTATTTCTTACAGTGGATATGATCAGTCTTACCGACATCTTCAGTTTGTAAGGAACGAGTGGTGTGAAGCACCTTCAAGATGCCACATAATGAATGTTGAACTGGACAGATGTGCTCTCCTTTCCTTGTCCAAGGGGAAGCTGGAGTGCATTTGTGGAGATGACTTTGACATATAACTTATTTAGTTATCACTTTTGTCAGTACGCTCATCATTACAGCATGTACTGGAAGGAATTCTGTTTCAGAATATTTTTAAGCATTAAAAACAATATTTTAGGGCTCTCAGTCATTGCTATTACTATTTGATAACCCTCTCCCCCCCCACTCTGAAAAGTTTTTCCATGCTATTTTGCTTAATCTTTTTATTTAAGACCCATTGTTTAGAAAGGGCTTAGAAAGGAGCACCACTGTTGGTAATTTTGCTTCTCTCTGTGAAGTTCTAATACCGTTTTAAAAATTATTTCTATTTTTTTTGATTCTTTGCAAGAACTTTGCAACTTTAAACTCTTCCTCTCATTACCCAGACATTAAAAGAATGTCCTTTCAGCAAGTGCTCTTTTTCTTATTCACCTTCTGTACAATGGGGAGATGTTTTGAAAACCGCCTCCTTCAACAGTATCACACACAAGTCTTACGGGCTTTTAAATTTGTTTCCACCAGCTGGGCTCACAGTTCTTCCTACACCAAAGTGAATAGTGTAGGTTATCTGCTTCCTTTCCCTTCCCCTGATGACAAATCAGACAAAGTAAGGGCACTTGATTTCAATAACATCAGTAGATATTCCTGGATCCCAATGGCAGAGGCAAACTGCATCCAGTTGCTATATGTATTTTCTGCTAATGAAAATAAAAGGACTTACAGGAAGAGTCTCATCTTCCTCCTGATGGGTTTAGTTCTGAAGGCCAAAATCTACAATCTGAATCATCCAAATCTTGTTTAACATTGTCTAAATCTTCTTCATGGATCTCCTGGTGCAATTTGGTCTTATCCAAACTGTACAGATTAGCGTTTCCCTCAGCAAAGACAACCTACTTGAGCCTTTTCCCTCGGCAGAGATCCTAGTTGCAATAAAGGACTAATACATCAAATCACAAGTCTGTATCATAAAGAAAAGCCTTGGACAGCCCATCATATTTTGTGATTTTTCTCTCATGATTATCTATATAGTCAGTGATCAATAGGAAAGATTTGTGTCTTACACATCTCAGATAAGAATTAAGCTCTTAAATGATTTTAAGAGAGACCATAAAATTTATCTTTGTAATTTAATTTAACATTAGTGTTAAATTACATTGCAAAGTGCATCATGTTGACTGCATGATATGATCTTTTATACTGCATTCAGTATTGCAGTGAGTATCAATTTCAGAGAGCTTGTCAGGACAAAATTAAATTTTAATGTAAATTGGAGCAGATTCATTAATTTCAGTCTTTACTAGATTTGGATGCAGTTCCACTGTTAGGTAAGGTTTAAGGCTGGTCTGTATTAATTAAGAGGAGGAACTGAGCACCTTGAACAAAGTATTTTTTACTTAAGCCTTGTCCTGTGAACTAATACCTCCTTTTTAAATCCAATTATAGGTTACGAATTGCTAGAGAAGCACAGTATTGTTTTATCTCACTGTTTTTCAGTGGCCTGCTGCAAAGCACATGGCATTTGAAAGCTTTCTTAATTTCATTTTCTCTAGATAGTTCAAAAATCATAGAGCTTACAATTTGTTCTCATTTCAATATTATTACCTCTGCTTCTAACACAATCACTAATTTTACTTCTTACACAGTACCAAGTTAAGGACAAAACAAGGGTGACTTAGGAGGCTGTCATGCACTTAAAAGAGGTTCGTTGCTCTCTTATTCTTTGCCAAGCACAGATATTTAATAATCAGAATTCCTTAATAATCCACCATCACAGCCAGTCCAAACAGTATCTCTAGGAAACAGCATGGGAAAGGTCTATTTCCTTGTTTGCCATCTCCCATCATTACCACGTGTGATGTTGCTGCATGACATTTCCTTCCTCTCTATTTCTCCAAACGCAAACAAGCTCCTATTCAGCAGTTCTGAGTCAAATCCTAACACCTGATATTTCTGATATGCAAACTGTTAGCTTTTTCTATTTGTGCAACAATGAGACCTTATCAGTTTTGCCGCTTTTCATTTTGACTATGAAATGCATCCACTATCACTCTTCACCTGTGTCCCTGGCAGCTCCCTTAGGTTCAGATGGATTCCGGTATGTTGTTTGTCTTGCTCAAACTAATGTTGATTCAAAACAAATCACAGCATTATAAAAAAGATCAAGAGTGTAAGGACTGCATTTGAATGCTGACAATTTTTAGTGTGCAGCTGTATTACAGCTTGGAAATAAGTTTAGAAATGTTTTTGTGGTGAAGTGGTCTCCAGGCAGCAAATGCTGACTTTAAGTTACTGAAAGTTACTGAAAGCAGAACAATAGGGGATGCTATGCCTGGCCAAAATACAAGTCCAAAAATTTAGTGGTGAGGTTAAAGTTTTTGGTTTGCATATAATTTTTGAGGCTACTTCAAAAAACGTGCCACAGAAGAAGACAGTATCTATCTATATTGAAAAACAAAACGTCACATCACCTTTGATTTTACAAATTCACTTCCATACATTGTTCTATTTTCAGGTTTCCTTGTACAAGAAATCACCTCTTCTTCATACAAAAGATACCCATAAAGATTCATACAGACTGAGGCAATACAACAACTGTGATTCATCCTTCAGACTAACGTGTACATAGCAACTCTAATTTTATTTACAACCATGAAAAAAAGAAAGCTTTTTCCAGAATATAAGCAGCTAGCTTTTCTGTGTCATGAATCTCTTCCCCCATCCATATAAAATCCTCTTGTTTCTATACTGCAGCTCAGGCACAAATGCAGTGTTTTTCACATAACCAGTTCTATTTTTAGCCTGAATTGTAGGAAGTCTGCAGCATTAATAAATGGAAGAGAAGTACAGAAGTACACTGCATGGTAATGTGCCAGTGCAAAAGCTACCTTGGCCTTTAGCCAGTGAACTGTGGTTAGATGTTAGAGCAATGAAAGTAAAAACACCACTTGTAATGGAATGATTAATAAGCTGACAAACTTCCATGTATTTATTTCATACTTTTTGAATGCCAACCTTATTAATACCAACATATTTTCTTTTTATTAGTGATATCTCTCAGCCTGAAGCACATAGGAGATATATATACATATATATATATATATGTACATTTTTATATATGCATATGCATATTTTTATACATGGAGTTGAGGTTTGCCTAATTCTACGTTCAAATAGAAAGGAGGATACTTTGCAGTGCAGACCTTGACATAGAACAAAAATGGAATAAGGAAGGAGCTTTTTTATAAACTAATATTGCAACTGCAGTAGGCATAAAACCCATTGTTTCATTCTCTTCTATTGACTCTGCAATTCCTTGTTTGGCACCAAAATTCTGAAAGTAAAAATGCTCCAAAGCTGTTACACAGAGGACAAAAGTTCACAGTTCTTACAGGGACAGAGTCTTCTGTAATTACTTCTCACCCAATCCACAAAACTTGTCCCAGCACTGTTATGCTGTGGACAGATGGATGTTTATATAAAAGACCTTGTGCCTGAATAAAATTCCATTTTGGGGTTATATAAAAACAGCAATTACTGGAAAATGGAACTTTTTAATTAAATGTATTCAAAGAAAGTAAGGATTAATGACTTTAAAGTAGGGAGTATTTAATGCTTGCAGTCATAGATCATCCACTAGTGAAGCTGTATTATCACCATCAGGCAATGATGCTTTTAAGTATTGAAGGTATGTGCATTAATAAGGCTTCAAATGTTTTCATAATATAATTAGCAACACAACTAATGTATACTATACCTACTATTAAAATAATGCCTTAATAACCTTAATTCACAGCAACGTCTTCAAAATAAATAAGGATACACTTCAGATCAGGCTAGTTGTCCTTGGCCCAGTGAAGTGCAAATAAACTACACATTGAAACTTTTGAGCAATGTTGATGTGGTAGGGTATGGTTCCTCCTAATTACACCAGAAGAATGTAAAAACTGCCTGATTCACTGATTTGTTGGTAGTAAGGAAATTATTACTTTGCACTTCAATTAAATACAGGCAGTAAAACATAGGAAAAATTATTTGCTGGCTCTGAAATTGTGCCTGCACAGATCAGAGCCTGGGTTGTGCGCATCTTAAAAATCAAGCTCTGACTGTGTACGTCACATGGATCAAATACTATATGGTGAGAACACAAACCCACACACAGAAGTCAAAAGAGAGAAAAAGCGAAACACCAACATTAGCTTTGTTTTTCTGTTAAGAATTTTATTCAGGTACAGCAAAATCAATACTTGTCCTCTGACTGTACACAGTGTACTGGAGCTGTTCTGTCAGGATCTGTATAGAAAACAAAGATGGAATTTTAGGTGGGTGGATATGATGATCAGGTGGAGGTAAAACACAATGGCATGTGTGGCCTCTGCTTCCCAGAATGACTTTATCTCACAGTGCTGTGGGGACACTGGCACTGCCTTGCAGCACCTGCTCACGAGTGCTTGTGGTCTGAGTGTCTGTGCTGTGGAAGTCATCCCCAGGGAAACACAGAGGAAAGCACCATGACATGGCAGCTGAATCTGAATGGGGAGAGTCCAGCCTCTTCCTACCCACCCCACCCTGCAGCACAGCATAAACAGAAAGTACAAACAGAACAAACTGAGAGTTCCTACACATATAGAAAAATCAGGATGTCCAATCTGACTGGTCACTTAATAAATTAGATGCCATATCATCCTGCTGTGTTAAAATATATGATGCTGTACCTAAATTTGACCTCCCTGCACTAATCTTCCGAGACATGAAATGACTAAAATCCGTGCTCCCTCTTTGTCCATGTCCAGAGAGATTTATGCCAAGAACTGAGCTAATAAGCATATAGGAAAAAAACAACCCTCTTAACACTTTCTCTGCTTCTGGTTTTCCCTCCCTGGTTTGTGAACCCATTTATAGACCCTGTGATGGTTACCAGAATCATCACATGCTACTTGGGGTGGCTGCTGGCTGGTCCTGGTGTGTGCCTTGAAATAACTGTGTTGAATTTCTGGGTTAGTTGTACAGGTGAGATGGAAAAAGGAGAGAGCAATAACACACAATTGTGTCACAAAAGAAACCTGTCAAATTACTTAATCCACAGACTACTTAGATGAATAACTGAGCTGCCAGCTGAAAAGGAAATGTATTTTCTGGGAAGTCTTTCAAATGCATCCATTCATTTGAAGTTCTCAGTAACAGCAATATTGAGAAAGGTCTTCTGTGTGCGTATCAGTGCTACCAATTGCACTGCAGCACTGCTCTCAAAGCTGTTAAAGTGTGTGACTAAGGTTGTGCTTCAGCAGCACAGCAGCCCTGGTGTTAAAGCTCCTGGGTATCAGTGATGCAGGCAGCTGTGCTTGCAGAAATTAATTTGACCAGTTCAATATTTTTCAAGAAAATTTGACAGATTCCTTTTGTATCAGCATGCTTCATGGCATACAAGGGATCATCTGCCAGTTCCATTCCAGCATCAGCTCAGGTATTGCCCGATACAGACAACAAAGTCAGCCTCAGTTCCACAACAGGTGCTCTGTTAATATAACAGAAATATAATTTTGCTCTCATCTGAGCCATTCTAAATTTATATGGCTTGATGATCCAATGCACAAGGATACACTGCTAATGGGTATGGAACCACTTATGGATACATTATAAAGCACAATATTCCCAAATGAAGCAGGTGAGGTCCATTCTTCAGCCCTCAGGGAGGGTCCCAGCGCAGCTCATGCACACAGCTCAGCCCTTCCTGCTCCCAGCAGAGGGGGGCCCCAATCACACTAAAAGCCACCCTCACCCAGGCTGCTCTGAAAATGGCACCAGTTTGGAAGACATTGAGGTGGCATGGGATAAATTGAGAAAATGTGCCAAGAGGTCACCCGGGCAGATATTGATATGCCAGCCCTCAACTCAGTGCCATAGCTCCGTCTCATTTACCAGTGGAAATGCAGGCGGGGAGTGACAGCTACAGCTCTGGTGATTGGGATGTCCTGCTTGCTTTGCACAATGAAGAGGAACTGGACTAATTGGACAGACTGACATTTCTGGACGAGGGAGCCAAAATCCGCAGTCTCTTGCAAATAGCACTATCCATACATTACTGATGGATGTGGAGAGTGTGCAGTGGTCCCATGCTGCTGGGGACAGTGCAGCTGTTATTTCCAGAGTGGTCACGATGTCCTCAGGAGCTCAAAAGACATGGTGCCTATCGCTGGAAACTCTGACCACAAAAACAACTACAATTTGGCATTTTGAACTTTGTTTATATGAAAAAAAATATAATTTACACCTTCTTACGTGAGCAAGGCAATGTGAATTTAAATTCTGGCATAAGATTTGGGTAATTTTGCCTATGCTAACACATCTATTTTCTTCAGGCAGTTCAGTGTTTTTAGAGAGCAAGGAGAGATTTTGAACTTTTTTTTTGCTAGTGTGATCACAGTAATGTATCCTCTATCTTCAAAACAGCTTTTTAATGTGTTCCAGCCAGGACTGAAAATATCACACAAGTCACAGAACAATCGTCAAATTCTCATTATCACCCCTAGCGTCAGGAGAAGTCAGTTTTATGGAGAAGGAGTTAGTGAGACCTCAAGATTCCTGTGGTGTTTTCTTTTTTTTTCCACAAGAAAATAGCCTCTTGGTAGAGCATATAGCATCCAGAAAGACCTTTCAATGGTTCCCCAAACTACTCTGTGTCCCATCTATATAATAAGGAAACTAATAATTCCATAATTTGAAATGGGTACTCTGAGGATACTTTCTGCTCTTGCCAAACACCAGTTATGTCTCAGTGAAATGGAAGCCACTAGGCTCAGTTTGGCAGTAATTCAGTGAAGTATAATGGCCCATGATATACACAAAGTCGGACTGAATTCTATTCTGATGCATTATGTCCTTTAACACCATCTCTGTATGAATCAATGATGCTTTCATGAGTATTTTTGAGGTGTTCTGGCACTATAAGAACTGAAATTTAAAATAAACAATTACTTTTTATTTCATTTTAAAGGGACCTTTCTAATTTTTACAATCACATTCCAGAATACTGATCTATTCAACACCAAAAGAAGACACACAGCACAGAAAATTCTTGTCTTCTTTTTTTTTTTTTTCTTGTAGCTAAACTAGAATTTTTCAAGTCTTTAAAAATGGGACTGTATTTGCAGCTCTTATGTGTCATCTCACAGAAGGAAGCCATTTATCACCAAGTTAAACTTCTGTGGAAATGCCTTTTGACTTCCACAGCCATTACCTTTTGCAGCACAGATTGCTAAGTGTAATTATTATCAATTAAATAAGTAAAAAATTAATTTACATTTCTTGTAGCAATTTATATTACAAGGGAAAACTGTAACTTCCAATATTTAAGCAGTCTTGATGAAGAGAAATAAACACATATTTTCAGGGTTTGAAATGGGTTGGTTTATACTAATATACCATATGACACTTCAGAGAGATGCACCAGCACTTCCCAGACTTCTGGAATAATGGGATCTTTTTCCCTGTTTGAGTGTTCCTGTGTTTGGCAATGCAGAAATACAATATCATCTTTTTTCTAATACATATATTTTACAATTGTATCTGAACAACATAATTTCTCAGCTTTGATCATATTTTCTGGGAAAGAATTTGTGGTAATATAATTGATCTGAAGATCAGCTGGAAGGTTCCAAATGTCTCTCAGATGCTCTGGTGAGCACCAAAGATTCTTAGCAAGTGGCTGCAATGTCTAAACCATCTAAACACAGTCAGTCTGTGGCCATATGCTGGTGACTATGTTCAAGCCCCAGTTTTGCATGTACTCACTCACAGCATCCGCATACATTTAAAAAATTTGTGCTTCTTGTTCTCTGCATAATGGGACCCATGCTTGTGGTTCCTATAGTTAAACAGCAATTCCTGTCCGAGCTAGACTCCAAAGTAGATTATATTAAGCTCCACAGCCTGCCCCACTTCTAAAAATGGTAAATGAAAAAAGCAAATCTTGGTGTTCTATGGAGCGACATCATTCTTTCTTCCCTCTCCTGGCTGCAGATTTGTAAGCAACCAGATTTTTGTTTTCATAGCTTTCTGAAACAATTTTCTTTTCCCAAATCGATTTCAACATACAACCCCATGTGTCTATTATCCTTTCCCCTTCTGATATTTGGTTCAGCAGATGGTGCAAATGAACGGCCATATTCAGTATTTGGTTAATCCTATGCATCTCTGAACTGCTGTTTTGAGGCTAATGCAGATACTTTATTATTGTGAATTGTCTGCATTATGTCCTTGCTTTTATTTTTTGATTGATCTGAGTGAGTTCATTATGGGAGGTACATATCACACAACTTGAAGTGCCCCTTAGTTAGCTCCAATAAAAGGTGGAAACTCTTGATAGGAAATTTCCTGAAGTCTATGAAATGGCATAGGGTATAAAGCATTTTCAGAGACAGAGATTTCCAATCATTAAAAAACATTCTGAGATTGAATGGGAAAAGTATGAGATCATTATGGCATGAGTCAATTGATCAAGAAGTGAGGATAAATTAGTCTGCAGACACCACTGACCAGTAAAGGTTTAGCAGGAATATGTTCCTTCAGACCACTTGTTTATAAGCATTTAATTAGGTTTGCATACGGCAAAAGAACCCTGGTCTGGGTATTCTGGGAAGCAATATGGCATGTGCACCACAAAGTGAACATTTAGGGTGTAGAAAATATAAAAACTTATGGTGATATTTTTATGTTCTCTAAGTATGCCCCAGTGTCCCCAGTCCTTCATTAATCTGAGGCTAAGTGGAGAAATGAGTTTAACTTTTCTTCTGAAAAGACTGCATGTACTTGTATCCAACCTGTGATTGAATGGTCCATCATATGTTGAATAAACTGCTACTTGGGAAAAACCTTAATTCAGAGACATTACTACTCACAGACTCTCCTCCTTCTCCCCCTCTCCTGGAAAGCAAGGCCAGAAAAAAATCACGTGGAAGGTCTAGGCAGGGACAGGATCCAAAGGACGTTGCAATAAGGCTGCTGTTTCTTAGGCGGCAATGCCAGCTAAAGCAGCACCATGCTGTCCCACTGCTGTGCAAGCACTGCTATTTGTGTGGCTGCACAGCAAAACAGCTAGGGGAAGAGATCTGTCTAAGAAATAACTAAGGAGATAGCAGCATGCAGGCAGAAATGTGTGGCTGAAACTAGTGATGTGGGACCAATGGTGCTGTACAGACGTACAATCTATATGTGGGTTTCTGAAAGCAATTGGAGAAAGTTTTCTGCTTGGTGACAGACAAAGGCATTTTGAGGACTGTGTTCTGAGCCAGATTCTTGCTGGCTTCTTTAAGAAAAGCTATCTTATTTTAGCTTCTTTTACTGCTGATTGTCTCAACTCCCCAGAAAGGGTCATTCTAGCACAGAGGATGATGTTCCTGCGGAGACTTGTGGCTCTCAGAGCTCTTGGGGACTTGGATGAGCTCTTGGGGATTACCCTTACACATCCATGAGTAAGATGACATAACAGTTGGGCACTAAATCTTTTTGGCCAGTAGCTGAGAGATGACAATAGAAAAAACTACATTTAGTTCTATATTACATCTAAATTACTTTTTATCTGTGTATGACTCTTCTGGTTTTCCCAGTAGCCAAGTATGGTGAAGAGGAGAAAGAGGTATTTGGAAAAACCCTTTTCCTGATGGAAATACAAAGAATGGTCATTTAACTGTCAGGCTCATCCAAAGTTTTTCTGCCTATTGTGCCTATTGCCTATTGTCTGTCAGCTGTCTCTGATCTGGCAGAGTAGCCAAACTGGGTATTCACCTTCATCTAGGACTTGGTATTAAAGTACCACGAAAAGTACTAGGGACACGCAAAAATACCATGGTTGTTCAGCCATTTAAGATTCAAGAGAGTGCATCAGACTATTCCCTGAGCTTTGATACTCTACAAGCTCGTATTCTGTATTCGGAGTTTAACACACCACTGGGTTCATGCTAGGATAGAAAGAGGCTGCACCTGGGCACAGATAAGGTTAAATCTTTACTTTTCATGGCTTTACTTTTCACACTGAAAGTCTGTAACCTCGGGAGTCCCCCCTACTTCTTTAGCACCAAGAAGGCAAATTAGAACAGGCTGGCCATGGGTGGAGCATGGGCACATGTGAGGACACACAAGCTTCTCTCCCAGTCTCTGGGTTTTACTGCATGCACAACGCTGCATCCAGTCCAGACATGATCAATCCCTATGCCAATACCACTGACCAGTGGAGTAACAGGTTTGCATAGCCCTTTATGCCTGGTAGAGGAAAGTCCACCTTCTGGGAATGACCATGCCCAAAGATTCCTGGGGGAATTCCTGGGACTTTTCCTATGGGAAATAAGGTCAGCTTGTGTGCCAGGGCGGGCAGCACACAGCTGAGTTCCAGCCCTATTGAGCACTGGGGGCAGCAGGCAGGGCTGCCTCACTCCACATGCACATCAGGGCCCTTAGCCAGGAAGTCCACTGTGTGTTGGCTACAAGATTTGAAAGGGGTCTAATTCAAACATTAAGAGAAAAAGCTAAATTACAAATAAGCCCTACCATTTTATGTGGGAAGATCAAGCAAATACTCTCTGCTGCTCACAAAAGAGAAAATAGATAGAAACTTTGCATGGTCTCTAGGCAAGAGTTTGAGCCACCTAACAGCCTAGCTGTAAAAAGAAGCTGCATCTTTTTCCCCTCTTATTGACTACAAAATGGCCCAAGGTCACCAATAAGCAAAATGAAGGCTCAAAATACCAACACCATGTGCAGGCTTGAAACAGAAGTTAAAATTATATCAAATCAACAATTACTCATTCCCATGGTGTTCCACCTGCCCTCATTAGGTTGTAAAGAACAAATGTCAGAGATAACATTCAGGAAAAAGGTGTTCTTCTGATAAGGAAAATAGCTTTGTAGCAGTTCCTTTGGGGAGAAATAAATAGTCTTCCTTCCCTCCTTTTAAAAACAGACCAGCTGATCTATTACCAGATTTGTACAAAGTTTCACACAACAGTGTCCTTAAACAGCTGGGTCTTGGTAAAAAAAAAGTCATAAGGTCCCAAGATTATTAACTCAGTGATTTCCAGATAAGACTTGCAGTTTACATGTACAAATATCTTCTTCCTAATTGCTAGCATTGCAACCTCCTGCATGGAATTTCAAAGTCAAGCTGTGTTCCTTCTGTTTCATGTATCCACACAGCACTTGGCCCTTAACAGTTCTTCTGTAAAATGTGACTCAGGAAGGAAGAACCCCTCTAATCTGTGTAAGCTCCCTGACCTTGCAGCATGAACAGAAGACACCAAAAGGTAAATTCTTACTTTACTCAGACAGATATGCAAAGACCAGAGGTATTCAAGAAGGAGCTGTTATTTGTATTTTTTTTTTCAGATTTTAGCCAAATTTTGTGTACTTGGATACACATTTCCAAGTGTTACTGGTTCTCCATGGCATTCAGGAGTTGTCCTCACATCCTGGACTGTGTTCTGTTGAACACATTCTGGCTAGTTGGTCACTCTGCTGCTTGGCTGCTATGTGCCTGCCTTCAGTCCAGGCAGCAGACCTCTTCCAGAGAGACAAGTTTCTTTCACTTCTAGAAGTGTATATGGGAGCAGAGTAAAGACTACCATTTCTTTTGCTACCTGACAGGGAAAATTGTTATTACCTACAGTGATCCTAGTACACAGGAGAACAATAATAGCATTTTTCCTGTGACAGAAATAAAAGATACACACAAGCATGTGTTTCTGTTAATACAGAAGAAATAGCTGAATGAAATGGTGATAATGATATCAGGAAAAAAATTAGGAGAGCCGGCCTTAAAGCTCATTCTTGGTCTGTGACCTCACTTGTAGCACTAAATCAAATATCAGGAAAAAAGGGATCCCAAAGTACCTACATTTAAGCATATAACTCCAAGAGTATGAGCCACAAAAGTCCTGTGTTTCACCTGCCTTGGCTGAGGTGAGCCTGGTACATACTCAAACAATTCAGAATTCAGAAAACATCGTGTTTAAGACTGTTAAGACACAGCAACTCTAGTAAATGAAATGTGCTAGCACTGTTCTCTGGCAGTGAGGCCAACTGGCAGACTGTCCTACCTTCATGAAATTAAGCCTTCTTATGTACCAAGACAGGAGACTACATACAAATTCCCTTCCAGCAATGGACTATCATGCCAACTGCTGAACTGTGCCCAGGAATTCGTTCAGAGTGAACAAAGTAGGCAGGAATAGCTCTTAAAGAGTATAGACAGTGCATTCAGATACCCAAGAACAACTCTAAATGCTGTCTAACATACAAAGATGAACATAACCTGAGGGTCTTGAAAAGGCAAATGAGCTGGAAGTCTGACAGACGTGGATGGCCTAAGCTCACAGAAGTACAAGTTGTGTATACAGAAGAGCAACCACCAGCATGTTTACTCCAACCTGCTGTTCATTCTCTTCAATAAAAAAAAAGAAAAAAGGAATCCTGAGAGCAGACTAGAGAAGATAAGTCCTTGTTTTTATTCAGCCATGCTCTCAGCAGCTGAAACAATCTGGCTCCTTTTTTGACCCACAGTGCCATGCCCTCCCAGTTGCATCATGGCCCTGTTTCAGTAAGTTGTTCACAGCACCCATTACATTGTTTAGCCTGTTCATGGTGTATGTGCACACGAGGCTTTCAACTCCCTCAGGTTAAGTAGGATGTTGACCCATATGTCAAGACTTTGGGGCAAGGGTTCTGGAATACCAGATAAAGCCAGGCATCTTCTCCCAACTCCCATGCTTTGCTGTAAAAATAAAAACCACAGTGGCTGGCTGAAACCAGGATGGCACAGATGCCTGTCGTGTCCCAAGCAATGAAATCCAAAAAGATAAGCCTTCCAGTGAAGTCACTATGTCTGACTGTGGCTTTATGTCCTTTTAAACATCCTCATCTCCTCAGCTGGGCAATGGATATAATGGTTTTTACAACAATATTGCTAGAATAAAATAAAATAAAAACGCAAACACGTCAGATACTGTGGTGATGGGAGTCTAGGTAGATCTAGATTTTCAGAGGCCACAGAAAATGAGAAGGCATAACAAAATTCATTATATGAAATGGCTTTACTATACTAGAACTTTCAGGCACATTTTCAATGATGACATGGACATGTACTTTAGCAAATGTACACGAATGAACTTTTTTCCCCCTCTCCATAATTATTTCTATTTTATAATAGCGGCAAGAGGCTGCAGGCAATGCATTTTCTTGTATTTTTGGATGGCTGAAGTCATCTGGTTTTCTTGATGCTATGCTATTTATTCAAGGTGTTTAAGACTGATAACCAAACACAGATGTACTCTCTAGACTTTCCCATTGCTGCAGTAACACACTGACTAAAATGGCCAACAAATAGAGGGGTGGGTTTTTTAACTAAATTGAGGAAAACACAAAATTTTATATTCATATAAAAGTATCTATATGATAAGCAAAAACCCAAAAAAGTAATCACAGATTAACCCCTTAGGGTTTTTGTTTAAGTTTTTTGAGCGCTACCAAGTGGAAAGCTGAATTTTTCATCACCAAAAGTATTTTCTGCACAATCACAATTCCTGTGATATTCTAGATTCATACAACTTTATTTACTAAAACACAGAAAGTTGAATGTCATTAAATGGAAGATTATAAGAGCCCTTGCAGATAGGAATAAAGTTGCTAATGAGATCTGCCCAAATTGCCTTATTCCTAAGGCACAGACCATCCTTAAGCCTGGCTGCAATGCCAAGTGGTTGTTTCCACCTTTGTATACATCACCTTCCATAATTACACATACAGATGAATACCTTTTTGGACTGCATCTATAACTAACTTCAGACACTGTTTCAAGAACTTAATTCCAGCCTTACTAGTGTGAAGCTAAGCAAGGATGAACTGTATTAATTGTTTGGAAAAGAATACATTTATGTACCTAAAAGAAATGAGTGTGAGAAAAATGTAAGCAGATCACGTTTTAAAAACTTTGTCAAAGCAAGTTTGAAGAATATTAAATTCATATACTTCTTTAAGTTTTTCTCCTGTTTTGACCTGATTTTTTTTTTTTATAACTTGGTATAATTCCACTGAAATCAACAAGCCTCTTGCAGCTGATATCCTTTGAAGTTCTTTCTAATCTAATTTTTGTTCAGAATGAAACTAAGAAAAAAAAAGAATAAAACTTTGAACAATGAAATCAAACACTGGAAGTTAAAAATGTAAGCTCCCTTTAGGTTCCCTGGAGAATATAAATTAGGGGTAAAAGCTGGCATGATACATCCATCTTGAGAAGTACTAAGCAATCACAGCTTCTACTTACACAAAGGCATTATCAAGGACCAGTAACAGCCTTCATAGCAAGTATCAAAAAAAAGCTGCTTTCCTCTTTAATTTCACTTAAAGGAAAAGGTGAAAAAAAAGCCTAAATATAATTTCAAACCAATCAGCATTAAAAAAATAATGTTTTCTATTATGACACCTTCAGGGATTTCTCTGGTATTCTTTGCTCTTTAAGGAAGTGGTCTTCAGCAGAATTTGATGCAAGAAATGTGGGAGGACAGCGTAAGCAGAAAAGTGAGAGCACCTTCATAGACATCATCCTTCTCAAGTCCCCTGGGGGACTACAGAGCTTTGCTTTATGTGGGTAGATTTTTTTTCTGCTGTTTCCTCTTACTTCATGTATTTCTAATCTCTGCTGCAGTAGTCAATGAAAAAGACACTTCTTGAAGCCTCTGTGGTGGGTTTTTTGGTCTATTAGGAAGGCAGCCTTTTCCCTTTAAATGGAGTTTGTACTCAGAAGAGCCTTCAGAAATGGTTGACTGGGCCCCGTGTTCTCAGCAGAACTGGGCTGATTAGCAGAGGCTTTGGAGCCAGCCTTGGAGTTCAGACCATGACAGTGTTCACATGTCCTTTGCTTCTGTGATTAATCTGATGATGTTCATACCTTGTATTTCTACAGGTAATGAAATACGTAACTAGCACAGGAGAACCTTTGCACCCACTGATGACACCAGAGAAAGGTCACTGCTTTCCAAGATGTTATTCCAGTTTGTATATGTGTGTGATTGAAAGAAAACGTTTTCCATATCATTTATTATAGCAACAGAAAGCTTACTGAGGTAGTAAAGTGGCCCACAGTAGGAATCTAAATATTAGAATAAGACTATGGTAGAATCAACCTATCCTTATATCGAACTAGAAAGAATTCAAAGAAACTGAGAAATACAAATACCAGATGGTCTTCTTCATAATACAATTAGACACCAAGAAGGTGTCCAAAAGAAACAAAAAGTATCATGAATATATTTGGTGATAACACTGAAAGACTTCAAGAATATACATTTTGTTCTGAATCATTTGTCGCTCTCCTTACACTGTTAACTGTCATAAAGAGCAAGCTGTATTTCATGTTCTGTTTTTTACTGCAATTATTTCAGTAAAATTAATTCATTTTTTAAATTACATTGTTCAAGAGCACTAAGAAATAGAATATATGATATACAGTCCTTTGTATGGCTGAAAATCTCATCTCACATACTGCTAAAGAAAATCAGTAATGTATACACTAGAATACCACCATGATGTTGGGATAGTTATAAAATACAGACTCGCTATTAAATAGACTATAATATTTCAAATGATACCATAGCTCTAATTTGCCTCATCAAAAATTAATCAATGAAAAGGTCTGGTCTAGTGTTTAGAAGATGGAAATTTACTTCCTTCCTTTGCATATCACTATTAAAAGATTATTCCCTTTTATATTTCATTACTTGGATCGGAAAATCTCTAGAAAGAAACTTCTGTTGTCTTGTAGGCATGGGATGTACATTCCATTGTGGTATGCAGCAGTAATACTGAAAAGCTGGACTAGTAAAGGACCAGAATGAGACACGTTCTTCTCCAGAGTACTGTGATCTCTGCCTAATCACCAACACCACTTTGTTTAGACAAAATGGTGTTGCTTGTGTTTTCTTTGAAGGTTTTGATCCAGCATGACTGAGTTCAGTCCTGCTTTATAAATGAAATGCTATGAAATATTAGCTAGGGAATACAGCTATGGAGTTGGTTTTTTTTCATGTGATTCATACTTACTTTATGTAAAACCATCTTATCATGGATAGAAATGGTGCACAGTCCTTTAATTAAATCAGCTCTAAGTTTTGCCTGAATGATCAATAAAATGAGAAAATTCTCTGTCTTGCTATGAAAGCTCTATTTTTTTCATATTCCTCCATTCTTTTCTATGTTTAAAGTCTTTCTTCAGATCCCCAAGTTGATATTTGTTCCTTTGGGCTCACCGCAGAACTATAATCTGTGGTTAATCAAGCTAATTTTCTTTTGTCACAAAATTTGAAAAGAAAAGAAAAACAAAAAAGCCATAAAAATATCCATTTGTTGTTGCTGTTCATGAAGCATGACATTTTCATGGCTAAAACTGCCTAAAGGAATAGAGAAATTAATTTCAGTAAATTGGATTTTATGTGTATAAAATACCTCAGAACAAATGAAAAACTATGAGATGACATTTGGATCAAAGGAGATATACCCATTGACTCCAATGGATGTTGAACTGGATCCTTGATTAACAAACTTCCTTATTATGAGTAATCGTGAGGCAGCAACACCAAGTAGAAAAGGTAACAAGGCACAAGATTAAGGAAGCAAGTCAGAGTAGGGAGGAATATTTAACACAGCAAAGTTTTCTAGCAGAATGCAGAATTAGAAATGATACAATTCTTGTGTCAAGTCTCAATGTCCTCTGCCCCCTGTGCTCACAAGCCCTGTGTGGGCATCAGTACAGGTTTGGTTTAGCACCTTTGCTCATTAGTGCTGCCAATAAATTCTCCACATTACATCCCATGGGTCTACCTGAAGCAGGGTAAACAGAATCATGGGCTTCCATTTATGAACTTGATACACCTGTTGACATTCCCTTTAATATCAACAAAAGGTATGCTTAGAAATCAAAATGAATGCACAGATCTACACATTCATGATGGATACTAATATTCATACATGTGTGCATACAGCAAGGAAAAATTTTACTGAAGTTTTCCAATAGGAGAATAGTGACAATTAATTGCAAAGTTAGTGAATAATACAGTTCACAAGATACCTACAGAAATGGGTGTTCTATTTATATAGATACATATGTGTATATAGATAGAATTTTCTTTTGCACTCAGAAGTAGTGCAAAAAAATTAACCTTTTCTCTTTATGCTTATTTTTTTCAATTCAAATTTTGTAAATTATGGTAATCTGTTCTGAGCAAGTGTCTCCTCTAAAATCTACAGCTGAAAGTCAGCAGTCACTCTAATGAAATGAACACATTTAAAACAATGTGAAATAATAGGTCAGACACAATCAGTATAGTGTTCCAGATCCAGAAGAAAAAAAGGGACTTTATGGAATCCTACTTAATCTGTAGGATTCCCCAGCTCTTTCTTGTCTCCTTCTATCAGTGTTGGCAAATTTAGAAATGAGGACCAGCTCCGACAGAAGCCAGCTGACATGAATCCATACTGCTGCTCTGTTCTTTGCCCAGCACAAGTAGCACTTGGGGAGCTATTAAGGATGGTAATAATTTAGGTGAAAAGGATTAGATTTGTTCATTCATCAGATCAGTCACCTGATCTGGCTCCAACAGTACTTGCACCAATACAAGGGAGGTGAGTGCAAGACAAATTTAGCTTTCCATGTGGCAGTCTCTAACCCAGACTAATAGTCTCTAAACTATTTTACTGCTTAGAGTCAGATTTTGGTACTTAGGGGTTCTGTTGTGAATATAAAATGGAGAGATTACAGAGAGAGATTAAAATTGAGAGATTAAAAAATGGAAGTACACAGACAGAATAAAGTGACAAAGTGGATAGGTAAATAAACATAAACACAAGATCCTCCATAAACACAAGGATCAGGGCATCACACAAGAAAGGTAAAGGCTTTTCAGAAACATACTAGAAGTAGGATCAAACTCAATAGCCCAAGGAAAACCTTCAATTGAATAAACAAATTATAGTTTGAGATGCTTCAAAGAAGATCTCTCCAGCAACTATGGGTAAACATAATGCTGTGGCAGGGAAAGGGAAGGGGATAAGCAGGCTAACCAATAATGTTAACTAGGTATAGAAAATTACTTTACAAGGTTATATGAACTAGTTGCTTGTGATAGCACAATAGACAGACTCATGAAGTTATCTTTATGAAGATTAAAAATATGAGTGGGTAGGCTACAGGATTCCCTTTCCAGATGAATAGCAGACCTTAGGGTTCCCATAAGCTTTCCACAATAAATTTTTTAAGTTCTAAAACAACTCCTTCCAAGAACAAAAGTTTGAACCACCAGCTTTGCATTAAAGCCTATTTCTTGACTGCTTTGGAGCACTCACTCCTCCCTGCATAACAATTCAGACCAAATTCCGATGGATATTCAATATTAAACAACTAATTAAAATTTTTGCTGTTTTCATTGCTTTGAACAAGAAGCTGGTTTGGGCATTTTCAGGTCTTCATACAAATTGTACCTCTGCCGGTCTCATTCCTAAACTTAATTAATAGTTATTATTATTTATGACTGTACTGCATACTAGTCCAAATTTGTCTTCTTGAAAGAGAGCCTGTGGCGGTGTTCTTGGAATTTTTTTCTTCATCTTTTTTCTTTTCTGAAATAACATTATTAGTTCAAATCTTGTACCTTGTTTTTATATGACTAGTGCTTTGTCTTTGTCTTTCTTTTTCTCCCTTTTACCCTTCTGACATTTTTAATTTTAAACTGCTCCAACCCTACTTCATTCTGATTTCTTACTCATGGATGCTTCAAGGACTCACATCACTGATTATTATCTTTCCATTCTCATTAGTCCAGACCTTAATTTTATTTCAAAGGTCATGATCTGTATGTCCAGTGAACACACTAACTGGTTTGTGTTCATACACACACATCTTTCTCCTTAACTAATACCCATGAGCCTGGCAGTGCTCCTTGTGTGAAAACTGGCCATTACCATCTCCAGAATACTGGTAGAATCTGCCATTTCTGCTGAAATCCCAATTTGTACTCTGATGTCTACTGTCTCTTGTTTTTTTGTTCCCATTGCCCACTTTTCACTGACTTCTGAAATTTCTGTTATTGACAGACACTAAAATCTGTTTCTGAGTCATTAGGAACAGAAGAGGACACTACTGCAGCAGCTCACTGTACTCTTCAGTCTGGTTTAAAATTGCCATCTGATTTTATTAAATGCTATTGGGTTTGCGCCATCTTTTTTCATTTCTCATGTGCCCCAATTTTCCCATTTGTTTTAGCAAAATACTGAGAAATCAAGGGATGAAAAGCACACCAGTATTATTTCTAACTATATGAATATTATCTTTTCAATCCATGTCCTATCCGGTGATTGCTTCAGATTCCATTTTTGATTTAGAAAATTCTTAAATTGGTGCTTAATTCTCTACCTGCCACATCTTCTGCAACACTCCCATCCCTGTTCTCTCTGATATTTTATGCTTATGATGAATTAACTTCTGATATAAGGATTCTGTGATGTTCTGTCTTTATTAAAAAAATGAAAAGCTAACATTTGACTGTATGAGCTTTTGCAAATACATTTTTTTCTCATTTATTATTCTGAAAGTAACATATAACACCATCCCAAAAGTGTTAGATGCATAAAAGAGAGGAACAGAAACCACTGTGATCATTACTAAAATAAATGCTAAGAAATTACATTACCAGAAAACCTTGGCAGAATCAGCTAATTATAGTTGGCACAGTTAGATTATGGATAACCAGCTACAGTAATCTGACTCCTTCTGTGAGAATCCTCTGGTTTTGGCTGCATTTTCCTGTGAAGAGCTGCCCCAAGATAGATTGGTTTAGATTGAAAAATTCCGTTATTTACAGGAATTAAGCCTACAAAATATTGTGTCTGCTTTCACCATGTACAACACAGAGGGTTCCTTAAAATTTTGGCAGCTTTCATATGAAAGTCACCAAAATTATTAAATTATCTAAACCCCCTCCTTTGAGTGCTTGAGAACCCTTAACAGAACTTGTCATTCACATGCAGTAGAACACAGCATCTAACACATCCTCTGTTTCCCTAGCACCCCCCATTCAGTACACAGCACAAAGCTAATGAAGTTCCTTTGTGTAGGCTTTCACTGGTAGCTACTGAAGAGATGGAACCATGGCAGAAGCAGGGGACTGCAGAACAAGAAAGGATAGGCTTTAGAGTAGTCCAGTGCTGCTTTAACAAACTACCCTCATTCCCAAGCTTCACTGTGATAGTCATGGAAAAAGAATTTTCACTAGTGTGTGTTTCCAGAAACGCCATCTACTTTTTCAAATACATAGCCAGCCTTAGACAACAGGCTGTATCCAGCAGCAACAGTTTTGTTAGTATATGGGGAAAAATGAAATCCCAGGTGCTCTGCAAAATCAGGCCCTTGTCTTCTCAGACAGGACTTCCCCTCAGACTGCCCCAGAGCATGTGGGGACTGCCCCAGCTCCATGTGCCCTAATGTCACAGGTGTGCACTGGAAGGATAATGCCTCCTTAGCTGGTGGAAGCTGTGCAGCCATTAAGGTTGGCAGCAGAGATGAAATCAAAGAGTCGTTTAGGTTGGGAAGCACTTCTAAGACTATGGAGTCCAACCACTAACCCAGCACTGCAAGGCCACCACTAAACCATGTCCCTGCGTGCCACCTCCACAGGTCTTTTAAATACCTCCAGGAATTGTGACTCCACCACTTCCTTGGGCAGCAGAATGATACTGGGAAACACCCTACAAGAAAATGAGTAGCACTGGAGCTACTGAGTGAGGGCTGGTCAGCCCATGCACTACCTGATGATGTCATTCCATGGTGATGACACAACTCACAAAGGGAAATGAGTTCATCTTGCATGTGTGACTATAAATATAGCATTTCTTTTCCCCCAAGCACCTGACTTTGCATCCTTAACATGTATGCATGTAAACTTTCTCCTTCTTCACTGAAGACACACCAACAGCTGTAAAATATTGGCCAGATAGCTGCCACAAACTGTTATGGATTAGGAGAAAAACAGCTTCAAAATCTTCAAATCTTTCCCATGCTTTGAAATATTTCGAAAATCAAATTTCTCTTCACATTCAAGTGTTGTACATGTGTCTGTTTTGCATGTGGAAAAGAAAATTTTGTGTCCACAATGGGTATACATACAAATGGCTTTTGATTACAGTGGCTTTAGAAAATTGTGTCACATTAAATAATTCACATTATCCTCCCAGCAGAAGAAATCCAAAAGTGTCTAGCGAGGAACTAAATTAGCGAAAGTCAGGACTTAGAAAATATTGTCCTCTGTGTAGCAATAGTAACACCTCGTTATTGTCTTATATAGAGAACAAACAAATTGGATAATTTGTAGCTCAGATAAGCAAGCCCTGGTTAATAGAGTCATACAGGATGTAAGGGGAAATGGGAGTGTGCATTCCCCTGCCTAGATACCTCTCCTGACGCAGAACGTGAGCGCTCTGCCACACTAACTCTAACTTTGCAAGGGGCATGTGCAGATTTAGCTCCATTAACATCAATAAACTGGCTACCAGAGCAGACCACAGTGTGGGGAGGATGCAACAGATACATCTGGGGAAGAGCTCTTAGAAATCACTCCAGCCCAGGCAGCACAAGAAAGTGGAGACAAATTTTGAAAACCAGCTGGGCAAGATACAGCTATCTTTCAAGGCTCAGGCCAAGTAATCCTTCCTAATTGACAGTAGGGGATGACTGTTTAATAATGTCAGAAATTTTAAGAGAATGAATCATTTCATAGATGGCAACAAGAAATAACAGAGCTCCAAATTTTGCATAGTGCTGCTAGTACAGAGCTATTGTTTTTAGAGTACATTCAAATCCATTATGCATTGAAAATATAGATAAAATAGCTCAGCAACTAAAAAAATTAGAAAAAAGTAAGGTAACATGGGGACTAAATTATTGTAGTTTGGTGGAAACTGTTCTTCTCAATGTTATCTTCACCTTCAAATTCTTACAGGATTCCTGTTTGTTCCTAGACTCATACTGACTGAGACTAGGTCTTGGCCTTATTATCTGATAGTTTGTAATATCTACTACTTGATGACTTGATAAGAAATTACATTTTAAAAAGCTTGATATTAATTTAAAACCTACAAGGTTTTGCTCATTATGTCTGAGACAGCCTATTCAACTCCTAGTCAGCAGCTACAGCAAAGTACGCTGACCCCATTGATGAGGTAATCAATTATGCTGGTACAAAACAAACTTGTAACTAGAAAAAAAGGAAGCCTATGGTTTTATACAGAGCCAGAGAAAACAGAGAGAAAGACCATTTGGCAATTGACATAGGACAAACCACTTAATTTCCAGGTTCCAAGAAGATATCTTTTAAATTTGTATTAAATACGATTTACAGAATCAATGTTCTTCTATGCTGGACAGCTTTACTTGAGTGAATGAAGACAAACCAGGGCACACATCCAAAGCTGTGGCTCTACAAGCATGTGGCACTCAGGAATGGAGGTTTACATGCCAGCAACTGCAATTATCCCAACTAGCAATGATTTAGCATTCTGTGATGTCTAGAGCCCAAAAAACACAGGCTATGCCTTTATATCACAACCATCTGAAATCTAGGTTTAAATTCTGCCTTTGAAGAAACTGCAGCACAGCTTGCTGCTGTGTGCACACTGGAGAATAAAAATGATTAATTCCGCCCATCAGTGAAGTTTTTGCTTATGAGTATCACAAGCCTTTGCTGTGTGCAGCAGAAAAAAAAGAAAATAATTTTTATGCTTAGTTTCTGATCCTTATTCAAAATCATGCAACAGTGCTAATTACTAAACACTGGGAAGACTGAATAAAATATCATAAAATGCTGACTTAAAAACTGACAAAACAGAACACCTTAAAACTATGTACATTTACCACATTATTTTATTACATGATTTTTAGTGCATGAGCTCAGAAAAGATTTTCATGTTGAAATTAACTGAGGAAAGTAACTGGAAAAGAAGCAAATCAAAATGGAAATACACCATGTAATACACGCTGCCACGATGAGCTGAACATATGAAAAAAGAGCAGAATGATCAATCCCTCACCACAAGAAAAAGAGACATGTAAAGATTGGCTTGAGAAAAAAAAAGATTTCCTCTTGGAATCACCACAGCAGGAGCCAGAGGAAGCTTTGCACCCAGAGACCTAATGTCGTCTGTTAAGCTAACAAAACTAGTCTGGAAGAAGAAAAAAAGTAAGACTTTATCTTTTTATCCCCTTCCACTTCACTGCTCATCTCCCTAGTGCTTATCTTGATCCCAGTTTTCTTTTTCTGAGTTTTTTTTGCCTCCCTCTCCCTCTTCTTTTCTTGCTTTTTTTTTTTTTTGGTGCTGACAGAGGGAGCAGCATGGGTGCCTGATGCCAGCTGCCTCCGAACCGGAGCCCTACCTTTGCCATTTGCATTGTCACCCTGAGCAATCCCAGGCTGTACCACAGAGGACACAGAAGGGGTCAGTGACAGAGGTGGTGCTGCCAATTCTGCCTGGCCCCCGGAACCTCACAGGGGCTGCAGAGCCCCATGGCTGCTGAGGGCCAGCACAAGTGTGAGACACCGTGTTCTGTCACCGGGATGAAACACCGAGTGGTCAGTGCCTGGTGCCACTGGACAGTTTGCAAAGAAACCACAGAAATCCCCTACCTAAGTCAGCCACGTTCTGCCCACTTTGCCACAAGCATGTAATGCATGACATGTAATGCAAAACTTGCCATGACTGAGGAGGAATCCCCAGTAGGATTTTCTCTAGGACATGCTCTAGGATGCCCCTCCACAAAACAATAATGCTGCGGCTGTAGGGTTGCCAGAGCACAAGAGATGCTCTCTGTACTAAATCACAAGCTAAACTAACCATGAGAATACAATGTGCATTACACAGACATGTTAATCTTACATTTACACATGGAAAAATCCTAATGCAATGTATTATTCCTCTGAGGTTTTATGCCACATTCTTCTTTCAGTTACAATAGACCAGACCTGCCCTGCACAACTCAGGCTGTAATTTGAACAGTAATTTTTACATTAACACCACATAAGCAACAATCAGCAATGGTTTATGCTATTGGGACAATAAGTACAACTACAGACTTATCTATAAACTGTATGGATAGAGTAAGAAAGATCTTGCCATATATCTCAGTTCTGCACAATCTCCTTGGAGTCCACAACACTTGAGGAACAGGACTCCACCCACCCATAGGGAAAGTATTACAAGGTTCACAGAACTGATTGAAGTACAGCTAAATTACACACTTAGGTACAGCTCTACATTAGGCTGAAAATAACTGCATTTTCTAGTGTTTGTGTTATCTTAAAAAAGTACCTTGAATAATTACTCATAAAATTAAAAAGAATAAAACCAGACAGTCCTGGCCAAGTGAGCTTGGTGTATTATTGAGCAATTTCCCTCATTTTATCCACTGATGGCACATCTAGAAATAGGAAAAATCTGAATTTTCAGCTTGAAATATGAACTCTACAAATCTGTATTTCTGTGTATGTATTGTAAGCCCACACCAGGGAATACTTTCAAAAATAAAAATAAACATCTAAACTTTGAATGCACTTTAAGGGTCAAAAAGCAATGGGAACAAATGCATTATTTAATCATAAAAAACCTCACTCGATGTGGTGCAAGGCTAAGGAGGAAGCTCAGGCTCCCAGAGGCATGTGAAGTGAGGGCTGCTTTGAGGGACTGCTGCAAACAGGGCTGGAGCTGAGCTTTCCCACAGCCCTGCCTCTGCCTGGGAGAGGTGGCAATGTTTAAAAGCTGGAGAAGACAGGCAGCTTCAAAAAAGAATTAGCTGCCATTTTCTCAGGCACAGTGAAACAGAGAGGAAAAAATACTGGGAATTTCTCGCCTACAATAAAATAAAGGCATTACTCAAAACTGAGAAGAAAACCTGTCGAAAAGAGGAGCTACCCACACAAGGCTTGGACTGAATTACAAAATTCTTAGCCTTTTTAATAGCCCATTGTTATCAGCTACATCTCTACTACAGTGTCTTTGTTTTTCCTCCACCCTCATTAAGGGTTAGGTCAATTTCTTACCTGATCAACACAGGCTCTGCTCTCATTACTTTGACTCAAAGCCAACAGTACCTTTTAAAAAATACTCACAATCATCATCAGCCATGGTATGCTTACCCTGAGGTAGTTGAGGGTGAAGTTTGTCAGACCCATTCGAGTGATGTTTTTGGACAGCTGCTCCAGCACCTGAGGGTCTTGTGCCTAAACAACAAAGGAAAAAAGAATTTTCACTGTGTTTTCATTGGGGTATTTTTAAGATGTGCTTATGAATGTAGAGAGGGTTCCCTGAAAAGCAGTGCCACTGTTACGGAAAAGTTACACACTGATGCTAAATTTACGTAATAAGCTAGAGTTCCATATGCATAGGAAAATGTAAAGCATTATGAAATTGGAGCAGACTAAAGACTGCCATCCATTCAAAAGATAGACCTAAGAGGTCTGATCATGCAAGTGAGCTTCCTGAGGGATTGCAGTACACTTAGAGCCTTCTATTTGTTGGCTGTGAGTCCCAGGAGACTAGACAGAAAAAGGCAGTTATAAAAAACATATCATTTTCTTTTTGTGGGTAAGAAACTGCAGCATAAAGACCTCATCAAATATGTGACATTAAGCAGAGTCTGGAGAACCCCTTCTGATCTGAGTTATTTTCCCAGAATTAAATGGGGAAAAATGCAAGTATAGTCCTCCCCTGACCCTAGCCAGGAGCTTTACCTGTGAGACCAGCCTCCTCTTTAAAATGAGATCAATCTCATTACTAAAATTAATACCTGATGGTTGCTGTCTAATCTGCTTCCACTTTGAATTTAGCAGCCCCCTAAATACATGGCCATCCTCATTGTCCCTTAATGGGATCCTGTTGAAGAGTTCAGTTGATCAGTTCCCTAAGAAAGACGATAATCCTGGGACAGAAATGGTGGGGTGGGTTTTCAAAGGTGCTTTCTTCAGGCTTGTAATAGCATTTTGAAAAAAGGTTCAGCTTAAGTTATATAAAACTCCTCACTATGAATATATCTTTATCTGTGGATATCTAAGTGACTTGATGTCAAAATACAGGAACATCTTTGTGCCTGTGTTCCTAGCCTTTATAAAACCATAGGCCTGCAATTGATTTTGTATATTGGGGTGCTACTAGTAGGAATAGGTCTATGGTGAAGAAATTAAATGTTTTAATGTGTGTGTTTTCATTCAGTAACAGAAGAAAGTCTTGTTATGTGGAAGAAAAAGGTCTGGATTAAAATTCTGAAGGTTTCTAAGTAAATATATGGCAATTTCTTATCTTCTGTCTGTGCAAGGATAACACCAGTTTGCTTCATTTAAAACTTATCATTGATACCTACAACGATGAAAATTCACAGACTTTGGTGTAGTTCAGGTTGATAAGAAGAGATTTTGGACCCAAATCATACAGAACACCAAGTGGGACTAAAAAGAAAATTATGTGTTAAAATAGAATGAAAACATAGCAACAGTGGCAATAATAGAGTGCTGAGAAACAAGGGAGTGATGAAAGAACTTGTGAATAGACGTATATGCAGGCAAACCAAAATATTTATAGTTAATTGCCTTGGGTGTGAAATTTGCTGGAGTTCTTCATAAACCTAATCTCATCTCTTTGCATTAGGTCAAATGAAGAAAGGATTACTTACATGCATGGCTAGAATGCTGCGTGGGACTAATTCTCTGTATTGTCTAATAGTAAAGTGCCATGTTTTTATTCTCATAAGATCATCAAAAGTAAACTCCAAGATAAGACGTCCTTCTGTGCATACCTAGAATACATAAAATGCATGAAATGAATTCCCAGGAATTTTGTTTTTATTGGTATTGTATCATCGATTAAACAACATTCAAAAATATCAGAGCAGTATTCTATTGTTCATCTCTGCTAGATTAATTGTTTTTAATCCTCTTGGGGAGAAAAAAATGAATGTGGGAAAATTACTTCATAGGCCTTACCTCAGAGACAGTAACTTATAATGCTATAGATTTTATAGCACTTTACAAACATAGAATATTGTGTGCTAAATCTTATTTATTGCATCAATTCTCTTTTCCTCACAGTTTGCAACTGCTAATTAATGACTGAACCTCACAGTGGAGGTGACTGTGGCGCAACTGAGCGCACTTGATGGCAAGTTGCTGAACCAGTCATTCCCAACCTATTTCAGGCTTGTATAGCTTGGCATATAAACCTTTCTCTGATGTCCAGTTGGAGTAGGCAGTACCCTGAATACCTGTGGCCAAACCTGGGGTTTTCTTCATCATTTTCATAGCTCTTTACATAATATTTTTTTTTTGTATTTTCTACTGCTGTTTTTTTGTTGTTGTTGGTTTTTTGTTGTTTTTTTTTTTAGTTTGTTGTGGTTTTGGGTTTCTTGTTTTGTTTTTTGGGTTTTTCTTTGTGTAGGTTTTTTTGATGTTTTATATTTTCCCTCTTATCTAGTTTTATTAATCTCCCCTTCCAAGGAAAGCCAGATAGGTGCCTGCCATGGGGTCTATAAGCTGCATTGCTCACAGGTTTGAGAGTGAGGGGAGCAGTGGAGAGCCAGGACAATGGAGCTACTTCCACAGAAAGTGGCTCACACAGCTTTGCAAGGCACCTTGTCTAAGAAAGGACAGAAAATATAGGAGGAATAAATGCAGCAAGTGGGTACTGCCTATAAAGAAAAAATAAATTCCTGGGGACTTTTAAACAACTCTCCACAATTTTATGTGGAAAAGGTACATGGTTGTGGTCTTCTTTAAGGTGAAGAATACAAGCCCAGCATGGTATCTTGACTGAGGATACTGTGGAATACTGAAAATTAAGTCTGATTTGAAAATTAACTGCCCCTCTTTATTGATTTTTTTAAAAATTGCATATTTAGACTTACAATCCCTGTTCCTAGTGAACTTGCAAATGCAAGTTTCCACAACAGACATATTGTGGAAACAGGGTGTAATGACTTTCAAAATAAAGGGGTTTTGCAACCTTAATTTTAATACAGCTAGTATTTGATTGAAAAATAACCATCCAAGATTCACCTGAGTCTGTTGAGCCTTTTTAAAAGCTCCAACTCAGACTTACTCAGCTCTCACTTGGTCAATGTGAGGCTTTTCTGGTTAACAGTTCACTTAATGTCCTTACAGTTTTTCCTCCTTATTGTTTCAGGAAAAACACATAGGTAATTTTAACATGCATACTATATAGACAAATTCCTGTAGACTTGTGAAGGAGAATCCTGCAACAGGTTCACAGCTGCCCTTTTCAACACACCTTAGTGATGCCTTCAGATATTTAATGTGCCTGACATTTCACCTTTGATTTTCACATCACCTGCACAATGATGAGAAATTACACAGTACACATGCATACACATAAGGATTCACAGAAGAAAAATATGTTGTATTAATGTTAATGTGTTGAGGCCAAAGATCCTGGTTACTGATCAGTTAATGTGAAAATATTTCAGGTTTAAAACAATTCTTTTGTAATAATACCTGTGGCTTCTCATATGTTTCTTTCCTTAAGCTCACACCACGAAAGCTCTTAGCAGATTTTAGGCACTGGCATTAACAAATTTTAATAGAAAAAGTTAAACACATTCTTCATATTACAGTGGTAAAAAATATACATCTTATAAAAGAATTTAATTTCCTTATGTAAAGTAGAATTTTACACATTGCTTTTAATCAATAAAATTGGCACAGTTTTTAATTTAAAAGGGCTATTTTTTTTTTTCCTGAAAGCTGCCTTTTACATAGAATCCAAAAAATCAAAAGGGTCTCCAATTAAGAAAACATTTTCTGTTGTGCTGAATTCATGTTACCGTACTGTGAGCTCTGACATTTTGTTTCTGTGGTAACCAAAATCAGCTGATTAGTTGGCATGGCAACAGAAAAGATGTAATCCCAGCAGACACACTCTAATCAATGCCCCCAGCACAGATGGTCTCCGGAGGATCAACAAGAAAGAGGCTGGCAGGCATTCAGGGTATCACGTGGTTGCTCTAGACTAGGCCAGGAAAAAACTAAAAAAGAACATTTCTCAAACTAACCAATAGCTTTTTAACCCCTTCACTGCACTTATTAATTGTAGGAATTTCAACTGCTTGTGCCTATGAAAACCAACTTTGGCCCTGTGCTTTCTTGCTCACAATCTCATTCTCCTAACACTTGGCCTCTTTACAAGTGCTCCCCCTATATTAACTACCATTTCTCAAACACGAGTTGTTGCTTTAAAAGAAACCTAAAGCTTATACAAATCTGGGAAATGCCTGATATTATTAGTAGGGATTAAAATCACTGAGTTTTGAGGGCTTCACCAATAAAATCCAGCTGATGGCCACACTCTTGGGAGAAGGAAGTGAGTAGTGAGCACATGGAGCACTCACTGCTTTAGAGGTGAAGGCAATGCCCACCTCTGCCATTCCACTGGGAAACATAGTCATTGATAACTGTAGAAAAACAATTTGACTACATATAAAGTGGGAGTGCCAGAGTTGGAGTAAACAGTGAAAACAGAGACTTAGGAGGACTCCTAAAACTTTCATCTACCTGAAGAAAAAAGTGGAGCATCTCCCAGGTGCTGAAACATAGTGGTCTTAGCATCAGTATTTGACAACATTTTATCTATGTCATTGAACTATTATAAATTCTTTATACTATTTATTAATATCTTGATAAAACAATTTTAAAGTGTGTGACATCATAGGTCTAAACACAAGCTGGACTATTCATATTCCTACTGCTTGGCATGATCTGGCCATATTTGTTACAAAAAAATTGGAAATGCCATTTTATATATTCATCCAATACTGCTATATGCAGTGAGTTGCTCTAACTAGCAAAATGTTGAAATGAATAGAAATACATTTGATTGATACTTTATTCTGTGGATTCTTGATTCAATATATAATGAAAAGTATTTCAGTCTGTTATATTAGAAGCTAGTGAATTTGCAGCTTAGAATTTTCTTGTGAAATTGAAACAGTTTGTATTTTTGCAGTAACACTCCCTCATGACAGTTGCACTGGGTCAAATGCAGGTATGATCCAAGGAGCTACACAGCCCATTGCAGTGGTGCTTATTATGGGAGCTCTGCTTTGTTCTATCACCAATGCTGTGAGAGTCAGACTTTATCTTTGGGTACAAGATCTGTGCCCTTGGTGTCTCTGCTCGAAGTTAAATAAGCACAGCTGAGACAACATTCAGCTCTAACTTATTTCTGAGAGAGTATTATTTCTTCTCCCCTCTTCCACCAACTACTTCATTTTATTTCAGATTTGCTTTTACTAACAAGTCACATGTTAAACATGCAGGCATTAAACCCCCCTAATTTTTCTCCTAGAATCCAAATCTCATCCCCACCTGAACTTTTCTAGCAGGACACAGAGGTTTATATTGGAATCTGCTAGAGGAATGTCAAGGCTGAGACCAGCTGTGCACTGCCAGGGCTGCAGCAGACAGAGACCCACGCACACAACAGGGCAGTGCCACAGGAGGCAGCCGTGGACCCTCACCCGAGATGAACATCCAGCCCATCCCATACTGTTCATACATCTCTGACTTGCTGGATCCTAACCTCCCTTCCAAAATAACAACCCTGTCATGTGCTGCCATGATAAGTAAAATAATCTAACTGAATTGAGAAAAGTGTTCTGTATTTACTGGTTAAAAACCCCAAACCAACCCCCTTTTATTTGTATTGCGTTAAAGCTAACACAAAGGGAAATGACACTGAAATCGCTTTAGGCAGCTTAGCAATGAAGCAGCTACTGTGTAACTTTGGCACATCTCCTGCACATGGCCAGGACTCACAGCTTCTTAAGAGCAGCAAAGAGGTGCTAATAGGAATATCTGGTCTCTCCTCTCTCTGTGTCTGTGTAAGCAACAGGGGCTGGAGTGTGCTCACATGTCCTGGCTCCCCAGTGCACCACACACCAGCGGCTTCTTTTTTCCTCTGAGCCCCATTTTAATTACAGGACTACATGTGCCTTATGTATGAACCAAATTCACTATCAATTACAAATATTGAGTATTCACTAACTGTTTGATCCAGAGTGTGTTTCAATCAATTGACTCTTTCCATTTACTTCATTACCTTTTGGACTGGCATCCTACTGTATTAAATCAGTGTTTTCCTATAGATTTATAGTACTTTTATAGGTAAGTATCAAATGTAATGCATACCATCCCAAATGGTAGGTACCAGCAATGCAAAATCCCATTGCTGCTTTAAAATCAAACCCGGGGAAAAGGAGGGCAGGCTGAATTTAATTCACATAAAACTGATAGTTCTGGCAACCTGGCATTATGTGCTTCTCTTGCAATCTTTCTGGGAGAATTACAGGAGATACCCACAGAATCTTCCAGTCACATAATGAATATAGGAAACAGTAATTAAATGGCTTCAAGGGTTTTCAGTATTAGTAATAATCTCAGTCTACCAGAAAAATTCAACAGCCAATATTTTTCACTGTTATACACACTGAAAAAATAAACCCAAAAACCAGCAACATGCTTTATTGAGTCTTTCTTGTTACCTTGGTAAACATGGGTTTTCCATGCTGAGTGACCATGGTGCATTGATCACAGTCCACTGTGATGGATGAGTTGTGGTATGACTCTTTTGAGTGCTTGAGAATGTAATACAGGTCTGTTACACCTCCTTCAAAGACAGTGCTAAAATAACGAGGAATGAGGGTTCTTCCAATTGCTGTGAGGAAAATACAAAGCAGAATTCAGCAAATGCTCTAGGTTATAAAATCTCAAACCATTTTCTAACAGCACATGAATAATTTTAAGTGCAATGAAATCAAACTTTCATTTAATGAATATAATACATGTTCTCTCCCTTTTGTAGAGACAACGTTGTGCCTGTGCCCACTGAAATCAATGAATATGGCTGACTCCATTCACAGGGAGTGGGCTCGTCATATTTAATCTTTTTACATTGATGGCAAGTTAAAGTCACTCTTGAAACCATCTGCAAGGTTTTTTGTCCCAAAGTAATTATTACACAAAAACCCACATGATGTCAATTACTACTGAAAGCTGAATATTACCCATAAGTGTATAAATACAAGTGGTGAATATTGACAGAATTATACTTCTACACCCCAAAAAGCAAAGCACTTTTATATAAGGGGGTTGTGTACACGTATATGTTTTCCTTGCACGTGGGCATGTGTATATTTATATATACCCACCCATACATACACACACATGCACACGCACTCTTGATTCAATAGGAGGGCTACTACTGAGAAATCAGAGTACTGGGGATGGACCTGAGAATGTAATACAGTATATGACCACCCACAGGTCTCTCTTTAGACAGGCGTTTATGTCATAGGCTAGAAAGTCTCCCTTATATGCACCACTTAAACCCCAAACTGTGGACTGAAGGTACCCAATTCTGAATTATTTAGTTGGGCAAAACTCTCACTGAAGTCACATCTCCCACTTCAGTAGTGGTGTCAGGTAAGTTTCATGAGGTCTAATTCCAAAAATGTAGTAGTGAGAGTTCAGCTTCTGGGTGTGCTTCAGCTGCACAAACTAGCAGCAGCACAGACATCAAAGGCAATTATCTCACATGCAACTGATGCTTTCCATCTCCTTCTTTACAGATAAATTTGAATGTAACCACAAGCCTGGTATAAGAGAACATTTCAGTTTATAATGGATGAATTCTTCCACACCAAATGACTCATTGCTCTGCAATGTGATTAATCAATCCACAGTAATTTTGAGTGGTGGATACATAAACATTTCCTCCATTTTACAGGGAAAAACCAAGCAATCTAAATGGTCTCTTGGAAGAATGAGGTAGAAAAGTCACCATCCACAGGCAAGATTAGTTTATTAGTTCCTAATTCTAATTTGTCTATTAGGACTATGTGGTGACTCATGACTCCCTCACTTGCTGTATACTTTTGAGAGTAATTTCTAAAAAAACTATTTTCATAGAAATTTTGCCAACATATGAACAAAGGCTCCTGAACCTAAAAATGCATTTGGAGATGGGTGTTGCAAATTAAAAAATAAGGAATTTTCACAGTAGTTCTGTGAATACTGTTTTTGTTTTGTGCATCGCAATTTGGAATATTGTATAGGCAGTCATAATGCATATTGTATAATGAAGATATGCAAATATAGAAAGCTAGGACTCATAAAAGCTTTTGCTGTAATATCACATATCAATATAGTTTAATACACAAAAATATATCACACTCTCTGGACCTGGCTGTCAGTTCAGTGAATACATTGAAAGACTTGTAAAACTGTAGATCTTAAAAAACCCCATCCACTAACCATGCAAACAATAATTTTTTACAGTCTTTTAATTTAATTTAGAAAAACTGAAGTCCAGTGTATTAGCATAGGATTTAATTCATGGTTTAACTCAAATTTCTTCATGTTGGTGTGGTATATAGTAAAAAGTGAAATTTACTCATCAAGTTAATTTCTTGCTCCCCTAAGGCTAATTAGTGCAAATTAAATTTCCTGCTAATCATCTTAAGCAGCAAATGGGTGATATGAAAATCCAGCATTCCTACTGATTGTGATAAACCTCTATTCATGTGACTTATGCACTGCATAAATATCTTGGAACTATTTAACTGCAGCTTATAGACGGTTCCCAAAGTAGTGTGGTCATGTGGTATTGCTTTTTGCCCTGTATTTACAGCTACAATGCATTAAAGAAGGCTAGAAATACATTAAATAATTTATTCTTATTACTAGTAAGCATTTTTAATAAAAATTATTTCCTGGTAAGTGTTATCTATGTTTGCCACAGGGATATGCTACTGTGGGAGACAAAATGGGAGACCAAAAGGATGAAAATGAAAAGAGGTACACACAAGGATGTGCTCCATGGAACCTCATTTTCCATGACAGATGCATGTGCAGGCCCTGTCGGTCTGCAGAACTGAAAATAACTGATGCTTATAACTGCAAATATCCAGCATAAATGTTTATAGCTAGATATTAATCTCCAGAAGAAACAGTAATGGAGACCTGTGTTAATGAGCAGACCTCTCCTCAGCTCACTATTTGGCTTTGCCATGAAAGACTGAAGCAGGTTCAAGGTTTTGGTTCTCCTTCTGAAGCACTCAATGGCTTAAAAAGAACATTTGATTTCTAGAATAAACATGAAACTCTATGGTAGTAACAAGGGTTTTTGTGCAGGTGGTAGAATTTCCAAGAGCAACAAAAGCCTGAATAACTCTTAGGAGGCGTACAGATCATCCCAAACTTTGTGCACTTTTTAGTGCAAAGGACTATTCCTTGAATTTTTCTATTCCAAGGAAATAATTGTGTAGATGAGTATGCAAGCACATATGTGTGTGCACTCCCTGCTCTGCTGCATGACACATACAATCCTTTCCTGGGAAAAAGAATGAGAATATGGCAACGATGCTTCTCCTTCCCTACTTGCAGTAGATGGATGCGCTCACATGTGGCCTGCCACTCACTGTGCAGGTCAACAAGACTTCAGCAACACCATGTACCTTCTACTAGAGATAGCAGGATACTTTCTAGGAGGACCCCAAACAATGTGAAGGCAGAATTATGGAACAACTGGATACTTGTGGCCACTTCAGGATGTGGTCCAGTCATCCTTATGCCAGTGAAATGAACTCACCCCTTGCAGAGCACAGAGAAAGCTGTATGCCAGCCTGGCCATGGGTTTGCAATTTCCCAGTGGCACTCACAGCAGTAATGGAAAGTATCGTCTAATAGCATATCCAATTGCACCAGTGGGGCTGAATTAAATTTTATGTGCTACTGCAATTGGAATTCATTCATATTTTAGAGCTTGGCTTTTAGTCCACAGAATACATGTTCAAGAATGTGTCTGTGCATGGTTTTGTAGGGCTCCTTCCTACCACACCATACTTCTCTAAAGGGGCATCACATGGAGCTTCAGAACTAGAACACAGATCTTAGCCACAGGAGCTCTGAGCTGAGCATTTGCAGAGCAGTTTGAGTATGGAGAAGTTCTTGTAATTTCCTTTCTTAGTGTCAGGGCTTTATTAATTCTCCAGTCTTTTTGCTCACCCATCTCCATGGTCCAATTTTGTTTTCTCAGCTTATGGTTGGTTGCTTATCTTCCAAACTCAGTGTTCAACTCCCAGTATCTCCTTGTCTTCTCCCCTCCTCAAATGATTCTTTTGCTCAAGGAAACTCAATAACCTGCCCTAAATCTACATGATTTTTTTTCATTCTTCTTAATTAACAAGGCCCAGTTATTTAGTCTCAGTTTCCTCATTCTCCTCCATGCTGCCCAAAACGCCAGCTTCACATACACTTTTAATCAGCCCTTCCTACCCATCCAGGCTTCCACATCTGCTTGTCCCAGGCCTTACAAGCCTAAGCACTTCTTCTGGATCTTGATTTTGCGGGTTACTCCCACCAAATTCTGTCTCTGCACTTTTCTACATTCTGTCTCCTGGTAAAAGCAGATTCTTTCTCCAAATTAATCCCCTTTCCTTCCTTCCTTCCTTTCTTCAGCTTCTCATCAGCCAGAGACCAGTCAAGAGGACCTCTTTTCTCTGTGTCCCCTCACCCAGCCAAACATATTCCCATTCCCTGTATTTTTCTCATTGACTTCCAGCTCTCTCTTACTCAATCATCCTCCATCCTCTTACCTCCCAGACACTATTTCTCTCTCCTCTATCATATCAATGGCATCTAGTCCTTCTTTTTTTCCCACTCCTCTTCCCTTTTCTTTCCTCTACATTCAGGTCAAGTTCCTTCCTGGATCCCAGATGCATCTGCCAGCAGTGTAGAAGAAAGGGTTTCCTGCTTTTGCATGCACCACTGGCTGAGCCTTCCCTGTGGGTTTTGTAATGGAAATGACCACGATTCCACATAGCCCTGACCTGAAAAATATCTAGTTACTCTATGTAGCTGGCATGTGGATGCCCCACTGAGCTATGTTTCTGGGAAGGGAGACCTTGGAAATTTTAGCTATCAAACTCTAGTAAAGCCTGCACTGAATACCTGAGAATGGCTACCTTTCTTTTTGCCAAAATATTTAGAAATCTGTTAAATTCAGTCAGATTTCCACAAAGAGGACAAAGGGATACCCCTGCCACAAAGGTGAGCAACTCTATTCCAAAGCATATAGATTTTTAAACAACTTTAAAACAAACTTGCAATGCTTTTGTAACGTGGAAAAAATACCTTCATCTATACAAATAATAACAGGCTTTTATGTCCCATTACCCAGAAAAGACCATTTAATAGTGAGAAATGTGACACCCCACACTGCAAGATACTGTATATACCAGAAGGAAAAATCACCTGCTCCTCAGCATTCAGATATTGATTCTAGATCACTGGAATGTTGCTTTAAATTATCATTTTGTCCTGGGCAGCATTCCTTCCTAGTTGAAGGAGGATTTCTTATGAGAAGTCGGCACTGCCACTTAATCTTTGCTTGATTTTACTAGCAGTTGCCCAGATAGCAAAGCAAAGTCACAAAGTTCGGCTGGATTTAGCAACAAGAAATAGTTACTTATATGAAAATGTCTGTAAGAAAGGCATATCAAAAATTGATATTTTGCATTTAAAAAAATGCTCTCATCCACTGGCATGACATAACTTTAGCTTATGTTGTAGTATGACAGCTTGGCTAAACGGAATTCCATAAAACATCAGAGACCAAAAAACAATCTTAGAATTGAAGTAAGATAGATTTGTGACTGCACTCCCCCTCCCCCCACCAAATATGAGTGGTCCAGAAATCAATTAATTCAATCTATAAACACAGGCAAGAAGCTTTATAGGTCATATTTATATTATATATAATTCCTAAAGTATCTCTCACCTGGGGAATTTTAAACAATAGAATGAAACCATCTGACATATTAAATGGCCCAAGACCTGCCTCTCAAAGAGGGATGTACTGAGGTCACACTCCTGCTTTTTGGTCTGGGCATGCAACAATGATGATTAGGATGTCCCTCTCTCACCCTCTTATTTTAGTTTATTTTCCCTTAGATATGTTTGCCTGAGCTTAGAACACTTTGTTCTGTTAGGAATATGTTTAACTCTAGAATTATTTTTCCATCCCAAAATGAGCCAAAATATCCAATGATCTCCAGATGGGATTGTCCATAACTTGTGAAGTTCAGGGTCTTTCCAAGCTTCAGATGAGCTATGGGTCAAAAGCCAACTGAAAAAATAGTTTACAATATAATTTTGGTACCACCACACAGTATGGTGGTGATGGTACTGTTGGATGGTTGGGGGTTTTTCCCCCAAGGAAGATTTGAGTAAAATAGAAAGTAAACATGTTTTTCTAGTTTGCAGGAAACTGGTATTATTTGTGGGCTAGGAATAGTAGAAGAACATTTCCTCCCTTTGTGTGCCAAAGATAGGCTGTCAAAATCTCAATGCCCCCTCTACAGAATGAAGGGTCACAGCCTCTTTGCAGAAACAGGGCTTAAATGCAAACCCCTCCTTGCAGACTGAACTGCTCATATGTTCATTTACAGTAGAGGTTCTCAGGATCAGACATTTGGATTCAGAATATATATCATGTAAAATAACTGCCAAGTTGGTGTAGCAAAGAAACAATGGAAGTGTTAATCAGTGAAATAAAAATATTGGTTTTATTGCTTTCAGTCTGTTTGGTTTTTTTTTCAGCTTGAATCCTGTCAAGTCCTCTGTCTTTAATTAAAGCTAGGTTATAAAATAAGTAATAAAACAGAAACAAATAAACCCCAAAAAAAATATAAAATAGAAAAAGCCTTTACAAGTTCCACAGAATCAGCAACAAGAATAAAAAAACACATCTGCCTATAGCTCAAAGGAGTTCTGGAAGCTCGGGTGCAGCCTGCAGCTGATTATCTCATCAACATGCTATAGATGGGCTTGAGGAACTCTGCTGGTTGGGGCTGTGGGGTTTATTTTGGCTCCCAACAGAAAATGTTGAGCTGTCCCATAAAGCTCTAGGCAGACTATGAGCGTCTCTTGCTTGAGAGATTATCACAGTTGGATCTCAGTAATTAAATGGAGATGTAACTAACTCTCCTCAGCCAGATGCAGGGACTAGGGAAGCCAGGAGACAACAGCCCATTGATTGCAAATGAACCTTCCTGGGCGCTGCAAAAGAGAGCATGAGCGTTCTGTTAATTGTTAATTGACATCTGTGGGCATGGCTAATTAACATCTGCGCGGGCCAGAGCTTGGCATGTTCATTTACATATGTTCCTGTAACTGAAATAAACAAATCAGTACACACAGAACAAAACTTCATGGAGTTACATCGTGCTGTTGCTCTGCCTACACTTCTATTTGCCCAAAATTGTCCCAGTGAAAGAGCACATCAGCTGTGTTCTCTTCCAGACAGAGTCCATCTGGCTGGGATGTGGCAGGAGGGATCCCTCTCTTGGACAACAGCAAATCTCAGTTTTCAGTACTGTGGACTGCTCTCTGGAAAAGCTGCAGGGCAGGATGCCTGGGCTGCTCCTCCACCTCTGTAAGACCTTATCTGCTGAGTGGATGCAAACCCAAACAACACAAATCTGTCAATTCCTAGGAAAAGCTACTGTCAGATTTGATAGTGTGGCACAGAAGGCAGTGAAAAGGCAGTCTAATAAGTCCAAATTCTGTTTCAGAGACATGTGGGCCATGTTGATTAAACCACCCACATGTATCCAAGGCAGAATCTGGCACACACAGACCTGTCCTTTTTAAATCCCTATGTAGTGTGTAAGATTGGGCTTCTATCATGTAGATTAATTTTAGAATAAAAATTAGAATGTATGATTAATTTCCACTTATAGAAATTACTGGTTATTTATACAAATTAAATATTAAGAGTAAAAATATGATATAAAACCTATACAGTAGTAATAATGATAATACCATATTAGAGTACAGTAGTGTACTTTTAATAGTATTATACTAGTAATATGTTACATTGTATTTGAACATTCACATTGCATAATCTACACACATTATAAATTTTAAACACCATGAAATTTGGAAGAGAGTGGAAGTAGTACCTCCACATTGCAAAAGCACACCTTTTCAGGAGTAAAATATGTGTATTATATATATTCTTCCCATGTACTTAAAATTATGTTTTTAACTATCTGTGTACAGCACCTTCTGGATATTGTGGAAATCTAATGTTTCTAATGTTGATTAGAAAACTAATTTGCCTTTGTTCTCAGTTTTGTGTCAAAATTACAAAATGGGATGTGTAACATGGATTCAGTACTGTTACTGAGTCAATTGAATCCTTCCCAAAACCTGAACCCAAAGGTTTTATTTAGATACATTACACTTTCATCATATCTGCAGTATTTTATTTGTTTTATATCAACAACATTGCTTACAGTTAAAGGCTATTACCCAAAATAGTAAAGCTTATAAAGTTGCAAATGTACAGGTTTTTTTCTCTCCAATTCCTACTTGCCTATGTAATTCAATCATTGTGTTAGGTCTGACTGTGCCTTTTCTCCAGTATTTTCTAACAACATTTTACCCTAGTGAGGATTTGCGTGTAAAATTTGATTCACTTGACAGTGTATTTTCTTTTCTCAAAAGACTGTAACCACCACTTCAATCCTCTAAAACACACTTGAGTCAAGAGTAAGTAACAGAAACTATGACAATGAGACCTCAACTTTACTCTCTGCACCTTATGACCCTTATTCTCAACAGACACATAATCTGCAACTCTTAAATCCTTCATCCCTCTAAAGAGAGACAATATTTCACTATAATTCATTTTGGTAAAAACATTCAGAAAAGAACTATAAAATCCTCTACATGTCTCAGCACAAAGCTAAACTGCATGAGAGTAATTTCTAATTAAGGTTCAACCACCCTACAATAAAATCTCCTCCCAACCTTTTTCTTATTACACTGGCAGCTGACCACTAGTCTTTAAAGAACTGCTCAGTAAAAAAATTCATTCATTAAATCTTGAGTATTTCAACCTCAGGCTAAGAGAATCTAGACCAGGGAATGCAGAGAGCAAGCAGTGGAGTCCAAGATTCTTTTCACAGGATAGCATCTAGACTTGGATAGCACCTCTGGACATCTTCCCACCCTCCACTCAGGGAAGGGGCATCTGCAGTGGCTTGTCTAGGGCTGTGTCCTATTGGGTGTTGAGTATCTTCAAAGATGAAGCCTTCACAACCTCTCTGGGTAACCTGTAAAAACGTTTGACCACCTTTGAAAGAAAACAGTTTTTGTTGTGTTTAAATGGAATTGTCTGTTTCACTTTGTGCTCACTGCCTATTGCATTACATATTACAATACTGAAAAGTCTGATTCTATCTTGACTCTGTCCCCCTCATATATTTACACACATTATAGACCTCTCTAGGCTGCAGAGTCTCAACTCTCTCAGCCTCTCCTCACATTGCAAATTCTCCAAGCCCTTAATCATATTCACATCTCATTTCTGGAGTCACTCCAGTATATCCATATCTTGATTCTAAATGGTGAGTCCAAACAGACTATCATACACCAGATGTGTCTCACCATTGCTGAGGGAAAGATCACCATCACTGTTCTCAAACTCTCCCTCATGCAGCCCAGGAGGCTGTTGATTTCTTTGCTGCAGTGGCACATTGCTGGCTCCCAGTCAACTTCAAATCTCAGCTCCTTTCCTGCAGGTCTCGTAACCAGTGTCTCAAGTTGAAGCACAAATAGAAAAGCACCAGCCATGCACAATTCTGTACCATCTTCAAGCTTTAATTTTTTTCTCTGTATCCATTGACAGCACTAAGTACTTAGGGAGCCTGCTACTCAATCCTAAAATGAAAACTCAGAGCCCATACAATTTATTGTTTAAACAACCGAATTAGATTTCTGATAGTACAGAGCTGGCCAGACCCTTATGTAGCATCAAAAAATTCAGAACTTGTCATGGCAGGCAGATTTATCAGGAAGCATACAGTCTAAGCTGATTTTTTTAGGTTGGAGGTGGGTTAACTGAATTCTTGTTCCACAGACAAAAAGACATACCTTAGATTAGGAAGCTCCAGTTTTAACTCTAAAACTTCCATGTCTTATAAATCAAAACCATCACTCCCATGATGAAAATTTAGAAAGGAGAGTATTTGTGTTTGCAAAAGAATTCTACACTCTGAATGCAAATAAAGCCAGAACAAACGGTTTTCCTGCTTGCACTGTACAGCCACTCACACTTCTGCCTGTGCTAATTGTTCAGCTTGAAGAAAGAGTAGTTCAGTTAACTTTGTTCAACAACTGCAAAGAAGAAAGTTTTAAAAGCAAACCAAAGAGGTTATTCACAGCTGTATGACAAACCACTGTCAAAACATAACAAACCACAACCAAACTCAAGCAGAAAATGACAAAATGTAAGACCATAAAAATGATGGAAATTGTGCAGGACAGGCATTTTAGATGAACAAATGCAATCTGTACCAGCATAAAGGACCAACACAGCAGAGAAAATGATACCCAGAAAAGTTGTCTCAAGAAATAAAGGCAAAATCATAAAATTCAAATGACAGAACACCAAAAGGAAGGGACAAAAACCAGGGAAACTATCCAGTTGTATTAAATCAAGCACACCCCTGACCCCGACTTCATCTGACCTAGCAGAGTGCTAAACACAGCATGAGACAAAAAAAAAGAATTATGTAAAAACACAAGCAAAAGGATGTTAAGAAAAAGTGATATTTGCCATACCCTCACATATTGCCACAATCCTTTTAGGCAGGTACCAAAGCTGGTCTGAACCAGAACCTAGACAGAGACCTCAAAACCAAAGTTGGTTGCTGCAGAAAAAGGGTATCTGCTTTCTGTGGTGTATTCATGCTGGTGGTGGGTTAAGTGACTAACCCACATATTTCACAGCCATTGACTTGATTAATCTTTTATTGGTCTAAATCAAACAGTTCCATGAAAATTAGGGTATTCACTAGAATCACACCAACTACCACTTGCTAAGAACTTGTTTGTTATGGTGGGGATCTCCCTTCCCTTCTCGCTTCCCACCCCTAAATTGTATAAATATTCCAATTATTGCTACAAAAGCACACAGGAAGACCTGTTCTATATTTTCTGGAGTGAAGTTGTTCTGGAGACAGATGTCTACAAATATAATTCTACCAGTTTCTCATCTCCAGTCTCTCTGCTGAGCCATGTTGAGATGGGAAGCTGAGACAGGAAAATAACTCTTATGTGTACTCTAGAAATACTGTTAAACATGTGCCATCTATATGAGGGAAGAATAAACAACCGAGAAAGTTCTGAAATATAGATGTGTCACTTTCACCCTTAGAAACATTGGAAGAGAAGCTGTGAGTGACTGAGACAGAGCACCATGTGTAGTGGAGGACTTTTCCACATCTAAAGCTCCTGATTTTCATCCAGGCGATATCAGCAACATCACACACCTTCAATTAGTTGCAACTCTGATAAATCCTATTTTTGGTTTCAGTCCAGTTTGTATCTGCCAAAATAGCACCTCATGTCATCACCACCATGCCCAATGAAAAGCCTGAGGACACCATTCATGATGTGAAGTCTGAGGACAAGTACAGGCTGCTGGCATCTCAGAGGGTTTAGCTCAGACAGAATTTACTTTTCTTCTTGGATATCTTCTGCAGCTCTCCACAAGTTACCTTCTACTGAGAGATATCAGTACTTATGGCAGCTAGTTTAAGTAGTCTAAGCTATTCCTTCTTTGTGGTTAGTACAGTACAAACATAGCCATGGATGTTTCTGTAGAGCATATTGTAGGCAGACACCACCCTGGCATCATGTCTGTGGAAGCAATTCCCGTGAAGAAGGAGCATATACTGGTTTGGGCTCTGAGACATGAAAATGGCCACACAGCACCTGGTTAGCTTGGTGTGTGTGGGGAAAACGGGCTCATATAGGCATTTTCCCCACAGGCGCAGGTGACCTCCTCAACACTGTAAGAATTCTTTACCTGGCAAGACAGAAACCCACAGGCTGGCCATGTGAAGGAGAAAGACAGGCCTTTCCCCCAACACAGGACTTTGTGCTCAACCACTGTCAGTCAAGCATCACAGCATGGTCCACACTGAGGTGAAAAATATCAGAGGTGAAATGGGTTAATATGTGCATCAAAGGGGAGATAACATAGCAGGGAGTGTGTCTGGAGAACTGGTGGGAGGTGAGGGGTTACAGTGACATGATAAAAGATATACATGGCATTCTCAAAATCCTCAAACTGTATTGAGCACGTGTGGATTGATAACCAGCATGATTTTTCTGGTAATGTTATGCTGTAGATGTATGAACAATATCTCACCAGTGGATAATATCAGTTGTCGGTTATATACATGTTTTATAACAACCAGAACACTCTTATTCAAAAAGCTGTTGGTGGTTGGCTTTGATTTTTTTTTTTCAGCAGCAAAGCTTGCTTTCCCACTCTCTTTCTCTTTCAAGCTCATGGAAGCTAGATGGAGAGAAAGTAAAAACGGGATTGAACACAGTGGACAAGATAATTAGAAAAATAGTCTACTATTTCAAAATGTTTTGTTGGTTTTAAAAGTGTGCCTTGTTTATTACCCTTAAAATGAAGGCTAGTGCCCTGTGTTCAGTTATACAAATCAGATGTCTGACCAAATAACATGAAATAATAAAGAAGCACTTTCAGAAAAGGGCAAGCAATGCAGCAGGTTTATAAGCTTCAGTGAGAACACACATTGTACGTAGTTTTTAAATAAAATTTTATGCAAGTAATGCAAAATCTCCTTAACTTCAAAAAGGTAATGTCAGTAATAAGTACTACAACAAATCTGTGCTGTAGTTGAAATGACCACTTCCCATGCTTTCTGTCCTTTTAGCTGTATGATACATTTTTTCACATTTCCCAGAGAGCCATTATATTATCTTCTTGGAACAGCTTTTCTACAATGACTCACTGTGATTTCTGGAACTACCATAGGTAAGATACAGTTCCCATGACAGTCTTGAACTGCCACTGTTTGGACAACTTCAGGGACTGCCTGACCATAGAACATAACAACCACCACACAGGATGAACCCAAATGCCCACCCAGACCAACATCACTGCTTAACAACAGACAAACTAGAAACCTAAGAAAAAAACAGGGGAAAAAAAGAAGTGTGGCAAAATCCTTGCCCTGGTCCATCACACCTACTTCCAAAAATAAACAGGTGGAAAGCTGCAGAAGTGATGGTTGCATACAGTTACACATGGAAGCCAGAGCTGCTGCTGTTGACATGCAAGTACAGTGACACCACAGGGAACCCCTGCTTCAGATGCCACCCGAAAACCTCTTAATTTAGCTATGGAAAAATATATACAGATTTTATTATCTTAGGCTGAAAGCATATAAAAATTTATCTTGGAATGTGTTTTCCTGCAGAACTTCAAGATAGAAAGACAAGGTGGGAAGCTCTTTCCTAAAGGTTTAGCAACAACTTTTATCTATCAGCAGTGCTTGATAGGGTTACAGTGCAAGTCTCCCAATAAGAATCCCTGTTGACATCCAAGAGAATGATCCCAGATAGATAACTTGATGTTCTGATAGCCTAATACCTAATATATGACCATGCAATTCAAAGTGCTTCTTTGAAAAATGAAATGTATTTTTTCAAAATCTGGCAAATTTAAAGACATACAGAAGTCACCTAATGTGGGAAAACTAATTTAATTTGGTATGCATAAAACTCATTATGTCAAAAAGGATTCTGCATAAAAAAATAAGACACTCCACCTTGCACTGTGAACATGCAAATATATTGCTGTATTCATGTGTATTTGAAATATCTCCCTGACTTTCAAATACTTTGTACATATCTCACAACGAAGAATATTTTTTTTTTAACTTCTGTATTGCTAACACAACTCAGGATCTGGAAACAGATTTGTGGGCCAGCTACTGCAGTGAATAGAGAGCTGACTTATTTGTTTACAAAACCTAACACCATGTAAGAGTAAGCTTGGTAGGAACCAATTCATACTTTTATTATATGACAAATATAAAAGGTGCTGGAATAAAATGCAGAAAACACCCATTCAAAATTGTTCTGTTGTGAGCATCCGTTACACAGAAGAGTAATAGAAAAGAGCAATCCTACAAAGTTGTTTTTTTCACCACAGAAAAACATCTTTGCCTAAAGTCAGCCTTTCTTCACTGCATTAATATGCTAATACATTAACATTTTCAAATCACCCTCCCCTCCCTCCCATTAATACTAATCTTATTTCAGACATTATTCACAAATACTGGCCTCTCATGAATCTCCACTAAAACAGAAGAAATTTTGTTTCCATATTGATGAGGAGAATTAAAGAAAATAATTTTCATTTATGTGAAGTTAGTTACCTAAGAGGTGAGGGCAGAGGAGCAGTGCTGTACTTCAGTGCAGGCCAGGCTGCTGCGCTGTTTCTGCTCCCCATGCTTCTGGATTATGCCAACAAAGCATGCTGAGCACAACCTGAAAACATGAGACCTACTCTGCAACTGCTTTCTAATAGAAAGTGAAGCTTGCATATTTTTTTTCAGCAAAATTTTGGATTAATTCAAAACTAAAATGTCATTTTGCTACCGAAAAAAAAAAAAAAAAGAAATGGAGAAAAAATCACCCACGGTGAAGCAAAAAGTAATTTAGATAAATAGGAGTTGTTTCCAGACCTCTGCACAAGCCTTGGACTGAACATGACATTTAAAATTTTTTTGGATCAGCACTCTTGTATTTCATACAGTACTTTAACCACATCACTCCTATCCTCCTGTTTCTAGAATCAGCGCAACTACAAATATAAATTAAAAGGCTGTTCTTCCATACCTCACATCTGGTTAGAGTTAGGAAGTGCTAAAAATCATGTGAGGAAGTTTATTCTTTCAGGCTGTTGAACTTGAAATTCTTGTTGTTTCCTGCTTTTGCAAGAATCTCAGAGGCAAGTGGGCCTTAAAAAGGGATGGCTATTTTGCTTGCCACTGCAAGAGACTGAAATTACTTTGATGGGCTGAGCTATGGCTTTGAACTTAGAAATAACCCATTAAATATTTGAATGTATGCAAGTTAACATAGAAAACAGTTCACAGGAACCAATGTGATACTAAAACCTCACCTCCCCAGGTTTTGTACCCAGGCTTTGTAGCTGCAGACAAGATTCAGGGGATGGTATGGTTTTGCCACACCTTACAGCTGAGTCTCCTCTGTCACCGCCCTGACACTGGTACAGGGTGTAGGGCCCCATACTTCTGAAAGAAGAAAATACCAACCCCCTTTTAGGGCACATGCTTTGTGTCCATAACATGCCTGCTTCAGGAGCAATACACATTTAGCAAAGTGATGCTGAATTTCTCCAGGATAATCATTTGTGCCTACACACTCATGCAGTATCCTACTGGGGTGGAACAGGAGCTTCCAACCACACACACATATTTTGTCTGCAAAGCAGCATGAGTCTGATTTCCCAGAGCTATTCCCATGAGGTGGTGTGCAGCATAGTCAGAAGCAGTGGCTCTGAATGACTTTTGTCACCTTTAATGTCTCCTAAAAATCCACCACTTCCAAGGCAGATGGCAGGCTACACCCCCAAAGAGCAACTTCACAGGAAGCCTTTGCTCTGCGTGGGGATGCTGCCTAAGGAAGCTGAACTTTTGCTCCTCCTCTTCTATTTCCACCTGTTTTTTTCCCCTTGAGTTTCATCACTTGTATATCATCCCATTCACATTTTACTCTCCCATGTTGTAAGCTGTCTGCTCCATTCAATGTCCTTCGAAGGGGTACTCACATGGAAGTCACTCACAGGGTCACCCAAAGCATTTCCATTGAAGAATTTGTGTTTGCTGCTTGTTTGCTAAGTTATTTGTGCTCTGTATGTTCTGAGTAGCGATAAATGCACCCAAACCTTCAGAATCATAAGAAAGGTGATGGGAATGGCTGAATTTCAAGACACAGGTTTTCATGCAACTGTGAGAAGATTTAAGAGCAAATGGTAGTATTAACAAAACAACATTTTTGTTTACTGCATCAGTTACAAGTTACACTTGAGGAATGACACTCTTAACAGTGTCAAGAAGAAGTGGCGTTTACTTTATAAGGAGTAAATTTGAACCCAAATAGGATCAGAAACCAAAAAAAAATTATTTTTTCCTTTTCTTCAGAGAAATGTCTATGTTTACATGTCAGTGTCATTGAAAAAAAATTACAATATCTATGTTTTTGGTGTCTTTTTTTGTCTCCCCAGTGATTCCAGAAATTAAGAATATTTTGATATAGTCTACAGTCATCTATTTTAAATAAAAAATCCTTTATATAACTAGCCAACTGATGCAGAGTAATCATCTCCTTTCCATACACCATGCTGCCTGTACTGACTGTGATACATTGGGGTGACATGTGCTAGGCTAATGCAGCAGCTCCCCTGCCACATTTGCAAACCAATCCCAAGAGAGTGACTGCCAATAGATGCTTCTTAGAGGGCACAGTGAGATGACAATTATAGGGGATTCTTCCAACTACCTGCCCATTTATGAATCATTCTCTTAGATTTACCAGGAATTTCTGCCTTGTCTTTATTAAATGTGATTCTAAGAAGAAGTCTTGCAGAAACACAGAATAAAAACTGTACTGCCTGTGACATTAGATATGCTGAAGGGAAGAGTCCTTGGCCACATGTCTGCTAACCACAGGAAAACACTGCTGCAAGATGGATGATCCATATTATTGATATCACAATGGTGTCACTGTGATGGAAAATTGTACAGGTTTTCTTTTTGTCTTTTTCACTATTTTTTCTGAGTGCATCACTGACAGTAGTAATATGAAACTGCTTTTATTTGAAATGTAGTAGCCTAGAAAATACATAAACTGATGCCAGTGTGTCTGCTACAGAGCAGAAGAATCCCAGGGGGCTCCTGTTACAAGATTATTCCAACACAGGTCAACTGTTGCAATATTCAGCAACCTAAATATCATTAAAGCAGTTATTCCCTATGTCCTTTCCTATCTAACACCTTTTTGAGTGAAAAACTTTGATGTCTTCTCCAACAGATATTTTTCAATATGCTGATCTGGCTTGTTCTTGGAAAACACACGGGTGATCTGCGGAAATGAATCTTGTGTTTTCAATGCTACAAAGTGGTGTGTTCATGTGGTTCACTCTGCACCACAGTTTTGCTTCCTGACTCCTCTGCATGAGATATTTACTTCATATATTATCTCACTGGTAAAATTAGGATCTTCTTTTTCCCCCAAAAGTTCTAGAAGTGTAGGCTCACTTTAAGAGCAATTTTCTATATGATCTGGCATAAAGTTTACTGCCACGGAAGGCACTGACAGCAGGCACTGGTTCCTTTCCAAAGCTGCAAGATATATTTTAAAACCAGGAGACCAACCATTGTGTTTATTCATTTATGCTTTTGAAGTGTGCAATACAGAGCCCTCCCCATCCTCAGCATCACTGGGGACAGTCAATGGTAGTTCAGTCTTTTCTGAGCCTTTGAGCAAACTCTTCTGTAACTCTTACAACTCAGGCTGACTACATGCAATACCATTTGCTGCTGCAATGACTGTCAATTAACATATGCAAATTACAAATTAAAATATGCAAACCATATGTAGATTGCACTTATTTTTAAAAGGCTCACCTAAAGAGGGGGATGTAGCTGTCACTTTTAACAATAGCAAACACCTAATAGCAAACGCCTACATGTAAAGCTGCTAAAAAGACACATCCGTGGTGCAGCATTGAAGCACATCTGAACTTACATCTTCTTTCACAATTCAAAATAAGTTCTTATAGGATTTTTTTGGCATTTGTACATGATGTATTGCATACATATGCCTACTAGCAAATGCTTTAAAACAGGGTATCTGGAAATATTGCAAAAGATAAGCCTGCACAGAACAACTTTTCCACCACATATGTAAGCAAGCACATAATGCTCTACAAGACAGACAGAAAGTACTAAAACCCCTTAGACCATGAATAAAAAGGAATTACTTGGCTTGGATGACTAAGTCACTGCTTTTCCCTGAAAAGCTGAGTCCTGAAATGGAATCGCAGACTCATGAGGAGGTCCAAATTCTTAATCCATCATCATTTTCCCTTGGAAATCTTGAGAGCAAATTTCAAAGCCTCTCCCATGACCTCTATAATGTGGACACAGAATGGCACACAGTAAACTGGGGGAAATTATTTACTCGAGAAGAAATTAATTATTTTCACTCATGTCATAAAGATGGATACTGAACATATGGGGAATTGAAACAGAAAGCCTAAAATACTTGCCCTGAAAATACTGCTCTTACAGCCTAGTTTCTAACCTAGGCACAGCTGGACAAAAGTGCAATTGTAAGACAATAAATGTTACTGAAGTACTTCTAGCAGCAGGATTTCAGGAGCAGTCAAAGTAGAACTGGGCAAACACATATTATTCAGGTAATCCCTCTTTACATTCAGGCATGAAATTCTAAATGTATCATCCTGAATGGGGTTAAGAAGTACTTCTTCATGTGAGCAAACCCCATGCTCACAGACAACCCTCACAGGAGGCAGAGTGGGAGCAGTACAGGACGTGAGCAGCCTTGGCTGCGTGCTGTCAGCCCGCTGGGAGCCCAGGAGGAGACACCTTGGGAAGGCTCCTGCCCTAACCAGGGCTTGGTGGAGGCTGAAGCTGCCAGAGCAAGGCAGCACATGACAGAATCCCCTTCCTGATGTGTGTGACCTCCAGAGGAAGAGCAGTAGAGAACAGCAGGGATGGTCACTTCTAAAATAACTACAGCTGTTTCCACACATGGCTGTGCTCTTACAGTGTGGTTTGCAACCATTATTTAATTGTAATTTCAGCTAACCATTTTGCAGTAATTGATGGCTGAATAAGAAATCCAACAACTGCCTATATGTCTGAACAAATTATACTCTGCTTATATTACTTTCTTAACTCAGCCACCCACTATGGCTGAAATATTTGATTGCTAAATTGATTTTTCATTAATTTAATCTTCTAGGATGATTATTATTCTGAAGCTGGACCACACACAATAAAAATAAGCATTTTATTAGTCATATAGTCACAGGGCACAAAGAGAAAAAGGCATGAGCCCTGGCTGATGTACAATTTGTTGTTCCAATGCCAACTTGCAGAACACCATTACCTCATCACAGTTGGTCTGATAGAAGCGAAAAGAAATTTGGGTCCCATAAGTTCTTTTAAAAATTCTTGACCTTGAAAATATGAAAGGACTTGGAAGAGATTATTAAATAGCTGTAGTAATAAAAAATAATCTCAACACTGAAATTTTAAATTAAGGAAGCTCTTTCTCATTTCAAAAGAAATTTGTTATCAGGAAGACAGTGTGTCCTGAAAGTACTCAGTAATAGTTTCACAGTAAATAAATGTTTTTAAAACCATGGAATGTTGCCACCATAAAATAAATACTTGAAAAAATTATAATCAATTATAAAAAGGTCTTTTATGCACTTTACAAATACACGGCACTGAAACCGCTCACACAAATGTTCCTGGGAGAGCAAGAGGGAGACTGTAACACTTTACCCATGAAAACTTGCTAGGAAGAAACTACCCCTACTCCAGTGAATAAAAGATATGGCAAACAACATAAATCAGGGGTCAGTGCAAGCCATCTCAAAATTCCTACTTGTTAATGCTTTCTAATTACCTCTTTTTTTTTTTTCTGGCAGTCACAATTTCGTAGTTCTCAACTATCCCAGCAGAACACTGCTGACCTCTTCATGATCTAGGGAGGCCAGTTTTATTTCTAAGGTTAATATTCTCCCTTTTGGCAAGATTTTCATTTTATTTCTGGAAGTAACCCAGATCTAAAAGGCTTCACAACAGGATGCCCATCAACTAATGAATTAATCATCTACACCAAAAATGCCTAAAGCCCTGGACTGACCTGAAACTAGTAATGTCTCAACCAGATTAGACCCACCAAGGACCTCTCTTTAAAACTGGATCTTTAAAAAAGGGAAATAGAGAAGAAACAAGAAAAAACTAGCTTCTGTGCAATTTCTCTCCATATTATGGGTACATAAGAATCTTTACAGCTTGTGTAATGAAGGTGTGAGGAAAGGAAGTCTACTAATACAAAAGATATAGATGGTTCTTGACATATGTCCTTTTTGCTGCTTAGCAACATCTCAGTGTACTGCATTCTTTTTCTGTTTCAACTTGCTGCAAAAAGGATGTTTATACTGGAAGAATTGATTTTTTGCAGAACCATATGCACAACTTTCTGCAGGGTCCACAATGGTAAAGCAGTGGATACTGTGCTCTGGAAAGAGCCCAGAGGGTTCTGTAATTGAAATACTAAAATATTTTTCAAACAAGACAAGTGCTCTGTAGTAGTGTAAGCCAGGCACTCCCAAGATGCTCACCTTCCTAAGAATTTTCTTCTCCTTCCTCTTAATAGCAAATCTTGTCTTTTAAAGTGCTCTATTAAGACATATTGTTTCCCCTCCCCCACCCCCAATCCATGACTATAAACGAGTAAAGTGAAGAAACACTTCATGGTTGAAATTAGGTAACCTTTGTTCACCTGAGCTCCTTTATTTTCTTTCATATATTTTTTAAATTATTATTATTTCCTAGTGTTGGAATAGCCCATTGCAAGTATTTTTAATGGGAAAACTTTCCTGTTTTTTTAATTAGCATTAATAACATGCATCTGAGGATCAACATTTTTATCCAACCAGAGCCTTTGCATTTATTATTCTGATACAATTTATACTGGTGGTATTCACATTTCAAGGAACTTAACACCCAAGAGGTTCTTTTCATATCCTGTGCCAAATTCAATCCCTTCAGTACAACTCACTACTACACTTTTCCATTGAAGTAGTTGTAGAAGTTTGCATGCAATAGACAGAACAGACATTACTGGATTTTGTATTTTTTAAGATTTGCACTTGTGTCAGAAAAGAAGTAAATAATATCAGTAAATTTTACTGGTATTAAAGGTGTTTTATGTCCTCTTAGAATCCTAGAAGTTTTGTTTACACACATTTTCTGTTTCCTTTGCCAAAATGATGAAACGTAGGTTTAATATAAATAATTCCACATTTTCCACTTACTTTTTTTAGACTGTCATGTAGCCTTTATACAGTCTCTAGTACATCTAATAAATACATAAAGATTCTGAGTCTGAGTACTTTTGAGCACTGCTGCAGGTATGAATGAAAGCATCTGAGTACTTTTGAGCAATGTACTTATGAATAAGGATCCTCTTTCCATACCTCTCATGGAGAGTTTGTCTCACTGTTGAATATCAATTTGAGGTTAAAAAAGTTGGCACAATCTAAGCAATGAAGAATATAAGACTTCATAAATCTGCAGATTTAGTTCCCAACTGACTCAGCAAATCACATCATATGAAAATCACACCACATAAACCTTTCCATGAGTTTACTGAGATCTGTCTTAAAACTGGCCCATTTCACTGCTGCTACTGATTCAGACCCTATTGATCTGATCACTAGAAATGTTATTTTAATTTCCAGCCTATATTCACTCATGTCCACTTGTTTTTAGTCTCAAGTGCCACTTTTCTCCCACCCTGCCCAAAGGGCATGTGGACAGAAATCTAGTCTCCTCTCACTCTCTCTCCTTACTGCCCTAAACAAGCCACAATCTTTTATTTTGTTTGCAGTACACTTTGTTTGCTTCTGTATCATTCTAATCGTCCCTATAACCCTTCCTAACACTTGCATCGTTTGGATTTAATCTTCCTTAAAAGCGGATGCACAGTTTTTCAAAAAGCAAGCTCTCCAGTGCTGCTACAACATTAACATTTCCCCATCTCCACAGGAACTACCTCATTTGATACTTCCTAGGATCACCTCACTTTCTTCACAGCTGTATCACATCGGTGACTCATTCTATGACTGATTGTTACACACAGGTTTTTTGCCTCCTCTGTCGTTTTCAACTGATAAGTCTCTAGCAGAAATTCTTTCCAGCAGCCCTTAAGTGCCATCAGTATTCTTAAATTTCATCTTATTTATATTACTTTAGTCCTCAAGGTCAGAACATTTTTCCTGCATAATATTCTGATCATCCTTTATATCAATGATGCCTCACAATATTTTGCTACCACCAAATTCCACTCCTCCAGTTCTACATTTTGTGCCAAAACCATTAATTAAAATGTTAAGTAAGTCAAGTACTCTAGATTGATCCTTGAAAAATTCCACTGATATGCTCCTTCTAGTGTGACAGTTCTCCATTTAACATAACCTGTTGTGACGGCTTTTTTACTCAGCTTTATTCCATTCTGCAATGCTACTACTAACATGCACCTGGTTCAGCTGGACTAATAATTTCCTATGTATGATTCTGTATCAAATGTTGAACTCTGACTAATATCAGGTCTACCACATTTTCTGAATGTCTAGTTCCTCAGTGTAGACTGGGATAATAATTTTGATAAATCTGTGTTGCATTTGCTTGAATGTTCTAATACTGTGGTTGCATAAAACTAATTTAAAGGTCAGACAAAATGAGACTGTAGTAAATCACCTCTTAGGAAAATTGCCATTAAAAAACTTTCTTTCACAGCAACCTATGAAATAAAGACAATTTCTATGCAAAAATTAACTTAAGCACTTTAGAATCACCTGTTAACCAGCAGTGATCTAAAACAGTTTTAAGATAAAGTATAATTTATAATGTAGATTTGATATAGAGACTTACAATGCAATCTGTAGCAAGAAATAAACATTCTTTTATGAACTTTTGTTTAAAACATAACTATTCTCATATCTATTAACAAACTAAGCATTCAGCATACTCACAATACAGGAAGAGAATTGAAAAGCACAGATCTGTGACAATCTATCCAGCTCCTTTCTCATTGACTATGGAGCATAGCAAGAACATAAGTGCTAGCCAGAAAAATTAAAAATTACAAATAATTGATTTTTTTTTCTCTTCAAATAGCACATTTTCCAGGCTGGTTAGAGACTTGATTAGTGACTGATAAGCATTGTGGTCTAGCAAGGGATTTAAGTTTGCTATTGCTAGAAAGTAAGTGAACATAGCTGTTAGCCTAAATTCAGTAGTTATTATGTGGCTGTGGAAAGAGTTTTTTGAAAATGTTCTGCACCACTGGACCCATTTTTTCCTGGAGCTTTTTAGATCTTTACTAGGGAACTGTACTTGCCCAGAAGGCAACCACTAAGCACTGATAACAAGGATGTTTCTGAGAGCATGTAACTAAATTAACACGCCTATCCACAGCTGAAAGGAGGATCTGACCAGGCTATAACACTGCAGCTTGCCTGAGCTTTAAACATCACATTAAAAGGAACCACAAATAGTGAATATGGCAGCATTTTATCTCATTTGAAAGGATGTTTTGAATGAAAGACTGCCCAGGCCCAGGCCAGAGCAGTGCCTCCCAGGATTGCCTTACTGCCTGCTCCTGTTTTCTGGAAGTCCACAATGTCCCATCTGAGACATGCTGGGGCTGCTCTTGCCCTTCCTGCTGTGATGGAGGCTGCTGAAATGACCCAGCATGACTCAGGAGGTGAATATCATAGCTGTGTGGCTGCCGTACGGCCAACTCCTGATTTACCTGGCTCACAGGACAATCACCCCTGCAGTCAATGGGATGAGGGCTACCAAATGCTTCCCAAAGGAAAGCCGGTAAGGCACTTCAGCCATGTTTGGACATACTGCCAAGAATATGTCAAATCAGTCCAGAATATTACATTAAGGTCAGTTCTGCAGCCTTAGCTCCAAGTGACTTAAAGATCTGGGTGTGGGATGTTTGAAATCCTGTTTAAAGCTCAGGAGTGATGACCCTTTTCCTCTGGTGCAGTGTCTATCATATGAATAAAGTTCGTTTCTGCAAGAGCTTTCTTCTCTCACTTCCACACTTCGAAGAACAGGTTTTGAGTTTATTTCCTTCACCTTGGAATTTATTAATACAAACCTGCAATGTAAAATGTTTCTACAATTTAAATATTATATACGCATGATAGTGAATGGGTTCCTGTCATCATTGCACTAAATTTAGTCCTGTTTCCCAAAATTGTTACAGAACACTAAGAAATGCTGCTGTCACATCAGAGATTGTTCAGCTATTGAAATGAGTAAGATTTTCTGGTACATGTTGAAGCATACAGAAGGAAAAGTTAGAGCTAAGACAAAGAATGATAGGAAGAAACAATATAGCCACATATTTTTTTCCAAGAAGGAAAAATAAAAAGTGATTGCAGACAGCAAGAGCAGGATGACAAAAAAAAAGTCTGAAGACTGAATCAAATGATGTTAATAAACGGTGAAAACTATTGTTTCCTGAATGAAGTTATTAGTGACGACTATGAGGCAGAATCCATTTTCCCCTACACTTTCAATATTAGAAATGAAAGTTCTAAGGTAAAGTACCAAGTACAGGAACAATTGAAAAAATTGAAGAAAATTAGCTATTTCCTAGATTACCACAGTACCTTCTCTTACGTTCTGTTAAAATCTGACATATGTATTACCACAGATACAGTTGAATATAAGAATAACTAATGTTTTTCTATGTGATGAGCTAAATTGAATAATTTTCTAGAGCAGCAATGTAAATAACTGTGGTATTGAATTTCTCCACAAGCAGTGCTTTTGCATGGAACTACAGTAATCTGAGCAGGAAAGTCAGCAGGGATAGGCCCCAGTATACAAAATATACATTGTGAAAAGTAGCAACAAAACAGATAAAAAAGCCAGAGGTCACTACTGCATGAGCTGCATCTATTACTACAGGAACTGCAGGTGCCAGAATAATTTGTTGTTTGCTGTACATATATCATTAGAACTTGTACATCTCTTAATGACAAAGTTGTCTTTGTAACCCATCGTGTGGGCACATGCATTTTACTGATTTGTCTCCTGTACAGTAGCAGATGTTTGCTCGCTCTTTTTCAAAATTCCTTTCCTAAAGAAAACCCAAGCAAGTGAGGGGAGGAAAATCCTGTTCTATCATCTTAAGAAAGGCTCCAAACAAAATAGGAATCTGTTCTGTAACACATTGCCTTCATTTCTGTGACTTCATGAATGAGGAGATCTTTCTCTGCAGGGTGTCTGTTCACAGCACTGCATATCCCCATGCCAGAGCAAGGCAACATGGAACAAGGTAGAGCTGACCTGGTTCCTGATGAAGCACCTCAGCTGGCCTCCACTGACATGGCTCACATCTGCCAGAGCAGATGCTCTACCTCTACCAACAAGCAAGGGGTGCCCTTGGTGGTATCTGGCCTCCTGAGCAGCTTCTAAAGGCTACCCTGGTACATCAAGAACGCATAGATGCAAAATAATCTACTGGACAAAATTCTGTGTTTAGATCAGTTGAAATAACATAATAACAACTGCTTGCTTGCAGGTATGATGCAGGAAAAATCTGCATGAAATTCCTTCACACCTCTGCACAGTGGAGTGGATATGAAGTAAATAAAATTTAACTCAAAAAGGTAGCTTCTGGTTAACTACTACTTCTATCTTTCAATTGTTTTAATTATTTTAATAATATATGTTTAGTTTTCCGTGGAAGAAGAATAATTCATGGTTTATTCATACAGATATAATGATGTCAAACAGCATAATGAATCTGTAACCAATGCCTAAGATTAAATAGCTCACTATTGTATGAATGGTTACCTCATTATTTTATACGTATGTCTAAGGGTGTACTGTGTACACCTACACAAACACATTCCAAATATAATCACCAACAAATCTTGATTGCAAAATAAAGGGAAAGCTTTAAAAATCTAACAAGTATTATCACATAAATCTTAGAAAAAATACAAACAACAGGCCAACACGCCAAATAGCTGTCTTTAATGTTTATATTTGGCACTCAGATGAGTACCTTTTATTTAGTAGTCAAAGATGCCACCTAAACAGAATGCTCTTCAGACATTTTAAATAGTGTAGAACTTGACATACCCTTTCTAATTTACAGCTTTTTTCCAAGCTATGTGACAAATGTCTATGCACTTAATATAAATCTCTGCAAATCTAATTTGCAGATTCATCATACACAAAGCTCTTCTGAAAATTCTTTAACACTGCTTTTGACTACATCCATAATATGTGAACATACATATTGTAACCACCACCAAAAATATTTTTGTAGGATTTTCATCCCTCCCAAAGGCCTTTCAAAACAGAATTCAGGATCTGAGTTGTACATCCTTACTTTGAAAAATCTATTGTTCCTTGTCATTTTATGAGGTTTTAATTTAAATAATGAAGAAATACACGAATTAAAAATCATATGTAGAAGAGTAGCAACATGCTCCTAGACATGACCTACAGGACAAATTAAAGTAAAAGCTGAAATATAATCAGCACTCTGCACATTTTGGTAAGTCAGTGTTAGATTTTTCTCTGAGAGAGAAGGGGCTCCTACTGGGATGTTATTTAATATGGTAGAACAGATTCTAACCAGCTGCTCCTTTTATATCCAGAGAAACAGAAAAACAGACTGGAGATGTCTTACTATTACTTTTGCAAGCTGTTACTTTGAACAAGCTACTTACAATACAGAAAACAGCTATTGATTCTTTAATGAGTGGAGTACATAGCACAGTATTTGATCTTGCAGGCAAGGCATTTCTTCTAATGGAAAGTTATTCGACAAGAGAGTACAAAATTAATAAACTATTAACAGGAAAAATCAACAGCACAGAGATGCAAAGGTAAATACCAAAAAAATAAATAAATGGATAATACCATTGCTGGTATATTTGTGAAGAAACTTACCTGTGTTATTATATCAACAGCATTAGTCATGTAAATCATAACTAGGTGAAAAAGAACAGGTTTGGGTTTTTTTTCATACAGTGATAGTTCTTGTATTAAACCATCTAAAAGTCAAACTCCTTCAAATGGAACAGTAAATCATGTGCTGATCCATAGCAGCAAATCTTGATTTCCAAAGCCAAGAAAGCTTCAATTGTAAATATTCAAAATGTTCATGGCTATCATAATTTTACATATATCAAAGATTATTAACTTTATTATTACATTGCCTCTTACAGCCTTACATTCTCAGTTCTATCCAAGCAATAGAGAATTTGACTCTGATATTAGAAGCTGAATATTGCCATAAGTATCCAGTGTCTCTGCTGACCATTCACTTGGCAGTTGACCAAAAATTTTCCAAGAAAACCCAAACCCTTCCAGTTTTAATTAGCAGACTGTATTTAGCATTCTTCCTGACCAAGGGTGTAAAGAATCACATTAAATAGCTATAGCAATCAGATAAAAAAATGGATGTATTGACATTGTTTCCTCTCTTAAAATAATTCTGCTAACAGCAAAACCTGGAGAAGTGCTAGAAAACCACCTGATAGAGTACTAATTCTCAATACTTTCATGCACTTACAAGGTATCAAATGGTATTAAAAATGGCCAACTACTACTCTAATGTACCTCCTCCTGGAAAGACTAAGGGGCTTATTTCCACTTTTCTATCACAGTGGATCTCATGGTGAGTGCTACAGGCTTCAGTGCTGGATACACATTAGCCCTGTGGCAATTTTCCTGGAACTGCACATTTGAGAGACTCACATAGCCTAGAGATAGACTTGTGATTAACTGATATTTCTTATAAAATCCTAGGTTGGACTGGCTAAATGTTGACAGCAAACAGATTTGTACCTAATGCAATGGAGGAGATATTACTGAAATATTTAAACTGTAGCTAGCTCTGTGCTTTTCATCTGCAAATCATTTAGTAATTTAGGTTTCTTTTATGAGATTATGGGATGCTCAACTGGCGTATCAGGTACAAACCAGAGAGGCCAAATTGCTGACTGACATCTTTGCCTTATTTCTCAGGGACTGCTCTTACTGTCAGGGGGTTTTGTGCAAAAAAGCTGTGTTTAGCACGTTTTTGGGGCACACTGCTCCGTTTCAGCATGTGCAAATATATCATCCTCCTTCTTATCTGGTTCCACAGAGAAGTGACATGGTGTTTGTGTGTACAGATGTTGTCACAATAAAAGCTGTTTGGAGGAAAATATTCAGCTTTTCAAGCAGGCTACATATAAGTGTGTATTACCCCCCAACAAGTGAAGCACACAGTTCCTGTTCAATTATATGAGGTATCAGGTGGCATTCAAAGGACAAGATCCAGCTCAGAACATGACATATTGAATGTATTGGGATTTTCTCGTGAAAAGCTGGGTATGCCAATTCCATTTCAGCTCGGGGATGATGAAGGTACTTTCTAGTGCTTTTGTGCAGGGGTGAAAAATGAGTTAGTAAATGATGGCAAGAAACACTTCTCCAAGCACCAAAACATGGTGTTAGGTACTAAGGATCCTATTTTCTTAGTGTTAGGATTTTATGACCACTTCAGTGTTTTCTGACTGTTTTACCTTTCATGAGACTTTAAAATTAAATGTAATTTCAAAAAGTTATATACTCTACTGCGGGTTTACGTTCTGTGTACATTCAAAACAGCTGTCCTGTACATTCCCTCATTAAGCACCTAGGGAATGCTAATATTATATATAAAACAGACACACATTGTCTCTGTCTTTCAACAGTGAGAAGTTCAAAAGAATAAACATTTTCTATTGTTAATTGAACAATATATACAGATACTATCCAAATCCATTTTCAAAACATGTTGGCTGACTAGAGAACTGCATAGCTGAGTCACACTCACCAAGACAGAAGTCAGTAAAAACTACAGCTGTCCATTGCAGCTGTGGTATCCATTATGCAGGGATTTAACAACAGAAAATAGAAATCCCACTGGAGGCCAGAAAGCTAGAGAGAAGAAAGGACTATAAATCAAGCAAACACATTGCTGTTGCACTTTTAAATGACACCCATCCATTTGAGATATGTAATGGATAGGCAAATTGTGACAATATTATAACAAAATTCTTAAAACACACCACTGAATGTCATTACAGTTTTTAAGGATGCAGTTAACAAGAACATCACATTCATGTGACTTTTTGTACATGTCTAATTTTAACACAGAAATGCTGGGCTGTTTTTTTCATTCTGATACATATCATCTTTGAGATGCACAGTGCCAATAGGTGTCTTAACAAGGGCTGGAACTGTGTCTTGTTACATGAAACTGAAGAGGCTGGTGGGTGTATCTGGCCCATGTGTCACCCATCAGGCAGAGAAGGGCGGAACAAGAATATGTCCCTTAAGGATATAGTTAGAGAAGGTTTTCCAGTTTTGTTTGATGGGATATGCATGTTCCTGGGGATATAACCTACAAATAGCAGCACCCTTAAAAGAAAGGTAATGCATAGATGAAAAGCTATATGCCTGCAGTTTAACCTAACCTTAGCTGGTTATTTTTGTGAATCAGTATATACTCAAACTAAAAACAACTAATATATTTGCACAATTTTTCCTACTAGGAAATTAGGGTATAAACTAAGTGCAGTCTTCAATTTTAAGCTCCCTAAGAGACAGCAGTTCACTTGACCCAGCCAGAGAGGTACTTTTAATTTTAAGGGCCTAATCTGATCCTTTTGCTCCCCATAATCTTTTGGAGGTACTTCCATCTCCATTTCACCAACAACATTGACCTTTAAGTTAAAAAAAAGCCACCAGAGTCCCAAAATGTCTCCTTGTACCATTCCAAAATACAATTTGAACTTGGGGAAATTCAGACGGAGCACTGGGTTTCCTGTGTTGTCACTGTGTTTGGGCTCTGGCTGAACTCCCAGTGAAAGCCATGGGATTAGCAAGCACTGGCTGTCAGCTGTACATCACACACCTTCACAACTGGGACCTCACAACTGTTCCTATGTGGGCTGATCAGCACAGGGAGTGTACTCACCAGGAAGAAGAAAACTACAAATTGTTAAGCAGTTGACCGAATCTCTGGGTCTGTGTCAGGTCCTTAAAACCACATTCATGTATATGGCTGATTCCACAAGGTCTCAGCCTGTCCTCCAACTAATCCCAGCTGGATTGTGCCTGAAAGATCCAGTGATAACTCGAGAGCTGTGGAATGGAATGGCCAAACAAACCACAGCTTTCCTTTCAGCTGCCCTGGCAAGGTTTCAGCCCTGAAGGACTATGCCATAGGGGAAACTGGATCCCCAGCAAACAGCCCTTAGCACAAGTGCTTAGTGAGATGGTATTTCCTGGGACTTATTTCCAGCACACCTCCCAACACCAGCTCTGGTGATTAATTCTACCTGCAGGTTGCAATTTCTCCTCTGCAATTTCTGTTATTTACCTCCTGTCCTATCCAAAGGTTGTTTTGTATAATTTTATTGTGGGTAGTGGCCATGTTTAACATGACTCAACAAAGCCACATGAGACAGGACATGCCAGGACACTTTCTCACCTTTCTAAGGGTGACCCAGTCAGTGTAATAGATTCAATTGCTATCAGAGTCAGCTAGAAACTGCCTGGCCAAGTGAGAGATCATAACCACTTTTTATTTTTTAAAAAATAAAAAATTATTTTTGTTTTAAAATAATTTGTGTTATTCCAGTTGTATTTTTGTTGTCAAAATATGTAGGAAATACAAATGCTAAGGAAACTAATTCCACTGAGGAACAGATATATAAATATTTCCATTTCAAAAAGACTTCACAACTTAAAGATCTGCTGTTAGTCCTTATTTTTATGTTTCTTTTCATTTCTCTTTTAAAAAACCATAGTATGAATTCAGCATTAGTGCAAAGCCTCAAAAATTGTATTTTTGCTTCTACGAAGAAACACTTTTCCCAGTACTCACGCTATTCCAGCTTTCTGAAAATGCATTGTACAGAGAATTCAGAGTTGCTACAAATTGAGGCATAATAAAGCTCTTCTAAGTTTCTTTTGAAAAGTGTCTGGAACTTGCAACTCTCTGAAAACAGGTTTGCTGTTGTATTCTGTATAATTTCAGCAAAAAATACCAGTTCCAGTTGCACATCCATGCCCAAAGTTGTTTTTCCTTTAAGTTAACAGCTGAGAGAGTTCAAACAGATCAGACTCTCGGTCACAAAACAGATTCTCAGAGCATCTGCTCATGGAAGGCTCTTTATGCAAGTAGAGCTAAATAAACACGTGCCCCAAACCAGCCTCCTCAACATCTGCACCTCAGCACAGCAGCAACTGGGACTTCCACCCCACCCTTGCCAGTAGAGAACTCATGCACCCAAATACTCCCTAAACAAGCAAAATGTACAATCTGTGTTTGCATGTATCTTCCCTTCCACTTCCAGGGAAAGAAAAACAATGACAAAAAACCCCTAAAAACCACAACAAATTTATAAGAGAAAACCAAACAAGGAGTTACACGTTGTCTTCTTTTTTCAATATATGCAACTGTTTTACACACCAAAAACGCAGGAAAATGTAGAGTGCTAGGGTTTTTAATTTTATTGTCAGTGTGTATGTAGCCATATTTTAAAATAGTCTGGATTTTCAGGTGGGTAAATTCATAATGTGAATACCACATTAATATTGTAGGATATGATTCTGCAAAAGAGTTATGCATGTATTAAACCTTACATATACAATAAGCCCCATTGAATTCAGGAGCTGGCTTGAAAAAGTACTGCAAATGATACAGTTCCAAAAATAATGAACTGCATTATTCATTACATATATAAGAAAATAGCACAGTATATACATATGTATGCTTACGTACATTTTTATTATAGACAAGAGCTCTGGTTAAGTTTGCCTAATATTTTTTATTATAATACATTGGTCTCAGTTGCTTACATCTTTGCCAAGCTGTAATTTTTTCACTGAAATTTTCCAGGCTATATGTTTGCCTCAGACAAAATGTTATCTTTTAACTTTCAAAAAAAAGCAGTTTCTGTCTCTCCAAAAGAAGAAAGCATGTTGAAAAAACATGCTGTTCGCTTGTGTTTAAAAAAAAAAAAATTAAAGTCATACTTTTTCTTTACTGGGAAGTTTGTATATCTTGATATGAAGCAAGAATGGGAAGTATGGAAGGATGAAGAGAGAGCGTGAAATACAAAAGTTTCCCTAATATTTAGAATATGGTTGTACTGTGATTGAAAAATCGCTTCTCAAAATTCTGATTACTGATGTAATTCACAGATATGCTATGCTTGTCCTTTTTTTTATCTCTGTTTCTCTCTGTGCCTTTATATTACAAACACATGATCCCTTCTTCTGCTTTGCACCAACTCTAGTGCATGTGCAGGCAGGTGGCAAGTGAGTTTAGGGAGCTGCTATGGCAGGACAATAACCAGCATTTAAAGTAAATAAGCTTCTATGGACCTGAACTTTAGAAGATGTAATGTGAATGAAGCTGGAAGACGAAACGTGGGTGAAGTAAAAGTATTTAATCTAAAAGAGAATGTTGATATGACCAAAAAGAATAGCTGTAAGCAATGATGGAGAAATGTAAACTAAAAATTAAAAAATTAGTTTTTACCACCTTGCATTCTAAAATAACTTTTTGACAGCAGTACTGAGAAAACAATCCTAAATAAAGGAGCTTGACCAATTTAATGAGGGGATCATATAGCCTGTGGTACCACACTACTGGACTTACTGCATTTCTCTGTTATATGCCCTTAGTAGTGGCAGTCAGAGCCAAACTCCCTGGTTACAAAAGCAGCGCCCCTTGATGAGCACCAGCGCGATCTGTGGATGCCCTCCCGAGCACAGGAGAACCTGTGTGGGCTCAGTACAATGTGCACCTGAGTCTGCTGCCAGCTGCAGTGGGAGTGGGGGTCTGTAACCCGCCCCACGAGGCTCTCGTGCTGAGACAGACACAGCTTACTGAGTGGGCCACATTTCTGCCCTTCTTGCACTTTCCACGCAAGCGCCAACAGTTGCCGCTAATGATCCAAGAGGACCGTCTCAGCACCACATCAGAAAGTCGAAAGTTAGAAAACAACTGTGTTACTGTCAGTTTTTGAGCTCTAAATTGAGGTCTAGCCTTTGTGTGCAACTTTTAATTGCATGAGCTCTGGTTATTTTTGTCATTGGTGTGGGAAAGGATCATTCAAAAACCTTCTGCTAATATACTATATACATTCTGCTTTACATGTGAAAGTAGTTACTATGTATTAAACTCATTTCAACACACTTCTTAGGCCACCATGAAGGTAAGTCTCTACTTCAATTCTTCATTTCACTGTATGCTATAGTTCATGCATTCCCTTAGGACACAATTTTTATTTTTAGAGAAGCCTCTATTTGCTGACTGTTGTGAAAGGAACACTCAGGAGATGCGATTAGCAGTCACTTGTTTCAGTAAACATTGAATGTAACATATGCCTCTCAAGTAATGTGTATCCAAACATACAATTTACAAATAATTAACATCATGTTAATTAGTCACATTAATTTATGCCACTTTGTGGAATTATTTCCTCAGAGTCTTTAGGAATGCTGCCAGCAGTTTGAGCCAAAGAGTGTGAAAATTTGCTTGAAGTAACTGTTGTGACTGGCTGTGACACACAGCTTGAACAACAAGCGACGAGGGGCCACAGAGCCTGATTGAAGAGCGGGGAGGCGCCGAGGTGGATTGGTGCTGACAGCACCGGGCACGGGCAGCAGCTGGGCAGCGCTCCCCGGGCAGGGCTGGCACACACACTCGCGCTTCCTCGCGTCCTGCCCCACGCCTCTCTCCAAAGAACACACACAGGAGGTGCTCAGCAACATCCTGACAAATTCTTGTAATTACTGAGGGTTATTTCAAATGATGCATCTTAGAAAAAAAAAAAAAAAGCTGTTGAAACCGAACATAACTTCAGAATTGATAAATGCCAAAATTAAGCTTTAACTTCTCCAAAACAAAAGAGAAGCCATTTGGAATACTGGCACAATCTCAAAAAAATCAGGCATGGCTATTCTTAAATGTGTGAGAATGGAGCTACTAAACACAGCTGTACATTTCAGTAATACAATATGAAATGTGCCTTGTATAGAAGAAGAAAAAGAGTTCTTGTCTGAGAATTGAGATGGTGAGGCCAAACACAGTAAGAAACAAAAGAAGCTATCTGCCATCACTTATGTTTTGTAATCAATAGTTCTGCTTGCATAAGTAATGATATATTTAAACTATCTAACATTTGTATTGGGATTGCAACTGTTCAATTTTTAGGAAAAACAAAATGACTCCAGATCAGTAATTGACTGAGCAAAGAATAGCATTACCAGTTTCTCCTAATGCACATGAATTCCAAATTAGGGGGTTATTAGAAACATCCCATCATGCACTATAAATTCATTACATTTCTACAATAAAAAGAGCAGACTGAAAAAACACCTGAAATGATAAATATAAGCAGCATTCCAGGAAGGCCACGCTATGACTGATAATTAGACACCCAGAGAGTCAGGCAGACACAGGCCCTGAGAAATGTATTAAGAATCTTTTTTTATTAATCCTTCTTCCTGTGCCAAGGACCATGAGATATGATGTTAATACAAACTGACTTATGCAGAGTTTAAAAAAACTACAGTGTTGTTCCAGACTTGGGGTTTCAGTGCAGGGAAAATCCCCAGTGGTGCCTATCTTGCCTTACCGCAGCACAAGCACTTTTGCTCTCCCTCAGACAGACACAATACTTCAGTGAGTGACTTTAACTAGTTGCTGAGAAATAAAGATTTGCTGCTGCTGCTGTTTGCACACCTCTTCAGAAGCAACTTCTGGGATTTTCAACAGAAATGATGATGAATGGTATGGGCCTGATCTGTTGTCCACCGAAATCACTGGACAAAAGCCCCTTTTCAAATGATCCACATTTCAGTTTGCACTGTGTACTCCTGCACAGTACTTGTATATATGAACGTATTAGCAAGCTGCTGCCTCTGCTTCTTAACAAGCTGTATGGAGAGCGACAGATAAGAGTAACATATACAGTGCACATTAAATGCCAGCTGAGATGACACATAAAGTTTTGAAGCTCTCTATCACCTTTTACACACTTGTCCCACATTCAGCATGGCACTCCATGTAGTACAAGTAAAGAATTAGTTTCCCTAGTCCATCATGGATACTTTCCCAGAAATACAGGAATCATTGTAAGTTATCTAGCACAACCAATTCAGCTAGCTACAGAAATAAACAAATAAGTAAACAAATACTATATCATACATATTATATATAATTTTATATGTATGTGTATATATATGAAACCCACTATGTTCCAAGTACTACAAGTTGTTTTGGGAGATGCTTATCTGGCTTATTTTTTTTTGTTGTTGTCTTTATACTTTAAAGATAATTAGCAAGACTCTTGTAGAACAGGATTTGAACAAGTGAAAAGTACACAGTAAAGCACAGAATGTCACTGAGCATTTGAAACCAGGGTATCTTCACAGGGTTTAGGAGGTTCACTCTGCCCTTCCAAGGGCTCAGGAAGAAAGCAGTGCAATGCTTCTCAATCTAAAAGCTCACTTAGTACAAGCATTCCTACTGCACCTCCATTCCAAATTTTTTTTAAATGCTGGGAGATGTATCCTGTCTTTTATTTCAGCCGATGATAAAACATCCTTCACTGCTCGGATACTTTTGGAAGAAAATGTCACAGAACAGAAGTATTTCAAGGTATTTCAAGGAATAATTTTAATGACTTAGTTCAGCACTTCTAAGGATGTCAACATCCTCTGAAATAAGGACATTGAAAATATTTATGTAGGCCTAGATTCTGTGCAGGTGCCCTCTGTATTTTCAGGGTTGTGGTATCTTCCACTGTTGACTTTGATTTTTTTGACAATTCAAGAGAATTTCCCCCTAGTCTTTTTTAATGCTAATTGTGAGCCTTTTGCTAGAGCAGCCGGTCTTGCTGTCTTGCTGAAAAGCCCCTATAACACATTCAGGCATGTCTGACCATATGGCACCTTCTTGTACTCAATAGAAACTCTTCAGCTCTACCTAATATTGTACCATCCCTCAGTGCCCTTCAATGGGGCTGTTTTGCCCACCTGTTGTCTCTCATGCTTTCTTTTGAGTGTAAGCTCTTTTGCAGTCCTTTTTATATATAATTCATTATATGTGCGTATACGTCAGCCACACAAAAGGAACCTAAGTATTAGATGACCACAAAACAGACCACATTAGAAACATGTGCCATTAATTAATTAATGTAAATTCAATGGCAGTTACGCTGGAGACATTATGAGAGAAGAGTCTAATACAGGAGACAGTAAATTAGTTTCTAGTTTGGGTTGAAACATCATTTTCTAAATTAGTTTAATTTATAATTTATACATGCTATGGCCAAAAAGAACTGCTCTGATCTAAAAGAACTAGTCTGACCTTGTCTATATGCAGAATAGAATTTTCCTGAGATGCAACTCTTTTAAGAGTTATCTCATTTCAGTCTCCAACTGAACTCCAACTGTTGAGTCTGACACCTTCCCTGGTGAGCTTTTCCCATGCTAAATTACCTTAATACAAGGAAAATCTGTCTCCTTTGAGGCCAAATTTGTTCAATTTCAATGTTTACCCACTGGACCCTCATGTGCTTTTGTTTGTGATATCTAAGTTTCCAAAAAGCTTGTCTTCCACAGGTACTTATCCATGTCCAGTCATAGACTTATGTTTCAATCACAAACTGACTCAACTCTTTCTGCTCCTTGGATAATTCCTCTAAGATTTTAATTGTTCTTCTGTGTGCCTCTTGATTCTATGGCATTTAATTATAGCAGATACTGTTTCACTTTCACTGCAGATGGTAAACTTCTCATTTCATCCACCATTTAATCTCCTACTTCTTTTCAAACATTGAACAGAATTATTAACTGAATGTTTCTGTATTTTTCATTTTTTGTATTAATTGCTTTTATATTCTTCATATTGCAATGAGCCTAGTCTTGGATAAAGGTGATTTTTATTTCTAATATCCTTTAAAATATTTCTTAGTATTTTAATTCTATTTCTACTTATATCTCACTGATTTCTTTAGCTCCTCTTCTTTGCTGCCTGTATTTTTAACCTGTAATTTAAATTCAATGCTTCTATTTCCACTTTTCCTCATTATTCCTATATTTATTTGTATTACATTTTAAAGACAATTCTATATGTCATCTATCAGGGACTTTTCAGAATGTTTTTCCTGTTTATAATGCAATGATTTTGGATCCACAATCCAAATCCAAATTGGATCCATTGGTCCAATTTGGACAATCTCTTTCAACAATACCAAAGGCTTAAAATTCCAAATTTAAATATAATATTGCCATCATTTATGCTGGGAGAGACTTCAGCTTCTGTTAAAAGCGGGTTTTTTAAGTATGAAGTGTAGGCATTACTTGCTCGTGCAACCATTTTTATTCACATATATAATGATCATGAGTTGCATTTGCAACAAACGCTTTTGTTAACTCCTGGTTCATCTCTAGAACTCCCTGTCCTGAGCAGTATTTCCTGTGCTAATGAACAAGGATCTTTGCTTCAGGAATTCAAAGATACCTCTGATTCTGCTCCCATCTGAATTCTTCATCATGCTGCAACTCGGGAATCCTTATGTTCACTAAGATTTATATGCCTAATGGGGAAAGCCTTTTCTTCAGAGTGGATCAGGTTTAACGAGTGCTTTAGCTGGAGAGAAAGAAAGAATCTGGGATTTCATTTCTGTTATCTATATAAACTGAAAAATGATGAGCCATGTGCCTCTTCAGAGACCTGGAGAGCTTTTGGCTCATATTAAGATGAATAACTGAGATAAGAATGAAGGTATTATTTGGTCATTTCCTGAAACCATGTAAAATCATTCCCTGAGGTAGACTTCTCTGACTTTTCCCAACCTCTTATTTACCTAAATTTTAATCCAGCTCAACTGTTTTATTTAGCCATTCCACCGTGGAGAGCAGTTTTGGGCCCATATGATATTCTCCCATTACATTCAGTCTAAACCTGCTCTTTTCCATTTCTCTCCCTTTCAAACAAATGGACTTGAGCTTTCAAGCAATGCTGGCCAATCCATACCCACTCAATTACAATGCTCTTGAAAAGTCTCCCAGTAGCAGATTCCTTCTTTGTTAAGCAGCTTTATGGTTATGATGTGGCAAAGAGGAGTTGTGGTAATGAATCTAGGGGCAGAGACACAAGGTTTCTCAACACCTTGATGATCTAAAATCTAATGATCTGTACATCTAAGAACAAAAAATAATTCTCTCTTCTTGGAGAGAACAGCATGCTTCCTTCATGGTGTGTAGAGCTAAATGTGTTTCTCAATGTTTACATACAGATGCAGAAAAGATCACCTTTAAATTCTTATGTAAGCAGAAGCAAAAATAAAACCAGGCACATGCAAGGAATTCTTATGAGAAAGGATTCGAAACAGAGATGTGAAATCTCTCAAGGGTGTGGATTTTCATTGTTGATGTGGTAATCTTTCCATCTGATTATCACAGAAACAGGCAGATGCATACAAAATCACAGTTACAAAACAAATTTAATTTACACAGCCAATCCTTGGAGCTGTATGTCTGCAAGTGCAATATGCACTATTTGCCTGGTAGTCAATCACAACTAAACTCGTGTGTCCCTATTAAATATATTAAAAATACAATATTTAAAAGCTTCTTCAGTGCCTTGATGACAGTGCTCTATAGTCTGTACTGATGGGTTACTAACTATATTAAAGTCCATACTGAACTGAGAGCACAAATTTGTTGCAGACATTGTATATTTCCTAGTTTCCAGGAAAGGTTATAGAATAGAAATATAGAAATAAAGAAATATAGAAATAAAATTTGTGTTCCTAGGATCCTTATGTGCATCCTCATGCAAGTTGTTCTGAAATTCTTGTTTTGTTCCATTTCAGAGAATTTTTTTTAAAATGAAAATTGGATCCAGTTTCTTTTTAACACTAACAGACTGAAAAAATTTGTATATCAGGGTGAGACTGGATTCCATGCAAGGGGGTACTAACCAAAAAGATTCATCCATTTAACATGGGACCGTGTTCCTATGTGGACAATGTGCATCTAGAATTTGAAACAGACTAAACTTACATTAGATCCTAGGCTATCAAGCTATCTTTGTACAAACTTACAGTCAAGCATAAATTGTAGGAAATAATTTATAAGAAAGCCACAGGCAGTGGCTGCAAGCATAACCAAAGTGGGCAGTGAAAAAGGCAAGGAAAAACATACAGCTGGATTCTGCCCTACTGATGTGGAACCTGGAATCCAAGGTTACTTTTTAATAAATGTCAATGCAGAATTAAAAAGGTACTTTAAAAGGCATTTATGCTGTATTTTCATCTCTTTATACTGTTTTATCTGTACATGAAAAATATATAGTCAATGGAGTTAAGACAACAAGGGTCTAAAGGAAACTTGGGTTTTTTCAGCTTTTTCATCTGCTTTGAAATCCTCCTTATACATATGTTTTTGCTTAAAACAAACAGAGGTGAATAAATCAGTTGATCAGCATTCCCCTAGAGCTGCTTGCATTAACTTTCTTGGCGTGATCTCATCACTTAAGTCAACATGACTTAAGAGTTTCTCTAACAGTTTATTTGCTTCTAATTCTATACTGTTCCTGAATCTAAATTTCGTCTACTGAACAGGAAAATGGATAGCCCAGAGATTTACTGTCACAAGAAGCAGAAGTTTGCCTTGCAGACCTGAAATAGTGAGCAGCTTTTTTTCAGACACAGAAAGTTCTCCATATGGTCAACTTTGTGTTTAGGAGTAAATCAGAAGTATTCCAGAAGGAACATAATCTTTGTACCTGTACCTCAGTACTTCATATTACTAAATCCAATACCTCCATCTTTCTTCTCTCCAGACTTCGCCACATATGATTTGGCTGAAAAAGCCAGACAGTCTATTTGAAAAACTGTATTGTGGGGAAATGCCACGTGGACTTGTTTGGAGACACTGGCTCTTTTTCTCACCACTTGTGAACGCATTCAGGGAACAAGGAGATGCAAATCACCAATTTGTTCACTCAGATGTTTACTTATTGACTTATTTTCCTAAGTGACTACATACTTACAGCCAATAATGAGGCCTTCGTTTTCACCTAACAAAGGCGCATTTGGAAATGAACAGATGTAGGATGCAATTTGGCAGCCGCTGCCTGTACCCGGTAGCGGGTTGTACAACCAGGCAGAGAGAAAAGAAGAAATGTGCTCCTACTTTAATCCTTGCATCGCCCAAGCGGGGGGCTGGGGGCACCCACGAATGGATCAGCTTTTGTGGAGACACAGGAGCATCGTGTTTTTAAAGCAGCAGAGTGCCACTGTGCGGCACTGCCAAGGGTGGGCATTGCGGCTGGCAGTGGTGCCAGCAGTGCTAGCAGCCAGGGGAGGGCTGAGCCCCAGCAAAGCCTCATGGATGGAGGCTGTGTTCCCTGGGCCGTGTTCTCTGGGCCATGCTCCCTGGGCCGTGTTCCCCGGGCCGTGTCCTCTGGGCCGTGTTCTCTGGGCCATGCCCCCAGCCGCAGCCTGGCGATGAGGGGACACGCAGCAGCCTCCCGGTGGTGCCCCAGCTGCCACAGAAGGAGCCTACAGCCACTTTGGGAAACAAGACTAAATGAGCCGGGGGCACTTCGCACAAGAAAAGACTTTCTGCATCAGTGAACAGATTCTTTTCCCCCAGAACCACTCCTGGCAAAGGCTAAGCTTTCTCCCAAGTCTGCCTCAGCCTGCTGCTAACTAAGCATGAGCAGGTAACAGCACAGCCTGGCGTGCAGTCTCAAAGGGGCCCTTCCTTCTCACAAAAACTGGCCATCAGCAAAACAGACAGCAACAAATATTTTTGCTCTAAATCAGCACTCTGAGATGAGATGCCTGGTGAAAAGCATTTGCACTGAAGCAGTGCAGCAGCGGGAGCTCACCAGGGCCCCTCAGCCGCAGCGGCACATGGTCCTGCACCCGACCTTCCCTCCTGGGAGCCCCAGCAAGCTTAGCCAACAGGGATGGCATTCACACATCTGAAAAGTACCTGCAACCACAGTAAAACACACATTTTAGCATTCATTCAAATATTGAATTTCTTCCTTTGATCAACACTGAATTTCATAAAACAGCAACATTTCTACACACAGAAATTTAGTTTCCTAGGCACACACCGTTATCCTCTTTTCATATAAATGGAGGTGCTTCTAATTTTTTTTTATTTTGGGTTCTGGGTTTTGTTGTTTAGTTTGGGGGTTTGGGTGGTTTTTTTTGTTGTTTTTGTTCTTGTTTTTTCTTTTTGACTTACTTTCCTCCTGTTCTCTTCTAATTCACATGTGTTACTTCTGAACACTCCAGTTTTCTTACAATAAATAAATCTAAGGTCCTGACCACTGGGGACATTGGAAATCTTATAAAAAAAATTGAGGGTAAAGTGTTAGTTTTGCCCAGTTTGCCAAAATCTAATTTGAGTTGTCACATTATGTCTTTGTAACTTTCCCTTGTAATTTCAGCTGGATAGAGCTGCACACTATTACCATCCTTTGTGCAAAAGCTGCTTTCTGTGCCAGCATTTCTGGTGCAAGCAATTTCAACCTTTTATAGATTGTGTCAGACCTTCAAAACTCCTTTTTGTTCTAGTGAACACTTTCTGAGACAGAATATCCACTGACTTCAACAACAGTGTTACCAAAATAGTGAACAAAATCTGAAAAGAACAGTAAGAATACAAAGTAAGCAAAGTAAGCATGAACAGGCTTAAATTTAAGCATCTCTGTGTTGAACTGCTATACTGAGCTGAACTGAAAAGATGTAAATATACAGAAGTATATTATTGTCCTATTCTGTCTCATCAACTTGTAACTCATATGTAAGAAATAAAACTATTAAGACATTAACAATAATAAGAAAATATATCAGATTATTGGTTAAACAAAACAGAAGCACGGTCTCTTGATAGTCTATTTAGCACAAAAAGCAACCTGTCCAGAGCAGAATATTTGATCTCCTGGGGAAGAATTAAGAACAGCTTTGAGTTTTGTACAAGCATTTGCAAAGAAGGATTACATACAGTTGATTATTTTAACTTTAATATTTCTGAGCAAATTCCCCATTTCCCACCAAGAAAAAAAAACCAAAACCACAGAATTCATCTACTTCAGAGGTTCTTTACTCCAGTTTTAACAGAACCAAGATACATATTCCAGACCAATACTCCTTTTGATATTTAGTCTGCTTAGCTACAAACACAGGAGTGCTTGGTAAAAGACTGCTACCAGTTCCTCTGTGGTGCATTTTTGGAGAGAGCAGCTGTACTTTGGAGGAAGATTTTGTGAGCTACTTGCCCTAATTAAGCTTTAATCTACAAATCCCATTATGTAGATCAGTTTTTATAGCTACGGTTGCATTTAAAATTACCCTTTGCTTTGTATTGGAAAAAGTACAGGACAGGAACAAATATTTTCAGACTGCTTTGCGAAGTTTTACGACTTGCATTTTCCAGAGTGAATTGCACAGGAGTCACATAGTTACAGTTGTTACCATACAGAGATTTGCCAACACTGCTTAGAATCAAGCTGATCTCACATCTTTCAGTATAAATTTTTAACTTTTTTTTAATCCCTACATGGTCATTAGACTACATATAGCCAGCAAGACACATTCCTTCAATTTTAAGTGCTTAGAATACATTGCATCTGAAACACTTTTTTTTTTTTTTTTTTTTTTTTTAATGTCAGAATGCCTAAATGGTATCCCCTAAATGGCATGGATAGGTCCACAATGAATCAGTACCACAGGAAAACAAAAATAAAAATGGATACTGCTTCCCAACAGACTGTTCGACTAAATCTATTGCTGAAACAAAAAACACATAGTTCCTCTGCCTATCTTCTAAATATTTCCAAACACTTCACAGTAACAGTTTACAGTGTGTATGTTATACAATTCTTACAAACTGTTGAAAGCACTGATGAAAACAGTGTCCATTTAATAGTGAGTGGTGATAATTGCACAGGAATGCAGGCACAGGGTGGAAGCACGATTTGCATGAGGTGTCAGCACACTTCCTCTTGACTGGTATGGAATTAGTAGCCAAGCAGTAGTAGTCATTTGAATCCCTTTTCACCTACATGTGATTTCAGTCTATACCAAAGAAAGATTTATAATCACGTGAGTAACTACATACATTTGTGCTGGAGAGAGTGGTGCTGTAACTTCACCTGTAACACAGGCAGGGAAAATAACACTTTGCATCATGGAAGTCAGGCAAAAGAGCTGCAGTTTGTACAGCAGTTGCCTCTATCTGCCTTCTTGTAGCCGAGCAAACACAGACCACTTCTGCAATCACACTCAAAGGCATAACAAGTGACAAAAACAATGATAGCTTCTACAAGTGTCAGATACACATATATGGACTTTTCATACAGTATACCCTGAGTTTATTTTCCCATAAATCACATTTAAACATCACAGGCAGCACCAGCATCTGGGTAGAAAACCTGCAACGGAGCCTAAAGGCAGCAGGAGGGAGACTGCAAATTCAGCAGAGGCCACTTCTCCCCAGGAACCTGGACTGCAGGCCCGTTTTCCTCCTGCAGTGCTTTGGGTCATCAAGCTGTTGGACATACTTTGTCAGTAAATGTAGAAGTCACGACTTTTTGAAAAGCCACTCCAGAGAGATCAAGACCCCTTATACACAGATTTTTTTCTATGGGATAGTAATGCTTCTGCTTTTACTGAATCACTCCAAAAGTGTCTGTGTAAAGAGAGACTTTCCTTCTCCAGATGTGCTGGATCCTGCATAGTTCTGCTTTTCCGAGCACATTTTAACAGCTGTTGCAGCTCATTCATGAGCTGGCCACTATGATTCAGTTTTTATTCTACAAAAATAATGAATCCTACCTATTCTCCAATAACAGCCCAAATCATTTCAGTAGCACTAACGCAATCTGTAGTGTTTCAGACCATTACTCTGAAAACAGCAATTGTGTTCTGTTTTATAAGTGCCATCTATGTAACAATTTAAGTTTGTAAATCACCTCTGAATCTTTTGTGATGGAAGGTGCTATATAAACTCAAGCTATTATCATTCCTACATTTCACTGCTCCATAAATGAGATACTACAGCAGCTCCTTCCAACAATATGTTTGTGATCACATAACGCTCCATCCCCAGTATTTCATTTTTACTGGAATTAGTGATTAACATGAACATCACACCCTTTCCTATATCCCACTTCTCTATGGGGTTTGGATGCTATGCCTGGCAACAGTGCACTGTCTTTCTGTAAGAGGTTTCATTGGAATCAGAGAAAAGCAATTAAATTGGCTATTAGGATGCAAAGTGTGCAGGTCTTGCAGCTTCTGCCAGGCAAACACACCTTAAAAACACAACCCTTAGATTCCCACCTATTTCTGAAATATTCAGGAGACTACGGCAAAGAACTTCCTGAACAAATTGCAGTAAATAGCTCCTTTACACACAACAAGATTCTTTCCATTATAATTGCTTTAAATGGGGAAAAGTTAAGGAAAACAAATGGCGATTTCTATAGAGAGTTTTAAATAGGAGCCAATGTCCTGGTCTTCATTCTCCTCTGCTTTCCCCACAAATTTTCTTTTTTGTTTCCGCAGGTTTTCTCTCACCAGAGCCCCACTGAACAGATCCCATTTGAATAGTTTGTTATTTCCCCTCCTCCTTTTTGACGTGCCACAGCAACCTGAGGGAGCCAATACTCAAAAGAGATAACAAGCTACGACAAGTAATGCAAGAAAAAATGGTAAGGTAAAAGTCATTTGACATTATCCAGTTGATATTTCCCAGCAGCGAGGGAGAATGAGGTGTGCCAGACACCCTGCCAAAATTTCTGTCACCAGTGTAAATTAAGCAACGTGGCAAAAGCAATCAGAGAGTTAAAAGAATCTTGTCTTTGCCCTTGTTTCCCTCATTTCTTGTTTTTCTCTTAAACTGCACCACTGGGATGAACCACAAAATTTCCCTTCTCCTTATTAAAAAGGCAAAAACTGCTTATGCAGCAACTGCAGCAGGGCTCTGTTGTTAGCAGATAGAAAGGATGTATGGAGATGAGCTACAAACGGTATCCATATCAGCGGAGACACAGGGAAAAATTTGTTCTGTGAACATTACAAATTCTGGCTCTAATTAAACATTCATCTCTCACTCTTCTGGGGTGGAGAAGAAAATCATTGTCCTTTTATACTGCAGTTAAAAGTGGAAAACATTGCATCCAGAAATACAAAGAAAAAATATTTTTCTATTCTGTGACAGCAATGAATGCTGAGGGTTATGCTGACTGAAGGTAATTACTACAGCTCTTTGCTTGTTCTTCAAAAAAATAAAAAGAACTGTTCATGCCTTAAAATACTGCTTTTTACAAAAATCTGTAAATCATTCTGTGATATAATTTCTTTAAACAGTTGGTACAAGTGCAGACATGATTCTTCCCTTGCTGAGCTTCCTGGCCTTAAAAAATATACTGGAAGATACATATATATGAAGTTGAACAAAGAGACATAGAAAGAGAAGGAGAGGTGTTCCCAGCTGAGATCAGGTTCACTGAGGGAATTAGACACGCCTCCTTCCCAGGTCTCTGGTGAGCTAGATGAAACTCATTACAAGTTTCTTATGTGTGGAAAGAAGAATAATCCAAACATTAGATAGGGAATGACCAAGGAACCAAAAATGACCAGTCTCACCTGAGTGTCTTTCTTGCTTTCTCTCACAAACACATTGGATGAATAGTGCCAAAACAGAGAGCTAAGCTTCTTTATGAGGATAACTTTGTGACATTTTGGAAAGGCTTATACACTGACTTGGGAACATCTCCAGTTTGTTTCTTCCTCTTTCCTGTTTAAATTATTTTTCTGTTATCTGTGCTTTCTTCGTTTTCTCAGATGGTGAATCCTCCAGGGGCTCACTGATGCCTGAAGCTCTTGTGGAGGAAAGGGGGGAGAGGGTGGGTTTGTACTTATCTATAGCAATAAAACATTCCACATGATTGATATAAATGTTTCTGACTTTTCACATGCACTTGGGAAAGGCCTCAACTGCCCAAGCCCATTGCCCATATTACGCTCCCATTTGGCTTCAATGTATAGGGAAGGGGAAGGTTGACTCCAGAGTTTTTGAAGATCTAATGGCAATGCACTGGAGATTTCACCTCTACAGAAACAGGTGGCACCATCCAAAGCAGAAGAGAAGGAGAAGAAGCAGTCAGTGCAGAAGCAAAGAATCATAGAAGATCCTGAGTTGGAAGGAGCTCACAAGTATAGAAGTCCAACTCCTGGCTCTGAACAGGACAGCCCCAAGGGTCACACCATGTGCCTGAGAGTGTTGTCCAAACACTTCTTGAACTCTGTCAGGCTGTGCTGTGACCACTGTCCTGGGGAGCCTGTTGTCAGGGAATACATTCAGTGCAGCAGCTTGGTGTGCTGCTGCAGACTGAGATCTGGGAGTCCTGGGCAAGAGGCCATGAACTGCCGACCCTTTGCATGACAAAGGACACAGGGATTTGTGGAACAGACACTCAGAGAATAGCAGGAGCTGACTACCCAAGAGTTTTACCTGATTGTATTCCAAGAGTATAAAAACAATATTTTTTTTTTAAGGCCCCTATTTGCAGGCACCCAGCTCAAACTATTTTCTTATTGAATCATTAAATTATTATAAGGATCGAGACATCTGAGACTGCTGTGGGGTATCTGGGGTTGAGCTGGTAAAAAACACCTGGTCTGACTTGTGGGAGTGTGAGGTGTGTAAAAGGGGCTTCACTCCTAGCTCAGGTGGTGTGAGAGAGACTGCCAGAGTGGCTCCTGGATTATTAGATAGAGAAGTTTCCTTAACACTGTTTCAGTGCCCAACCACTCTGGGTGAAGAATCTTTTCCTAGTATCTAAGGTAAGTATCCCTATTTAAGCTTTCCTGACTCAGTTTCATGCCATTCCCTCAGGTCCTGTTCACTGGGCACCAGAAAGAAGAGATCGCTGCCTGCCCCTCCTCTTGCCCTCACGAGGATGTTGAAGATCACAGGGAGGTCTCCCCTCTGTCTCCTTTTCTCCAGGCTAAACAAGACAAGTGACCGCAGCTGCTCCTGGTATGGCTTCCCCTCAAAGCCCTTCACCACCTTTGTTGCCCTCTTTTGGATGATCCCTAGGAGCTTAGTGTCATTTTTATATTGTGGCACCCAGAACTGCCCCCAGCACTGGAGGTGAGGCTGCCCCAGCTCAGGGCAGAGCAGGACAATCCCCTCCCTTGCCCAGTTGGCCATGCTGGGCCTGGTGCACCCCAGGACACACTTGGCCCTCCTGGCTGCCAGGGCACTGCTGATTTATATTCAACTTGCCCTCAACCAGGACCCCAAGGCCCCTTTCCATGGCACTGCTTTCCAGCACCTCATTCTCCAGCCTGAACCTACAGAATCTGCAGAATCTGGCATTTGTCTGTGTTAAACCTCATACAGCTGGTATGAAGTGTGCAGTAAACAAAACTGGTCTCCAGGGCCCTGAGAACCAAAATTTCTGTGTTTTCAGAACACCACCATGGACTCTGTCTCCCTTGCTATTTTTGGATGGCTCTGCAAAAGTTAATCAACATAAAACAATACAAAGTGGCCACTGAGTCCAAAAGATAGGAGTAACTGCTTTTACAGCTTCTCACATCTACAATGCCACTGAAGAGAAACACAGAAATCCAAGTCTGAGAAATGGCTGAAATCTAAAATACTTTTACTGAATTGTGTAATTTCAGATGAAAGACTGAGAAAAAACTTTACTACAAAACATTGGTGTTCATTGCAGATGATTTGTTCATGGTGCCAAATCACTAAATTCCATTTGATTTCCTTTTCAGCTGTTTTGTCCTGTCAAAAACTTGGTCATCTTGTTTCTTACATGCACTCTAAATTTCTGACCATGGAATTCTAATGCCCAAACAACTCATATAGCTTCTGTATGGACTAAGACCTAGATGGAAAAATCACCAATTTTCTGCTATTACATTTACTAGATGGTAGTGAAGTTTGAAGGAACTAGAAGGAAACAGAAACCTAGATTTTATTTCTAGCTATGTGAAAAGTATGTATTTTAGTGCATATGGGGAGGACAGCTGAACAGAAAGAATGTAGTTCTTCCAAACAAGTGGATAAAAGTTGGATGTCTCATCTCAATTCCAATCTCTGACTGGAGAAATCTCCTGCAGCCTTTCAGATTATTTATCTATAAAATGAAAAGGAGTGGTTTGTTTTCCTTCTAGGTAAGGAAAGGAGGTAAGGAACCTAATACTAGGTTCCTTTAGTATTTGTAGCAAGCTGAAGTCTTAATCATACCACTAGTCTAGCAAATTCTGCATAAAAAAATGACAGGATTTCACTGAGCTAAAACTGCTGTAATCAAGATTGTGTTATACAATACAGAAACCTGTGCTTTAAAGAGACACTATTTAATTTCTGGAAGAACTGCCAGTTATTTTCCTGTATAAAGAAAAATGAATGTAAAAACATTTTAAAAAGTATTAATAATGAATAGGTTATTTGTCACTGATCAGATCCTAGATACACATCTTTCAGAATACTTTCGAACTTTTAGCCCTGCTTTGAGAAAAATCATTGAGCAGATGGCCTCCAAACACCTCTATCAACCTAAATATTTCTGTGATTCACTTGACTGACTAATTTTGGTTTAAAAGGCTAGAGAGCCTATGCCCATTTTTCCTTACCTAAGGATGACAATCCTCAGAGTTTGTAAATGGAGCTATGAAATGAAGCATGGGTATTATAACCCATCATTCTTGAAGTTTCACACTACACTAGGAGGTTAAATTAGCTCCCCAAAATTGACAAAAGTGATTTTTGTATGCTCATGAATCAGAAAAATACTCAAAAATTATTTCTATAAATAACCAAATTCCACTTATACATGAAATCAAAGATGAAGAAAACCTGTTTTTAGTTTAAGGTACAGGATAAAATAATACAAGCTCAAACTTGCAACAAACCTGCATGCAAAGTAATGGAGTGCACCATAAAGAAATAAAAAAAAAAAAATTTGTTTTCACCTAAGAAAAATAAAAGAGAATAAGATTTACTCAATAAAATGTCCTTCTATAACACGGAATTATGTGTGGCTTTTTACCATATTATCATTTTTTCCTATTAGATAACCAACATCACTTGAGTATGAAACTCCAAGAGACAGCTATAATCTTCTTCACTTTCTAACTCAGGTCAAATATTTGTTGAAGGAATGTGTCTTCAAATTTTAAAAATACATTTGTGTTATCGTTTTCTGTCAGTTTGATAGAAAATGAAGAAAATGTTAATCTGATCAGTAAAATTATGCTTTTATTCAAAATGTTACCAGAAAGATTCATTTATCTATCTGTATCTTCTGACATGATAAGCAATTAAGTAAAAAATTATAATTTATAATTTGAATTATTATTTAATTTCAGGGCTAAATATTCAGATAAAGCTCTTCATTATGTAACTTCGACTACTATTTTAATTGTTTTGATGGAGAGGAATTTGCAAATACAACCCTAACTTTGTGAAAATCAAGAACTACCACCATGAATAAAGATGTAAATGTGGAGACTCTCATAGAATAAGACTAGGAAGTTCTGAAAAACCTAAAAATTAATCATAGCATAAAAAGATTCAACAGGTATTATCTTTAGTAAGTCTCAAAGTTACAAAAGCTTCGGTCTGAGCTCAAATTTAAAATTAAATTACAATCAATTAAGAGTTCCTGATCATTGTTTTAATTTGTAATTTACTCCACCTAACTCTAATATATATATATGGTAAGTACCGTGTTGCTCAGATTTGTAGTAAAATTCATGTCCTGCATGACTGTACCAATCTTCATCTCCTGGGAGTCAGAGTCAGTGGCCTGTGTGTGAGAGCATCTCTGTACCATTGATAATGCCCTGTGGTTCATTGATTATGCCCTGAAGGATGCAGTCTACCACAAATGATTAGTTGATAATTTTACTGAGAGTTTAAAGATAGTTGATGAATTTCACAAATAGCAGGTCCTGGAATAAGGATCAGTCTTCATATGATTAAAGGAAAATTCTTAGCGTTTGCAGAAGAAAATCAAGACAGAACCAGCACACATACAAAATATTTGAAATTAAGTGGCCAAATATAAAAATATTTTTATTGAAAGTTTATACTATTTTGATCTTTCACTTATAAGCTGTTAAGTTTTGGGCACACTAGTTAAACGTTTGAGAATGAACTTGTTTTCTGGAAAAGTAAGGTCATTAAACTGATTCTTTTTTGGAGCTCAAAACCCAGGTGTTTTGTATTCTCTATACACCATCTGAGATCTCCCATATTGCTTTCACTCACCAAAAATAATCCCACTCTGACAGACTGCCTTAATCTCAAAAGACAATGCAGTAATAAAACCACTGTTAGTATAACAGTCACATATATTCCCTTCCACGTTTTTTCAACAATAATGCCCAGATTCCTAGATCTTGGGGTTTTGTGTTTCATCATTTTGTTGTTGCTGCTGTTTGGGGGTTTTGTTTGTTTCTTTGTTTCAGTCTTTCACTGCTAATCTGAAAGGTCTGCATCAACAACCCTCTGAATCTTGTTACAGCTTTCCTGTTTCAGCTGACAGAAATGTCTGATGGACACCGAGGATGCTGCTGCCTTCTGTGTAGACCAGCTCAGGCAGAGATATAAAAATACAGACATTGCTACTTGTAGGCTACATAAATACTTTTAAGGCAACCAAGAACCATGTACTAGGGTGCCCTCTTTCTGCAGGGCATTACAGAAACAATTACTTGCCAACATTGTAGTTGTGCCTAAGCCTTGTAAGCTCCCTGAGCTACATCAGGAATTAAATTTCTACTTCTTCAGCCAGAAGAATAACACAGAAACATCAGAAGAGTTCCAATTAAGCTGTGGTATAAACAAGACACATAACCAAACAGGCAATGCCATTTGCCCTAAACATGACAAATGATCAGTGAAAAGTGGCATTAAGATCTGGTCCAGAAGAAACCTGAATTGCAACGTGCGCTCTTTCTGAGGTGACTTTGCAATAGTCTCACTGACTTCAATCTATGAACAAGGCATATATACTGACCAGAGAGGGTTGTCACAGTCTGTATTTCAAGCAGTAGCCCAGAGATGTGAAAATCAAATTGAAGTTTGGTTGAACAACTCAACAATTTTCCAACACCCCTTGCTGTCCCAGATTTATCACATAGGAGAAATATACTACTCACACTTGGACTGTATTGTATGTGTGTATTTCTACTGTATGTATGTATTTCTATTAATGCCTTTCTGTAGTCCCTTATTCACTAAGAGTCCTTTATGAGACAAACATAATTGTCATTATTATATACACTGTTATTGTTTCATTGAACATATTGTTATTGCTATATTATTGTTATATTGACAAAATGATTGCTAAACCATATTAGAGCAGTATTTATGGGTTAGCATTCTACCTATTTCTTTCTCCTCAAATCTGCTGGAAAAATAATGGCAGGGAAGCTACAGTGAGGACTAAAATCCCTTTCAGGCCATCAGGATCTTTACTGGAGGAGTGAAAATAAGATTACTATCTATAAGTATATTTAGCACATGTGAATTTCTCATCAGATAGTAGTCAGAGGGAAAATTAGCTTTGAAGCAAGTCAATACCTTAAAGAGACAGACATGTTGGAGAATGTTCAATAAATGCCACATAAATTAAATACAAAGCTTAATATATTTTCAAATTGTTGGCCTTCCTGTGATACAGTTAGTAAAGATATATAAGTTTATCCATAATGATACAGTTTTTTCAAATATCACTGATTCCTTCTGCAGGAGAGAGAGAAGTCAGTTTAAGATCCCCAAAACATAATTCTGTATACAAAAAAGATCCACTCCTGAAACACTAATGCACAAAAGAATAAGTACATTTGGGATGTCCTATGTTATTACCTGACAATCTAATTAATATGTTTATTTATTTCAATAGGGTAACATTTCCCAAAGTTATGGGAAATCAACCATCCCAAAGACAGGTAAAGATTATGAAGAAAATCAAATATCATTATTACTGGCTATGAACAGCTTGCAAAATGAAGACTGGAGGCAGGCACAAAGGTGCTAGTGTGGTTGAGATATTATGCTGAAAAGGAAAAAGAGAGTTTGATCCAATGAATAAACTGACTGGAGTAAATGGAGAAGCAGAAGTGAGGCAGCTTTGAAAAATTATTCAGAGAATCACAAGGAAAAAAATAGAAGAAATTGAACGGTATTTTTTTTTACTTTGGCTTAAGATGGAAGTTCTTCTTAATCATTGTCATCTGGACAGTATAGGTTAAATTACAGACAGATTTTATGTAGGAAGATGTTGCAAATGGATTAACTGAGGACACAGAGAACTGGTCTGTTGCTTATACAAGACCCAGCAGAAAGCTGTGGATGTGTTTTACCCACAGAGGAAGGATATCTGGGAGTCTCATCCCCTGCAAGAGCAGTACTCAGCTAAAGCAAAGGTCATGACTGAGTGAATTCCAGGCAACTTCCAGAGCCTGAATGCCAGTGCGCTGCACAGTCCGCATTTCTTGTCCAGATCAGCAGGAGAGTCTGCTTTCCTGAATGCTCCATTCCTGCTTCTATGGGTCCTTCAGACTGAGGACATCTCAGCCAAAAAATCTGGCTGCTCCAATTTCCTTCCATCTTATATTACTCCTCCCAAAGGACAAGTCAGAACTTCTTCTTAAACATGACAGTGAAACAAGACAGTGCACTCATCTCAGTCTTTGAGAAATTCAGCAGAAGTTCACCATTTTCTAAATCCTGAATTCTGCTGCTGCTGAATATATATGCATTTAATATAGACCAAACATTTATGTTGACTAATCTCTAATATTCAGTAAAACTGAAAGAATTACAAAACATCAGAGAATCTGGGATGAAGACATTGGGTTCCATTTCTTGCTTCAGCTCTGGCTTGTCAGGCAAACTTGGACAAGTCATTATTTCACTCAATGCCCTACAGTCCACTTCTACAAAACAGATATGTAAACAACATATATACAAATACCACAAACCTTTAGGACAGGATACTTTCTCCTTAACAGTGTAACATTTACCTAAGAATGAATGCTTTCTTCCCAACAACCAGTATCTATAAAAGGGTTAATTCAAAAACACCCTCAGAAACCAGAGAACTACAGGTACTCTTGATACCCTGAACATGTAATATTTATAATAGTCATACAACTTTAATTTTACTTCTTTGCCTTAGAAAAAAAAAGAGTACAATTTTTCTAAGCACAGCACTGGAGAAAAAAAAAAAAATGAAGCGCTCGTTAGTTTGGAATTTTCCATTCCTTTTTGCTTCTGCCTGAAAGGCAGAGGACTGTGGGGGTTTCATAGTGGAAAGAATTTAGGCCTGTCTCCCTTTGACTTGCAAATTTTAGAAACAGTGCGCTATCCATCTAACCGGCTGGCAAGGATTTAATATCCCTAAAGCCAGTCATGAAGCATTGTCTCCTCCACCTCCTCCCTCCCTCACCCTTCAACTCGTGTGTAAAAGCTCAGTGCATGCAGAATTTACACTCATAACAGTGGTGGTCACTAGTGTCACTATAAAGTGTCAGGATAGCAGCAGTTAGAGGTCTGCCAGTGATACTGCCATAAACTCTGTATTCCCTTGGGCAAAATGATGTCTCACCTGTTAAAACTCATGCTGGTCCAAAATATGGTGTTTATGCATCAAATGCCACAATTAAAAAATAATATTGTCACAATATGAACTACCAAGTGGTAAGATATTTTCCCATCACATTTTCAGCACTGTATCAGTATGCATTTATATGTCCTCTTTTCATATTTTAGTTTAGAGTAGATAGTAAAAGAAGAGACCTAAAATACTAAATAAAAAAATATGATCAAAAGTGTACTATCATTGAATTCATTTAAAAAGCTCTTCAGAAAAAAAAAATTCTGAAGCAATTCCATCTGTTTTCCTCAAACCATACAGGAGTTCTACTGTGCTCATCACAGCAATTATATATAAAAAAACCAATCGTCCAGTATATGCTCCTTCTTTTGACTGACTTGTGCTCTGAAAAGAAGACTTTCCTGGTGAAGGAAATTATTAAAGAGACAAGCATGTATAAGCTAAATTGTGTACATTTTTTTGAATTGCTTGATTAGTGACAGGAACAGGTAGGACTGAAGGAAAACCTGCATATTTATTGTGTCACAACCCCCCTTACTTTCAGGGGCAAAAGGTAATGTGTACCTAAAATCCCATTTGAGCATGTTGCTCTCTCAACTGGACATGACCTCTGAATGTAAAAAGGCAGGTTGGTGCAGACATTATCTCCCACAGGGGTAAATGGTGGGCTGCTTATCATCCCATCAACCTCAAAGCCTAAGTCACATTTGACATCAAACTAATGTCACTGAAATGAATGGCATTCACCTCTTAGGCGGTACTCAGAACCAGACAAACTAGACAACTATGGTAGGAAGATGGGCCCGCAGAGGAAATATTGGCACTTTGTTTAATGGCTACTGCGCTCACTTCAGCCCATGTAACAGAATGAAAATAATATTAATACTGCAAAATAGTTAAAGACATAGTTTTTCTATTTCATTACCTGTGCTTATGCACTACTAGAGTTTTGTATACAGCTAGTTGTTCCAAAATAAAACAAGATTTTTAGAACAATGATTAGAAAACCTAGAAATTAGAAAATCTGAAATGCACAGCGTGTTTTGTGTAAAAAATCACTGTGGCTTCATATTAGGTGTCAGAAATTCTTTCTTACAAAGTATCAGATTTGCTGCTCTCAGTTTTTTTCAGAGGATGAAATAAAATACAGCAGAATCAAACCAAGCTCACAGTCCCATTTTGCAGTCATGTTAATGGACAAGGTATAGCAAATCAGCAACAAATGGATCAGCAGAGCAACCTTATCAGTAAATCATTTGCTACACTCTAAATAGTTGTCTTTCAAAATGTTGCTTGAATTACCTGAAGAGCTATATTGATTTTATATCTATCCCTGAACGTGTCTGTGTTTAAGTTTAAAGTCTGGAAATAACAGTTAGCTTTTAATAAAGTGGTATTTATACAATCATACTGCAAACAAGGCTGAATTTCACACATACACAAGTGATAACCTGCCTTCTTCCCTTCCAAACAAGGAGAGTACTGACAGCTATGAAATGATATGTCTTTTTTTTCCCCATTTTGGTAATATTGCCTGTGTTTTTATTTCCTGCTATGGATCAAAGAAGGAACATCTCATGGCTTTGTTTCTTCTCTCCTGTTAGCAGAAAAGAGTAATCTTTACATAACAAATTATTTATTTCCTGACATTTTCAAGCTCTGGGGCTAAAATGAGTTGGGCAATTATGCTTTATTTCTTTGCAGCACATTTCTGGAAATGCTTTACTTTTGGATTTCTTTTCCAGTTTTCTTGTCTTTTTTTATGTTTTCTATACTTACAGTGGCATCCTATCCTTTTGTTAGAACAGGACTCAAGGCCAGGATCCATCTGTTGAGCTCACTGTTTCAACTGGCACCATGCTATGACCATTTTGTGTCATACTGTCTGTACACCAGGGACACAGGACAATGGTAAGATGGCCAGTTAATCATTAAAAAGTGAAGAGACACCAGAACTACTTACACTTAGTCCTAAAGTATCTATGATTTGATTCTAGGGAATGCTGTATATTCAAATAATATTAGCAACGTTCTACAACATTTGACTGTACATCATCTTTCGACATTTTACAATAAAAACATCTCATTGTCCTAATCTGTGCATCTATATTGCCCAGCTCCATCCACTCTTGCCAACAAACACATACTAAGCATTTTTTCCATGCAGTCTGCCCTAGGTTAACCAATTAACAACATAATTAATTTAGTAGTGAATAAGATGGCTTTGATATTGTGTCGCTCTGTACTGGGGAAGCCTGGCAGCTAAAGGCCTAAGGGAAAAATGCATCCCTTCTCTGAAATCTCTGGGGATCAAGTCCAATGGGGTCAGGAGCATTACTGGCTCTGACAGAGCGGGACATGCCAACAGGCAGCAACGGGCCTGAGCAAGCGTGAATGATGTGTCTATTTGCCTGCTTTTTTGGAGAAAACAGCTTTGTAATAAAGACAAGGGAAATATGAAAATCATTCTACAACAGGTAGATCTATGATGCATTTGCTCTTTCTCTATCTCTCTGGTCTCCACTGACCTTTGGTGAGGAAGCTCTGGTGAAGGAAGGTTCTTCAGGGAGGGCTGGTACACCTCTCTGCACACAAGAGCGAAGCTGCCTTGCTTCCCAACCAGTGGCCTGATTTCAGAGCCCAGGTTTGTGGGCAGGGAGTCAAGCCAGAGCTGCTGGAGGGAAGTTTTAGGGGAGACTGGATCTGACCCTGTTGGAGAGGGTATGTCTATCAGTGTCTGTCAGAGGAATTACAGCTGGGTAGGGCTTTAGACAGTAAAATTGCACAGTGTAAAGTGCTTAGACCTGCCACAGAACTGGTCGTTTAAGTATATCCTCTGTTCAACAAGATATAGATTCATGGATGACGGGATTGAAGATCTACTTCTGGAGTGACAGTCAGGTGACAGCTGCACAAGAAAGCTCAGGGACCAGTCAGGGAGAAAGGCAGGAGGTTCTCAGGAGCTGGAGCCATGGTAGAACCTGTCAGAGCTCAGGAGAGCTGCTGTCCAAGCAACAAAAGCTATTCTTGAAGGAGCATGCCACAGATTCCTTCTTCTGTCATCTTCCTACGTCATCTTACCCTGAGGACCAGATTGAACATTACAGAAGAGAAGAATGTAGAGACCCTATTAGAAGGCTAGCTAAATTAATAAAAAAAAATCTAAAATTAAGCTTTGATAAAGGACTGGGTGTAATATATCATCCTGGGAAAGATGGCTGGGAAAAAACCCTACTAATCTCTAATGTGAGGAAAATTAAAAATATGCAAGATACCCAAAGACGGTTTTCAAATACTTAAATGGGGGATTGATGTTATCTAGAAGCAAAGAAACAGAGGCAGAATATGTGGCAAATGGTAGATTAGATACATACCCTGCTACCTGGATCACAGTGTCTATGGTAGGATAGATCGGCTGGATTTTCTGTAGTGTGACTGTAATGTCATTTCTAATCCAAAACACTTGTTCAAAGTCTTTTTCGTTTGTTTCTCTGGGACAAAGTAACATTACTGTGTGGAGGAGACCCTTCTTGGTTGTGTTAGGAGCATTAGTAAGGAGATCTCTGAGAGCTGAAAAGAAGCTGCCTTTGCCTTAGCACCCAAAATTTAAAGTTCTTTTGACAAGTCCCTCGTATCTCATAAAGTTCCAGCCTCAGGAGCCTCCACCCATTTCCTGAAGCATGTTGCACTATACTCTGCCCTTTCACTAAATTAACCATATGCACAGTCTTTCCTCCACTACACACCCTGTAAGCCCAGAGAATAAAATTTGGTTCCACTTCCCAAAGGCTTACAGCTCAGTCAAATCAAAAGCAATTTTCTCTAGAAAAACTAGCAGCACTTATCCTTCATGAGAGCTATTTCCATGCCAATTTCAAGTTTCTACCTACAGCTGAACAAGATGTCAGAGTCCACAAATATTCTCTGTAAAAGTGGAAAAGAATTTTTTATCTTGGCCCATACAGGAAATGGCTTAATCCATGTTCAGGCACAGGGGATTCCCAGGTAGATTTGCAGCAGCAGTATTTTTAGCCTCCAAGTGAACACTCTGGCAATTTTTAATTGATTGAAACCAGTAAGTTCATATGAAAACTACTATGCAAGTTCAACATGAAATGCAATCCATAGGAGCCTATAATTGCATCTGAAAATTTGGTAGTGACTCTTGATTCAAATAATTACAGCAAATAAAAGACATTTGAGAAAATGAGCTTCGTTTTCATGTTTCTTTTGCATGCATGGCAGAAGTTGCACATCGTCAGTTTTACTCCTCCCTGCGCAGAGGCATTCACTTGCTCGGCTCCTGACATTTGTTCAGGTATTGCAGGCAGGAACCAGGAAGAAAGACCTGTTTTAAGGTTCAGGATAAAACAATTTAAAGCCACAAATTGCAGCAGTAAGAAAAATGGATGAGTTCTAAAAATTCTGCAGTCCTTCTGGGCCTTGGGTTGCCATTGCTTGCTCTGCAGTATTGAAAATCGGGCCACCTACTTACGTCCTAAAGAGAATTAAAACCTAATTGAGGCATCTCCTTTGGAAAATCCTTGCCTTTAAGCCTGTGATTCTACTTGTTAAATAGTGAATCAAAACAACAAAAATGCTAACCCTAACCTATAAATAGTAAAAATATCTTGCCTTTTCAGAGATCGCTTGCACTCAAGCCCTGTCTGACATTTACTCCATGCAATGTGGTCTAAGGTGAAGAAGGAAACATTTTTTCCCTCCCTCACAACTTCAATTTTTCATATTGTGTGGAAAAAAAGCTATAACTAATTTTTTTTTTCCACTGAGTGTTATACAAGGTTTTAAGTGAGAAACCAAAGGAGTTAATTTACATCTAAAACCAAATCAGGACACACAGGAACTAAATCATGTGAGAAGTCCTGACATACTTGTTTGTTTATGATAATAATTTTATTTATTTATGTGGTCTGTATGCTTCCTCTGGTAGACAGAGCCAAGACACAATTTATAAGTGATGCAGCATGATAGAGTCCATCTATCCTCCTCTGATAAAATAATAGTAAAGATACATACAACCTTTTCTGCTTGGTCATTTTTATTATTTCGGATGTTACTGAAAGACTAAACTAATATTAACTTCTGTATTATGTATGGTTATTCCTAACATGGCATATTACAGAACCGTAGAAAAACCTCTAAGAACTATAAGCCAGAAGAAATTAAAAAACAATGTAAAATAACCTGAGCATTGTTCTGGATTAAATTGTTTTCTTATATTCAAATATTTAAATTTATAATATCTAATAGGAATATTCACAACAGTAAAAAAATACATTTGTACATATGTGTATACATATAATTAAAAAATTAAATTTACATTCCTAAAATTAATAAATCCATTTTATTACCGCCAGTTTACAGAATTTGCTGGACTCTTTCCTTTCAATGGCAAAGCTGAACACACTTTCAGAGTGATAATTTCTAGGGTTAATTATCATAGTTTCCTTGACGCAATCTTCTCCACCAGCTTTATTTTATCTGCCAGAGTACCAATATGCCATGATTAGCATAAATTAAACTAAATAAATTCAGTGGGTTACTATATTATTTTATGCTAATCCATTTATTTATTTATTTTTAAATATTTCAAGGTTAGGGATGGGTGAGCACTGTGATGGTGAATTCCTAACGCCAGCTTGTTCAAATTCAGCTCAGAAGTGCTTGAAAACTGTGTGATTTTTTTTCAGAAATGTTAAAGAGAAAAAATTCAGTGTGAAAAACGTCGTCAAGTACAAACTGCTCTATCATTATATACTGACCTTTTACAGCTGTACTGATGGCACACTCCTGTGAGGCAAGGAACTCAATACGTGCAACTCAACAGCACCGAGCAAAGGAAAAAGAAACTCCAAGTAAATTTGCTTGCATGACTCAAATGAGAGGCTTTCCTCCCGGTAATAAATAAATCCTGACCTCCTATTACCCCAAGTAATAGTCTTTCAGATTTTGGAAAGGATTTCACACGTCTCAAACAACTGGTTCATGCCAGCTGCCCACAACATTACTCACAAAGGCCCTCCTTGTGAATCTGCTGACAGCAGGTAAACTGGAGACAGCTGGAGAACAGGGCAGTGGTGCACATGATCCATCAGCTGACATTCAGCTGCGCTGGTGCCTCTGTGCTCTGACTGGAAGCTTCCTCAAAACACATGTGAAGAGCACATGTAGCGTGTTTATCACTGAGTGACTCTTCAGGAGGAGATCTAACTCAAAACTATAGTCCACCAATGTTTGAAAAGACCAGTTGTTCAAGATAAGTATACAATATTCCATCCTATCAGCACAGCTTGTCAAACACACTACTGCACCATGTAGAAATGAAACCAGCAGTGAAATTCACAAAATGCTATAATTTGCTTCTTGCACATGATAGCACAGTACAGACATATGCTATTCTGGTTTGTCAAGTGTGCATCAATGTAAGAGGTGATGGGTACAGAAGCAGACCCTAAAGGAAATGGAAAGACAGGATGAGATTTTCATCAGAGAATTTATTGAAGTTGGTGGGTAGAACAGCTGAAGTAGAAAAAAGATGGTGAAATTGTAATTGTTCCAACTGCTCTTGCAAAAGCACTTCAGCTTTTCATTTATTGAAGATGTAAAAATTATCTTTGTTCTCTATTGTCAAATTTTAAAGTATCTTCTTGTTTGTCCAGTTATATATAAGACAAAATGTGATCCTTCTGTTCCAAAGAAAATGAAGAAAGAGTATGACAGTGCAAAGAAGAGACACAGTCCCTGTGTAGTTAGGGACAGAATTAAACACAAGGGTCCAGCCACAGCAGAAAAAATAAAGATCATGTCCAAAATGCACAGTTAAGATGAGAAAATGCAAATTTTAAGTGCCCAGGATAGAGAATGGACAAATTGATCACTTAAACTATGTCTTTATGGTCTCTGCCAAATTAACTGATAGCCATAGGCATCTTTTATGGTCTTCGCTTAAATTAAGTGCCAAAGTGGCAAATGATCTGTACGTGTTCTGAGCATTTCACAGTAACAGAAAACAGATGAAGAAAACATCAAATAAGAACCATGTCCCACTAATAACTTACAATTTCTACTAACCATTCAAAAACCAGTGTTGCAAACTAACTAGTTCTGCTGGTGGACTGACTGGTTTTACCATATGTTTCCTTTCTGTATATCACAAGAGCTAATGTTTATAGGGCAGGAAAAATACATGACAGCACCTTCTGCCATCCAGAAGGGTATGCCAGCAAGAATTTGAACTGAAAGCCTTCAGTTTAGAAGCCAGAATGGACAGCAAGGAAGGGTTAGAGGTCTCTTGTTTTGCTGTTCACTAAGCTGCTCCTTCCCCAGATCCAGCAGCCAGATGTGAGCCCTCCCTCCTGCCAAATCAGTGGGCAGCTGAGATGAGAGCTCTGGTTAAAGCTGAGGTAACCCTTGTGAGATCAGCACCACAGCAGTCAACACCTTGTAGGACCCAGACCTTCATAAACTGTATGAAAATTGTTGTCAGTAGTAACTGTTGACTACAGAAACCAATTTAGAAATATGTATGAGTTTAAAGCACTTGAAAAAAGGGCAGTTAAAAAAAAAGCATGAAAGCAGATACCAGATGCATTGTATCACATAAATCATAGTAGCTTTCCTTCACAATGATTTTCAAGATGATATCTGAAAGGATCAAAACCTATAAGCATTAAGAAGGGTGTTAGATGCTGAAAGCCATCAGAATCCCTTGTTCTATCACTCTGAATACATTATTGCATCTCCTTTTCTAATGCTGAAAATGGATAGATTTTCAGATAAAAATTAGGAGAAGCTGAATTAAATTCCCTGTCTGGATTCTTGTAATGTATGCATTTTCATAATATTTTGTGTAAAGCATTCAGGGGAAAAATCACATATATTTATGGTCAAATTACTGGCATCTCAGCCTTGTAAATGCTGTAATTTAACTGTTTAACAGTAAATTAAATTTACAGTTTGTAGTGTAAATAAATTCTTTTTTAATTCAAATAATAGTAAACAATATGTGCACAATAGAAATTCTATTTAACAATGACAGACTATTTTCACAACAGATAAAATTTACTTATTTCAGCCTGTATTTATTACTAAAAAGTCTCATGATAAGAGAGATTGTTTCCAACTATAAATGTGTGTTAAAACATTTAAGTTTAATAGTGGAATCTTGTCATATTCATGTACAGTAATAGAACATCATAAAATCCTATTCCAAATTGCAAATTCAAGCATAAAAATTAACTTTATATACTAAGGAGGACAGGTTGAAATTACTGCTATATGGCCAGAAAGTAAAGCACTAGTTAAAATTTTGATTCTGCTTAACATATTTTAAAAATGAAATCCTAAATTTTTTTGATATTTCTAAAATAATCAGAAAGAATTTAGGCTCCAGTTCTGCCAGGATCATCTCTGCTAACAAATGTTGCTATTCTATCAAGCTGTTCTGACAGTCCTCTAGGGTGTGCAGAGGCAGACAAGTTTGTAAGATAAGGGCCCTTATGTTAAAAATTCATAGGAAAGGTCGTGTTTCTACCATTTCTGCAGTGCTGAGCAGATCAATGGAATGTACAAAACAACACAGTAAGACACAGAAATTGTTTCCTGCAGACTGGCACTCCTGGAAGCAGCACCTGGGAAATTCGGAGGGTTAAGTATTGCCACCATTACCCAATTTTGGGGCATTCTTTGCTTCTCGGCTGTGACAAAGCGAGGTCTGGAGACAGAGAGTCCCTATTCCACTTGCAGGAGCAAGCATATGGATACCTTCAAAGGCCCCTAATAAAGTCAACATGCTGAGCTCAGCTGAGATAACCCACTTCTTAAAAAACAGAACACAGTGATGTGGGAGCCTTCTAGCGAGGAAGCAAGGTTAAATCTCTGATAATGAATTCCCTCTGGTGCTGGCCAAAAGCCTTTATGCCGCTGGGAGGCCATGCCCAGAGCAAGGGCATGCATGCACCTCACCATGCATGGTGGGCACAGTTTAAAAGCCCACACTGACCACCACAAAAGGAAACACTGAGCTGTGCAACACACCTCTGCTTCAGGTCCTATAGCATACATGAGGCCATTCTAACCCCTGTCTAGTTGTGGGCTGCAGCCAGTCCCACTGGAAGCTTTTCCCTTTGGATTAAGTCCTCAATGTATCCTCAATGTATACCTCTTTGTATCTATCACAACCTGACCCTGAATTCCAATAGCCAGCAGTAAGAAAGCAACAGCAACACGGGGTTTATCTCACACAATCATAATTACCCTTTTGATACTTCTCTTTCATTTATACCAGAGACTCTTAGCTTGCTTTCTATTTCATCTGCTTCCCAGAGACCAAATTTACCTCCCTTAGCAATGTTTTGCCCCATAAATGAACACTTCATGAGAGATGCACTACTATACCTTACACGTGACATTTCCTGTAGAGCAAAAAAGGCTCTTAAAGGGACTTTGTGACTTTACCCTACTGAAGCTGAAGAGGCCCAGATATAATTAAGGATGGCAGTTGGCTGGCAGTCCCTCAACAGCAGCCGCACCACGTCAGTCCTTTTAAAATCAGCAAAATAAAAAGAAGGTCATTCAGAACTGTGTTTTGGGGCCAGGCACTTGCAAGAGAACAGAAAATGATCTAAACGAACAGCCTGGTACCATTCAAGAATACACTACAAAATAAAGCATGCTTATTGATGATTTGGAAATAGAGGTCATAATAGTTGTATTTCTGAAAGCTCTGAATACTGTTTTCTGAGATTTTCCTCTTCCTATATAGCCAATTTTTTTATAAAAGCGTTTTGTTTAAACCATATCTATCATATACTCCTATGTATTCTTTTGAGGATTATGTGAACTACCTTAACTCATGTTGAATAATATTGCATTCAACACACACCCCCACTGAAGCTGATACAGGATTAGGTACTAGCTAACAGGAGGGCTAGCATCAGAAGCTGACCCTTACTACTGGAAAACTCAGACAGCATCTCAACCTCACAAAGAACCCAAAGTACTTTACAGATTGAATATGCAGCAATTGATCGCTCAAGCTGAGGTGTCCTCAGGAATCTCTCATCAGTTGTACATGAGGTATGCAAAGACTACAGCTAAGGTGGCACATTTTAAAACATAGGCTGAAAATATGCAGAAGTCTTCTAAAATGAGGGACAGTCTAGCTATTAAGAGCAAAATCAGCTCCCATCTTTTAGTTGTTTTAAGTCACTGACAGCTGGTTCAGTCTTCCCACAAGTAGATCTAGTTTATTTAAGAATGCTTCATTTTTCCTGTACCACCACTTTCCATTCGCTATTTCCAGCTTTAAAAAAAAAAATAGAAAAAAAAAGGTAGCTAATTGAAAATGTAAATTGTATAAATCATGTATCAGAAAAAAATTAAAACATGTAAGTCAAAATTATTGCTTTACTTGTTTTACAAATTACAGGAGTTGAGACCTATGTCTCCACATGTTGCCCCAGAGCTGTGCCAGAGATCTGCCCACTATATCACAATGCCAGTAAGAATGCTGCTGAATTACTCCTTGCAGCTCTTTCTGCAATGGAAATAGTCCTTGCAGATTCTCTTTCGTTTAGTCAATTTTTAGTCAACTGAATTTCCAAGTGGTCATGTTCTGGTGGATGAAAAAGCTGTTTTCCAAGTGCTGCAGGGAAACATGATTTTATTTCTATATTTATTTCCCTTGGAATTTAAAAATAAATGTGACCAACATCTCTATCCCAGCTTCTGAAAGAAGCTAAATTCTAGACCAAGCTAAAAATTAATTTTAAAGACATCCATTTCTTCCAACAGTGGAAACAACAACTTTGACAAAATAAGAAAGTGAGCAGTACCACTAAAGTGATGTGTTGTCCTGTCACTCCACCTTGCACTTGCCTGGCTTTCTTCTATGCATTTAAAAATAACACAGATACTTTCACACAGAGCATCTCTGTGATGCTTTTCATTTATCTGGTCCTTTGCACTTCCAGCTAACATCTAATGCAGGAGGTCCCAGCTCTGTTGTGAAGGCATCTGGTTCAGCTTCACAAGTGTGCAGGCTGTGAACTGCAGAGTTTGTGCAGGAGCCACACTGCTGGACTTTAGCAGCAATTTTCACTTAGCTCTCAGCATCCAGAAGCCACTTTGCATTCAAGTGATCCTAACTTAAGCGAAAGGTATACAATGCACAAAAGAAGTAAAATGAAAAAAAGGGGAATGCTACTTCTGCCTGGACTGAGAAGTCTGTTGGCAGGGTTGTGCCTTCCACGTCTGTAAAAGAGAGAAGGCAGCACAATTTTCATTAAGCTTTCTAACTGTGTCACAAGAAAACTGGAGCCACGCCACATTCACCCTCCAGTAAAGACGGCAGCTTGCTCCACTTCTTGTTTGACTTCAAGGATTTTATAAAGAACAATGGCATTTTTGCAGTGAGAACTGTCCCTGCTAATGTCATGGTGGTCTAAGTTTAAACCCTGTTTATGACAGAAGCAAGAGTGTCTAATTATGGCACATTCCTAAATACAATGAATCAACCACAATCAAGGAATTGGATTTGATAAAGTTCTTCCACAATTTCTGTTTTAAAACTCCATGTTTTCATGTGGAGTAGACCCATGAAAATCAAGCTCTGTAGGGAAAAAATTAACAAATCTTTGAAAAAAACCAAAGCTGCATAATCTGTGGTATTTCAGTTGGTCTTTATCCGCAAAATCCCAGATCTTTGTTTAAGCTACAAACAGACTATAAAAATCAGCTTGCTGGCCTCTCTCCTTATTATCCACATCCCTGCACAAATCAAATGAAGCTTTTGCTGTAAAGCTGATAAAAAACACCACACACATGAGCAAGCTGATGTATTTAAAAAGTGGTTATCATTTCTAATCCTTTCCTCTCTCTCCAGGGAATATCATATTTCCAAGGAACACACAAAACTCCACCACTGAGCACACATCAGCACTTATACTTGTTTTGATTAAGGATTTTCTAAAATAACAATGAATGAAGTAGTCTGGCATTATCATTGATTTTTAGCACCTAGGGAAGCAGTATGACAGTCATCCAATTGTTTAAATCAGTGAATAGCCAGGACCAGTTCTGACAAATATTTGTACTCATAATCTATTTCAAAACCTCACAAAATGAACTACAGTACCTGGTTTGATATCAGGCTGACGCTTTTGCCATTTCTTTGTAGATAACCTTCTTTGCAGAACCCCACATGTAACCCAGAGCAAGAGAAATGGTCACAGATGCTAAACTTATGCCTGAGCTCTCTTAGCAGGCACTGGGATTTGTTTGAGATTCAGGGTATTGACTGAGATGCTCTCCAGTTCCACTTCCTTGCCAAACAGAGCAAATTTTATTATCTAATGTAGACATATCCAAATGATATATGTAGTTCCACTCTAGACAACAAAGTTTAGATTCATGAAAGGTCTAATGCTCATTTCACACAGATGTAAGTCTAGTCTTGCAACTTGCTGCAAGCCAAGGAGTGACAACACTGGGAAACAAAGGTGGTGTAAGATTGAGGTCCCACCTCCTAGAATTCAGTTTTTCAAACTGATTTTTTGCAGACTTGAGCCAAAATACTAACAGGAAGTCTGACTTATAACTTGTGCAGAGAGGTTTAAATGTCTCTCTTCTTGTTGTGCATTGTAGAATTTTGTCTGCACAAAGACTGTCCTATAAATAAAACTGCAGCCTGAGTTATGATTTTTAGACTCTTGAAAATATACAAAACACACACACACAGACACACACACACAGAATACAGAATAGAAAAAAGCACTTAATTTAACTGACAAATTTCTGATGGCTTCAGAACAGAGAAAGGTGTTTGTTCATTGAGGGCTTGAGCACAGTGAGCCTTACAGTCACGACAGTGGCTTGTGCGTCAAACACCATTAACATTTCATGTTATATGTGATTTTTAACTTGTGTAACACACCACATGCATTATGCTACTTATGTTTTATCAATTTAGCTATGTCCTAAGAGCCTCACCTTTTACATGAAGGCAGTAGGCCATTTACATTTACAAGAATCATGGGGAGCAGGGTGAGGTAACAGCCTGCTCCCTGCCAGGCAGTGGGTGACCTTGAAAACAGAAAAGGACAAGGAAATATAGATGAATCTACTAATGTAACAAGTCTTTGCTCTTCTTAAATTTTTAAGTGTTGGTAAACAGCAGGAAAAGCACTTTAGAAATAGCCACAGAAACTGGGAATTATGAAATATCAAAATTAAATTTATTCACTGGATATAAGCCAGTAACATCTGTAGAATTTTCTCCTGTAAATAAGGTCCTTCTGTTTCAATTTTCTCTGATAATTCCTATCTTTTTTTTTTTTTTTACATTAAAATATATGAAGCTAATCCTCAAGCCTAATTTGCTTCAGAAGCAGAACAGACAAGTAGCTGTTTGAGAAAACTAAATTTAATTGAACATGGATATGGAATTTAAAAAAATTGAAACAAAACTGACATTAGAGAAGGTGTAAGCAATTATTCCAGTAAATTCTCCTCTCTTTAGCTAAAAGAAGTTGTCAGGGTTTTGTTTTATTTGTTTAAATTTGGCAATTTCTGGTAAATGAATGATCAAATAAAACAAATAAAAACAGAAGTAACACCTGTGTAGTCTGACATGAGCACAGACTTAAATGGGATTCAACTTTTAACAGCCGCCCTCAGGTGTCTGAGGAATCATAGCAAGGTAATTCAAACACTGTTAGGCCAGTTTTCAATGGACTTCTGTCAGTTGAACAGCTGATAAAAGCCATCTGGACGATCAAATACTGCACAGTTCAAGATACAGAAAGTGGTGAATATATGTAAGCCCAATCAGTCTGAATGACAGATCTGCCTCCTCACTGCCTTGTTTTTTGTTACTGTTTTTGACAGCTATATATATTCCATTTTCAACAGAGTTCAGAAGTCCAGGCCCTATCTATATGGCATTTTTAATTCACATCTACACAAATGTCATGGTATTTCTCTAGGGGGAAAAAAGTGTAGAAGCTGATTTTTGTGTCAGCTAATAAAATTATTGTATAGTTCATTCAATTATATTTTCTTAGCTGTGTATCTATAGGGACACCTAAGAGTTACAAGACAAATGACAGACAAAGATAAGATGATGCAGTCTACACAAGCTGTCAGTGCTACCTGAAAAGATATAACTGGAGGAGTGGTACAGGAGAGGCTTGGTCTTTCCCAAGGACCTAACAGGTTACCTCTCCTACCCCAAATGAGAGAGCTATGAATCACTAACAGTTTAGCCGCAAAAATCCAATGCACAACTGCCATGTGATTTGAACAAGTACTGATTGTCCGTTTCTATCAGATATTTAATAACAGAGAGAGACTAGAATTTATCTTCTGCCTCTAAGATGCTTTCTCACCTATGAGAAACTTGCAATTACAGACCAATGGTATCCTAGATGCTAAAATCTTAACAGATTAAAATGCTGGCTATTTGCAGGACCATCTTTTTCCATGGCACAGATTTTCTATTTAGATGTGCTTTGATATATAGGTCTGCATTTTCAATTGCAGTAATATCAGACAATTGATAGTAATATCAATTGATAGTAATATCAGCCACCTAATCTTACAGTGGTTTGCCACACACAGGAGACATTTTTGTCCTCTGCATGCCTATGACAATCCTCCCCTCAACCGTGCAAGTAAGTTCCACTGATTTTGTGGAAAATCAGATGTGTTGGAATTTTGAAAATGAGTCAAATTTTTTGTGGCCTTAAACACATGTTTTAGAACATATTCTAGGACCCTGTTGTGGACACTTTTTGTCCGTGTTCATCATCCTCACAGTGTAAAGGAATAAGGAATGGAGATACAAGAACACATGTAAGTAGAACAGGTGTTGGAAGCAAGGACAAACACTTTATTGCAAGCATCAAGTCGAAAATTCACACCATCTAATTCCATCTAAGACTTCTGGACTTCTATTTGCAAGAAGATCAACTAGAAAGTCTTTGCAGTTGATTTGTGCAGAAGATTTGAGCTGTCTGATATCCATGTCCCATGTGTGGAAGTGTTTAGTATAGGCAATCAAAAAAAGCATCTGGACTTGCCCAACAAAAAAAATATTACCTGAATTAACTGTCACAATCTGAATAGACAGGATTTTGATCCTGTTAGCTGCATTGGTTAGACCTCCACTTGTTAAGGTGTAACTTCAGTCACAAATCACAACAGAAGGCAGCAGCTTTATTTAGCACATACAATATATGTGCTAATACATTGTTTGCATGTTTACAAAAGCACAAATTTTCAGGACAGTTACTGGGCAGGAATCACTGTGTATAGAATTTTTTAACCTTCAGGACAATAAAAATGTCAGAGACAAAATAAATGAGAGCATGGTAATTTTCCTCATAAAAAATAGGGGTTAAAAAAAAAAATAAAAGCTGAAAAAGCCAGTGCTCAAATTGAAGCTGTCTCTTCTCCATTGACAATATGATGCAGCCAGACATACCACAGAAGATTAGAAGTAACCTGCAAGGTTTTATTATCTTTGATTTTTAGCTCTGTGCTACACAAAATTAATTTGTATTTTGCACTAGAAAATGCATGGCATAGGATTAATGATGGCAGTGTGGAAGAGAGGATTTTTTTTATCCTGTGGAGGCTCTTTGAATTCTTCTCAGACCTGAAACAGTACTTACAGCCAGAGAAAAATATTTGCTTTGCAATTTATGGTGCTATACAACTCACAAGAGGCCCAGTTTAGACCATGCATGCTTTCAAACTTCTGGTTACATAGCTAGACCTCACTGAGCCCGACCTTAGAACCAGATTTGATCTCTTACAATGATAAGCAACTCAGCATGGTATTTGGCAATTTTCCAGATCCCGAGAAAAACAATAGTTCCCATGCTATTTCAGTGCCTTCTATCTAAAATGAGACAAAATGTGGCATAGGTGACAATACTAGAAAAATAAGAGCAATAAGTAATAGTAAAAGAAGAGGTTAACTAAAGAAATAATTTTCTAACTACACAGCATCTTGTCCAAAGTGTCAGGGGAGGTGACCTAAAGCAAAAATCTGATTTTTTAGTGAAATTTCAGGAATTACAACTCAGGGGATTTGTGTTTTCTTCCTATCATCTATATGTAACTACAGCAAGACAATTCATATTGCACGCATTATTTCCAGAATTTTTAGCACACTTATCCAGGTCATGTGTTGTCTTTCTGAAGAGATAAGACCTCAGAAGAATGAAAAATTAGAGGGAAAAAAAACAACCATAAACAAGAATAATAAAACTGCTCCCAACTGTAAATTTGTAGACCATGACACTTTCTGAGATTCCAAAGTGTGGTACTTTTTTAATTCTAAACCACACTTGTCTGGCCACAGAGATGTAGCACTAATGAACACTTGTCTCCCAATAAACTTAAAAGAAATAGCACAGTCCGATCAAACTTCCAATGAAAGGTAGGTGGTCTTCAGTAAAATTCTGCATAGCAGTGTACTGCTGTTTGAACAGGAAAAGGTCTGGACTGAATCTTACTTTAACAAAAATATTTAAAATCTTACTTTAAAATCTGGACTGAATCTTACTTTAACAAAAAAATTTTAAAAAAAATGAATCCTAAAACTCAAAACCAGACAAATCCAGATATCTTCTAACAGATGGCTCAGTTAGGTGGGTTGAATCAGTACAGTCCTAGTTTCAAAGCATTTCAAGGAACACAGAATCATATGATAGAGTAAGAAGGGACCTTAAAGATCATCTAGGGATTCCTGCAACTATAAGCCTAAAAGTGCATTGGTGAGGGGAAAGGAGGCGCAACACCTGGAATGTAAACATTTCCAAACAGGAAAAATATACGGTTCTTTCTATTAAGAGGCAGGGAACAGCTCCTAGAGCCAATTCAGCTTCCAGCCACATGGGAATTACGGTCATCCTAGAGGCTGCAGAGGGGACTCCTGTGTGTTCCATGTGCCATGCAGTGACAGCTCAGGAGCTGGTGAGGGTAACGAGTCCTTCACAGAGGGGATCCAACAAGCCAGAGCCCCTTCCTGCCCTCTCCCACTTTTATGTTCTTCGATTATGCAGGAGGTCAGGATGTGAAAGTCTATGAGGGAACTGGGCACTCAACTGCCATACAGAAAGAACTGTCAAAAAAGAAGTGACTACTTAAGAAGTCATGTTAAGTAAAAGCAAAGGAGGACTTTGAAACATCACTACCCATCTTCCCATACCTTTTTATTTGACAGAAAATTGGACTATCCTATTCTGCAGCATGTCTAGAGCACTGGGTGGAGGACTCTGATGAGATACACCTTTAGCTGAACATCTTATGACCTTTCCAGTATCCTGAAGTAATTTGCACTTTTGGCAATGGAAAAAATTGGGTTAATTTCATGTAAAAGGATGTTCTCATGAGGTCCATAGGAAAACAAATAAGAACTTGAGTCACTTGTGACACGTCTTGAGGAATTCAAGGCATCAGATTTAATAATCTATAGTAAATATATGATCTCTGAAATAAGTTCTTGCAATTTTGAAGCACCTGAGAAAATACTGTGGATTGGAAACTTGAGGATTATTTTTAGTGCCACTGCAATTGTAAATAGCAATGACGGCAGACAGATGAAGGATTCTCTGCTGTTTTGAAAGATAAATACATTCCAGAAATCATAAAAGCATCTTTAGTAACAGCAAAAGAATCTATACAAAAGCTCTGTAAGAATAAACAGGATATTAGCTGAGATTCATTTTTGCCGCCTTTGTAGATGTCTATATTTAAGCTAGTTCAGCAACAGGAAAAACCTGATTGCTGCTATTCTCAGTGAGCACAAGGCATCTGAGATGTGAAACAGGAAGCTAGATTTCTTTTGGAGGAAGAAAAAGAAGAAAATTTAACTTTTAAGAAAGGTTTCTACGGATCTAAGTCTGTTAATGGTTCTCAGCAATCCCACTAAAGAAGTCTGAACTACATTTGAAACTTTTGAAAAAAAATAAATATCCCTTTGAGGATTTGTAGACATTTTCACCTCATCCAAGGAAACTTTTACATGTTTTGTTAAATGATTTTTGTGTTATCCATCTTCCCTATAATATGATCCATGTCTATCATTAGTCTGAAAAATAAGCAATGAGTTAAAAATTTGGTACGTGTTAAATTTTACCAACCAGTTAGAGAGAAAATGGTCAGGCAATAAAAAAAAAAAAAAACACATACTCTGATTTGTGCTGAGACAAGGAATTCTTGCCAGTGGTGCTGATAGCACAGAACTCATCCAGACACAGACAACTGTGATTTACAATGTTGGTGAGGAGGGAAGAGGGACCGATGCCATGCTCCTGGACTTGTGCAAAGCATTTGACACTGTACAAAACAACAACTTGGTCTCTAAACTGGAGAGACATGGATTAGGTGGATGAATCACTCAGAGAACAAGGAATTTTTGGGATGGTTGTACTCAAAGACTTGTGGACAAATGACATTCCTCAGAAGTCTGTTTTGGGACCAGGGCTAACCAAGGTTAAACACCTTGATCAATGACATGGGCAGTGGGATCAAGAGCTCAGCACAGCTGCAGATGACACCAATCTGTGTGATGCAGCAAGGCTGGAGGGAAGGGATGCCAACCAGAGGGACCTGGGCAAACTCAAAAAGATGATCTGGGAGCTGGAGCACTTCTCCTATAAAGAAGGCTGAGGGATGTGTTGTTTCAGCATGAAGAGAAGGCTCCAAGGAGACCTTACAGCACCTTCCAGTACTTAAAGGGGGTTACTTAAAGAGAGCTGGGCTGATGTAGTGATAGAACAAGGGGTAATGGCTCTAAACTAAGAGAGTGGGTGTACATGAGCTATTAGGAAGAAATTCTTTACAATGATGGTGTAAGATGCTGGAAAAGGCTGCCCAAAAAAACCTGTGGATGCCCCATCCTGGAAACGTTCAAGGTTAGGCTGGGCAGGGCTTTGAGCAACCCCTTCCAGTGAAAGGAGCTCCTGCTCATGGCAGGGGGTTGGAACCAGGTGATTTTTAAGGTCTCCTTCAACAAAAAACATGCTATGACTCTATAACTAAATATGATGTAATTTCAAGTATAACACTAGAAATAAATTATGGAAAAATAGAGCAGAAAATGAGGAAAAAAATCTAAGAAGGAGCTGCTTACTTCAGTCCAGAAAATCTAAATTTAAGTCAAAATTTCAGACCAATATTTTGATGAAGAGTGCTGGAGCTCTGCCATGAATTAACAAGAAGATTATTTTCTTCAAAATATACAGAGCTAGCTGGACACTAGCTTAACAAGGTAATTATCAAATGAGAGAACTGCTGTATTGTTGTGAACCTGCATGAAGACTTTTATAATTACTGATATTTTGGCCTGTCTTTGTTTTAGACAACCATGCATTTTAATATTTTTGCCTAAAATACGTTCAGTTACATTGTCTGGAATAGGAGGTTTATTCATAAGTAGTCAATCAAATATTATCTTTCCTAGACTACTTTTCAAATAGGAAGGCTGCATATGCACAACATTTTACCAAATTTCTTGTGCCAGGAAGCTGGGTACACTAATAATTATTTTATGAAAAAGAAAAAGTAGAAGTTTCATAACTGATGGTGAAATTCTAAACAAATGAACCAATGTTTTTAATAATGGCTTTTCTTTTCCTCAAATGGCTGTATATAATGGCAAGTATGAATATATTAATGAGAAGTTTACATGAACACTTGTAAAAATGACTAAGAATTAGTGGCCTCTGAAAATTTTGCTCTGTGTCCTTTTAACTCATCATTGCGTAGGTAACAGCAAAATAGCAAAAACCTGTTTTTATTCCAAACACTGTTGACTTCAATATAATTATTAAGATGCTATTTTCTTGTTGCTTCCTTCCTTTATAACTAAACTAGCTAGACATATCAAACATAATTTCATAAATTAATAATGACAAAGATAGTATAACTGATGGTATAAAGAAGAAGAGTAAGACATTAAGGAGTTGAAAAGCTTAAAAAAAAATAATTTTTCAGTGAGAATGAAAATCTTACAGTAATGTGCATTTGAAACATAGTTTCAAATGTTTTGAAACACAGCTGTATGATGCAGGCTCCAAGGTCTTTTCCTCTTATTTTAAAACTGTTCCAAAATTTCATGGTAAAGGCCTTATAGCTGTCCCTTTCAATCCTGCTGACTTTTGCTTTCAAATTCAAAGCACACAGAAGAAGTACAGTTTAGATCCTATCAACAGGTCTAGAGGAATGTGTCATGGTCTGGTGAGTAAATGTATCAGTTTCATAAAGACAAATTATATATATGCTGTGCAATTCCAATAAACCTTACTTTAAAACAGAAGTGACAGAAGGGGAATACTAAACTGGCAAGACATGCAAACCAGGAAATTCTCACATGCCAATATTATCTCATTAAAGCCTTGCTTAAAAAATAGTTTTAACATGCTCCCTGTAAAAAATATCTTTTGTTTGCTGTCTCTGGTATTAACTAGCATTTTCAGTAGATACTAAGATGTCTTTAAACAATCATTCAACTTAAGCAGACTTAAATGATTATCTCATAATACACTATACAAACAAGCAAAAATAAAATAATGGCATTCTTTTCCTTTCTAGTAGGACATCTAAAAGTTGAGTAATGATGAACGCTTGTCCTTGCTAACCCTCTTTCAGGCCACTTCATTACTTTCTTGTAACAAGATGCACTCGTGGTGGCCCAGTGCATGGAAAGCTCTGTTCTGTAGACTGTGCCATAGCCCTCACTGACTGCCTCTGCTGAGAAGCTACACTGCCCTTTCTGTCCTAGCTAATGGGCATTACCCTCATTTCTATTACTTCCTTTGTGTGCTGCTGCTGACCTGATCAGAATGACCACACCTGTGTTCAGGATAGCAGTAACTTGCCAAAGAGAAGCAGGCATTGATCCTAATTCTAGCAGCTGCAGCAAAAGCTGCACCAAAAGCCGATGTTCCATTGCAGCATGCTCAGATGCCAGGGGTTATTCAAATTGAAGTTGACAGCACAATCTTAATCCTGATTCCCTGTGCATCTGTATTGCAATCATACAGAGTGTAATTACATGATCACATACATTTGCACAAATGAATTTGATAGTATACAAATTTACTACAATGTAGATATATGTGTGCACCTTCCTACAATCAAGAGACATATCAAGGTATATTAATACTTATTTGAAATCATGCAGTTCACAATATATCTACTGACATATTGGTTACATTCTGTTGAAAGTTATTGCTAGGAGCAGCTAAAGTTATATTTATTATATCTGAGCTCTCTACTGTAGAATCACATCATTGGATCCTAAATAGGTCTTTTGTCTTTGTTATTATTAAAGAGAATTGATGGGGGGAAAGAAGCTTCAGAAGAAAGCATTTTGGGATTTAAGACTGCCTTTCAAAGTATGCCAAGAGCATGCATATTCCCTGAGGAATGTGGTTTCTACACAGCACTCAAGGACTGTCAGATGGGGCTGATTCCTTGACCCAACATGGGGGAAGTGGGTCCAAGCAGGAAAACGAGCTAGTGCCAAGCCCCTGGCTCACTCCAAGGGAGGTCAGCAGCACTGGAGGGGCTGAGACACAGCTGCAGAGCAAGGCTGCAGACCTCACAGAGACTAAAATAAGTTAAAAGGGCAAGAGATTTTGTGCTGAGCAGTCTATCTTCTCCACAGCTCTAGAAAAAAAAAAAAAATCAAGCAGGTGTGGGAGGAAGAAGAATTGTCATCAGACTAGAGAAAAGCATTGTCATAGGAACATGACTGGTGCTGAATACATAGAATAGACTCCTTCAGGACTTGGATGCTTTTCATGGAAGGGAGAAGAGCAGAGGGTTATTAGGGCTATGGTATGAATGATATCAAAAGTAAAATTAAATGAACTTTTCATCCCAGGATGGCACACATGGCACTTGGCAGGGTGCCTAATGAAGGCATCACAAAGGAATCCCTGTTCCATACCTAAATTAACACTCACTTCTTAGCTCAGTTAAGGAACACTTTTCTGAAGGCAGTGGCTGAATCACCTTGCTTTGGTCCATGACATGGAGAGGTCTCCAAGCTCACAGACTCTATCCCCTTTGTAAGAAAGGAGTCAGATGGACTCCAGGAAGGCACTGAATGCATGCCAGCCACTAACAGGCAGGTAGTTCACTAGACTGGGTTTGACCTAGTCTGAAATAAACCTCTGCAAAGCATGAATTGTGTGGAAGTCATGCCCTCAATACTGCAATTCCTACTGCACTGCTCTGCCTCCTGATGTCAGTGTAGCATCCAGCCACTAGCACAACAGATTATAAATTAAATCAACAAGTTGGCCCTGAGAGCACTAACAGTACAAACTATACCTTTCTGAAGGTGGTTGGAATGTATTGTCCAGAATTTTTCTTTCTGTTTAGTCAAGAACATTCTCCTTACCATAATACAACTCCCAAGTTGTACACAAATTCACACTACAGGCTGTGCACATTTCTCTAAGCTAAGTTTAACCTTTCTCAGTATCAGAGATACCCTCTGTTTCATTTGCATTTTAAAACTATAAACTAATTACATTACTTGTGCATGCATAATGGAGAAAATAAGAATATCAGACCAAAACAGTCTGGAAAAGAAAGACATTCCTTTGTTTTCCAACTTGATATGTGTTGGTACAAGTCCATGTTGTGGTTCAAAATCTCTTTGCCTTATCATTTTCCTTTTTTTTTATTCCTTTTTATTCTTTTATTTTTTTTTAAGACCATGACCTGGAGCATCCCTTTGGATTACAGAATTTGATGCACAGCCAGCCATGCATGTGCAACTGTCCCTAAGAGCCAAGCCTCAGAAAAGCTGGTGTGCCTACAATCTTGAAACAAAAATAGCTGTCAAATCAAAGCTAATTTGCCACAAAAGAAAGCACAGATCCACAGTTAGAGAATATCAAAATAGTTTCAGTTCAAAATTGCTTAAAATATAGGGACTTGATTTTATAAAATAAAAGTGTATTTTTAATCTCTCTAATATAATTTATTAATGGATGAATTTATTTTCCTTAAGGCTAAAGGCAGGGGTAGGGTGGGGGGGAAGAACAGAGGTAATACCAATTCTTGAGAAGGAAAGAAGTTTTAAAGCCTGTCAGCAACTAAAAGAGAGGAGGGAAACACAAACAGTTGTACAGCAGACTGCTGCTATCACATGTAACACAAAAAATATGTTAGTTTAATGTTTCCTGGACCAGGGTTTCATTTTACCTTATTTTAGTGAATTAAATCATGTACTACAAAGGAATTTGGATTTGAATGAAAGGAACAAGATTGATATCAGGATGAAAAGTAATGCTGTATTAATTCAAGTTCAGACATTAAAGACAAAAATAAAATTGAATTACATAGTGTTCTAATATTTCTGGGCTAGATAAAAATGTATATAAAAACCTTTATCACAGCCAAATGGAGTTGGGAGTAATGGATTTTTAATAGATACAACAAAATGGTCAACATGTACTTTCAGGTACCCAGTGAACTGCATGGATGGAGTTGCCTCAGAAGCAGCCATTGGACAGACAGCTGTGCACAGGTGCTTCTCTGCACACATTCCTGTACTGTATCCAAAATGGTAAACTAAGATTAACCCGAGTCACAGATAAAAAGCAGATGTTTGAAGTTGAATGGTATGGAAAAGGTAACACTGATAATGAAGGACTAGCACTTTCATGACCCTGGAGTGTAGGCACAAGGCTCTTTGGCTGAAGGAACACTTAGGTGTAGGCAGTTTATTCTAGAGCAGAGCTCCAGAAGATGATGGAAGAGACATCACCCAGACTCTGCATGTGATAGTGCCCTTCAGCAACAAAATTTTCACAGCTACTGACTGTTGATTCATATGTCTTGGTTGGGTGGCAGCAAGGAAACAGCCCTACACAGCATAACCACAAGGTTGCAGGTAATTCCTTATGCTGTGGTACTTTTGTATCTCCTCAGCAGCCCAGAGCTCACTTGCAATCCTCTCGGCTTTCTCATACAGTATAAAACCAAGATACCAACACTCTTAATGACCTGAAACAAGATCCTTCAAAGAAGAGCATATCTGGAACAATGGACCTGCACTTATTCCTGCACAAGCAGAGCTGGATACCAGTGTCCTTCAGGGACCAGGATATATCCAGCAGTTCAGTAGAAAAGTAGTTCAAACTCCACAAAAACAAAGGGATATAATAAATCTTAATCATTCTGTTCCAAATCCTATACATATGCCTATAAACTGTCCTCTCTGATGAAAACTTTTAATAGTATCTATGTATTGAGTTCATTTGTCTTGAAAAATCCTAAGCAAATACTTCACAGAGACCACTTCTCTGCAAAAATAAGGAGAGAAGAAACAAGAAATGCAAGGTACTGCTTACACTGCTATATGCACCAGAATGAACTTAAAATATTATGGTATAAAACCTGTATGGATCAGAATAGTGGAACAGCAAAATGTCAGCAACATTTTAAAGGTAATATAATTTGGAGTGCAGAATTCAATATGATAAAGAATGATAGTCACTGTATAATATCTGAGCCTTCCCTTACATAGCAGACTTTAAAAAAAAAAAAAAATCAGAACTGCATTAATTCAGGGAAACTTTCAATATGGAATTGGGAATAGTATCTCAGTGTCCAGAATCAGCTTTTGAGTCTATTTCTACTAATCATGGTTCTGCAGCTGACCCAGTTTAAATGTATTTATATAAAGATTCCATAATTTTTGGTGATGTTGCATGTTGTGTTCTCCTAAGCCATTTAAAAATATTGCACGACAGTAAATACCTAGTGCCTAAAAATAAGGTACATCATGTGGAACAGCTCTACTGCACCATAGAAATACAATGTAAAAGTCTTAATAAAGTTTTATTTTTACATTAAACACAAGCATGCACACTTTGTGTAATAGAACCTACACTGTATTAGGATGCATGTTTGTATATTTGGCTATGTTATATTTGTGTGTGCATACAGGTCTGCAAGATTAAATTTGTGAGTAGAGGAGCGAATATTTTATTATCTGGATTTAAAAAATACTACCGGTGCCTACAAGCCTTGTCCTGACAGAGTGCTAAAGCCATGAAGCATGCAACACCACTAACTGCACTGGTAAGACTAAATGCACAATATAGAATTTATAAATTATTATAAAGTCATCATAATATGCACAAAATTGCCAGAACAATTAGGAATTTTGTCCTGGATCACCTATACCTGAGGATGCAAAAAGGGAAGAAAAAAATCTGGCCCAGTTTAGTTATCCAGTGCTCTATAAAAAGAAATGTGTTTCTAATACCTTCAGGCAGTCCATGTGCTCCAAAGTGTTATAGTTTATACCAATTGTGGATAAAACTACTATAAGTAATTAAATGTCTCTCTTTGTTTAGAAACGAGACAACAATATGAAAATACTATCTACCACACAACTTCCATATTTTTTATGGTGTTTCTTAGGTAATTCATAAAGTGAGGTTTTCACTTCTGAAAAATAAACATGAGTGTAATGAAAGAAAAGAACAAAAATGAAAAATGCAGAAAAAAAAATTCTTGACTACTAAGGGAAACCTGAATATTCTAATCCAGTCTTGTCTCTTGCAGGAACTCTGTAACTATGTGAACACATTTTTCTGCAAGAACATAACATATATTAATTGATCATCTTAAAAATCACTTGGTAACATTAAAAGTTGAATCAATAACCACTGAATATTTTCAATTTCACAGAAAAAAAACCCTAAAATACTTCTAGTATAAGAACACTTTTATTTCTCAATAGAAGAAAATTAATTTAGTGCACTGACAACATTTGAAGCCAAACACAGTTATTTAGCAAAACAGAAAAAGTACTGACCAATTCCTCAAAATTGACATCACTATGTACACAAAACAATTAAGAAATTATTTAACTTGAATTTTAAAACAGTGAAAAATTGGTTCATATTTTGATGTAAAAAGCTATTAATTTCTATTATTTTGCATGGGTTTCCATAATTTTATTTACATCACCTCCTGCAGAAATAACTGAATGCTACATAATTTGGACCAACTGGGTTAACAAAAGCCAGCCACAACAAAGGGATTATTTGTATTGGGCAGGGGAAAAGCCCATAAATCACTGTGATTCTCTCATGTTAATTTTGCTTTTATTCTTTCTGCCTTCTGAACGGACCCAAGACACCTCTAATGTATCATGTCCTATGATATTAAGATTTCTCCCAAAGAGGGCTTATCACTTTGTTTATACAGCAGCAGAACCAATCTGATTGACTGGGGTTTCAGAAATTGCAATTAGAGACTCCATATAATTGCACAACATTCACATCAGGAGTTAGTAGCCATTATTACATTAGGAGCCCTTTTCCATGCACCACTCCACAGACATAGGGTCTCCCATATTGATTTGTACAACATGCTTAGTTACAAGCACAAGAAGTCTGGGCTCGCCTTTGTAAGATATCTGAAATCATAAGTTGTTTGTTAGGATAGTTGAGAAAGAGGCTGATGAAACAGTTTTCATTATAAAATTTTCCACAGAGTACCTAACTGATGCTATGTGTGCACACAGGCAATACACACACATGTTGCATGTGGCTTCCCTTTGCAGTGAAGCCTTCTTTTGAAGGTATCGATAATTCAGAGGTGCAGGAACACTAAGCCAGCTAACAAGACTGCAGCTGGCAGAGGTGAAAGTCTAATTCATATCTGCTAATTGCAAATCAGGAACTAGCAGGAGTTGTTCCTTCAACACCTGTCAGTAATATGGAGAAAAAGAAAAATGCCCTTTCTGAAGGAAATTGATGGAAAATGCATGTGCAGATTCTTGCTTAGCCAGCAGTATTAGAAAATTATTTCTACTACTCAAAATTAGAAATAGTAAGGTGTTTTTAATCACAAAAAGTTCAGCATCCAAGATGAGTAAGTTGCTCCAGAACTGGTTATGATGGCTTAGACTGAGCTGAATAAGGAGCTGAAAGTTGGCACTGGCTTTGGGACCAGCGACTTCAGGAAATCAGAGGTGAAGGTCAGCAGACCCCTGATTACGAAAGGCTTCACAGCCTCCCCAGGGAATCTCTCCAAGCACCTCATTTTTAACACTAGTAAGAGTGAACCCCTCTTTTTTTTTTTTTTTTTTTTTTTTTTTTATTTGTTTTGGTTTTGTTTTTAATGCAATTTTAGGCCTGCATCTCTTCTCCTGCTCATCATGGCTATGGAAACAGACCACATGCCTTTCCTTGATATGTCCTGTTATTATGTCCCATTTTCCTCTTTCTTTTTTCCATGTCTTCTCTTCTGCAGACTGACCAACTCAAATTCTTTGATTTTTCTTAGTAAGTCTTATTTCAAGGCTTTTTCTTTCCTCTGGATACTCTCCAAACAGACCACATGTTTCTGTACAAATGCCATCCAAAACATGCCTTCAGTACAGACAAAGAAAAGGCAATCCCAGTCAGTAAGAGAGATACAGCTGGTGCTTCAGAATACTGGATTCACCACAGCTCAGCTGACCAGGAGAAAATACAGAAAAGAACTATGAATGGAAATTAAGTAAAGAGAATTCCTAAGATATCTAAAAAATACAGCTATATTGTGAAAAAGAAAACAACTCTGGCAAAGAAAAGTTAGTAGGAAACAAAATTAGAAGGGAAAAAAATCCTGATAATTATGACACCTGTAGAAAATAAAAGCAAAGATAAAAAGTCAGAAATGTTGTGTAAAAACATTATGAAATAGAAAATATTATTATGAGATACTGAAGTTGGCAGAGAAAAATTTATATCTGTAAAAACTAGAGAAAATAAGACATTGAAATTTATCAAAAATTTAATTTTGGAACAGAAAAACTTTTAACATCAATGTATAAGAAACTTTTCTGTTCCACTTTTGGAATGAATGTTGATCTTGAGTGAAAAGTACTTTCTAGTCCATCAGCAACTAAGATGGATCTGAACTAGTATCCATGAGAAGTAAAAGTTTTGAAACTGGCAGTACTAAGGGTTTTTTCAAATTTTTATGTGGTGTTATAAAATATTAATTAAAAAATAAAAGAACTACTGAGGGAATTTTAAAAATCCACTACCGCTCTGCTGATATTTAAGGGACACTATACAGTCAGGGAATAGCATAACATAATACACTTGCTTGATATCAATCCAGACAAAATAGTGAAAAAAAATTATACAGGATTTAACTAACAAAGATTGAAGTGAAAGGGATGTAATTAATGCCAGTCAACATGGGTTTATGCAAAATAGCTCTTGTCAAACAAATCTCATTTTATTCTTTGATGAGCTTACAAAAGTTTGGGTGATAAAGATAAGTGCATGGCTGTAATACACTTAGACACCTGTAAAGCATTCAGCTTACTAGTGCATTATTTATATTCTTAGTAAAGTTTATTAATATACAATTTTCATAGAGCATATGGAAAATTGATTGAGAACTCTTTAAAACATCAATTTTAGGAAGTAATTGTTAATTAGAAATCGTTAGCTGGAGAATGGAGGGGCTAGTGGTGATCCAGACAATTGTGGACATTTTACATCTGAATTTAATGAAATTTTTACCTATGTTCCAAAATGAAATTCAAAAGAATTGTCAAGAAACTTTGAAAAAACCCAAAACTAAAATATTGGTATATAATGATCAGTAGCAGGGAGTCACACAGAATAATCTGTCTCACCAAGCTAGGCCAATTTACTGTGTTGTACCTGAATGCTCAAATGATGTTTAATGACTGATTTCTTGGGAGAAAAAAAATAAAGGGAAAAAAGAAGGAAGATTTTCCTGGAAAGAAAACAATCTGTTTCTCTAGGAAAATTAAATTTTCTCTCTAACAGTTATAGGAGACAAGCTAGATGACAGTTTGAGAGAAACCTGGGGTGATAATATAGCATGCTGGCCCCCCAAACCACCTTTCTGAAAATAGTTATGCAAGTGGGTAATGTATGATGAACTTTTCCTGTTTATCCCCAAAGTGTGTTTATAAGAAATACCCAGTAGATGTAGCTTCTCACTGTTAACCCCTGCAAAATTTTGCACTAAAGGGCTATAAAGTTACCTGCATTGCACAAGTTATAAAAACAGGGTCAAATTCACAATGAATCAGTTGCAGGTTCGTTGCTGTGTATTAATTGAATAGTTTATAGTAAAATCTAAAATACATTTATGTAATATAAATATATAAATATAATTTCAATATAAAGGCACAGAAAAACTTAGATAAGCACTTTAAAGTTGTTGATATTGGCACTTGGCCTAAACTTCACTCTGAAACTATTGCACAGTAAACCTTTTTTCTCTCTCCTCTCCTCTCCTCTCCTCTCCTCTCCTCTCCTCTCCTCTCCTCTCCTCTCCTCTCCTCTCCTCTCCTCTCCTCTCCTCTCCTCTCCTCTCCTCTCCTCTCCTCTCCTCTCCTCTCCTCTCCTCTCCTCTCCTCTCCTCTCCTCTCCTCTCCCTCTCCCTCTCCCTCTCCCTCTCCCTCTCCCTCTCCCTCTCCCTCTCCCTCTCCCTCTCCCTCTCCCTCTCCCTCTCCCTCTCCCTCTCCCTCTCCCTCTCCCTCTCCCTCTCCCTCTCCCTCTCCCTCTCCCTCTCCCTCTCCCTCTCCCTCTCCCTCTTTCTTTCTCTCTCCCTCTTTCTTTCTCCCTCTTCTATCTGGCTATCTATGAAGAAAAATCAAACAGGGCTCATGAGCAAAGTAGAGAAAATGAAAAAAAAGGGCATAAAATGCAAGGCATGGTATAGTTACCTTGTACATTCCAAACACAAACTGCAGTAGAAATTATAACAGAAAATACATATTCAATTATCAGCTACAGATTCAGAGCAACAATAAAACTGAATTCACTATATTTTCCTAGGGATAGGGAGAGCAAAAAGCTCAAATTGTTCCTTTTGAAATTTCTACTGTGTAACATTATGCAATGCCATATAAAATTGGGTGATGAAAGCCTATAAAAAGTGCCTGAAATTCTCAATATATTCTATATCTATAAGCTTAAATAAATCCATTTTGAGGGCTCCATCATATCTACCACACATGATTTTTTTTTTTACAGCTACAAATGTAATACCTCATGCTTTTGCTTCCTCACAGCATTATGGCTCCTCCATGGAAAGAAATCATTTAGTGAACGGAAGAGAAATGTAGACAAGCTCTAATTTTCTGTACAGTGGCAACTGCATTCATTATGCATTAAAGTAGCACTTTCCCTGAAAGAGTTAAATTTCTAGCTCCTATTCTCTGCAGTGCTGCATAAACACTGCACATTATTCTTACTGAGCATGCTTCATCTTTCCTGTCTCCACAGTCTTGGGCTGTCAATCACCTGTCAGTCCCCACCACATCAGCACAGTGCGCATCACCAGGCTGTCAGCACAGCAGCTGATGAGACTCTGCTAAGAGCTGTCAATCAAACTTGTTTCTCTTATCTGTTCGGGAAATATTTTGTCTCTGAGAAACAAAGAACCTGGGCAACAATGGATCAGAGTCTAGTATTTACTCTTTTACAGGGATAGAAGCCTCTTAACAGGAAATGAATGCTTTATCCACAACAAGGAAACAAAAATTCTGCTCCATTAGGCATATTTTCTTTTTTTCAATTTTGTTTAAATCCTATTTGTTTCTTGAACAAACAAATCAGGGCACAATATATAAAAGCAAATTTAATTTTGCTCTCACTGTAGAATGAACTTCATGTGTTTACTTCTTAGTTTCTGTTGACTATAATTCAATGCAGTGTAAGACAGGTAGCATCTCTGCTTTCAGAAATCTTTCCTTGTCTTTAAGCACTGGAATATGTGAGGTTTCTCTCCATCTCAGGATAGCCAAAATAGCCAGACTAGAGAAATACCTAGTTTACACCTTTGTTAACTTAAAATATAGCTTTATTTTCTGCAGCATTTTCTTTAAAATTTCAACATAGAATTCAGTAATATGAGTAGGGTTCATAGATAATAGCAGACCAAAAGAATAGCTGAGGGGTATAAGCAAGTAAGAGAAATATGTATTTTCAGTGGCTGTTTGAAAGACGATACTATCTTCTTTCTGGAATGTTGTGCCAGGGAGAAAGGATTGCAGAAGGTAAAGTTCTTGCATCTACAGAAATCAAATACTGAAGAAAGACAAAAAGAGCTGCAAAGATGGGCGCAGCAGCTATTTCTGGTCTGACACAAAATCTCTGCATGAAAAAGTTAAGCTGGGCTTTCAAGTCACATCTATCCAAGGCAGAATATTGTTCTGCACAGATAACTAGGTCTAGGTCTAACAAATCTGGCAATCAAATTAATTAACACCGGTGGATCACGGAACTAACAAATCACTTCTCTTCCCAGGGCATGAGTAAGTATATTTATATGCTGTGCCGTGCAGGGACATTTAAAGCTAGCTCGAGTATCAGTACATAGTGTTGCCTGACATGAAGCAAAGTAAACATAACCCAGTGACTTAAAATCCCCATTTTGAACCACATCTATTTTTCCCTCCAAATGAAAGCATCTCAGAGCTGACAGTTGAGGAGAAACATTGAGAACAGCAAAGGGAAGAAAACTGCTTTTCGCAGTTTAGAGAAAATACTTTCCTCAGTATAGAGAGGAGTGCTATAAAACATGGTAATAGGAATGAAAGACCTAAAAATATTTTGTGTTCTTCATAAAGCTTCAGTTTGGGGCCACGAAAGTAAATAAGCAATTTTGTTTTCTGAGACAAAAACAAAATAAAGGTGAGTTCACAACCTTTACAATCTCTTGGACAAAACTGTATATTAGAAGTTAAAAGGGGAAGCAAATAAAAGACATTTTTTTAAAAAAAATTTCTATCACTTACACAAACACTGATTTACAGGCCTGCTCTGAACATTTGCATTGGCTGTGGAATTGGACTGTTCAGGTAAGAGCAGAAGGCAGAGACAGCTGGGAAACAGACTACAAAATGAAACTCAAAGAAAGGAAAAGTTTAAAACAACCACAGGAAAAAAGCCCCCAAAAGGAATTTGGGAACTGCACTCAAGATTAGTTCCCAGCAGCCTCCCACAACATTCTTGAGGGGCTCTGAAGAAGGAACCTGGGGCAAAACATCATGCTTCTTCACGTCTCTGATGGCTTAACACAAGTTCTGGATAGCCCTGAGAAAAAGGAGGGAAATGGACTGGGAATTGCCATAACACAGAGAAAAATGAGGCCACGGACAGCAAAAAAGTTTCTGTCCTTTCCACACACGCACACATATAAGGGTTTTTCTTGAATTTGTTTGTTCCAAAAGAGAATATTTTATTTCTCAGAAGAGGGAAACCATTGCCCAAAGGAAAAAATAAGGTGGTAGCCACAACCAATGTCAGAGAAATGTAAGCAAATGTAAGCAAAGCTGTCACAGGCTGAAGCAAGACAAAGGCAGGCAATTTTGACCTGAATCCTAGAGCAAAGGCAAGAGGTCAGCATCTTTCATCACTTTCAACTTTATAAACAACTTCTTAAAGGACACCTTTTTCTCTTTTCCTGGGCCTTATCTTGGTTCCCTCCATTACTGTCTGTGCCTGCAATAGTAAGAACAAGCAATTTGTCCTTTCCCTTTCCTCTCTGCCAGTTCCAATGTGTTTAATGCCCTCTCCATCCTAAAGAACATACACACTAGGCAAGGAGGCAGGTGTCTTGTTGGAGACAGCACAGATGAAGAAAAGGGCCCTTCTGTTTCACTGCTTTCATAACTCCATGTTTGGTGCTGCAACCACACACCACACTCACAGGAGGCACAGCCCCTGGTCAGCAATTTCACCTGCTTGGAATAGAGGGACTGGGTGTTTTTATGGTTTTTGGGAGATGCCAAGAGCATCCATAAGAGAATAGCAGAGCATGAGACTGGCTTGGGCAAGCAAAACAGAAACCTGTAAGGGGAGCAAACTTCTCTGTTCTCAACTCCTGGCCACGGTCTTGGACACAAAGTTCCCAGCTAGGAAGAGAGGGCTACTCTTAACATGCAACCTCCACTCTGCAGCCACCACATGCAATGCCAAAGGTGTCCTCAAGCAGGAACTTGGACAGCACAGAGGCCGAAAGACTGCTCTCAAAGCCTTCTCAGAAGGCAATGGAAGTCTCAAACTGGAACAGTCACAAGCATGCTCTTCAGAGTTTCACTGAGTTGGAATTCTGCTCATGTCAAAAATCATCATTAATACTATAGCTCCGTATTAAATAAATATTAACTAACAAAGGAAAGGAAATATGAATTAACAGCAAAGAGCCTTTAATGTGGAGCTTCAACTCCAGCTGCTGAGAATAAACCAAAAGCAACAACAGTTTGTGCGGAGGTCAGAAATTAAAACCAAAGGAAAAATTATGTGTACTACTTACTTTTTAAGGCATGACTATAGTAACTTGATCTCTCAATCATTCTCACCAGCAATAATGCTAAGAATCACAGTATTACCCCATGCCAAACTGTCCCAGTTACAGATAATACAACCATTATCAAGCATTTGTGACAACAGGAGTATTTTACACATTGACAAATTCTTTCATATGCAGCGCTGTTTTCCAGAATCACAACTCCCTCTGATCTAACTGGACATTAATTGCTTTTTTGCTGATGTATCTGTGCCTTCTGGACTGATAACACAACTAGCAAATCTGATATCTGACAAGTTGACTCAACCTAATCAGGACAGATCAGCTGTTAGCAATGTTGCTATAGGCTGTAATTTGAGGACCTTTAGAGAGTTATCACTTGCATTGAAAGGCAAGAAACTGTAATTCTGTCAACACTAATCCCAGAAACATGCATTCAAAGCGGCTGTTATTTTTTCTCCAGAAGAAGGTAACACTTGTCAAATAAATACCTGAGATAATTGATAATAGGAATTAAAAGTATGTGAGTGATACGCTGACAATCAGTCACTCTCATGAAAAAGAACCTCACAAGATTCAGAACATTAAGTGGAGAGCACAATCTGTCACCATGAATCAGGGGTCACTCTGAATGGAGTCAAACAATTGGCAATGCAGTTTTACAATGTTTACTTCTCTCTCTATTGCTTGGTGCTAAAGTTGAGCAAATTATTCACTTCAAACAATTTGTTCAATGAATTTTATTCCTTTTTGCCGCTCAGCATATGCAGGCAATGGATTCCAATGCCATCAGATTTATTCACTGCTTCACTTTTAGTCAAGCTTTCATTTAGTGCTTCATTGAGAGTATTCTAGACTTCCACTGCTGCTCAGACAGTATCCAAGGCTTGTCCTTAATATGTGCAAGCAGCATAGATCCACACAGTTGTGGAATAATCCTTATCTACATCAGCAAGGACATAGATTTTAATTTGTTGGTTTTTTGATCCCTCTTTAATTTTGGAAGTCCTTCCAGCAAAAATACTGATTTTTGCTACAAAGTTCCCTTTCTGTGAACAATTTTGCACACAAGACTTAACACTTGAATTTTTGCAGAAGACAAATCACCAAAGAGCACAAGCACAGCCACAAAGCACATTGATTAAAAAATAAAAAATCCAAAGATTATATTTTATTATTTGTTTCATTCCACTAGGAAATAATTTATTTCCATGTAATAAAACTGAGAGGAATTCCATAGAAAATGGATTCCAAATTCATAGAATTCTTTAATGTAACTTAATAGTCACTAAATATACACAAGTGACTTTGTCATTGCCAGGGTTGCATCTGTTTTGTACAGATAAACTGTTTTTAGAAACTCATACTTAACATTAGAACAAAAAATATACATTTCTTACTGTATCGCTTTGGTCCATCTTCCAAACAAAATGAAAGTGTTAAGGTTGCATCATCTTCAAAAAATTCAGTTGCAAAGGCATCCCACCAGAGGTTGTCACTATCCTAGGAAGCAACAGATCATTCACTTAACAGGAGGCAAAATGAAAATATGTTCATCTGTTGTAAAAGAAACTCAACAGGATCACACCTAGTTTGGCTTCTTCACCTATGGTTTTGGGGTACAGATGTCTATATGATATTTCAAACTAATTTTCCTAGATAAAGTGCTGGTTCTAACTAAGGAACAAACCTGAAGTGTTTAATTTACTATATAATAAACTGTCTTCCATTTTATCTAGCATACTAAATATGTAAAAACTTTCTTTTCCATAACATCTTTTTTTCCAAATGTTAGATATAGTTTTATAAATCAGTTGCAAATAAAGCAATTATGAGTTTTCCCTACTTTTCTGAGTTGTGTGTCTCAAATCTTTGATCCTGATAATGAAAAATCCCTCAGTACTTAATTCCATAATGCTACATAACCTCATCATCAGCACAAGATGACAAGAAAGTTATTTAGAAACTAAATATAATGGTCATTCTACTCCAATGCATTTAATATAAATACAATGCTACTTCAGGTTGATGAAATACCAGACAGTTACATAAATGTAATTGTGAGAAATCTTTGAGTGTGATACAAGAAGTGAAAAATATAAGATGACTTGTGCATACTTAGACTTACAGAAATTCACATAGCTGGAACATGGCAATTATTAAAATAGTGAACAATGGAAAACATATACCAACCAACACAGCACTACAGGTGGTTTCTTGACTTTAACAATTGAACCAGGCATTTTCAGACCTGGATGATCAACAACAGGCACCCAAACCTCAATGTCTAGCACCTGAGAAGTGGTCCAGTCTGTAAGGGTTTTCACAGAAGCTGGGCAACAAAAAAACCCACCAAACATTTCATTCAAAAGCTATGCATATATTTAATAGCTGGATTAGAGATTTTTGGTCCAGTGTCTTTTGCTCCTTTGAGGCCCCAAGACTTAAATCACTTGTAGTACACAAGTGAGGTAACAAAGCTGGAAATACACTTCTGAAGATGCACTCCTCAGAACCACTCTATCTCACTCACAGCACCTTCCTTTCTAGTGTGCAAGGCCAGGTTCACTCAGCACAGTGAGGCCTGAGCTCTTACTGCCTGAGCAATATAGATCTAAGCCAAGAAACATTTGTTTGCTTCACAGGAAAAAAAAAAACTTCAGATAAAATGCCAACTTAAAGAAAATATGCATCTATCATATCCATTATATATATATGCAGAGTAATCTGGGGATTTTAGTTCTGCTGCTATATTTCCTGATGATGTTACTTTTGGATTTCACTCCAAAATGTTAAGCAAGGTATACTTCCTGCCTCTCAATTTCACTTTGATTTTTTGTCAAGCATCCAATAGAGAAATGGTAAGGACAGGTTTTAACAATCTGGTTCCTACCAGAGAGACCCTAGAGAGACTTCTTGTCTGAGTCACAGCCTGTAATACACTTTCCCTGCCAAGGCTCATCCCACCTGGCAATGACAGGACCATACAGCCCTGCCATTCAGTCACACAAAGAGGTATCAAAGCTGTCCCCACATCTCAGAAATCTGCTCTCGCAGAGAATTGTTGTTCTTTCCTGGTGTAAACCTGATGAGTGTTCCTATGTGCAAACACTGCTGTGTTGAGTAGCCAAGCAGCCACAAGAGGAAGCATGAAATACACACTGGTAAGCATGAAAGATGTGTTCAGCACACACACAGGTGTTCAACACCCCTCTGCACTCAGCACAGCCTGGGGGGCTGCATTACAAGCCCCTACTAGAGTGTATTGTCCAACAAGTAGCTATGAGCTACCACTCTGCCATTTGACTAAAGAGAGGCTGCAGTACCATTTAACCTTTTGGACATACTTGTCACAGGGAAGGAAGAGTGGAGGGAAGAATTTCAGCAATGCTACACATCACACTTGCAGCTCTTGTTAATGCAGGAGTTGAGTATCACTGGAGCATCCAATGTCATGGGAACAAAAAGGAGAGCACCACAAAGCCAGGATGTAACTGCACATGGGAAAGATAGAGAAGAGCAAGGAAAGTGCAGGGCCTCACCTCAAAAACTCACATATCTGCACGCACGCTGGCTCCCAAGAAGTCTTGAAAGCAAGGAAAATGTGGAACTGGAATTGCTGTGGATTCCCTCCCTGGTTAGATGGAATATCCAAATTTTCTCACAGTTTGAACACAGTCCAAGGTCTTTATCTTAAGCTTTTATTTTGCTGTTATTAAGCTATTATTTTCATAATTTAGGTGAGGAAGAAGGGAAAATATAAAATGCAACACCCCACCCACAGAAAGGAAACCTGACCTTAAAAAAGAGTATATAAATCCTGTCAACCTTGGAAATGCTCTGCTGATTAATCTTCTGCCCCACCCTTGTCACAGGTGTGCCCACCTACTCTCAAAGCCAAATGTGAACAAAACCAAATGAGGTGTCCCCAGCCAAACCAAAATAGGATCCAGTTATCAAAAAAAAAAAAAAATTTTTTTTTTTTTTTTTCTGCAAAAAGGGAATGGTGAAGGCAAGGCTGCCCTCCAGCATCTTTAACTTATGCTTTGACAGGTTACGGGGGATTTTGCCAGAGTAATTATTTTTCTATTCAACAATAATGAGAAATTACCATGGCAACCTCCCTTTCACGTAGTGCACTCACATGCTCAAACATTGAAATAATGGCCTAAACATAACAAAAAAAAATTAATTCTCTAAAAATATTTCGTATTAAAATAAACTTAAAGAATAGGTCACAGGATAGAAGAGGGCAGAGACAGCCAGCAAGTCGGGTCAGAAGTGAAGATGCCATGATGTTGTGGCCAGGTACCCAAGCAGCAAAACGACTTCTTCCACAACTGTCATTGTTCCCTCTGATCCCCTCCACCCCTGGTATTATTTTTAATTTGAAGCACGGCTCAATCCTGAATAGGGTCTCCAAGTAAATGGAATCCTACTGTTTCAATATTTTTTCCTGACTCTGATTTCTTTGGCAAAGGTAATCAGATTTTAAATACAATGATGTTCTTTTTCCCCTCCATCTAAAAGTCCCGTATGTTCACTGTGTGATTTGACAGTCAAGCTGGGTTCTTCTTTACACCTTACACACTTACATGATTAAGAGTCTGTGAGCTACATGAGGCTTTTCCACTTGCCTGTGATAGATCTTGCAACTGGAATATGAGGCCAACTGAGGCCATGGCATTTTTTCCAAATTCCTTAATTTTTGTTTAATTACTTGGAAGGCAGAGTAGACTGACATAAAAAATCAGTACATGAAATCACACTTGAAAGGATGCAGATACCTTCCAGGACAGAACTGGAATTCAAAACTATTTTGATAGACAGGTGAAACGATCTGAAATGAAGATGAAATTCAGTAAAGTCAAGTGACAAAAGCACAAAACCAAAATGGGGAATAACTGGCTAAGCAATACTATAGAAAATGGTCTAGATCATAAAGCAAATATGTCAGCAATCCAATGCTCTTGGAAATTAGGGAGATGTCTTAGATACAATACTCTTCCACTCCAGGAAACACATCTCTGGAAGGACTTCAACTGGAATAGACTGTCCACTTCTTGAGTACTCTGGCCAAGTCTGGGCCACCCACTCTTAAAGGAATTAGCTGAGAGCCAAAGGAATCAATGAGTTTAAGGACACATGAAAACAAAGCAACCAACCCCAAAAGACTCAAAAGAAGAAAGGTAGAGGATCTAGTTGTGTTTTGTATAAGACAGAAGAATCTCACAGGGGAACATGATGACAGTCCTCAACTATATGAAAAGACTGCTACAAAGAAGAGTGAGCACAGTGGCTAACACAGATAGAAGAAGTAATTATTGGTTCCGTTTGCTGCCATTGCAGGGTAAGTGGTTTAATGCCGTGTTACAGATTTCTAGGCTAGTGTTTCACAGAGGGGAAAGAGCTGCAGAGCACGACTGCTGTGTTCCCAAGGGGAGTGGATATAGAGACCCTGCTGCCCACGAGCCTCTTGGCAGAGCTGCCCCTGTACAGCAGCTCCACAGCTCATGCCCGGTGAGAAGCCAAATTCGGTTTCTGCCTCACATTGCTCTTGGCTGCACATGTGTAACAGGTGTAAATAGTATATTCAAACAGAGTTATGGCAACAAATAAATATGATTCTGAATACACACAGAAAACACATCTGTTCTGAAGTCAGACTTTTTTTTAATAATCACTTTTTAGGGAAAACCTGAATTTTAAACATCCATCTTGGCATTGGACAAGGCAAAAATAAAAAGAGAGAGTGTGCTTGGGAGCTTACATTTTTTTTCTGGCATCTGCAACCCTTCCCTATTGACACTTACTATTTTCAGAACTCTATACATCTACATTCCTGTTGGCAACATATATGTGTCTCATATTCTTTTACGTTAATGTTGCACAAGGAACTGCTGTCTCCCTAAGGAAAGAATGGCACTCCTTCCCTCCTCCTGTTCCCAGCAAATTAAACTACACTTGAGCTTTCATAATGCAGTTCAAGATAAGATTTTGCCATTAAATACACCTGGAAAAACTCCACAGCCATTACAAATTACAAAACTCACCAAAAAAAAAATTGACACTGAAGTTTATATTCAAAGCACACAGACAAACCATGAAAAATAAAATGTCCAGATACAAGAAAGCAATAATTTTCCCCATTAGTTTTAAATTAGACCAATCTTGTCTCTACTTAAAATATTTAAGATTCTGATACAAATTGCACGAGTAACAAATTAATAGGGATCTATATATCTTAATTTTGTAGATTTGGAAATTTAAGTACTAATCTATAGATCTGGCCCTACAAAGCACAATGGTTTTGTAATCTGGAATAAGTTTTTTTGCTATTCGTATTCATTTAGTATGGACTACAGACACTGAGTCCTAGATTTGTTTTCCTGGAAACAATATGAACAGAGTGAAAAAGTGGAATGCTCATGTGTATGTAGGTGGGAAACCCATATATGGCTGACTGTTATACAAGAAGGTGCACACCTTTCTTATTTTCCCACTATCCTTGCTAGGAATATGCAGTACCCTATAGTTAGTAAAATACTTTCAGAAGAGGACCAATCTGGTAACTCAGGGCTGTTTTTTAAGAACCACTTCCATTGCTTTTTCATTTGTTGTTCTATCTCATTTATTTTATTTGAAACAAATATCCTTTATTTATAAAGCATATTTTACACAGAATTAAATATACCTTTAATCTTACACCTAGTGGTATCTTACAGAATTTCCATTTCCCTTTCCCTGCCAGGAATGCCCGACTCTATTCCTTCCATTTGTTATTTCACACATATTCACAGTTTTAATGGTGTTGCTTTCTTTTATTTCACTTACTAGTGTGGCTGAATTCCATCTCTCAAACAATGTGTAGTAAAACTGGCTGAAAGATTTTAAGACTTGGCTTTGGTCAAAAGTAGTTTTCTGTTCCATTATACACTTGCAACTTCTTGCCAAAACTCTGCTCAATGCCCAAAACATATCAGTCTCTTCAGCTCAGTAAATAATTAATTAAACTATTGTTTACATTCCACTTAGGAACTTATTTTTAATTGTACAGTAAAGAAACAACACCAAGTTTCTGTTTTATTGTAACAGCAGAATATAATCATGCAACAGATCCCCACAGCAATACCTCCTCAGAGAGATGGACTGGGGTGCAAAATGGGGTCAACATCTCTGTTTCTCATGTAAATCTGGAGTAGGTTTAAAAATCCAAAGGAATTCCAGGAAAAGGCCCATAGGAGGGAGTTACTCTTACACATTCACTGGAAATGCCTGATATATCAAGGATCCTATTTTTATGGCCTATAAATCAGTACACTATCAGGCAACAGAAAATCAAACATTAATTATTTGATTTTAGATACAAATGGGAGAAACAAAACAAAAAAAAAGAAAAAAAAAGAGAGAGGCTTTGCAAAATAGTCAAATTGATTTATGCCATTTTCTGAATCTGAATCTGAACCCATGCATATGAGAATCAGCATCATTTTAGCAAAAACACTGCACAGTAATGACACTGGCCATACAATGCAGCTTTGCAGATATACTGCTTTGAGATAATGTCACTTATATGTCACAAATAGCAACTGGGAATTTTTTCCAGGGGTTCAGATTAACTGAAACATGCTGACACTGAACTACAGACAACAAATATTTTTCTTGTATTCAGAAGGATGGCTGACCCCTTCCACTAACATTTGCCCAAATTAGATACCTTTTGTTAAGAGTATTTTTGGGAAATACTCACTAGACAGGAAAATAGTAAGACCAGTCTACACACAGCTATAAAAGAACAGTTATTCCACTACATCTAATTTTTATGTATTATATTTTAAATTTTATTTTTATATTTTATATTTTAAAATACACATTTTTTCCATCTACACAGATGCTACATGTATAACAATTTGGCTATCCTTTTACAATTGTAGTGCTTAAAATTACAGAGATTTTTAACTTAAGTTGTCAGGAAAGGATAAGACTGAGACATACCTGGTTCAGTATAATAACAGAATCAGAGAAGAATGCCTGGTTTAAAACCTATTATTTGTCAGTCTTTAAATTTTACTGAAGCTTGTGGACAAAAGAGAAATGAATTCTTAAATATCCACTCAGTGCATATTTGACTATTTACCTGCAGCAGACAGGAGATTGCAGTTTAATACTCATCTGTAAGCAGTACAGAACAGAAGGAGTTAATTAGTTAATTTATTAAATGTGTCATTTCACTGGCTTCTTTAATTTGAATTCATTATTTCCATTCCTGAAACTTGTGCACAAGAATGGATAGGAGAAAGGGAGAAAAAGAGCAGTGAAGCTGGGCTTAAGACACACTCCACTGCCAATTCCTTATTGCCAACATGGCATCATCCTTGAGATTTCACAGCAATATCATCAATGACCAGCAGAAGCTGATCTTTTGTCCTTTTAAAATATATGGGATAAGACTGACAACTTGTTCTCTAAGGATAAGACCTATATTCTGGTTGTGAGAACAAAAAGATTAGGCATTAACAACCGAATTGTTCAGTTTTTAACAGAAATATACACTTTCACCCATAGCAGAGTATCTGTTAGTACTTGCTGTATACGCAATGCATACTAAATCCATATTCAAAATTGTTTAAAATTTGAGCCTTTTATTCAATAGCCATGTCAGTATCTCTAGCTGGCTGGAAACAGTAATAGATTTTCTTAGTAGTATTCTCAATCCATGATCATTGCAGACAAATCACAGAACTGAGTTTTGTGTTTATCAAAAATGAACCACAGTTACATTTCTCTATTCTGCCAGAGAATACCCCACAGCCTCTGCCTTTGAGAATAGTTTATAGAGATGGAATATTAAGTGTGTCTATTATCTACTGTACTACTGTCAGCCATACAAATGTTCTTATTTTACTCTGACATTTTGACCTGGTTTCTTTTTTACCTTGTTTACTTCCATCTCTATGAGTAAATGGAAGCTGCTATGCCATCTATCCGAATGAAAAGGCAATAACTAGTATTGCCATGAGTGAATATAGAGCATCAAATATTATGTGTCACTAGGGCACAGGAAAAAAACTCATATTCCCAGCAATATTAGTAAATTAGTCTCTCTAGGTCTATCTCTCCAACTGCACCAACTCCCAAGGCTCTAAAATTTAGTGAACACAAATCCCTTTTCCATATATTACAGTGAAAATAAAATTATTACTGACAGCATCTAAATACTGTGTTGGAACATGATGAAGACAGTCCTTGACACCTCCATTCCACGCTGTACTCTCCCCACCTCTTTGATTACTGGAGTCTCAAAAAAGCACCACGTGTTTTGGAGACAAGTAGAAAGCTGGGACCTTCAGAGGTCCCTGATTCTGAAGAGCTACAATCTAAATTATGAACTAACAGACTGTACTTTGAGAGGTCATAAATGTCTCTTCAGCTGAGTTAAAAAACTTATCCTGCTATGTATTGTTCCTAATTCTTGTGCAAATATGATGATCCAGGTAGGAAAGGGAAACAGAGGTAAGAAAAACCATCCTTCCAGTTACATTCTGGAGTCTTGCAGAAGTATCAAATAGTGAAAGGGCTAGGTAATGCAGCTACAAAGAGTTGATTTTATCATAAGAAATGATTATATGGATTGAAAAGACATATAGGTGAGGAGATATATATCTCTGTATACACAAAGAAAGCCTGAGAGGGATTATTTACAAGGACATGTAGAGATAGGACAAGGAGAAGTGGCTCTAAACTGAAAGACAGCAGGTTTTGATTAGCTATTAGGAAAAAATTCTTCACTGTGAGGGTGTTGAGGCACTGGCACAGGTTGGCCAGAGAAGCTGTGGATCCCCCATCCCTTGCAGTGTTCCAGGCCAGGCTGGCTGGAGCTCTGAGCAACCTGGTCTAGTAAAAGGTGCCCCTGCCCGTGGCAGGGAATTTGGAAGCAGATGATCTTTAAGGTCCCCTCCAACCCAGACCATTACACACAACTCTAGCACAACTCTACCCTGCAGGACTTTGAAAAACTCTTGCTAAGACTCAGCAAGAGACTTAAAATTAAGGATATTCTTAAATGTTTTGCTGAGCTGAGATCTATCTATCCTTTTGCTAGTCTGTAAGTCTAATTAACTCAAAATTATGACTTCCTATTAAGCTTTGCAACCAGGTAAGAGCATATGAAAATTATGGACAGCTCTAACCAAGAGCTGTTTTATCTTGGGAGGCAGAGGAAGCAGAAAAGATCAACCATATTTTATGTCCCATTTTCTCTGGAGGACAGGTAATCTCATGCACAAAGATTTAATTTAGCAACAACTAGCCAGAAAAGGAGAAAACAAGAAAGAAGTATTGAAGAAACCACTTTTGTTAAAATATACAACTATGTCTACACTTTAAATTATATATAGCTGCATTTAATTGTTAAATAATAGAACTCTGGTTTTGGGTGTCCAGGTATCACCCAAAGAAATTGTAAAAGCACTGTATAATTCCAGACAATACAGAGAAATAAACATTATGGCACCTTACAGAAATTTTGGCAAGAAGCAATGGTAAAGCACAAATACGAGTTCTTTGTTATGTGTAGGTAATAGAAAAACCCCTCTATATCTTTGCTCATAAACAATGTATATTCTTTAAGTAAAAAAAAACAAAACAGTGGTAATTAACAAATATTTTCGTAAAGGAGTTACAATGATGCAAATTACGTCCCTTAAAAGTTCTTACAAATTTTTTATTCAACCCATATCAGAAACCCCACTCTTGTGATCATTTGAAAGGATTAATTCCATAGTATAGCAAAACTACACTCCAAGTTAATTCCAGTATGCATTCTGTACTTATTAGGACTAGTAATCACAGTCGTTTTTGTCAGCTGATGATGTCACTCTATCCACAAATGTTATCTGTGCTAAATGTGTTTCAGAATCTAAATTCTATTTAAGAGAGAGATAAGAAAAAAGATAATTGTGAGGTATTAAGTTATTAAGTCTATATTTTAGACTCTACATACTTGTTCCAGTTTTCAACACTACAGCATAGTATCATCTGCAGTGGCCATTTGAACCACTAATCAGCTGTAGCTATCAGATGCTCAGGTATTTGAAAATAATACAGCTACATTTACTGCTTGTAAATATACAAAAACATGTGCATTCAAACTTAATCAAACATTAAGGCAGAGATTTTCAAAGCTAATTAAAAGACTTATGCATTCATTTTCCATTAAATTAAGTGGAAATCAGATGTTGGAATATTCTATGCAAGGCTCCAAATCCCAGCATGGAAATGGAACTTGTTACATTTGCTGAATCAAAGCTAGAGGGTGACAACAGGGCTGGGATTCATCTCACCCCAAGACAGTTGTCTAAATTCATGTGAGATAAAAAGCCTCCTGGAGATCTCTGTCTCTTCACTGTCTGTAGAGGGAGCCTAGAGAATGGTTCAGTCTAGCCATGTAACATTTTTAGGGATAAAGGTAGGTAAGATAAATCCTATTCTATATATCTACCAAGAATTTAAAAGTCAGGAAGAAAACTGGTTTAGGCTTTGAGAGCTTAGTGAAGAACAAAAATATGTGAAAAGCTGGGTGAAACAACTGTATCTACTTTGTCTAGATTTTTACAGTCTTGGCAGGAAAACCTTTAAATGATGTTCAAGTTTTTGCTCTCAATGCTCAAAGATCTCCAGGCTGCCAGGTTCCTGCTGTTTCATATAAAAAGCTCCAAGTGGCAGACAGAAGTTGGAAAACTGGTTAAAGATTTCTGCCAGTATGAAATGCTTTAAATTAAGAAGATGTGATTATTTTCCTGGCTTCCTAACTTTACTCCCCAGTTAGCCACAGTTGCAAATACAGGCCCTCAAGTCCTGTTTTTTATCTCGTACTGTATTTGGATACAAAACTCCTGTATAAAATACAATTAAAATAGAGACAGAATTGCTCATATATATCTTCCTGCATCCTTAGTAATCTGAAATATAAGAAAATCCTAGGTCAAGACAACACCTATCAAATACTGACATTACTCATGCTTTATCCTGGTATCATCAGATCACTCAGTTGCTCTGTTTCTGTGGTGTAGCACTACGCTTCTCAAGCACATAACACTCACCACTGGGCATGTACAGCCATGATTAACAAAGGAACAGTAAACAGGAGTTCAGGTTGCTTTGACAAAGTGAATATGAGTTGGGCTCCAGACACTTGCATATTCTCAGGTTTGCAAGTTTTGGTGGTGAGAAGCACAAGGTAGTGCATTTTTTTAACTGACATCTGCATTTACAAATTAAAATTCTGATTTAAATGGAGATGTCTGAATCACCTGCTTTCCATGAAAAATCTACTTAGAACCAAAACTTTTACTGTTATTGCTGCTGTAATATTGTAGAACAGTGTAACAGATCACTGACAAGGCTGTTACGGTTGCTAAATCAAAGGATATACTGTACTGAAAGGCACTGAAAGAAATATAGAGAGAATGCAGTATAGAGGTTGTGATAACAGAGTGGGTTTGTGTGTTTGTTTTAATTATTAACTTTAAATTTTCACTTCAAAAGAAATGGGAGAATTTATGCATGCCAAGAAGTGCTCCCTCTCAAAACTCAGTCTTCACTGAGCAAAGTAAGTAAAGCTTTCTTCTAAATGGCATCTCTTATCTTGTCAACCTCATTTAAAGTAAAAAGGCATCAATAGTAATAATAAAATTGCAGCTTGGTGAACAATTCCTTTACAGAAGCCAGCTACTACATAATGTAACAAATTAAAAACTCCAAAACTCTATGCAGGTCCCCAGAGGAATGCTATTTAATAAAGCAAACACTGATATTGAATGTGACAGGATTCCATTTGCTTCAGAATCCCATCCAACTGAGTTTGGCTGCAGCTGAAGCAATTAGAGAAAGCTGTGATTTAATGATTATGCTAAAACCCTAGACAAACAAAGCTCTCACCTACCAAGTGGCCACTTAGCTGTATCACTACCACTAGAATGTATAAAAATCCTTATAGGATTTCATTTGCTGTCAGTCAACTAGTAACAACATGAGCAATTATTTACTAAAAGTGTCTATTTACTAGCTACCCTACTGCTTAAACATGAAAAATGTATAAATCTAAATTTAAACAAAGTAAGCAAAGCCAAGTGTGAGCTACATGTCAAGGAAATCACCAACTAAGGTCATCCTTGCAGCTGAGACCTGATATGATCCAGTTGAAAGTTCATAACAGGTAGTATTTTTTTAAAAATATGACTGTATGTTATATATGATAATCTACTGGGGCCTCACCTCTGGGTCTATAAACATTTAATGAAATTTTAAATATCTTTTCATTACAACAGTAACTTCCTGTGAACTACAACCAATCACTTCAGACTCTGTGGACCTGTTAAATCAGTAAAACTGAGTCACTTAAAATTTCTTAGTCTGCCAGAAGTGGTATTTGGCCTTTGCTGATTTCTAATACCATCAAAATTTCTCTGTGTAAAGTTGCAGAACATAAAGTATAAAAAAGTGACAATTTGGAAAACTTGCTTACAGAAAACTTGTGAATTTGCTTGGAAACTTGGGTCTTGGTGTGTTCCTGCCAGCCAACAAGATAAATTATTGAATGAAAAAAATACTAATGGTCTTTCTGATTTTTCATTTTCACATTAGACAAAGAGCCAAGTAAGTGACACCTTGGACTGCTGATGTAGATTTTTACCCTCAGTGCCTGCCAGCTAAGGCAGCTCCTGACAAAGAGCAAGCAAAGCTTTTGAAAAAGCACTTTCCTTCCCCCCAGCTAAGGAATAGGATCTAGAAACATGGTGCAACTACAGCCTAGAAAAACCTACCAGTGGTGATACAAAATGTTTAAAAGAGAAAGAATACAAATCTTTGAGAAAGCTCAAACACACAAAAAACTATTTTAAGCAAGAAAACAGTTTTGTATAACATGGATAAGTATGGACAAAGTTGCTGCAGAGACTGAAATAACTTCAAGAGCTCACAGAAGTGCACCTATCACGCAGCTCAGACCTATTTTCAAAAATCTAATATATTAACAATAAAATATACTATGGGCATAACATTGTTTGTCTGTTTTATTACAGTTGCGCATTTCTAACTAAAATATACAATGGTCATGTTCAGAGTCCTAAATTTTTTCTAATTACCACGTGTTCCCCTAGAGTGCCATAAACCCAGAGCACCTACAGTTTCAGAGCTTTTCTAGAAGATTTGTGTTCATAGTACTGAAGAGCCTGAGGAGCAGTAGGCTTGACAAAGCCAAGCAGCTACACAGTCCCATTTCTGGGAATGTGTTAAGTGCCAGAGGAACTGTCATCTGAAAGTGAGACAGAAAATCAGAAAAGATTCAGTGCTAATGTCTTCTTAGACTAGGAGAACCTTATGTCAAGCTCAGCCCAGAATATATGGATCCACATCAAGCATCTTGTTTTCTACTAGTGCAATGACAACCACTGTGAGATGTTATCGTATTTCTTTGCACTATGTTTTGTCAGAACCTACAAAATTAGTTGTAGCTGGAACACTCTCTAGGGCCTCAAAGAAATATTATATCAAAATAACACAGATGCTCTTTGGAGGTTGCTGGTTTCAGGTGCTGACTGTTCTTAGGATTCTCCTCCTCTAAATGAGCTCTTCCCCAGTCACTTGAATTTTACACCTGATTGCTGTCTGGCATACTGAAGGATCACCTCTCTGCTCTAGACTAAATTTTTTTTTTCCCCTCTTGCTTTCTTAGTTCTACTTTCTGATTTGTAAAGTCGTTTTCTTAAACCAGATGCACTGATAGACATGCACAGACACATTTTTGTTGATACTCTCAGCTTCAGTAGTAGTGTCTCCTGGATTAGGTAATTTGCTTCTTAATGCATCAAATTATCCCTGGTCTGAGGCATTCTAGAATGAATGTGAATTTTTTATAGCCTCCACATGTGAGATTTGAAAGCTGCAAGAAGCCCATCAGTAACTGCCAGGTCAGCACAGAGCCTACCATATATCTTGTGGCATATCAGCAAGGACAAAGGAGTGTACTGAGGATCAAATATGCTTTGTATTACGCAAGCAGTTCCTTGTTCAGACTCCTGTAAATGCACTTGTTCAGAAAGGCTCAGCATCTGGCAGGACTCAGGTCTGTTCTGAATTCCTTCCCACTTGATTCAGCCCTCTCCAGTACAGCTGACAATCACAGGCCTTCACGTCATACAGTCTCAGCAGATTTCCAGAACAAGTACAGAATCAAAGCAGCTTCCCTGTCCCCCCCTGCAAATGCTCATGCACCTTGAGCTGAAGGGTCCACAAGCAGGATTACGCTATCAGGACTCTCCTCATTCCTCTGCCAATATTCCAAGCACTCATTAGAACCAGTCAAAGAGGTGACACCAAACTGCCCAGGGCACATGGCCTAGAAACTGCAGAGATACTGAGTATTATCACCTGTATTGTGTAGTATGCAGCAGATAAGACCATATGGGTTGTGAGCTGATACACACTGATATAGATAATATAGATACACACTGATATAGGTGATATAGATACACATAGACACAGATATCAACTGAATCCAGTGGTCAAGATGGGATGTGAAAACAGAAGTGGAGCCCATGCTGTACATGATGAGTCTCACAGTAAAGAAGGTCCTAAGGAAATATCTAACCTATCAGACCCTCAGCAGCAGTGCCTTGCAAACATAAAAGGAAACATGGTGTTCCACAATGTTCTTATGATAATAAGCACAGCAGTCAAGGATAATAAATGTCTCCTTAGGAAATGTAGGGTGAAAAGGTGATACAGAATGAAGTAACCATTGCTCTAAGAATTTATCTTTCCGACTTGAAAAAATCTTTTTGCACTCCTAGAAAATGTCCACTTGCTAGGTACTTCATAGAATTAATCAAGTAATACTTTTTACTCTTCCAAGCTGTCCATGTTTTGGATTTTAAGAGAGAAGAGCACAAAAATAACTTAAACACACAGTAAAGAGAAAAAAGCTACAGTTTTATCCACTTTGACTACTACTATCATAAATAGCTCTAAGGAAAGTACTAGACATTGTACTAGTGTTTCATTATAAAAATAATATATTTTTTTTCCATCCAGATAATGACCCAAATAATCCTGGATACCTTCCTGATCTACAGGGTCTAACCTGAGGTGAGATGCAGCAGTGTCTGTGCATGATGTAGTCCTTGGACCACACAGATAGAACTATAAGTCTTTGAAATTGACAGTCTTTAGTATCTGGTTTCTTGACACAAGCTCAGAGTAATTCAGTTCTCTATTCTTCTGCTGTAGACTTTGCACTCTGTAGCTTGTCCTATCAAAAAGCTAACTTGAAATCAAAGCTCTCAGGTCTCTAGATAGACAATAAAGTATGTTTTTTTTAAGAAAAGGAGTCTACCCTAATTATAGCCATGGTTGCAGAGAAACGTTAGAGCTGCATGAAATGCATTTAAACATGAGCAACGGAAGAAAGGGAATTCCAAACTATTTTCTTCCTCAATAGGATGACATTTCAGCCTGGCTCTGCTTTGGGTAGAAGCACAGAATGGTTTACATGTTTTTATTGTGTATGTTCATTCTCACGGCCATCAATATCAAATAACTGGAAATGCACTTGGAGAGAGGGTATTAAACAGAGTATAAATTTCTCATACGGAGAAGAAACCCATGATCATCATTGATATTCTCTTATCTCACTCACCTTCTTTGATTTGAGTGTTGGTATCAAAAGGAAGTGACCTGAACATATTAAAGATGATGCAAGTTTCACTACTCCCTGTTGCATATAACTTAAAAATTAACAGTTCATTAATATCCAAACAGATCTGCTTAGGGGAGACCTGACCAGAATTCAACACTAGACTTACAAGCATCTGAGAGTACCGCCTATGTGTTTTTAAAAAGGCCAAGAAGCAGAATATATTCTACATTATTTCCATTGCCTTCACCTGCAAAAGTTCTATCTCTGCTTCAGTAACTGAATAACTAGATAGAAATTTATTTGTTTTTTCTCCAGTTCTCAAAGGGACTGTGTTTTGCACCAATATAAGAAAAAATCAGCTTATTTGATCTAATTCATGACATACTACCCAGTGGTAGGAAGAGAAAGATGGCAGTTCCCATTTCCTTCATGCTTTGATAGAGAGTCAACAGAGAAGTAATACAAACTGACAGGTTTTTATGACTGACCTCCTGATACCTACTGGTGCATAAACATGTAGTTGTTAGAACTTATCACTAGGGCCAGGGTTATCCCCTCCTGACTAGGAGTGTGCCAAGTCGTAAATAAATAAGCTAAAAATAGAGTTCCAAAATAACGTGTCCTATTTAGTGGATTCTGCCCCGAAAATATCATGTCCCAGAAAATCTCTAAACAGGAAAGCCGAGGTTTCAGCATTTCTTGTCTTTGGTTTCCAGATGTTCCACAAAGTTTGGTAGGTAGGAAGGCCATCTAAATGTCTCTCCAGTGCTGAGTGGTGTCCCTGAGGGGTCCCACACTGGGACCAGGACTGTTTAACCTTCATCAGTGACCCAGGCAGAGGGATTCAGTGCACCTGCAGCAAGTCTGCAGACAATGTGAAGCTCAGTGGTACAGCTGACACACCTGAGGGATGAGATGGAACTCAGAGAAACCTGGACAAATCTAGACGTGTGCCATGGGAATCTCATGAGGTTCAACACAGCCAAATGCCAGCTCCTGCACCTGATCCAATGCCCACAATATATGTATTTTGGAGGGAAAAGGAGGAGGAAGGAATGGTTAAATGTCAATGGACTTGAGACCAATCTTATGGGCTGAATGCCAAGGAGTATTCAGAGACGTTGAAGTCCAGTTCAGACACCAAATCTGCTTTGCAACATGACCTGACATGCAGTAAGTTGAGACATTCACACAATTTACTTCAAAAGTGGCAATCCAAGTACAAACGGTACATTAGCAGGAATGAAGATTCCCCTCTTACCTTTCCCAGATAAAATTATGAGGAAAAATAGACCTCATTTCTGCCCCTGTTTTTTGAGAAGAAAATTTTCGGTCCCTACCCTCAGGGATTTAGGTAGGCAGCTTTGTCTGGGTGAATCCCAGCTCTGATAGGATGCTGAGCTTCCACAAAAAAAACCCAGAAAATAAGCCATCAAGAGTTTAGTGCTCACCTTAGCAAATGGCTGGTTTGAAACACTGCTCTGAGGTGCCTGGCTTTCACACTACACTTCTCACAGAACCAGCCTGTGGTTTCATTTCATTCTGGGGGCCATGCACCTAGCTGTGAGATTACTAGATCTTAACTTTTCAAACTTAACTGGTCTTATCTGACATCTAATCCTCTCTGCAAATGAGAAATAATCAGCAAAATAAGCAAGAGGTTTTGACTTTGAGTTTATGAGAAAGGAATATGCCAAATGTACAATACACCAATTCCTAAGAGAGATTTGTAGATGATCTGAGGACAATTACACTAAAGAAAACTCCACTGACTTTGGAGAATGCCTTCATTTTCTGTGACAGAATCTGTGTGACAGAAATCAGAATTTGGCACTTAGGGCAAATTTGGAACTGACATGGCTCAGAAATGCTTGACAGGTACTGCCTGTGAGGGGGTCTTCCTATTAGTCCCTTGCAGGGGGAGAGCAAGAAAAGCTCTCTGTTGGCTTAGCTCTAGAAGTCTCCTTGCCAGGTACCTGCCATATGCCTAAAGGCATTAGAGAAACATGGTTACATTTATTATCATGAGACTAGTTGGCTTTGTTAGAAACAAACCCTACGTTTTTTAATGGCCTGATTTGTTTTTGCAGAAAACTGAATCTTGGTATATGAGCTGTCATATCAGATCCTATTTTATTCTTTTATGTTTACAAAGTATTGCATAAACAGGAACAGCTGGTGTTGATTTATAAACACGAGAGTTGTCTTGAGAGTTTAGGTATTATTTTGCCAACACTTAAGTTTAATCATTTGCAAGCAATTGTTCTCTACTATAGTAGACAATAGTTCTTCCACTGCCTAAAGACAAAGATATTTTCTAATAATGGAATTCTGAATTAGACTTAGAAGAAAGATCTTATGTGCACAGGTCTATCTTTTTATATATCTGTGTATGTCTTTGTCCATCCAGAATTTCTTAGAGAATGCTACAACATTCACTGCTCCAAGTTTTTGTAAAATTACTGTAGCCTGCTGTAAATAGCCAGTCAAAAGCCTTGGCCTCTATGAAAACCTGTACATTATTTGCACATGTGAGTATCTTGAAGTAAGATGTGGAAATGCAACCAGTTGTTGGACTTAATGTTTAACCACCTTAACAGGGGACATTTTCCTCTATTTCATTCACAGTACAGTTGCCAAGTTCTGAAATAAATACTCTCCTGACAACAGTCTCTTCCTTTATGTTATCCTGATTTACTCCCATTACAGAAGCATGCTGAGCACTGAAGAAAGCAGGAATCACATGACCTAAAACTGTAAGATCCATTAATTAAAGAATTTATTATAAACTAAAAAGATGCCCATAAAAGTTTCAAAGGCAAATTGAATTCCTGCATCTCCAAGTGGTGGCATTGAGGGGTTTTTCTTGTGAAATGCAGACAGTTTTTATCTTGTTCTAAGTTTTAATAAAGGGAAACCTAAGACCTGGTTAATAAATCATTAAAATATATATATATAAAATATATATAATAACAAAGGGTAGAAAAAACAGGCAAGCTTTTGCAACAGAGGAAAGCTACCCACCCAACTCCCAAGGACCTGAGATGTTAGGTAGAGTCTTGTAGGACTTTGAAAGAAGAGGATAACAACATGAAAAAATTTACCAGGCATGGAGAGTCATTCTGGTTAGCTGATCTGAATGCAAAGAGTTGTGGGAAGCTTAAAATACTAAACAACAATAAAACAGCAGAGGGTATTGATGAATGCAAAGTAATGCATATGAGGGAAAACAATCCTAATTAGATCTAAACCACAATGGACCCTAGCTATTATCATGCGGCACAAAAATCTCTGAACCATTATGGATAATTCCATGGAAATGTTGGTTTAATGATATGTAGCAATAAAAAAGGCCAACCACATGCTTTCAGATAGGAAAAAAGGTAACTGGGGATGGGTACAATGGAGGTTTGTAAGTCATAAAAGTTCTGGACTTTCTCTTCTGTGATTAGAGAATGATTATTCAGTCTAAAAATCATCACTGTAATAAATAAATAAATTACAAAAAAATCTGAGGACACAATAAAATTAGCTCACAGTTTTAAACCCAGTAAGAGGAAATAATTTTTCATACAATGCACAAGCTGTAGAATTCATTGCTGCTGGGCTTCAAGTCACAAGCATAAACAAATTTTAAAACATATTAGGTGTATCAGCAGAGGCAGAATACACTGGCAATTCCTGAATGCAGTGCTCCAGGCACAACCTCCCATTTGGGATGAGCTGATATATGAGTAAAAGATGTTTGGTCATTTCCCAGTTTTGCTCACTTATCCTTTCCCAATCCATCTGCTACTGGTGGCAGGAAAGTTGACACCTGACCCTTCTTCCCACAGATCTTCCCTTCCGAAAAGGCTGATTCCAAGGCCTGATCTTCTGTGTAGTAAATATTAAATCCTGTAACTCCCTTTGACTTCCAGGTTCAGATCAGTGTCTCATCCTCAATTAACTGTTTCTCTGCTCATATCCCTTTCCCCCTTGCTTTCCACCAATACTTCCAGAGATAGAACAATTTCTTTTTTCAGCCGATTCCACTCTCCCACCTGCCTTCATTACACTTTTCAAAGATTTTTAAGTTCATGCAATGTGATGCTTTTCATAACAGCTTTATAAGACAAAGAGCACCCTCCTGCCAAATTTCAAATCCTTATTCCCAAACAATAGGATGGGCAGCAGAGGGAGGGAGGGAGGGGAAGCTACAGCTATTCAGAGCAAGGTTTGCCAGGACTTTTCAGTGTGGTCAAAAAAAAAATATATATATTCCCATTGCCTAATGCCTGGAAATGTTTGAATAATTTTTTCTGATTTTTTCCACAACAGATTCAACTAAGAAAAAAACCAGTGTGTAAAGCCTCACCTCACAGAGATGCCAAACAGTTAAAGTCTGGCAAAGCTATCAGCAACTACAAACTGAGAGCTACCATAGATAACATTAGGCAACCTTAGTAAAACTTTATCTGTTGCAGCACCAAAGAGAACAAAATGCAGCACAAAACATGTGATCACTGATGCTTTTGATATAATGAAACCATAGATTTCAGTAATCATTTCACTGCACATTATTTAAAGATTGCACTATTTTATTTTGCAAGTTGTCATCAAATTTAAAAAATCCTTTTTGTCGTGGGCCAAAAGGACTTTTAAATCTAGAAGTAATTATAACACCAGCCCTGGCAATGGCTGCAACAAATAATCCCCTGCAATTTTCTTTGTTTGCAAGTATCCATGATTTTTTTAAAATTATGATTGATTTTCAAAAATGGGAAACTAGCTGTATTTAAAATGAGCCCTACTAACTGAAGAAAAGCCAGTCTTAAATGCAGATAAATAAGAAGATTCACAGCTATGACTGAGGCTGGAGGCATTAATTTACCCCACTGAGTGCAGTGAAGCCAAGTTCACCTTCTTGGTGATGGCCAGCAAGGGCCAGCTTTCAGCCTCTGCTGCCAGGCCACCACGTCACTCGGCACTGGCACCGTGGAGGCAAAGCAGAGAACACAACACCAAGGACTCGGACCCAGCAGCTCCTCTAAACCAGGACACGAGAGCAGGTCTGAGAGGAATCAGCTGCAAGGACTTGTACAAACTCCCTCGTTTTTCTCTGGTCTCTCATATGTGACTATCAAGAGGTGCTGTAAAGATATAACAAAAATAATAAAAGACAGATTTGCATATGTGCCTTCTGAGTTTCCTGGATTTTCCATGTTTTTTTAAAAAATAGTGGTCCATTGAGATTGATCTTAATTAATTATATCTAAGGTGATAATTACACTTCTAAACTAATCAATAATGACCAAGCTCTTAGTTCCTTGGCAAGTGGTTAAAGTGTCTTATTTATAGCTCTGTAGATCAGAAGAACTTTATTTTTCACCGATCAAGAAGACTTCATTGAACACACCTGTTTGTTTTTTTGAATGTAAACAGAAAGACTTTCCAGATGAGAGAAAGGCTACCACCAGTTTACAAGATCTGACCATTAACAAATCTGCTGTTTTCAATCCAAAATTTTTGCAGGTCATGTTCACACCAGGGCCTGTGATCCAGCTCCCTGTATTTATGACACAGGGACGCTTTCAGAACTTGTCTGTCACTAGCTTAAAGGCAAGCTATGTACCATGTGCATCTTCCAATAAAAGCTTACAAATGAAATTCTACAATAAACTCCACTGAATTTTACAGAGATAAAATATTTGAGTCTTCATGGGTTCACTCCAACTGGACTAATACAGGGGTGATTTGGTCTATCATAAGAAGATGCAGCAGACAACTGGTCTGTGACTTGCATTTGAAATATGAGAAGTTATTCTGCAGGCTGAACAAATGACACTGGAAAACAGGTGACAAAAATATTTCTCAGAGGAAACCCCAGGTCCTGCCCCACTGTTTACAGTCTTGCCTTCCCTATGAACCAGACATATATTAGCATTTAAAAATAACCTTGTACTGTGAATTTGCTGTCAAGTAGCTTCATTTTTTTTCAGCTGAAAATAATTTTAAGTTCAAACACAACAGAGCCCTTCTCAGCTGGGTTTGATTCCATTCACCAGAAGAAATTCTGATTCTCAGAGTGAGGAGAGAGAATTCAGGTTGTCTGCTCAAAGAAGGCGTCTGCTGGACAGGTAATCAGAATTTTTATTTCTTTTTTTGTTGCTTTTTTCCTTCCCCTTTTGAAACAGATCAAATTTCATACAGAGAATCACAGAGAAACAATAAACATAGAAGCCTAGAATAGCATTTTTTCAGAAACAAGTTTCAGGATAGAATAACATTTTAATTTTTTCCAGGCTTCCCACAGTATTGCTGGCAAGCGTTGAAAGCTGTAGAAGAGCAAGCAGACAGATTCCAAATCTCTACCATAGGCCAGATTGTATTCAGCCCTGCATGGGACTGCAAGAAGTGAGCCCAAGGGGAGAGAAAACAAAGAACCTCCTCCTGTGCTGAGGCATAAAACAGCAGGGAAACATGAGCACTGTCTCATGCAAAGATGAATCATGACATCAGTTTCTCCCAAAAAGGGCTGGGAAGAGTTCAGGAGTGACTGGCAGCTGTCCCTCCTTGGCAGTGGCCACCAGAGCTGTTCAAACATGAGAAAACATCTTTTCAAAGGACTGCTGCATTTCACCTGCCAAATTTCTTTACAACTCCTGAGACAACCTCAGCCAAACTGCACAGAGACATCTTTTAAGCTGTGTCCATCACAGGCCCCAGTATCAGTCAGCTTATGGAAAGGATGTCTGAATCCAAGGAAATAAGAAATTCCCAGGAACAAACATATAATGTGTGGACTGACTACACAGAGTAGGCTTCTAAGAGATTTTTGGAGTGTTTTTTTGGTTTTGAGTCTTTTCCCAAAGTATTTTACATCTATGAACCTACAAGCTGAGGAAATATTATTTCTGGGAGAAAAAAAAAAAAAAAAAGTTTTGAGTTTTTTAGAACACTAGCATTATATACTTGGAAAGAAGTAAAATATTCTTCATTCCCTCTGTGCAAGGCACAAAATGAATAAGTGGTTTGGTTTCGTCACACAACAGATGAAGGTGAAACCAAAATGTGCTTGTTGCTCCCCATCTAGAAGACTGGTGTGTTTTTACACCTTATCCTTATTTCAGGTAAACACTAATGCAGCATTGTCAGGACTTCTGAATTCAGTGTCTCTACTAACAGATTTACAAACTAACTAAAGCAATCGATACAGTCTTTCTACTGAAATATAACCTCTTTTTGGCAAAACACAGCTAGGTATTTAGCACACGTGCTTCAGCACTGTTCAGATAAAACAACTAAATAATTAAAGCAAAGAAAATGGGTCAGATTGGACAGTGGGAATAAAACCATCTTGCTGACCACCAAACAAATCCTTGCCTCTGGAATTCTCTCTCTTGCTTCTTGCCATTTGTTTGTTTGATTGTTCAAACCTCTAACTTTGCTCCTAACCCAAATTGTCAACTACACAGGACAGTTGACAGGATAAGGATAATAAGGAATAACAAGGAAAAATAATTTCTTGAAGAGACCTCATGGTCAATGGTCACGCAGCAACATCTTTTTTTTTTTTTTTGCACAGATTTCTTCCCCTGCACCTCCTCTGCAGGAAAATCTGATGAAGATGAGTGTAATCAGAAGAATTACAAAATTTTTCCCTGCTTTTAGAAACAGCAAACCATTTTCCATTTAATAACTTATCAATCTACTCTTACAGAAAAAGTCCTCTTTTTAATTATATGAGCACAAGACCCGTTTATTTTCAGCAGCATTAAATAGTAGCAGTATTTTTACTAGTATGTTTTTAAATTATAGGACTTCCTTTTAAAAATAAACATATTGGAAATTAGTTCATCAGTATCAAATGAAAATATGTAAAAAATTATTCAAAAAGTAGAAATGAACCTTCTGCAATCATCAACTAAAATTTTCAATTCACTCTCTTAAATTATATTAATATTTAAAATAGCTAAAACATCAAAACACCATGGTAACACATTTTTATCCTGTACAGCTTAGTTTACAAGTGACTCTTGACATATTGTGACTTTAAAACACAGGTGGCTCAGGGTACATGGTAGCCTGTAACAAAAACACCATGAAGCAATCTTCCTCTCCCAGCTGAATATATGGAGTTTCATTCATATATACCAGCTGTGGATGCAGTAGTGTGATCACTTGTTATAGCCAAAGAAATGCCAGAATTCTTATATGATATAAAAACCATGCAGCCCTTACAATTTTGAAGTAGTTGTTGACAAACAAACAGTCAAACAAGTATTCTTGGCGACACAGAACTCTTTACAGTTTTTAGCTGACGTCTCTCAGTGAATACTCCTTTCTTTCCCTTGCACTGGCCCCTGGCATGTTTTATATGAGGATATTTAATAGACCCCATCAGCTCATAGTACACAAGGCTCAGAATTGGTTGCCTTTACTGAATAGGCTGGGAAAGCTGCCTCAACAAATCTGTTCATGCTTAAAGTCTGGTCACTGCCAAGTGACGCGCTCAAGACTCCTGCCTTTCCATCCTCTGCTGTTAGTTTAACTGCACATTCACAGCAGAAAGGACAAAAGATACACTCTACAACTATGCCAAAGTGAAAAGCAAGACTGCTCTTAGACCCAAAATTAAACCCTGCTGGTGCAGAGCTGGTGTCTAATTTTCTCTGGCTCAAGAGATGTGAAACAAAACAAAACAAAACAAAAAAAAAAAAAAAAACAAAAACAAAAACAAAAAACCAAAAAAAACCCCAAACCAAAACAAAAAACAACAACAAAAAAATCAAAAGCCCTGAATTTCATCAGTCCTCACGAGTCTAAGAGACTTGAGAAAGCACTAGCTTACTTAGAGATCTTCCTTCTATTAGTCATAGTAAATACACTTAAGCAAAAAATAAATGTCAGCAGAGAAAAAGAAATGTAAAATAATAGATGCAAGGTTGACAGTGGGGCAAAACTGATGAAATTGCTGAAGGATTCTGTCCTTTTGTAAAGATCTAGTCATGCTGCCAAGGTCAGCTGGACCTTGGGTTATCTGTTGCCCAAGGCTATTCTACCTTGTTTTTCATTCAGGTGTCATTGTTCTTCGGTTGTTTACGTGGATTTTATTCCACCCTTTTCTTCATACTGTCTTCCCTTTTCAGCTCGCAGTCCCTGTGGCACACACCAGAAGCCCATGCTGGTTGTGCACCAAAAAATCCAGACAACTCTGATGGCAAAGAGCAGCATTAGCTGAGAACAGTTTTCCTCTTTTAAGAAGAGAAAGCGACAGAAAAATGGTATTTAATGATTGTTAAATACCTTTGTGAAAACTGAAAAAATCACTAATTACTTTTAAGGATGGTTCATGTATCTAACTGCTGAGGGCATATAATTTAAATATCTTTATCACCATAAACAAGGTAGTTAAACAAAACAGAGTCTGTCCTGTATTTTAATATCATTTAATACATTACATTTATCCATACTTAGAGGTTCATCAGAGGGAAAATGATAAAGGAGAAATGACGGAGGGATGAAAAATAAAGGGGAGAAAGAAAGGCAGATAACAAGGTGTATATTATATCATACACGTAGCAGAATAACTAAGGTTTTAGAGTGGGGGTTTTAGGCAAGATTTTTACAGTGAAATGTTGTACAGAGTTGGGCAGGGTAAGACCAAGAGACCTGAATCTCCATCATGAGTGTTATTGCATCACTTAAAACCACTGCAGCATAAGCCAAAGCTTTCTTATTCCTTCCTTTAGGGTCAGTATCTGTAGGAAACACATTCAGTACATTGAACTTTCACAGGAAAAATTATACCAAGGGCAGAACCAAACCCTGCCATTAGCAGTGCCAGCTCCCATGAGGAGGGAATTGGATTTGCTTCTATCAGAGCTGACTTTGGCACAGGTAGTCCCATAAAGCCATGCAGTAGGCTTCCTTATCTTTTCCTCTCTGTTGAATTTGAAATTTGAGATGATTTTTAAGCTGCTGCATGACTTACATGCCCCTGAATGCAAGATACAGAACAAATTTAATATTTTCCCTACCTTGAAATTCAAATTATTAATTTTTGTGCAAGAAAAGGGCAAAATATTTAAATTTAAAAGAATAACAATTAGTGTCATTAATGTAGCCATTTTTTTCTGTCTTGAGTTTTGTTTCGGTATATTCTGTATTTTAGGGACTTTTTTTTTTTTTTTTTACATTGGCTTTTACATCCTCCAGGACAATTAAAAAGTAATGTATGAAACTTCACGATAAAACTACTGCATACATTTGGAGGACAGTAACAGTATGCATAGATGGAATCCCTGTAAAAATCTAAATCATCTGTTACTTAGACATGAAAGATAACCACTACTGGAAGCCTAAGGAACCTAGTTTTTTAAAAGATTGCTTGACACTTCAAATCAGATAGGATCAGTTCAAAGTTCCTCAAACACTTCAGAAGAACCAACTGAAAAATGGTTCTACTCTGCCAAAACTGTATACATTCCATTATAAATATATGTGTTGAACCTATTTTTATAATGCAATAAAGTTTGTATAGCAGAATAAGTACACAGCACAGCCTTTGGCGATGGCGCTTGTGCTGTAGAAAATAATTTAGTGAAACAGAAACATCTGGCAAGTTTTCATCAGCAGAAGAAACTTCTTTTTGAGAAAAAAAAGCACCTAACATGGTGTGTATGTAGACAAAGTTCATTCACCTTCGAGAAAAAAAAAAAGAAATTTAAGTAAAAGCTCTGAAAAGCACTTTCCAAACAGTGAACCTCTTCAGAAGTGGTTGTATGTTCCTTATACGGGATTTTAAAAATTCTTTGTGTGAACAGCATTAATCAAGGTCACTATTTGATTCAAGATCTGTCCCTACACCATGTCAGTTGTACAGCTTTGGGAAAAGATCTTTAAACCTCTGTAGAAAAGACTACATGGAAATAGCTGATAAACTGGTATTGATTTTCACATATCACCCTTGTCAAAAGGATTTATTGATGTGTCAATGCATGTTGTGGCAAGGATCATAGCAGGATATCTTTAAAGGATTTATGGTGAATCTACAGGCTTTAATACACTCTGTGGTAAATAACTAACAAGTACCGTGTATATTGATTCTTGTCGTGTGGTCAATGGAATCTTTAGCCCACTAATTGTTGGTATTGACAAAAGGTTCACGATCTAAATGAGCAACAGAACATCACTCCTAACCAACATTGCTCTAAAGATGCCTTTCTTCACCACTCACCCCCACCAGGAACAATTCTTAAACACAGAAGTATATTTCAGGACTCTGCCTCACTAACTTAACTGGAGCCTGGCCAGTGTTTAGACCCCTGTTCTCCCCCCTGCAGTGGTTCCATGCACCTTTAAGCATCTGTAACTCAATTTAAAAGTTGCAGGACAATTAACTGTGGTTACAACTTTATTACTCATTAGGATGTCTAAGTGGGCATCTTACTCCAAATTCAGATGCTTGGATTCAGAACAATTAGTGGTTTATTATTTTCAACATTTTAAAAAATTAATATTTAAATATATGTGGGTAAAAGATCAGACAACAGTTTGATATCTGCAAAGAATTTTCTGAGAAAAATATTACTTTTGTGTTTGTATAGGTGTGTGCTCATTCTCGGCAGCTCAATGTCTCAGCTGGGACTTTTAATTTTATTGTCTACAAACAAAGAAATAAACAATTAAATAGTCATAAAAAGATTTATCAAATTTACTGCTAGTGTAAAATCAATACCCAGAACTAATATAGCTGGTAAAATAATTATTAGTTAAACAGTAAGCAAAATTTCCATTCAGACTTAAGCAGAACTACGTAAATACAGCATGTGTATACAGAGCATTATCAATTCATTCCATTAACCTTATGTCTTCCACTGAGCAATAAATACAGATTACAATGTTTTTCAATGCCTGTCAGATCAGCCTGTTTCTCATAGGAAAAAAAATACAGTCATAAAAATCCCAACACTCCAAGACAAAACAAACAAAAGAAGTAGGCAAGAACAAGACAAGGTGTGCTTTCTAAAGACCTGAAAACTGGTTTGTACTCCTCTTTCTCCTCAACTGCCTGAAAAAAAATATAACATTAAGTTTATTACACTTGGATTTGTTTGTGCCAAAGACAGAAGAATAAATTAAAAACTGAAGATTCCAAAGAGCAAAAGCAGATTTCTTTCTTCTACAAACCAATCTGTAGGATTCAAGATAGAGATGGGATTTGAAACCTAAGTTTAAATACTGATAGATCATATTGAACCATTGACCATTACCTTCTTTGTTTGGCTCATTTATTTATTTATTTATTTGAACTCTTAATTGCCTTTGCATCTTTCTACAGCTATGCTTGCAAGCCCATTTGAAAAGCGCTTTTGCCTGAGCAGTGCAGATTATTATTGCCTTAAGTTTGCTTTGCTTTCCTCAAAGGGCAATTTCTGCCTTGTGGGGATCAAGTCTGTGGTAAAACAGACGCACTTGGTGTCTAGCCTACTTTAAGGAGGGTTGACTTGAGATGGCGCTTCTCTTCACATCAGATCTATACTAACCACTCATCAGCTTGATAGCTACAGAAAAACCCAACAACTTCCTAAGTAAATATTTACCAGTTCAATGCATGCAGCCAACCTGATGCTCATATTTACATCAAATGTATCGGCAGAGAAACTGGTTCTAGCACATTGGAACAAATGTTAAATCAAGTAATTTTTAGTAAAATGCCTGAAAGTTAAATCTATAAATGCATTTATTATTTGTGCTGAATTGAGAACTTGAGACAGTCTATGTCACTGAACTCCCTTGGACCTTTTATTCCAAATAACTTTTAGGTAAAATTATGTGATTGAAAACCCAGTTTACTGAATCCACAAGAAGTCAGGGAAAATGTGCTCATATATTTTATCTTGACTGAATTAAAAATCTCAATAAACTTTCTGATCCTGATTAATAACACTAGGCTATGTGTTTATGCTTATGCCTAAATGCCGTTTACTTTAGCAGATATTAACAGCTCTGCTGTACATGGATTCTTTCCTTAAACAGAACCTTCATTATAGGGTAGCTACTGGCCTCATTTCCTTTTCTTAAAAATTCTTACCATTATATTATAAAATTATCTTTTTGCCACATTTGGGTCACGTGTCTTAGAAGCACTGGATATGAATATAACATACAGTCTGAGTACCTTATATCTAGGGTAACAACACAAGCAAAAGGGAAGAAAAGGAAGTTCTTAAATATTTCCAGCATTTATTAATCCAAGGTCTCATTTAAAAAAAAAAAACCTATCTTTTCAATCATGCACACTAACGTACTGAGCAATGATTTAGTTATGAATAAATAAATTTTAACCTGTTCAGTCATCAGTATTCTTTAATTCATAATACCTTCATTAAGATTCAGCAAGCCTTCTTACATTATAATACATAAGTAAAATAGGAAGTTATTAATAAAGTATACTATGAAGGGTAATGTAATGAATATGTCCTGGTTTACAGGGTTAGAAGGTATGACTAATTATTGGTATTGTTCTTTACAACCTCCTGATGAGATTAATAATAAAATACCACATGGGACTTCCCCATCTACTGCTCAATTCAATATTTAGCTGGCAATTTAGCTTCATCTGAATATAATTTTCAGCAGCTCCTTAGACAGCCAAATGTTACAAATAATCAATACAAGCATCCATTGCAGGTAGTGTTGTGCATGCTTTGCAAGAAGTAGGAAAGGGTCTAGTTAAAAGTGCTGAAAAGGCAGCACAGAGGAAGGAGATAAGTATCCTGCATCTAAGATGTGGCATTCAAGCATGTAAAATGGAGTTAAAAAAAAAAACCAAAAACAGTTATTGTAAGTTATTTGACAGGCATAAATGTAGTTGGAGAAGTCAGAATGATATATGGCTTTTTCCTGGGATTTCTGCAATTATATCATAGCTGTGAACACTGCCCCACAAAACCCCCCCTATATTTTCTCAAAATCTCAAGCTAAATAACCAGGAAGTTGCAATAAATGATATTTAAAAGCAAAGGAAAAGGCTCTAATTACGAAGCTTTGGGAGGTTTTTGATACTCAGATTCTCAGTTAATTGTGATAATTCACTCTTCGAAGAAGTAATTTTCTTCTTCATCTTGTTTCACGCCATCAGAGCAACATTGAGTTGTATGGCACAGGATACCAACAGGGTGGCTAAAAGCTGAAGATTAGTAATATGATCAAGGGGAGCAAAGTTTGGAAAACAGGTTTATACCTGGCAGGTAACCCATATGTCTGCTTCACTCCAGGCCAGACCCATCACAGCCAAAAGCAACATAGGAAGGATGGTTTTATCCATCCCTCTTACACTTCTCCAATTTCATTAATATCCTGTAAATATTAATATGTAGAGTTGTAGAATATTTTAAAGAACAAGAAAGGGATTGAAGTGAGAGTATTTTGATAAAATGCAGTTGGCAATGATGCATATGGTGTTTGCTGGGGACATTGCCTGGGCTGTTGACAGAGAAGACACTGAAGCTCCACCATGAGATATTTTATGTTTTCAGTAACTATCAGCACTGTCACTAAAGGCTGATCTGCAAATGTCTCCTGTGTCCAATTATCACTACCCATTTTGGTAAATGACAAGCTATCAGGACAAATCTGTCTTCCAGACTCCTTCTGGGTATTTAAACATAGCACATTTCCCTTTTACAAGCTAAATCTGTGGGCATAAGCTCTATAAATGCAGTTTACCAAATTTATGGCAAGACCGCCTTTCTTCTTTTGAAGAAACCAAAAACCTTTTTATGGTTTGAGTATGGTTTCTCTCTTTTCTTTTTTTTAATATGGAGATGGTTTGATTCTTTCTACACCACATCAGGTCAGAGAATGAAAGCAGGAAAGCAGGACTTCAGAGGAAACAGGTAAATCAATCCCCTTTCAAAGTGACTGTAATTTTCAGCAATAAATAGGATTCTTCTAAATATGCTTTTATACTTAAAAATTCATTTTCCATGCAAATCAGCCCAACATGATAACCCAGTCTCTTAAAACTACACTGTGTGCCACTCTTTGCTGGCACTATTTGGGTTCAGCGTCAGACTAGTTTCTTTGGGCAGGACCATGAGCTATTTCTTAGGCCTGATAGAAGAAAAGCAACAGATTTCCCAAAGAATCCTCAAATCTGGACGCTTTCCACTGGGAATGCTGTCTCCACTGGACAGAAGCTTTTTCTCTACCATACCAGAGATCTTCCCACTTCATCCACTACTATTCCTGCATGGGAGAAGAAGGAAATAGTAATATAAGATCACCTCCTTAAAGGCTTCCCTGCTGATGACAAATGTCTGGTTTTAGACATTCCCAATGTTAAATCTTAACTGTAATCTGTAATGCATTCATAATTAGAGGTGCCTTAAAGATGCGTGTAAAATTCAAGTGTGCAATTAATCTTACTCCAGCCACTGGAACACACTGCCTGAGGTGGCTGCCAAGAGCTGTGAGGCTGGTTCCAGGAGCACTCTCATTGCTGCTTTCTGCAGTGGCCATGCTGGGGGAGAGATGGGCAAAGGAAGGAATTTCTGCACAAGGCTGACTGCTCTGGGTGCCTTGGTTACATTCTCCTGTGTCATCCAACCAAGCAGCACCCTCGAAAGAGTACCCATCTGTGTCCTCAGGCAAGCCTTCTCTGTAGCAAGGCAGGCATCTCAGCTACCTTCTCAGGCTCCTCAAAACCAGCAAGGAACAGATCATTTCACACTTAGACTTCAGTCATGTTTGCTGTGTAAGTACAGTCGAGAGACTCCAGTCAAAGGCACAGCTCTAGGCAGCATTACGAGAAGGAAAAGCTGCAAATTAAGCTACCAAAGGTACTCAGGAGGCCTCAGAATATCCCCAAAAGTTCATAAAAGTAGTTGAAAGCCTTTAATCCCCAGAACCTCTGGGATACCAAGTTCTGTGCCATTCCTGCTTAGCTATCCAAGCAGATTGCAATGTTTATTTTTCTTGAAGTACATTTCCAACTGTTTTCAACTTGAAAATATTTTCCAAAACCCTCTGGCCCTGCCAGGAGCAAACGTTTTGGTGCCTGTCAGGATTGGGGCTCAGTGCTCAGCTCCTCTCACTTTCTGGTACTTCCCCCGTGAAATGGGGAGTTACTGCTTCTTCCCAGCCCTGTTAACCTTGTTTATTTAGATGGAAAACTTGTTGGGAGAGAAACTGTCTCTCACCATATGTATGTAGACTACTCCAAACAATAAGGCCTTTGCCTCTCCAGGCACTATCAGCGTTTAAGTAAGTAAGCCAAGTGATGATAATTCTTAGAGAAAAATGCAGGAAAAATAACCTAAAAATCACCAGAATTGACATAAAACTCTCCAGCAGATGGGGGCCTAGCACTCCCTGAGGGCCCTGCTTATGCGAAGACCAGTTACTTGTAAACATTTATAAATTCTGGCAAATATGTACAGACTTCCACAGAAGCAACTGCATTCCCCTTCTCTTGCACCAGAGGCAGCTGGTGCTGTCTGAAATACACCCCATTTTTGCTACATAACTACATACACATATATGTCTGTAAAATGAGCTCTTGTATGTGCTGAAGTGTTGAGGGCAAGGAAAAACTCCCATGAAAAGATGGTTCTAAGAATCATTATTTTTGATTAAAGTATCACCCATGCAAGATGGTACCCATTTGGCTTGTGATACCCATGTACCACGCAGAGCAAAGCTGTTGTCTTACTCAAGTTACATTAGGTCTCCCAGCCAAGTAAATTTACACTGTTCATTTACACGTTGGGGTATTTTATCCTAAAGTTTGTTTGACAAATAATGAAAATCTGTTTTTCAAAATACAAAATGACAAGTTATAATGTCCCACTCAAGTGTTTCAAGTCATAAGTCATCCATATATATAAAATACAGTGGCTGTTGAATACTGTAATAAAATAAAAAAAAATCAGGTTCAAATTAACAGAGTGCAATAAAATCAAAGAGCAAATATAACCCATGGTGCAAAACTAAAATGTTATAGGAAGATAATTATTAAAATTATCTTTACTGATAGCAACAATCACTAAACAAAATCAGTACTTTAACTCACATATAACAACTATACTAGCAAAAAGGACACCCAACAGGATCACAGTTGCAATACACAAAAACCAAAGAAATCTAACTGGAATGAGACACCTGCCTCCCATCTGCTGCTCTGAATGGCTCCTGACCTGACAGAAACCTGTGACAATGAGGTTTTCATTAGGGAACAAGCACTGAATAACTACCTGAATAAATATGACTTACCTGAAATATGCCTGTAATGGCATATTTCTAGAGAATACAGATAGAAAGAATACGGTGAATACAGGTGGTGCACAAAAATCACCACACAGTCTGAGAACAAAAAACTCTGCCTTCATATATTTGGGAATACACATAATGACAGTGGTTAAAAGCAATAAAGTATTTACCTTACACTGACTAGCAGTATCTGTCTGTCTGCAGGGTTTGCATCCCTGTCCCATGGCTTGCAGCAAAGCCCTCAGCAGTTTGCAGGGCTGCATCACTCAAGCTGGACTGGCAGCCCTCAGCTGCAGAGCTGCTCTCAGGATCGAGCACCTCCCGATCAAGCACACCACCAGCTCAGTCCTTTCTGGCACAGTTAAAAACAAACCTTCCAGCACCCTTCTGATTTTGTACATTCACCAGCCCCTGCACAGCTCCCAGCAATCCATCAGAACAACAGGTTGTTATTTCCATGTTTGCATTCCCAGTCCTTGTGCTGCACTGAAGGCTGATGAAGATTTCCCAAAGCATCAACTGTGATCTGAAGAGAAGCACCTTGATTAGAGAGGCTCTGAAGAGCAGCTACAGAGTCATACAACTCTGCCACTCTAAAGGGTGAGGCCTGATGGCTGTTATCTCTCTTCCCACCAAGATGAAGAGGAAACTCACTTGGTGTTTCTAAAGTACAGTTTTGCTTAATTATGCTATCTGATCACTTTAAAGCCCTATTTGCACACAAACATTGTACAAACTAACTGTAGGAGAATAAGCTAACTGATAAGGGTGACTATGTAGATGGATTTGAATCCCTTTCAAGACAGAAGTTATTTACATCTGTTTTGAAACATTTGAAGCATCTGAAGCTGCGCTCTATCCTTGCCTCATGTCCGGATCTAACCTGGATAATCCCGATTTCAGGCTTTGCATTAAACTCAGCTGCAACTCAGACCGCTCAGAGAACAGCCACGCTGTTCCAGAGAGAACACAGCCCCCTAAAGCCAAGGAGAGCATATAGTGCTGTCCTGTTTGCATCCACATCAGCCCAGTGGGATCTCCCTAGTGAAAAGTAGCCGATGCAGCTGGAAATTTGGTGGGCTAAAATTTGCATGTAAGTCTTGGATATTACTTAACCTGCCGAAGTAATGAGCTGACTGAAAGGAAAGGCAGCAGGAGAACGAAGAGGAGGCAAACAACCACAGCCCCTGAGGTGCTGTTGGTACCAGGGACTGTTGCTTTCCTGAAAAAGATGAAGCATGTGAAAAATTGAGGTGAGAGTGGGACAGCCTGGGGGAGAGCACAGGTAGGAAGGGCAGTATAAGAAGCAAGGGAACAGCCATGAAGGCAGGACTAGCCAGAGCAGGGAACACTGCCAGGAATCATGTTGATTACTTATTTTTAAGCCATCTATGGTTCACAGTTACAAGCTGTGCTTCTACAGACAGGCAGTGATGGCTATTGGAAAGTTTGTACTCCAGATATGCAGAAAGCAGAATCCTTGAATGGATTTGTGTATACTTATGTAATTTGTTTTCTGTGTAATAGTTCTCTCCTGCATGCTAGAATCTATTTCTTCTAATGCAGGTGATTCCTAGTTTGCTCTCTGGGCTACAAAGGTGGTCTGCTCAGGGTCCAGAGAAGCTCACTGTCTCCCTTCCCCCCACCTTCACTCTTATTCCAAGTCAAGCCGGTGTAAGGGATTTTACAAAAAGAGGCAGTTATAAAGAAGTCAATATCACATTACATTTACATTTTAAGGAGTTTTAGGAGAGGTATACAAGGCTATTGTTCATCTCAGCTTGTCCTATTTAGGGAGGCTTAGAATAACATTGCAAATGACATGTCTACTCCGATAAAACACTAGAGGGCTTGGATGCCATCTCGCTCTTCGGCAGAACAGTAAATACAAAGAGCCTTACTATGGGAATATGAATATTCACTAGCAACGGAGAGAGGTGAATTGTTATGCAAGTGGCAATATCTACTGCATACACTGAAATTCCTCTTGCTTCACTCTACTGCACAGTGTTCCCCTGCTTTTAGATGGATGTATCTGAATATACTTTGTGCCGTTAGCATTTTTATAAAATCTGACATGAACTGATTTAGTTTAAAAAAACACCAAACAACTGAATACCACATAATTTGTAACATATTACATTAATCAGCTTGTTATAAACAGCTCAGAGAAGATATGTTTTTCTACAAGCTTAAATACTTAAAGCAGAAAGTAATAGATGAGTTAAATACAAATAGGAAAGCTTAGTGAGGTGTAGTCTAATGTTAGAAGTTCCAGTGATGTAATTTTAAACTGACCTAATACTATCTTAAGTCTGATTATTTGAAAATCTCAATCATAATATTTGTTAAATTATCTTATAATATTAAAGATTAGAAAATGGGTTTAGAAATTCTCTGAAATGTGTAAGGGAGGTCCAAGGTCCATATCCATCTTCCGTTTTGATACTTCAGCACAGCTATTACCAAGCCTCCAGGAAGAATTTCAATAAAATAGCAGTAAAACTCTCTAGTAGATCTGCTGGAAAAGTATCCACAAAAGACATTACTTCATCACTCGGACATAGTAGGAAAGTCAAGTTTGAAGTCAGCCTATAACCACTGGATGGACTTCACAAACAAATAAACCACTGAGAATGGCTAATGGAAGAGAATAATCTGGACAGGGGAAGTAATGCAGAAAAAAACCCAACCCATTACTAAAACACATTATATTATTAACTGTTACCACATAGTATGACAAGGCAAATAAGGAATAATTTAACTGAAGCATTTAGCCATTTCTCCTGCTTGCAACTGTCTGCAAATAGGCTCCTATTATTATTATTACTATTACTCTTCAGAGTTGCTCAATGAACAGTGCATTGAACACATCTCAGAATATAATGTTTGCAACTGTTCACAGGGCATATTCCTTGGATAATTCGTTAGATGCAGTTCAACATTTGCACTGTAGAACAGTCTGTGTAAAGCACAGAATAAAGTTTATGTTCCCTGACTGGCTAATATAAGCTTATAAACAATTTTTACCTACAACCCATTGCAAAATAATTTTGTTTAATTTAATCTCAGCTCTCTATTAAACAATAGAATTTTGCAAATGCTCACTTTAGCAATTCCTTGGCAACAGAATTTTTCGTTGAAAATCATCACAATATCTACAGTCGAAAGAAAAAAAAAAAAGCCTGCAGGTACATTGTGATGGACTTTGGTCTCTTTACATTTAAATTTGGAATAAAGATGAGCCCCAAGTAAAGGCTTCAAGTGTCTTTTTGTTGTGTTAACAGACAACAAGGAAAAACACTTGCATAAGTGCATTGAGTCCCAAAAGCCACTTATGTGCCATGTTCTGCACATGGTAGCAAAGCATTCAGAAGTGAGGCAGATAATATTCTACAGAGATGCATTAGAATACTTCTCAATTTAAATTTCTCAAGACCTCCATTACCGCAATAAAGCTCACCCCAGTAATTTTACCCTTCTGAATAGGCTGAACATTAACTAAATCAGAATCAAACCACTGTGTGAAGCTTAGAAAATAAAAAAAAAAAAAAAAAAAAAAAAAAGAAGCTAAACCAAAGCTTCTTTGTGGGAACAGTTTCCAATAACAAACACAACTTTTCTGTTATCCTTTCTCAAAACTGTGACTCAAATACAGCAAAAATTAATGTTTGAAGTTTAATTAATTGAATTACTGTGGTTTTCACCTGATGCTTCATTATGATTGTTACCACAGTCACTATAAAGCAACTGTCATTTGATTGAAAGGTACTATAGTACACAGAGATATATAAATACAAAATACTTAAATTTGATGAATTGTTCATCAATTCATTTCATCTGATGTTTTTAATAGTGGATAACTGTCTTTCTTAAAACTTGCAGCCCATTTTTACTGAACTATTACTGTTTTGATGAAAAATGCAAATGTTTATTTTAAACCCAAATTCTGAACTGGAGAATGATATTGATAGGCAATGCCACTGTTTGTCACAGCCCATGGGTAATCAGTGGAGGATAGCGAAGTCCTTATTTGCCACTGGTATTTGGTCCTGTGTAGACCGTATTCATACGTGCAATCCGTGATACCAACCCATTTGCATCACAGCCACACGTGTTATATGGGTATGTATATGTTTTTAAGACATTTGGATGTGAAAATCATTATATTCTGGGAAAGAAAGACTCTATCCTGTAAGGTATCATGACCTAGTTCCACTAAATTGCTTAGAAGCTGATAGGAAAATTCAGAGAATAGAATTTGAAAGTGTTCTCAAAATACCCATGAAATCCTCAGCTACTTTTTGCAACATTTATGTCAACCAGGCTCCTTTGGTGCAGTCATCTACACGTGGGCTGCTTTTCTAAATTCCTTATAGTTTGAGAGAAAGAGATGCTCTGAAGCTGCAATTCGTTGTGTCTATTTCAAATGTCCACATTGGAAGGAGAGTTGTTTTCTATGCAAATGTGTTTCTCTCCAGTGATCATACATGGAGTCTAGAAAAGTGATTCAGAGGTCATCATCCACATTTGGTCAGGTGAATCCCACTCCTCTTATTTACAGAATAATATGTTGTTTCTGCACATAATCAGAGCTGTGGTCAGTGTGCTGGGGGGCTGAATCCCAGATTTCCCTACTTCAGGTGAGTGCCCTACTCCCTAACCTGTGGTCTAGAGTCTCTTCTCCAGCCCCACCCTGCCCAGAAAGCACAGATGTAGCTCTCCAGGCCCATTAGCTCAGCATAAGCAAGACAGCTGAGGAACCTCTTCATCACCAGCACCTTAGGCAGAGAAGTAAATTTGGGCTAGAAAGGGAAACATGGCTGCTCCAGGAAGCATTTGAGCCAACAGCCCTAATGAAGTGTTTCCCTGAAGACCAAAGCAAACACAAGACTTATGGGTCCTGGTTTTCCTCCTGTCTTTCTTGGTGACTGGAGTGGCAGGTTCCCTGCAGTATCCTGGATGCCATAAATCCAGTTTTGAGTGTGGCTAAGCAGAACAGATGAGCGTGTCCAACAGTGCCTCGTGTCAATGTGAGCAGCCTTTTCAGCCCCCTTCCCTTTCTCGAATGGTTCTGCAGGCCCTCCACCTCCTGCTTTTGGGTTCATCTAGCTCCTCCGTGGGCCAGGTAAACCATTCACCTGGCAAAACACTGCAGGCATTTGTCTGTTGGTTTGCTGTGGTAGCTTTCTGTTTCTTTAGCAAGGCAAATCAATTCATGGAGGGGCTCCAGATGTGCCATTGTAACTAAAAGAGTGGGCATGGCTGGAGGGAGACCACCTTTACAGGAACCAGGAGCTTGAGAGGTCATTGATGGAACAGCCCAGCCAGGAACAGGGCTGAGTGGGTTCCATCACAGATCCCTCCCTCATTCCTTCACATTGCCCCCCAGCCTGCACTCAGCCCCCTCTCTCTTTCCCCACTTGTGCTGCAGAAGCACCACACAATTGTTGCAGCTGGCTGATGTTTGCTCACCCCAACCCATTTCTGTGAATTGATTCCAGTTGAAACCAAAAGCCATCCTTTTTATAAGAGGAAATGGTTTCTCAGAGAGGACTTGGAGACCAAAAACAGAGTTAAATGGATATAACCTCTAGCTGGGGCTAAGGAGCGATCCATTTGCTCTGGATCCACAACTGTAGTCCCAAGAAGGACAGAAGGAAAATGAGCATCACTGGGTCTCCCTCCTGGCTGTCTTTCTTCCACAAGGAAGAAAGAATGATGGAGATACACAGCGCTATATAGGACTGAGCTCAAAATAGTATTACCTAGCCTGACCAATTTTGGCATATTTTTCCATTTTTACCACTAGAAACCACGAGATATCCTCCAACAATTAAATACAGTTAGCATGGGAAATTACATATTTCTTGGCAGAGCAAGTACCCTGGAAAGTTACACTGAATTTTATTTCACAGAAACATGCCATCCATACACTTGTTAAAATTCAACTGAACTATAACTAGCTCTTGCATTAGCATTTAGGAGCTGACTTAAATTTACAGGAAAGCACCCCTAAACAGAGAAGAATATTATGTGCTGTTTCAAATGTTTTAAAATCTGGTTGAATTAAAAAAACTGTGATGAGAGCTATAAATATCTGTAATGTCATAAATCTGAAATGGGCAGTTATGCAGCTTTGAACGAAATATGGTCACCTCAGCTTTTTTGGATGATTTATTTTAGCTTATTACAGACTACTTACACCCTGCTCTACTGGGTGTTTTTTCATCTAGCAGAAAAACATATTGCTAGCTATATTTATGAAACAGTGTATACATATGCATAAATACATTATATGTGTATATATATTGCATATACACATAAATGCATATGTATATATATATTGATCAATCAAAATCTGAAAATTTAGCTTTTTGGACCCTTAAATATTTTTATATGTACCAACTGTAAGTTTTCTGCAACACAATTAAACACGGAAGACATGAAACTACATCGGATACACAATTATTAGAAAAGAGTTTTGAAAATTAAGTCTAATAAGGAGACTAGTTTGGATTTAGATGGAAACAATCATGAACTTTTATCCTGTGTTCTAAATTATTCTCAAAACTACATTGTTAGCTACAGTTGCTGATATAATGCTCTGAAAACACTAAGTTTCTCACCTTCCACTTAAGACTGAAATACTTTCCAAACAGGAACCTTCTGTGTGATAGTAACTTTTGTTTCTTAAATGTGGTAAAAGCAAAAAAAATTTTTTTTTCCTTTTTTTTTTATAAATTTATAGCTGATGTGAGATTTCATTGGAGACCTGGGAAATTCCCTACGAATCCATAGTTTTGGCAGGTCTCTGGCTACCACAGGAAAACCTGAACAGATGTATAATGTAAAATTTTGCACATTTGCTCTGGCAGTGAACACAGCATTTAAGTAGTCTCTATCATCACAGAATCCATGAAAACAAAAATTGGAAACAATTAATTGAAATTCCTTAAAAGGAAGGAAAAAAATCAAGCCAAAAATATTTGCATTTGACACACACCAAACCAATCAAATTAGTCGTTCATTTTCCCCAGTTGCTCCAACAGAAATCTTTTCCTGATCTGGGAAAGTTACACAAATGCTTCTTCTGGCATAAAGAAAAAAGGGAGGGCAGGCAACAAGGATAAGCCCAAAGAAGAAAAAGTCACCATCTTCAGTGAGAGCAGCAGCTTATACCTGCTAACAGTGTTTCTTGGGAGCTGCAGCTTCTCCCTGCTCTTCGAGCTTCGCAGGCACTAATTTTGTACGCTATGAGTCACAGAGATGAAAAGTGTGGGCACTGCTCTGTAGCAAAGAGCATGCAGTGGAGCCAGGATTTTATTCCTCCTAGGAATTAAACTGGGACGGGGGAAGAGAAAAGCATCCCAAAATTGGAATTTGGAAAGACACAGGCTGTTCATACAGAGGGAAAAAAAGGTGAGAACTGGCAGACAAATTACAGTCAGAAGCTTGAAGATTTAAATCTCTGTGTGAGTGTAGGTGCAAACTACTGCAGTTTTTTTGGCTTGGCTTAGAAAAGCAGTGAGTTGATGGATGAAAAATCATAACTGAAAAGACAACAAAAAGATATAAACAAGCAACAAGAACAAAAAAAAACTTCAAAGGAAACCAGAGTGGAAGCAGTCAAGAAGATGAAAAGCAGAGAAAGGAGGTGACTTGGGGGTGGTGCTACAAATAACTTAGGGGAAGCTAATATAATAGTAACAATTGCTCTCAGGGATCCTTTCTCAGGAATCATCTGCCAAAACAAACAACTGAAGATCATTTCTATGGATTAAAAAAAAAAAAAAGAGAGAGAGAAATACTAGTTCTCTCTCACATATTTGAAGAAAAAATAGAATGACCAGCAGAGGAGGCCACTTCCCTCAAGAAAGATGTGCAGGTAGAAAGGAAGAAAATGATCCCTAGGTCAAGGAAAGTAACCCACCCAAATCAGCTGAAAGCAGCTCCTTCCTCAAAATACATGTTAGTGAGCTCAAACACTTATGGTCATAAAAAGAAACCAGTTAATACAATCCAGAACACAAACATACAAGCCATTTCCACAGAACCTGGTCCACAGCACTAAAAGCTTTTACACCTAGTCAAAATAGCTTGTATTATTGCCTTGCAGGACAAAGTTTAGCAGCACACACTTTTTCCCAGTAATTCTCTAGCACCTCCTTAATGATATAAATAGCCTCCTTCAAACTTGTTTAATCCAATGTTAAGGCTGTGGCCAATGCTAGTTGTGTCCAGTATGCTGATACCTGTGATTCCCTGAACAGGATCCTTAAATGAGGGGATTATATCATGTAATTGCCTGTACCACAAACAGTTGCTCTGAAATAGTGTAGTATTTCAGACAGGAACTGAATTCTTCTTTAGCTGAAAGTAAATAGTGAAATAATGAAAAAACTTAATTTTTTAAGTAAAGTTGACCAAACATTCTGCAATTTTGAAGCAAACAAAAACTTTTAAAAAGGGTATTTCCTTAGTAGGATTGCATTGTAATACTGATGAATTGATATTTGCTAGACAAAAATAGCCTCTGAGTCTGAGAGAATGAGCAAGAAAGCAACTAACTTCCCTCCCCCCACCCCTTTGTTATCCATTTCTAGATCTACAGCCACTGCAAGCACAGCATCTCCTGTACCCTCCAATACCTTCCTGACTCCATACAGGATATCCACTCCAAGGCAGTCTGCTTTCCTAAAACAAAATGTTTCAAGATTCTTGTATTTATTTTATCTGTCTATAAAATGCCTTTCTGCAAAACAATGTGCTCTCCCAAAGCTGGGACAATGGCCAGGGCATATCTTTGGTACCAGAAAAACACATGTGCAGAAACCTACCTTTAAGCAAATACCAGACTATGTAAGTAAGACTGAGAAGAGTCTAGATATATATAGATACAAAAAAACATATATCCTAAAATTTAGTTTTCCTCCTGATTTGATTTATATTCATGAGAAGTCTCTGTTCCCTAATGACAAAACAGGAAATTGCAGTCCTAAATCTGGTGCCTAAAATTAGGGAGCACAACCATCCTTGTAGCCATCAAGAAACTACACTATTACTCTTTCAAACAGTCTAAACTACTCATCTCTTGCAGACTTTCCTGTTTACCCAGGGCCACCCTTCCAGCTCTCTAATTAATCTAGAAGTTTTACCAGCCACACTGAGCACGGGCATTGCCATCTCCAGCAGGACCTTGCAGGGCAGGATTATGCAAGTAGCAACACCAGCATCCATACTGGGATAAACTGCAACTAATCACTTAGTGCTCGCAGATGGATTATGAGAATTAAATAGTTAAGGCTTTCATAGCATTTTCAACATATCTATGGCACTACAGCACTGCACAGAACATCGCAGAAATGCCTTTTCCAATAAAAAGCAATCATGCTGCATGTTTACAAGAAGTCCCCACAAGGCATTCCTCTCATCTTCCTACTTTAATGTATTCAGCATCTCCAGTAACACTGCAAGGCAACACCTCCTTTCTGCACTGAAAAAAAAAAAAAAAAAGCCAAGAGGAAAAAACTGTTTTAGGCATCTGCAGTTATACCTACTGCCTAGAACAGATCTTTTTATCTGAAGTGAAGTATTCTGGATTATGGGTGATGAACAGCCTTTTGTAGAAAGGCTAAAATATGTAACAGAATCAACTGCGTTTTGCCCTGTCTCTATATAATTCAGTAGGATTAAATGCAAGGAAACAGTATCACTCAAAATACAGTATCACAAAATCACAGAGTAGGCAAGACCTGGGAGTGACCACAGTGCATCACCAAACCAACTTCCCTGCTCAAGCAGGGCCATCCCAGAGTCATGGCACAGGATTGTATCCACATTTCTTGAATATCTCCAGTGAGGGAGACTCCACAACCTCTCTGGGCAACCTTTTCCATGTGTGGTCACCTGCACAGTAAAGAGATGGTTCCTCATGTTCAGGTGGAACTTCCTGTGCATCAGTTTCTGCCCATTGCCTCTTTGCCTATTGCTTGGCAGCATTGAGCAGAGCCTGGCTCCATCCTCTTAACACCCATCCTTCAGATACTAAAATGATTACTGTATTCTCTTCATCTGCTTGAAAAGAAGTTTTGATAGATTATCTAAGCTCTGTGAGTCTATCAAAAATATAAAGTCTTAAAATCACTATCCATTAACCTCGAGGACAGAACAATTAAGAGTGCTGGAAGGAGCAGGAATACAAATTCTGCTTTTCTAGCTTGTGTACTGTGTAAATACATCTTCTTAATGTCACGACATTTTGCACAAGTAGATACAAAAACATTTGTAAAAATAATCCTTTGTATTAAGATATTAAAAACATATCATCAAGACAATACAAATCATGACTAGGAAACATCCTTCTGTCAAAAGGAAAAAACCCAACCAGTTTATTCTGACAGTTTCTCAGAATCTTTGATATCAAAGTCTTTTTATAAGACACTGACAGTCATCAAGTGGATGTTTGTCAAAGTACATTTTCCAGATGTCTAAATAAAACTGGTTTACTTTGATGAGTTTTATACTGATAGCTAAAGGTATAATTCAGGCGTTGCTTCTATTTGCAGCTCTTTACTTCAATGACTTGCAAATTTGCTGTAATGCTCCATCTATTTTTGTTGTGTTTTTTGACAATTAATTATTAAAAACATCATAAGATGCTGAAATCCCTCACCATATACTTCAGAAAAACACCCCAAAACTCTCCTCTGGCTTGCACACTTACACAGCAATTGTGAGGATGAGACGGCACAAGGTGGTGACAGCAGAGGACAAACCCCAGGGCACATAATGAAGCGTTTAACCCTGTTCATTTGAAATACAGGGAAGCCCTGGCATTAACGTCAACAGGAGCAGGATCAGCCCCTCTGACAGGCTTTGATTGAGTCAATCAGCAGCCTCATTCCCCATAGCCCCACGTGCTGAGGGACAAGGAGATGACCTGCACACCTGCACTGCCACTCTTTGCTTCCTGCCCACATTTTGGGTGCACAGATTTTGGGTGTCCATCTCCACACACTCCAAGTCCCTCCTATCTGTCATTAATTCCATTTGATCTGGAGACAAGTTTTGGACTGCAAGACATTTTCGACTTTTAAATCACAATACATACTATGAAAATTAACCTTCTGACTACTTTTCTTGGTTTTGGTGGTTAACAAGTTCATTTCTTGCACAGCTCAAATAAAACACAACATCTATTTTAAAAATTAATGAAGACATTGCTGTACAAAGTAAATCTACTTGCAAAGGTACCAAACTGTGTTATCAATAGTTACATCTCACAAGCTAATCCAAATAGTTTTAAAAAGAAGGTTACTGTGCCCAGCATTTTTTATAAATATTTATCTCAGTTTAGACAAACCAGGATTTAGGGAATGGAAAAAAGCAAAGCCATCTCCATGTGGTGACATTTTTACTCCGTTTTTCTCTGTATTTATAATTTAACTGATGAGGATAAATTGACTTATTCTTCATTAGTAGCCAGTCAGAAAAAAAAAAAATTGGCTGCTAAGTACAGGCTGAAGCATAAATAACCCTGCAAAATGCCTGTGGAAATTAACTGAGTGAACCGAGCTAAAAACAAGGGACTAGAAAGAATTCCCTATCTGTAAGGAGAGCATGAAGTAACTGTGTGTGTGTTGATGGGAACCACAGCAAGGCCCTGTGCATCCCAGCACCACGCACACACACTGGAGAGGCTCCTTCTTGCCCAGCAAGAATTTCTTTGTGCCCTGATGTCACAGCCAGTTCCTAATCCATGCTGCACCTCCCAGAGACATGCTTGCAGAGCACTGCAGTGGTGGGGCATTTTTATCTAAATACCATTCCTAAACAGATAAAGGTGGCCTCATTCTAGGCAAGACACCAAAGACCTCTAAAGCTACAACTCATGTGCTGCTCCAGCTCCACCCTACCCAGACAACAGAGGGGAGAATAAAACACACCCATGGATGCACAGAGAATAGGAGGATGTCCATAAAGGTGTATATATACAACCCGAAAAGTTCATATGTAGAGGACTCCATCTGCATTTTGAACACTGAGAGAGGTCTCCCTAAGTCACATGGACTTTGAAAAGGATTATTGGCAAATCAAGTTGTTTCATGAATAATCAAGTCCCAAAGAACCATAAAAGCTAACTTCAAGAACTTCAAGTATGGTTTTCTTAAGCAGAAACAGAGATGAACAACTTTCTTATTCAATCATAGTTAATTTATGAGTGATGAATTTAAAAAATGAAGTAATTTTTTTGTCCTTGTCTTCCTGGAGTAACATTCACACTAAGAAATTAGGCAATTTTAAAGTTACAAAAATGTATTTTAGCTGAAGATCTGTAAAACTGAGTGTCAAAAAGGGTGTTGTTAAGATTCATTTTTAATCAGATATAAATTTAACAAAAAAAAAGACTTTATTTTCATTTGGCACAGGACCTAGTTTGCAGCAGTCAGTTATCTCTGTCGCCTGGAAGGAACTCTGGGTAAGCCACAGGAAAAAGGTGGGAGCATTGTTGTGGTTTCCTGATGGCCAGAACACTGCAGTATTGTTTTGCTTTGCTTTTTTTCCTTTTTTTTTTCTTTTTTTTTTTTTTTTTTTAGGAAGGGGTTATCACATCATGTCATAATTGTTTCTGCAACATCCTCTTTCCATACAGGAGCTGAAGCACTATTTATTGACTTTGAAAATTGCATCAATATATATGTGCAACTCAGTACTGTTAATTCCAAAAACAAAGCCTAATCACCCAGTAATGCTGATTTTAAAGATTCTTCTTGCACAGCTTTGTCTGCTATTTCACTAAAAATTCTGTTTTAAAAGGTTTCATTTTTTATAAGTAGTATCCTAACGTTCCAACTATTTCACTTTTTGTTAAGATGCATTATTACCTCAGTTTTACTGAAGCACAGAACTCTATCATTTAACTATAAAAGAGCTGAGGCATTTATCAGTAAATTAAATGTCTCCTGAAGAGGTCCAGGAGACCGTATAAACAGAGTTTACAGAAAGCTAATAGGCATATTGGTTTTACACAAGCTCTGAGCAGAGACACAGATGGTGCCATACACTAAACCTGAACAGATACAGGGATGTGCATGTTATATACAGTTACTGTTGGCTGTTTCCCTCCCCTAATATTTGTGGAGGACATATAAAGCTAAAAATTAACATAGTGGTTTAAGGCACATTTTCTTTTAACAGTGTCAGTGAAATTTTGTCTCAGGCTCTAGGAATCATCTGAGCTTTGTTTTTTGGGCTGTTTTTTTTAAGAACTGAAGCATGGGGAGAATCCATGTGATTCAATAGAATTTCAATATTTTACTGTTGAATTGCAATCTGTGATGAGGACTGCTGCTCTGAGTAGGGGAAAGATCCAACACTTAAGGAGTATAACAGATCCAACATTCGACATATTCCTTTAATGTGTGAAAAACTGCCTTGTTAGCGAGAACAGATTCAATATTTCAGTGCAGTATGAACATTATGGCCAAGATATTTAAATCTGACTGCTGAAACTTACAACTAAGTCTGAATTAGACACTTCAAATTAAAGTAGCCAGATTTGAGAAAACTAAACAAAAAATCAACCAAACAAAAACTCAAATATAAACACAACAGAACACTAACAAAACAAATTAACATGATCCAGAGGTGGCCTAGAGAAGAAGGTGAAGGCCAAGAGGAATGTAGTGTAACAGATCTTCAAACATGATCAACAGGCTGAAGGTTTAAGATGGGATGCCTAAGAGGAATAAAATTTCTATAAAGTTTCCTCCTGCTTTTTCTTTATCACTCCTGATTGTTTAATGAAGGACCAGACCAGGATTACATGGGTGATGCTGTCTTCGTCCTTCATAATCTGTCATCCTGTCGTAAAGGAGGATGCTAAATTTAAAATGCTCCTGTATGGCAGGTGCTTTTCTTGTTTCTATTGGTCAGATATGTATTCCCTAATTAATCTGGCTAATGTAGCAACAGCATTTATCAACTCTTATCAACACAGACTAAGAATAGAATTACACACCCCAAATTTTCCTCATTTCTTTGAATTTTTTAGAAGACTAATTTCAAAACTAACAAAACATTATTTATTGTCACAGGAATGGTTTCACTGCATATGCCCCACGTCCAAATGAACAGGTGTTGTTCCACCTGGGGAATGCTGAGTGCTGATTAATGATCAGGCTAGTTTATCGCGCTATTTATGGGTTTACCCTAATAGTTACGGGATTACAACTGCTCTCAGGAGAGGAAAATCTCCTGTTGGAATGGAGTGTAGGAATAGTCCACCACAGGGAGAAGGGTTAAGCTGAATCAGCTTTAAAAGCCTGGACTAGCATTTCTATGTAGTTTTATTTTAAACACACACACTAATAAAGACTAATAGACTGTAGAAAACATGTGGCATGTATGAGGGAATTATATTTATTATGTGAGTGAACTTCAGTCTGCATGCAGTTTATATGAACATAAATAAATGTTTGCTGAAATTACTAAGGCAGGAGAGCTATTTTCTGGATCATCCTCCTGAACTATTAAGCCAAAGCTAACGTGTAGGTAGGGTGAATATGTCTAGATTGTGTTAGTGTAGCAAATAACTGCCTCTAACTGAGTCATGTTAAGCCTTTGGTACTCTTATTCCTGAGGCCAAAGGATCAAGGCAGCATCTCAGTCAACAAGTAATGGCCAACATTGTTTTCAACCATATGAAAATAGAAGCGGTCAGGAAACACTTCTTTTTCCCACCATCAGCAGTTTTGCCCCAAATACTGCACACGTTACTTCACACTCCCATAAGAATTCTCTGCTATCAGAGTACACAGAGATTTCTATACAAAGATAAATTGTTCTTGGGCTGTATAAATCAGCTTTCCATTTCTTCATGCTGTCACTTAAAATTATGGAGGTGGAAGATGGGCTGGCTTAAAACTTTCCATTCCAGGTGAAGTCTCATTGGAACCAGGGAGTTTCAAGTTTGAACAGTGCAGAGCTCACCAGAAAATATTGACAGGATAATACACCCACAGTGTGGAGGATATAACCAAAGTTTGGGCGTGTGGAAACTGTTTCGAGAGCTGCAATAACATTAAACAAACACAAACAATTATCAGACAAGGGGCTTTGCCAGCTTTATGGTCACAGACGGGACACTAGCACAGGGAACGACGTGGGAAGAATTGCCTCTGATTCTGTCTTCCACTTTATGAAAGAATAAATATGTGAACCAAATCCAAATGGAAATGGGAGAGTAGAGACAGGTCTAGGTTGCAAAAACCTCAGCAAAGACAAGAGATTATACCACTGAAAAAAAGGAAGGCTTTTTATTCTCTGACAGCAGAAGAAGCCTAGTAAGAAGTGGACACTTGGTGGTTTTTTGTTTTGTTTTTTTTTTAATTGAGTAAACATTTTTTGCAGTCTGAATCCCAAGATGAAAATTATAGGATGTATTCTGCCTGTTGCATCCATAGTACAGGTGAATAGTTGTGCAGGTTCCCAGGGTGTAACTTCAAGACAGCCTGGCAAAGCTGTTCCTTGTCAAAGTTGTTCTCTTTCCCATGGGAAATTCCCACGGGAATTCAAGGATATTCAGACTTTATCAGAAAATAAGAGGAAGACAAAAGCCTTCAACCATTCTTTCTTCCTTTCCAGGACTCCCAAAATATCTAAATTTGAAGTATTTTTAAAGCCACAGCAGATCCAAAGACATTCAGTTTGGAAACCACTATGTTGTCGAGGGGAAAAAGAAATGAAATGCAGTAAGGGAAGGGGATGAGAAAAGACAACAAGGTTCAGTATAGGACCTATCAGTCGCCAGCTAGCACTGGAACATCCTGTGCATTGACAGCTTCTAAAGACATCAGCTTTTCTGAAACAAAGGTGAGAGAAACCAAGGAAGGGTTAAAAAATAAAGGAAGAAAAAAAAAAAGGAAAAGAAAAACAAATAGAGAGGGAAAGACTGAATTCTCAAATATCAGGAACTTTGCTTCCAAAAAGACATTAAGCAGATATGGACAAATCCTGTACTACAAAAACTGAGACAGCAAAGAGCTTGTATGGCCAGATATTAAGCAACATATGTGGCAAATTGGTCATGCATTAGGAAGTCCCTCAAAACTAACACAGTTCTCAGATTTATTCCAATAGTAAATTTTGACCCCTGTTATTTTTAGCTCTCTGCTGTTTGCTGTTCTAGCAACAATGTGCCTGTAGTTCTGGCAGCAATTCATACTGCAAATACTCCCTGCATTAAGAATCCTGTCAGAATTACTGAGCACAGTGGAAATATCATGCCTAATGCTGCATTGTTACACTTAGTAGTGTCACTCCTGCTGTTTCTATGGAGGGCTGGAGTGGACATACACTGCACAGACATATTATCTTCTCTTTTTCTATCAGCATTTCACACACTCTGGAAAGCCTAGCAAAACCCAGTGCATGAGGTTGCAGCATTTCTTTGATATGACCATGCAGCCAGCAGGTCAGACATGTTTGAGCCAGTGTTGTCTCCTGCCTTAATGGGGCAGAATGGTCCTGTACTCCACAGTCCCCTGGTTCTGAGCTTCTCAGCAGCACCGTGTCTTTCCTCTTCTACTTCCCTTCTTCCAGCCAAACCATCTCAGGAGATTAAAGGATGAAATCTCTCAGAGCTGTCATGCAAAGGCTACACAGACACCACTAAAATGTTTTTCAGATAAATGAATAAATAAAAGTGTATTGTCAGGAACAGATTTTTAATTTTTTCTTTCCCTCACAAACACTTTCAGCCACTTTCTGGTACATGAGTAGTCTATTAGAAGGATCCTGTAGAGTCATTGCCATTGGGAGAAGAAGGTACTAAACAGCACCCAACTGCGGCAAAGCTGCTACAACTTCCACCTTGCGTATTTACCCATAGAATTCAGTGTATGACTTCACTGGTTTGTGAGAGCAAACTAACTCATCTTCCTTTACTATTAGGCCTGTCACATAGTTCTCTGCTCTCTAGTCCATTCCTATTGGGCTTCACATGAGAAAAATACATAACCTCTTTCTACTGCAATAAATCTTTCTCAGAAGGTCTGATTTTAGCCTGTTAAAGCCCCTCTATCTGATCGTGTCATCAAGCCTCTTCCTTATCAGTCTGTTTCACACAATATCTCACCTCTTCCCAGTCTCAATTCTGCACCCAGCCACTTAGAGCCTTCCTTTCCTCTTTTGAGTTGTGCCAATGACCGAGAAGGGAAGCTGGCAAGTGAGTATGTAACCACCACAAAGCAGGAAGAAAGCAACAATGGAGAAGAAATCCACCCATCCAGCTAAGTTACAAAACCATATTGTTAACCATCCTGCCTCCCTGACCCCATTTGAGTTCCCTTATGAGGAAAGAACAAACTAACTGTTTCCATCCCTGGTAGGGAAGGAAGAGAGAGATATCATTGTTGTTCTGACACTTGGGAAGTACTCACATACAATGCAATGACTATTAATACAAGATCCTAGGCAGGCAGATTAGGACATTCTTCAAAAATTGTCTCACTGTAAGAGAGTGATATGCCAGCCCATCAATGAGCTCTGATCAGGGGCTGAAGGAAGATGCATGCAATTCATATGTTAAACTTTCACTGCCAGCATTGAAAGGTTCACTCCTTCCATTCATCCAGTCATCCAAGTTATTTCTTAAAATTTCATGCAATGAAGAAGGCTTGCATGCTTGTGCTAGCTTGTGACACCCTAAAAAACAAAACTGCAAAGCCTTTTCTGACATGCCAGCCTGTGAGAGCACTGACATGTGAGAAAGTGTTCAGTCTATAGATGCTCTTTCTGAGTTTCTATGCAGATTTCACTCACTCTCTTTGAGAATTTAAACAGATAATGTCTGGCAGTTCAAGCCAGGCATACAGCCCTTTTTTGCCTTTTTTTTTTTAATGTGTGTGCGGGTGAGGATGATCATTTTAAGTCTTTGTTTACTATTTTTATCAATTAGGAGACAAACTTGGGAGCTAAATCCTCTTTAGAACTAAAGAGGTACAATGGATCTGTGTTGAGGTCTGTAAGCCTGCATATAAGGACAGAAGTAGAAGACAATGAACTGGTTTATTTGTAATCCAGATACTTCACAATGGAGGTAGTGTTTAAATATGACAATGAAACCACAAAAGGCATCAGTTTTCTTTTTTGTATATGCAGACACCTACATTTCTAAATTTTAAACAGAAGATATGCTAGCATCTGTAAGGCAAAAAAAGGCTTCCAACAAGGAGTTTTTCTTCCTGATTACCTTTTAGAAAACCCTTATCAGTAGTCTTGCCAACCAGTCAACCAGTCCCAGAAAATCCCTCCAAAAAATCTACCACAAACTGGTAAAAAAGAAAAACAAACTAATATATTTTTACTGCCAGGTAGAAAATGCTGTGCAAATGCAAAGAATACACAATAAATGGTGCGAGGTATAGCAGACCTTTTAAAAAATGTTCTATTTATGACACTACTGGCAAGGGATTCTGATGTCTTGTTTCTTTATATAAAGCTGACAGTATTATTTTTAACTAAAATTTCAAATATGAATCTTAAACAAAGTCACATGGGGACTGTGGATGAAAAAGCAACAACAGAATTTTCAGGGGTTTGACTCATGTATTTTCAAATGCTCTAAATTTTCCTAAGTGATATTAGACTCAACTATGAGAACTTCACAGGACCTTTTATAGAGAATTTATTCATTTGCTCCTTTTGAACAATATTCTCCTGTTGAGAACACAAAACCTATATTATTTTGGTAAGCAGAACAGCCACTTTTTGGCTGCAGATAATGCTAGAAGTTTACAAGGTTTTGCTTTCTTTCATGCACACATTCTTTTCTTACATACTGGGGGCAGAAGAGGATCCTGTAATATCATCTCCTTTTACAGCTACTTACATTTGTAAGATACCAGATATATTTGCAGAGTCTGTCCTTTACCTTCTCTTCTCTGTATTAGATCTCAGAAAATTGTCAAGTAACGTATTTCAAGCTATTTATCAGTTTTGGCCTTTGCATAAACATGATGGTTACAGGCCAATTGTGCACTCGTGATATATTTCGTTGAAGAAAAAACATGTTGCTGTATTGATCATCACCAGGTGACCTTTCTTAACACTTCTACTAAGTCCAGAGGAATATTCTTCTATGAAGAAAAAGAAATGAGATTTATTTAAAGCCATCCTTAGTATTAGAAAGAGAGCATCAAAGCTGACTAATCTAAATAGCATCTATCAACTATCTTTCCTCTTACTGACTCACAAAAATAAGAGCCTCCAGGCTGTTCTAAACCCTGTTCTAAAGCTGTTACTTTGCCAATATTTTCCTTACTCCGCTAGCTGGCCCCCAGTACTATTGAGCTTGAATCTGTTTTTCCATGGTGTTCCCAGGAACTGAGCAAGAGGGCTTATGCCAATCTGTCTTTTCCTGATCTCTCTTTCCAGGCAGTCTGGCCAAGCAACACAGAAGAGATGGCACCATATCTTCATGTTTGTGCCCACACAGCCAGGACAATCAGCTAGCTTTAGCATCTACTTTAGTTTTCAGAGCTTTGCTGGCATTCCTGTAAGTGAAATTACTCTGGGTAGTTTATACACCTATCATGTGTGATGCCTAAAGTTTAAAAATGTGCTCATTTACTAAACTGACATTTGTGTAAATGGCTTCCAAAGAGACAAAAAAAAAAAAAAAAAAAAAAAAATTAGGAAACTGCACAGCTATTTTGGTGTTCCATCTTTGTTCACAGTTTGCAAATAAAAGCCTAGACTGGTTGCTACTATAAAAGCAAACAGACTGGTGAGTAAATATTTTGCATTTTCCGCTTCTTTTTTATCAGTGCATATTACTGATTGCTAAGTAGTATCAGTTGTGTGGGCACAAATATTACCTATCGGTGAAGCATGTACTCTTGATGGAATTATGGTTTTTTTTTCCCCCGCTCTTTCCTATTTTTTTTTTCCTCCACTTAAGCAGCTTTTCTCCTCTGAAGATCACCAGATCACCAGATAGCAATCTACTCATAAGCAGTCAAAAGATGCCCTAGATAAAAGATTTGGGTTATGATTCACAATGTGTGCAATGAATATACTATTCAGGACATTCTTCACTGAGACCATTGTATTACAGATCCATTTTGCAACACAGGTATATGATGAATATAACAATCATCAGAATCATACTGAATGAGGTTTCTTCTTTCAAAACAAAATCATCATTCAAAACAAAAAATCTACCAAAAATTAACATCAAAGTAGGAAAATTTAGAATTGTGAATGTATTGGTTTGTTGGGTGCTGCTCCAGAAAGGCTAAGAAATGATCCTGAGAAGTACAATATTCATTACTGAACTTGACTAGTAAAACCATAGCACTGTATTACTATCAATCTTTCCAAGGCCAGAGAGAGAAGTTAGACCAGAACATGGCACTGAGGAGATGTCTGGGTCTGAAAGCAAGTTGGGAAAGAAACAGTACTGCTAAACAAATGAAAGACAGGCAGCACGGCTCATACAAAAACAGCAGCTACCAAGAGGGATGCAGACAGGCCAGACATATTTTAACAGCTGAATCGTAAGGTACGTGAGAAGAAGTGAACAATTGAATCTTCTGGTCATGGCCAGATTGGCTCCAGTGGCTCCAAGCTCCATTCAACTGTAATATGTTCTGTGGTGGAGCACAGCAAGTTACAGGTACTGCTGCAGTTTCCCTGGCACATGAGCCAAACTACTGATGGCAATAGTAATTATTATTATTTCATTCACATGTACAAATGGTTTTCAGTTCAATGCAGGAGAAGAAGTGTAATGGTGACCTTTCAGACAGGCACTCTGAGTAAGGGGTGATCTGTTTGCACTCAGTCACATCACTTATTAAAATATAGTACAAGACTCATGATTATTAAAGTGTTTATTGAGTCTGCATTAGAACTGCAGTAATTATTTATGTAAGAAATAGAACTCTTGTAGATGTACTTTGTACATCTTGTAGATGTACTACATCTACAAGTACCAATTGGGTAAGAGAATATATATGTTTAAATTAAAGACTGCAACTATAATTTTGGACTTTCTTTTTCATTAAAAAAGCAAAATAACATCTTTGCTCCGCAAATAAATTCTTATAAATCAATAATCAGTCCAAGTGATTCCATAAATCACCTTGGGATGACATGCTGTGGCAGTAACCAGAAACAAAGGGAATGTCACAGAGACAGAAAAGTCGCTACAGTCTTTTACTTACCTCATGAGCAGAATTTTAACAAGGAGATTGTACAATTCTTCCTGGACTATAGACAGCCGATCAGGTCCGTGGTACCATTTTTCAGGACTTTTATGATGATGATGATGATTATTATTACTACTATAATACAATTACATTGTGCTATGAAACAACGTTTTCAAAACATAATAACAAGAACCTGAAACATATGTTGATGAAGATGTAGTAGTGTGCCTTCAACATTTAATTACTGATACTTCATTAAAAAAATCAACAGTCCAAAATGGAGTTAGTTAATGGCATAGATTGATGGATAAAAGTACAACCTCAAAACCAAGAATTTTTACACCAGACCAATAATGGAAGTTAATGATTTCCCCAAATTTTCCTTGAAACATGTCTCAAAATACACTGCCCATTGTTCCTTTCCCTTTTAAAGGCACCTAGATTTCATGACATGCTAGCCATGGTCTGACATGTATAAGCAAAAACTCAAAAAGTAAGGTAAGAAGTAAGTAATACTCAAAAATCTTTGAGGAAAGTTTAGACAGTAGAAGTATTTAGGTCTTACGGGTTTTTTTTAACAGAAGCCATGCTTTAGTACTCAGTGTGGAGTAGACTGAGGAATAGCACAATAATTATGAAACTATTACATGAAATACTAACAGAAGTTTATGGGTTGTTTTTTTTGTTTGTTTTACAATTTTAGTAGAATTTAGTAGGCCATGATTGAAAAAAAAAATACAGATATTTCATAGAATCATAAAAAAGGTTGTCTTGGAACATTCCAATCCCCTGTCATGGGCAGGAGCAATTTTCACTAGACCAGATTGCCCCATCCAACATGGCCTCAGACACTTTCAGGGACAGGGCATCCACAACCTCTCTGTTCCAGCACATCACCACCCTCACAGGGAAGAATTTCTACCTCATACCTAATCTAAATCTGCCCTCTTTCACTTTAAAGCCATTCCTCCTTGTCTTATCACTACATACCCTTGTAAAAAGTCCCTCTCCAGCTCTCTTGCAGGCCCACTTTGGGTACTGAAAGGCTGCAATAAGGTCACCCCAGAACCTCCTCTTCTCAGGCTGAACAACCTCCACTCTTCTCTCAGTCTTTCTTCAGCCTTTCCTTTCCTATTTAAACTTTTCTGAGCCTTACCCTTCCTGTTTAAAAGATATCAATTTGTAAAGTTGTGCAAGTTCCATTTGAGAAAGAAGTAATGCCAAAAAAAAAATCTATACACTACAAGTTTATGTATACCAAACTAGACATTACCAATTATTATGCACAAGGTTATGTATAGTGATGATAGTAACAAAAATATTTAAGAAGAGTGATTCTAAAATGGGAACTTAGAAAGGGACAATAACCGGTATAAAATTTTACATGAAATTTGACACTAGATTTTAGAAGAGTATCCAAACTCAGACCAACCAAGGCCAAGTAATGAAAAGTGAAAATATTAAACTCTGAAAATATACCATTGTTCAGATGTATTTTTATGTGTTTTTGATGCTTTTATATCTATTTCATTAGCTGTATTCCAAGAGAATAAGGTTTACATAAAAAGCTTTGCAGTGTTTTTTTAATTATGTGAGTTCCTTCAGATCCCCTGCAGTAGCATTAAAATTTAACCATTTCTTGTTACTAATCTAAAAAGAAGTTGGCCAAATTAATATTGGTAATTAATACAACATAGCATAGTTAATACAACATTGGCACTGATGTTGGCTCCTCACTCAAAAGAGTTACTTAAAAACTAAACACAACGCATGAATGATAGGATTTTCTAAGACATTCTAAAACATTTGTTCTGTTTTGTTGTTGAGAATTACTTCACTTAAAATATGCAAGATGTCTAATGGAAGAAAACAACTTTACAGACAAAAATATGACAGGACTGGGGAGACAGTTGTAATGTACCGTGTAAGACATGGTGCATATTCCTCTCAGGATGTGGAACAACCTGGGGACACAACGTGATGGAGGAGAGAGGAGGGCGCCAAAGGAGAGATGAAGTAAGAGAATTTGCAAAAACTGAACATTAACTGAAGGCACCATTTGGAGTTACTTCAAAGCCAGTCTATGAGACTCTGCAGACACCACCATCTGTCACATACTTCTAAAGATCTGAACTCTCAAAGGGCTACTTCCTGCAAGACATGAACATCTTCACAGAAGAGATTAGAGATACATCATGAACCATCTCATCCTGACCATTTATCATGATAAACCTGCCAAGTGCATTAAATTTGCATAAAAGGATGTGGTCACCTTTAATAAGCCACCTATTTCTTGATTTCTCAGTGACAAAAACTGAATTGAAACACATTCTGTAAGAGTGCTGCAACTAATCATTGAGGGGGCAATCTTTCACAGAGCTGCCACCCTATGATCTAGCTCCAAGATTTTGTAAATGTGCTTTTTCATTCATAGTGTTAAGTTTCAGTTACTAGGTATTACAACATAGTGCATCTCTCTAAATGAATGAGAAATGCCAATTTAAACTTGTAAAACAGTAAGTCTCTCTTACAATGTCACTTAAAGGGAAAAACCTACAGCAATGGCATTTTGAATGATAATCATTTGTGTATACATTGCAGTTCCTTTTATCAGCAATGTAGGTTCTGTGTGAAACTTCAACAAATTTCATTCTTAAAGTTTTTCTGCTGATGTATCTAACATTTTTATGTGTACTTGTGACAAGACCCAAAGGGAAATCCTGAAGGGTATTCAAATCTGTGCAACCTAGTTAACATTTGTTGATAAATAATAGATTAGCTTTCCATGGGTTACTACTTCAGTATAGTTTTTGAGATACATCCTAAGCAAGTTTAAAATGTAGCTCATCAGGGTAATACAACTAAGCTAACTATATCATCTTTGCTACAGGTTATTATCTAACTTTGAATTTTCATGTCAGGCCACAAGAAATTTCAAAATGTCCTTTTAGAGACGCTGTATGCTACACCAGGAAACCCTTTTGCGTATACTGTTCCCTTTGGGTTAGTAATGTCTATAAAAATGGTATTTAAACATTTGCCTGTTCATGGTCACTCAGACTAGTATATTTGCTGGAAAGTCACTTCTGAAATCCTATCCCTTCCTAAAGCTAACACTATTTACTGTATCATTCTCCCATTTCCCTGAATCCAAAAGTAAAGTAGAGAATGGAAAATTCTGGTAAAACTCACTAAAGAAAGCATACCTTGAATGCACCTGTTCTCTGAAAGAATGCATCCTTTTTCCTTCTTCCCCAAAGTGACATGGTTTCCAGTTAATTCTTTCCAGATGCTACTTTCAGAGTCTTCAGTGATATCAGCAAGCCACAGACAAAATCCCAAATATATTTCACAGAAGTGTTTCTGCAGGATGGAAGAGGCTTGGCCTCAGCTGAGGGACCACTACCTGGTACTGCACTTCTCTTTCTATCAGACACTATAAATAGGACTTACAATCTTCCTCAGAAATGCCTGTGTTGCTCCAGGTTCATTAGCCCAGATTACAAGTGACTTCCAGTGACTGGTCCCAGTGAGAACAGGGTACAATTACTTGCTGGTGGCCAACTGGAGGTCTACCTGCAGCTCTGGCTGTCGCTGCCAAGGACGCCCAATGCTGTCCATGCAGCCGCCCAGAGCCAGCAACCAGCAGCGCTGCCATACTGCAGCCTGCCCTCTGCCAGCACCTCCTTAACCAGAGCAGCCCACACAATCCTGCAGCTTAGCAATCAAATGCATTGGCTGAAGGAGGAGCAAGGCAGAAAAGTGCATTTAGAAAGCATCGAGAGTCTGCAGGCCCAGACATTTCGGCCCCAACTGTTGCCTCGTTCAGTCAAGGATGCTGCCTTTGAGGCACAGGGCTGTCCTGTGGAAAACCTGACTGCATTCCCATTCAGGCCTTTCCTTAACTGACCTCTGAAAAAGCACAGTAGCTGCACTACCTGTTGTACATAGGTCAGTCTTTACATTTACAATCCTCTAGGTACTATGGTGACAGAGCATGTCAGAGCATCTCAAACCCCTATCCTGCACCCCAGGACTCCAGAGGAGCACAGGAGAGTGGAGCAGATTTGGCAGGGTTTGTGGAAACATCCTGAGCCCCTGGCCTAATAGCCTCTTTCCCAGTGCAAAGGCAAGCTAATAACCAAACACACTGCCCTGTGATGAGGGTGTGGGCAGGGAGAGTATCTGACAGCAGCAAAACCCCCACACCATCACCTACCACTGAAGATGCAGCAAGGTTGCACCTCAATTGCATAGCATATAAAAGGGAGATAAATGCAAGGATGAAGCATTTTTTGCAAGAAGCCTTGAGAAAATTAAAGAGTCTTATCTTTGGGAAGAACTTGGTAAAGTCTTTGTGTCACCACAATAAATAGACAAACTCACGTTCACCCCAGTCATCGCATTCCTTGCGATTCCTCTGCAATTCCATGGTAGGGTCCCAACTTTCCAGCCCAAATCACTTCTTGCAACTCTTTGTGTTGTGAGAGCTTTCTTTAATGGATTCATGCTCAAAGTGTAAAAGCCAAGCAGCCATGCAGACTTCAATATTTAAAAGCATAAATAAAAATCTTAATAGATCCCAGATGTTTCATTTCCTCCAGCCCTTGTCAGTGATTGAGTTGGTGCTGATGTAGATGATTTTTTTAAGATCAGTGGTCAGTTTGACGCTGAAAAAGCTTTAGATGTCTGGGAATTTTAAATGCAATTCCTAGAAATAAATAAATCATTAGTACAACTGTGAATACAAGCGACTCTTATTTTGTAAACTTATTTCATGACCTGAAATGCACCCACAGATTTTAAATACAACTGAGTGTGAAACAGACAGTAACATTTTGTCAAGATATATAAAACCTTCTAGATATAATTATTTCAATCTCGTTTTCTTAACAAAAGAACTCAAAGATTCACTGAAATAACAAACTGAAAGAATCCATACTTTATATGCTGATGATGATATTGAAGCTAATGGAGAACTTGCTATCTATTTGAGCAGAGCTCAGATTTGCTAGCTGCATCCATTTTTCACTTATTAAACCAGCAAGTTACCATTTACCATGCCAAGCAAATAAAGCACTGTACAGAAAGCATGTCTACAAAAAGCTGCTGGGCCCAGTAACTCAGGTCACACTGCCACACACAAGTTTTCAAGTGCAGTGAGCAGCTCGGTTCTCCCTTTCTTATTTTTACTGGGAGAACTCAGTTTCCCAAACGGGGGTGGGGGCCATAGGGAGGAGGCTGAAGCTCATATTTAGCTTGTACAGACCCATGATGTGTGCACTTGATGTCGTAAAAATGCTGTAAGTCTGCCAGGTCAGCAGCCACAAACCCCAAATGCTGCCAGTTGCAGGCTGAGCAGACACTGAAAGGCTATGAATTTCATTTTATCATCCTTCTCCTTCCCACTAAAGCAGTAGAAGCTAGCAGCTGCTGGAGAAAAACACTAGAAACTATTAACTATGGATGTCCAGGATTTAGTTTTGATCAGAATTAGAATAATCCCAATGACAAATCTTGCAAAATTTGTTTTTATTAATATGGCTAGCAATGTAGGCTTTGTAGTCCACTTTCAAAGAGTGTCAATAAGCCCAGCTAAATTATGTACTTCATTCAGCCTGCCAGATCTACCTACTGTCTGCTAATTTATGAGCCATACATTTCTCTCCAGCTGAATTTCTGATTGAGAAAAACTTCATTCAGTTTCTGTTGTTTTGCTACACAATACTCCTCATAATGAGTGCTGCTTGCTCTTAACCAAGCTTTCTATTATACTTTTTCGTGAAATTTTGTGAAATTTTAAGTGCAAACATAATACAAGTCCCTGAACATGCAGTTTTATTGTAGAACCAACTATGGACAACACTGAAAAGCTGAATATTTCCAGTCTTTTTGGTAAATCCATTAGAACAGATAGGTTCCACAAAACCAAATTTTTGCTGTTCCAGTTTCTGCACCTTGTTCTAGCACCTTCGTATACAGGACCCAATGCTCATTTCATTGACTGAAAGAGGAAATCTTTGCATGGGATGAGGGGCTGCAGCTAGAAGACCAAACTGAAGCAAATCTAGGAGACTTCTAAAAGAGAAAAATAATCTTTTTTTTTTTTTTTTCCACAACAGCACCACTGGCCTACAAATTATGTTATTTGCAATTGTGCATCTGTGCACCATCAATCTCCAAGGAAGGGAAAGACTGCTGGGCTGAGGTCTCAATTTATGTTTCTCAGTTGACTCTTATAATCACACACAGTGTTCTCAACCTCAGTGCAGTTATTCTGGTAACAAAATTTGAACACCAGGTGGGTTTATCCAAGTTCCCATGGTCCTAATAGTTTCATATACTTCCTAATAATAATCTTGACAATTATATAGGTAACTGTATTTCTAAAAAGCCACCTTCAGCAAAATTGGGAGTGTTCTTTCCCCTCAACAGGAAAAATATTTTAATAAAGTAGCTAGTATATGCCTATAAAAATGGCCAAAAAAATGCAATTTAAAAATTTCACCCTTTTTTGACACTGCATTTAAATGTGGCATTAAATAAAGCTAAGGGAATTCTGGGGTCCACAGGTGTTGAAAGGTGTCAAAATAGCATGGACACAGAGCAGGATCCACTGACAAGGATTCCTTGGTCCTGCAACACTGCAATCTGGATAAAACATTAATATTCATACTCTAGACTGTGACTAGAAAGAGGGCTGGAGCTCTATGCAACGGTGGGCCTAACCCAGCAGAGGTGCAGCGAACTGCTTCGCTGCCTTATTGAAATTCAGTCCATCTAATTGATACTGCAGAAGGCAGCAGCATAATGAAACAGAGCAGAGATCACTTCAGTAGTTTTATCAATCTATGCTCCCCTGCTCCTGACTAATACATAACCGCACACAGGACTTCACTCTTTTCAACTTTAAGCAATCCTAGGAATGGTTTAAGTTTCTATAATATGGTAACCATTAAGATATTTCTATTAGATCACCATTCAGAAATGTATCAAGACTCTGACTACCTTCATTTGTGTAACACCAAAAATGCACTGGTTTTGCTTAAGGTAGGCCAGTTTCTTTCAAAATGACAACTTAAACAGCACCTTTTCCTCAGACCCAGAATAAAATACTTACAACTACCTCATTTATTTGTGAGAAAATTCAGGTAACGTCTGTTAAAAAGCTAAATCCATTAGACTCTGGTTAGTTTTGGTACTGTAAGTAGTCTCCAAAAGGCAACAGATGTGGGGACGGGGGAGGGGAAAGTTGATTTTGTCTTTTTAATATTCAAAGTGGGTCTGGGTCTGTTCTCACTGGCTAATTAAATCAGTAGAGTGCAAACAATAAAAGAAAAAATAAGTGTTGCCTTTCTTCCCTAGAACAACCTCCCTGATTCATCTATACTTATTACAAGAACTTAATTTATTACCAGATTTTACAATATTCCCTCCCGGAATCATCATGAAATAATATACATATTCCACAGCACCAGTTCCCATCAGAAAGAATACACTTGTCCTGTAGAATTTAATGGTTTTTTCACTATTAAGAAAATACAGGCTTAGAATGAGCTTCTTTGATTGACATGAAACTACTGAAGAATCAGACTTAATAAGCAATAGATTTAATAACAATATCAGATGTACAAATCAACCAGCAGAATGCTGCCTTAAATATATTTGTAGTTGCTTGGCAAAGCCAGTAGATTTGCACGAGTGTGCTGAATTACTTGAGAAGTAACAAAATGTGTTAATAACATTAAACAGTCATCTTCCAAGAACTTAGACTATTATAGTACTTTCTAGTCAGACAATTCTTTTTAGTGCATAAATATATGCAATATCAATTAATTTCTTTTTATTTATGACATTAAAATGACAATGGTATACATAGATTCGGGTTTGAAAGTATTTGAAAATATTTTAACTACTATTATTTTACTACTTTTAGGTGGTAGCCTTTAGTTACAATACACAGCACAGTAATAAAAACATGCTGCAGATACAGACCAGAACTCCACTGTTCCAGCCCTGTACAAGGACAGAGAAGGTAGTCCCAGCCACAAGAACTTTATAGTAAAGGTGCATATCATGAAGATAAGGTAGTATGAGCATCAGTAACCACCTGTTTTTATGAGCATAAAGCTCAGCAAAGGATCAGTACACATGTGCATGAAATAACGCACACCCTGAGTCCTGGGCTGCTGTGGTGTCCCACACCATCAAGTTAAATGAAAGTCTGGGCACATTTGTCTATGTACTATGTTTAAGTGACAGCACTGTGGACATACCTGAAGATAAGGGACAACAGAGGGATGCAGACCCTTTGCATCATAAGGGTGTATTCAGCAATAAGATGCTGTATGGCAACAGAAGGCAACTATTTTAGCCCAGTTGGTGCCTAGTTTCTGAAAACATCAGAGCCAAAGAAATTGCTATAGTTATGGGACATAATGCATGAGTTTACAGGCAACACCCCTCAGATGCTCAGGACCATCATGGAAGAAAACATGGACATGCTTGTTTGAAGATGTATCAAGTGATAACCAATATACTAGTAGGGTACTGGGAGGTCCTGAGCATTTGTAAATGCAAGGTTCTTTCTAAGCTCCATGCACTATTGGCCTAATTTTAAGTTTAATGGTAAGTTCTGAGCAAAATGCAACTTCATTGTAGTTAATAAACTATCCACAGCTGAAACAGTGATCTATTTAACCCGATTCACAGCTGTATGGAGTTACATGCTCATTGCCAAATGCTAACTATAACTTAGTTGAAGCTACTGTTTAGCTACCATTTAAAACACGCTCAGTATCCAGAAGTACTCTGGACCCTTCAAGCACTCTGGTTAACCAAATTAGTGGTCTCAAACAAATAAAAAAATAAATAAAATAAAACTCTGTACTGCATCCAAAACCAGTGCTTCTTTATGCAATCTGTCTGATGAGAAGACACCAAAGCCATCGAGATAATAGCAGCAGTTCAGACTTAGCAAAATGATGCCTCAGCTTCCACCACTTAGCAGTAAAATACATGCTAAAAAGACACAAACAGAAATGAGCCCACTAACACCTAATTTAACTGTATCTTGAAAACATAGTATCGTGACCCAGCAAAGAGATTTCTGTTGGTATTTGTATGAAAGCACATTTGTCAATAGCCATTAACCTCTGGCTTTTACCTGGTTAGTTTTCTGAAAGATGCTTGTGTTGCTTCAGGAGCCACAAGGTGTCACAGTGGCTCAAGTGGTAGGATTCTTGTCAGTCTAGACACGCAGGTTGTGGCTTCAGGTTACATACCAGTGCTAACACCACTCTGTACGAGGAAGTCTGTGCTACACTACACATTTAGAAGTGCAGCCCTTTGTATGCAACTATCAACCAAGGTGCAACTCGGCTGCCTCGGGATGTTTTTTATTTGGGCATTAAATAACCTTACAGCACTGTCAGGGAAGAGAAGTACTTGGTGCATGAGCATCTTGACCAATCTTTTTACTTTGCATTATTAACCCTGCCAGTGTTAGGAAGTACTGAAAAAAGTTGTGCTAATCATTCATATAAAAAAAAAATTAAGGAGTCCACTTTGTTCTGCAAAGGGTTTCTAGGAATTAGTAACAATTTATTTGAATGCACTAATTATTCAAATTTAAGACATATTTTTGCTCTTCTTTCACAACAGGAAGTGTGCCATAAGCATTTAATATTGCTAAGACTATATATTGTAGTTGGTCATATATTGTGTGTTACTGTTTTACATCTTTGACTGGATGAGCACAGATGGAGCTAGAGCTTAAAATGCCAGGAAGCTTAGAAAATTTTTACCATTTTTCTAATGTAACTGCACACTAAGCAGCGTTCCGTTCCATGAAAAAATTATGCACATACATCATATTTACTGACTCGTAATTTTCCCATTGCAACCAGCCATTGTTATTAATTTGCTTTACATTCATACACCAGTCAGTCCTCACTGCAAAGCAATCAGAGATTCTTCTCTTGTGTATTTAACTTCTAAAGTATCATGGTTCTATCTGGGAGGTAAACTCAAAACAGGAAACACTGCCTCTCAGCTTAGCCAGTATAAAATAAGCAAATTCTTTCAGTAATGGTTAATAAATTGAAATTTGCATTCTGCAATTATTTGTAAGGATAAAACTCCATTGATCAAACATTCACAGAAAAGCATAAAGAGCAAGAACACAGCCAAAGCAAATTCACTGCTAAACTCAAGTGAATTGTCACGGAAATTTTTCATGTAGTATTTGTTGCACTCAGGTAATGAGCATTTACCCAGTGTGTTGGCTTTTCATGTCCCATTATTCATGCCAACACATTCATTAAAATGGGCCTATGCTATTTAACATAATCAGCAGTGTGCATAGGTGTGGCCTTCAAAGAGTTATTACCACAGTTTACAGGCATGCTGTTCATAAATACAAGCAGAACCCCAGTCAGTGCAAAACACCAAGCTTCCAAAAAAACATATGGTAATTTTTGCTGTGTAAAATGGATAGATGCACTATATAATGCATAATTGCATCGCATTATATCTGAACTTCTAATTGCTTAAAATGATACTTCAAATCACATCAACAACATTATTACCTAATTACCCTAAGGGTTAACTGATATTCCAGTGATTAAGTCTAGGTAGAAGCAATAGAAGTATTGTATTGGCTTCATCCACTACAGCAAAAGGTATGGTTGCAAATGCTCATCTCAAATCCATATTCTGTGAATGTTTCCAGCATCTTGGTATGGGGGGAAAAAGGTGGAGAAGTGAGCACCAAAAGGAAGGAGGTCCCTCTTGCAACATGAACAACAGGCATTATTTTAGAGCTATATAATAGCTCTAAAGGAACTATTAAATAGCAGTTCTTTTCCTTCAACATCATTTTGATGTAAACTAGAGTAACATGGTAACATTAATGGCACTTAAACCGGCTACAAGAATTACAGATGCTGGTGAGTGCTATTAATCTGAAAAGGCAAGAAGGCAAGTTACTATCAGAATGCGGGAGAGTAAAACAGTTGCAGGCTTTTGTCCACTGCCAAATGACCCATGCATGAGACTTTTGTAAACTGTAGGAATAAAACATAGCATTCTAGGTTTGAGGCATTTCATCTTCCTTTTTTCCACTTATTCAAGACTGTCCTGGTTGCAAACCTAGAGGCAAAGCAGGTGTCATGCATGCCTTGGCCACCTCACCCTGGAGCATGTCTAGTCCACAGAAGATGGCTAGAAAAGCTGCTGCTGCTGACTAAGGGATGAAGTATGCAGAAGGTGCTTCAGCATAAGAAGAAATAAAATGAAAATGAAAAAGTTTCAATCTACTTTTTCCTGTTTTCTGAGCACTTTCTTCTCTTCACCTAACTATTGTATTTAAAGATTTAGAATATTTGTTTTTTGTATAATGTAGTCATTAATATCTCAGAAATCTCTTTGTAACCTGCTCTAGGACAGATGGCAGCTATTTGTCTGATAAAATCTTCTTCTAATGGCTGAGGCAAAACTACACAACTGGAAAAAAAATCACAATAAGGTACATAAAATACTTCAAATGCACAATGTGCTTAAAGTCAATTTTTTCAATTTACTACTTTAGAAAATAACCTAATAAAAATGTAGTTAGGAAAAAACTGAATATTTGAAAGTCCAAAAGGAAAGTAAAAATAGTCCACTGCACATGTAATGTAAGACTGCACATATTAATGCTCAAACATTTATTTAGTTTTAGGATTTAGTTTTTTATTTTAGTATTTAGTAGGTATTTTGTTTTTCAAGAATAAGCAAAGTAGATCTATGATTCAATCTGTTCTTGAGTCTGCTTTAACCAGGAGGTTCCAAATATGATCACTTTTATATACACATAATGTTTCTTTTGAATGCGACAGATAAGGTCATTCAGCCAGGCAATTCTTTTGGACGTTCTAGTCTGCAGCTAGCAGTTGGGTAAAATGCATGGGATCTAGACAGATACTGAATCTGCTTTATGTGAGTAATCTGATGTCAAAACTATACCACTCCCCTTTTTAACGCATACAAATGATGTTCTTGCTCAGCTAACTAGGCTTGGCAAGCTTAGAATCAGGGAAGATGGATATCAACAGGTACTGCAGATCATGTGTGACAGATTTACAGCAACGTTCCAATTCATTAGGTGCTCTGTAGGATGCAAACTATTTGGTTTGCAGCTGACTGGGCAGTAGATTTAAGGACATTTATAAACCTATGGGCTTTACTGCATCAGTTCTGAGTTTGCCATTCTGCTCTGGACAAGCATTTGAACGTGAAAACTGACAACAGAGAGACCTCAGGGAGAAGTTCTAGTGTGATACTTTCATTTTGTCTGTAGTTATCACAGTTCTTTGTAAAGCAGTAGTCTGCTGTACACAAGTCTCATGCTTCAACCCAAACCATTCTGTGATCTGTGATTCAAGTCTGTATGCTGAGGATGGGAACACCCTGCAGCCAGAAGCTTCGACATGGGCATGCCTCGACAATACTGTAGAAACATCAAGGTGATGCCAAGCCAACCTAAGTCTCACAGAGAGGACAGCCTGTTTCTGTAAAATTTATGGCCTTTGCAAAGACTCTTCAGTACCAACAACTCTCAAATCCTGAAGAGGTGATAGGTTTAGAAACACACCAAGTCCTACTTCAAGTCTATTTCTGAGAAGGTCTCATTTTTCCAGAGCAGCTGGTTTTTCACTAACCTTTTAAGGCATGAAAGTACTGGAGCTGTTTACAGAGGTATCAGCTGTTCCCACACTGAGGTTTAAGTTCTGTAGGTAGGTCTAGTTGATTCTCTGTTACCTTAGAAGTACCAAGTGGACTATTCAACCTACATCAATAATTTACAGGTTTTAGTTTGGTTACTGTCAGAATTTCAGAGAGAAGGCACTTTATGGTCAGAATACTGTTTCTATCACATCGTGGTTCACAGCCAGGCCCCACTAAACTAAAGAACATGCCAGGGAAAAGAAAGACACAGGCCTAGGAGAGAAGATTTTAGCCAGGCGTTCGGGGATGTTTCTTTCACTACTAATTTTGTCTGATAAATAAGACCATTGAGAATGGTCCTGCACTATCACAGTCTTTTTTGGAGACTAATCCTCTTCAGGACAACCTTGTTCCTGCCACAATCAACCCTCTAAGGCATCAAGTAGACCAGCAACAACTTCAGGAAAAGAGTACCTGGCAAAAGTGGGGATCTATCCTGACTTGTTTACACAAAACAGTGCAGGAAAGAAGGCTCTTCTTGTGGAGGAAACAACTGAACAAAGTATCAGCATGTTTGAAACGTGTGTTTATAGTAGATATGCAATTTCTGGCAAACAGATGCAAAAAAATACCATTTGAAGTAAGAAGTCCAGCTAAAAATTACTGCAGAGTTTAGCAATCTTACCCCTTTTTAAACAAAGAAAATGCATATACCAAACCCAGATTATTTTCTTTTTTCATCTGATCTAGCAGTCTTACTGCAGGCGAAAACAGCTTAAATAAGAGCACAGGACTGGCTCCTTGTTATGATCTCTATTTTGTTTTTTCTCACTAACCAACAGCTTCTATTTTTGAGACTGGATCTGCATAGTGAATCTTGTTTACATCAGGGAAAGATGAAGTTTAAGGGTTTTTCTAAGTAGATTTATGGCATAAAGCCTACAGGAAAAAAAAAAAAGAAGAGTTGAAAAGGTTTCAACTCAAAAGGTAAAAAATTATCTAGTAAGCACCAGAGTGATTGCAGGAGAGACCCATTCTTACACTTTTGCACTCTTTCTCCACCCTCACCAGCCCCTACCTCCAGATGAAGCATGCGTGCAGTTTCCATTCTATTATATGACTTTTTTAGGGGGGAGGGTGGGCAGCAGCAGCAACATATCCATATATCCATGATTGTAAGCTAAGAATCAACATGTAAAGGAAGTGGAGTATTTTTTTCCTCCCCTGGCCTCATAAGAATTGTTAGTTTGTAACAATTTTAATTGAAAGCAGCTGCAACTGAATTTTTTTAACGGATAAAAACATGTATGAAATAAAAGAAAATCAGTAAAAAGAGCCTTGAATCCATTCTGAAGTCAATGTCTGCCTAAAGGCATTCAAGGGTTTCCTTTTAACACTGACCTTTTAGTTTCAGCAAAGCATGGTTCATAAGTACTCTCAAAATACTTTACTCATGTTCCTAGAATTGCTAAGTATTAGTGTATTTGTGGGTGAAAGAGTATTTCCTCAAAATTACTTTGAGACAGTAGTTTATGTGTTTTCCCCTGAACAAAACAAACTCATTGGACAAACTCAGACTTATGTACACAATATGAGAGATCTGTTTGCCATACTAAGTTGCTAGGCGAACAAATGTGATGTCACAACATAGATTTTTATGACTAATCTATTAAAAATGCATCAGGAAGAAGATTATTTCATCAGATAGCAATGTGAGGAAGAAAAATAAGAGACTTTCATTAAACTGCAGAAAATTTGTTTTGCTTTGATTTGCTTTAAATATTTGGTTGTGTGTGAATGTCTGTGTAAGCTTCCAGTTCATTTAGCAGCTTTTAAATAATCATAACACCCTCCTTTATCTTCCTTTTAATTTTCATTATATATTTTTCCATCATGAAATCTTTGTTAAATTCACTATACACTTTAATAGGAATTTAATATCATTTGATTAAACTGATTGTCTTTAAAATAAATATGCTACTAATCAAGGTCTCTAGTCACCCTTAAAACACTGCTCTCTTAGCCAGAGGGAAAGCTGTTTTGCATCCAGTGGTGATGTAAAGCATAATTTCTTGTAGTGACAGAGACATATACAGGTGAATTTAACATACTGTGATACACAAAAGTTCTAACAATACAGGGGACTAAATAAACAAGTGAAAGGCTTGATACATTTCTTTGATTTGATTACTGACAGTAAAGCAATGCCTCAAACTTTAAACTGTCAGCAACTTTAAGTGATCTATTCACAGCACACTGTAATGTTACTGAATAATTATATACAAGATGTAATCACCTTTTTTTCTTTTAAGTGTAAGCAATTTCAAATGGTTAAAAATTAGAATAGAAGAGGATTTACAACATCAAAGAGGAAAAGGGGTTTCTTTTTAAACACCAGGTTTATGAAAAACAGAGACATTTACCTATCCTGTGTATTGCTACCTAAAACTTCAGAAACTGCTGATCGTGCCACAACAGGATTCCTTTCTTGAAATGTTAAAACTAACACAGATATAAAAATATTAAAATCAACTGAGTATGAGTGAATGGAAATGAAATCCTGAAAACCACACACAGAGAAAGGAAACAGCTGCATTTTGTTTAACAAGAAGTTAATCAACTATGAGAGAAGTAAGCAAGATTTATCTTTATATCTGCCAGAGATTATTAAACATTTAAATATTCATTTTACTTTAAATAGTGATTGTTGATGCATTACAAAATGGCACTGGATGCTCCCCAAGTATTACTAAGAAAGCAAATATTAATTTAGAAAAAAAGTATTACCACATTAGATTTCTTTGAACAACTTTTAAGGAAGGTTCAGTTTTGCTGTGCATTGTTTAGTAACTCAGACTCCCTAATTTACTTTAGATCACATAAGAATTAGCTAGGTGGTGGATTTTTGCCAGTGCTTACATCATAAAACCACCCCCTGCCTGGGTGTGATTGGAATTCTTCGCCTAAGACTGACCCTGAATTTAGAAAGGCAGTTGTAGGTTCTGTCTGAGGAGCCCATAAAGTTATAAGAAGTTTGGAGAGCAAAAGTTTGCACATCAAGCACAAGCTAAAGCTGCTAATTCTTTACTTTCATGACTTCCATTTCTTCCTAAAGAAAACAAGAACAACAAAGATAGTGATGCTGCATCTAAATGACCTTTCTTTATCAGTCTGTACTTTGTCTGCTTAATACACCGAGCACATCCTTCACACTGACTGTTATTCCCTTCCATCCAATGCTGACAGAAACTGGGGTGGAAGCAGTGGATTTCCCAGGAAGGGTCCCCAAGCCATGAGCCATTTTGAGGACACTTCTACCTCCCCCAGCATACCATGGACCCTGCTGCTGGGAGAGTGGGACTAGGGTTGACATTTATTGGTGTATCCCCCAATGGTGTTTCTACCAGCTCATTGAGATTTTTTTGTTTGGTTGGTTTTTGGCTGTTTTTTGGTTTTTTTTAATAATGTCTCATCTACCTTCAAGCCTTGGAGAACTACAACAGGAAGGGAGATAAAACAGATAGACATGATATACAGATACTCTTTCCATAGGCTCTCCATCCATCCTCTGTACAACTTTATTAAATTATGTATGTTTTGCTCTGCCCTGGAATTTCCACCTCTGAAAGACACTGTAGAGAATATGGCTCTAGAGGGTTATTAAAAACATTTTTATTTCTTATGAAACCAGAAAAATCCCAAAGGCTTTCCATGGATATATTTGGGATAATGGCTGTAGTTTCCCACTTTTTTTTAATGCATCCTCGTTTGCCACTGTCCCTCTGCACAAGTTGGGTCCATGTGGAATCTGACAGCTCGCTACCCCCAGTCTTTTGGAGAGTTTCTTTGTAATTCCTTTCGCCTTAAGCTGCTTTGCCTGTGCTCACCTACCCCCTGGGGCTTGCAGAGCACAAGCAGCCTCCTTCAGAAACCAGTGCCTACATTATTCCAGAGACTGCCTGAAGAGAAACGTTCAGGCAGCAAGCCTGTATCACCCAGAGCACAGGCACATTCCTTCCATGACATACAGGGCTCTGGATTCAAAAAATTTAGAGCTAGTTATATGCTCCAGAAGGCTTCACCTACCAATCCCAAACATGCTTGAAAGTGCAAAAAATTAATGTGAAACTTCCACTTCTGACCTGCCCAAGAAGCCAGCATTATTCTTTACAGACTGTCCAAACCTAGTCACTCTAGTGTCCCAGGAAACTAGCTTAATATTTTTTTCTTTGTTTATTATGGAGATGTTTTAATTGGAAGATGAATGAGATGAACTGAAGTTAGCTAGAAAACACATTTCAATGAACAATGCTTACAGCGCAGAGCTCATGAACTAAAAAAACAGAGAACCAGAATGTAAACACTGAACAATCACAAAGCAAAAGAATTTTTATTCTGAGCAAATAAAGAAATGCTGGAACATAAAGCCTTCATCAACTAAATACTCTCTGTCAAAGTAAAATGTGGCTGAAACCTAGCAAGGCACTCCTACCCAGAAAGAGTGGGTTATTGCTTTTTTGCCCACAACAATCCATCTGAATTTGCACAGTAAAAACTGCAATTAAACGTGCTGAAGTTTAATTCAGCACACCTCAGCAACGAAGGAGGGAAAAGTTGTTTCACAAGTCCCTCAAAAACTTTTCTAGTGTAACATACATAAAGGAGCTACAATCAGGAACTGGTCAATTATTAAAAGTACCACTAAAATTATATGAAAAAATGCTAATTTAGCACTGACAGCTTTTAGAGCAGGTTGTATACAAAACCCTGAAGAAATTATTCAGTAATACATATTTGCTCTTCTCACTTGAAAAATCCATTAGTTATTACATGAATATGTACAGGAATGCAAGGAACAGAGTCGCAAGACACAAACAACCAGTAGCAAACAAACCCCACAAACTCCCTCATTCTACATGGCAGCAACCCTCTGCAGCTTGGGGCAAAACTGACAAACACTTGCCATGATTTTGGGAGCAAAGAGCTGCTTGGAGTTTTTATCCAGCACAAAGTGTATTACCAATTACTCCCCAGCAACGTCTCAAGGCTGGCAGAGGGAACAGTGATGGAAAAGCAGTTACCCCGTGGCGGTACCCAATCAGAAAGCAGGTCACATCTCGTTAGCTGTATCATATACATTAAACGTCACAGATTCTCCATGGCTGAGCTGACAATTCAGGCATGTGTGTTTTATTTTATGATAACCTCATGTTATCTTAAAGAATCACAATACAACAAACAGATCGACCTGAGATCCTTCACCACGCTGCGTGTCACAAACCTGGCAGATATTTGCCACTACATAAAGCTGTTTACTATAAAAGAGTCATACTTTTAAAAAGTCTTTTCAGGGCATCACTAATAAACTACTATGAAAAATTGCAGCACCAAGAATGTTTGCTGCACAAACATAGACACATAAACAGAAATGCTGCCTGATTCACTTTCATTTCAGCAGACTTGAAAAGTGTGCTTTACTTAACCACGTAAATAACAAGATGCAGCCCCCACTATATATATATATATATATATATTTTTTTAATGACAAAAGAATTTCCCCCTCCCATTCAGTATGTTCTTTGCAGTGGCTGATCTGGATTTCGAAGCCAGGGTGTATAAACCACTAACACATTTTACAAAGCATAACCAACAGTGAATGTAGTTTACGTTACTGGGTACTTTTGACAGCTATATGATAAAGTAGTGAACTGACCAGCTCTCTTGCTAAAAGCAACAGCATTCTAAATGTAAACACAAATGTCTCTCGTTGGTTGTCCCAAAGGTGTTCTTTAAGAGTAGCCTAGGAATAAGTTTTTAAAACTCCACTCTTCTTTTCGGTTATCATCCATTTTTCATTTTAACGAGTTTACAGAACAAAACCAAACAAATGTTCGTCTCTCCCCCTAAACCTGCAACGTTCCAGAATTAATTTTGTGCAAAAGCCAAAGCAATACTTTGCAATATTACAGCTGCAAATGCCAGCAGGACAGATCCTGAGCAAACAACACACTAAAGCAAAGAAATTTCCTAAGACCAGCCTTATAATCAATCCTTAAGTGCTGTACTGTAATTTCATGATTTCAGCCTAAGCTGGTATCTCCTCAAAGAGTTGCTCTGCGTGGAAACATAATGAGGGATTACCCAATTAAACTACTAAATTAATTAGGGTTCATGCCTGCATATACTGTACTGTCTAATGGGACGCTTCAGCTGGAATTCGGGCTGAAACCTACCACGGTCCATGCACAGGAAAACAAGGCTGGGGGACTTACCTCCGTCCGCGACTGCAGCCTCTTGTTCATTTCATATATTCGGTACTCTGGTTGCACCATGTATGGTGTGTGTCTCCTATAAAATGGGCCAAAAGGAGAAGAATAGAAAGGGTCATGTGGTGTGCTGGACATCTTGCCTGCTTGCAGAGATTCAAGCTACACAGAGTATCATCAACATCCATACAGAGCACATGGGCTGTGTGTTCTTCACAGTACAAAGTAGCGGCGCGCACACACACACACACATCCAGGCTGCACGCACTGGCTGGGGACTGCTGTGGGAGCCCGCTCCGGCGGAGACGGGCGGGGGGTGGGGGGAGCGGGAGCGCACAGGCTCCAGACACGGAGAGGGAGGCTGGATAGCTTCAGGCACCGCCGCTCGGTTTTAAAGCAGCAGTTTCTGGAGGGGTCATTTCCTGTCCGCGCTGCCGACTAGTTCAGAAATGCCATCCCCCCACCTCCCCGCCTGGCAGCGGTGCGGGCTGGGGTTCGCTGTCCCCCCGCAGGCCCCCGCCGGAGCCGCGGCGGGCTCGTTAGCATATAGGTGGTTTAAAAGCTGCCTGAGCCAATCACCCCGCGGGTAATGTCAGAAATGTGATTACTACAAAATACATAAACACAGGCCACGGCCATCCCGCCGCGGGCGGCCGGCGCTTCCCCCGCGCCCGACGGCTCCCGCAGCCCGCCCGGGGCGGCCGCTCCGCGCTGCCCGGGCCGGGGGCCGCACCCGGGGCACGGCAGGGGGGGCGGCCGGCACAAAGAAATAACCCCGCACGCCACACTTGACACAATGGAGAGCGCTCGGGTGCCAGCCGCAGAAAGCCCCCGGAAAATGGGAAAGCACAAAGGGGCGGGTGGCAGAGCGGGACCCCCGGACAAGCACCGGCAGTGCCCTTCGGCGGGGGTCAGCCGTACCCAAGTGGGTCATTTTAGACGCTGCTGTCCGGAGTAAAGGCGTCGGCAGCTAGATGGGAGCCTGCTCCCAGTTGTTAGGCTCATTGCTGGGCATAAATCCAGTAGCGGTTAGAGAGCGCTGCCAGTGAATATCTAACATTGGGGAGGGGGTCCCGAGGGAGGAGGGGAGGGCAAGGGGAGGAGATCACCCCTTGGAGGTGAGGGATGAACTTTATCTGTTGAATCATACTTGCAGGAAAGTGTTGGCAGCGGACACCACGTGAGCGAAAAGTCCTCAAAATATAGAATAAACAAAATAAGCTCATGTGCTCAATGGGAAAGTGCAAGGTCTAGGAGGGAAGCCTTCAAATTACCTGTACGAAAAAGTCCTCTAAGCACAGACTGTGTCCTCATACACAGCTGTAAAGTATCAGGCATTATTTACAGTACTGAATAAATGTAAAAACAACAATAAACAGCACTGAATTAATCTCTCATGTAAATTCATTCAAGCAAATGGAACCACTCTAGGAACAGATTTAGTTAACTAATATGATTAAGAGAATAACAATCAGCTGCAGCCACAACGGTTCTCAGCCGGAGTGCTCTGCCTGAACGCTGCAGGATCGCCCATTTCACAGATGGGGAAATCAAGGCACGCACCATTACTTTTTCTAAATTTTTGTAATAATCCCGAAAATTATTTGAGCATGATATAACTTTACCTACTTTCAAAAATTTAGTTCAAATCTGACTGAATGTAGCAATATTTTAAGATATTTGAAAAATGCTAGTTTTCATTGGCATTTGGCTAATTCTGGAAAGTCTGACCTCTCTTTTCAGGAAAAAATACGAAATTTCAGACTTTATATTCCACTGACCACTGGTCACAATCATAATTTATCTTTCCCCTACCAGTAGTTGTTTAGAAAAACTATTTCTGAATGTTCTTATGGAATAACAGTTTCCATAAGAAGTGACGTATTGAGCTGTTTTTATAGACTTCCCACAGCTTCTGTCACTAAACACAGAGACAACAGATAATACATGAGGAATGTCACTTCTCTCTTCAAGAGCACCCCAGCTATGTAGCAATACTAGACTGCCTCTCCATTACTGGAGGTGCTGAGTTTAATAAAGAGCATGTGCAACGTTTGGCTCAGTAGTGCTGCAGTGACTGTGACAGTGTTTTGCCAGGGTTTGCTGACCCCATGAAAAGCCTGTACCATGGCTACACACCTACAAGAAAACTTCCCTGCATCTACCTTCTACTCTAAAAGATCCCAACAAGGCTACCTTAAAACCTAAAACCAAAATGACCAGAAAAAATAGTTACAGCACTAATGAGCACAGTATTTATAACCAAAGTACAACATACTTTTCAAAATGTCAAAAAACCCCAACCAGGAATCTGCCAAGTTATGGATTTTACCTTCTTTGCAAAGTAAATCCAAAATATAACAAATTTGCCCAAGAAAGGACACACTGCTTTCTGTAATTAAAATGGTGGAATTTTGCATAACTTGTAAGCTATTTCTGTTTTAAAGACTTTTTGATTAAACTAAAATTCACTGTTTCACCAAAGTTAAACATAGCAATTATATTATTATTTTTATTTTGGCTGAGGTGGGGGAAAAGGAATGAGCAGTAGGATTTGCTTTCATGAGTAGGAACCCCAGATACTCCCCTCAACCCCCTCGTAAGAGCTTCTGTGTATGGGTCTAACACAAAGCAAAAATATGCAGTGATATTTTAATAATTCCCATTGATTAACTGGCAAATTATCCCACACCTACAGCCCACCAGCAAGAATCAAGTCCCAGGGTAGGAGCCTGCTAATTACAGGCTCCGGCAGCTCTTCCAGTTGCCTGTTATCATCTAGACTAGTGTGATACACAGAACAGTAAGACAGAAGGCAGAATCAAAGGAACATAAAGTTACAGGGATCCTGACAGTGTCATCTCGATTCCCACTTGGATCTGCTGCCTTTTAAGTTTTGTGTGTGCTCTGGGAGCGTGGGTTAGGGGGCATGCAGCCAGCCCCCTTGCCTGGGCTGCTCCAAACCCCCTGCACCATTGGCATCAAGCTGCTACCCAAAGTGTAGCTAAAGGGTCGAAGGCCCTTTATCTGACCCAAGATTTAGGGCAGTCAATAAATTCCTTAATCTGGAAAACAAATTTAATGTGAGCAGAGGTAAAAAAGAAGTGGAGGAAAACAAGAGGAAGAGACTAGTCTTCCCAAATCTGAAAATGAGTCTATTCCTGTGCCTGTGCATATGCATGGCTACCAACACATGAGGAAACTGGGTGCAGAGTTGTCTTCACGTGGGTGTAGGCACATGCAAATCCTGCTATACCTCAAAGTGGTGAGACACCAGCACCTGGAGGCCAGAAAGGATGTACTGGAAGACACGTCCTTGGTTCCCCTGTCCCCAGATCTGCACACTGCATTGGCTTCCCCCTAACCCTGGATGCTGCATGTGAACACGAAACAAGGCACCAGAGCAGAGAGGGGCCAGGACACAGGCTTGTGATTCCCAGCTGGCTGCAAGTGTGCCTTTAGACCCCACCAGCAGACACACGGGCATATTTTGTGTCCCTTTGGTGAGGAACTAACCGCTTTAGCCCCTCTGTACCCCAAAGGAGGGCTGGGATAATCTGGCTGCTGTCTGGGTGCTGGATTGCCCTCTCCTGGGCAGAAACAGAAGGACCCACGCAAGCCAAGGACTCGCACTCTGACAGCTCTGGAGGACAATTTCCCTTCATTTCAGGGGAAAGCATGGGTCTGGTGGAGCAGAAGGGTGCATGTCCTCTTCCTCTGCACCCACCTGGGTGAAACCTATAGCACCTCTGAGTAGCCAAGTTGCACATCGGTAGAAGGACCAAAAACCTAAAGCAGCAACTTCCAGGACAAAAGCAGGGAGGAAGAAAGGATGAACCGGCACAGTTTGTTCATCTGTCCATGCTGGGGCATCTGGCCCAGGGGGTCCTGCAGAGCCTGCCCCGGGAGGGCTCCTGTGCTGCCACTGCCACACCACGCCAGGGACAGCAACCCTGCAGCCCAGCCCTGCCAGGAGCGCCGAGTGCGGCCGAGGCACAGCCCTCGCCTTGCCAGGCTGACAATCGAAGCAGCTCTGAAGGCTGCACTATTTTTAATAACCGCTTAGTAATAATAATAATGATGTAGAAAAGCGATACAGCTGAAAATAGGTGTAATTGCTGTATTTATCCCTAGTATGTGTTGACTGTTCAGTCTCTGTCAGAAATCAGGTTTACAAGGATAAATTTAAGGTGGTTTGTAGCTGTTGGGAGTAGAGACTGATCATAGTTAGAGACACATGGCATATGAAAAGAGATAAAAACTACAAGTACTTGAATGTTTAGAATGCTCAAGTAAACAAGATTTGTTTTTTAAAAACTAACAACGCTACGTTTTCAAACTATCCTTTGTTTATACAAAAGCCAAATAGCACTGAAGACTTCTGATGGAGTGGCCTTAGGTAAAAGAACAAAACTGTTTTCCTGTGAATGCTCAAGAGTGACTAAATGAAATATGCTTATCAAAAGCTGGGATGCACAGTGAAGAACCACCAGCAATACCCTGCCATCTGTAACATATACTCAATTGCAGAGCTCAAACACAGATTTTGACAGGCTTCAGGTTACTTCCATTCATTTCTACAGCTAGAGAATAGAGTGTACCAGATGCTTGCAATTTATAGCAAAACTAGAGGCTGTAATTTGTTTGCATTAAATATTAGTACATTGAAATAAAAATATATTCCAGAAAACAGTGCCCTTTCACAGATAATTTGTGGACAGGAAACCAAATAAATCTGTTCAATCCATTGTTAAAATTATTGACTGAGCTCAGTGTACACTTCCAGATTTTTTCCATGTAGATGACTTTTTATTTTTGTTGTGATAATTTTCATTTTCTATCAATTATGAATAACATGATAGTTTTTATCAGAAAGGTTTTTTAAAAAATCCATAAGTGGGACCCACCAAAACTATTATGTTTCAGAGTTTGTAGTGTAGCAAGAAGGGTTCACATCTTGTAAATGCTTCAGGCTTTTTGCAGAGTCAAGCCTACCTTGCATAAATTACACATAATTATAATTCAGTACAAATGAAAATTCTAAGAATTCTCTTCCCCTATTTAATCCTAGTAAATTAGAGTTACAGCTCCAGCACTCACTAGTGATGCTAGAAGTACTTCTAAATTGATGAAAACACAGAAGGGATTTTGAATGTTTTTGAGTTCTTCAGTGTGTACAACATCTTTGTCCTCAGTCAAAATGGATATTTAATTTTGTCTGGAGACTTTATGAATGCTCAGTGGAAAGCAGTCTTTGAGGAGCCTGCCCATGCCTGACGGAGCAGTCTGTCTGCTTTACTCATCCAGTACCTGCACAGTACCTGCAGGAGACAGAACAGGGGAAGTAAACATGGAACAAACTTGAAGTGGTGAAAATCTTACCTTGACATTACATTGATTGGCCTTCTAAACCCACCAAGATACAGCAGACAAACTGACTTACCATCTCTCTCATTAAGCTGTGGTAAGCCAGTGCTGGGTGTTGTAAGTGTCCTCCTCCCTTTGTGCCATTGCAGAGGGAGACTGGTCTGTAGGAGCTCCCCACTGCAGTCCAGCTCCCAGCTCACAGGAGACTCTTGCTTTAAGTGGCTTCATTTTGCCCCTCACCACGCTGTCAGTGCAGCACCTGAGTGGACAGTGGACTTGGGCAGCCCCCACCTACCCTGCATCACACCCGGGCACTGTAACTACAAAGTGCTTTGTGGACATGTGAGAGGGAGAACTGTTAGGGGGAAATAGGTGTTGGGAGGAGAGGATGAGGTCTCAAGTGTGATATAGTCAGCCCTTGACCTCCAGGGGAACATTTCTGGGATGCAGCAGCTTCAGGACACCAAGGAGTATCTGTCTTTTGACAGCATCTTCCAGACTAGTAAAACAGCAAAGAAATTTAATATACCTTGGTTTTGTTGAATCTCTGAGGGCACCATGAAGGCTTTTCGAGATTTTCGAGAATCCAGCAGCTCCAAGAACACTTATGTCTTGCTTTGCTCCATCTCCCCATTTTCCTTCATATTACACATACATGCCCATAGCCCCTTTTGGAGCAGAATCCCTTTTCCATGAATCTTACCTGCCTTGGTAGCTTGCCAGCCTACATATTTGGTTTCCCTTCCCCCACCACCTGCATGGGGCTATGTGCTACTGAAGTTTTGGGTGGATTATCACTGGACACTGATGCTGGGAAGGACTGTTTGAAGCAACTGAGATTCTCTACTCAAAGTGCTCAGCAAGTTTTGCTGGGTGTGTTTCCCCGGAAGAAAGTATGAAGAAGTGATGCTGAGGATGGTGAATCTAGAGCAGTCAAACAAGGGAAAGAAAATAAAATTCCTGTAATTTGCCTTTTGCAGCCATCTCCCAGTGGCTGAGGAAGAAAACAGCCTTCAGCAGCGGAGAAGACAGTGCTGCAGTTTATAGCATTGGCAGACAGCCAAAAAAAAAAATCTCCAAAGAAGTGGTGGGGGAGGCTACAGGAGCAGACTATGGTCTGGCAGACTGACCCTCCAGCAAAAAATCAGACAGGTCAGGAGAGAGGAAAGGGCCTGAAGCATTGAGCCCCTTTCTGATATACTAGTTTCCCTTACAGACAAACTAAATATGAATTAAATGCAGGTGGCACAGTCACTTAGCTTTAATGTATTATGCAATGGTTTATTTTAAATTTCTTTAGTCTCAGTCCAAAGCAAGAATCATTATAACCACCCATCAATATAGTAAGAAATAAACAACACTGGGCTTCAACACACTCTTTAAGCAACCCTTCCTCCCTAACCTGGGTCTTAGAACAGATATGTGAATATAAAAAAGAGATTCTCCTTTTGCCTAACGATTCACCTGAGGTGTTCATTTTGTCTGGCTTTTTGTGCCTGGAAAAGCTTAATATTCCCTCTACATAACCAACTCCACCATACCGATTTACCTGTTACACACCTCACCCACTGCTCAACTTTCAGCATATTTCAATTAGTTGAAAGATTACTTTTTAAAGGACTCAACTGGGAGCACTCAGCTTTGGAGGCATTTCAGTTGAGTGCTAATTAGCAACTAGCTGACTGTCAACTTTTCTTCGAAGAGAGGGTAGGGTTGGTGATTCCCTTCTGAATTACCTGGCAATCAAATACATGTTGAAATTTATTCATTAACTTATAATAATGATCCCTAGTTTCTTTGGCAATTTTCATCTTCAAAGAACTTTATAAACATTCATAGAGACACTGTGGTGATTAGCACTGTGACAAAACTGTGCAACCTCCTGCATATAGGTCTCTCTCCCTATTTTACAGGTGTGGAAGGTAAGGGAGGAATGACTGAGGAAGTCAATGGCAGAAATGGAGTTATACCTCAGGAAACTATGACTTAAGGATTTGGATTTGGATCTTGCACAGCAGAGATATACACACTAAGCAGAACAAGTCAGGGATGGACAGGAGAACTGGTGTGGAAGGGAGAAATTCTGTGCCTGGTTCCAAGGTCGGATTAATTTAAGAGCAATCTGGAACTTGTAACTATGTCTTTACCATGTGACTGAAACAAGGTCCCACCAAATCTTGGACTGCGTTTGCCACACTGTTTTGAACCAGCTGCTATGCCTTACTACAAAATATGCAGTGCCACTCTGTTTTATTTTTCCAGTTATTTTAACACAAAATCCCAACCAATTACATGAAGAAATATATATTCAAAAATATTATTTACTACACAGATTTTTTTTGAGTCTTCTATTTCATGTTTTTAATTCATACTCCGTTTTTTGTAAAAATTTGATCATAAGCATTTTGATCTTAATTTGATCTTAGACCTTTGTGCTTGTAAAACACAAGCCAAAATTTGCCAGGAAATGAAAGCATGCAGGACATGAGCCATTGAGATTCTTGATATCACTGTTTCAGGTACTTTAGAGTGTACACTCAATGCATGAAAAAAGAAATCAGTTACCTATATGCATATTTTGTAGACACAACATATTTTTTTTTTTAATTTGGCCTTTAGAATTTAAGTACATGTTATCATTTTAAGTTTTATAATTTGAAATGTTATCATGCTCTGCAGTGCTTGAATTTTGCCAAGGCCTTGTACGGTTGCATAAATGTGAGTGAAATAACCAGGAGTTTTGCTTGGAAAATCTGATTATGCTGCAAGAGCAAAATGTTCCAGCTCACGAGGACGAAAGACTGGCGGTGCTTCTCCTTTAAGTGAATAATGACTTTGCACAGGAAAATAGAGTTTAAGAAAAATATATACTGAATACATCTTTATCTCCTAGATTCTCTTCTTCCAACATCTCATACCTTCCAGGTATGCTACTCAGTGACCTATATCCAAACAATGACCAAAAATGAACATGTATTTAATTCAGTATTCAAAACACACCAGATGCATTTTAAACAAGTCTGGCATGCACATATTACAGAGAACATGGAAAGATGCTGACATCTCTGAAGAAGCAGCAGATCTGAGCTCTCTCTGACTTGAAACTTGGCCCACATCTGATCTCATGTCTCCTCATGGAGACAGGACACCACCAAGCAGCTGCTCAATGGCAGCAGCTGCATCTCCCAGCTTCACCTCTTATTGCTAGCTTTGGTTTCTGATTCTAAGAGTGCAATCTGCTCTCTGCTGTCTGCTGTCTTCCCAGCATGGTCCCATTGCATGTATTCTGCAGCCATGCCATGGTGCATTTTATAGTGGTATACTGAAACCGCACAGTTTTAACAAAAACACAGTGTTTTATGCATGAAGTACAACAGCTTGTGGAATTGTAGTACGTTTTCCCATATCTCTTTGCTTGTGGAGTTTGAAGTTTGAAAGTTATTGATCAGAAAGCTTTGTTTCTAATTAGACAAACAGAAAAAACCTTCAGAACACTTTAATTTTGCTTGACACCCAGGGAACTGGCATGGCACTCTGTAGCATGCCTTCTTCAGTGCAAGTATCCTAGTAAATATTGCCTTGATTTCAACATCTGGTTCACATTAAATAAAACTACAGATGTGAATCCAATAAAGATAGAAATTTTGGAGTGAACATAAAAGGCTTAAAATTAAGCAGCAAGACATTTGTGTTAATTTGCAAAAGCCAAAAAAGCAAGTTCAATTATAACAGGACCTGTATGTCTTAGCTAGAAAGGGTAGCATAAACAAGGCCTATTGTTTTAAAAACAACTCATCCTTAACATGATATGAAATTCTGGACTGAATTCAGGCATTAAGATTCTAAGTCCCGATATTCTATTTTTTTGCATTTTTAAAGCGGTAGTCTTAAGATTTGAGGAGAAGAATAAATGAAAGTGTGTGAGAAGGGACATTTAGTCAGATACAGAATTATCAACATAACGAGGACAATTGCAGGGCTGTTTTACATTAGCAGCATGAGCACTGAAAATTTTCTAAGTCTTCATACAACCTTTGTATTTCATGCATATACATACATTATAATCACACCCTAGTTAGTAATATGCATTGCATAGAGATCAAAACAAAGGAGGTGCTCACACACCTGGAGTTAGTCTGCACTGAAATATGCCATTGAAAAAACCCAAACATTTAAACCATTTCACATTTTGATGAACAGAATTTCAGTTTTCTGAACTTTGCATTATAGGACAGACCAAAGTATTTGCCAGGCATAGCTAAGCTCATTTAGAGTTTTTTTGTGAAGTAATAAAAAGAGCAGTGGGACAGGGGAGTCAGGATGAGTTTGTGACCAGTGTGTGTAGTCAAGTTCATGGAAGGATATATCCATGAGTTGTGTCCTTGCTGCTACTATTCCCTTTGCAAGGTAGAGGGCAGGTAGAGTGTGTATGATCTTCAGTCACGCTTCCATTTGGTGGCTCAGGATTCTCTATATAGTCTGAGGGAGCACCTCTGATGGAAAATAAGTCAAAAGCAATAATAGTTGTTTCAATTATTGAATACTTAAGGTTCATTTTTATTAACTTGTACAGAGCAAATATTTTAAAATAAAGTTCCATTGTTGAAAACTTGTCCAGACTAATTTCTGTTTACTGATATTACTTTGTTCTGTCTTCCCAGGTCTTAGTTGTAAATATATGTACTACGGCACAATTCGAAGCCTTTGACACTTTGGAAATTCTAAAATTCAAATTTAAATTAATGTCCTTGATTCAAAACAATCAAATTGAGTCACTGGGAAAATCTTTAGGGTAAAAGCAGGCTTTTACAAAGACAGAGATTACACTTGTCATAGTCTCAGTGAGGCAATGAGGCTATAATATAAAAAGGTGAGACCCCTCTGCCTAGTCATCCAAAATTTTTATTTACATGCATTTCAGATTGTCATGCATCTCTCACAACCATTCTTCAAAGAGACTGCTCATTATGATAAAGAGTTAAGAGATGAGACTGAGGTGGGGGAATGGAGTAGTGAGCTGAGTGACTGTACTAGCACCAGCAGCCTTGCATTTTTACAGGGTACAATGGTGCTAAATGAAGTTTAACCACCTAAAATTTAAGTTAATGGTGTTTCTTGTAAGAAACTGGGAGCCTATATCATGCATACAGCTTGACATAATTTATTGCTAATTTCAGAATGGCATTTCTGTAGGCATAATGTGTTCAAATCCTATTCCCCCATTCCTGCACATACCATAAGAGAATGGGATCAGTGGAATCTGGTGGTGTGTATCAAAGCAGACACACTCTCCAGTGTGTTTGTGACACTGATTGCCCAGCTGTTCAAACTGATGTGTCTGAAGTCACACATGTCAGTTCATGAAGCCAGGCCTTCTTCTGCTGGCAGTGAGGTAGAGGGGCAGGCAGCACATCCCATTGTTCTCCCAGTACACAGAGCATTGCTGCAAAGCTCACCCATGGGATCCCATCCTGCAATGTAGACATAATCCTCATCACCCATTGGTTAATACTCATTCAGTGATGGACCATAACGAGGGACAGGCTATTTCACAAAGGCTGGAAAGTATAGTTCAGTTCAGCCAACGGCATAGACACAAAAATGCTTATTTTGCTAAATTGTAATGAAGCTTCTTCATCATTATTGTCATCATCCTGTGGTGGGTAGAACATCATCATTCTCCCATACAAACTCAACTTTTTCATCTATTCTGTTTAATTCCCAATTTTCATTTCCCTCTAATAACCCATTCCTTACAACTTATCCTGAGCCAGAATACTTCTATTTCCCTTTCAATTTCAGATACTTCTGAAACACCTACTAACTCTTCCCCTGCCACTGTTTTTAGACCTCTCCTCCTACCCAACATCTACTCTGTTTCAACACTATTCCTCCATCCCTCATCAACATTTACTCATCTTTCTTCATCCCCTTGACAGGTCTCAGCACTTCTGGCAAAATGCTGGGGGAAGCTGCAGCACACAAACCTTGTTTGGTCACAGCAGCCCAATGATGTATTGTGCGTCATCAGTCCCACAGAAACCCTGAAGGACATAAATATGGTAATGGCAGCCAGCCCAGAAGAAGCTATCAGATCTGCTGGTATTCTGCCAGGGTTTTGTGGGAGATCAGGAAAGGTAAGGGGGAGTACATGAGAAATCAGAGAGACAAGAAACTTGGAATTATATGGAAATCAGTGGAAAGGGGAAAAAGAGTTGGTCTTTATGGTTTTGTTTAGGTTTCTGAAAAGGCAGTGATTTAAGATGGAATACTTTTATTTTATAGGGAAGCAAAGTGCTGCAGGTTAAAGTTTGATACCAGGTTCACTGTTAATGTGAAGATACACTAAAAGTTTACTCTAATGCTACTGTGATCAATCATCTGAATTGAGGTCACAGTTCCTTGAAAAATGTATTCAAGACTTGGATATAGCCAGAGGAAAGAGAAGAGGCAATGGTGAACACAGCAGGGTGTATGTGGCTTGTGGTCATCCCCATTTAACCCAGAGTTATGTCCTTTCAGGTGTTCAACCAACTCCAGCTCTACTGTTAAGCCAAGTAGGTTACAGGCTTCTGTTTCTCATGAATACAAAAGCTTAGTGGTGTAGTGAGGGATGTGTCCCATCTTGTATATTGTTCCTTCATGAGAATCGATCCTAATTTTAGAACCCTTTAATAATTCGCAAATAACAATGACTTCATCTTAAATCAGTGATTGAAAATTTCACATTCAAAAGGTTTATTTAAAATATTGTCCAAACTAACACAGAGACACACATGCAGATAGCTCAGATGAGTTTCAGACAAACACCTGAAGTTTTGAATTGTGATTTAAAATCTTGCCATTTCATGTTTCCTATTCTTGGTGAAAACTGGACAAAGAAATACTGAAATAAAATGAGAACACTTACGTCAAGTAATTAAAACCACATGAGATTGCATAGTTAAGAAAAATACACGGCATAAGAAAGTTCTCTGTTGACTGCTGCAAGGCATCAGTTATTTCTGATCCCAGGTACATGTCCCAGCTGTCCTAAGCCCAGTTTAAGATTCAGGTTTCTAAGGGATATTTCTTATGGCCAGTCTGCAAGGTCCTGTGTCATCTGCATGAGATGGAATGCCAGGCAAAGCAGGAGAGGACAGGCCCCAGTGTGGTTTCAGTTTGCTCTGGTCCAGGCTAGCTGCTGCACTGAACAGGATGTGTTCTGCTGGTCAGCTTAGACACACTGTATTTACAACCGTCATTTTATACATGTATTCATTAATTTTACACCATCAGTCATTCATTTTCACAATTCTCTGTCTTTTATTTTCCTTTTTTTTTTTTATTTTCTGCAGCAAATGATGTGTGTCTTTTACAGACAGCAGTTGGTATTTTAACTACTCATAATTCAGTTTTGAGGGTTATGAACCTTTAATAAATCACATCATTTGGAGCAATGTTCAAATTCAGACATTCAACCCCATGTTATTGAAAGTTAGTTTCCATTACACTGTGCAGTATATTCCAGTTAAGTGTGCTATGTATTGCCTGATTGACTTTAGCAAGTCTTTATAAGAGCATGTTTAAAAACTAGCTTCAGGAATACGTTTGACTATGTCTATCTTTCTACATTACTTGGTTAGTTTTTGATTTTTAGGGGTTTTCTTTGTTGGTTTTTTTTGTTTGTTTGTTTGTTTGCTTGTTTGTTTTGGGCTTTTTGTTTTGTTTTAAGTTTTTGGGGTCATTTTTGTTGTGGTTTTTTTGTTTGTTTTATTTTGCTGGGGATTTTTGTTGTTGTTTTGGTTTTTTTAATTTTTAAATTTGACAAGCAGAAACCTGGTGTCCTCATCTCAGCCAGCCATCATTATCCCTTGGACACTGAATTCTGCTGCTTCTTCTGTGTTCTATATTTGACTCTGCAACTTTTCCTGAGGGAAGGATAGAGAAATGTCCTCTTAAATATTGAGCTATAACCTAGTGTTTATGGCACGCTCCTAGGAGCTGTGAACCCCCTAAGATAGAAAAAAAATTAGGTTTCCCACTCTGTAACCCAGAGCAATTGAATAAACAACGGGTGGAGGCAGCACCACTCCATATTTATGTGGAGACAGTGGGACAGTGAAACACGTACCAAGAGAGTGTTGAATGTAATAATCAAAACCAACAGTGGCATACAATAGACCACCCCAAACACAGCTGTAACAGTTTTTCAGCTCTGCCATGGAAACAATGAATAGAAACAACAAGCAGAATAGTTTTGAAAATAACATTTATATGTTTCAAAGTAGAATCTTAAACTCTGAACCAACTGGGATAGGAGTCAGAATCTTTTTGCAGATATAATTTTTGGTGCATGAGGTCAGCTGTTCTAACAGCACTGGAGAGGCGTAGACCCTAACAAAGTGATAGGTTAGTGTGCTGTGTAGGAGGCAGTTATGTCACAGAAGCTGCTTTAACTGGATATTTCTTGGTGGTTAAAGAATTGCATTAAGTGGTAATTGCTGTCAATACTTTATCAGAACAACCATTATTTTATATCATACATAATATCTTTATATTATAAGATAAAAATATATATATTTAAATAGTTTTGAAGTCTTTTCCATTTTCATTCTGCTCAAGAAATTATTGTTTACCTGGTAGTAAAAAACTTAATTCCAAATCTGTGAAATTATGACCAGAGTAATTTAGTAGAATTTCCCTAGCAGGCCTTTGGTGTATCAGTCTTTAGTGTGCCCACATATAGGTTTGGCAGATGTGCACTAAGGAAAAGTCCAGTTATTCTGCGCCCTGGAGTTATCATAGTTGCGATTTCCAGAGAACCTCTGCAAGACTGACCATGATCCTATGGGGTGACTTATGGGGCCACCTCCTTTCTACTGATGCTGAGTGTCAGTACTCAGGATTTTCTTATCATAGAGGAAAGTTCTTCAGTCCATGTGGGAACTTTGCCAGCCCTGTCATATAATATTCACTACATTTCACTACACAAAGCTACCTGAATAAGAAATTATCTATTTTCTCATGACCTCTTCTAGAAACCTCACCAGTATAATATACCTCAGAAACAGAGGCACCTGTTTCTATACTGACAAATTCCTCTGCTACATAATAGAGCATGAGTGCTTCTAGTTTCGCATATGAGCTCAAAACAGAGCAAGATTAAGGCTAAAATTTGTAAATTCCTCAAGTTTGGAGTGCATCTGTGATTAGTTGCCCAGCATTAAATACATAGACTTTGATTTTTGTGGGCTGATGGTCATCTGCTGCTCCTTCAGATTTCATCTGCAGTGAGAACTGCCAGTGCTTCAGATATCCATACCCTGATTTGCAGAAGCAGAGCCAAGAAATTATATTAAAGCTTAATAAAGTTTTTCCCTTGTCTGGATTGGAGGAAATATTTGGAAGCATCAGGCAGAAAGACTATGACTATGGGAAATGACTGGGTGGTGAAATCCTTTGCCTGAAAGTGTAAAAGCCTGAGGTGCAAGTTTCTTCTCTGAACCAAATGGTTTAAACCCAGATCTCAGTATTGGTTGCATAGGGTAGTAGCATACCTTTCTCTTAAACCAAAACACAAAAAACCCACAAAATTGCCCATTGAAATGAGACTTTCCATCCAAAGCAAGGGTGAATCTAATCTTAGTTTAAAAAGTTTTGGTATGGCAGCACTTTCAAAGGAAACTTTTTTCTCTACTACTCTACCCAAAATGTTTGACAAAAATAATCAAAATCTAAACGAATTCTTACCGTAAGCTTGACAGATAAAAAAGTACTTTGAGAAGGCGGTTAGAAGGCAGCAAGGGAAACAAGTTCATTTAAATTTTGGTGAGCGATATAACCACTAAAGGCTATCTGCCATCTTCCTGCTGTCCTTTTGCTCTGCACGAGCAGACTGCTGCATACCTATTGACTTTGGTAAGTCATAAGGCTGGGGGAAGGGTTCCTAATGCCAGCTTCATTTATTAAAAGTCAACATCCCTTCTTCAAAAATCTTCCAGCTTCAGCCCCACATGAGGTAGAGACTCAAGGGAAAACTAGGCTGCAGAGGAGGATCTTGAATTCCAGCCTTAGTGGAGCTACTGTATAAACAGGCAGAGTTTAACAACTCAAGGGTGTTCAAGCCGTTTTCCACATTTGAAGACATTTAATGGTGTTCTAATGGGAAAAAATGTAAAATGCTGGTATGTGGTGTGACTTGTATGGCCTGTGTGTGGCACTATGACATTTAGGGACAACAGTGCTGAAGAAAAAAAAAATATATGGTAAATTAGCCTTATTTCTCTAGTAATAGAAATCTCTAGCAACATGGACACAAAGAAGCACAACACTTATTCAAAAATTCAAGATTTAATAAAAATGTAAGGGCTTTTTTTCCCCATTTAAGTAGAGGGAAAAAAATAAAGAAAGGGCAAACTTTCTCCTAAACTTCTGTGCTCTCTCACCACCACCATCTCAGTCTCCGGTGTGCACACATAGATCATGTCTGCCTCAGAACATAAATACACAGCAGTGCAACATAAGAATTTCAATTAACAGATGAATCCAAGGAGTAAAACCAGCTAACAAATGTATCTTGTTAGACTTCTGTCAGAGAACAAGATTTTTATCAGAAATGCTGTTTTTCAGAGGACACCAGGATAATTTCCTCCTAATAAATTTCCATCTTATTGAGAGCAGCTAAAGTTCTGCCAGGCAGAGGGAATCTCCCAAGGGTATGTCTTATGCAGCTCTCCTACCACTGGATTAGATGTATGGACACGTTTTAAAATACAGTGAGTCCAGAATACCTCTGAAAATGTGTTTAGGTATTAAAAACACACAACACTGGTAGAAGTTTGCCTCATTTTAAAAAAGATTCACTACTTTGTTTATTGCAGTCTTTTCCCCTGAATTCAGAGGAAATGAGTGTGCATAATTCCACATTCCCTGGAAGGCAAAAGGCAAACATTGGTCTAAATAGTTTGTGGTGCTGTTTTGTAATTTTCGTGAATCAAAGCTTATTTTTTTTTACTGCATCTTCTATAATTTTTTATAAATCTCTTTCCTTTCCCTTTAAAAATATTTAGAGAAAAAAAGAACCGTGTGTCATAGGGTATTAGCTGATTAGTTCATTCAAACAGTGCTAATTATAGGTTTAATTGCTTAAATGTGAAAGTCATTTATTTAAATTAGCTGCATCAAACATACAGTATGCTCAAAACCTGAAACATTTTGGTACTGGGAACCAGGGTTATATTCTGTAAACAGAACATGCAAAATATAAGATGAGAAACAATGTGCCTCTATGTACTGATCGGGAAACTCATTTAAGCCCCAAACTCCCTCCTCCCCTGCCTCTGGGGTCGGAAAACAGCCTCATTTGAACAATGACTAATGGAATGCACTGAAATGTGTGAGGGTTGAAAGGAGAAATACTATTCAAGCCAACAAACTCATTTCATTTGTGATTTAGAGGGGCACTGCACCTTTCCCCTGAACTCCTCCTGAGAAAGAATGAATAGGCATCTCAAGGTTATGTAAAAATGGGTATTTCGGGTGGGAAACTGTATGGGTTTTTAAAATAATAAATGAAGAAATAAATAAAGGTTTGTTATGTCATAAAAATACCACAGGGAAAAGATGTTTACAACACAACAAAAAGGTAGTCAGAGCTATAGTGGCTATAGCAATGACAGAAAGAGTGTGCTTGTGAATTAAAAAATATGCTGTATTAAATGCGCAGCATGAGAACTATGATCAGAGTGCAAGAAAAGGGTTCAGCTTTTTAATCGGAGAAAAAATAAAGGAAGAAAAATATGATAATTTTAAAGAACAGAAAACATTAGATAATTAACAAATTGAAGGATGCCTAGCTGCCAATCCCTCCATCTTCCTGTGTTGACAAAGGAATGCATATAGACATACACATCTATTTTTTAAGAATTTTTCTTTTTTTAAAAGGAACAAAGAGATTCAGAAGAGCTAGGTTCCCTAGACATATCAGTTTTCATGTTCTGTATCTCTGTTTGGTCTGTAATCAAGTTGTATCTGAATGTTATTGCATTTTTCTAAACCTTCAAGTTGATATTAAGCCCCACAACATTATGGAAGTACAAACAGCAGCAGCAGCAAAGGCTGGGGGATGCAGAAATCTCCCCTTAATTTAATAAGGGTTTTTAAACCGAACGCTATGCACCATTGACTATGCAGGAAAGCTATTTTTTGCTGCAAAATTTCCCAGCTCATGAATATCCGTGTATGCTTCTCTGTGCACAGCCTCTCTCTGTGCCCCCTTTTCCTGCTGAGAGGGTCATATGGCCACAGGAGAGCCTGACCCCCTGTTTACATTTCACTGTGCAGATTACACAGTGAAGAATAATACTACAGCTGGTTACTGCTTACAATTATTTAATTTTAAAAAAACCCATCCAACTACCAGTTTAAAAGCTGAATTTATATAAATCCATCTGTCTCTGTGTCTTTTTCCCCACATGCGACTTGCTATTTATTTTTTACTTGTAAATTTGCTGTACTCATTCATTACAAGCTTCCTTTTGGGTGGGGAGAATGTCTGTACTTTTGCATCATGCAATGCAGAGCCTTAGGTTGAAAAAATTAGGAAGTTAAAAACGTTTGGAAAACATTATTGTCATATTTTACATAAGCAAAGTAAGGCAGAAAGAAGGTATAATCCTAATATCATGCAGCAGTCAGTGACAGAGAAAGCAATATGCTCTCATGCATGAGGCTGAGCCAACAGTTTCATCTCTAATTTTTAGAGACCCCTACCCTCCTGGCACACAGTGGTAGCCCCACAGAGAAGCAGGCTTGAGGATGGCTAAGGAAAAATGCAGTTAAGTATAATAACCCAAGCAAAAAAAAAAAAAAAAAAAAAAAAAAAAGCAGCACCAAAAAGACAGTATTTCAAATTTAGAAAGGAAGTCCTGGGTAGATTTTGCTGAGATTAAATCTAAATTGAGTGGATTTCCAGTGTGATCAGGGAACAGCATGTTAAGGGAGAGAGTTGGAGACATATCCTCGGGGGATTTATGTGGTTATACCTCCAGATGATCCCAGGGCAGTTGGAAAATGAGATACAAAGGGCTCTATTCTGCCCTCATTTGCACAGCACTTAACTCTGATTTTCATGCCGTTTAAACAAGAATGCCATGTAAAGTGTCTTGATCATTGAAAATGGTGCCAAATACATATTCTTCCCTCAAGATTACTGCATGCAATTCAGATCATGGGACATTTACATTAGTCGAGCTGGCCTTTAGGAAAGAGGTAGACATTGAAATAGAGAGAGGTTGTGGGGAAGCTAATCTGAATTGGCCTGTTTCTCAATCACTTAGCTAATGTAACCATGTAAATTACAGTTTCTTTAGCAGTTTTACATTTGTATTTGTCAGAGCAAACTGGTGTGTACATACTAGACATACTTCATATAAATTTCAAGGACACAAAAGAAATGCTCAGAATGCCTTTGCTTAAGACTACCATCTACTTTGCTAACATATGTAGATCTATAGTATGGTGCAGGAAAAGGAAGTCTCACATCTTCCATACGTTATATGATATCATGGTAATATGTCTCCTCATATTTAGGTGTTTTAAAAGCTTAGGATTTCCCAGTTACAGAGTTATGTTGCCCTCTGGATAAAAGATGGAGAAATACATGGCAATGCTGACTTTTTGAAGGAAAACTATTTAAAATTTTATAAAGACATGGTATGTTAGTCCCTGCTTAGCTCTGCTGTTACATGCCACGAACAGGCCTCTTTTGTCTTATTCCCACTGTTATAATCCTCAGCCACTTAAATGAGCATGGGACAGCCAGCTCAAAGGTGTTACATTATCTTATACTCACATTTCATTGACCAATCTCCTTATTAAACACCATATGTAAATCAAGGTGTGACACCAGCAGGTATGGTCTTATTCTGGACAGGGCTGTACTTTAAAATAGTCTATTATATTCTGTAAAGGCACATGCTATAGGCATTCTTGAAAATCCTGGGCAACTATAAATGCAAAAGGCAAGGTAGTCACAAGTCTCTTTTCCACCTTTTATTGACACTTCCTCAGACCCAGCTGGTATTTAATTTAAGGAGCCAGATAAAGGAGCCCAGCAAAAGAGTCCAGCAATTCCCTTGTCCAGCTTTATGCAATTGCATTACTAACTTTGGGTACTCTAAACTGACCTGAGGGATGGGCATTACTCTGAAGTTGGCTCAGGCTCAACTGGAAACACAGCAAAACCCCTCATTTACAAAGTATGAAGAAGAAGCAAAGTGGGTTTCAAGGCTCAAATTCATGCTCAGAACATGAGGAGGAGCCTTTAATTATTCAAGAATCTCTTCAATACGTACTTTAATGTGTTTCAGTTTATGACTAGGTTTTTACGTAGTTAGTTGCATATTTGGCCACCAGAATCATGTTCTGTTTGGGAAAAAGATAATGCAACAGAACTCAGAACTATGTGTTACAGCATCAGAGAAGCATTTTTGTGCCCCTCTCTTTTCAATCTCTATGAGTAATGCAGCAAATAGATTGTATGATGCATTATAAATTATGTGATCCATCATAGCAATCATCATCACTAACCAAATGATATAGAACATAACAAGAAATACTAGTAAATATTCAGTGAAAGCCAACTTTGAAATTATGAGTCAGCCTATTCTAGGAGTTAGTCCTAAAATAAAAGAGAAAAAAGTATCATGTAGCCTACCTATAATCAAAACAAAACACAGCATTTCTCTTATATAAGGTCTAAAGTTGAGCAGCCAAAGATCTATTTAATAGAAAGATTTTGAGCAGTGTGAATACTTAAGAAACTAAAAACATGTTTGAAATAATTTATAGAGAGGTGTAAAAAAGGCAAAATTACAACACTGTTTCTTCTCTAGCCTATGGGCTAGAACTTTGTGGGAATGTTCAGTGAACACCATTTCTTCCTAAGAATGCTCAGTGCTCTTCAGACTATAAAAATGCAGATATGTGTCAAAGTAAAAATAATGCCCACTGAGAAGGGATCAGGCATTAGCTTTTCTTCACCAATCTCAATTAATTTTCAATTTGGATTTGCTGTGAGTTCTGTGGGAAAGATTAGAGGGATTCCGGCTGCAGTGCTTTTCCCTACACGACACCTCCCTGTGTGTTATAAAATGACCAAAAGATGGTGTAAGTTTGGAGTGAACATACAGTCTTTTCCACATATTGTCTAAGAATTTTGTAAAGATAACATATGTCTCAATTTTTAAAAGCTTTTTCTTTTATAGAAATAGAAAAGTTGGTAAAAACCAAGGCTATCAAGAGAGTCTAGTACTAGTTTCTTCATGAGTACTGACTTGATTTTTATATCTTTAAACATTATTAACTTTACTGACATCAAAGAAGGCTCATACCCTTAACACATTATGAAGAAAAAAAGTAACTGGTTGCACTGGCCTCATGTTTCATTGTACATCACATCACAGGCTGCTGCACTGATAGAAGAAATCACATATCCTCTACAAAAGAGAGAAGAGAAATGTATATATAACAGTCTTTGGAAGTTCTGTAAATGCGTGTCAGGTGCTGACTGCATTTTGCTGGCACAATACATGCCACTCTGACAGCAAAGGCACAAAGTCACGCATCTTTAGCAAAGACAATAGAGAATACAGGATTTAAAGTTGCCATTAGGGAGCACAAGTGAATAAGGAGTAGTGCTTCTGATGGCATTTCTCTTAGAATTTTTAAAGCACGATAATGTAAATAGAGTAACAGCTGTTCTCTTCAGCCACACTGAGCACAGGTAGAGTGGTCATTCCTAAAAATTCAGAATCATAGAATCATTAATAACTTGCCTAACTCAATTTTATTTCAAATACTTGCAAAAGGATTAAAAAAAAAAAAAACAAAACAACTGAACGTTAAAATAACTCTTGCCACTTAACAGAACTGCACCATAATAAGAATGTTGCTATCACCAGAAAAACACAGTTTTTTGCTCCCATAGTTGTGTCACAGAAGTGAAATTCTGTGCCTGCATAATCCTATGGGCTGAGAGAAAGACTAACCTTTCTGCTGTCTGCCTGCAGGCAAATGCTGGGGCTTGGGTAGGTTTCAAACAGCCAGCTTCAGACAGGCAAAGGCCACTCCATTTAGCTTTTTAGCAAACTGCACAAGACCTTAATGTGTACATTTTCCCTCTCAAGAAGGGACAGAAAACATGGATAGGAGATAATTATTTGCATCTAAAATATGCCTGTAATGATAGGAAGGGAAGGGGCATGGGACATGCACACACCCATGGTGAAAAGGGAGATGGGGCTTTTTTTCCCCCTGAAATGGGACACGAGTCACACAGTAATTAGATAAATGCTTAGGTATTGTGATTGTTTTTGTTATATATGTAAATATATTGATTAATAGATAGATAGATAGATAGATAGATAGATAGATAGATAGATAGATAGATAGATAGATAGATAGATAGTGATAACCAGGGGTCCCTTCTAACCCTAACAATTCTGTGATTTTGTGATATATTTAATTGAACAGGGGAAATTAGAAGCTATATCATTATTTAAGGCCTCTGTGTTCCTGTAAATACAACTAAAAGCATGATCCCAGGGTTATGCAATATATTTCAAGTACCCCAGATGCATATGTGCTATTTCAAAAATTCCACAAGTTTATTGCTGGGTATAACCTTTCACAAACACTGGACAAATCTGTGTATGTAGATAGTTGCCCTTCTGTGGAATTGACATATTCAGTTAATCTAACAGTGTAACTTGATAAGTCTTTTCTATTTAATATGTTGTAAAAAATCTAAACACAGTTGAGATTTTTATTTTATTACTTACATTTTGCCTTTCTTCCAATGTTTTCAGTAGCATGAACACTGAAAGCTGAACAAAACCCATAATGTAGTGTTTAAAACAGTCACCATTTTTCAGAACTATTTTTTAGGATGTGGTAGAGAATGAGAGATTGTTTTATAAATTAAGAGTCCAAGATTTATGGGCAATTTGAATGGTAACTGGAAAAGCAAAAAGGAATGGAAAGGAGAGAAAGAAGTAATGGTGTTGAATTCCAAGGAAGAAATAAAAAGCTTTTGTTGTCAAATACGTATTACATGGATTTAGTACTTTTGATTGTTTATTTGAGCAAATACCTTAACTTGTTCATCTTGGTCTTGAAATGCAACTGGAAAAAGCCTAGGCCAGGCTATCAGCTTGACCACTAGTCTCTGATGAGGTAGCAAGTGAAATAATTGCCACATGCCTTGAGTGCTGCACTCAGATACCTGAAATTTTGCCACTAGCAGGCGTACTACCTCAGATGAAAAGGTGAAATAAATATGTTACAAAATCCAAGGGAATATGGACACGAAGTCCAGGCTGCCTGTACCTTCCCTCTCCCTGTATCATCTCCAACTGTTCATCCAAATTGAAAGGAGTCTGGGCTGGCAGCTGACTTCAGGGCTAGACCTTTTCCTTCCAAAAGTAAACTAGAGCTGCTCTAATCTCTTACAGAGGTTTCTATGAACAGTCAGTGCTGTCTTGCTATGTATGGAGAAGCAAAATCATACAGGAAGCACCATCACTAATACAGTGTCCCCATGGGAAAAGCTCATGCTTTGCTTGGTAGAGTTTCAGCGTTGTGGTCACTGTTGCTTTTGACATATGGATATTGTTAAATATTTACATTAGAGAGGATAGGGTCAAAGAAGAGTGCCTCACAACTGGAGCAGAAGGCAGTAAGGTCTGTGGGGATTTTTCAAATTTCCGGAGTTCATTCCAGTGTGAGATCAGCCCTGGAGAAAATTATCCTTTCCATAGGGATGAGATTCCCTCTTAATATAGAGCACTCCATTTTTCATAGAAGTATAATGAGCAACAACTCCCTTCCACATCTCTTTATATATCTTGGTCAAGGCAATGAAGTGTGCCTTTGTTGGCACACAAGACAGTGAGGTACACAGCTGAATCTAAGCAACAGCTCCCCAGTTCTGATTTAAAATCTATGGGGAAGCCAGTGAAAGCATGTGAGGACATTTCTTAGGTGCTCACAGTAAGTTGCCTTGCTGAAAATACAACTTTTTAAAAAGCCTCTGCTCTCCAAGGCTCGTACGTGTTGAAGACATCATAAGTTTCCTACATGTTCAAAGTTCATACAAGAGTCACCAATGCACAAGTATCTGAGTGTGGATCCTCAGCAGGAGACAACAGTGAGAATTCAGTGTATAAACTGCATTCTGGGAGCTCAGCGTCTGCAAGGGATTCAATATTATTGTCCACCTGCAGCCCAAGTTCACCAGGTCCATGATGAACACGTTGATGCACACAGGAAGGCAGAGGGGACATGGGTGCAGATGATGGGTGTGGGGTTGGCAGGACAGAAGTGTGACACCCTGCCTAGTCCACCCTGTGGATCTGGGCTGTTTTCTGCCTTTCCTGGGAGGCAGGTGAAGCAGAGCACCTTGGGAACATATCACATCATAAAAGCAAACCTACATTTGCATCTCTTTCACAAATGCATGCATGACATTCTCTTTCAAAATTACAGGTTTAGTACCGTGGAATAGATGTCTTCAGGATGCTATTATTGCTTGGCCAAAGATACTGATAATCACTCACCCAGCAGGGCCCCACTCTTGCTACAAATGAATCACTTCCAATATTCTGCTTTTGTCCTTCTTTCCCATGTAATTATTCCTGAAAATAATCTCTCATCAAATAAGTAAAACCTGAGCAGGGCCACTCAAATTCCATGAAAATCAATGTAGAATTTTCTGAAATAATCTAAGTATTTCCTTATTTTTTTATACTTAAATTTTCAACTTTCCTTCAAATTCACATTCTATGCCCAGTGCATTTTAAATCAAAGACTTTGTATTTAATAGATTATTCCTAGAAGTCTTGTTATTTGTTCAAAAGTTGTCAAAAAAATTACTTAGCTGTTTCTTCAGGAAGAAAAACTGAAGTTTATTTCTTTTAAGACATAAATATTCCAGGAACTTTAAACCATACTTCTTCTTTCTTACTCATGCCACACAGTGTACACCTCTTTTTGTAGTGTTTTAAGTGTAAACATCTAATTTTAACCAAGTTTAAATAATTTATTTTACCTCACATCCATATATTTGAGAATTTGAATATGAAATATTGAATTTTCATTTACTCAGTGTCCAGAGGGAATAAAGAGTGTATGAACTATCTATAGTTGCATCCTAGTAAAAAAATCATCAAAAATGCCCTAATATTTTCAGATTTTTAAGAGAACATTTCTTGTGAAGAATTGAAGCTGCTAATTTACATAGGATCCTGGAAACTAGCCCAGAGAAGAGAGTTCATCTGTAATATATAAAATAATGCTAAAAACAAGTTACATGCGACCTATTTATCACTTATCCGTGTGTTTGGGCAAATAAACTCAGCTGCATTTCACCTGTGAAGCACAGAGTATAATTTGTATTAAGCATAGCTTCATGCCTAGTTGGTGTGGAGCAAATGCCTTGCAGTGGTGCAATTTGACAGTGTTACAGCACAGACAAACAAGCTCCAAGCAGTTGCTCTCTTTTTCTGTCCATTTTAGAAATGCATTTTATGGCAGCAGCAACAACTGCCTATTTCTTTTAGCTGATTGATATAATGTATTACTGGCTAATTAGGGAAGAGATACTTACAATCTTGAGATCTAGTTTACTAAAGAGTTTCATTTACTGTTCAGTATAGTTAAAATTTTAGTACTCCTGATATAGTACAAATAGGCTTAAATAACTGTGACAGCTGGAAAGAAGCAGACTTTTTTGTTTGACTATCTTGCAAGCTTCAATTTAATATCCACATCTCATAAAAAGTCATAAATTTCTTCTATGGTAGAAAATGGAGCCAAAATAATGTTATTTTTTTAAGAATAAGTTGCAGGAATGTTTAGACTAATTAAAAACAGTCTAAAACATCCACTCTTTTATAGGTACAGGGATTGTGGTAGGTGGAGCAGAGTTTGGGAGACAGGAAATAGCCTCTCACATGCACACATACACACACCACAAACCCACTACTACAAATCCCAGCTACAAAGAAACAAGAAGAGGGGTGCCAATTCATGTGGGGAAGTGGATTAAGCTGGAACAGATACAGGAATTCTTGCTCTGTACTCTGTGTCCTACATCTCTCAGTAGTTGGTGTCCCCAGAGCCAGGGCACACAGAGGTTCCAGAATCTTCAACCAACATTTTAATCTGAACCATAATAGGAGAAAATTTTTAGCAAGATCTTTCCCCACAACTGGATAAAAGCAGCCAACATGAAGGTTAATACTGGAATTAAAATAGGTTTAAATCTATGAAAGATGTGTCTTTGCTTGTGCCGAAAGGATTTTGCTTTTCTTGGTGCTACATCTTCTAAAGAGAACTGTAAACTATCAGTGCTTACATAGCCAGTGAAAAGTGTTTTGGAACACCTAGATTAAGAAGCCTGAATATCACAAGAGATTGATAAATTATCCTTGGGCCCAAGTACAAAGCTGGTGGCCCAGGTTTGTGTTTGACACTTCCAGAGGGCAGGAACTGCTATAAGGTGGAAACTGCTTACTTTTCTTCCTCTATCTAAACTGGTAAATTTTTCTTACTTTTATATAAGTCATGAGAAACTTAATTGCAGAGCAAACATTTTAAATTTTAGCTCCATGTCTTTGCTAACACTTTTCTTTGCTGAAGTTTCTTCTGGTCAGGTGAAATGGTGAAAAAGGGCATTCTCAGTGAATAATAAACTTGCTCCAGAATGCACTGTAGTAGGGAAACAAACAGCTCATAAAAATCAGAAAAAAAGTGTTTGTGTCTAAAAGTGTTGATTATTCATTTTCAAAATAGCTCTTTTGCTTTGACATGTATTTTAAAAGAAGTTAAACAATTCAAAATTAAATGAAGTGTTTTATCATGGGTTCATCTGTCAATTTTTTGTTTCCCCAAAAGCAGACATTTTTTTTGTTTTTTAAATTCTGGAACAGACCTCAGTTGCTTTCCTAACCCAGTTATATCTTACAGTCATTTCCATTGAGAAGAAATTTAGCAGACAACTAAGAGTGCAAAGAAAATCTATAACTAGACTGAGAAAGAGCATGTAGACAAATAATTATATGTTTTCCCAGTGCTCTTGCATTGCCACTACAGGTATCAAGCACAAGACAAGAAATCAAAGAGCAGGGAGCATGGATCACAATACCTTAGTGAGGAAAGATGTCCTTCATTCATCTATGGCATAAAAGACCAACCAAAACTGAGCATTCAAAGATATGAATGGGGAGATTTGTAGGAAGACAGCAAAATGCAAAATATATTCTGTTGAAAAAGAAGTGACACTCATCCACTAGTAAATTCCCAGCATGTAATTCTTAATTTGCTCTCTAGTTTTGTACTATATGTATATCAGGCCTTTTTCACTGAAACGTGTAGAACCCATACTATTAAATGCAGAAGGTGCGAATTTCAAATTCAATTTCTATTGCTTCAGTTTACCTGCTCAGCTGTGCTTGGGAACTTTATGATTAAAATATTATCTTCAAACTCAAGGTTGCTCTAAGGTTCCCAAAATCTTAGAATTTGTCAAAAACTCCACTGTGCATCTTTTTGTGATTCTCTTTGGCAAGCATCAACACAAAGTTAACTTAATTTCAATTTGTACACACATCTTCTGTAGAACAAAATCAAATCTGCAGTGACCAAAGGGCTGTAAGTAACTTGAGAGAGTCAGCTCTAAAATACATGATGGAACTGAAAATGAAAGTATTAAAACTGTATAATGAAAGGACGTTGTTAAACGTCCATTAGATTTAGGAGTGTTTACTTTCATTATGTCTCTGATACCGGTTTAAAATGGGCCAAATCCAGATGTAGAGGCATATGCCTTCAAGGGAATTCTCTGTCTTGAGAGAATTTGCTAATGGGAAAGCTTTAAGAGCCATTGAGTTAGTCTTTGGATTTGGAATTGATGCATCTGCCCTTTGCATCTTTAAAATGCTGCACAAACTACCTTAATTACTAAATAAAGCAGTTTGGATCTCAGAGGGGAAGTACTATGTATTTGGCAAGAAGAAAGGGAATCTTATGCAGCAATCCAAATGTCTTCAGGTACTGCAAGTACAATTGCCAGTGAGGTATGTGCATGCAATTCAGAGCATATTTGGGCCCATTTAATGCAATTAAGTATTAATTATTTCATTTTTACCCCAAATAGATCAGTATTAAAAATAAAAAAAAAGAGCTGGGCTGCACAATGATGCAGAATGCTGTAGAACCTGCCCATCTGCCCCAAAATGAATGCAACTATAGTTAGTCAAGCATAGTCTATTCTGCTTCCCCTAAATAGCATGATACTAGAAAATGACCATGGCCAGAAATTTTCTCAACAAACTTCCACAAAATACTGCAAAATACAGTGTCATCAACCTGAACACTTCATATACACTGTTAAAACTGTCAGTGGGTGGGCAAAAGTCCCATAACTACTTTCTGAAAGAGTCCTGTAAAGAAGGTTGGCAATGAGCCATGATATGGATTCTTTTATATCAAGTACTTTCAGGCCTCCCCTGAGAAGACAGATGCCTTAAAAGAAGCAGACTGCAAAGTCCTCCTGCTCAGGAGTTCTGTAGATCAGCAAACAAGTGTCCATGAGAAATGCTGTGGCATCAGTGAAGAAGGCAACAAATGTGCCTAACAATAACAGCCTTCAGCCAAGCAGCAGTACTGTTGTGTGTTTATGGGAAAGCAATCAGAAATTCAAGCTTTGCCACCTCTTACTGGGGTTATTTATCCCAATGTGAAGAACATAAAAGGGCACAAAGCCACAAGGCTTCCTTTCCACCTGCCTTTTCTACTGAAAGTGAATGGAAGACGAATATCTGTTTAATTGTAAAATAAACTTCAGCAAAGCAAATGAACTTAGGTTTTTCAAAAGTAAGAGAAGTCTAAATTGACTCCTAAACTCCTTTTACTCAATTTTCTTTCTTCCAGCAGAGCCCTTTTTAATTCCTTATTGCTGTCAGTTTCCTTTTATTTCGAAGCAAAGCTGTGACAGGGTGTGGGAGCTGTGTGACAGGAGCTCTGCAAGCACAGCAATTGCTGCAGACACGCCAAACTACCTGCGGCCTCTGGAGCGGCCTCCTGGTCACCCGGCCACTGCAGGCACCGAGGCATCCACGTACCTTCCCCCTGGATGCTGAGTAGCAACATTTTAAAGCAGCCAAATCTCGCTTTCCCCCTCAATCTCGCTTTCCCCCTCTCCCCAGAGTTGGTAAGGAATGTGCAGTACCTGTTTTTAAAATGCAAATTTACCTAGGTGTTTTTTTTAGCCATGGAGGTTTCTTTAAAAGATGGAGAAAAAAATATCATACATTACTAAAGAGACCATTTAATGTCTAAAGTATATATTTCCTCTGTTCTTGTTATGCCAGTTTGTTTGTTGGCCTGAAAAGTGGCTAAGCTGTGTGACAAAGGAAGATGAAGCACAGCTGGGTCTGCAGGGACAGGCAGCACATGGCAGCATGATGCTGTCGAGGAGAGGGAGCGTGCAAGGGCAGGATTTTCCTTTTTTAGGTTGGTATCTGGAACCTCATTTATCCTAAGGTAGGTTGGTTTGTTTGCTTGTTTATTTATTGAATGCATCTTAGTCTAGTGAAAAACCACCATGATGCTCCCAAAGCTGCCCCTCTGGGTTCTGCAGGAATCCATCCTGGCAGACAGATCTGCAGACTTGGAGGAAGTTCAAGTATTTTCCAGTATATCAACAAATACGACAAGAAATCCCACTATATTCTGAGTGATGCCGTAATAATAAGTGAGGAAGAAAGTAGTAACATTAGATAATCCCCATAGAAGACAAACTCTTTGATCTCCAGCATTTACATGCATGCCTTTACACTTTGTACATTGTAAGCATTTGATTTCTTACCAATAAAATACAGCTACAAACTCCTCTTGAATGTTCCAGAAATAAAATTCTCCTTGATCCAGTTACATGGCTTCTAAGCAGTGAGGGAGAAAACTGAGGCCTCAGATGACCATGATGTGTAAATGAACAAGTTATCATACAAATGCCAAGAACTAATAATGTCTATTTAGTTTAGCTGTTTCTAAATATTAGGTCAATTATGGTTCTGCTTTTTCTACAAGAGTCAGTGCATTATCACAATTTTAATTCTTTATCTCCCAACATATAGGCAAGCCTGACACCAGGGCATGTGTAGATAGGGAGCGTTAATAAAAACATTTTCGTCGCCCCATTTTTGTCTCCAGTGGAACTAAACCTGGTTACAAATTTTGCAAATAAAGTTTGTATCAATTCATGTGAATAAAATCCATACTCCCTTGTGTCCTTGACCTCCCTAGGCTGAGAACCTTTTGATTTTATTCTGTCCCGGAAACATCCACATACTTGAGCAAATGTGAAATAATGAGCTATGACCTCTCGCGATACTGCTTGTCTGGTTACATCAGTGAATTTTCAGCAAGGGAGCTATTTCAATGGGTGTCAGTGGAAAGGAAATGACTCACTAGGCTGGCTTATAGCTGCTTGTAACTACAGAGACTGTTAACTAAATCCTAAATAAATAGCAATAAATAATGGAAAATAAATCATGTTTCATTGCTAGCACTAAAATCTAGTACGTGCATTATTAAAATTAAATGCAAATAGTCAAAAATCTCTGAGAAACTTTTTTTTTTAATGAAAGAACTGAAATTTTTGATGACTATCAAGAAGAGAGGGCAAGAAACAAAAAGAGAGGAAAATCTAAAAAGAAAGACATTTTCCAGGCTGTAGTGCCAGAGTCATTCTTTCACAGACTTTACATCACAGAAAGCTCAGATTCAGATGTTCAAAATGTATATCTCCAAAATACACCCATCATGTTTCAAGATTTCAAGCAGGGTTTATTCATGGCTGGGAGCAGCAGTGGTAAAAGGAAGCAGTTAAAGCCAGGACACATTCTGGGGGCATTATAATGCATATTGTGCATTGTCTCAGCTTGACTGTGAACAACGAACTTGAAAATGAACATCAGCTAATTAGTTGCATACCATAGAGGAAGCTGGAGCCTATTACATTTACTGCACAAACCATTTCAGACTTTGTTCTTCAAATCAGAAGAGGCATAGCCCTCTACTGCTTTCTTGGACGTGGAATTTTACATGTGACACGGCAATGCAATCTGGAAGAAAACAGAAACCCTGGAAAGCCACAGACATAAAAATAGAGATAGGAGAATTTTAGCTTCCTTTCTGCTTAAGCAAGTGTTGAGAAACTGAAATCTGGATCTTGCTAAAGAAGTTTGCATCCACACCACAAATGGCACTGCAATGTAGATATACCCTAGGCAGCTGAAAAAAAAAAAAAAAAGGCAGCTCACTCTAGTACCACATACTATTTAATTATAACATCACACAGCTTAGCTGCTCATCCATATGGATACTCCACACCGAATTCTGTGCTGCTGTGGGTATTCATCTCTCTGAGCAACCTCACCTAAAACCCGTTTAGTACCTTTACATCGCAGTGAAGTCTGCTATAGATGTATCTTAAGCTTGCGCTTTTCTATGTTATGCTCCTGTCAACCCCATGCAAATGATAACACCACTTTTGAAACATAAGTTCTCCAGTTTCCCTTCTGACAGACTACAAAAACTCCAAATTTGAAGTCTTAGATGGTGAGGGCAACAGCAGTTTTCTGCTAGCTCTGTGCAATAGCTCACCTAAGAGGCAGCTGGCTACTGGGAGGCTTTGTGAGCATTACAATATAAATATAATGAAATGACAAGGTTCTGCCATTTCTCATCCTTGTCACTAATTGCATACTTTCACAGCTCTCTCTGAGCCCTAAAACTCTCTAAACACCAGAAATGTGAAAGTTTTAGAGGATGACTAAGCCTGAGAAAAGTTGGAGTTACAGATTGCATAAAATGGAAATAATGTGTGACTGCAAAAGAGGCCTTTTTTAGTTATTCTTACCGCTACCATACAACTTTAGCAAAGTGTGCAGTGATGTTAAACTCAGCGGACACAAGCTAACTAACTGGTTGTTAGCAAGGCTGAGCCAAAAGCCCCCACATTCTTTGGTCACCCTGTGGTGAACACCTAGACCATTTATCTCACTCCTAATGAAGAAATAAAAATGTCCCTCCACACCCTAGAGTGCAAGGTGCGTAACAAAAGTTGGCAACTAAAGCAGTTTTCTTGTTCTCACACACTCAGAGCTTTTGAGTAAACAGTGCTGACCATCACAGTAATTGTATCAAAAGACCCAGCATTTGAGTCCATTCATGATTTCAGAAGTTTAGGAAGTGATACAACTAACAAAAGCAGTTCAACAAGGTCAGTGTGTGACTGTATGCCATCTTAGCACTTCAAGCACATGACAGCATCAGCTTCATAGAGGATCTTTTGACTGTGCCCTTGAAATTTCTTTTTTTCCCCATTTCATTCATGGACTAACAATACAAGAATTAAAATCAGGGGAAAAAATTAGCTATTGCTGAAATTTGACTACATGGAGCAAATATGATCACCACATTTATGTCAGTGATCATCACCTATGGAAAGGCTGAACTAAGTCATAGATGTATGACAGCTGTGGAGGTGTATCTAGGGAAGTGAGCTTCCAAATAAAGGGACATGCCTTCTTTGCTGAAGGGAGCTCCTCTGCAATTCCTGGGGAAACTCCTTGGACAATTATGCTGCTTTTGCCTCAAAATGAGCTGTCTGTCAAATCAGAACGGTGTTTCCTCATGAGTACTTGCACAATGAATACAGTGTAAGCTGTTTCGAGCTTTACTTGTAATTTATGTATTTGATGGGGAAAAAATGTCAATATTAAGGCTCTCCTAACCTTTAAGGCAAGCAGTTTCAAATCAATTAGGTTGTTTTTCAAGAGTGACACTATGGAAGAATTGAGATTCCAAGTTAAATTCTATTTACTCTTTCACAAACATTGACACATTTACAAGTGATCAGCTAGGAAGGGTCTGGACAGAGAGAACTGAGTATTGTAACTGAGAGTGTGAATCAGAAAAAAATTAATTAGAGACTGTATAAGAATAATGATAACTTCTACTCATGACTTAGCTGTTGTAATAATGTTGTAGTGTACATGAGGAATAATGCATAAATATCTAATAGAGTTCCAAAGAAGTGATAGAACACCAACAATATTATCTGTTGCATACTAATGGAATGAGAGAACTGGAAATATTGAGTATTCTTCTGTATTGTTTATGTTGGATAGGAAATTTAAGTTGGATAAGAAAGGTCTCAAGAAGGATTTTTCGCATATAAAGAAATTTCAAGGATTTCAGAGTTTTATGCTTGCCTGTGACTTTCTAATCATTAGGGATTAACAGTACTGATATTCATTAAGGAAAATTAAAGTAATTTTCCTGGGAGTAAGGAATGAAGGACTGGACTCATGATTGATCTTTTGGAAAAGCCCCGACAAAAAAGCAGTTCATGTTGATAAGCTTTGCATTCTCTATAATTATGTCCAGCAGAACACACCTTATTTGCAATTTGTGCAGGCATAAATGTCATCAGAACTTGGCTTAATACTGTCACTAAATCTTCTCTAAGGAGAAGACAAATGAAAAGTGAAAAAGCAACACTTTTGCAATGTTTCTTTGCGAGTTATGTAGCAACTTAGATTAAATCAGTTCTTTTCAGAGTAAGAGACAAAGCTAAGGACTTGGTTGGTGAGATCCAAAATGACAGTGGTCACATCTCCCTATCTGGGGAATAAGTCAGGCAAACCAGAGAAGTTCCAAATATTTCTCAGCTGCTCTCCAAGATGTAAACCAGGACAAACCATCTGTTGAATACCTGTTGAGAACCACAAAGGTGTTGCCAAGGTGTACAGAGATGCAGGAAGACAAGCAGAAGCTCAGCTTGAATTGAAATTGTCCAGAGATGTCAAAAACCACAAGAAAGCATTCCTCAGGTACATAAACATCAGAAACAGAAGGAAGATACACTGTTGAACAGGAGAGATGAATTAATTTCATTGACTATGCTGAAATGGCAGGAATTCTTAATGCTTTCTTCACCTCTCTCTTTGCCAGAACTGTTGAGCCTCAGGCCTTGGGAACATAAATCCAGGTTGATGCAAACATAGAGCCACAATCAGTGAAAGAAGGCTTGGTATGTAAACTATTACAGGAGCTCTAGAAATCGATGGTCCCTGATGATATTCACCCAAAGGTGTTACAGAGCTGGCTGGTGTTGTCATAAGGCCCTTCTCAGTCAGTGGTAGCCACTTGACAAGTGTTACGAGAGCAATATGCATAATTCTATATATTCTGCTTGTGAACGGAAGGGAAGATTGGCCCAGACCTGGGTGTTAGACAACATTTTTAGGTAATCTTAGATAAGCACAGTCCTACGTACAGGAAGTATCCTCAAGGACAGAGAGACTTTCAGAAGAATTGTTTACTTCAGGCTTAGACTTTGATAGCACGATATTCTTTAAAAGTAAAAATCCATAGTATGTACATCTGACCCACTAAAGTCAGAAAAAAAAAAAAACAACCCCAAAACCCAGAAGAAAGTAGAAATAGAGCAAGGATTTTAAAAATATTTTTTCCACCAAGCAAACTCAGAAAATCACTAGAGACATGAAGTGCATTTGAGCCCCCTCCAAGTACAAGTTGCCTTTATAATAATTTCAAAAAAATAAAAAACTTGTTTTGTGGTAGGAATGAGGGCTCCCCAGTGAGAGTTTTAAAGACATGAAGACATTAGAAACATTTGCAGCCACTTCATTGATTTTTAAAAGAAACCTAAACAATGCAATTCTGTCAGCTAATTAAAATGGTTCTCTCCAGTTGCACTGAATTTCTTTTGGAGGATCATTACTTTCTTTCCAGCAAATTTTGGTACTTTTTTAAAGGCTTCAGATTAATGGAAGGAAAGTTGAGGAGAGACAATAAAGCCGTACAGCAACACCAGGTACAGAGGAGCACTGACTGTTTGGTACAGCCACTTAAAGCAAATACCATCTATTGAGCCAGGACTTGAATGCTTTCTGATGAAAAATTTTATAGACTAGTATTTCCAGAAAAAATAATATCATAAACTATACAAATAAAGGAAGTGATATTTATCTTTCTTCTTATGTCACATATTAAAAAGAAATAGTTATGAAGGACAAAGTTTACTCTTCCTCTTACCCACTCGACAGGGGACAGCTTCTGACCCTGTCATCATGCAGTACTTGTTAGTGTTATTTCTTACTGGTATTCCCTAGGCACAAATGTGATTAAAAAGACTTCTCAAAGGTCACTGGGCAGAATGTCTATTATCTGTCCTAAGACATGAATTACAGAAAAATAAAACAGCAAAAAAGATGACTGACCCAGTGACTAAGCAGAAGTACAGGACTTTTTAGACCTGACCTCCAGACCCTTCTCTGCTCTGGCAAGACAGGCAGATGGACATAAATGTCTTCAGTAAGTCTTCAACATGCCTAAGCATTTCAGCTTTTTTTCTAATCCCATTTTATATTCCTCTGCTTTCTCAAGTGTCTAGACATCTCTGAAAACCTGTTACTCAGTCTCCTGAAGGGATAGTGTTACTACCTTATTTAGGTGCTCAGACTCCTGAACAGTCTTTTCAGAGACTAGGGTACAAGCCAGCCAGGCTAAGTTAACAGCCTGACCTTTTTTATAGCCCATACTGGAATCAAAGGCAACAAAGTGAGGCCTAACTTAGACAATTAAAGCTGGATGGTATGAATTACACTCGGTTTTCAAAATGTAGCTAATGTACTCACTTATTCAGAGAGGCCCGGGGCAGATTCACACATTAAAGGATATGAAATTCGTATATTATGGTAATGGGAACCATGAAAATAGATGAAGATAAATAACCACATTTGAAGAGTGCACCCCATGAATCTCCTGAACATAAAGGCAATTATCATATTACAGTATTTAAAAAAATATATAAAGACACTAACCTTATGAATAGCATCAAAAATTCTTATATTTTAGGTTATTGAGATGAGAACCATAGATTAGAGCTGAATTAATTAATACAATAACAATCAGAAGAATCAAATTTCTGTTATTCCTAAGCACTGGGGCTGAACAAATAAACTCATTCCTAGTTACACCATTCCCCAGTGCTCTCTCATTTCATGCAGAGTTATTCATGAGTCTCTACCTTGCACTCCTGGGTCAAGCTCTGCTAAGGTATGTGTAGAGGCAAGGAGCCTGTGTCCACACCTCTGCCAATGCTCATCCACCAACCTGATAATCTTCCTACTGGTAATGGACAGTTGACTATAATTGCTCGGTTTTTTATAAGTATATAAACCAGAGACAGCTAAAATGAGACAAAGGGAATGTGTCAGATGAAATCAGATGTGACCTTTTCAAAATAGGGAGCATTTCAGGGATTTTAATTAGAAGCCTAGGAACAAGAGTTAAGTAAACTTGAAGATGTCTGCTCTTTCAACTGAGCCTGGTGGGCTGGTAGGAAACTTTGTCTGCCTGCTTTACAGCACATAGGTTTTATAGCCTCTCACTCCATTAAAAAAAAAAAATAAATTAGAAGCCCCAAGGCAGCCACATATTTAGAAGCAATGAAAACCCAACCTGTCTACCTCTAAAGCATTTAAAGGGAAATGTACTTGGGCTTGCAACCCAGGAATGAAAGCGTAGCAGAATGAATTAAAACATTGTGACTTCTCTGTAATCTACATTGCTGCTCATGGCACAAGTCTGAAGATCCCAAATTCATTCTGTTTCTTAATATTTCATAGAAATAAAGAATCTCAGTGCTAAAAAATTAACATTGTGAACAAACGTATCTCATTACAATGTTGAACCATGTAAAACCACAATGGACCATTCCAGGGGAGTCAAAACCAATTAGTTGTATCAGAAAATCTACCAGACTACAAAACAGAGAGGCCTGTGAACTTCTGCAACTGCTTCGGAGATTAAAGAAACTGCAACACAGCATGGGGACAAGAGATAAAGTGAGTGGGTTCAGAAAGACTCCAAGGGAACTGAGAAGTTCATGCCCACTTTCAAAACATACCAAAGTTTAGAAATTACTTTCTAAGCAATTTTAGACTGTTTCTCTTTTTAGAACTAAAATTATGCTCCCAGCCCATAACATATAGCTCATTTCCCTAAATTGACCACCAATACAGGACTCTGCCAACAGAGCGATCTCTTCTTTCATCTCTTTGTGTGCCTGTTCATACTTTTATTCCCCTTGTGAATTCTGAAATGGAAAGATGAGAATCTAGTCTAAAAGCATTAGCCATTTCTGGCTTTAATTGTGGCTTAAATCACGCATTAAAAAAAAACAAAAAAATAAACAAAGCAAAAAACAACCACCACAAAAAAACCAAAAAGAGCCAACAAAAAACAAAAAACCAACCAATAAAATAAAATAAAAAATCCCAGAAAACCAACAACCAAGCCAAACACAAACACCTAAAAAAATATTTCTCTACCTCTTTGTTTCCATGACCATTACCAGATGAGCAGATAGGTCTCAAGCTGCAAGTCAGATAAGGAAAAGGAATTGTTTCTTACTATATTCACAATACATAGCACAAGACATGAATGATCACAAAGTAAACTCGGCTATAGACATTTTTAATAAACACTGACTAATTGGAGAAATGTGTCAACCCTGGACTGTAGGCAGCCTTGAGCTCATGCAGTGCAAACTTGAATCACTTTCATCATAGAAATACTAGGTGAATGAAAGATTAGGCTAAAACAAGGTAGATCACTAATAAACTCAAAATACAGAAGCTTTATGTACCTGTCTCCCCATGTGCATTTTTTAAGTGGATTTATGTATGTAGTAGCTGTTGTCTTTCACTCCTGGAAAGCTTCCAGCATTGGCTGGCTGTAGGAAATGTTAAGCAACCCCCACCCCTGAATAACTACTTGGCTTAGAAGGATTGATTGTAACTTGTGCAACATGCTTCATATTAAGGACTCCTCATCTTCAAAGATACTCTTGAAACAGGGAATTAAGCACTTACATTGCATGCTTTGCAAGTTTAGCTCTGTGCCTCTTGATCATCATCAAAGTTGCCCTACAGAAATATTCCTCCCTCAATTTGATACCAGTATTTGAATTAAAAAAGATTCTGTACAGTATTTTAGAAACATTAAAGGCAGCACATCCTAGCGTAAAATCTGGCTTGCTATCATAATGGTTTTGTGGTCTGCAATTCTAATAATCATAAGCCTGTTTATTGAGGATGAGGAAAGAAAACATTGTGGGGCAATGTAGCTTGCCATGCCCATTATGGGCACTCCTTTGGATTTTCTTTGTTAACTTTTTTGAGATAAGCATCTCATCTAATCAAAATATGAAATCTGCTCTGCTGCTTCACGAATGAAATACAGTGTCTTGTGTCTTGTGACTGTCATTTTCACCCTTGTCCAATTTGTTATCAAATGGAACTTCCACATCAAAGAACAAACTTTGTGGAGGTTCAGTTTTTAATTTCTCCCTCCCTTTTCTTTCTACTGTCTCTATATGAAAAGGAGAAGGGGGGAATGTGAGGAGGTGTCTAAAATGCGTTAGAAATACTGAAGAATTAAAAGACATTTTAATGCTAATTAAAATATGAAGGAACTCAATTTTCCAAGGTGGCCATTTACCACAAGATTTGTGTTCTAAATGATGCATTTTCTATAGCTTAGTGCAGAAATGAGTGTTTCTATTAAATTTAAGAGAAAAAATCCCTGCTTTTTGGGGGTCTTGATATAAGGAGGTATTTACTTGGACCATGTATGCCAAACATAATTGAAAGATAGTTATTGGTGTGTAAAAAATAGATTTGCAAAGATGGCTAGTTAACAGAAAATAAAGACATGTATTTTGGGGATTTACCAGAAGAGATTGTGTCCAAAATCCAGTAGAGCGAGAGTTCAGCATCAAGCCTGGTTTTATTAATCTCATCTTAAATGCTCCTTGCTAGGTTTCATCAAAACACACATCACCCAAATTTTTAAAAGAAAATCCTTGGGGTTCATTTTTCAAATTCAGGGTGAATTTTGCCTCGGTAATTTGCAGGATTAGGAATATCTACTAAATGGCTTTGTCTCTATTTTCAGAAATGGGATTCAATAAAATCTATATTCTGCATTAGCTGCAAATTTATGCAAAGGGATATAGAAGAAAGCAGCAATGTCACATTAAAACTCTTTCAAGCTAATATCTAATCTGTGCAACTTCCAAAAAAATGCATCTGAAAGAAAATGTCAGTGCTATTTAGCTTAAGATAGGAAACTGAACAGAAATTTAAATGACAGGGGTCTTTTTACAAAGAGATAGTGCCATTTTTTAGCAGAGACATTTCTCTTCACAGGTTTTTCAAATTATATGTTCTTGTGAAGGATGTTAAATGTCTGGGTTGTAAATTTCAAATTGTCACTGCATGATGAACTCCAAGATGAGAAAGAAAGGAAAAAATTACTTGTTTTTAATTCAAACTGAACATAAGCTATTGAAAATTCATATTTCATTTGTGGATTTTGCTCAACATTCACATGAGCTGTAAGTGCTACTTCAAGGCTAGCTAGCAAAAATGAATCAGAAAAAAATATGAGTTGTGCTGCTGTTATTTCACCATCTTGAGGTAAAAATTAGGGCTAAATAATGTAAATAAATAAAACCAGAATTTTCACTTTATAAGAAATTTTATATAAATTTTTGACTTCCTTTTATAATTAAAATAAATAAACTTCAGCTTCCTATAATTATCTATATAATTATATATATAATTATATATATAATTATATAACTTCTTATAATTAAAACTGATAAACTCCAGCTATTTAGTTCAGTTTGACTTTTGCATGATGCATAGTATCCAAGGAAATTACAGTGTTCTATCCCAGGAAGTTATACACATTCTGCATTGATTCTATCAAAAACTTTTAAAATGAAACTTCACCAGAAATGGCTGATTTGCCATGCAAAGTTTAATTCTGAGAAAACATTCATTCCCAAGAGAAACACTCTTGGCCAGCTCTGGAAAGGATGCTACACAGCGATGCTGACAAAACACAGTAAGGTTCTACCTAAAGAGTGTGTAACATTAATATCTCAAGGATTTTCTCCAAAATTTGGAGTTTTGCTAGGTTTTGCAATAGTTTAAGTTGCAGATATTTGAGAGGGAAATGAGAAGGACAGATTTTTCTCAAAGAATCATGAAGATATACTTAGTTAAAATGGATGTTGGGAGCTTGCATCAACAAGATCAGATTTGAAATTGTTCAGAGAACTGTGATCCTCTGCACCACTAAGTGAACTCACACAGCTTTGGGCAGACACAATCTTTTTGTACCTCAAGCTACACACAAGCTGCTCCTTCTAGGGCTGCTGCAAGGCTCATTTAGCTCTTCTAAAGGACTCTGAATCTCCTGAAAAAAAACCCATGTAAGCTATTGCATGCTGTCCAAATCAGTCTTGGCTCAAGAGCTGTTTGTCTTGGAAACAGTGAAGTGTCCAGGCATGTTACTGCAAAAGCCCCTATTTTTGAAAGAGCTTCAAAACAAAGTGCTGCAGTAATATGGAGCAAGCAGCTAGTTTAGTCCCTTGATTGTCTTGATAAGAGGATTTTTAATTATTGTGCCAATAACAGGAGTGGATAAACTAGAGAAAAAAAAATATTTGCCATCAACAAGAGAAATAAATCCCAATTTACGACCATAGGAGAAAGTAATGGAAAGGCTGCTGATAGATTAACCAATGCCTCTTTCCTCTCACCCTTCTTAGACAAAACACACACTGATGTGGGTTTATATCTTTTTAAACAGAATCTTTTGGATCTTTTATGTAGTGGAAGTGTTATGTGCTCTAATTCAAAAGGGATTTAAGGAAACCAAGTAAAACTGAACAACTGGGGTGGGGAGGGAGAGAAAATAAACTTGAACAAGCATTTCCTTGTACATCAGATTCCAAAGAGCATAGCAACTAGTTTTTTGCAGATATGAAATACAATTTTTATTTATAGATGTGTTCCCCATGTGTTCACCTGTAGAATTCATTCCAGTGTACCAGGAAAAAATATTGTATTGGCTTCATAGCCACCATTTGCTGCACACTCCTGGCAGTTTCCAAAATGTCTCGAAAGAGAATGCATTCCAGCTGTCTCCTGCACTCATCCTCTGCCTGAGATGCAAGCATAACAATGCAAAGAGAACAAAGCTACTCCCCTAACAAAGGCAGCATTAAATACTGGCAAAGAAATAAGAACGAAAATATTCTTTTCAAACATAGGGAAAGCACACAAGTTCACATTTTTTCTCCTGCTTGTTTCCTTAGTAAGGGTTTGTGTATCTCAGAGATTAAAAATGTAACACATACTTGCTTCAGTTGCTATGGTAATTCTGTGGGGTTTTGGCTTTTTTTTATTATTATTATTATTTAACTGAATAGCACTGTAAATAGCTATATAAATGTCCAGAACACAAAACACAGCTTTGCCCCAGGCATCTCCTATTTACACACCCCTGGTTTTCGGCAAAACTTCATTATTGTTGCTTTTAATGAATATGCACACTCTATGCATTGAAGCAAATCTGAAGCAGAGAGGTACAGGAAATTGAATCCCCACTAATGAACAGCATGGTATTTGAGACTGTTTTAGAACCCAAATGTCACAGGTGTTCAGGTGGAAATTATTTGTCATCTTACGAATTCAGAAATGGAAGATTATGAACAGGACTTTCAGAGTGATCATCTTTTCAATATCACCAACTCACCACTAGTGGAAAGGAACCTTTCTGGTAGATGTTCTGGAGAAAGTTAGGAGAGACTGAAAGATTTGAAATCAGCATTTGCTGCTATGCATCTCTAAGGGGAAGAAAGGGATATATATTCCCATGCATCAGAAAACTTTGCAAATTAAAAGTATCCAAAATCTCGAGCATGCTAGCAGTTTTATGACCCAAATTATCTAACTTAATAGGATACTGACAGTACCTGTCAAGCATCATTAATAGCAGAAGATGTGTTTTTCTGAAGGATTGGAGAAATACAACTGAAAAAAAAAAAAAGGTAGAGTCAGACAAGACATGTGTCTGATAAAGGAACATCTCTCCAAAACTGGGTTTGATAGCAAGACATGTTCAAGCACAATCGTTGAAATGCAAAAGCATTGCTCCAGGTGCAGTCAGATCCATGCTCCATGCAGTACCAAGTGTGGAAGCATCAGTGCTGTGTGCCTGCATGCAGGCAGCACTTTTCAGAGAGCAGGGAGAGGTAACATACAAACACCAATCCATCAAAGTGTGGGTGGAGCAATGCTCTGGAGAGCAATTTTAGCATGCAGAAAGATGCAGAATACTAAAGCCGTAGGTTATGGAATAAGAGCTGATCAAAATTAATTGTTGGGGCTATACAAGGAGAAAAGTAAAATATGAGGCAGAAAACAGAAGAAAAAAAGGAAAAGGAAAGTAAAGAGGTAATAAAGACATGTAGCATCTTTCTTACAAGACATGTGGATTGGTTAGGAGGATATTATACCTTTCTAAACTTTTCTGGCATGTGTTATCTTAGGTCTCGTACATCTGCATTTTCTGAAGAAACTTCAAATAAATTTGGTCTTCTCAGAGCAATCCCTAGACCACAGTATTTTAACTATGTTCTGAGTTTCTTATGCAGACTGGTTCCCTCTGTGCCATCCTCCACAACTGTGCACCAAGTGGGATAAATAAGTCTCTTTAGCAAAAAAAAAAAAGTTATATTTAACCGAAGGAATGATCCCCTTAAGGAAAATGTGGGGGTTTTTAAATATCAGTCTATCTGTAGATATATTTATGTGCCTTATCTAAAGGCAAACCACTTCCTGAAAAAATCGGTAGGTCAGTTTTATCCATCCACCTCATGGATTCTCCAAAAACGAATCCACCTCTCTCCTCAAAAAGTCAAACCACCAGTTTATCTTTCTGCCTTCTTGAATTGTCCCACCTGTTTTTGTTTCTGAAGTTGAGCGAAACAAAAGGTAAAATTGACCAGCCTGTATAACCAGAACTGTCCCTGAAGGCCAAGGGTTTAGGAAGTGGCTAATCTGTGGCTCAGCCTTTTCATTCCTCTCTTTTCACTTTTTCTCTACTATGCTAAACACATAAATCCATATAACAAATAATCTATAGCTAGTATTCTATTTAACATAAAGACATCAATTCAGTTTAGCAATATAGTGTGCTCTTTGAATAAAAGCAGTAGGGTAGATATTTTCAGAGCAGTTAAAAGATATAAACAAAAAAGCAGTTTACTTTCTCCTTTCTCATGAAGTTAATGCAGAGTTTCTGCATCTCTCAAGCTCTATCAAGCTGTAAAAGAATTAAAACATACTTCTTTATTGCTTCCTCTTCAAGTGTTAGTTATTCAGTTGCCAGGGTAACATGAAAAGCAACTGCATAGCTCCAGAGTACCAAGGTTCATACTGCCTGATAGGAGTGATATAGAAAACCAGCATGCTGAACAATAGAAATACATTCCAAAGCAAATACAAAGTAAAAAAGTAACTATTCTATATATAAGAGAAACCCAAGACGTGACTTTAAAAGTTATTACAGGCCCCCTTGAGCAGTGCTGCAGTCTCTATTAATTATTAATTGTCTGTATCCTTCCCTTGGCATCTCATCTTCCTCCTCTGCTCGGGACCACTTTGGAAGACCTGTGCTGATAAGATGCAAGGAACTGACCCAACTGTGCTCAGAACCTGCACACTCTGATCCCAACTTCCCATGATTATAATTTTATTGATTACACGCTACACCATCAGCAGTAGCTCTGATCTGATATTTGAGATACCTCTTGTCAGCCCAGCTTTAGTCATATCCATAACTACAGCTAGAGCTCCCCTAGCTGGGTGTAATTTCACCCCTCACCAGCCCTGTGGAAAGCAAAACAGAGTGGATGAACTTAGAATTTCTAGCCAAACTCTAAATATGAACAACTGCTTGGCTTTGAAAACTAAATTTCCAAATATCAGCTGGTCTTCAGGCCAGGAATATTGCTATTTGAAAGGTAGCAGTATGAGCAAAGATGACCTTCTCAAGACAGAATGAAGAAAAATCTGGAGGACTTGCATCTGTGTGCTCCAAAATTGATTTTAGTATAACTCCTATTTCTAATTTGGCAATGTGGTCAGCTAAGTGGAAGATACAAAAAGACTGAAGTTAAAAAGGTCTCAAAGGAGGATCCAGGAAGCCCACACATGCTCATGCCACTACAAAAAATGATCCAGACTTTTGAGTATATGCACATATACTCATAGGAGGGATGCTGATGGCTTATTACTGATGTTTATTGTTTTGGGTCTCTTAAAAGCATCTAGATTTCAGAAGAGATTTGAAACCATGTTCCTAGAAAGTATCCCAGGAGCTAGTAATGCCAATGGCAAAGGCGGATTAGCTGAAGAACAACTATTATCTTCAACATATTTATTGGTGGTTGAGATTAAATGAAAGGAACTTAATATATACCTATGTCTGTTCTTTATTAATTGAGTGCTGGACAAGCAAACACATAGAGACACCTGTATAAATCTCATCAATCCTTCACCTTCATGGTATTTTACATTTTTTACTCTATTTGGTTTTTACTTTTATTTATCTGGTGCTGAGAAAACCTTCTTGTTAATTATGAATATTTTTTTCAGTGTATAAGCATTCAAACACTTGTTAAAAAATTTGAAGATACATCAGTTAGAGCTCACATGGCACTACCAGTGTCTCTTGGTCTTTCAGGATTTTCAGGCTTTTTAAGAAGGATTACTATTGCTAAGTATAAGCACATTGAGGTATTACTTTAAAAATGAAACATAACATTTCTCATTATATGCTTAGCAAGAATTTTGCTTTGATTTGTTCTTCATAAAAAAGTTCATGTCCTCTAAAATCAGAAAGAAAACAAGAGAAATATTCATGCCTGTACATTAAGTAAGCAATAGTTCAACAGCCAATTAATCCATCCATGATATTTAGATGAAGTAAAACCTATTCAGTGATGTTAAGGAAATATATAATTCATAAAAATACTGCTATGAAATATTTTTTTATAATTCTGTTCTACAATATTTATGCTCTTATGACATTAATTTCTAAATTAGTTTTGGTGTTAATTACAAAAGAGTAAATTTATATATGTGTGATAAGCAACATTTTATATTGATCATATCCATATAAAGGCATATTTTCCAATTAGCAGCATTTTTTTAAAAAGCTTATGTAGACCCACAGTCTTCCTAATAAATTGGTTTGGGGTGTTTTTGTTGAGGTTTCTTGCACTTTAAACTGGGCTTTTTTTGGCTTTGAAATCATTATTGAGATAAAGTTTCCAGTACAATAACCCTAGCTAATATCTGATGCTTTCACTTTCCTTTTACATCTCTGTTGTTCAAATGTCAGTGGTTTTAGCACTGAATTTAACCTTTACACATTTTTCTCTTTGCTCCTGAAACCTTTCTAGTTCTTTCCTCTGCTGGATTTGGCTGACAGTAGACCAGAATGCATCATGCACATACACACATTGCTGTTCAAATTCCTCCAGGCATTTCACAGCAATTCTATTGAATGACGTTGTTCTCTCAGAGCAGAACCTCAGATCTGAAAGCCTGTTAGATCCCTCAGAGGAATGTTCCAAACAAGGGAAAAGCCCACCTTTGTGGACTGTGATGACCTGGAAGGTCCTCAAACACTTTGCTGCTTCTTCACACGAGTTTCTAAGAGTGAAGAACTTGTAACCCTTGTGGTGCAAAAAGCTGCATTTGCTGCCAAACTAACACTGAAACCTGGAAGCACAGTTAGGAACTTCTTGTGAATCATTCCTCCACTGGATAACCTCAAGTAAATTTGAAGATAAGATACAAATCTATATTCCCTGTACTAAAAAAGAAAGTTGCCTTTACTTAATAGAAGACTATTCTGCAGTCTAGTATCTCAATTATAATGTCCATCTTATCCTGGGTAAAGCTGACTCTCTTTTAGGGACTCAAAGTAGGAACCAGATGTAGATTGCAGTATTCAAACAATTCCACGTTCTCAGTAAATGTTAAGTGGAGATAACATGAAGACATTTGTGATTAATTTCTAGTTAGCTATGGAACAACTGTTCTTTTTCAACACCTTTTTTATCCTCATAGCCTAATGAATCTCACATGAACGTTCACCCTGTTTTGTGATAGGGAAAAATGAGGCAAAGGAAAGGAAATTAAGTGGCTTCCAAAATTGGAGATGTACTGCAGTAATGCAGTGCAACAGTTCTTATCTGTTGTTTTTCCCATTGAGTCATGTTGTTTCCTTCAAGAATTGAAATATTAATCATTGACCATGCATGGCAGGGTGAGTGTACTGTTCCTGATCTCTGCCTATATGGTTGAATTTGCTTTTCTTGAATGCTATTACATACCACTGCCTCTCTGTAATATGGAGCACACAGCTGGTTTCTGAGTTTCTCTGTTTCCTCTGCTAGAGAATTCTGATTAAAACCTCAATAAAAGTAGCAGTTTATCAGCTGATGTGTTCCATAGGGCTAGCAAACATCATAATGCTTGGTGGCAAATGGTTAGCATGGATGTTTATTTAAACCTGGCCAAGCCTCTCTGGTTCTGGAAGCTGTAAAACTCCTAAGGCTAGGCTTATGAAAAAATTGTGTGCTAAGAGGATGAGCATAAATTCCAGACAACAGAAAGGAACTTTGCTTAATGTAAAAGACACACACAGGTTATAAGCTTGGGTCCAGTCTAAAATGAAATAGTTTGAAAGGAGATTTTCTTACAGTGCTGCCATCTCTGAGTTTGGCTAGGTCCCCAGAAAAGCCGAAAAGAGTATTTTTCATATTTTGATTATTTCTACTGCCAGTTTTCTTCCACGCCCAGAAAGCAAGATCACAAAATCCCACTTTTATCACTCATGGAATACAGTATAAGCCCCTAAAATGAAAAAGAAAAATGCAGGTGACTAAGATTATCCCTTTTTTTTCCCCCCTGGCATCTTACTCACTCATTAAAGCCACACATTTAAATGCTTTGGTACCTCATCCAACCAGGTACTATCAGCAAGTCTATGAGAATTTCTTGGAATGTGGATCACTGGGGAGTGCCTACTTTGGAGCTAAACTCTAAAAAAGACATGATGTTGGTAAAGTTTTAGTTCTCTCACACTTTCTCAAACAGTAGGCTTTCAGTGATATTGCTTAACTGACAGAACTGTATTAACATTATCTATTTATATATACATATATATATCTACACATATGTATGCATGGCACACATTTAGAATTCATCTAAACCTCCACTGAAAGAGATCAAGTCTCTTCAGAATTTAATGGGAGGGGGCTCAGGCCTTTCATATATTTATTCTGCAACTGGCATTTATATGCCCTCATCCTGTTCCTGATCCAAGCCTAGTGAAATCAATAGAAAATGGCATCACTTGACTTCAGCGTAAGAACAGTTGGTCATTTAGTCAAAACTGGTAGTTTGAGATCATTTCAACAAATCATCAAAAACCAGGGTGGGAGAAGTGAGAAGCCATCTAGTCTATTCTCTGCTTCAGCAGAGTATCAAATATAACTACCATATTCCTGACAGATGTTTACCCAATCTGCTCCTGAAATCCCCCAGTGACAGTAATTCCATGATACTGTCAGGAAATTTCTTCCCAAACTAAAATATTCTGATAAGAATACCTAATATCTAGCCTGAATCTTTCTCTCTGCAGTTTATGACCAGTATTTTCTCTACCTACAGAAGGAAAAGAGTTTCTCCAGTTGATTCACAACTTTCTCAAAGTGTTGTGCTTGTAAATAGACACATTTCTCCAGCTGAGGCAACATCTGTCCTGAGTAGATGAAAAAGATGGACCAGACAATAGTCATCTCTCCATACCAATAAAACAGCTGACCTTTCTCCAGCAGTGTGCCATTGCTGATCTGTGCTGCCCACTGATAAATGTTCAGCTTGCAATGTGCTGTGCCTCTCAGACCTCCAAAAACACACCCAACTCCTTTGTCCCTGATCTTATCTTTGTGTAATTGTTCATGCCTAAACCTGTACTTCCCTTCCTTGAACTCCATGCATTTTTTCAGATTGTTTCTTAAGATGTTTGAATTGGATCTCTTGCTTCCCAGGACTTTTGGTTTTTTCCCAGCTAGGCACTGTAAATTTAGTACATATGCTCTTTCTGCTGCTATCCACTCCATTACTGACAACATGCAATTCACCACACCCAGGAGAGATTCTTGCAGAGCCCTACTCAGTGTCTGTTCCTGGCTCAACACATAACCTGCCAGAGTTTGAGAAACATTTGGATAATGCTCTCAGGCACATGGCGTGACTCGGGGTGTCCACTGCAGATCTAAGAGTTGGACTTGATTATCCTTGTGGGTCCCTTCCAATTCAACATATTCTATGATGCTACTGTATGTACTGCTTCCCAACCAGTATTTTATTCAGCTTACAGTGATTTGATCCAGACTGTGCCATAAGACAACGACAAAAGCCTGGGTACAAACTAGATGTATGACATTATTTACTTCATATTTATGCTGTTTGTTACCTTATTAAGCAAAGAAATTAAACTAGTTTGACGCATTCCGTTTATAAATCCATGGTAGCTCTTATTCTCTCCTTGTTACACACTTGTTAACAAACCTTTGTTATCTGTTCCAGTGCTTTTCCAGTGACTGCTGCTAAGCTGGAGGGTGTGTAAGTCCCCAGCACTGCTAGTGCTGTGTTTCACAGGTAGACAGTGCCTTTTTCTGCCTCCTGTCACCACATCCATGAATGAACTGCTTGCTCAGGGCTGTGACACTGCTGACACCTATTCTTGAAGTACTCTGCAAACTTCATCAAGTCCAACCCAAATAAAATGGGCATACATATCTTTCAAATTCATTCATCTATTATCGTTATGTCTTCCCAGTGTTTGTATAGATGTGGTTTTGTTGATTTTTTTAAATTCTAAACTAATCTTCAAAACATTTTATCTTGTCTTACCAGGATACCAAATACAATATGAAATGCCTAATGCATGCTCTGATTATTCCCTGCAGCACTGTGAACATTACACTGACTGACACATCAGCAATAAAATTCTACACAGTAAAATAAGTCACTAAAAATCTAACATGTTAATTACAGAGGCACTTCCTTGCAATAACCCTGAATAGAAGACAGATTGTGAAAGAAGCCACTAAAACAAATATAAAATTTAGGATACTTATTCTTTGCCTTTCTTAATTTTCTTTAATTGAAAAAGGGTTTCTTCAGTAATTATCTGTGAATAATTAAATATTCTAAGTCTACTTATTTCCATGTATTTTTCTGTTTTGCTAATAGTCATCCAAATTTCAAAGACATAATTATAAAAACATGAGCGGCAAAGAAGCTCAAAAATATTTTTGTGCCACAATATTAATTTTCTTAGTGGTTCCTTGATTCAAAAAAATTTTAATATATAATTGTCTTTAGTTCCAGAGACTGCTCTTTATTATAGATTTGAGTTCCTTTAATTATTCATGAGATATGCCCTGATGATGTAAAATACATTCCAAAACCTACATTTTTTTTTAATACCATGGAGTGCAAGTAAATTGGTAGCCCATAGTAACAACATATGTTTATAATTATGATTACCATCAGGGAATTCAACCTTACTGAAGGATAGAAAAGAGGCCCAAGCAGGGAAACCTCAAAAAATCTATGGAACAAAAAAAAAAGGAAGAGAAGGAGAAAGTTGAAATGGGAAAACCACTCTTGAATAATGGATAAGACTCAGTTGTAAAAACAAGCACAACTTTCAATTGACTCTGCTGCAGAAACTCTAATATTTTAGTGGGCAAAAATATTTATTAACTAATTATTTTCACTGTTCAACTGATCTGTGCAATGTTCCCCTTCTAAGCCCCAAGCATAAATTCTCTGAATTTGTCACAAAAAAAGCTGCTAACTGATCGGCTACCTGACAGCAAGAATAAAATGCTGCAAATGCTGCTTTATGTTATTAATATAGTATGCATACATTTAAAAGTGCCATAGCTAATGCTGAATTGCTTCCATTACAAAACTCATTTTATGAGTGTTCAATAACTCAGCTGTTTGAAATCACACTGAGCTGAAGTTGGCAAGCTTCACTTGTGTGTGCACAGAAGATACGACTTTTACAGCCCATAAGTGAAAGTCTCTAAGTTGTGGATGAATCCTGGAAGATTCACATTTAGAGTTTAGCCTGACTGAGAAAAGCCCTCAAAATTCTTGGACCTAATGAAATAAAGGGAAAATATTCCAAAATCGTCAGTGTTCATTCTATTAAATTCAGCAGGTTCAAAAAAATCAGAGTTCCTCTGAGTTGCAGGTACAGATTTATCAAGATATTTTTTAATCTAAAAAAAATCTAACTCAGTAAATGGAGAAGATATATTACTGTTAGTAAGAGGTGACAATTAATTAAAAATTAATTAAAGGTCTTTCAAATAAATTCAAAATTTTGAGATTTTTGATTTTTGAGATTTTCTTTATGTTTTCCCATAGATGAATTATTTTCTAAAGAAATTTCAAGCTAGGTAAATTTTGTAATTTTAAAAATAGATAAAATTCAAATAACAGTTAATTTACATGATCAAATCTTTTGAGGTATCTTCAGAATGGTGCTAGACTTAATTCACAGTGACTTGTTTAATGCACCTTGTTTTATGTCATTGAAAATCTCTTTTCATGTTGAAAAATTACTGAAGCTGTAGCATTTCTACATCTTTTCACACTGTTAGGGTGAATTAGAACATGAAGTTCATGAAATGTTGTAGGAAGCATCTCTCTTACCTGGCTTCAGCCTCGTTCAAAATGTGATTCAGCCTCATTCAAAATGTGATTCAGCCCTGAAGAGGCTACACCAGCCTGAAAAAAGCTCATCAGAGCTAAGGGAAGGAGAACCATTTGGCAGCTGTATTGCAAAAACAAAATAACCTGAAATCCATTATACCTGCAGGGCAGTGCCAACTTACAGGACTTTAAAGGTGTGTATATTCTAGTCCCAGCTTCAGGATTCACATGGTTATGATTGAATCTCAACTTTCTTTCTTTCTTTTATTTTTCTCTTTCATCATTTTTATGAACTGCATTTCCACACTTCATGGTTGTAGGAGAAAAAGTCTGATAAGGAAATTGTTCAAAAGCTAGTGAAAAGTAAGAATTCAGAAACAGGAGAAAGCTGAAAAGAGGCAGATCTTCAATAACATAGTGCACATGTCCTCTGGAGTGTTAGGTAATAGAATCTTTAAATTAAGTTAGTTTCTAGTTGAACTAATGATGATTTCTGATGCTTAATTGGAATGCAAAAAGATTAAATAATAATAAATAACAAACCTCATTGGAAGCAGTGTCATGCACTATTGGTCAAACATGTTCATTAATTCTCATACCCCAGGGTTTACACTGAAGAGGAAAAGCTGTGGACTGAAGTTTGAGGTTTTTTATTTAGTGGTCACATTCTCCTCTGAAGTACATCTGAAACACAGTAACCTATCTACAAATTTATAACTTTGTCTAGAAATACTATTGCTACATCCAGCCAAAATAGCCATTCCCCTTTAGAGTCATCCAAAGCTCTGGAAGGCTTGAACACTGGTTCTCTAGCAGGCAGTGATTTAACAGAAAGACCCCTACAGGAAGAAGTCACATTGGTCCAAAAACTGACTGCACTTAGATGGAGGTGTAAGACACAACTTTGTGACAGAGCCAGGAACAGCACCTGTAAATAATTTTCTGTTAAAAGAAACTTTTGACCACATGAATTTCCTGGAAAAGAGGAAACTGGTATGGAAAAAAAATCCTCTCTTTGAATTCTTATTTCTTGATTTTGCTTGAGACCTGAGTCCTCAGACTTATCATTGTGGTAATTACTGGCTACTCCTGGCAAGTGTGAGGCTTTCTTTAGACTTTATAACTCAGCTTTCAACTTTTTCCTTTAGTCTCACAACAAAGGTAATGTTCTATTACTACATAATAAATAGTAAAGCCAATCTTAGGCCCTGTAAATCTATTCCCAGCAGAAATAACTGACTGGAGGGCCCCGTGTTTCTTTGAAATGTCTTTACATAATAGTTACATGGGAAAATCTTATGAAGATCTTTCATTCTTGCCTATATAATGCTGACTTTATCCCTGCACCTTGGATCTGAACTAGCATTACATGATCACTAAAAAGATGAAAGCAAATAGCCTTTCAGGCTTTGAGAAGTGGGAACTGATCACAGTTCCAGTTGACTTCAACAGTTCTTTGTATGCCTCACATCCCTGTGAACCACATCCTGAAATACTGAGCAGGTATGTCTTACCGCAGATTAATAATCTTAGCAACACATTTTTTATTTCTGAAATCAACTCTCAGAAGATAAAATGCTCAAAGTTGTTCTTATGTTGGAAAAATTATGTATGTATCTGAGGAATGTATGGCTTATAGCCTTTATATCTAATAACCAACTGGCTTGTTTCCAAAATATATGATGGATTGATGAATTGATTTGAAAATAAACCTGAAAGATCTTTTTAAAAAGTATTTAATAAACTGCAAGCATTTTATACCCATGCCAATAATAATTGGAACGATTACAAAATTAATATATTGTTACATGTATAAAAAAATCTTTACAGTTTCAGCTTCACAAACTTCTGGGAATTTAATGATTGGAAATTGTGACCAAAATCATAAGTACTGTTTAAGTATTTAAATAAATAGTGTTTGAAATTCATTTTAGCCAGACCCCTTATATTGCTGCTGAGTGATAGAACAATCAGACTTGAAAACTGCAATAATCACATAGTAAGGAAACAGTTTGGAATAGGAATATTGCAGGGAATAATACTTCATCTGGGGGTAGAAATAATTATGCAAATGATAGCGAGACATAGCGAAGGTCCCCAAGACTTAAAAAGTCTTCTAGATCCTAACATTATTATAGTTTTGAAGGGGTGAATCCACTCCATGGACTGACTTCCACTATCTGCTTGTTTTTTCATGCTTGTGATTTATAAGCACCTGAAACTTTTTGCATTCTTTAGTCTGGTTCAAGCTTTTTATGACTTGCTGTCATAGAGTTGAGACACGATTTTATTCCAGTTCATTAGCCCATGAACTCCTGATGACAGAAGATGTGGGTCTGCTTCCTGACATAAGGGGACACCTTTTCTTTAATATGGGGAAAAGGATATTTTTTTATTTCTGTTTCTTCTGACATATACACAATAAATGTATGTTTAAAGTATGCATTACAGATGTCAAAGAAAAAAAGAGAAGTATTTAGAAGAGCTTTTACTTAGGAATTTGAGTTCTTTATATACAAATACTTTCTTCAAAATTATACTGCTTCCACTTCATCTTGAGAAAATGGTGGGCAGTCACCGAAACCTGAGATGGTCTGAATGACTGGAGTATTGAAATATGATTATACACCAGGTGCATGGGTGGCAGTGGAGGGGCATTTATGCCCCTGCAACTAAAATCACAGGGTGACACTCTCTGCTGAAGACAATACTCATTTTAGAGCTCAAAGACAAAGGATCTTGAATGGAAGCAGACTAATGTGCTATGTGACAAAGTCCACAGCAAGGATCTGATTTTAAAAACCAAACATACACCCCCAAAATATAAAAGAATAAATTAAACAAAAACCAGGATCAAGTACTCTTTAACTTACAAAAGTGTGGAGGAGAAATATATACGGGGTACTTCCATTTGGAAAGCAGATGTGGAAACTCTTACCTAACAAAAAGCAAACTTCTTTCTTGCAGTTCAGCCAATAGTAGCAGTAAAATAACTTAAAAGAAGTTGAACTCAATATGAGATAACTATTTTAGATTGTTCTTAATATTAACTAAGGTCGAAATTTAAACTATAGATAGGATGTATAAGCATGATCTGTTGATTTCATATAGACAGAATTTGAAATTACTAAGAACAGATGCATTTAAGATTTTTAACAGCTCGTTTCCCAAAGATGCAGAAAGCTGTAAACAAGACTGACTGAGCAGGAAAGTTAAAGACAACAAATAAATAGAAATAAAAGCTTTTTTAAAGCTTAATATCTAGGAAAAAAAAGCACAATTCCTCAATCAAAATCCAAGAAAGGACTGAGAAGAAAGTTAGAGGTATTATGGAATATCCAGGGCTAACAGGGCTCCTGGGGGTTTTCTGTTTATTTTGTTGGGGGGGGGTTTGGGGTTTTTTGTTAAGTAAATTATTTTACCAAAAGGAAAATTTTAGCAATGCATTGAGTATTTCAAGAGAAGAATTTGCTAAGAGATAGAAAAACCTGACCTGTTCTTTAGCTATGAAAAAGAGTGACATGTGCTGGGATGATTTTTTTAATACATTAGTGACAGAGTTGGGTGTTTAAAAAAGTGACTTGGTATAAATATTCAGAAGTCAGTGGATTTCAGTAATCTTCACCCAGGTATATTAAAGGAATGGCCAAGAAAATGTTTGTCATACCAATGTTAATCCATAATAAATCTTGTTGCATTAAGGAAATTCTAGATGATTTGCAGAGTGCCACTGCGCAAATACTCAAAAAGTACCAAGTGATAAAATCCGATAACTATTGCCCTAGGTTTAATCCAGTGATTAAACCAATGGGATATTTTATACAGTACCTGAATAAAAAATTAACATTAAGAAATCTCAATAATGCCAGTTAATCAGTTTTACTGATAATAAATTAAATCAAATCTGACTTATTTTTAATAGATTACAAGTCTGGCAAAAGTTTAAAAATTGATAAATATAATTTAATTTAATGCAATATACTTAACCTTTTAATAAGGCACTAATTTGTAATTTTTAAAAATCCAGTTGAAACATGAGCACTCTACAATATCAAAAAAGGCCATATTACATGAATGAACTCCTGAACAACTGACCAGTTACTAGCACAAGGACCTTGCAAGGAATCCCTAAATGGGGATATATATATATATATATATATATATATATATATCCCACCCTATTCTGTTTGGCTTTGAACTACTCATTTTTATTTTTTTTAATGATAATTTGGAAATAGTAATAAGGTCACTAGTCATATTTCAAGTTAAAACTAAAACTGAAGACGTAGGAAAAATCTAGAATAAAGCTGAATGATGACCATTCTGGGTGCCAATGCTAATATCTTTTAGAGAGCAGATATCTCACATTCAATTATCTGCACTCTGTGACTGGTGTCTGCATTCCAATATCCATTGCCATGTTCCATGTATTCCATTCTCAATCTTCTTTTCCATTCTTATTCAGCAGAAGAGAGCTGAAGAGGTCTGTATGGCATGTCCATGCAGGGCAGGGAAGATCAGAGGTGAATGAACATGCTGGGATGAAAACAGCTGATGTTATTTGACACCCATAAGCAAGGCTGGACTAACACAGGAGTGTCAAGGCTGGACTGCACAGTGCTGCACCACATGACACTGGGATTTAACTGATCCTTTTACTTGTTAAGGAAATTCCCTTCCATGCTCCCCTGGGCATGAGAGGCACCCTCATAGAGCCCCAGAGCTCAGGCCACAAGCCACTGGTAGTGATTTAATACAAGCTCCCATATACTGAAAAACATGGAATGTTGTAGTTTTATTGCTACATAATGCAAACAACAATCCTTATTTATACAGAGACAGAAAATGAGAAAAAAGGATTCGCAGAACTGCAATGAAAGTCATAGAAATGATCTTCTAGTATCCACTACTTTTGCCCAAAATAAGCTACTTTGTGCACTGAACTATGTGACTGTTAAAAGCATCTTGCCTTCTTTTGTTCCATAATTTACCACTCCTTCCAATATATGAATTTCTTTTCTCAACTCTTCTTTTAGCACATCTCCCCACCTTTTTCAAGTGAAGGACTCAGTATCTGTAATCCTAATATTTAAGGTTTTATTTTTGCAAGAAACTTTTAAATGGATAAATAATGAACAGAACATAATTCAGCCTACAAGATAATGGTAAATTGAAAGAGGCAATAGTTTACCAATGAATACGTAAGAATCATTCAGCAATGTCTGTAGTTGTGGCACTGATTGGTTAGTGTATTTGGATCCTGGTAATTTCTCTAGGAAGGAAAATTGAGTAGACAGCAGAGAAAAATTACTAAATTATCCTATTACACTTTTATTTAGAAATGTAAAATTCATGCAGACAGACTTTGAATAGACTGAATTTTAACATCAAAATAGTGCAATTCAAGCCCAGGCACCAGCTAGCAGGAAAGATATTTTTCACCATCTGCTTTTGGAAAATCCAGACTCTTGTTCCCAGTACAGCTCCCACACATTTTCTTTAAGAGTGTTCATCTTCCATCCTAAAAGATTTTTAACCTGGTAATACTTCTGAATTCAAAACCCTGTGTAAATTCATGTCCCTTCCTGAAATCAATGGCAAAGCTCACTTAGACTTCAATAAGCCCAATAAATTGCCCTTTAAATTTTAGAAGCCTGAAGTTGGCCATCTGGCTCCAGATGGTCTGAAACTACTCTTTCAGGACTGATTCTCCAGAGCTATCTTAGAGAGCAGATTCCATTCCTGCTGGGATTGGAGCCATCAAGTCTAAGGTCACTTTGCCAACACAAATGGGAAGCCACTTCTACCAGTGAACAGTCCACCTGGTTTTCAGTCAGTACTCCTTACTCTCACCAAATAGCTGACATTTCTTTTACCAGCAGTTACACATACCCTCCCCCATCAAAACAGCAGTGCCCTAAGTTAGATGCAAATAGCACTACTGCTCATTCTAGTTTTGTGTGTCTGTGTTAATATCAGTGCATATTCTGAGTTATATTGATATATATTCTGTGTATTTTATATACATACATATGTATCAGGAAGGAGACTGGCATGGCTGAGTAGGAACCTGCTGGTTAAACTAAAGAGAAAGACAGCTGAAGCAAGGACAGGGAAGTCACCTAGGAAGAGTATGGAAACAAAGGCTGGTTGTGTAGGGAGACCAAGGATGAGGATAAGGCTGAGAAACTCAACAAATTCTTCAGCTCAGTCTAGAATGGCAACCTCTTTCCACACCCCCTCAAATGGAGGGACAGCAGGACAGTTACTGGGGAAGCAAAGTCTTTCATGGGACCCAATAAAATTCATCCCAGAGTTCTGAGGGAATTGGTTGATATAGCTGCCAAGCCACTCTCCATGAGACCTGAAAAGTCACCATGAACAGGTAAAGTCCCAGGTGAATGGAAGAAAGGAAATATTGCCCCTGTCTTTAAAAATAGGGTAGAAAGCAGGATCCTGGGAACTACCAACCTGTCAAATTCACCTCTGTGACTGGAAAGATCCTGGAACAGATCTTCCTAGAAGCTGTTCTCCATGGAGAAGCTGTCCATGGAGGACAGGGAGGTGGTTCAAGGTGGCCAGCAGAGTCCATCAAGGGCAAGTCCTACCTGACCAACCCAGTGGCCTTCTGTGATGGAGGACTGCATCAGTGGACAAGGGAAGGACTACAGATGTCTTTTATCTGGAATTCTATCCCAACTTCTACAAAGTTCCCCACAACATCCTTCTCTCTAAATGGTAGAGAGATGGATTTGATGAGTGGACTGCTAGATGGATAACAAAGTGGTTGGACACATCCAGAGGATAGTGGTCAATAGCTCATAGTCCTGATGGTCTATGATATCAATGACAAATGGTGCCCCTCCCACATCTGTACTGGCATCAGAGTTACTTAATATCTTCATTAATGACACAGATGAAGGAATTGAGTGCACTCTCAGCAAATTTGCAGATGACTGAGTGCTGAGGTAGGTTGCCACACCAGAAGGGTGGGATGTCATCCAGAAGGACCTGGACAAGCTCAAGTGGACCCATGGGAGTCTCAAGAGGTGTAGTAAGACCAAGTGCAAGGTGCTGCATCTGGGTTGGGGCAACCCCAGGTGCCAACACAGGCTGGGGATGAACAGATCAAAACCAGCCCTGTTGAGAAGGACTTGAGGGTTCTGGTGGATGAGAGGCTGGGCACAAGCTGGCAACGTGTGCTCACAGCCAAACGTGTCCTGGGCTGCATCCAAAGCACTGAGAGCACCAGGGTGAGGGAGGAGATTCTGCCCCTCTGCTCCACTCCAGTGAGACGCCACCTGCAGTGCTGCATCCAGCTCTGGGGTGAGTCCAGAGCTGGCCACCAAGATAATCAGGATGGAACACCTCTCCTATGAGGAAAGGCTGAGAGAATTGGGATTGTTCAGCCTGGAAAGGAAAAAGCTTCAGGGTGACCTAATTGTGGACTTCCAGCACCTGATGGGAGCCAACAGAAAAGATGGAAAGGGGCTTTTTACAAGGGCACATAGTGACAGGACAAGGGGAATGGCTTCAGACTGAAAGAAAGTAGGTTTAGATTAGATACTAGGAAAAAATTCTTTACTGTGAGGGTGGCGAGGCCCTGGCAGAGGTTGTCCATAGAAGCTGTGGATGTCCCATCCCTGGAAGTGTTCAAGGCCAGGCTGGATGGAGTTCTGAGCAACCTGGTCTGGTGAAAGCTGTTCCTGTCCATGGCAAAGGAGGTGGAACTGGATGATCTTTCGGGTCTCTTCCAACCTAGGCCATTCTATGATTCTGTGGTTCTATGGAATATTCATAAATACACATATATATATATATATATATATATTCAGTATATATTTATCAGTATATATTCCAAATTATTTCTTGTTAATATGCTTGCTACAATTATAACAAATCTTAACATATTTTATGTTTTTCAAAGCAGTTTACAATGCAGAGGGCCTGCTGAACTCCTACAGAGGGGCTGCTGTACTTCAGTATAGTCAGAAAAAAAAGTTTTTTATGTTTTAAACAAACCAAACTTTCAATCTTGTACACATGCATCAGTCCATTTTAGTCCCTATAATTCACTTCACTGAGCAATTATGTTTGCAATTGTTTTATTTACTATTTATAAAGATTTCTTTCTTCTGTGTAACATGATTCAGTGGTCATTTTTTGCCAAAATTTCTTTTAAAAATTAATATGTATTTATAGTAATGTATTTTTAATGCAAAATGGAACAAAGGCAGAAGCCCTCTGCTTTTCTCCAGGAAGAATGCTATTACCCAGCCTCTAATTTTCACCACATAACCTCATCAGTTCTGCAAAGACCTCTGAAATGCATTCTATGGAATTAAAAAGAAATTACATGTATACCACTGATGGTGTTTTAATGGAAATAATAGAATTGTGGAGGTACTGGATTGAAGAAAAGCAAATGAAGGAACAAAATATTCATGAAAAATAAAGAAGAAGAGTTATGAAATTTACTCTTGCATAAGTTTGACTTCTATTCCCAAGAAATGAATAGGAGTTAAAAAATTGCAACACTATTTCAGGATAATAGTAGAGCTGACTGAATAACAAGAAAAATATTTCACAGAAAAATAATTTCAACATTGTTTCTATTCCATGGTGTACTAGAAGTCAGACCCATTTTCTGTTAAAAGTAAAAATGAATTTTCACATTTTAAAATCAATATGAGAATTAACACCGAAACCTCAGCTGAAGCTAAGTAAATTCAAGCTAGGGAAAAAATTTCTGCAGTGAACACAATTAACCCCAGAGCAATTTACCAAGGTTTTTAGTGGATTTTCTATTATTAGAAATACTTAAAACAAGACTGGAATGAGATTTTGGGTTTTTCTGTGTGTTTTTTATTTTCACCCTGAAAAGATAATCTATCATTCAAGCAGAACCACTGGACTCGAGTTAAGTTCTAAACAGGTTCAGATTGGATAATGACCATATGAAAGCCCATCAGTCTTTAAAATTCATTAACTAAACTCTACAGAGGAATAGTTAGGCATGATGACATTAGGAAGAAATAGCTTGGGATTTCATTTTGTCAAAAATTACACAAATGTGATCATGAGGTACAGCTTTGGAAACTTTTCTGAAACTGATTTATGAATACCAATATTTGGAGATGTGCCTAAAATCTAGTTAAAACAGCTGCTCCCAAGTGATCAGTAGGAATATAAGGAATTTCTCTCTAATCAGTTTGAAAATCACTAATATTTTGCATATTCTGTTATCTGTAATGCTTTCAAGCTCTTTGGAAAGGTGCAAAATCATTATTTTCCACTTTTTATAGTTGGATGAATTGAAGCTTTGATAAGATAACTTCCCTAATGTCATACAGCTTGTCAGAAATAAAATTATAGTCTTCATACCAAATTTGCTTCTGCGGTCACTAAACAATGTGAGCACTGCAGCCCTCTTGCTGTACAGTTACACAGTAACGAAGGAAAACTGGGTTTGAAATTATGTGCCCAGGCCTCACTTTTACTCTCATGTGTAGAAATTATGCGTTTCCCGAGCCAAATGTTTCTTTTACAGCATTCACCAGCCTAGATAAAAGTGGTCATTCATCATCTTTCATGTGAGCTATGAGGGAGGACAGATGAAGAAAAAATAATGACATTATTGCCAGTCAGAACATCTGAATCATCTAGTACATTTACTCCTTTAAATATCTGCTGTCTTGTAATTTTCTTGGAGTCCAACTGAGTTTTATTCTGTTCTTTGTATTGCAGTGATGCACTTTTGATACTTAATAAATGAATGATGATTTTCAATGGTATTCAGGAAAAAAAAATCACATTTCAAGGCACTGTTTGACAAGTGTGACATTGACTGTGACACGAGTTTTTAGAGTCACCATCACAAGTGATTAGAAAAGTTTCCTAAACTCAAAGGTTTAGTAAGCATTTACTCTTGGGGCCGTTATAATTCAGTAAACACTCTTTCCCCTGAAAAATCTCCTTGTGAAAGATGTTTTATAGTCTTAAATCTGTTAATTCATTGGAGTAATGCTAAAGTTTATACACAGCCATCTCCCCTCCTGCACACATGAACCTCTCCTCGTAAATGTGAAGGTCAGGCTACAGTCAGAGAAACCATTCTCTTTGAGAGGCTAAGCATCCATTTGGCAGCCCAAATGTACACTAAACCACCTGAGCTCAGGCAGTCCTATCAACACCTTTACATAATCCTTCATTTTTACTCAAAAAAATCCAGATTGTATCTCCCCCAAGTCTGCAGGAAAGCATCGAGTTCACCACAGCCCTGGTAGCCAGGCAGGAGATCTCACAGTCCTAGTGCCAATATTAGGGACAACTCTTGCCACAGGAGCTGCAGTTAGACACCCTAAAGTCCTGTCTTGCAAAGCAGCTGTTCACACCAAGTCCCTGTCTATATCCCAAGACAGCTCCACAGTAAATGAAGAGCCCAATGAAAAAAATAAAGAAAGAAGTATTAATATTAACAGTGGTGAAGTCTAAACTAGGTATAGTGTATAATCATTTACGTAATTAAAATTAATTAAAAAATTATTTCAATATAATGTAAAGAGATCTACTAATAAAAAACTATTTTAATGGACTTTCAAAAGTATTCTGAACAGATATATAGAAAGTAAATATCATTACCTGTTCATAAATACTGTGGATTGGCAAGAAAGTGCAACACTTTGCACTCAACACTAAGTAATTTATGCATTCAGGGAAGACATTCCTATTTTACATGGATTTATGAAGAAAGATGGAACACTTCAAGTGCACATTTCCAGATCAGATTATTATCCTAGACATGTGCCCTGAGAGCATTTGGGAAAATCATAGAATCATATAGTGGTTTGGGTTGGAAGGAAACGTAAAGATTATCTCTTTCCACCCCCCTGCCACAAGCAAGGAATGCCTTCCACTAAAAGGTGAAGTGAAAACAGAGATTTACCAGTTCACTTACCACAAATATTCAGTGTCAAAGAGAAACAGCACAGCAACCCTAGGTTCTATCCCTGCCTTAATAAAAAGTAAATGTTGCTGTCACATATAACAGTGTTGACCTAAAGAAATTCTCTCTTTTATACTAGCAAGTCACTGGAGAGCTACACTTGTACAAGGATTACTTATATTATATTTGTTATATATTTTAAAAAGTGGTTTCTATTTTTATATTAAACCCTTGCCACAACCTCTCCAAGTCACCTCCAAAGGAAAAAAAATACTTTTAAATAATTTAGATATCCATCCACCAGAAAAAGATTCAAGGTCTGTGCAGGGCAGTTATTCTGTCATTTCCACAAGTGGTTTAAAGGCTTATCTGAAATAGAGCTGAAAAACTATTATTTTTTTTTCTGCTGCCTAATAAATCTAGATTAGGATGAAAAAGAAATAAATTGCACTTAAAAAAAAGGTAAAGCTCCATCACAGTGCAAAAAAGATTTCTGAATTGAAAACATACCTCTTGGCAGCTCCTAGGACTTCAATTCCATCTTTATTCCCTTTGACTTTTAAGTATTCAGTACTCCAGCAAGCTCCTTTATTACTTAGCTTTAAGATTCCTTTTTTCATGGTCACACTTTTGTCCTTTGCTTCTTGAGTGTGTCAGTGGAAATGTGGTTTGATCTGCACTTGAATTAAATACAGTAAACAGCTCATTGGAAATTAGTTTCTGATCATCTGACGGAGTTGAGCCTCTAGATTAGCTGCCACTGTAGAGTTTGCCACTGGACTGAACCATGGCAAAGAGCACTTCTGGTTATGTGTTTTTGTAAGTAACTTCTGCTTCAAAGGTGAGAAAAAACACCACAGTTTGGTCTAATAAAAGGATGAGAAGCAAACAAAACTATCAGGATCTGTATCACCTGCATAATACATTGAAGGGGTGCTCTGGGGCATATGAAATCCAACATCAGTGAATTGCTCGACTGCTTTTTTTTTTCCAACACCCTGAAATACTGTATTGCCTCAATGTGCCTTAAATCATATCTCCATCCTCCTTAGGTAGATTGATATTCCCACAATTATGTAAGGAAAAAATATTTCTGCTAACTTCTCTGTCTTCATGCATTTACAATTATACAAGTTGTTAAGACTGATACACAAACATGAAAATTACTTAACTTTTGGTAGGTTGAATATCTAACCTAATACATGTCTGTGTTTTGATAAATACATGCAACTACAATAAACATAATTTGCAGTTGTATTTGTTCTCTCTTAGATGATCCCAAATTACAAGACTAAGCCAATTACTGGTTCACTGCTATGGTTTACGACTTCTTTGCTGGAAAATTCTGAGGTCTTGCAGTTTGCTGTTTATCGTTCCAAAATACACAGGCCCTATGGCTGACTGGTTGGCGACTTCCACTTCAGTAAACAAAATACCTTGTAGAACTTCACAACAAACTATTGTATAAATCTCTTACCTTCTTGAGCCTCCATCCCCCATTTCATTCCAATAATAATATGAATATCAAATTCCTGCTGCTGCCCTGCAAGCACTGATGATTTCCCTCAGACTGCCTTGGCATGCAGAGGGAACACCTCCACCAAACTTTTAAAATGCCATTACTTTATCCTTTAAACCTGTTCTTAAACTTTACTTCTGCAATGGTATTTACAAATCTCTTCCATCTGGTATTGATTAGGAATTATAAGCTCTGCTTTAAAATTCCACTGTGTTCATTTAGCTCTTTCCTTGCTATAACCTCATTTCCTTGTTTACATCTTGGCACACAGACTGGAGGCATCGTGGGACCCAGGGATGCAGGTTGCGCCTATACTTGTAATTTAAATGTGCGTGAGACTATGCTATGGCACTGAGGTAAGCAAGAAGAGAATGGTGTGCAACCATATTGTAAACCATCTTGAGCATGCAAAACAGGGAGGAAATCTGCCAACAGCCTTTAGGGAGTGGTCCCTCACCTGCACTAATTCCTGGACTACGTGTGGGAATCATCTGAGAAAGTGCTGCTGGGCACAGAAAAAAGCCCTGCCAGGAACAGTTCTCCCAAAGTATCAGCAGAATGGCAGTGCTTGGGAACATCATGGATGCTGCTTGATTTACAAACACAGCCTCAGAAAACTATCTTGCTTCCTAGTTGTCCTTATGAGGCTGAAAAGAAACCAGAACAGGCGTTTGATTAGGTCCCAAATACTTCCGTAACACAGAACATATATAACTGTGTAGAATCTACTTTTCTATAGGAAACAGTTGTTTTATATAACTTCCCAAACTGAAAACAATACACCTATAGAGTGCAATGTCTTGTGGCCATATGAAAAGATCAGTTTCATCAGGAGCTGGTAAGAGCTTTCAGACACCGAAGCTGATTTCAAGTACTTGAAAACTGAAGGCATATGAAGGCTAGATGTGGCTGTGTCTCAGCTGGTACAATGAAGTACAAATCATGAGAGGTATTACTTGATTTAATTGCTTGAATTAATTTGAGTGAGTGTTGCCAGCAGGTCAAGGGAGGTGATCCTTCCCCTCTGTTCTGCACTGGCAAGGCCACAGCAGGAATACTGTGCCCAGTTCTGAGCTTCACAGTAGAAGAGAGGCATGGATATACCAGAGTAAGTCCAACAAAGGGCCATGAATGATGAAGGGATGGGAGAGCCTCACCACTGACGGTTCAGCCTGGAGAGGACAAGGCTCAGGGGGTCTCTTCTGTTTATATCAATGCCTGCAGGAGTCAATGGGCACAAACTGAAACACGGGAAGTTCCCTCTGAACACCAGGAAATGCTTTTTTACTCTGGCGGTGATTGGCATAGGTTATTCAAAAAGGTTTTGAAATCTCCAATTCTTTCAGACATCTGCCTTGTGGAGAAGATCATAAACAACCTGCTTTAGGCAGCTTCACTTAAGCAATTTTGGACAAGGTGACCTTCAGAGGTCTCTTCCAACTTCTTGCCATTTTGTGCTTCTGTGATTATCAAACTTCCCACCCAAACAAATTTGAAACTTCAGGTGAAGTTCAACAGAATGCTATTTCTCTCATATTTATGTATTAATTTAGATGCAAACAGAAAATCTGGGTGCTGAGAAGTTCCACAGGGAAAATTATTCACAAGAACTGCTGATACAAGTGATCAAGTCCTTGTCTCTGTATTGTACAGGCTTACAGGCTTGTTCTTTCTTTCTTTTTGTTTTTCTTTTTTTAGGTGGGATAAATACCATTGCAATAGTAATTAAAGCAGTTTTTATATCTGTGTTCTGATATGCCATTTACACATACAGTATTCCTTCAGGTATCTACAATGGGAATGTGTAACATAGCATACTATTAAAGACAGAAAAATGCTTTAAGTTCTAAGCTTCAGAATCTTCATCATGATTTAAATGACCTGGATAATGGAGAACATAAAAATTTCAGTGGCAATATATCAATATATATTCTAATTTTGACATGTCACTTACAATTGCAAACAGAAATTAATAGAACGAAAAGAAGAAAATGTCATGGAGTAGAGACTGGGGTGCACTTGAATTTTTTTTATCTTTACTGGTCAAGTGGTCCATTTTTTGTCCCCCAAATTAATCATATTTTATCTTACACGCTTTATTGATGGCTTCAATACAGAAAATATTGTTCTTAAAATATTTTCATTTCTCCATAATGACACAGACATCACTACAATTCCTAATGGATTATTTTGTTCCTTATATCTTCATATATATTCAGGTATACTTCCTTGCACTCTCAAGGAACCTATTACATTAAAAAAATGCTGTGGTTTGTTTGTTTTTCTGAGTAAGATTAGCATTCATAAAAAAGCTTTGACACACACATTTAACTCTATCTATCACTGAAAACAGAAGAAATGCAGTTCTCCAAGATTCTTCACAAGTATGTGTCAACCTACATGTTAGAGCTGCATAGATGTGTCTAACAATTTTCACCAGGCAGGATGTAAAAGAACATCATCAGAGATTACATAAAATGAGTGCACCTTTCATGAACCTGAATAAGACCAATGGACTCTTTCAAACTGGACGACACCATCTTGCATCAGACTTCACAGCAGCACAGTACTCTACATCTTATTACATAGCCCTGAATGTGTGTTTCAGTGGTTTTCAAGAGTTGAAGTCAGTAGCTCTCTTGCTGGCAAATATAAATACATTGTATCTGAAAGAGACAGTGTTATGTATTTGTCAACATTTTCCTTTCAGTTTGGCAGTGCAAATTCTTAGGATGACTGAGTGGATGGGAAAAGAGCCCAAGTCACACAAGGGAATTGACATGTCAGTGCCCATTGTTGACTAGAAGCTCCTTAGCATGCTGCTATGAATCAACAGACATTTCTACTTTCACACTTACAGAGATCTGTTATAAAAGACATCCCAGAGCTCCGTTTCATCTTGCTTGCCTTACAATGTTTATATGCTGCCACTGGGACAGAGAACAGATGTGATGGATTAACTAGCAATAAATCATATGGCAGTGAACACACAGCATTATCATTCTGAACAGGTAGCATTAAGTATTGCTGTAGAAAAAATGATAACATCTCCCTGTAAATAAATGTTTCTTTGTCCCATACATGACCATCCCAGCCCGTGTCCCGTTCTCCAAACAGCAGTGCTTTACTTCACTTTCTAACACTGTATTAAGTATTCACTCAGGTTCAGTGAAAATGAAGATTAATAACAGTCTTCAAAGCTGTGACACTGAGCACCATGTCCCACCATTTTCTCTATCATTAAAGCTAATGAAGAAAAAGTTTCTTACAACTGGTAAAACTCCCACCAACAAAGCAGCAACAAAAATGAAGCCCTGCAAGTCCAGTCACATCCTCCCCAGGGAGCACTTCTACTCCCCCGGCATCTATTTTCTGATGGCAAGATGCCGACTCCTACAACCTCCACAAGGAACCCAAGAGTCATAACATCCCTCATTAGTATTTGCACACCATCTGGTGACTATTACTGAATTAACTTCTCACAGAAAATAAGTTTTTAGATTATAAGCATAAAATTAAGACTTTGATATGAAATATTACTCTTCTCCTCCCTCTCCCCAAAAAACTGCAGATTTTTTAAAAGAGAAGAGGAATGTGAGAAAGACACAGTTTAAAAATCAGAGTCTTTCAAGTGCTCCCATTGTCCTTCTTCCTAATTTATGATGGTATCATTTAGTGCATACATGGGCTGTTTGGGTACAGCTCTTACTCTATTTCCTTTACTTAAATAGCATGTACTCTTGTTGGGTGCTGGAAAAAAAACGAGTGATAATTTTATAGTTATTTTACTCCAATCTACCATTTCTTTTCTGAAGATACTCATAAGATTAAACCCCTGTGTGTTTCATTTGTCTCAGCAAGTCCCCAGGTGCTACAAGGGCCTTTGGATTTTGAAGTTCATTTCCCCTGTAGTACTACCCTGGGAGAAGAGAATAAGGTAAATCTTCAGGTCTGAAGTACCAGTTAAGGGATTTTTTTTCCTTTGGGAAGGGAAAAAGCAAGAATGTTTTTGTAGTTTGATTTCTTTGCATTTCTTTCAGTGCTATTTTTTTCAAAGGGAAGAAAATCCTGGCAACACATATTAACCAACCATTTAATTTCACTGATTGCAATTAGAAATTAATCACCAACTACATGCTTAGGGCAAAACTGTGACAACGCAATATAACTGACATGGTATTTATTAGTTAAAATAGAAACGAGTTCTCCCCAAACAAACCAGTGATATAACTGTCTATATGTTTGAAACTATGTTTCAAAGAAGCAAAAGTTTTGATGCTATGGCAGTTTTAGGAAAAACAGCTGTTCAGGTTACATGCAGCAGTTATCTTTTAAATTAAATACATTGGTAATATTAAAAGAATTTTAACGCAACTGCAAAAAATTAAAAATAAAATACCAAGGACCATATGGTACTGCCATAAAACATTTATGTCCAAATATTTGCTCTCATTCTCATCCAATGAAAACAAAGTCCCAACTAGGAAGCAGAACCCATTTCTCTCTAACAACCAGTAAAATATCCCCCTGCCAAATTACAAACTACAGCAAGCAAATTCCTCCTTGCCAATCATAACTGAAGTCAAACTTTGTAGGAGAAGGCAGGATGTATTTCAAAAGTTGGGCCAAAACACTTTACGATTTGCCGAAAGACTCCACTGTATCACAGTCCTTGTAAAAAAACTCCTGTGAGGATGATTTTTCACTCCAAAGCACTTAGAAGTCTTTACAAGTTAACACTGATATATATGGGTTAGCAATGTCGAGCATACCCGCAGCTGTTTGCAAGATCAGAATCTAAGCACAACTGATGATTTGTTTCTTAATCAATACTTTAGCCAAGAGAGATTGAAAGTTATTTGAATTGCTGGTCCTGGAAATGTTAGATGTCTGATTTCAAGTTTAAGGAATCCAGATTCCACAGGTTAAACCTCTTCAGTTATAATGCTAAACATTCTGGCACAAATCCAACAAAACACTTAAACACATGCTTGACCTAAAACACAGAGACAGCTGCAGAGAACTTAAAAGTTAAGAATTTACAGGACCAAAGAAAAATGCTTAAGATCAAGCCTAAATACCATCAATCTCTTTAAAAGACATTGATTTCTGAAGGTTCTTCCTTATATAATTTAACATAGAGCTATATGACCGTCTAACTGGTCTGTTCAAACCTGGCTGGCACCAGGTTCATTTCTATTAATCTTTCATAAAGAAAAAAAAAATAAAATCCTGATGAGTTTTCTGTGATTTTAGAAGGGGGGAAATGTAAGCACTGTCTTAGTCTAAAGTAGGAGCATTGAGTACAAAATGTGACAACAAAGCATGCTGGTCTTTGACCTCAGTACAGCCTGGTCCTTAATTTAAGCTATGCCATAACAGATCAAGATGACAAAGTAATTAAAAAAAATTCACACAAACTCAAAAACATAAATAAATATCAAACAAACTTTTTAAAATCAAGTAGAAGCTTTTCTCTTGTGCTTTTGAACAAACCTTTTTTGTTTGATGCTGACCAAGTACATCTAATGGACAGACTCAGCTGAGTCATAAATAGCACTGCTCATGTAACCACACTCATCAGAGGCTGCTACTCTGGGTGTCACTGCCCAGAGCAGCCAGCTCAGGGCACACTGAGCTTGCCCTTAGGACCAGGCAATGGAGCTCAGCACTCATCCTCAAAGCACAATTCACTGGGCAATAGCACTGAATTTCACTGATTAAAAGTCCCTGAAGCTGTGCCTTCACAATGCAGTTCTTAAAGGACTCATTCCTTTTGAAAAACAGGACTTATTAACCATGTTAATGCCTTACAGTCCTGGAGCATTGCTACTCTGTGGAGCTGAACCACTCTCACTCACTGTGATGGGCGCTCAGTGCTCATCTCCCAGTGCGTCAGTTCCAGGCGAGGGGACGGCCCCATCCAAAACCCTCATCAGTGAAAATCATACTCATGTCCCACAGTATTTTCAGCTAGTTCAGCCTTCTGTCTGGTTAATATGAAGTGGCTTTAGGCCTGCATTTCTTTGCTGTGTTGTTTTGGCTTCTGAAAACAAAGAGTCTTTGAATCATAAAATAGCTTGAGTTGAAAGCTCATCTAGTTCCAACCCCTCTGCTGCGGGCAGGACCACCTTTCACTAGACCAGGCTGCTCAAAGCTCCATCCAGCCTGGCCTTGAACAATTCCAGGGATGAGGCACCCACAGCTTCTCTGGGCAGCCTAATCCAGGGACTCACCACCCTCACAATAAAGAATTTCTTTCTAATATCCAATCAAAAACTACTCAGTTTCAAGCCAAAGTGTCCTTTCTCCCACAATTCTCAGTACTTTTTTCCTCATGCATATAAAGGGAATTATAGTTTTCAGAGACACTTTAGTGTAAAGGTAGTGCAGACTTTAAGAGAGGAGGGTATCTATTGTTTTTATGAAGGCATTATTCATTTCTCCAAAGAGAAAACTAGTTTGATTTTTTTTTCTCTTAAAAGGAGGAACTAAGCTGCTTCCTACAGATTCTTATCAGAAAAAGATAAGGCTGAAGAGGCACTGCTGTCATGAAAACTGACCCTTATGTGTAACTCAGAATGCAGATGGTTTTTTTTAAATTTTGTTTTGAACAGAAGCACAGACTTTTAACAGAAAAGCCTATTTATATATTTTTTTCAGAAAGGAATCATAGGGTTAAAAAAGCTATGTAAATTGTTCCATTGATTTTGAAATGTGTATTGCAATGATTCATTTAAGCAAGTGCCCTCAATTTCCAGCTTCAGAGTGTTGCTTTGCTTTTGTCTGTAACCTTCTAGAATTTTCTTCTCTATTTTAGTTCTTGTATACCAGGACTAAGTAACCTCCTCTGATAAGAAAACAGATGGAGATCTCAGAATCTTTCATTGCAAAGCATATTTAAAAAAAAATATTGTAACTATTCTTTTTTTTCCCCTCCAACAGTCTCCAAAGTATTATCCTTAAAAAGTGTGTGCCAAAACTGAACTCAAGGCCCCTTTAGATTTTCATCAGACCCCCAAAATAATATCATTTTCCTATCCTTTACTTGAGATTTCTCCATCTGATATATTGAAACATCTCATTAGCTTCCCTACTGTGTCAGCTGGCAGTTCACCTTTAACTGATTATTTACCAGAACTCAAAAGCCTTTTAAAGCCACAGCCTCCCAGAACAAGGGTCTTCATTTTCCAAACTCTGGCTTTGTCCCAAATTTGTCTCCATTTGGCCATACTACAACACACATTGCACATCTCCACTTATCTAAACAAGCAATCTGAGATCACTCTATCAGTGATCTGCCATGGTCATCTTCAGCCACTTTCCGCTATCTGTAGTACTTATGACTAATTCAAATTTTCTATCCAAAACAGTGCCATTGAATAACAAGTTAATTTTATATAAAAGTCTGTCAGTTAACTATGAAGCAGATCCAGTAAAGCTCTTGGCACATGCTTAAACCTTAAGCACTTTACTCACACTGATATTAAGTACCTTGTTGTCTGCACACCCAGGGCTCGGCTACAGAAAAGAAATAAAATACAGTAGCACAATCAATCTGTACAGCCAGAATTCCAGGTTTGGCATGTCATTCAGAGATTTCGGGGTAGCCAGCAATAACGTTTAATACAAACAGAAAAAGCAGAGCTCAGATGGAGAAACGATTCACTAAAACAGTGAATCCTTTGTATAGAAAGTGTTAGGATTCTTTTATCTTGTATTTTGTGTAACACCTGTACATATAAAACTGGGGTTTAGACAATAAAATACTTCTTGCTTTGGACATTTCTTTTTTTTTAAATTCACTCTACTTACACAGGAAAGGTCACAACCACTCTGCTTCCACTGTGCTTGGGAGGATTAATCCCTCTACCTGGGTTTGTATTTGATGATACAGTTTTGGCTTAGAAAAGAACATTGTTTGGAAAATCTGTATTTCTGTACACCCACATCTCCCCCTTCCCCCACCCCAGCTCACAATTTTTATTATTATTTTTGATTAGGTTTTAAAAGAAAGACCATTGTTACAAGTTCATAACACTCCCTCTGAAAGAAAACAGGAGAAAAAAAAAAGGAAAATGTGTACAAATTTAGCACAGTTATCTTGTTTCATGTTGGATGTTTTCCTAAAGGATACTGCTTAGTTTTGCCTTCAAACTTGTCTTCTCCTAAAGACAAGATGGACAAATTTATTTAAAACCTGTCATAAGTTATACCATCCAATACTTTGTATACACACAATAAAATTTTCTCTTGTCTCTATTAGCAAATATAGCATTGGTCAAGCTATGGCTGGGGTACTCTAGAGATATCAATTAGCTCTCACTTGTTCTCTGAATTAAAAACTGCTGTTCACAGATAGAGATTCAACAGTTCATCCAGACTAAGTCCAAGATATTTTTGTATTTGTCATCACATCCTCTAGATATTTTTAGTCTTATTCAAGTTCCTCTGAAAGGAGGTACAATGTAAGTGCTGCTTTCTGTGGGCCACCTTTAAAGCAAGGGCATAGAGCATTACTTCATCTTTCATTATGTATATCACACATTTCTAAATGTGATATCAATGTAGTGTAAGCTGCTAAATACATCCTCATTTGCATATATGTAGAGTGAGATTTGCTGCTACTTCCACAGCTAGCTAATGCCGCATCTTAGTGGTATTACACAGAAAATGTAAATTGGGGAATCCCTGATTTATCTTGTACAGCAGAAGAAAACCCTGATTTACAATTATTTAAGTTTTGAAATCTGTAATATAGGAATAATGGCAGGGAAAAATGGTCTGGATGCATTTTTTCAAATGACTTGTGTGAGATAAAATAAATTCCCATGTTATTTTATGTATTTGGGGTATTAATTTTACTTGGGTCACAGGAAAACAGCTCCACTTTCATTAATGAAATGCTCTTAGGCTAATTTTCATTTGTATGCAAGCAACGTCGTCAGGTTTAGTACATGCACACAGTCGTACATACTTATTCCGATATCTGCATGAGAAGAAAGCGAACAGGCTGTTGATTTATTACACACAAATTGAATGAATAAGATAACATTTTATTAGCAAGATACCATTATAAAAATGACTATAAATGGATACAATACAATACAAGTGGTATATTGCCTTATCAGTAAATCTACTGTATGTTCGGACCTGGTACATGTTGTAATAAAAAGATAATTAAAAGTATTGAATCACAGAACCATACCAAGAAATAGCCCAGTAACAAGACCCATTAGTGAAACAGTATGTACTGCCAACCAGGTTCAAAAAAGACTAAAAAGTGAAGTCAATTTTTAAGGAAGCAGAAAATAAATCTGAGGTCCAGGCAGTAAAAGAATAAAGAAGGGGAGTATTTTTCTGATTTTCTCTAAAAACAGACAAGAAAATGACTTGGCACAAGGATTTCTTGTTTGAGGACTTTATCACCTTTAGTGAGTGTATCTTTGGGAAGGTGGTATTCACACTGTTCAACTGTAATAATATACCTGTAGAAATATTTCAGAAGGCTTTTTTTTTTTTTGTAGCTTGGGGGTTTTTTGTTGGGTTTGGTTCTGGTTTGGGGGATTTTGGGGGTTGATTCTTTTTATTTGTTTATTTGTTTGTTTTTATGAACAACACTGTCTAGCTTTGCAAATAAACACTCTCTTCTGGTCCTCAGCCCTCCCCCTTTGCCCTCAGGTCAACTTCTTCTCCTCCCTCCCTCTGGTCAGTTTAATATGGAGATGCTGCCTGAGCCTTGTTGTACAGAATAAGCACACAACATTCTCTCCTGGGAGTTGGTTCATGCAAAACACTGCCCTGCTGAGAGAGTGGAAATTTACCCATAAGACATTCTTCCAGCAGCAAGACTCCAGAGGAAACCTGATCAGAATTTTTAAAGACATGCCGTGATTTTCTGTATAATTCATACAAAGTTTCAGGGAGAAAAAATATAAACCAAATGTTTAAGGTTTGTTATGCTTGGTCTTGACCAGAAACAGATTGAGATATAGTCTCATTTGGGGATAGAAACTGAGAAGAAGAGAGCAGTGGATCATTTTCCACAGATTTTTCTGCTGCTATGTGCTCTCCTGTGATTTCTTTTTGGTTTTTTTTCCTCCTTCTGACTATCAGTTTATAGTCTCTGCAGCACTTCAGCTGATCAATACACAACACTCCCCCTTTCACACACAGGCAGAATTTTACTTGCTTTAAGACATGCTGGCGATATTTGCAAAGTAAAAAACATTTATTTTTACTACTTAAGTTTGTATCACTGATTTATTAAGAAATTATACCTCTGAGTAACATGGAACATTAGAAAGGTGGTAATTTTTAAGTTGTTATTTCTTAAATATGGCTGGGAAATTGTGTAAGAGAATAATGAATATAAAATCTCTTTTAAGAAAGAAATCTTTAATTTTGGGCCTGATCCAAAGGCCAGCGAATGCTCCTCCTTACTTGTGAGTTCAACTTGAACCAGCTTTTTATTGTTTAATCTTACCCTGATCGATTTTAGCAGCACAGCTCCCACAATCTTTTATTATCACAATAAATTTAACGTTTATATTTTCATAGTATCTAAAAGTTGCAACTAGGGTAGGATCCAGTATGCCAAGTACTATTTAGAAACTCGTTTTTAAATTATATCCCTTTCCTTCCTTCAGAGGTCTCGGCTGTTCTGTCACTTTTGCAGACACAGCCCACAGTTGCACATCAGGCAATGGTGGCAAAATCAGACCTGATGAATCAGGGAAGTTTGCCACATGAATAAGGACTTTACAGAACTAAACTTTTATATGCCAACATCTTTAGGAGAGGAAACACTTCTAACTTTTAATGCTTTAATTCTTTTAATGTTTTCTGAAGCAAACTAGCAACCCTTAATAAGATACAATGCCAGAAACTTTTTTTCTGCCCTCACTTCCTGCAGCGGTAGGGAGATTGTTTTACCCTTCTCTGCAGCAGTACTGAGACACTACATACATTCTGGTGAACAGGTTTTTAAAAGTATATTAAAAGTGGATCTAGGAGTTACAAGAATTAATGTGAGGGAAGGAGAATTTAACAATGAGAGTTCAAATTTGATGTGTGTAGATCAGCAAACTGAGACTGAGATGTGATTACAACATTAAGATCCCTAAGAAATCACCAAGCTGCAAATGGCCTTGAAATTCTATAGAAACAGATGGAACAGGGAACCTTGACTGGAATTTATACACAGATAAAATATATATGAAAAGGAAAGTACAATTGTATCAATGGCAGGAAAAGATTCTTGGAAGTACTGAGAGAAGTGGTGGATTCCCCATGTCCAGATAAATTTGAATCAAAATCAATGAGAAAATCAACACTAGCCAAACAAAAATAACTAGTATAATTGAAGAGATAATCAGTGAAATTCTGTGGCTTAGACAAAAGTCTAGACAAAAGTATAACTACAGTACTGATAAAAGATCAGAAAAACTATTTGTTCCGAAGAACAGTAGTTTTATTTAATTTCATTTTGGTACTAAGAAACTTATGTTTCTGCTAAAAAAGTTTCTACCTTGGAGAAACATGTTCCTAGGGCCCATGTGCGTATCATCTCCTGTAGGGTGTTTGGTACTTCACTCCAAACTCCATTCTTTGAACTCATCCTTATTAATCCTCCTTCATATCTTCTAAAAATTCATGTAGTATGGACCTTTCTAGACCATGTCACATAGAATACATGAACCTACAACAATTCATGCCACCAGTGGAAGTTTGCAGTAAAATGTCTGATGCTAGGCATAAAAGCCACACGTAATGGTGCAAGTTTCAGATCAATAACATAAGGTAAACAAGCCACTCCTAAAACAAATGTCAATATTGGATGGTGTGACTCTTCTGGCCCATTTGGTTGGAGGAGAAATAGGTGTCTCTCAGTGAGCCAGAAAGCTTGCATGCCAAATGAGCAGCTAACTCAGCTTAAACAACAAGGAATGCTTGGCAAAGGCATGTGTTGCAATTCATGCACTTCTTGGAAGTTGAGGCACTGTGTTCATTTGTGAAAATACTTTCAATACATCTACTTTTTCCCTAGACCTTAACATTTCCTCTTGTGCATAGAATAATCTGACTCTTTTTCCTTTTTTTTTTTTTTTTATATTTAAAGTGGGAACAGTGATTTTAAAGTTATGTCTGTAAGTGGGAACCAGGACAGAGATTTGGAAGGGGAATACACAGTATCTGCTTGGAAACTAGTGCACGTACGTATAAAGATACACAGAAATCTTGGACCAGAAGATATGTTGATTTCCAAACACTGTCCTAGTGAGCAAGGAATTTCAGTGTTCATTAATTACTATACACACATAGTATGGATCAAAAGGTGTCATGATTTGAAAGTGTAAACCTGAGTATAGAGCTTAAACTCTTCTTTAGATTGTATACATTGGACAGCAGCCATGCCTTGGCAGTGAGCAGCGTGTATTGCATGTAAGAGAGTACAGCGCAGGCATCAAGTAACCATAATCATATGGAAAACATTTGTTTTATTTGCATTACAAAAGCAAGATTTGCCATGAATCTACTGGCTTAAAAGCTCTTTAGAAGATAGTGGAAGGCAGAGGAAGTAAGAAGATTGGTTAGCAATTCCTTCAAGATACCTCTATATCCATACAAGTTAATTTTAATAGGGAAAAATATGTATCAATCATGTATATCTATGACTCTCTATAACATAAGATATAAAAATTTATTTGATTATTACTATCAGATCATTTCCTTTGAAAATTTCCTTAAAAATTCCTGCTTACATTAAAATTTTACACCAGGCCATACAGCCCAATATAAAATGCACCAATTAGCTATGGTGTTTGTATGCCACACTAATAGTTAGAATATTAAAATACCTGTAATGCATGACTTAGACAGATAACAGAGATAACAATTTATGCAGAAACTTGACTAAACTTTGCAAGTTAAAAAAAAAAAAAAATTATTTAATTTCCATTAATGAGAATGAGAAAATATGCTATTGGAAAAAGACCTTTCTAAAAGCAAAGAGCAATTATGCTTCATGCTCAAAAGACCACACATTCCACATAAAACTCACAATGCACTGCCAATTATTTGGAGTTCAAATTCTCTTATTGTAGCAATTGAAACAATCTCAAAGAGTGCAAAAATTACCAAGTTAAAAAAAATCTATTCTTTAAAGTTTACGTGCATTCATTTTGCACATAAACGATCTTAAAATATTTCAGAAGGTGCTGTACTTTTTAGTTTTAAAAGTAAAAATAACATCTATCACTTTAGTAACACTGTTAGACGTCTTTTAAATAGATATTTAACTGAATTACAGACATGTTGGAGAAGATAGCTTACATTCACTGAAAAGGCTACTGTAGTGCATTAGTCTTTAGATAAAGTAATAGGATCTTTTCCATGTATTAACGATCCTCCATACAAAAGATTTCTTAAAACTTTTTAAACAGCTTTATCAAGTCAAGGTTACAAAGCACAAGTGGGTAGCTAAATGACACATGGTTAGTAAGAAAAGTATTGCCTGAATTCATTTTGATTGCTTCAGGAAAAAGAGGAATTTGCAAGGTTTGCTTCTTTAAAACTAAAGTATATTTTTAAATTTACAATAGCATAACAAAGTGATAGTCCTGTAGTGCAGATTTTTTTACTATCTGACTTGCTTCTAAAGAATCTTTAGCAGACTGACACAATTTAAGCTACAATGCATTGATTTGTTCTTTCTGACATGATCACAGAGACCAGCACCACACTAAAACCTCCAAAATTTGTTGCTGACTTTCCATTTGTAGCTAAGTAATTGCAAAGTCTAGCAAAGGCAATGCTAATTTTATGTTGTAAATAACTGTTTTAAAAGCAGTTTTTACTTAAAATGTAGAGATATATTCTATTCTGGTCAAATTCCTGTTGCTACAAATAACAGCTGTATATTTAGGAAGGTGGCTAAATAGATATATTCTAGCATTTGCACACCCATGTGCACATTTATCTACCCAATATCCATCATCCCACCAATGATTCAAGTACTAATAAATGTTTATTTGCTTCTGGTTCCCACTTCTTTGTCTTAATCAAGAGTGTCCAAAAGGACTTGTACACCTACACCTACAATTTGTCCATTTTTCTGGTTCAAATTTCAAATCACTCAGGATCAGGAAACATAAACCCAGGCATTTGGCAAAGCACCCAAAAGTAATAGGAAAAAATATGTTGTGTGGAACAAACGATGAATCAGTCTTTTATTCATTTTTCTGCAAGGTTTGTAGCAAATAAATGAGCCTTTCTTTTTGGTGCTACCACAGCATAAAAAGAGAATCACTGGAACATGCTGGAATAGCCATAAAAAGTGAATAAAAAATAGCAAGAATGACTCTCAAATGCCTACATAAAGCTAAGTCAGGGCTATAAAAACTGCTGCATCTAATTCCATAATTTCTTTCTGCATTTTCATGCAGTCAGCCATTCTGAATTGTCCTGGAGTTTTCTGTCCAAGGATGTTGAAAAAACCCTTACCAAATCCATAATAAAAATTATTTCTTTATTATCGTTATTTCTATTGATGTCATCATTGCTAAAACAGAGTGTTAACTTCAAACCGAATAATTACCAGAAGAGGGTGTTCACCCTTTTATTTCCCCTCCCCCAAGATTTTTTATAGACATATATTTCATTTGATTTTCTGTACACCCCTTAACAGTTTATGAATTTTCATTTCTCTCTAAAATATGAATATATTATACTAAGGGATATTATATAAATGAGACCATTATTCAAAATGAGAATCTTCTCTACTAACAGCATCACTATTTGCAGAGTATGGGACAAAATAAATGTCTCCCATGAGTGACTAAATGCAAAATAAAAAGTAACCACTCAACTTTAATAGTTTAAAAATGCTATTAAACATAATGGCTCTTCAACATTCTAGCAGCACTATGTTTTAAGTGATCTTCATTTTTAAAGAACTATTTTATTTACATTTGAAATATTGATGGTGCATAAAGTTCTGTTCATGTAGTAATGGTAGTCAAAAGTATTTAAAATAATGGACACAAGACCGAACCCATAAGTTTGTTCTGTCCCAAGGATGATACTCCAGTGCTAAAAATGTAAACATCTAAAAAAATAACGAGAAACACCTACTCCACTCTGCACAGTTCTTGAGAAAGCATCTGTGACTTTGTTAGTAACTAAAAGGAGAAATATCAAAGCAAAACCTACCAGGTTATTAAGCAATAAAGTAGTAACTCTGTTTCTCTACTGGTCAAAGAGAATTCTGGCTCTGGCTATATGTACCCAGAAATTAACTCTTTAGGTAGCAACTTTACCATTAAAAATTATGGATGTAAAGGACCTGTTTAAAAATACCACAAAGACAGTGCTTCCATTTAAAGAGCTAAAAAACATAAAAATATTATCTTTCATTTACGATGCCATCTTTTAAAATAAATTAATGTTACTATTTCTTGTGTTGCCCAAGTCTGAAAGGCAAAATCTTCAGGAGCCAGTACAAGTGATTTCCCATAAAAATTTGTTGCTTGATATCAAGCCTGGTGGCCATGCCAGCAGAGTGTCCATATACTATGTGTGCTCTGAGCAACCACATAATTTGTGGGAAATCAGACAAATACACAAGGCCCTTTACAGGAAAACAAAAAAGACTAGAGGTCAGATTTATGATTCCACAGTTACTCGTGTGCCAGCAGCATACAAAGCTGAATTGGCCTTGAGTAGCCCAGCAAAAAATGCGAGGTGGCCAGATCCACAGGATCTGTATCTCCACTGAAATGCAGAACTGGAAAGAAAGCAGGGCACCCTCAGAGGCCACAGCTGGCATGTTTTGCTAGCATAAACTGTACAATACTTAGCCTTAATCTCTCTTTTACTCAGTTGAATTTACCCAAAATTTTTGTAGAGTTCCATGTCTTCCTGAAGGGCACTCCATCTTACTGTTTTTCATGTAGACAATTAAAAAAAGAGAATGGCTGCATCTGCCTACAAGAAATGTAACCAGATATAAGCACTGCAGGCTTTGTAACATGCCAAGAGAATGCATAACCTCAGAAAAATTCCAAAGTTTTACCAGCCTGGACTGGAAGGAAGGAGACCAAATCAACAGCCTCTCCAAAATTAGCCAAGAATTAGATCAAGAAGTAAGCAAGAGAACTGCCATTCATTGGCTTTCATTCATTAGTAGCTTCACTTTTTATTTCATAATCAGGAAAATCAGTCTCAGATCATCTACAATAAATGTATATGTATATATATATATTACTGAATATTTATTGTAGAACAAACAGAAAAAAATTCTCTTTCAAACAATAATGTTTTACTGATAAGTACAATAACTCTATAAATTTACACTCATGAATCAAACAAAGACTTGGAGTCAATAATTTTAGAAGCAGGCAGCCTCAACACCATTAGCACTTGCAGGAGTGCTCTATAGAGTACCAAAAGTATTTTGGGGAACTGGTTATACAGACATTTAAGTTGAAGAAAAAGTTCTCCATGTAATGAGTATAAGCAGTAAAGAGGCAGTAACTCACTGTGACTTTGAGACATTCTGCACTGCTCCTCAGACTTTTCTACATCTACTTGTTTTTCATTTGTGAATTTCTTAAGGTAGTATGCAAAAGACCAAACTGAAAGTGACACCAATTGTGGTAAACTTGCCACATACAGATTAAAAAAAAAAAAACAACAAAACCTCAAGCATACTTTTCGTGGGTTTTTGTGAATTATATAAAGTCACAGGACAGGATAAGAAACAGATTTAAATTACTTGCCCAATATGACACAGCAAGTCAGGGACAGAGCTTAGAGATAATCCAGACATATATCCATGTAGCAAATTATATACTGCTTTATTTCCCATTCCTTACACCCCTTCCTGGGTAGGTACAGGCATTTACATGCTTCTACTGCCAACATTTTGCTGAGAGCTCAGTTGCATATCTACATTCACATCTGATTTCTGTCCAACCAAAATCTTATCTGGCATTTCCCAATGGAATAACTCAAAATTAAAACATGGACACCCCTAATTTCCATTCCCAAATGTCTTTTTCTTCCTACAGTGTCACAATCAACATCACAGTATTCTTTGCAGACATGATAGATACCTCTCCTTGCACTAAAACCCTATCACCTGACATTCTTCTTCCTCCAAATCATTTCTACAGCTGTATTTTTCTTCCTTTTAGAGGCAACACCCTCCTCTCATTTCATAAAGTTCCCCATAAACCATTCACAAGCACAGCATGTTGGAAAATGCAACTGCGCTTTTTCTGATCAAACTCCTATGTACCAGAAACCAGCTCCATTTTTTTCCCCAGGATCTGGCCTTTTCTTCAAGGCCCTGCACTGCTCTGTTTCTGAGTGCCTGCCTCATTCACATCTCCTCTGTTTTGGTTGTCATGGCTACAACACCAGCCTCATTTCCAGGCTTCCTTTTCCCACTGGAAATTTAGCATCACAGAAACATAGAATCATTAAGGTTGGAAAAGACCTCCAAAATCACCAAGTCCCACTTTTGACTGAACACTGCCTTGTCAACTAGACCAGGGCACAAAATGCCATATCCAGTCAATTCTTGAAAACTTTTGGGATGGATGACTCCACCACTTCCAGGTGCAGCCCATTCCAATGTCTGAGTGCTCTTCCAGTAAAGAAATTCTTCCTGAGGTCAAACCTAAACCTCCCCTGATGCAGCTTGTGGCTATGTCCCCTTGGCCTGTCACAGTTGCCTGGAAGAGACCCCACCTGGCTACAACCTCCTCTCAGGCAGTTGTAGAGAGCAATAAGGTCCCTGCTGAGCTTCCCCTTCTCCAGGCTAAGCAATGGCAGCTCCCTCAGCTGCTCCTCGTAGGATTGGGGCTCCAGACCCTTCCCCAGCTCTGTTGCCATTCTCTGGACTTGCTTCATCTTCTCAATGTCATTGATGAAGTGAGGGACAGCTGGGCACAGATCTCAAGGTAGCCTTCCTACTCTCCAACAGATCAAAACTCCCAGCTTAGCGTTGGTGAATTTACTGAGGGTGCACACAATCCCCTTGCCCAGGGTCTCATGGACTGCCAGCATATTTCTTAGGGTAGCCTTGGAATAAAATGTGGAAAATGGATGGAAGGGGTGTGTGTATCTTACTGTCACAGAAATACTTTCTGATCAGTGTGACACAACAGGCAGGCTTGAGGCTATGTTCAAACTACAAAACACATCCATTCAGGCTATAGCATAGTATCTAGTGCAGAGCAGCTACTTGGACAGCAACTACCTGCTCCAGGGCTCCTGAAAATTATAAATTTCTATGAAATTCTCTGGGAAAAGAGAAGCAGCACCTCCTTTCTCTGTACAGCCTACAGACTCATAACTACTGCCATTTTTGAAGCAGGAAGGAAGACAGGGACACTCCAACATGAGATCTATTGCCTTTTGTTGGGGAAGAATGAATGGAAGAAGTATCTCCAGAAAGCCACAGCTGGTGTTGAATTGTGGATACTGGAAGAGATGGCATAGCCAAGATGTCCAGGAACACATGGGAAGGTGAGGAAGGGATGACATTTCATAAGCAAAAGGGAGACATAGCCCCTTTCTGCTACAGCAGCACAGTCCCACAGAAACATCACAGAGCTGAGGCTGCAGAATTTGGTTCAACTGTAATCACATGAAGTGATTAATCTTAAGCACCTTCCATGTCTACTTTTTATCTCCAATTGTCTCATGTAATGTCACTGGAGCAGATACTTCCCTTTGTGTCCACAGAAAAAATAAACTATATGTGTACAAAACAGCTGCTCAATTTCAGTCAGTACCTCTAGGGACCAGGCTATTTTACGGCATGGAAGTTTTAGATCACTGAGAAAGTTAGGACCCTATATTACTGATTGGTTTCATCACAGCTGTAATGTTCTTTATGTTGCTTCTAGACTTTCAGTAATGTCTCTAGCTTGACTTACAGCCCCAATGCCACAAAATACTAATAATATCAAAAGAGATATGATGAAGGCAAACAAGTTGGGGGATGGTAAATTTTATTTACAGATAAATGCTCAGTTTGCTTTAGTCATTGATTTGTTAGAGAAAATGTGAAACAATAATTCATGCTGAATGTACTTGTTCCAGTGTACTTGTCTATCCACTGCTGCTGCTAATGTGACATCAGCTATTGGCCTTCACCTTTTAACTGTGTTCAGTGGAGGGAGCAAGAAGAAAGGGGCACACATCCATTGGCATCCGTGGAATTTTTCAGCATCATGACAGGTTCTCACTCGCATGGTGGCAGCTGCACTGAAAATAGGTTGGTTTGCACCTGTTTTTTCTTGAGGGAGAATAACCCAGTGACACTGGACAGAACACAAGTCACTGCAGGAGTGGTAGCCTGTCCCTCATGTAGGTGTGGTTGATGAACCTGAAGAACTGCCTAAGGCAGTGACCCTTAAAAGATGCAGTGACCAATTAAGTCTAGGGCTTTTTATATGTTTTATTTTCTTCAACATTTTTTCAAGGCTAAGCTTTGATGCTTAGGGGAATGGCAAACCAAGTCTTTCCTTATCTGTCATATAAAGACATGGAACAATGGCTTTCTAGCCACTTACTGGTTCAGCACGTGGGCATGTAGGCACAGAACAAAAATACCTTTCAGTCTTTGGGGAGGTTCAGATCTGGAGCTCTCTTGCTGGGGGTCATCTCTATCTTGTTGTGAAAATAATGTGAAATGACAACACTTTCCAAAGAAACAGAGACTCCTTTTCTTTTTTAACTTCTGTGTAGCAGACCAAAGGATGAACCAGCATCCTTATACATCATGGTGACTTTTCTCTCTATTTTAGTGAAAACCAAGGAATCTTCCATGTTTTGTCAGCCCAGGCAGTGAAATACATATGCCACAGTTCCGCTGTTGTTTGAACAGTCAGATGCATGTGCTGTTTGAGTCCCACCACATTGCACTCATTGGTTTTCTCTGTGGGGTTAATCACTGTCTTTTTTTGTCTCTACAAGAAATTTTGCCTATACATTTTGTTGTTTAAACAAAACTTTATTCCTCTGGTTTATGTTTTTCATGTCAGGGATATCAAAAATATAATGTATAATTCATATCTCTCCTAAATCATGTAAACCTGCTTTGGCTCTGATATGTCCATTCAAGCTTCTCTCTGCCCATCTCACCCTCCAATACCTGAGAAGCTGTCTCCCATTTCCTTTGACCGCACTTGATCAGGAACAGCTGGCATATCTCATCAGCTAATTCATTTTTTAACATAACAGCCCCATCAGTTATTTTCTGTTTACATTTACAGGGTTGTTGCTATGTCACTGTTAGTCTTTGAGTTCTGGCCCACTGTAAAAATGACTAAATAAAAGTAAATAGACTTGCAATCAAAAAGAAGCTGCTTGTTGCTGGACAGTTTCTGTTCTGGAAACAGTAGCACCAAGCACAGTCCAGAAGCTGTTTATGGGACATTGGCAAATGTCACTGCATGACATGTAGCTCTCTATCCTAAGCACCTAGGGATGGTAATAAGATTTTATATAATGCATTGCTATCTCATATAATGTCATTTTTTGGGGGAGAATGAGACACTGGTGTGCCTAGCTTCTTCTCTGGTGGCTCTGCTCTCAGGGACCAGATGCTGTTCTGTTCTCTGTCATGGAATCAAATCCATGAATAAATACTGCTAAGTTCATTCCTACTCTTACAGACCTTGGTGGTCTTCATAAAGAGGTTTCATGGTTTTAAGGACAGTTATGGACATATTTGGAAAGAAACAACAAAAATATAAAACGCTACCCAGATAAGCAGCCAGGATTCCATAGGCATCAGGGCTCTCTTATGTGCTCTCAACTTCAAAACTCCACAGCACCTGTTGCTGCTCTTGTTCCCATCAAATTGATTCTTTGAATGAGCAATTGGAGTTTGATCGACATAATATCTGTTATTTTTCTAATTGTGAGTCATTACATCTTCTCTAAATTGATAAGTCTAAGAATAAAGACTAACCTTTTCAAACATCTCATCTGAAAATATTACAAAAATGAACAATGCCTGAGCTTCCCAGAGAATATATATATTCTCTATATAACTATATAGAGACTATACTATTGAACAGACAGATTATTTATAAATCAAAAAGGTTGCTTCCAGATAACACATCTTTAAGGAAATTCTTAGCCCTCTTTAAATTAAAAATTCAGACTTATTTCTTATTTTAAGACATTACTAGAAGACCACCTAGATGCCAACATTTGCTTCAGAAATTATACACTACCATTTGAAATGGAGAATAGATGTGGATTTTTACTCCAATCCCCATAATATTTTTACAGGAATATTTAAAAATTAAGCTTTCCAAAATGAAATACATTTCATTGTTATGTTAGGAGTAAATGAAAATTAAATACAATTTATTCCTATGTGAGGAGTGTTTGTGAAAAACTGCAAACCAAAGCCTATTTAATATCGTGCAATTTATACAAATGATCTCATAGCCACAAAATAAGTCCATGTTCAAATATTTCTGTGTTAAATATCCAACAAATATGCAAAATGGCATTTGCGCAATGCACATGGATGTTGATGTTACAGAGCAGCAGACACTCTGCTTTGAGGTATTTTGGAAAAGAGAATTTACAAACATTTATTTTAGGAGGTCAATAGTGCATTCTCTCTATTGCCCAAGCTATTTTTGATGCTATTAGGCAGGGTTATTTGTCTACATCTATGCTTATTAAAGATTTTAAAAAGCAAACTTTAGTTTGAATTTTACCTAAGCTTGGAACAAATTTTTTTTTTTTTTTTACTTTTAGAATGAAGTCTTCTAGTCAGCATCCCATAATGTCTGCACAGTGTCATTTTACAGCACTCATGTTCCAGCACTCTAAAGCACTTAGACAGTACTGTTAACTCCAGTGCAACAATTTTCAAACTTAAAGTTAAGTACATATTTTTTGGGACTTGGGCCTAATACTTCCTTTCATTGTTTGTATGTACTGCAAATGCTTTCTGTTTCCTTCTGGATGCAGGATAGCTAATTATGTTTCAGTCCCTGGGCATCCAGGAAGCATAAAACAAAACCACAAGCTTATGGCTGTTTCATACTGCAGTTTTGTCCCAGTACAGGCTGGCTCAAAGTGCAGCTACAGCCTCCCACTGCACAGCAGCTTTTCCCCAACAGCCAGGGAAAGTAATCTCCTGGCTATGCTAACAGCCATCCAAAAACCTACCATATAATCTAATTGAACTATTGATTCCCAAGCTAGGGCTCCTATTTAGCATTCCAGAGAGAAAGAAATGAGAGAGAAAAAGGTTTCACAGACACAGTAACACAGCACTGCACAAGCCTTCCTTAGCTTTGTTTGCTTTATGTTCTTTTTTCATAAAGATTATGTAAAAAATGCAGTTACAATGCTAATGACAGAATCCTACTCGTTCTCTGAAACGTGTTTTCCTTTTTATTTCAAACCACTAATTCTTAATCAGGGAATAGACATTTTTCCATAACAAGAAAGAGTCTAATGGCAAGGAGGAATAGGAGAATGGAAAGTGCACCATCACAGCATCACTTCACATTACTTACGTGCTTAGACAGCTGGTACTACAATCAGAACGACAGAATCTTTCTCAGATGTTTTGGGGTTTTTTTTTTTGTGTTTGTGTGTTTTTGTTTTAATTTAAGAGGAGAAAAAAAGGAAAATTCCAACAGAGATCTACTTCGACTTTCATTCAGATTGAAAGATCAACAAACTCCCTTGACAATTACTTCCTATGAATATGAATTAAGTTACTACTGCAGTGTGTTTTCTAATCTTTTAGAAATAACACAAGCATTATGGGGATGAGATATTGGTGCCATGAAACTAATAAAATATTTTTAACATTTGACCAACCATAGAGATGCTATTCTAATAATTCTACACAGCTACTTTACAGGAAGGTATGCATGCTGATAGCAATGTGTGATATTCCTCCATCTTTTTGATAAAGCAGGCCAGGATTATTTTTACCAATATCAAAGGTATGTACTTAAAAAAGTATTCTGTACTGGTAGCAGTACCAGAATATTTAATTAATATAACTGAAATAAATAAGAAATTGTCTTCATTTATCTAAATGGCTTTATGGCATTTGTTCTTCCTGGTCAAAACATTTCTTTCTACCATAATTTTTTTAAAATGAGGGGTTAAAAGCATTTCTCAATTGTTTCTTGGATAGATTTAAATATTTGGAGATATTTTAAGACATTAATTTAGCAACTCTAGAAAGGTGAGTTCTTCAAAGAATAATTTAAAATGTCTCCAAAAGAGTCTCTTATCCAATTTCTTTAAATCTAGTTTAGATGTAAAATCTAGCTTTTCTCAGAAAAAACACTAGGGATTCTTCATACCTATTCATGGCACCTATTTATAATTTGCAGGTTATAACAAACAACTTCCTATCTGCCTTAAAATTCCCTAAATAATTGTACATGTTGGTAGTTAAGAACTACAGTTTAGTCTTGTACTTTCGGTTTCAGGCAATGAAGCTGAAAAACACAGCAGGTAACAGCCTAAACTAGTACTGTCCCTGCTGGGTTTCCACTGGATTATAAGAGTGGAAATTTTAATCTTACCTAGAACAGAAAATCTTCAAGTGAAAAGTTTCCTTCTACTGGTGACATGTAAGGGGAATGCAGTAACATAAAAGCCCTAGAAGAGATTTCCCCAGAGAAGAAATTACTTCCTTGTGGTCCCTTTGCAGGATGAAGGAGCAGTTGTGTGAAGACAGCCAAAAGGATGTCAGGACACGTTTTCCAGTGATTGCAGGCAACACTGCCCTTCCAAGGCAATGCAGGAAAGTTACTGTAACTGCGAGAGTGGTGATCCTAACTTCTGCAGGAATCACTTCCTGAGCAGTCAAGCATCAGGTAAAAGGGGCCAAATTAAATACCATAATGCCATTTCTTCCTAAGAGTCTTAAAAAATCTTAGCCTGCATTTTCAGAGAGGACGGTGTGACAAACCCTTTGCACAGCTTAAAAGCAATACCCATTTCAGCAGAAGAACCCTTGGGGCAGGTGGAGCCTGAGGGAAAGAGCAGCCCCAGCACAGCTGCCCTAACACCAGCCTAAAGAGGTCCATGATCCATCCAGGGAGAGGATAGCTGAAGAAGCAGTGTGGGAGCACATACGGCATCAAAGAATAAGTCAAAAGGGAGGAACAGTGACAGGAACAGGACAACAGACATATATTGCTGGAAACTTCATTAACTCTGCTACTATTTGAATTTTGCCTCAAACCAAGATTCAACATATACTCATGTCTCTTCAGAAAGGAGGGTAGGAATATTACTGCTATTGTTAATGCAAAAAGGGTCTTTTGCTGATGAATTTTCTTCAATGTTTTCTCATGAATAATGATGAGCCCTTGACATTTTGTTTAAGTTCTAAAACTGGTGTAATAGTATGTAGAAAACTGTTGAGGTCTGTCTCTTGCTCCATCACATTTTGTAGTTATTTACTCTAAATAAAACTCTATTCAAATCACTCTTATTCTATTGGCAAGAGTTTTGTCTAATGTGATGAATATGCCTTCTCTGTGAGAACTGTCCATTACATGCACAATGAAGTGGACCATGTGCACTCTATTAATATTAATATTGATATTAGTATTATAGTTCACTGTTAGAAATGGTGACCCTGTGCTGATGTCCAAGAATTTCTCCTGATTTACCCTTTTTGACAAAAGCTTATGGATATTAAGGGAGAATTCAGAAGTAAAGCCCAAGACATTCCAGCAGAAGGCTTCTTTAGTTTTCATTCTCTGCAATAGCTAACAAAAATCATGAGATAATCATTTAACTGCTCTTCCATTAACTGTGCATTTCCCTTCTTCTTTATTATAATTATTTTCACCTTCTCTTATGGAATCATTGAGAGTAACTCCTTATCACTTGTGTGATAAACCTTCTAAAATACATTAATCCTACATTATCTCTTCCATACCTCAAATTTTGCGGACTTCACCATAACTGCTAGCACTATTCCTATTGATATTTAAATTATAAAAACAATTTATGTTTTCAGTTGGAAGGGATCTTAAAAATTACCCAGTCCCAGGGTAATTTTTAAGGGCAGAGATACTGTCAATGAGACCAGGTTGCTTAAAAAATTAATAAAATATGTAAATCCTGAACAGCTCAATAGAGCCATGCCCTATTCAATAGAAAGACCTGGAACTTTCACTCAGGAATTTGGCTGAAGTGAAACTGTATCCTGTTCAGTGGAGCACAGAACAGTTGTCTGTAATGTTTCCCTCATGTTTCAGCGATACAGAAATTTCTTGACCTAGCCATGTTCCTTTACTATGTTGTTCTACTGAAGTTTATTTAAGTAGGTTCTGGCATGAAATGCTTTTGCCCAGATAGGCCATTTACTAACAAGTGCAGCTTCATCTCATGACTACTGATGAGGTATGAGTTTTGTCAGGCATGCTGAAAAGCATCTTTAAAAACACTTTAGAAGGGACTTAGGCTGCAAGCTCAGACAATGAAAACAAATATTTTAGCTACCCACAATCTTGTAATTCACTCCTTCTTCCTTTACAGGGCACTATACTTCACTGACATACCCAAAATTGTTATTGTTATTGTTATTGTTATTGTTATTGTTATTGTTATTGTTAATAATAATAATAATAATAATAATAATAATAATAGTTAAATTATTATTATTTTGATGCGCAGGTTTTCCTCAGCACAAGTGCAACAGTTACACTCCCTTTGCAATGGCCCAGCACCACTGTGGTCCCTTACTGAGGACATTTGAGATGGACACCATTCCAGAGGTTCCAGCCTTCTTTCTGGAATTTGACTGCATAAACCAGCTCCTCCTTCTGAGGCAGACTCACTCCTCTGCCTGATTGCTGTGCTTTCCCCAGAAGGTGAAATCAAAGATTTTCAGAGGTGATAAAATCGTGGAGATTGCCAGTGATAGAAAGTATTAGTTCCAGCAGTGGTAGCACTGGTAGTTCTGTTTCCTGTTAAATAGCACATAATTATGTTTCCATTTTATTTTTTTCTCCACAATTGCATAAATTTAGAAAGTCTTTCCAAGTGTGGATTGTTTTGAAAGGAGCTGTGCATTTAAGGGGTTAAAATGACAATATTTTATTAAATCCTCTTTTTACAAATTGAAAAGTGTCATAGACTACATGGTAACAATGCTTCTAATCAAACTGGTGAATTCTTTCTAAGCAATCATCTGAATGAGAAGTAGAAAAATTCCAGCTTTTAAAAAGCCTTGTATTGTCATACTTATTTATTCTGATTTTTTTTTAAAGGTGGAAAGTTGAGCTGCCTAATACAATCACATCAATCAACAAACATAGGATTTTGACTGTATCTCCCACTACAATCCTAGAACTCAGTCTTTTCTTGCTTATTTTTGTTTTCTTCTTCCAGACTGCTTTGTGACACCTTTAGTATGAAAGCAGCCAACTAAAATCTGCCTATTCTTTCCAATCTTCTGAAACTAACAGAGTTATAGGGAAAGAGGATGGTAAGAACTTCCAGAAGTTCATTGCATTATACATATTGTCTACAAGTGCTGTTTTACTTGCTTCTATTAATTTGGCTTTACAGTGTGCAATGGCAGCCTGGCAACTATAATTTTCCCTTTCAAAATCATTGGTTCAGCACTGAAGTAATTCTTTCAGACACACATCTCATTAAATTCTTAGTCAAAAAAGATACCTGCCTTTTTGAGATGGCAAAGTGCAGAGGAAGCTCTTAATAGCAAGAAAACAGTTTTCTATATTTGAATTTAAAAAGGAACAAATTTTGTTTGCAAGCAGCTCCAGAAGAAAAAGGTGCATTTTGCCCTACATGCAGGATTCTTGAGCAGTGAATGTTATGTCCCTTTCTAATGGAAAAGGAAGTGGCATACTTCCATTTACACATGCACACAAAAAGAATGTTCACTAACAGTGTGCATATGCTCAAAGATCTACAGTATTTTTTAAATCTGATTTTTCTGAGAGTTCATCTCAGAGGGTAGCAAAGAAGTGTTTGAACTGTAAATAGAGAAGGGCCAATGACAGCCAGAGAGCCCTTCCATCCATCAGTCAAGTTGTCACTGCTCCTTCAACACAGGTGAAGAAATGTCAAACAGTATTTGCAGCAAGTTAAACATTCCTACAAGAGTTAGTGGGAGTGTATTGGCTTCAGACACGGGTTTAAACTTTTTTTCTTCAGGAAGAAAAATCTTGGAAGGCACATAGCTTGCGTGACTTCTTTCCTTTAGATGACAAGTTTCCTTCAAGACCTGAGGTAGACTATGAAGTATTAGGGAACACTTGTGAGACCACAGGTGTCTAACGCAAATAGGCAGCCAGAGCAGGGTTGTCAGTGAAGATAGCAACCTGGCATGAGAAATAATAGTAGTAAGTAATTGAAGCAAGGAAAAGGTGTGTCAGATGAGACAGCTGAATTGGCATGTGAGTCTCCCACGAGATACAAAAAGACATTGGTTTGGAGAATCAGGCTCTTCTGCCATCATTTTCTTTCTCCTCCTCTTAAACATAAAAGAATCAGACAGGCAATACCATGTCTAGTATCACTTGTATTTAATCTTGCTGATCTGCAGGTATTCAAGCCCACTATCTTTAGGGCAGGTGCCAGGTGAGTGAAGGGGGTTTTTAACTCTAGTCCCTAGAGCTAAAATTCTGACAGCAAGTTATTGTTTGCTTTTGGTATTTCTTCTCTTTCACTAGTGCATAAAATTTACACTATTTCCTTGTTTACAGTAGCAGTTTAACGTATCCCAGAAATATATTATATATATATATATATATATATATATATATTTATATATCTATTCCTTTGCACAAATAACCCTCCAGTCTCCCCTCCGGGAGGTATTCAGCAAGGAAAGTGAGAAAGGGCCCTTTTTTCTCAGCACTCCTTGTTGCCAGCCCACAGTACCTCTCTGAAGCTGATTTCCTATCACCACCAGCTCTGGAACAGTCTCCTTTGAGAGGCAACCATTCCTAAATCATTTCCTTCACAGCACTGTGCCATCATGCTGTACATAGAGAGTTAAATTTCTACACTGCCTCCTCAGAGCCAGTTCTTGGTCTAAAAAATCCCAAAATTACATCGGTTTCATAGCAGACAGCACAATTTATAACATTAAAATATCTATATATATAAAATTCTGTCCAGAAGGGAAAAAACTGCAAGGGAGAAGGGAGGGAACCCAGAAGATTATTTTGGATATGCAGCAACAATACACTTTTAAAATTAAAAAAAAAAAAAAAAAAAAGAAAGAAAAAAAGAAAAAATAAGAAAAAAGAGGAATAGCTAGTATATAAACATGACTGAGGAAAAATAAATATTCAGACAGGTTCGGCTGCTTCATTATTTCCCCTGATGCTTTTCAGATATCTTCACTCTCAAGTACTTAAAACACATACCAAAAATATTTGTTACTCCCTTAAGCCATTTTTAGCCTACCTGTCTAGTGCTCAAATAGAATTCCTTGCAACTGCAAGCTGTAGTATTGTGTTAATAATTTTCCTCCAATTCCACTGAGGTACCAAGAGAAACTTGAAAGGAAAATCAAAAATTAAAAAGGCAAAGGGATCTTTTAATATATACTGTCAAACAGCTGTGAGGCCTTAATCTTAGAGACCTTTTTTTATCCTTATCCATAACACCTACTCAGGATTTTTCTCTTCAGCAACAAAAGATGCTAAACCCAAAGAATGAATTTTCAAAATGTGATTTTTTTAAACATGGTTATTTAAGCGAAAGTTCTCTTACTGAATTCTTGACAATACCCAGAAATTGTACACAAATTTGATGAGGAAGAGACTTTAGCCTGTTACCACTTAACCCTATCCCCCACCACCATTTCCTTGCTGCAGGGCACTTTTGTCCAACATGCAAATTCAGGGTTGTTGTCAACAGATGGTTCAAGACACATTTTCACTTAATCATCACAGACCCAAGCTGGAAGGATCTTTGAGTAAGCACATCACTGATGCTTGTAAAATCTATATGTTCCTATTCCACTACAAATACAAGCTGAATGGCAAGGACCCAGTTCTTTAGCATATTAAATACCCAGTGTACCCTGACACAGGGACTGAAAAAGCTCAGTTTGCTGAACACAGTTCAGAGGATGGAGATTCGGTGCCCATTTTAAATTTGCTGTTCTCTGTACAAGCACATACCCCTCAGCAGCCTTGACATAAAGCAGTGCAATCCAGGTAAAAGGACAGAAAACAAAAGATGCCCATGGCCTGATTTTGTTTCATTTTTCCCTTTTGTAGTTAAGAGGTGGGTAAAAATGTGTCTCGTGATATTTCTATTATATCTTTTCATTAATTTATCATTAACTCCAGTAAATACCAGTAATGTTCTTGTCTGTATAAGGATAGCTAAAAAAAATAAACCAAATGAGCACCTAATAGGAGTAATTAAGGTATGTTTAAGCAGTTCGTGTGAAAACCGGAATTAAAAAATGAATGTTTTTATTTAAAAAATAAACTGACTTTAAATTTCAAGTTATGACAATCTTTGTGAAATGTCCAAGAGCAGTGTGAAGGTGTCTCATTAAAGCCTTAATACTACAGCTTTTTTTTTCAAGCTGAATTTACTGCAGTAGCCTCTGAAGACCAGGGAGAGGGGATATTCTCTTCACTACTACTTATCCAGCTGGAAAACTCAGTGATTAAATAATGAAAAACAGAGCAACCACCTGAAAAAATCCCAACTTATTTCCCCCCTCCTTGACTAGGGCTAGAGCTAGGCATTAATGAATGAGATCTACAATTTCTAAATCCTGGTAGACTGAGTCCCTGAGAAGGTATTACATCAGTTCCTTCACTGGAGAAAGCATTTATTTTGTTAAATATTTTTGTGTGTGTGTGAAATGTATATTCATAAACTTATTTACTTATACATTCAGCATATTTAAATTAACTGAATTTTTAAATTCACAGGAACTTTTTATACTATTAACTAAATTTCAATTGCTTCCAAAAGGTGTTCAGAATATAGATCACTACAATAGTAGAACATTAAATCCTTGCATCTACTTCAGACAATAATCCAAATATATGCTTCTTTCTTTATGAATACCTTAAATAGTGTGTATGGGGTAACTATCAAGTCTTTCTTTCATTGTGAAGGCAAAATTTTGTGGCAAATCAACACTCAATGGCAGCTGCAGCTTTCAAAATACAAATGCATTAGCTATCAACTGGCACCAACTAACTCTTCTTTCAGAAAGTGGTGGGAGGAAAAGCCTTTTAAAAGTCTATTACTTGAGACAATTTTTTCCAGCTTCAGGCTTCAAATCAGTAATAAAAATGACTATTTAAATTACTTTCATGTCAATCCATCCACCATGATCTGCAGAGAGCTATTTAAGAAGACAGAGACAGACTAAGGAATATCTTCACTTGTGTTACTGTCAAACCTGGTAAGGCTCATATTGATCATGTCACATTAATATTTCCTAAAACTCATATTTTTGCTGCATTCAGTATTTCAATGGAGAAAGATACATACATTATTATAAACACAGGCAATTGGCTAGAATAAAGGAAAAACTTATTTACTTGAAAAATCATGTTAAGGAGATGACATGACTGAGAGCCTCCATTGTAGTCAAAAGATACCAGCAGCAATTGTCACCAGGCAGAAGCACAATGAATATATGATTACCCCTTACTCCTCTAGTACAGATAGCAAGACAGAAAATAACATGAAAAAAAAATACATTCTGTAAAACAGTTAAAAACCCAAAACCACCAGTGCCATGTACCTTGTACTGTATAAAATAAAACTTAATTTAAAAATTCTAAAAAGGAACTACTAAGGTGTCTTTAAAATAATTTTCAGTGAGATCAAGAGTCTGAAATCCTTTCAGAAAGTACTTCGAGGCCCAGAATGAGATGTGCACTGCTACCTCCTTCAGTGTTTCCCCTCCATCCTTCCTCCATTTTTTAAAATCACCTGATAATAAAAGAACATCAGAGAATCTAATGGAATACCCATTGAACAGTCACACTCATGTCTTACCTAATTTGGAACTATCTAGCAAGTACAGCATACCCTGCAAAAAACCTGCCAGCAACGATGAAGAGCTATGTTTGCCTATACTGGATGCTTACACTTGACCAAATTAACAAGAGGTCACATACCCTCTGCCATTCTGTGGAGTAAATTGGACATAAACAGTCTTCCCAGAAAGGAGAAACCACTCTGTCACTCTTAGGTACCTATGATAGGGTTATTATTGCAAAAGCACCTAACAAGTTCATCAGCTTTAGTTAATGTGGAGATAGGTTGATCCAGTAACTTCCTGGCAACATGAAGCCAATGAAAAACCAAGTAAAATCACTATTCAATTATAACAAAAAAACACTCATGTCACTGTCTGGGGTTCTTACCCCTACATATCCACCCTGGCTGGCTCTGTACCAGAAACTTCCTTATCCTTTTCAAAATACATTTGACAGCAGCACAGAACTCAACCAGATCACAAAGTTGTAGGTCTGTTTTCTTCTCTCCCAAAAGAATAATGTGGAACATCATTAATAACAGGCCAGGCTGCCAGCAATATGTGGATAGCACCTATCACAGTGCACTATTGAAAATAATTATGAATACAAAAAATAGCTGTGTAGCAACACCTACAGCAATCATAAATTAATCTTAAACTTGTGCATCCAATAAACCAAACATTTTCAGGCAGACACACACCAGTTCATTCAAAAAAAAAAAAAAAAAAAGTATAGGGTAAAAAGGGTAATGTATTCTGGTTTTATGAAAGCTGTTGCCTCTCTCTACAACAGAGAGGTGACAACAGAGTGAGATCTATTTGGTCTGAAGACTTAGATGAGGGTTTTCTCTATTTTTAGCTGCAGTAACAATACCAAGTGGATGAAGAACTGCATGTTTATATTAGACCACGGAACAAATTTGCCACATCTTTCTATCGCCTATTCTTCCATCTGCTGATATTTTGCCATGTGAATTAGGTCACCTGTATAAACCGAACTCCACCTTAAATGCTTTATTGTCAAATAAAAATATGAATTTCTAGGCACTGAAATATAGATAGTTGGGCAAAAGTAGAATTTATGACATCAGAGTACCTAAATTGGTAGTTGAAGTTTGTAAATCTGACTAAATACATTGATTTATTTTGACATATCCATTGCTTTATGAAAAATTAAGGAAATAGTTCATACCTTACATGGCTTATATCACCAAGCTTCAATATCTACTCATCTCCAAGAGTCTCAGAATCACAGAGACACATACAAAGAAGAACCAGAGGAAGAAACCTGGCACATTTGGAAAAGATACACACATTTGAAAAGCAACAGACATGAAGAAAAAAAAAACACACAAAATAAAGGAATCCTGAAGGTACTGGTAAACAAAATAGCAATGACTAATCTGTGTGTGAAGCCTGGAAATTAAACTCCAGAACAATGGATGAAATTTAGGGGATGGATGGAAGAACCCTTTCAGACCAGGCAACAACTACTCTTTGGCCACTGCAGACTAAATGAGGGACCAAAGCACAGTGCTGCAGTCAGATTACCCTGCCCTAAAATCTTTGCACAGCTACTCATCACCTTCAAACCATACTAGGACATGTGCTTGAAGGGGCTGGCAAGGAGAGTGTGTGCTGTACCCTCTGCTTTTTCACTTGAAATAAAGTCAAGTTCCATTTCAGAGAATCACTCTTCTCAACTGATGTATAAAATCTGCTGCTAAGATAGGGGACTCTGTCGATAATCAAATTAGACATGAATAGGGGGAGGGACATTTCCTTCTGCTATACCCAGATTTGCCAAATTTAGGTATATTTATGACATTTGAGACAGTTAAAGCCATCCATCAGCATCTCTGTCACTAGCTTTAGGTTTGCAAAAATGGAAACAAGATGTTGCCTTGGAATGCAGCTTTGTAAAATTCTGCAAATTAAAAAACACCTCACTAAGTTTCTATAAACAACGAGAAGCTACCGCTGTAAGGTGATAAGCAAGATAGGTGCTATCATATGAATGGTCATTTAATAAAATGTTAATAGTAGGATCCTGAACTTACTCAGATTAACTTTCCTATTATTTACACAGAACATCATTAGGCTATCAAAACAGACCACACTCTAACCCAGAAAAACAAGCAGTGTGCCAGGGGGTGGAAGGAATCAGTATTCTGGTGCAGTAATAAAGGTTTCTTTCTCCAATGATAATCAACTCTGCATAATTAAAATAGCTCAGACTGTTGAACTAATTTTCAGGCTGGAGGTTTCTTCTTGTAGCAACACTTACACACAAAGTTTCTACTGCGACTGAATTTAATCGTGAGCCTAATTACAATTTTAATGAATATCTTCAACACTGCATGTAAACTTGCACTTCACAGTCTTGCTATCAGAGCATTCTTAGAAGCTTTCTGCAGTTAATATAAAGGATTATTCTGAGATGCTCATGGTATGGCAGTATTTTTTAAAAGACAGCTTAAACTATATTTGGCTAAATTGAAATAATGTTTAAATTAAGGTTGTAATAACTATCAGTTTTAATATGCTTATTTCAGAATATTTTTACTATACATTTAATTAAAGTTGAGAAATTTCTGTCTTCCAAATCAATTTCTAATTTCAGAATGATCCAAACAGTATCTGTCAAGTTTCCCTTTTGGTAAATACTTGAGGTTTACTTGCAGATTTTCTCACCAGAGGGCAAAAAACAATGCAGAAAATCCTCTGCAGGAGAGAAGACAGATTTAATAGCCAATGCCTAAAAATTGCACCAACAAAATACTAGTTCTGTCTATTTGTCTGATTTTTCTGTGTAATTCTAGTGCAGTGAAGTAAAAATTATGTAGCAGCCCCATATAAATAAGATGATTTTTAATTAAACATGAAGATTCACAATTCACCATGGAGTTTCTTCTTCTATATACAGCTCATTTTATTTTGCACTCCTGTCCCATTTGCAATGGCCAGACTGGTGGGCCTTTTGCAATACTGCATCACAGGTTGCTGGTAAAATAAAAGCAACCTGGTCATCCAGCAGTTCGCAGATGATTTGTCTAGGTCCTAAGAGGATGTGATAGATTCACGATGACAGGATATGAATATTCTGTAGCAGTTACTGATGTATCCATCATTACTTAAGTCATCAATACAGAATAAGCATTTTAGTGTTCCAGGGTTAAATTTCTGTTAAGGTTTCTATGACAAAGCCTATTCAGATGTGCTGAAGGTTTCCATAGAGAAACCATTCACACATTCCACCTATATATTTCAATTGAGGAAATGTCTTTCTTATTTGCTTTAGACTTTAAATCTAGCAGAAACATCTTCAATCACAGAGCACTATTCCCTGTTTTTATACAATAACAGTATAAAATCACTTTTGTACATTTATAAAACTTGACGTTGAAACCAGTTAGCTTTCTTGTCGCACTAGTCCTTGTGGGAGGCTGTCCTAGAATCCCACTGATTTACTGGTAAGGAACCTCCCTCCAGTGTTGTCTGTTAAGTGTCTCTGCAGGAGGAATCCTCCTCCAGAGCCCATCTTCTTGTTTCCTGCTGTGATGCTGGCAACTTCTGCATTCCCAGTTCAACACAGAGGGCTCTCTCTCCTGCTCCAGGGACCCCCTGTGCCAGAAACCACCACTTAGGCTTCCAAGCAGCTGTGTCTCACATGTGGCCCTAGAAATAAGCTGTGCTGTTACGAAGGAGATGGGGTGCTCTGTTTAGAGGAGTCTCATAAAAAATGCTGCTATTCCCAGCTGCAACTCTGGCTGTGGATCTCAGCTCTTCCCATCATGCTCTGGATATCAACAAAGTCAAGAGATCTGCTATTTAAGGTTAAGGAGGAAAGCAGTTCAGTACAAAAACACTTTTCATTTGTTTTGCTTTTCTTGCTTCAGTTCCAATGTCCATCTATAAACACCAGGTTGGTTCTTTTTTTTTCTTTTCCCATGACATGCATTCAGTTTAATGAAGAAAATTAAAAGAGAAAAAAAACCCTGTTTTTTTAAAATTTAAGATGGTACTGAGTGGTGGAACCTTAATCTGTTCATTTCATGTATAAATTCAGCCATGTTCCAGTAGAAATGTGACTGTTAGAATAAAAGAAGCTGTAATTTAATTTAGTTTTCTTTACTCTGGAAAGCATCACCTCGGTAGTGGATCATTTCTGCTGTGCTGAAAGGACCAAGCATAGCAAAGGGGAAAATTTGGTTTTCTGTGAGTTCTTTTACTTCTAAACATGCTCTAGCAGATAAATATCTCTAAGCTAAGGCGTATAAAGATAAATATAATTTGCTGTACTCTCAGTGTGGAGGCCATCTTTCTACTTGAATAAATACTAGTACAATAATACTGTCTAGAATTTGGAGGGGGAAAAAAAAAAAGAGCTCAAACCCAAGAAAACTAAAGCTTCTCAGGGATTTTCCAGTCTTTAACCATGCTTAAGTTTGTAACATAGTCCAGAGGTACTCAAAGAAGAGGTGATGAGGAGTGAGAGGCAGACAGGCAAAGGGCAGTGTGTTGTACCTACGTGTGACACAGAAGCAGCTACAAGCAAAACTGGATGATGGAGGTCTGCAGGTGTAATTTCAGGGTTTGTCTAAACTGATCTAACTGCAAACCAATGCAGAAAGGTGTAGTTTTATCCCTCTTGTTCCTCCCCAGATATATGCTGCTGCCTTTTCCTTCTGCCTGCTCACAGAGAGAACCTCAGCTTTCAGTCCAGCTGGCCGGCAGGTCTGGCTGTGCCGCTGTCCACTGCAACACAGCAGGATGGCTGCAGGACTGCAACACAGCAGGATGGCTGCAGGATTGCAACACAGCAGGATGGCTGCAGGACTGCAACACAGCAGGATGGCTGCAGGACTGCAACACAGCAGGATGGCTGCAGGATTGCAGCCCAGCGCCAGGGATAAGCACAAAGACTTCTCTGAAGGTGGCAACATCTGCTGAAAATGCTGGGATAACCTGCACTATGCAAAGAAACTTGACTCTAATTTCAGGTTAGCAACTGATGCAGTAATGACATTTTGGTTCTTTAAATTATGCACACTGTGGAAGAATGAGGGAATTAAAAGCATGAAGAAAGCTGGAAACATCTACAAAAAGGAAAAACATAAGGAGGTTCACACAGCACTTCAGACATACTTGCAAAGAATAGGAGCCAAAAAATGAGAAGATACATGGGAGGTGATCTGATTTTTCACATAGCACTGGCTGACTCAGAGCAAAATGTTTAATAGTTTTCAGCTATCTTAAAGAAGTGTAAGAATGAAGCAGTACCAGAAATTCAAGGAGCACTACATTCCTTGTAAAAATGAAACACATGAAGTACGTGCTTTTAATCAGGGCCCAAAGAATGTGAAATTTAGAGAGGGGGTTGTGATCAATCTAAGCCAGTTTTACAAGTCTAACTAGGACCAGATATGAGATAAGATTGTAACTGAGCTAATTTTGATCAACTGGTCATTTTGGAAGAAAAACTGAGTGTTCACTGAAAAATGCAGAATTAACCCTGAACTATGCAATTATAACTTACAACACAGACATAGCTGTCCACTACACAATAAAGATATGGGGATTATGAAAGGTAAGCAATTCTCTGACACTGAAGGCACAGTTAGGGATACACAACAGAGGAACACTAACGTTAAGGTTATGGGTGAGTTTCAAAGTTTGCAGCCATTATGGCAATGTAAACTGCCATAACAGAAAGAAGTAAGGAATTAAATTAAATAGATGAAATTGATTTTATCACTTCACAGTAGTTTGCAAGCTCCAGCGACATGGGCTGCTGACAATAAACACCACCTCTGTCAGCTCACTGCTCCAACAGAGGTGAGTAGTCTGTAACTTGACTAGACCAAGCAGGACATTGCTTTCTTGTACATCAACCCAGCCCATGCACCAGGTAGTTGATAGAAACTGGCAGTGGAACATAAATGGGTGAAAAACACAACTTACAGGAATGACTGTTCCCTCTGGGGAGGGAACTAAGCACAAAGCACCCAGGTGAGAAAGAAAACGCAGTATCAGTAGTGGAAAGAAAGACTTGTTACCATGTTAAAAATTCGTTCTACATTCAGTCTTATCAAGCAGATAGACCAAAATTATTAAAAAAGAGTTTGAATCAGTCTTCTGCAGACAAAGTTCACCCCAGAAAACAAAATATAGATAATTCCATCACCTGTAGAAATGTTGTTCTTGCCTTATGCCTAAAGAGGAGTCCAGAAGACACATAGTTCTGGGCATAAAAAGAGAAACAGAGTACACACACACTGTGCATCATTTTTGAAAGAGAAGAAATAAAAGAGATAGAGAGATCAAGACCATACTTTATTTACAGCTAAGTTACACAACAAGGAGCAGGTGTGTAAAATGCAGGCATTTTTACACCTGATAAAAAAAAAAGTACTGGTAGAAGGGAAGGAATATAATGTAATTAAAATAATTTTCATGTATGATGTGAGAAGTTGTCATAATAAACAAGGTTTGGTAAAAAAATATAATAACCATGTATTAAAAAAAAAAAAAATAAAGCCAACCATTTTTTCATAGTCATGTGGGAATTCTGGTCAATACCCAGTTATAGCTGACAACACAGCTGATCATATAAAATACACCTAAGGTTTTTTAGACAATCTTTCAACTGGAGACAAACAATAGGAAATTACTTTTGGAAACTCTAGGCAATTTTTGGCACAGCTACCAATTAAGACAAAACTAAATGAGAGAAATACAAGTCTTACTTCAAAATTACAGATATATAAATCCAATATAACAAAAAAAAACCAAAACCAAACCAAACCAAACCAAAAACAAACAAACAAAAATAGAAAGGAAAAATAAACAAACAAAAACAAGTAGGAAAATCTCTAACTTTGAAAGGCATTTAAGCAAATTAGAGTAAGATGAATAATCCATAGGGAAAACTGTTTTATGTATCACTCTTAAATGTTGGGATAAAAATTCCAACACTTCCTTTTATTTCTTCCAAGTCTCCTTGCTAGTTTTTTCTGGAAGGCATTAAGGAGTACATCTGATTCTGGCTCAGGTTTTTGGGATAGATCACTGGAGGTTTTCTAAATTGGTCGGCGGTAGATTTTGCCAGCATTCATCTCAAACTTCCCTAGCTTTCTCCAGGGTGCAGAGTAAGCTGGATCAGGTTTCATGTTTAAATTAATTTGGAATTGCTTGTTCCAAAAGTGAACTGGAGTTTGCAAGTTTTTCTGCTTTCCTTTGCTGGAGATGAAATATTACTTTCTGCCATTATACTTTCCAGAGTCACAGTCTCCGGCCTTTCAGCCTACCTGCATGACCAGATCTTTCTTGCCTTCTACCACAATTCATTTGTGCTCCGTTCTAAATTTTTCTTAACCAAGTACAGTTCTATTCCTGTCAGATTTACCCAGCTCTGAGATCCCATCTGCTTGGCTATATATTCTTTAACAGATTCTGTTTGCTATATGCTGACCTAGTTCAAAGTTACATTTGTTCATTGACTGTTCTGTACTCTACCTTCTCCCATGTTTATTTCACAGAAAACTGTATGGGTTTGCAGTTAGGTTTTTCACCTAGGGCATTTTTATAGATTAGAAACAGTACAAATTCAAGTAATGATCCCCAGGGACCCCATTTAATACTTTACCTAAATTGAAATAGCTTCACTTACATTCACTTTTTATTCTATATGGGTAACCACTGTGCTATTCATCTAATTTCATATTACTGGATCTCATAAGTCCTTGAAGCTCTGTGCTGTGAGCAGTCTTGTGACAATGCTTGCTGCTTAAATACACCCCATTATACCCCTGTGGTGTACATCTGAAATATACTGTGTGTACAAGTCTAACATTACACATATTGGGCCACCTAACGATTTTCCTTTTGCTTATGCCTGCTTTGTTTATTAGAAAAGGAAAGAATTTATGCTCTTACAGTCATAATGTTGCTGTTTTTTCATGCAGGAAAAATGCAGTGATGAGACTGACTGCCATTTTTTGGCTCTTCTCTCTAACAAGTGGGTTTGGTTTTTCTAATTTGTATACCCAAAAGCATCATCATTACAAAGTACCTCATAGACAGATCTTCAACTCCTCCTGAGCTGCATCTCCTTTTCAAAAGCTTACCATTCCCCATAAAACTGAGATGTTTTACTGGGCATTAACACAGAGGTCACTTTGAGGAAGTGGGCTCATACCATATAAAGGCTCCAAAATACAATGATTCCAGTGCAAGCTCAAGTAGAGGCAAGCTAAACTAGCAGCAAGAAGAAAACCTCCAAACCAAGCAAAATTTTTCATGCTGACTGGAGGGGTGGAAGGGAATTTATGACAAGTCAAACAGAGAAGCAGGTCTGATGCCCCAGGTTAGTGTAGCCCCCATCTCCAAACCAAGCTTCCAGAGGCTGCCTCTTTTCTCTTTGAAGGGAAAACTACAAGTCAACAGAAACAGCTCAGCCGTTTTAATGTTATTTTCCCACCTTCATCTGGTTCTTAGAGAAGCATAGAATCATTAATGTTGGAAAAAGACGTCTAAGATTGAGTCTAACTGATAACCTAGCTCCACCTTGCTCACCACTAAAGTGTCCCCAAGTGCCACATTCACGCAGCTTTCAAACACTTCCAGGGATGGTGATTCCACCACTTCCCTGGGCAGCCTGTTTCAGTGCCTGACCACCCTTTCAGGGAAGAAATGTTTCCTAATATCCAATTTAAATGTTCTTTGGAACAACTTGAGGCTGTTTCCTCTTATCCTGTCATTTGCTACCTGTGAGGAGAGACCAAGCCCTACCTTGCTACAACCTCCTTTCAGCTATTGCATCATTCTTTAATTTTTTTTCCTAGCTCTACCTGATACACCACCTGACGCATACTACCCATCACCACTTAAAAATCCTTCTGTTCATAGCTGAGAGGACAACTAGACTTGATCCAACAGATCAGCCTATGCTGCCCATTTCATTTCTTATCAGATTAAACCTGCACATTTTGCCATGCCATGTGCCTATACTTGGAGCAGTGCCCGTAAGCATCTGCAAAATTGCCTCGTTACCCTGCGTTGAACTTTGTATCAAATCTTGTGCTGAGATGGGGTGGGGTTGGGAGGAGAGGACAACAAGAGGTAAAAGCAGGTTCAATGCAGGTTGCCTCTGCAGAGCTACAGCAAAGGGCTGAGGTAACAAGTAAAGAACAATTTTGCTGCTCTTCAGAAAAATGAAGGATTTTTTTACCAGAATCCATGAAATAATTGTATATTAAGTTTAGCTATAAAGCCATGACCCTGGAGAAAGGACTTGGCTTTAAAGCAAATGCTTTTCATATTCAGTTTCACTTTTCTGGTATGAAATATTTAAGAAAACATAATTCTATTTAAAATATTTCTTTAAAAAAGTCATCACATTCTTGTCTTTTATATGTATCACAGTCAGACATTTCAAAATTACTTCATCCAGCACAAGGCTTCCACGTCCCTTATGTTGTTAGTGATCAGTACTTGTGAAAGCCTACAGAATTCACACTGAAAGGCAAGACAATGAAAAAAATAAATCTTCTTTCTGCATTAAAACCCCTCTTCCTCTTATCTGAGTGTTTGTACTGTCACCAGCTATTGGAGAATGTGAATGTTTCTACATAAAAATGATTAGTCCTAATGAAATCTCAGGTAAACCATGTGGAATATCTGGCCTTTCTGTCAGTTGGGGCTGTGAAAATACTCTGTTCTTAGTGATATTTTAGAGAATTGTAATTATTTTAAAATTGTGAGATCTTGGTTTTGCAAGCGACATTGTAGTTTTGATGGAAGGACTTTATTAGACACAGAGGTTTTAAAACCTTTCTTAAAGAAGTTCAGTTTCAATTCACCTAATGTCCTCTCAAAATTCATTCCCCACACAAGAACTTTTGTCCCCAGACTTTACAGACTTCTGCATCAGGGAGAGGAGAGGTTCGGAGAGGTTCGGAGATGTTCGGAGAGGTTCGGAGAGGAGAGGAGAGGTTATAATTTTGAATCTCAACAAAGTAAAAAATGGTTTAGCTAAGAACTAAATATTGCAAGTTTTATAGTTCAGCTTTTGTTAACCAGTAGAATTTATGGAACTATTTCATTTGAATTTTCAAATAAAAGTTTTATATAACCCAAGTTTTATAGAACCTATGTCTTGGCCTAAATAGGTTTCATAATAATTGCATCCTGAATATTTAGGCACATTAGATCCTTTTGAATCTGGTATTTTTGAAATGTGTAAAATACATATAGTGAGCAACCAAATTATGTCCATCCTAATTCTGATCTCTAATGCTGCTGTTCTGAATACACAAAGGTGAAGGATGCCCCAAATGAGGAAGCTTTTCCTTTAGAATCACAGTCCCACTGCTTGGGCTTTTTCCAAAAGTGATACTTAAAAATTCTGCCACAGGGCTGCCCAGCTGGGTAAAGTCTGTGAAATTTGATGTATGGCATAGCATGGTGTTTAGGTTGTGTTTGTTTGTCTGGGTGTTTTTTGGGTTTTTTTTGCTGCACTGCCAAGGAAAATGATTGATTTTCCATGGAGTGGCTGCAGCACAGCCAGTTTTCTTCTGCTCAATCTGTTTTATGGAGGTTACTGAAAGCACCTGATGTCTGATATAAACAGGGAAGGAGAAAAACATTTGAAGAGGATCCTAGGCCAAATACCACCTTCTTTACAGTGTGAACAGGAACCAAAGGAACCCTGAATTACTCATCTCCTGATGTCACAAGTATCTTCTTTCTATGACATGAACTAAGAAGTCAGTATATTTAGCAACTGAACTTAATAGAAAAAAGTTTCCTTTTGTTTCCAGGAAGAGAGCACAGGAATCCCCCAAATCCCTCAAAAAATGGCCACAAAGAAACTCCCTCATTCCCAGAGATGTTTCTGCAAAAACAAGGAAGCAGATACTGTAGAGAAGTGCATCATTTCTCACAGGGGTCTTCTTTCCCCTTTGTTGCTTCTCAGAACAGAGCAGTCTGTGTTCTGCCAGGCAAAACTGTCCCACACAGCCTCCAGCTATAGCCCTCTGATTCTTCAGGGCCAGAGCACCCACATCCATTCAGAGAGATTGGTCTCACAACAGTCTTCTTTATGAAATCTCAAGTGGGAAATGTGTGTAGGGTTTCACTGTATATAAAGTAGAGTTTAAAGAGATTTGGGTATGATGCAGACAGTAATAGAATAAGGGGTGGATAATGTCTTGGGTTGCAATGCAAGATGTAACCAAGAGTATGTGTTCGATTACCATCTGTTAAAAGCAGGTGTGGCAGTGTTCTTTATCTCTTCCATGACCCATCCTCCCTCCAGGGGGAGATCTTCTGTTAATGAGCCACTGAGTCTGACTGCATGACTGATAAAATTACATCATCCCATTGTGAGATGTCCCATCCAGGGGGAGGAACCAAGCATTCCTGCCTGGATATAATCTGAGATTTAGAACACCACATCAGCCTTTCTCCACTGGATTCCCAGAGGAAGGCCAGACCCATCTACACCACCACTGGGCCTTCAGAAGAAAACTACACCCTTCTACAGGATCATTGCTTCAACAGAACCACGTCTGTCACCCCAGGAGGACTGCAGCCACCACTTAATCAGACTGCTGACCAACACTCTGAGTAACAGAGTTATAGTCTAACTGTCAGTCTTCTTTTTTGTACTACTGCATTTTTATTTTCATTTTCCTCATAAAGAACAGTTATTCCTATTCTGATATCTTTGTCTGAGAGCCCCCTGATTTCAAGATTGTAATAATTTGGAGGACAGGGGGTGGGTTTACATTCTTCCATTTCAAGGGAGGTTCCTGCCTTCCTTAGCAGAGACATGTCTTTTCAAACTAAGACAAGGTTCTAATTTTTAGAACTGTTAGGAAAATAAAAACAATTAAAGCAAACCTAATTCATTCTTTCAAAGTAATTAACCGTCTGTGTAATAATCATCCTGTATTTCAGAAGATCAGCAGTTAAAGGATGAGCACTTTGGCTTCAGCTCACCAAGCAACACATACTCCCTTTACACATACTACCCAAGGGTATCGGGCCAAGTCTTGGGTCAGATTTAGTGATTTTTCAGCACAGTTAACTTTGGTGCAAAGTGCAGTTTTTTGGGGGGTTTTTTTGTTGGGTACATTATAGGGTCAAGCACAAAAACATTTTTGTGTATGTCAAGGCATTGGGTAACATTAACATCTTTCAGCATTTCTCATTTAGTCTGCTAAGGCATGTAAAGGGATGCTCAGGTTATAGCTGGGAATGTGTAATTTACATGCATGCAACAGAATTTTGAGTTTCAAATAAAAACTAAAGATGTACAGGAATTTTGTGAAAGGTTACTATTTATACATATTTTTCTGTTTGAGTGTTTTTATCTCTTACAGAACAAATACACCCAGCATTACTAAATATTACAGACATACTAACTTCTATTACTTCTGCTTTTTTATTTTGGTTTCTCTTTAGCTTTTCTTTTCTTTTTTTTTTTAGGAAAAAAATCCCCTACGAACTTATTTTGGGCTTTTTATACAGCGTCTTTTCTTGTTCTATTTTAAACATATTGGCAATCACAACAACAATCATTCACTGAATCTGTTCCTGGCATTTTACAACCAACAGCCGAGTTGTTGACAGAGTACTGAGAGGTTTTTTTTTATTGAGGACACTGGGAACTCCTTAAAAAATGAAGCTTTATCTGTCCAGTTCAATCACTTGAGGATTTTTTTATCAACCTGGTTAAATGTTACAATACCATTTCCAGGCAAAGCTACTCTACTTGTGTCCCGAAAGGAGGCTGTTTCCTGGTGCTAACCACCATAATGTCTATCCCTACATTTATTCATTTGAATCTTAGTTAGTTAAACTGAGGTTTATCTCTTCTTGTTCTTGATCAGATTATTAACCCCGCCCTCACCTCAACTCAATCCCATTTATTTCAATGTCTTTATCTTCACAGAAAGGCAAAACTTATGAAGTACAAGCAATCTGAAAGCCAGTGATTTAGCAGTAAGGTTATTAGCATACCTAGCACAGACAGTTATGTTTTCTGCATTATTTTGGATTTTTATTATTTTCTTTCTTTCATTCCATTTTAGCTCTTTAATCAGGCTTCAGCCGTGAAACATTTTCTTCTCCCAAGATTTGCTTGATAGAGTAGCTTTGGAAGAAAATTTTTTATTAGCATTTCACAGCAATTTTGTTTTATCTTTAGTTTATGGTTCAGTCTAAATTAATCCTTGGTTAAGGCACTGTATGGCTCCATGGGGCATTTGACATGCCTAACATATTAATGGTTCAAAATCACCCATCATTTCCTTTCTCTCTCCATGGTTTATCTCTCTGTGTCACATTTTAAGTAAAAAAGGCTCTTTTGGGATGAATTCTATGCCTGTGCTAAGAACAGGGTCCCAGGCATCAGAAGCATTTGCAGATGTTACACTACATTCCAGGAAGTTCTGTGTGGGAACCTTTTGAAATTAACAGGTTACATTTCATTACTGTTTGATAGATATTCCTGTGTTTTTCCAGCAAGCTGTTTAGCACGACCATTTTATATACAACATTTTTTATTCAGCAGGACTTATCATCAAGAACATGGTTCAAATATTTTAAATTTCAAACTGCATAGTAGGCATTTAAGAGGAAAATCACTCAGCAGTGACTAGTTTCTGAATTACTTCCTCAGTTTAACTATATATATAATTAATTCTGTCTCCAAAGTACCATGCAGACTTATCTCTGCGATTAAGATTATTTTAGAGGTAGAAAATACAAATTACTTAGATTCAGATTTTCATATCACCTGTTTTCTTTCCGTTTTAAAAGGAGTGGGTGAAAAAATGGAGTTACATTTTCATCCCTATTCCAAACAAGCAAACATCTTGAAACTGCTATATGTTGTAGAATTTTCCATTTCACCATTCATAAGGAGAGAATTAATTCACTGAAACTATACTGGTTTTGCCTTAATTTCCATCCACTGGGTGAGGGGGTTATATTTCCAGTTCTGGAGTAATGATGCTTGCAGCACAGGTCCATCTAGTCCTGTCAGTACTCTGGCTGTAGCCAACAGCATGAAAACATAGCGTTACTTTCCCAGAGACCCCCGAGCCTTCATTTGTTACTGAGAGACAGAGACACCTGAATTGATGGTGGATTTGTGTGGGTTTTGCTATTAATTTCTGCAGTCATTATTTAAACCCATTAAGTACACATTTCTTTAGATATGCATAATACATAATATACACAGATACACTGATTTAAAAATTCGAGGCAAGGCTTTTCACAGATACTAGGCACCACTTTTACTTCAATTTTAATGTACTCCATAAAATGAAGTATCAAAGCCTAAAGGTTTACTTAGTATCACTCTGAATTCCTTAAAAGCCAGATATCAAATTGAGTTTTTTCATAATCATATTCAAAAATACATATTTATCAAATTGTAAGTTCCATAATTTTCCATTTAGAAAAATATTATTTTAAGTTGTTTGTTTTTTTTTATATTCTAATATTATGATAATCCTGAGAGGCTACACAGCATTATTATGATAATACTGAGAGGCTACACAGCATAACCAGACAGTTGTTATTTTGTAACAGCACTCTAAAACTTTTTCAGCTAATAAAAGTTACCCCATGTTGAGCACAGAAGCACTTTTACTCTACACAGCATTGTACTACTGATGGGCGAGATCTTCACATCTGAAGTAATATGAATGGTGCCTGTGGATATTTTCATGTCATATTAAAGATTTATTCTTGTGGAAAGTTCTAGCTACAAACATGCAATAAAAATGTAGCAGTAAAATCTCATAAATTAATGCACGGGGTACTTCACCAATAAGTAGGTTCCATCCCCAAGGGTGAAAGGCACATCTGAGGGCAGCTCCACTATAAATGAGAGGGCAGGAGAAGGGAAAAGCATTGAGGCTGATCTTGCCTTGGAGCTATACTGAGGACTGGATCAATAGCTATCATTAGTAGAGGTCCCTTAGAGGAAGCTGGCTGCCACAATGCTGACATTTGACCTGTGTCATGTGGCACCATGTGCATACGTAGAGAACTTCAAGTTTAGAACGGGAAGACAGAAAATGAAAGGAGATTCCTAAGCTGAATAGCAACTCTTTCCTGGAATTTGAGTAGTTGCATTTCAAGCAAAAGTAACCTCTTGTTACAAGAGATCAGCGAAGTTGCAGCTAGTTTTAATACTACGCTTTACACATTTCAGCTAGTTATGTGTACTTGGAATCACTGGAACAGATAAAGCAGTACACGTCTGCATAAACCTCATTATCAGTTGAAGGCATGCCATATTCATTTGATTAATCTCAACTTGCCATTGAATCTCATTTCATTCCAAGTGTGTTGTCATTTCACCTAATTTAACTAAAATGCCCCCTGAATAATGATCTTGCCAAGCTTGGTAAACACACTGTTTGTGTTGTTTATGTTGCCTGCCTCAACTGCCCTCTACAGCAGTCTGTATTTTTAATAGTGTAGCATGATCACAAAACACTGAACATAGAGATAGCATACACATGTCCACAGAATTAATAATGAGGTCAAAAAAATTTTAAAGAACTTTTATCTGAATATGTCTATATGCAGATAAAAGTTCTTTAAAATTTTTTGTCTCTCATGATTAATGAGTCAAAATGCTTTTGACTCCAAAGGCACTGAAGAAGTAAAACGAGATTGTTCCTGAATGCTGGATGACCTCACATATGGCAGCACTGTCTAAAAAAACCTCTGAAGGAATGGAGTTTTCATAGTTTCATCATTGTCTTTTATTATGATGACTGCACAATCCCCTAACTCTAACAAAGTTATAGTCTGAATAGACAAAATGGGAAGAATGGAATGAGCCACAAAAGAAAAATGACGTATCCAGAAATTAGATAGGACATGATCTGTCAAATCCTATCCTAATACCACAGCCACCAATATTCACACAATATTCACTACTACACATATAAGCAGTGTACTGACACACATTGTTGCTGATTCTTGTTTAAGGATCATCTTTTCCCATCCAAGCTACTACATTTAAGAATGTCATGCTTGAAAGTGCACAAATAGTGAAGATGATAATTCTCCCTGTAACTTCATCCCTTTTGTTCTAACAGAATGCCAAACAAAAAGTCTTGACTTCCTAATTTCCTCTCAGAATTTTTTAGACAGTAGTCCTTTTCTATATGAGGCATAACAGAAAGTGTTTTGCTGTGACCAAAACAATTAAAAATGCAAATTCTCACTGAAGTCTACAGAGGAAACAGAAGACAGAGTAATTTCGAGCAAATTACAGATCTGTGGTATCTTCCAGTAAGAATGAACTAAAAAGAGCTTTAGATGCATTTTGCAATTAATTTCTGTTGAAAAGTATCCAAGATGTCTTTGTCTTGAGGAAATTAATATAAATTTCCTCATAAATACCATGCAAGTTCATAATCATGTAAAATTATCATCATACCATGCTGTGCCTGCTGAAAATAGGGTAATAAATAGTCCTAAATCTATCTTCAGAGAGGAGATCCTCTATAGTTAGGATCCTTTTCACCTTCTTGGCTTATATTCTCCACCTGCACCCACCTTGCTGTCGTTGAAAACCTCACCTTCAGCTTTCAAATCCTTTCTCCTCAGTGCCTTAGAGCCTTACAGGAAACAGGCCCAGAAGCTCATAGTAATCCTGGTAAATCAGTTGGCAATCTACAAACCCATTTTTTAATTCCAGTATGAGGATGGGTTTGCTTTGATCTATTCTGGTGCACACCAAGATTTTTCCAAGAGCAACAACTACAGAGCTGACAACAATGTCTTCTTGCTTGTAGAGCTGATGAAATATTCCTTTTTAGCAGTAAATCATAAATGAAACTGATGATTCATTACTAGGTATTTAATTCTCTCATCCCCATCAGAACTTTTCATGGTCTAACTTTGTACTTCTGGTGGCTGCTAAACAGTTCAGAAAAAAAGCAATGCAACATTCGAGAAACAACTGCTGCATCCAGTGAGAGAGAATTTTAACCTTGTCCCTCTCCTCCCCATTTCCCTTTTCCTCCACCTATCCCACCGAAGTTTAATGCCACAGAGGTTAAATACTTGGAAACAAACACAGAGTTCCCTTTTGTACTCAGATTTAGTAGTACATCCACTTGAAAAAGATCTAACCACGCTTTGAGGGGCACTTAGGAGAAACTGCTCTGGCAAATCTTGCTTTCACAAAATCTTTTCTGTTTCTCAGGCTATGAACTCCATGTACCCAGTCCCACAAATCTCAGGTGGCAAGAGCCTGAAGAGCCCAAATAAAAGCAGCCAAGAACTGGCCTAGAAGAAAAACCAGGAAAAATTAGATTGGTGAACAGTTTTTCATACCTAAGGAAGCAATGGCACTCTGGGAAGAATCCATGCAATACAGAAATAAAGTTACAAATATTTCTTTAGAACACAAGTCTTTCCCTAAGTGGCTTTAAAGCTTTGCTCTTGAAATCTTTCAGTATATTTTAGCCAACATTTCTGAAGCAATAATGAGAAAGCAGCAACAATAAGTCCCATGACTCGAGGAATTTAAGATAAAATTATTATAATAACATTAATTTGAAATCTGCTGGAGCTGAAAGAACTGGAAGAGTAAACCTAGAAACTTGGATACAAGTCTATTTGAGAGTAGCTATAAGTTATATGAATTCAAATTTTGAGAATGTGAGAAATAAACACTTTTAATTTTTAAAATAAACCTGAAAAATATGATGAAGACTAATTTTCTATTCATAATTTTTAGCTGTAAATAATATTAAACTGGATGGATAAAATGGTAAACTGCTTATTGTAGGCAACAAGCTAAGAATATCTTTGTCAAGACATTTGGAGGTAATCAGTACCATCTTTCTTTTGTACTCTTTCCCCATCCCTTCTTTTTCTTTCCAATCCTTCCTTTTGGACAGACAGAAAAAATTTTGACTGTGTAAAAAAAAAGGAAAGCCTTAAAATATAAAAATTAATTTTTCTAGAAAGCTAATGAACGCACCATAACCCAGATTTTCTATGGCTATTGCATTAGGGAGAAAGAGTTATGAAACTTCATGCTTTTATAAATTTTGTTGAGCTTGCAATCCTGGCTGAAGGAGAGAGCAAATTCTCAGGTGCTAAACATCAAATTGCTTATTGGAACAGCTGCTGCAGTGAGCTGAGTAAGCAGGACATGCAGGGAGTGCTTTTTCCTAGGCTAATCTTTGACCAACGTCAGTGGTAACCCTTACAGATTAAAAGGAATATCTTACAATTAGAATACTGTTATTGTTATTTCCTTTTCACTAAATGTACAGAGTCAAGTGTTCTTTTTGCACCCCTTACTTTTGGTTCCATGTTTTTGTCTCACACTGGCTAGGCTCTGAAATAGGAATTTTATGTTTCCTATTCTCCAAGCTGTAAAATCTGGGTTGGCTTTTTTTGTTGTTGGGTTTGTTTTGTGTTAGTTTCTATTTTAGAGGGGTAGGGTGGTGTTCCTGAACAAATATTGCTTGAACTGGGGACTGGAAGAGCAGATCTTTTTCCTTTTTGAGGAACAGTGAAATGCACTGGAATAAAGATTACATTAGGAAACCGCATGCTGGTTTTCTTCTTCCAAAGGAAAAAAATTCCTATCATGTCATTAGTTCACTAAACCCTTGAAAGTATGGATTATTTTTCTTTACATTACAAAGAAAATGTTCCCTAATTTTATGGCAGATGGGCAGAAAATGTTTAATATCAATATTTATAATAATATATTATTATAATTAATACAGATTAGAATGTAGATTATTCAGTATTCAGATTCTTTAACTTCCAGATATGAGTTTGGCTTCCTTTGGTGACTTAGGGGGCAGTTAGGGTTGAGCAAGTATTACTTGCTCTGCGATGGAAACAAGATTAATAATATAGATTAAGATTAATAAAATTTTAAAAAATATTGTTATAATTAATACTATTAACAACCTATTTTGGCTGTAAGGTTGGAAGCAGGGGAATGCTGGCACACCTTTCACTGCAGACCCTCAACACTGACAAGCTCTGCAAGCAGGTAGGAGTGTCTGAAGTAAAAGGCATTATCCTGAAGAGCAGGCTCCATCAGACTAGCATTAAACCTCAACCCAACCCCCTTCTTACTTTCAGACTTTATTTCCTTAACCTTTCATTTCACTCTTAGTGTTTCTGCTTTTTTTTTTCTTTTTTTTGGTCCAGTAAAGTAGGGGTTCCACTCCTGCTGAGGAATAAAAGGTGCCACTCCTGAGATCTCCTGCTCACTTTGAACAACGAATTACCAAGAAAGTCAGCTTCTGTTTCCAGCAGGTTCCAATTCATGTTAGGAGCCTGCAGGAAATGGGCACATTGCAGCATCTGATTAAAGTCTTTCATAGCTTAGATTAATTCAGGGTCAGATGGTGAAAATTCTTTCTGTAATAGAAAGCAAGCTGAAACAAAACTAAAAAGCCTATTCACTTAAAACTCAAGCACAAGGAAAAAAAGAAAAAAAGAAAAGTAATCCAAATAATTATATGGGTGCTTTTGAAAACTCTCCTAACATGCACTTCTTTCCCCCCAACTGCTGAAGAGTGTCCACAAACCTTCACATTTCAATAATTAGTGGGATATAATTATCTGGGGAGCAAAAAGCAACTTCTATACCTTTTCATCAGAGTTAACAATAAACAAGCATAAAAACACTAGAAGCTTGATTTATGAAAGTCTAGCAATGCATTCTAGGGCACATCCAGGATGTAGTCAGGTCTTCCGTCTTCACAGAGACAGAATTTTCACGTTTTCTGAATCACTACTTCCCACTAATTGTCAGCAAAATCCTCTAGTCAAGCAAGAATCCTGCCAATCACTAGCTTGATCCATAATTCTGATACTTCATATGGTCTCAGTATATCAGCAGTTACCTTCCTCCTTCTCAGGGTCTCAGACTTCTTGCACTTTTAACAACCCACTCTGAGATTTAATCTCCCAGGTGCTTCCTGTTTGCGGATTGTGCAGCCATAAACAACATCAGTGTGTGGGTTTGCTGTGCATTGCTAGCTGAGAATCTGGAATTAGAGAAGAGATCTGAGAGAAGCAGAATGATATTTTTGCACATTGTTTTGAAAACTTAGTAAAAAAATACAATTATATTTTATTTCAGTAGAAAGTACTTTACAGATACTTCATTTACAGAGATTTGTAAATACTCCCAAGATAACGTTTTCTCAGAAAACATTCAGTTATTCTGTTGACCATGGCAAAAATTGCTCTTGGGCCATTTAACTTCCAAATGATCTACAGAAAAAATATAGGAGAGTCTGATTAAATATTTCCTGAGCAGACAGTTTTTTTAAATGCCAAACATACAAGTACCTGTAAATAAGTCTATTGTCAAAGTGTATACTTACTTTCCTGCATAATTAATTTATCTAAAAAATATTTCTTGATAAGATGTTGGGTCTATTTTGCAGCCAAAAGATACTTGGTGTCTTACAGTTTAAGAAATGTTAACTGAAATGGTGGGAAAACGTTACTTTTTGGAAGTTCACATCAACTACTTTTTTTTCTCAGTCTTTGTAAAGTTTAACCTAAGTGTCTCTAAATTACTATATTTTCCTCTATTTGGATTCTATGGTCTTTGCTATGTTTTTTAACAAATAATCATGCAAGTCTTGGATGCTCTGAGTGCCCTCAAAATGTACTGCTATGTTTCATGTTTTTACTGGCATGGCAATTATAGACAATTTCCCAGTCTTGCTGTGGACAAGCAGGTGGCAACCTGAAACAGACTTAAATAAGCCTCTTGTCATTTTCCTGATTACTTACTGTCCAAAGTCAGTCCATCTTTGCCTGCAATGTTTTTCTATATGTAGGTAAAACTTAAGTACATAATGTTAAAATTTGTATGTAGAAAAATGGAGTCATGTAATTTCCTACATAATCCGTCTCCTCTTTTTTGAAGAGCACCATCCACCAGTGACTGTTCCTACAGACAAGAGGACTTAAAGCATACCCTTTTCCTAGCTGTCTTTGTATGAAAGAGAAAATTTTTTTGGTCCATTTTGTTCCCAAGACATTGGAAAGAAATAAATGCAGAAATGAGGAAAGAAAACAGGGCTGTCTTTCTGAATCTATCTGCAGATTTGTTGCAACAATGATGTGCTGCTATTACTCAGCATATTCCTCATGGAAAAGGGAACTGAATTTCAAAACTGATTAAAGTCTCTGCTATGAAAAGGCCATAGACCTTAGCTGATAATCCAGCCAGGATTTCAAAAATTGTCCCTACAGCAGCTTAATGCATAAACAGCAGAAGCAGACACTACAGTTATTGACGATAAAAAATTACTCAAGAAGATAAAGATTGACATAGCAATCAGATGGGTTGTGTGGCACCCCTCCAGTAGTTGTTAGCATAGCATGGGAAAATGGCACTTCTCTTTTGCTCCTTCAAAGTGTGCATGTGAGGTGGGGTATGGGGCAAGGCGATGAAGCAGTCACCATCGAGAATTTGACACAAGGTATTCATCCTTTTTCTAGTTTTTATGAGCGTGATTTCACATTGTAATAAAGAGATGAATTGCTATAGTTCAAACATACATAAGTCAGCACAGATGCCAAAACTGAAGATGACTTAGCTAAGCTACAAGGTTGCTGATATGAGCTTGCCTATATAGGAAATCTACTGCAAAGTGAGATAGAACACAAATTTATAGTATGTTACTCCTTTCAAACAACTTTCCTGTGATGGTGAAAAGCAGCTTTCTCCAAACACAGCAGACTTTTATGCCCTACCAAAGTCTGAGAAGAGTACATTGCACTCATTCTCAGTGCGTGTCTGGATGATTTGGTAGTAGAAATCAGTAAATGTACTGTGGAGCCACACCCTAGCTAACCTCATAGATGTACTCTGTATAAGACATCCTCTGCTTAAACAGAAGATAGAGAAATTAGTTGAAACTCTAGAGTATCCAACTATATCATACAAAAAGAAAAAAGTTAAGTGAATTGATAATGCTTGAACAAATCTAAAGCCACTTCTTTGTTACATGACATTTCATTTTTCATTATCAAAGCCCAGAGTGTTTAAAAGGTCTACAAGAACTCTTCTCTCAATTTGTTTGCTGCTGTAGCTCAGCAATATTTAGCACCAATGTGTGCTGGCCCTTTGGCACTTTTCTTCATCTTTAACGTAATTTATCAAAGGAGGTAGCAAAATACAAGTTGATCAGTCTCTCTGGTTTAATTTAACAAGGCAGGTCATAAAGGCTTTGTTCCTTGACCAGCCATGCCAAAGTGCTGCTTTCACATATTAATGTGACATGACTTGTACAGTCATAATTACTATGACAAGATAAAGGGAATTAGTTAAAACTTAATTAAAACCACATGCCTTACAACTGTGACCCTGGACATATTTCGTAACTTTACTTCTTTGTTTCTGGTTTATCAAAAGGGGAAGAGGTCCACATGAATTTCACCAGTATTACAAGTGCATCAATTAAGAAAGAAAATTAAACACTGATCATAAATAACCAGATAAGAAACAAACCCAAAACAAGACAAGTACTCTGATTCATGGTTAGTAATGAATTTCTTTGCTTATACCTATGTACTAAAGCAGCAATAAAGGACAAGCAGCAATGCCTCTTCTACAGGTATGAGAAAAATTGATCAGTGCAGAGGTAGGGCACAGAGATGGAAATCTGCAGTGACTCTGTGTAGCCTTTTCAAAACAGGCATTATTGAAGAGCACCGTGAAGAATAAAAATAAGGCTTGTCTTTTCACATTAAAAATAAGGGTGATCAAAAGGAAACAACAGCTTTCTCTGGTTTATCATCACACTATACAGCTCTGTAGAAAGCATAGAGGGAAAGCAGATAAACTGGACTGGACTAGGCTATGAGTTTAACCCTGTGCAGTGTACTGGAAGTGAGCATAGTCAGTCTAGTACTGTATACTTTAGCAGCTACACTATTTTCCTAGAAAACACTCATTGGATGCCCTGTTGTCATTTGTGGTCACCTCTTTTCTGTTAGGCACTTCCCCAAGGGCAAAACCATATTATTGTGGTACAACCCATTGGCAGCATCAGAGCTAGTCCTTTCCAGGTTTAATCTCAGAATAATCTCTCTTCTTCTACTATTGTAGAAATCATATTCTGCTTTTAGTGAGGACATTCTCAACAGGATCTGAGCTCCATGGTGACAAGTTCACATCACCTGGATATGACTGTTTCAATCAGCTTAATAGGCTTCTTGTTTTCAGCAGCTCAAAAAACTCTGTATGTGTCAATGTGTTTCTTAACCATTGCTCACCAGAAGAAAATAATGGCAACAACTACAGGGAAACAGAAGAACGCAGGAGTGAGAAAACTTATGGTCTCAATGAGACAATTGGCTCCTTCTTGACTGAGGTAAAGAGGTGGCTCATCTCTGACTCTGGTACTACTGGTATCAAATGAGCTGTGGCTCATAGGTTTTGCAGCTGCTTCTAATCCTGCTCCAACATATTTCTGATGAGCAGTGAAATAGTTAAAAGCACATAAATTTACAGTATAGCTAAGTATCAGGATTAATAGTGCTGAAATGAATGAGCTTGTCACATCTGTCAGAGCTATTGTTTCAGGCCCTGGCAGGCAGTGCCCACTCCAAAGCTCTCAGCTAGGGGCTGACTTGTGTGAAAAGCATTCCAGCACAGGGGACAGGGGATGTGCACCAAAGAAACATCTTGGTGCTGTTGAACCTGCACAATGAGACCTTCACTACTGTACCCTGAAGCTAAAAGGGTGTGTATCCAGGAACAGAGAAAAACTGTCTAAAAATCTAGGAATTTAAGGACATTAATAGAAAAAATTATGAAACACCTTTCTGGCTTTCTTTGTAAAGGAATGCTGCAAAAGCAGACAGTTCATCAGACTCTTGTACCTCCAACTGAATTTGGCCCAAGGTATTTTGTAGCTCTTATTATATGTTAGAACAAAACTAGCTAATTCAGGTGGCACTGGTAACCAAGCTGCAGCAACACAGAATGTGACACCATCTACCTGCTGATTTAGTCAGCATCTCAAGGGTGAGCCCTGGTGTGAGCTGCCAAGGTCATGCCTTTCTGCAGAAGGCTAAAACAGGCTTGTAAGCCTTCACAGATGGACACATAACATCACAATTGCAGTCCAGTTATTCTAGTGAATACTGCTTACATGAAGCAGAAAAGTCTCACAAGAATCAGAAAAGGAGGCAACAAGGTTTTTTTCTTCTGCCCATATTTTGACATTTTCTCTTGGACTTTTTGGTGTATAAGAGTATTCTTCAAAAGGTGAACACTTTTTGAAGTGGAATCCATTTTATTCTGGCTGCTGGATGAAGGGAAATTATGTGAAATACAGTTATGAGGTTTTGAAGTAGAATTAGTAGCTTGAAACTCCTAAAACTAAGAATAATGAAAGTGAGAAATAATCCAATCAAAGTATAATCCCTGTTCTCCTATCCTGGGTGAGCCACTCTGCAGCTAATTCAATCAGAGCATATCTACACATCAATTAGGCCATAGCTATATTAGTGTGACATTACTGTTCTATAAACAGATTATATGTGCCTGGCTACTATGAAGTATAACACACTCTATATCACTGTAAAGCTTCTACAGCAGATGTTGCTGTATTTTCAGACTGCATCAAGCACAGCCTTACTCTTACAAGAGTTAAAAAAGTAACACTAATAAAAATCCAATTTTTTAAGATATAACAGACTGAATCTCAGGCAAAGGAAACTGCTGCAATGATTTAAGACATTATTGCCTGCAGTTCTTTACCTCACCCGCCTGGCAGAGGGAACAGCCCCAGCAGAGACAACAAAAGCAACCTAAAGTTCACAGATTAGCACAAGCTTGTCTTTGTTAGCAATTCAAGCAAATATAGAAGAATGTGAACTGGAGCACCCATAACAAAGATCTGTGTTCCTTTATGCTCCCTCTGCTCATTACAGCAATGAGGTAATGCAAAAAATTAAAGCCAGTAGCATCTTGTCTCATTTCAGAGAAATCCAGACTTGGGAGTTGGAGTAGGATCAGCCAGCAGAGCACAACTCACCTGGCTAACAGAGCTATGCTAGTGAAAATCCACCATATAAACATGCACTCAACCAATTTTGAACATTTCTTAATTATAACTCAATTAACAGTAAAACTGATATGTTGCAAGTTGCAGAAAAACAGAGTGAAAAAAACGAGGCATGATCTATCTGACTTTCAAGGTAGAGGTCCCCTAGTGACTAACAAAATAATCAATCTCTTGAATCAAATGCAAATGTTAATAAGCTGAAATGCATACTTTTGTGCAACCCTGTGACAACCATTGGGATCTGCACATTTATAAAATAGTGAGTCTTTTGGCAGCAAATCATCTGCAAATGTGGAAGATGTGAAAATATCTTTTTTTGCCCAAGCAGTAACACATGAAGTGTAGCACTAAAGAGAATGTTCCAAAGAGCAATATTATTTGAAAGGCAAAAATATCAAGAACAGAAAGGAACATTTATGGCTGTAGCAAGGCATGGCTGCTCTGAAGACTGGTATAAATAAAACTCAAAATTAAATTTTATATTTTTAATTTACAAAACATTCTCATTTTGAGACACCTTGTATGGTGTCATTTACTTAGTAAAAGCCACAGTTGCAAAGTAGACATTCACAACAACAAAATCCAGACCCAAAAATATTCAGGGAAAAAAGTTCATCTATGCAGTCCAAACCACAAAAGATACTAAATACTTTCTGAAAAGAAACATGACAGTGTCAGTGGATACACAAGAGACAGAAATATATGTATAACCCATATAAACAAGGGAAATCTTTTTGCTTGAACTTTAAAACCTACCAAGTTTAAAGCACTCACTGGAACTACTTACCTGCTGTTTTACAACTAAAATCACTCTGATCTTTGCACTGCTGAAGGCATTTCTTCTTGCTACGTCTACCCAAGTACAGTCACTCTTTAACCTGTGAAATACTGCATCCCCTGTGTGTTCAGCTGGAGAACAATGACAAGACAGCCATATGTGTTTTATAGGTTGCAGCCAGAGCAAAACCTCAAAGAGTTGTCAGGAGAAACCTCCCTTACACCCAAGTCAAACACAAAAGCACAGGAGGTGTGCTGCTGGGTCACACCTACTCTGTCTTCCACCACATCAGACACTGTTCCTGGCACAGGAGAGCACATCAGGCTGGCCACTTCTTGCACCTCATTCTTCTCTCAATCTTCCAGCAGATGCTATCTTTGGATCAGGGATTTCAGAGGTTCTTCCCTGTCTCTGTCTTTAGCATCTGCCTTGGCCTTGGAATTTTCTCCAAGCCTGTTTTCCACCTGATGATTCCATCTGTCTTTTCTCCACAACGTCCCATGGCAACTGTTTAATGAGTTCACCATCCATGATGTAAAAAATTCCTCTTTCTTCAGCTTTTATCTGTTGCTACTTTCAGTGAATATCCCTAGATCAGCTGTTGCTGCATTTGTTGAATAACAAATACATTCCCTACAAACATCAGGCATAATATGTTCAGTTTTTACCTCTCCTAGTTGGAAGGTCCTAGTCTTTTTAGTCCGTCCTTGCAATACAACAGCTGTCAGCCCCTCAATAATTTCAGTTGCCCTCTTCCATAATTGCTCTGTGTCCTCCAGAGAGCTCAGAATGACCTACTGCACTTCAGCTGAGGGTTCTGTAAGGCTTTACATAGCAGTAAAATGATACCCTGTCTTGATCTCAAAATTCTTCCTGATCATGTCTGAAATTTTTTTGCTTTTCTGGCTCACATTTTGTATTGAACCAATTGCCTCAGAGAACTGAAACAGTGATAACTCTCAAGTTCTCTTTTCTGTGTCACAATTACAAGATCAGCAGTATGTATGTTTAAATTCAGTTTTCTGCAGTAGTGTTGCTGTACATTTATCTATAAGGAAGTTCATTTGACACATTTTTGGCCCTCAGTTTTGCAAGGTGTTTTAAGAGTTCTTTTTCATGAGTGTCCCATTTGAAATCCTTGAAGTCCATGAACTTGTAGATTTCATTGCGAGCTCCCTTCTTCAGGTCATTAATGAAGGTGTTGGATAGGAATAGTGCTAACACTGACCTCTGTCAGTCTCCACTAGTGACAGTTTTCCTCTCTGAAGTGACCTTAAAACTCACCTTTCTGGTTCCTAACATTTAATCAGATTGGAGTCCTCAGAAGGACCTTTCCTCTTGTTTCTTCAATAATCCCAACTTTCTTCCTCCAGGGTTCTAGCTTGTACCAAAAAAAAGTAAAGTAGAAATAGTCTCAACCAAGCAATAATACCGATGGTTTCTTCACCCACATCTTTTGTGTACTGAAACATGCTTTTTTTAAAGGTCTCTTGCTACAATGCTAAAAAATTTTCTGGCCCCTCCTTTCACCTCTTACTTTTTGTCTTCTAAACAGTTCTACAGCTACTTATTCCAACTCCCATCTATCCAACTCAAATGGTCATTTTCTTTATTTCAACACACCATTTGCTTTACCGGCTTTCAGTGGATTAGAGGCAGCGCATTTCCTGTGTTTAAGAGGTATACTATTTTCTCACAGAAAAAAATAGCTTCCTCAAATCTTCTTCCATATGTTTTCCTTTAAACAAAATCAACATTTGAAAGAGTATTTAGGGTAAGAGAAAGCTGGTTAATAATTTCATAACCAGCACAAATGTCTAAGAAATTATCTGCCAGTTTTTGACTTGGTTACATTTTCTTTACATAAATGATTTACAGATGAAGAACTAAACAGAACCCATTAAAGGGTTTTTTCATCTAGCTAGCAACTTGCTGCTAGCTAATCTGGTACAGCAGGAACTATGTCAGAGGGGAATGATCAAAGTATTGAACTACAAAATAAAGTAAAAAGGATTGGGTGACAACATTTTGATGTCTTATTGAGGAGAGAGTAAGGCTTGAAAACAACTTTTAACATTTGCTTGTACATTCAAAACTCAGTTCCTGTGCAGCATACACCAATTAAGGAAGGAGGGATTATTTGTTAATACTATTTAAACTCTTGGTGTTTTTCTGGTACTTATTAGCACCTACTTGTCTCCAATGATAAGTGAATACTTCTGATAAACAAAGTCTTTGTTAAATTTTCAATATTTCACTTCTGGCTACCTCCTTCATGATAAACAGAGGCCAGCCAGTTAAGACAGGGGAGGCTCTTACAGCCTACTCAGCTGTGAACAGGTATCTCATAATTTGGGACAGGAATTAGGAGTTGCTGTGTGATGGCTGCTGATCTTGGTAAGTCTCAGATGATGTTGAAAAGTTCTCCTGTGCTGCCAGCTACAGAAGGTCACATACCTTGACCGATTTATAGCAGGAGTATTTCAAGATTCACAATTTGTCTGGCTTCAATATAGATATTTCTATAAAACTGAGGAAGGTCAAACACTTCTAACATAAGAAAAACAAACAAACAAATGGAAATGCAACATTTTTCTCTCTTTAATGATCAAAGGGTGGAGCCAAAGGCCTACTCTAAGTTAGAAATGAGAAACAGAGAAAGAAAAGAGGTAAACAGAAGAAGCATGAGAGATTTTGGGACCTCCTTTACAGACCTAAACCTTTGCCATCTGGAAATAAAAAAGATAAGACTGGTACAAAATTATCTGACAGCAAATTCTCACTAATAAGGCATTCTGTATAGTCTATCAACTCCTTTCTAGTGCCTTCTTTTTTTTTTTTTTTCTCAGTAATTTCACTCTGTAGACTGGTATACACAGTCAGGCTTACACTTTTGCTTTTCTTATAACAAAATCAAATATTGGTAGCAGGGCAGATTTATTTAATTGTAGTTATCATATGATTAGGCTAACACAACAAGAGAACAATAAGCATTAACCCCTTCCCTTGTGCTTCACTCAGCTAGATTTTGCCTTCTGATTTCCATGTCAACATGACAAGAATTAGATCAGGCCTAACTAATAATGGTGAAATAAAGAAAGATAGTAATAAGGTGAAAAATTAATGTTGAGACTGCTTTTTTTTTCCTCCCTCTGCTTTTCCTGAGTTGCAAGGAGGGAAAATCCAGTTCCTGAGAGACTTTTTGTTGTCAGCTGCAACACTGAAAAAAAAAAAAAAAAAAAGTTTTTGGATCTTGATTTATGCTTTTGGAAAGTATCAGCTGGGGGTTTGTTACACAGATTGAACTGGGGGTTGAAGCAGACATGGGAGTTAGAGAACAAGCTGGAACTAAAGTTCCAGGGAGTTTTTTTTACTTAGAACATTCATTTCAGGTTAAATGAAATATAGAGGGGTTTTTATCTATGACAATTCAAGGGGCATTTTTAGTACATGGTGAGAACATGGAACTAGGGAGACCTGCTTATGTCCTGAAGTCCAGAGCTGAGACAAATTATTTTAGGTTGATTTTCCTGGAAGAAATAGACCTGGGTACTGCCTATCTTTCTACAGTCTAAACTAAGAAAAGATTCTGATCTTCAATGTCTTAGTTCCCAGCAACAGGAACTATTAAGAATCACTAACCTTTTCTCAAAGATAAAATGCAAAAAAAAAAAGTCAAAGAACTGAAATTTTAAAGTATTAACTCACACTTTCATATTAACTACCTCCTATTCCTCTGCCCTTTACTTGTAAAGACATTTTGAAGACTAGGATTGTGTCCTAGTAATCTTTCAGGTGATATTAAAGATGGTAAGAACTGTCCTTTTAGCAACAGTTGATATGGATGGGAATTGCTGTTAAAGTTCAGTGTTGCTTGCTTGAAAACAAAACCAGACAAACACACACCTAAATGTGAAGCAAAAGAAGAGGCAGAAAATGCAGTTTTTTTGACAACCTCCCTAGTGACAAAGGCAGGCACTGCACAAAGGACTACTACTGCTACCATGGGACTTGAATGACCTCCACCAACATCAACCTGTTTAAGACATGGTTTTTGGTTGCTTTCCAAGTTATGAGTACATGGCAGTGTCACAAAAGAGAACTTTTTAGCACAAAGGTCAAAACAGAAGGCAAAGAAGAAAGGGCAGGGGTATGAGGCTAATAGGAATAGTAGTAATAGTAATAATAGGAGAGCTAAATACCACAGCTAAGGTGCTTCATTTGGTTCAGACATTTTTTATAACCTCAATAAATGCATTCTGGAGTAAGGCATCTTAGTAGTATTTTTAGTAGCCAGGTGTGGTTATGATGGCTGAGCCCTCTTAGTTCAATCTGACCATTGTTGTAAACCCAGTACTAGTTGGGATGTTGCACTGAGCTTTTCATCTGCGTACCCTGAATCCAGTTCTGTGAACAGGACAGGTAGAAAGGTACCAAGAGATGAGGTCATCATTCTTTTTACCAGAAACGCACATAATACAACTGGTAGGTCTTTCAGTAAGGCCTTTGTTTTGGAAACAAACCATACTGTAGTTATATGAGACCATATATGTAACTTAAGGATTCCAAAGTAAACAAATTAAAAAACCTTGTATTTTCAGACCTTATATAAGAGCTTATACTCACTCTGGCAGTTCATATTTAAAAACATTTGCATTAGCAGGTTTTATTATGGATCAAATATTGCCTGCCTTTCTACAGTCATCATAAAGTCAGTGTAAAAGTAAGAAAGCTGGCACAAACCTAATACCATGTTCTGATTAAATAGACAGAAATGCAATTGTGTGCTTGTGACTGATCTAGATCTAATTTGTCTTGCAGGATGTTTCTCCAGAACACAGATATGGTATTAATGATCATGCAACCATAGCCACAGTCTCTTTTTCTTTCTTTGGCTTTTGCAAGCAATTTGATATAAAAACTGGATTGGATTTTTGTTTTTGTTCTCTGACAAGAAGTCTAAGTCTTTGCTAAGCAATGACACAGATTCAAATTTTCTCTGTGTGATTTAACATGAGAATTCCTATCAAAATCTAAAAGCAGACTGTACTACAACATTCTTCCACTTTTCTCAGATTGCATCATCTGCACAGCCCCATTTTGTGCTACGTTAGCAAAAGGCTACTCACATTTCTGTGTCATGACCTACTTCATTAGTTTTCCTAATGTGTGCTTTCTTTTAGTCCTGGGCAAAGTTTCTCTATTTGGCAACTGAGCTAAAGTCATCTTGTTCCTGTTGTCTGCCCTAGGTGTTGCAAAACCATGCACGGCATTCTTAGGCCCAAGAATCAAGATGCAGTGGGAACATCTGCCAAGTAACTTACCCATAAAAGGTAAAAATCCCCTGATCTTTCATCATTCTATAGGCCACCAAGACAACCAAAGCTGCCTCCAAGGATGGAAGTTTTTTATTAAAGGCAGGTGCCTTGATGAAAAAATTACAACTCCCTCCAGCAGAGCCACAGGATAAGGGTGGGTGATGTCAGTGCTCTCTCAGGTTGTATGGCATGATAAATAGACTGATGAGAGCTCAGGTGTTCCAGCAGAACACTGTCAGCAGGCGATACCAGTATATGCCAGGAGCAAACTGCCAGGGCAGCAACTTTGCAGAAAAGAGCCTGAGGCTCCTGGTGGACACCAAGTTGAACAAGAGGCAGCACTGTGCCCATGCAGCAAAGAACCATTACATTGCCTTCACTGGGTTAGGAAGAATGTTACCAGAAGGTGGAGGGAGGTGTTCCTTCCACCCTGCTCTGCACTGGAGAGGTCACACCCGAGTGCTGTGTCTTTCTGTACTCCTCAGTACAAGATGTGGAGCTACTGGAGAGAGCCAAGTGAAGTAACACAAAGATGATGAAGGCACTGGAGCATTTCTCATATGAGGAAAGGCTAAGACAGCTGGAACTGTTTAATCTGTGGAAGAGAAGGCTCAGAGGGGATTTCATCAATGTCTACAAATATCTAAAATGAGACTATAAAGAAGAAAGAGCCACTGGTGAATAATGACAGGACAAAAGGCGATGAGCAAAACCACAGAACGTTCCCTCTGAGTATCAGGAAACACTTTTTTACTGTGAGGGTGACTGAGCACTGGAACAGGTTGCCCAAGTAGGTTGTAGAGTCTCCATTCCTGAAGATATTCAAAAGTCATCCGGACATAACCCTGACAGCTTGTTCTAGCTGACTATGCTTTTGCAGGGGGGTTGTACAAGATGTTTTTGGATTCTGCATACCTGCAAGTCATGCTTTCCCACCTTTAAAACTGTCCACCCCTTGGTTTGCCGTGACCTTTTGCAACAGCCCATGGTGCAAAGGATACTGCAGCAGTTTTGTAATGCTGTAACCTTTCCTCCCAGCAGACCTAGTGCCATGCATTTGTGTCAGGGTTTATGCCAAAGGAAGCTGGCAGAACCCCAAGCAGAACCTCACATGGTGTTTTAAGGAGCCTCAGAGGTAGCATTTGAAAAACAAACTCTCTCAACTACTGCTTGTTATGGTTTCTAACCCTACACAGGCGCAAATTTTAACTTCATGGAAGTAAGGAATTATAATGCCAAGTTTGTCCCCATCTGAATAGGATTTATATTGGCATAGTTGATGAAAGTGAAATATATTCATTTTCTCCTTTATCCTGGCCCTTTATTTGAATCACTGCTCTTATTTTATATTCCAGCCCCTCATTGCTAAACCCATCACCACACCTGCCCATTTCACCCCATGCATGCTCCATTTCCCATTCTAAGAAATACAGATTTGGCATCTATTGTTCCTTCTGAGGACTGAAAAAAAGCAAAGGCCAAGTGATACTGAAAATGCTTGGAATTTTGTACCAATAAAGATACTCAAGTATCTGCTTATCTGGGTTTCTTTTTTCCCAGTTCCTTAACAGTTGTTATTTTGAGAAAATCTGAACTTCCATTAAATATAAAAAGGGTTTTCTTTTTCACTGAGAAAATTTTGGAATTATCTGATTATATTCTATTCTCAAAATCTAAAAGATTACTATAAATCTGTCACCATTGTAAATTTAATCTTACCCAACAGGTCAGGTTGAGGCAGAGGGACAGGAAAGGCCAGTGTTTTTCTAGCCAGAGAAGACAGGAATATTGCCTTTTCAGGCTTCTCATGACATGACTGCTGCTCTGAGCTGAACCTCAGACAATGTGTGGCTTCCTTTTCCACACAGAAACACTGGGCTTGGAGAGAGTTATAAAGTTTATTTCCTGCAAATCAAGTTCTGCCCACACAGTTCACATTCTGCTCCAAGAAATAGGAGAGGATCCAATTGGAATAAGGAAATCTTCAATTTCTAACACTTCCATGACTCTTTGATGTGTTAAATTTAGATTGTATTTATTACAGGACAAAGAATTTTGATGTATCTCTGAGCATGAAATACGATCTCTTGGTGAACCACCATTGAAAAAGCAGTTTATGTTCAAGTATTCTTTGGTGAGATTTCACCCGAATCAAAGCTGAATCCCATAATCAGAGGATAAATTCTTCCTAACCTCTGAAGTAGAAGAGGATAGCAGGCTAGCAATGGTGCTTACTACAGAATTAATTACTTTCATAAACTGTGGAGACAGAGTTGATAGAAGCCTTTTAAAAGTTGAAAGATGCATAGGAAAATACAGGGGCCAAAGATTTGGAGTAGTTTGGCAGAAGAAGCCTGTACAGAACAGGGAACAGGGGTCTTTGTGCCTGAAAAGCTGCACTCAGAGCTAAGGGCCCATAGAAACATTTAACAAGAGGAAAGGTGACCAATAGGACTGGAGAAGAAATATTATAGTAGATTGATTTTAGTTCCTGTTTATTCCTTCATCCTCTATTTCTGTTTATTTCTTAGTCATCTCTTGCATCTATTACATCTATACTGTCTGATTACTATTAAACATTATTTTATGTTTATTTCTTAGTCATCTATGCATCCCTCTTATGAGGGATATCAGACTAACAAATGTATCTCTGGTCGCGTATAGTGAATTTTTTCTTATATTCTTGTATTGGGGACAGAGAGGTGAAAGTCTCTACAGCTGAATAGTACAGTTCTGTGATATAAGCACTAACTTTAAGCTGAAAAAAACCTTACTCTCTGCAAAGAGAAACCATTTAAATATTAAGCATTCCATTTTTTTTCCTTTACAGAACTCAAAGAGGCAAGAGTGTCCATTATTTTGTTGAACTGACAAAACTTCACCTTCTATACTTCTCTGCTTGTTGAATCTACAAAACCTGCAGCACCTACACTGTGCACTTTTGAAACTATAAGCATTAAACAAAATACAAATAGTTTTGGAAAAGCACATTGCAAACCTAATATTACTGCAAGGGTTAATTTTTTTTAAAGTAGAACATCTATAATAGAAAGCCGTTCAAAAAATAATTCCAGTGATCCTTTCAATGACTCCTCTGTAGCATGCTGTTACTGTTTTTCATGCTTCATCCCCTGTGGCCATACTAAAAGCAAGGTATTTAGCTCAAAAACTTATTAATCACAACTACCAACCCTTTCATTCCAGAGGAAAAAAAAAAAAAAGCATACATAAAAATGAGTTCTCATCTATGTGGACTAGCTTACATAGAGGAGATTGATCTCTATATCTTCAGGTCCCTTTTACTGGTGGATTGTACAGTAGAGCAGCAGTCCTAGACACTGCAGCATCTCAGTTTTTCTTCCTATTCTTCTTAGGAAGAAACTGCAGTATAGTGTTTACAGACATTAGGAGAAAAATAAAACAATATTTGTGTTTTGATGACAAAAGACAGAATCTCAGGTCCCTAGATAGAAAAACCATTCTCCACTTGGTTAAAGCAGCATGTGTAAGCCCCTACACCTATGGCTGAGAATGACAAAGCTCCCTGAACCTTCCCAGCAGCAGAATCAGAAACCTCCATGCAGGTTCAGACACTGCCAAGTGACAGATACATAAAATGGCAATGCATACATCAGCTTTTTGGACAGCTGGGTCCTACCCTTTATTCAACCAACCTTTGGCCAACTTTCCCAGATTCTCACTACTAAGACATGCCACATGTGTCCAGGTATAATACCTAGAGGCACACATTAACAGCAAGGTTTTCAGATATTTTGACACAACTTCATGGGAAACCTATTGCTAAGAATGTTAGTGTCTAATATGTTCCACTTTATAACACACCAGAAAGTAAAGATGCAGGAATGAACTAATTATTCTCAAACCATGTTAAGGCTGTTGGCTGTCACATCATCCAAGACTGCTCACAAAAGGGAAATAACAAAGTTTGTGAGAGAACAAACATTCTTGAAGATAAGACCAATGGATACACCAGTTTTGTAGCACAAGAGCATCCCAGGGCACATAAAAGAAAACTGAGGTGCAGCCACACATATCCACAGTTTGTCTTTGACTGTATTATGCCTCTCTTCATATAAATAGCAGTGACTTAGCCTATGGGAATAAATGGAAGTTATCTTGGTGCCTGAGTAGCAGGAGAGCAGTGTGGAGTGAAACATCTAAGCAAAGGAACAGACATTTGAACCACAGCCCCTTAGAAGGAGTCTTTATTTGGCAGTGCTTTGGTAGCACTGCCTTTGCCTTCTCAAAAAAAATGTGTTTAATAATTTTCTTAATTGCTAGATTTTTTTTAGGAAAATATTTTAAATAATTACTTTTAAAATGCTGCAGTGAGCATTTCAATTACTATTATCCACTTCCTCCTGTGTCATGTTCAGGGACTAATGACAATCAGAGAGCCCAGATGCCAGTCTGTATATTATAGTCTCAGCCAGGGTATTTGGCTCCTTGGTGAGATCCACAGGCAGTTATTCTGGCAGCTCTCAAGTTGTCCCTGCCTAGAAAATTATTAAGGCTGTCGACTGACTGCTCAGACTACCCTGTTCTGGACATCTGGGCTCTTCTGCCTTCCCTAACTTGTAACAGAACAGCTGTTCTCTTCATGTACTTCACTTGTGCATGTGTGCATCCATTCATTTATTAGCAAGGAATTGAGAAAAGCATGTTTATATAGGTGCCTTTTAAGTCACAAAACATATGGTTATCCCCTAGTCTAGCACGATTTCCCATAAATTGGAGAGAAAGTTTCCAAACAAATAGACAGAGAAAAAAACATGGAAAGCCATATCTGAGAAAAAGTCTCTAGACACATGTAGGTGTGTAGCAGGTGATGCATACTGCCTGTTGGTTTCCTCTGGAATCTGAAGAACACTGTTTTAACATGTGCCTAAGAAAGATGCCAGATACTCTGTAAACACCAGCTCTGACCTTAGCCAACCCTTTAACTTCCTGCATAGAATTTCCTCTGCATCAAATGTGTCAGAAACACTCTACATGATGCAGATCTCTAAACAGCATTGTCCTTAAATTGTTTATTTCTTGAATGGCATCAAGGTTGCTGACGTTGTGTGACACAATGGGAAAAACACTGTCCCTGTCTTGTAAGATTTAATCTAAATAAGACAGAACTCTTAGTGCAGACATTCAAAGTAATACCACACAGCAGAAACAGATGAAAGGCCAGGCTCAAACTTTCATCACTCAACGCTGCTATTATCTGACAATATTGCAGAACACATGTGCTTTCAGTAACGCCAGGTGTGCATGTAAAGATTTTCTTATATTACCCACATCAAGACAGAAAGTGACAAAAATCAGACCTGTTTGACATAATCATTCTGTCCAAAATCTTAGCATAGATGACACAAAATCACCAGATGCTATACTGGAGGTGGTGGCTAAATCTTTTGAAGAAAGCTTGGACTAAATGCACATGGATGTTACTGTAAGGTTACACATAGATAGATATCTAGCACTCTCTAACTATATCTGTGCCTGGCTTAGTAATGCACACACTCAAAAAGGTTAGAATTTGGAGGAAAATTGCTTGTGTTTACAGCGAGGAGGAGAATGCAGTTAGGTAGTCATTGGGGTGCAGGTGACACTTTGTAGGTTTCCAGCCTAGCCTGCTTCATGGCCATGTGTGTACATACCCACACGCTTTGAGAAGTAACTTTGCCCAGCAAATGGGCACAGTGATGTGGAAAGAAGTGAGCAGAATTCCAGGCACAGCTGGAATCACTCAGTTATGATTGCAAGGAAGCTGGAAATGAAACTGAGATATGGGAAAGTCGTTAAAAGGATTCAAAAGCAAAATCATGGTCTAAAGTGTCATTTTCCAGAGAAAATTGATTGGTAGGACAGAATTAACAGAAAAATCTGAATATTGAGATGTGTGAAGTATCCGGGCTCTATTCCTGTCAGATGTGCTGCCCTAGACTTGCTTACCAGGAGGATGTTCCCTCTGCAACAGGACAAGGATACCTAGTTCAGTAGTAAACCTGAGGATAACTTACCCGGAATTTTCTTTTCTATGCTTCATGGTATTTCAAATCCCGGTCTAAATTCCCATAAATGAAGAACAAACATGACTACTGACTGCCTACACATGCCCATCTGCTCAGATGGCACAGCTCCCACTAACAATTTAGTTGGGCAGTTTCACTAAAGTCTAGGTGCCAAACCAGCATACGTTTCACAAAGATAAGTCTGTATGACACTACAAGCACCATTTCCTCTGCAAGATTCCCTTGTCTGGGACAGGTTTGAAGATTATCCATCTAATGCTTCCCTGTTAGCTTAGTTTCATACGAAACAAGACAATACAATCACAGTCTGGCTCCTGATCTCTCAGTCTGCCCTCTTCTTTCATACAGAAGTTTGGCAAATCTCAAACAGATTTGACAGAAGCGCAATGGTTTCAGAGATATTATTTTTCTATATATTTTGTTAAAATTAATGTCTGGTTAGAGGGGACCAGTGTTCAGCTATGTAAACTAAATCCTTACTAAACAAGAGGAAATCTCCACAAGTGATTTTTGTCTTACTTGTGGGAAAAGCTACTGTCAGAACTTCACTGGTACTAGACAGAAGGGAATCCAATCATTAGACACAATCCATAGTAAAGAGGACAGCTGCTCACAGAACAACTAGGTTTTGATCACAGTTCCCATCAAAGAATGCAACAAAACCAAATACCTGAAGGCAAATACTGAAGAATCCCAAAGAGTTTACAAGCATTTCTGGCCACCACTCAAACACTCCATGTGTGTAGTAGAATAAATTGGCAGCACTCTCAGCTTGCACAGGGCAAGCACAGTGCCATCCACCTACACATAGCAAGAGTGCATCAGAATATCTGTTGGATTTTTCAGATTTTGCAAGTTCCTCAGTAATTTCCTAATGAACGCTACAGAACTTGGAAAACTCAGCAAGCTCTCTCACACTTTTCTGAATGTTCAGTGTCATCCATCAAACACTTGGCCACAGGAGAAAACCCATTCAATGAACAAGTTATAGACTTCTACAGTATAAAAGAAAGGCCTATATGACAGCTTTCCCCAGCTGGTACAGTCTAGTCCAAGTACCTTGAGCCATTTCACTGATAAAGCTACCTGCAAAGTTACACAGAGATTCTCAGTCCAAGACACAGTGAATTCTAAAGACCAGTGGCAGGAAACTGAGCTGGTTTTCAGTCTCAACAAATGGCAGTGCAGAGTGGAATACAGGCTAGTTTCCAACCAGAGTGATAACAAAAAGTGACCCATCCATACTGGCTAGGAGAGAGGGCAGTCATTTATTTTTTCAGCTTCAAAAGAAACCCAAATCTATAAAACTCTCAGCACAGACAGGTGAGCTCTAGAAAGCAGCTGTTGTGGTAAGGGATATGGAGAACTACCACATTTGTGCTTGTAGGGTCAATGCAACCCCACAGAAAAATCAGTCCCAGCTGTCCTGGCTAAGAACAGGGAGGAAAAGGACATGAAGAGAACTGGATTAACAGTTCTGAGGGAGATGGCCAGCACCCACAGCATGCAATTAATATCATGCTGGCAAGAAGAAGGAACATCACCCCATTTCCTTTCAAATGCACTGTGGCCACAGATGATTCACCTTTACCAACAAGTATGTGGCAAGGAGCAAAATTTAATCTGGATGTCTGAACTATATTTTTATTCTCATCAAGAGACTTGCCCTAAAGTGAAACCCTCCCAAATCAGTATGTTGTTGTCAGAAAAGGCAGACCATCCTTACATTCATTGAGAGAAATAATTTTTACTGATTTGAAATTGGCATTTTGTACAATAGCATTTTAATTTCATTGTGTTTTTTCTTTGGTGGGGGAGGGGATTTAAGCAATAGCAAATATTTTCTTTGGCAAAACTAACTTTAAGATTAGCATTATCATCAGTGATATTCTGTCCTGGGAAGAGCATTCCCATTATAAATAGTGAATTTTCCAGGTGTATTGGCTCTTTTGACCTTGTTGGATCAAGTACAGCACTGTTTCTATTTACAGGTAGTTGATATTCTACAGAATAGCTTTGCTGGAGTTCTGCTTGTGTACGGTGTCACTGGCAGTGAGAAACAGACAAACACAAAACAGACCAACAAGTTATCATTTTGATTTTTCTAACACGTTCTTTGTGTTTCTGAGAACCTTTTACTCTGTTAGATAAAACTGGAGAAGATTTTTGAAGGATCCAATTTTGCTGTCAGTTACTCCTCAAACTAAATCAATAACTAACAATTTTTAATAGCGAAGCTCTTTCAATCTGAATGGCTGCAGTGCATGTGCATAAACTGCAGTAATGTTTATTGTATTCCAAGATGGGAAAGCTAGACTTTAGATTGTGTAACTTTCCATGACACAGTTTTCCTGAGGGCTCTTCAGCTCAACAAGCAGCCAAGGAAAGGGAGGGTGAATGCAGCAGATCTGTTTCTTTCCAGCCTGAGATGCAGATGAGGCCCCACCCAGCAAACCAAACTTTGGCATTCGTCCACATGCTCCCCCAGGCTAAGGAAAGAGGAGCCATGAAACAATATAGCAGTACAAATCCTCCTCAGTCTTTCATTTAGATGCTTGTTTTCTCCCAGAAATAAACTGCCCTACATGGCAAACAAGGCTGTATGGTCAAACAGGGCTTATGGTCATCCATAACTGCAAAGTAGCCATGCAAACCTGACTCTAACGTGCTAGCTTTTGCTCTGTTTCAATATGGCAGAAGCTACAGATTTTTCTTATCCATTATGTGTCCATTGTTCTGGGCACAAACAGACAGAAACATCGTCTCTTTCAGAACCTAGTTATCAGTCAAGCAACAGGAAGACTCTCTCATCTGAAATTGAAGAAGTAATCAGAATTCCCTCAAATGGCAAGTTTTTTACTGCAAGATCAATGTGCAAATAATTTGGTAGAACATCACCATCTGGTGGATACACCCACTGACAATTTGGCTTAAATTTTTTCTTTATCTCCCTGGTAGTTCTTCAGCACAGTGAAGAATATTACATCATAAGGTTACAGAAAAAAATACATTCAACCAATCAGTCCATTGGCAATCTGTAACTTCTTCTTAGGACAAGACAGAAATCTTCAAAAAGGAAGAGGGGTGTGGAGAATTCCTATCTTCATATACCATTGTAGGTGGCAGACCTGTAAATAGAGTCCAGACAGGTGAGGCTACTCAACAGCTCTTCCAGGCTGCCGTGGAAAGATCCTATTCTTTGTGAAAAATAGCACACACCTCCTCCAAAGTCAGAGAGAAAATAGTACTCTGTTACCAGTTGGTTAAACAGTGCATTCCACACCAAAGCTGAGATTTCTTTTTCATTTTACTCTCAGAACTGAGCAATTAGTCTCACTGTTGATAGAAATCGTCTGCTTTGCACAGTCCCTACTCCCCAGCATGTCAGCAAAGTGCAAGATGCCACCCTTTTCACAAGCTCTAACTGGATAGTGGAGAAAAAGGGGAGGAAGGGAAGCAAAAAATGTCCATACTGTGTCTATGAAGGAATTCTGTCAGTTGAAAATCGCATTCTCTAAAAACACCATCTGCCCTTAGACCTTGCATCTTGTATCACAGAATCACAGAATGGGTGAGGTTGGAAGGGACCACTGTGGATCACCTAGTCCAACCTCCCTGCTCAAGCAGGGCCATCCTGGAGCACATGGCACAGGATTGCATTCAGATGGGTCTTGCATATTTCCAGTGAGGGAGATTCCACGACCTCCCTGGATGATTTATTCCAGTCCAAGGTCACCCACATAGTAAAGAAATTCTTAGTCATATTCAGGTGGAATTTCTGGAATTTCCTGGGCATCAGTCTCTGTCTGTTGCCTCTTTTCCTATTGCTTGGCAGCACTGAGCAGAGCCTGGCTCCATCCTCCTGGCACCCTCCCTTCAGATTCTGGCAGACATTGATGAGGTCCCCTCTCAGTCACCTCTTCTTGAGGCTGAACAGGCCCAGATCCCTCAGCCTGTCCTTGTAACAGAGATGTTCCAGTCCTGGACCCCCAGGTCTTTCTCTGCAGAGCTGCCAGGTCAGCCCTCAGCCTGTGCTGGTGCCCAGGGTATTGGTTCTCCAGTTTGCCTTTGTTGAATTTTAAACAGTTCTTCTCTGCCCATCACTCCAAGCTGTCTGAAACATGACGTTGAATATGGTATTTTCTGTCTGCTAATTTTCTTGTTGTTCTGCTTTAACTGAAAGCCTTATCAAAGAAAATTTATATATGGCAGTCTAGATATCTTTCTTATAGCATTATAAAACCCCAGGGTTGGTTTTTTTTTTTGTCTGTTTCCTATTTGTAGGAATTCTTACCCTACAGTTTCAAGTAAGACCTGTAGAAAAAAGCCTGGTGTGATCGTTCCCCATGTCTAGGTGTCTGAATTTCCACCTGCAGATTTCAACCAAAACCTGAGAAAAGGTAGTGGTCTCTACATCCATTATGTTGTGTTAAGTTCCATGTAACTATGATGCCGTTTGGGTTTTGCCTTTTTTTCTTTTATATGTTCTCGGTATTCTTCACACATAAATTTGTAGCTCTGTAATCTATTGTATTAGTGACTAGTTTTCCCAGTACTTTTCCATGACCTTTCCCTAAGCAGAAAGACAAAACAAATTCCGGAGCCCCAAGCCACAGGAGGTACAAGGCCCCTATCCCATCTTTGCTCTTCCTGGGAACCAAGGCCAAGAACAGCTCTTTGAGATCCATTTTCATGGACAAAGTACAGCTAGTGCTGAAGGGAGGGCTCCAGAGAGGAGCTTGACCTGGAGGAGGGGAATTGCATCACCTTTTGTCCTCCTGATTGGTGCTTTTTATCAATTTTGCTAATTTCCTAAAACCTATAAAAATTTACTCATCTTGGAGGGGGATGGTTTGTGGCCATCTTTCCACAACTGCCTCTAGAGGCCTTCAAATAAAGATCCCCTTTTATATTACCTCCTTACTAAAATTATCTCAGGTTTCAGCTCCAGGTTGGGAAAAAGGCAGCACTGTGCTGATACACAAATAATGGGATGGAACTTCAACCATCAAGGAGACTTGTACAGCACAGAGACTGCAGAGAGTGTGGAGCTCAGACTCCCAGAGACAAAAGTGCTCCAGTCACTGAAGAAAAACTTGAACAAGATATTGTAAGACAATTAAGGCCTCCATGCTTCTAAAAAGTAAATACTAAACCCCATGGCCTCCCACTGCAAATTATCCCAATGCCTTTACACTCTTTGTAACTTACACCCTTGTTTCACAAATCCCTTAGCCTGGCCTGTTTAAACACTACATTATACTGAAAGCAGTAGATGCTTAGCAAAGAAAAAGCAGAAAAATCATGATGATTTCATTAGAAATTTATGTTGAGCAATTTATATCATAATGTTGCACAATATTAAAGCAGAGGTAAGAGTAATGCAAGAAAATCTTTTATGCAAGATTTTACATAATGAAATAAACCCACACTTAACCACACAGCTGCTTCATACTGTGGTTGTCAGAAGTTTGTACCATAAAGTTTCCATGAAAGCCTGTGATGAGCAGTGACAGGGTGAAGCAAGGCTCTACGACCACTCAAATAAAACTTCAAACACTGACAAATAATGGATTTAAAAATAAGAATTTTCAGGCACTACCAGAAAAGAAGAGAAAAAACCCTTTTTTTAAAAAGCAAAAAACAGCATCAATAAATTGATAAAAACTAGCACTAGCACAGAAAATTAAGAGTTAACAGCAAAACACTAATTCTTACTTGTGTAGGAGATCCCAGGGCAGGATATGACCTGAGAGACAAGCCTGTATGCTAAAAGATTGTGAAGTCTCAAGGGGAATCAAAACACCTGAGCAAAGTTTGAAATACCTGAAGTTGTATAATACATTTAAAACAAAAGATCTTCTAAAGACAGCCAAATGCATTCACAGAAGATGACAAGAAAACAGGATCAATAGCAGATCAGAGATAAACACATCCTTAAGACACTGTCAGTAAAAAAAAAAGTACAATTTTTATTCATTGTTGTAGCAAGAGCCACTTTGGAAAAAAAAATGTTTAAAAGCAATTAAGCAATTTTACAGAAATAGTCTGGGATTTTGTGCAAAGCGAGAGAGACTCCACGCTTGCCTCATCTCCTAGAAGCATCCCATATTCTTAGATGTGACGTTGCCATGACAACCACAACTTGGTGACCTCGTTATTTCAACCTAATCCTGCTTTGAAATTATAGTTGCTCCACCCTTTTGCCTGGCTAGCCTGATAACATAATCATTGTAAATGAGGATGGAAAAACACAGCAGGATACCATTCCCCTAGTGACATGGGACTAGTCTCACCTTATCAGGGAAACAGAGCAACAATTAAACTGCCCAAATCTAAAACCCCGAAAGTAGATTTTTATTTTTGTTGTTGTTGTTGTTTTGTTTGCTATTCTATTAAAAAGAAAAATCTAATAGCTTGTCAGTGCAGGGATTCAGTTTTTAATGGGGGCTTTTGGGGAAATTCCTTTTAATTTAATTTAATGTCTTTATCAGGAAATTAAGCAGTAATAAGTGGTAGTTCTTCTTAATTATGCATTTGTTTTGACTAACAGCTGGAGGAAGATTTAGGATATAGATGAAGAGTCAGGACAGAACTTGTTTAGCAAATCAGATTTGGGTTTTTAAGTTCAAGCTTGCCTTGCTCTATTTAAACTGGTTAAAGCAGTGAGTACTACAAAATCCCAGCTGCAGACATTGTGGAAATACTTATATGTTTGCTCACATGTCATAGGTGCACTCCTGTAATTCTGCACTTATTACACACGTGGACAACCACCATGCTGGTGCTGTTGCAGATTTAAAGAAAATACTTTCTTGGCTCCTTGGGGAGGTAATTCAGAGTTTTATATGTATATAGGACATATGGGAGCTAGATGAGGAAAATGGGGAGTAAACAATTTTAAAAGAACATAAATTTGGAGCTATTGGCGTAAGATCCAACTGAAGCGCCATAGATTTTAGTTCACAAAATCATTTTGGGACTGTTCTCACATATTTGTGTCTCCCTCCAGTTTCTGTTAGAGAAGTCTAACTTCTCCCTTTCTTGGTGTTTGTATGTTTTAATCTGTTTAGGGACATATTTTAACTTAGAGGCTGTGATTGATACTGCATGAGACTTCTTGAGGGAACACCTTCACAATGAGACAACTAAACTTGTAAATAAAGGTCGCTATTAGAAGAAGATGACAAAAAGGAAGAAAGACAGGCTGTTTTGACAGAGAAGTACAAAGAGCTATGAAATTGTTCAGTATGGATACAAGACTCCTGTTATTATGGTTATTTTCAGAAGAGTAAGAAAGATTTCCTCAATCCTAATCTAATGCACCTCTGCCAACAAAGGGGCTGAGTCAGCCCCTGAGGATATGAACTCATGACTCTAGAAAGTAACTCTACATTTTAACATTTGGAGAGTTGTACTACTAATTGTTCTTTCCAGCTTTCATGTCACAATAGAGGACTTGGGTGCTGCCCTCTAAAACCAATCACCAAGGACTCCATGCACAAGCAAAGGTACCTATCAGGCACCCATGGATTCAGTGACCAGCCAGGAAAACCTTTAGGCAGAAAGTGCTTTATTAACAGTGTAACCACAAGTCTATTAGAAGCCTGAGGTAGCTGATGAAGTAGTAAGGCAAATAAAGGGATGATTTCTGGTAAGGCACAAAAAAAATTTTGAATCCTACTGCAGCACTGCTTGGGGTTAATTTTCCTGAAGAACTAATACAAAAATCCCAAAGCACTATAGCCATGCATTGCAAGTACAACAAGATGAGCTGAAGACTGAGCTCTTTTCTCTGTGCCTTGAAAACACCTTTGTATTCAAAAGCCTCTGCAACAGGCAGGGCTAAACTACCACTTGCCTCTGCTGGAAAACTTGCCACTCCCAGCAGAGAAAATGAAACCACTGACAGCTTACACAGTCACCTTCACATAGGATCAGCACAAGGTGTCTCAGGCACAGAGAGCTCAGCTTTTCTCCACAAAACAAACAAAAAACCAACCAACCAAACAAAAATAATAATTAAAAAAAAAAAACAAAACAAAACAGAAACAAAAAACTCAGCCACAAAGAAAGAAAAAGAAAAGGGAGATAGAGAGATCACCAAAACACACAGTCCATTTCCTCCGTGGAGGGACCCCTTGGCCTTCCTTCCCCTTCAAGTGGAGTACTTTGCTGCCAATATCTAACCATTAAATAATTAGAAGAGAAATGTGAATGCAATCATTAGATATTTTTTTCTTGAGTTGTTCAGCAGGGGTTAGAAATCAGTCTCCATTAAAATATTTTTCTTAAGCTCTGTTGAATCCCAAGAGCAGAGAATAGACATGAGTAGGAGATGTTTTTACAGCACTGCAGCAAAGGAAGCAGGTTTTCCTTCACTAAAAGGCCAAAGTTCATTTTCTTAGAATAGCAGCATACATTCCAAAATGGTGCCTCACATTTACCAAGAGCTATCAGGGAACAAGTGAACAAGATTTATGTCCAGATTCAAATTTAGTTCTCCTACATACAATAGTAAAAGGCCAGACCATTCAATACTTAATCAGGTTTGGAGTCTGATTTTTCCAGCCTTGCTTGAGATCACCATATATCTTGTGCAGACTGATTAATCCCTCTAACTACTGATTCTAACACATGAACAGGAATCTAGAAGCCCCAAATGAAATTCTAAGCAGGAAGTGTACTTTGACAATTGATTTTTGCATCTACAGTCTGACTTCTTAATCTATTACAGCCTAGTTTGCTGTACTCTTTTCAGAAAAAGGAATATATTGTCCCTGTTACATTTATGGTCCTGGATTTGAACAGCAGCTAAAATCATTCTGTATTCAAAACAGCTAACATACTGGGGGGGAAAAGAGTTACAAACTCTTCCTTGTGCTGTCAAAAGGGGACTGCACAGCAGACCTCTTACTAAATTTGGAGGACACCACTCCTTACTGACCCTGCTATGGAATCCGTAGGTATGAGGTTTTATAGACAATACAAAAGTTATTATCTACAACTGATTTTCTGCTTCGTACAAATTTAAAACTGAAATAAGAACAAAGCTCTGCTTCTCTCCTGGATCAGTAGTGACACCTAGTGTCCAAAGACTAAAGGAACCGCGCTCCAGAGGAGCCGGTTTGCACTGGGCTGGATTAACACTACAAAAACTGTAGGGTGTGGCAGGACATAAACCAAATAGAAGACGACATTAGCTATGGGGTGACTTAAATTTACACAGAAACGCTACATTTCCTTTAAAGAATAATTTTCTGCAAATCAAAAAGAAAGGAAGGGATGTTTTCATAAGCAGGAAAAAAACTGTTTGGACAAGTAGAAGGTAATTATTCACTGAAACAGAGGAAGGTTCTGGGGCAGAGCATTCCTACACATTAATGATGTCCACAGTACAGTTCACAGCACACAATCCATAGTTCTAAAAACCTAATTTTTATATCTCGTTCAGAAAGGATAACTACCAGAAAAGAGTGTAACTGCTCCTTATTATGGTCCAGGTTCTTGTTGATACAGAAAAGTCTCACCAACATAGCTATAGTACAGTATGTTATTCCACTTACCCTACATCAGAGCAGATCTTTCGATATCTGGCCATACTAGCAGAATAAAAATTATTTGGTTACTGATCATTACCTGGATCAATGACTTGTGGTTGCAGGGCAATGCTGAAAAGACTAGTCTTCTCAAAATATGTTGTTATACATTTTATAATATATGGTTTGGGCAGTGCTGTGGATATGTTCCACAATTAGGTAGCTGGTCCCAGCCTCTAAGCCACTTTTACTTTGTGCTATGTTATCCACACAGTAACCTTATCACTCTTATGGAAATAGGCTTTGCCCCTGGTGGAAAGGATGCCACTTTCTACATGAAAATCACTTTTTTCCCTGGGTTTCACCAGGTTTAAGATTTGTAAAATGCTCTGCACTGCACTTGAAATAGAAAAAGTTTATAAGATGCCCAGGAATAATGTTAGGAGACATTTCAGAGGAAGAGAAGGGAAAAAAAGTGATTTTAAGGAAGAAAAACCAGGGTAAACTCCAAAGCAGAAGAGATTAGCAGAAAATCACTGCACTCTAGATCAAAAGACGAATGTACATTTCAAAAGTAGAGCCAACTCCTTATGCAGTATATCTCACACTATATTTATACGGGAAGAAATATTTTTTAGTCTCATAGGAACAAGTGGAAGTTGAAGCCTTTATCAGTCTCCTTTATCTTCACTTTGTGCTCATGTCTCAGAGACAGTGACTCCAAGCTGCAACACGGTAGACATGCAGGTTAGTAATGTCCAAACTGGAGAAGCCATGCTGGTTCGTGCAAGGAACCAGATGACTCAAATAGCTGAAAAAGAGCTTGGGTGAAAGGAGACACATCCATGACCAGCAGTAAAGAGATCATGAACCATACAGACAGAGACCCTACAGAGATTCTGTGAGTTTTCAAGACAGATGCACTAGAAAAGTGTTCAGAAATACAAAAGAATGCTATATGTTCTTTGAATTTCTGAGATAAGGAATAGTAGGGACTGATGGCAGAGAAAGTTTAAAGATTTTGTGGTACCAAAAAAAACCAGCTGCAGCCTTGATCAATGAAAAAACAAAACAAACAACCCACACAAATACTGGCAGTGTCAAAAATACATGTCTTGTTTGTACAAACAAAAGTAGTTTGTAAAAAAGTAATCTGCTCACAATAAGTGATTTGCCCGTATCCCATTAGAATTCATTCGTGCTCATACCTGTACCACATTGTAGCAGAGACCAATTTATTACCCCAGTCTAAAAGCCCTGGAAAAGTCCTCAAAACAAGCACAAAGATCAGAGAAAGGGAAAGCTCCCCTGTTTCACTCATTATGGCTTTTTCTCACTGCCTGCAAGATAACTAGAAACTGGCCAGTTACCTTGGCCTGTTTGGTACAGAATAGAGGTAAGTTTGAAGAGGAGTAAAAGTTTTTGTTGATTCAATCTTCTAGGAAGACAGTGGTTACTTTTAAATGGAGAAGCAGCATAGAGTCCTGAACTCAGGAAAACCGCTCTCTGTGTGACTGGTCTTTGATAAGAAGCTTTCACTCTGGCCCTGAGCCTCTGTACTATAGCTAAGGGATCCATGGGAAATGAAATATAGACATTATTTGACCTTTATGGAATTTCTAAGAGTCAGAATCACTACTGAAAAACCTTTAGGGGTCCACAAAAATGAACAACAATGACAGCCATTGCCTTAAATTGGCAGGTCTTTAGTTTTATTCCTGTCTTCCTAGGCTGGCTGTGACCTTACAGATAGTTCACTGGGACATGTTTGAGGTTAAAATAATCAGCTATATATTGTAACATCTCCTATTTATACCTTAGATTGAAGTCAACTTAACTGTATCTTGCATTAAGGTTTGCAGCCTTCTCCATGTGGTATCTTTCTTTATCAATAGTGAAAGAATGGTCAATATCTATTCACAGCATTATTTATGTATTTGCTAATTACTGTAGATTGCATCTCAAGTGAGGTGATCACACACTTGTTAGCTCCAATTACAGAAAAATCATTAGTCATAGTTTTATAGTACAGAATAGGTGTTGCAGGTATTAAATAGATGTTTAGCTTATTGCTGTACAAGTCCTATTATATCAGTGAGTACCTTAAATATCCAGAGGTTATAGCCTCTGCTATTTTTCAGTTTTGTTCAGTTTTGTGATCTGAAATGCTGAATTGCAAAAAAACCCAGGTGCACATGCACTAGGGTGATGAAGGGAGAGAGATTATCTTGATGTTTCATAAAATGATATATACATAGTTCAATAAGAAAGCCCTTTACCTTCCATGCAAAAATTCAACTTTTCCCCAAATGAAACAAAGCATTAAGATTCAAGAACATAACCTTGTAATCAGATCCATTATTTCTTTGCATCAACCCTTAGATTCTTTCCTATGTGTTTTTTTGCCTAATGATCTTATCATTAAGTTCAACAAAATTGAGTGTAATGTACTGAAAATACACTCAGCTGATACTGAACTTGTTGATGAGGAGTGTAGGCCTGTTAAAATTGACAAAACTGACAAGTTCTCTATTCCCCCTTACTTTATTGCTCTCTGGTTCAACGTGTAGCTTTGCAAGCAAAAAACCTTTATTGCTTGGTGGTTGAAAAGAAAGGTCATACTCAGGAATACATTTCATTAGTCATGATTCTTTTATCAGTTTTCCTCTTTGATGTAAATTAGAATTTGTTAACGGTATGTAGGTGCAAAGGCAAAAAATAGAAATATTTCACGGAGTTCTAGAGACTATCACTGACAAACTAAGGTCATAATTCTATTTTTATATCAGGGAGGTGATATTTTCTTAAAAATATTTTCTTGGAGATGCAGGAGCAGCAGAGACATCAGCAAAAATTTATGCTTTGGTTTTAGTGGTGCAATCACTGCTAGACTGAGTGCTAAATGCATGGGTTGCTGCACAAATTGTTTTTGCTGAAAAACCACTGGAAGATCAAGTTCACCACATGACTCCAAACCAGCTACACTAATGCAGCAGAGGGTAGACATGCAGAACTGCGAGCAAAAAGCCAGGAAGAAGAATGGTACATTGGCTAAACCCAGAATGTCAAGACCATATTTCTAAGCAGCAAAATTCTACTAAAAATGTCTGTGCTAACTTTAATTATTGTGACCACCTCAACACTTTATGGAACTATGAGAACCACATCTATCCACAAAGATATTTGGTGATCTGTTTCAACAACCTGTAAGCTGCCATAAAAGCAGCACATGCGAGTAAATTAGTGCAGAAATTACTATATAGACCAATGGAAGGAAGTGTTCAAAACAATTTAACAACTAACAGAACTGCCAAAGTTATTCTGCCCTTCCTGATGCTGTCTGTTTCCAGGGCCAAATCAAGTTACAGCCAACACAGTCTGTGCCAACCCTCGGAAAAAATCTGGAAGCACTTCACTCATTTAAAGAAATGTTAAACATTAATAATTCAATAAATAGGCTAGAAAAATACAGTATAACTAATTAATAAATATCTACACATTAATTTAGGCTCCTAGTTCAAAATATCCAAGGCTTTGCCATTACACATTACAAGTTAAAAGACTATTTTACCAGTCACAAAACAAAGAACCTCAAAATGAACAAAAGCTGCTTTATACATTGCGATTATCATGGCAATATTAAATCCTGTTCATGTATCCTTTTCAATATCCCTCAGCCTTTTTCCAGTCCAACCAGAATCAGGACTACATCCTTTATCTCTCCTAGAATCCTTGCACTTGCTCTAAAAGGAGTCACAGATTGATTCTTCACTCAAAGTCATCAGCATAATGCATGCTAAAATCTTCAAGAGAGAAGTACTTTAGCAGCCCAAAGTTTTATTCAGCAGTACCTTTCCAGCCTCACTCCAACAACATCTCTAGGCCTGATAGACTGAATCTGCCCAGCTTCAAATGGGGACTTTCAAGACTGACATTAATGCCTCCTATCTGGCAAAAACTGAATATTTAATATATCCTTACAGAAAAGCAGGGTACCAAGATCTCTCAGATAATTAGGGATTTGCTCACAGATCTTCCCTTAGCATTGACACAGTCTTTAACTTTGTATGGGGAAAAGAATTGTCAGAAATTTTCAGACCTTTAGAATAACTTACCACGTGCCTCAGGGAATCCTGGCTGGATCCTGTGAATGGTGGTGACACTACCACTTTTGAGTAAACTACACCTGTAAATCCACCAGAAAGGTTTCAAAATGAATTGCTACCAGCTTACCAGTCCCTCTGCTTTCCACAGATTTAAACCAAAGCACCCAGGCCTAGTTAGCTGCTGATAAACAAACCTTGAATGAGGTCTAAGTTTCTGTTTCCCATTAATATCATTTGTAGGTAACATTTTCGCCTGCAGGAAATGTCACAAAATTGCCTCCAATTTCAAATTAGGACCTACTTCTGCATTAAGTTGAAATCTTTCACATGACTGAGGTGTTGTCAGGTAAGGTGTAGTTATGCTGTCTACAGACACCTGAAGATGAGTGAACTTTCTCCTCCTATGTTTGCTTTGCAAGGTAAAGGCATCACCTTCCAGCTGTAGCTCAGATTGATGTAATCCATTCCTTCCTTGCTCCTAAAACAGACTACAACAGGCTACTCTTGTCCACTCAAACTTCAGCTTCTAGAGTTCCTCTCCTCAATAATTATCGTGTGCAACAAGAGATACTTGTGCTTCTCATATCTGCTGTGGTCTTGGATTTGTTTGGATTAATAAAAATTCTGATTCTGTGGATAGTAGCTAATTATATCACTGTGATCACTCAAGTAGCTGAGAAAAGAGGAAGTTCTCTGGCTTGCAACCCTCAGATTTAAATACTTCTAGATCAAGCATGAATTTGGCTCCTGATCCTACACTTTATTCTGGTTTTTGAAAGGGTGGAACATCCAATGAATTCTGAAATGTAGATTTTTGTATGCCTGCTTCTAATACTGTTTTGGTCCTACCTCATTCCCCAAGAATTTTAAACAAATTCTTGTTCTTGCAATCCAAACTACAATCAAGTACATTGAGAGAAATATGTGATTAAAAAACCTCTAGATTTTTAGAGAAGACTGAAATAAAAAGTATTATTAAAGAGCAAAGGCAGATGAAAATCTGAAATTAACATCTTATTTTTCGAAATAGCAGTGTTTTCCATTTAAATTATTGTTTTCTGTTCTTTCACGTTTTTCAATTCTGCTTTCAAGTAAAAGTATACTGAATAAAGATTTGTTGCAGAGAAGTACACCCACAATAATACTACATCTAATTTTATCCTGATTGCTTTGCTAAAACTTTTTTGTATTCTTTAGTCTTTTCTTATTTTCTTATTTCTTGACAGCTGACAATCACACACAAAATGGGAAGTCCTCCTTGTGCTATTTGTACACTATGGAACATAAGTGCCTCCTAACACTGCAGTTGTGTGGCAGACATGCAATATAATTGTTTAATGCAATTTAGTCAAGAACAGCTAAAGAAGGAAAAACCTTACTTAGGAAAAATCAGAGACAGATTCCAACTTCGCTCATTAAGGTTTAAAGAAAAGTGCTTTATATGCCTAAATGACTGCCTTGGCATGGTATACTCCTTTCCAAGTCCTGAATTTCATGCCTTTTTTTCTTTCTAAAGCTGATTTCAATCTTGGACAGCATCCACCTAGAATTACTTGTATGTTTTTAATTTCTCCTTTGACTACAGAACTTAAACAAACAAGTTTGGCTGGGTGGACTTAATCAGAAACAGATAAAAAGTTTTGAAAATGTAAAGTAAGTATGATAAATGCACCAAAGTCAACTTTCATTCATTTACTCTTCCTTTATTTCTGTTACTGGATATTTTAACACTCAGGTTTCTCAAAGACCTAAAGTAAAAAGAAATGAGCACCAAGGATATTGAACTTACATATCAAATTCTTTCCAGAAATCCTATATGAAAAGAGAGTCAAATGGAGTTTGTTGTCTCTTGCTAATGAACTAGATAAAGTTGAAAATGAGTCCAAGGTAAATTGGAGATAAGTAAACTATCATAGATTTCAAGAACAGGAGCTTGACTCCTCTGGTATTACCTAATGGTCTTTTAATGCCCTAAATTGTTCTTTGTTTACTACCTCAAGACAAGACTGATTTATTACAACAGTGTTAACACCACTTTAGAATTTCAATTTATTGCAATAGAACAAGGTAAGTTGTTTGAAAAAAATTGAACTCTCTCTGCAGACAAAAACCTTGAGACCTTTAGATCTGATCCTAGTTTCTAAAATCCTGGGTTCTTGGTCTTACCATTGAAATAAATCTCCTTGACCAGACTCAACTGACATGAAAAGATTAGGTCTGCAATGAAAATGACTTATGAATTCAGTAAGTCCATCTCAGTAAAAAAACTTAGTCATGTAAAAATTAAGGGCAAGCGATACTTCTACATAAATTCAATTCAGAATATGTGCACTAAACAAGCATATTCAACCTTCCATTTTGGGGGCCCTCATTTAAATATACCTGTGCCTAGAACTGGTCATTAAGTGTGTTAGAAATTGAAGCTTTATTGAATTCCCAGCTTTGTCACTGTCAATTGGCACTCTGCTGTTGACTTATGTAGAATTGGGATTTCATCCAAGACACTACAATCGAAGACACGTTCTTAGGAGTTTCAGCTGCCACATTTATCACAAGAGGGTTTTATCTTGAAATTATAAAAAGTGAGATTGTACAATTTATTTTTTTTCACTGCTAATAATTTTTATTATTGTGTTTATCTATAAATGTTGAATCAAACAACACAGAGATTCCAGGCTTGCAGACTGTCATGTATTTGTATAAGATTCAGAGTTCACATTATATTCATTAGAAAAATAGACAGAAAGAAAACAAAAAGTAACAAAATCCTCTGTTCCTTACAGTGTGCTTAGAACAAGGAAATAAATTCCTCCCCATCATCCAAGTAGTAACTACCAAATAAGACTAAATAGCCTCCAACGATTTTCCAAGAGCCAAAAGCACCAATTATTCCACAACCAGATGTCTAATCCTTCTTCTCAACTTGTAACAATTTCTACAATACAGTTATGTGTTAGTCAAAGAAAACAGACACAATACAGAACCTCAGGCATGGAGAAATGGAAAGGAGACTGTGGAATAACTAGTGAATACATTATAGTGGAGCCTTTGCAACCCAAGACTTGCCTATATTTCACCCACATCCCTGCAGAGGTATCAGTATGTGTAACAGAATATAATATCTTCCCTTATAAACCTTCCCTATGCTATTCAGTATTGATCAGAAATTGTCCCTTTTTAAAATGTGATGGTAGAAGGACTACGAAAGACCTACTAACTGAAATACCTGCATTCTACATGAACTGTCCCCTAAACCAGAGAGGAGGAAATCAAAGTACAGCTGGACAGTCGTTTCAGTAAAGAAGTCATAGCTCAAATACTGAGTGTAACAGAAATTCTCAGGCATGATCACAAAAATATCAGCTGATGCAACTATGAGGAGGTTTCAAATTGCTGTATTGTAATTTTTGCATATCAAAAAAAGTAGAGGCAAGGACAAGAGATAGTCAGCAGGTAATAGACTGTCCTCAACTTCCTCTTTGCTTAGCTTACAGGAATTCTTACAGAAAAATGATTATAAAAGAAATCCCATGTTCCTGAACAGTTATGCCTGTAGATTTTTGTGTACTGTGGGACACAGCACATCACTCATTACTGACTACAGAAATATCCAGTGAGTTCTTCTTTTTTGTCAATTCTCAGCATATTTCTACTATTCATGTGTTAAAATAAACTTTTTCCAATATTCCCTCAGAAATAGTTTGTGGATAAATATTGATGTCCATGTTTCCCTTTACACTGTCACACACTTACATGTGAACATGTAACAGTTCATATACAGATGTTTATTTTGCCCAGCCATCTGTTCCATCTGAAACAAAAGAGATCACAGAAAATGAACTCCCACTGTAACTCATTCTGAATACATAAACAACTGGGTTCTCAACAAAAAGCCTGTTGGTTTTCACAGTGTATTGGAAAAGATTGCACTTTATGGATGACTCAGAAAGTCAGATCCCTGGTCTGAACAGTGTGGAATATTGGTAAGACAATAATGAAAAAATGATGAGTGATCATGCGATAAGGGAGCATACGGATCATGCTAAAATTTTTACTTGCAGGATGGTGTTCTGTGTATTTTTTTTTCTTTATAGTTATGGGTGTTTCAGTTTTTTTCTTTTTCAGACAAACCCACAACTGAGAACTGGATTGGACATAAGCAGATGCAGTGAAGGGCAATAAAGTGAAAGAAATGGATTTAATGAGAGACTTGAAGAGGGAGTGTGGTGGGCAGTGCCAATATATAAGACTGTTTTCAACTGCAAGGAAGCATGGCCCATAAAGCTTGAGCCACAAAGCAGCAGCCAGGTAAGAGGCACATGCAGAGGGGGTATGAAATAATAAGGTCTGAAAGAAGTATACACAATAGTATGCAAAAACAATAACAAGAAAGAATTCTAATTTGGGAAGGCCATTAAGAAGTATTCAAATTTAGTCACTGAGAAAAAAAGGAGAGAACCATACGAGAGCGAAGTTTCTAGTGAAATCTGTTAACTCTGCTAAGCAGAAAGTTCAGTACTTGGTGTGACTGGAAGACAGTAGGGGAAAGTGAAAAGAAGACACAGCTGCTATGGTGCTGTCAGAGAACTGGTTCTCATGAATACAACGAGATTTTGTCCACCTGGAAATAGTTCTTATCCATTCCTGCCTCCTGACCATATATCTGCATGGAAACTGTACCTTTATTTGTTTCCTGGTCACAGCTGTCCAAGGCTGTTTCAAACTTTGGTCCTGAAAGTTTTAGAATGCACTCAACCTAAAAACTGAGCAGGTATAAATAGTAAGATCTGCTCCCAAATAAATGAACATAAGTAGATTCAAATCTCACTGAAGAAGACAACAGCAACACCTTGAGCCAAGCAGGTTCACTGTAACTACTGATTGTTTACACCCACATATATCAAGTCAAATTTCCTCAGACACCAGTCCAGTTCTCACTACAGGCTCCACTTGGCTCTTAACACATTAGCTCATGTACTCCAGCATTGGAATGGATATAGCTGCACCATAAACCTGACTTCAGGATGAAAATTTTCCACTTTGCACTCTCTGAAACTGAAAAAAACAGACAAAACATGAAATTTCATATGACTGAGCCAATCAAATTCATGTCCTGATACCTACAGTCAGGTTTTAAACCAGAATTGTACTTGAGGACTAAAACACAGGCCTAGAAGAAATCAAGTAATGCAACCTTGCCTCCTATTTAACAAGTTTAGAAAACTAAAGGTGCAAACAAAATCCCAACAATGACAATACTTAAACCTGGGGCTTCTGTGGAGGTATTCCTACTTTAAGTTTCCAAAATATGACTATCTACCCCATACAACAGGCTACCTGATCTCCCTCTGTATTAAGTGGCAAGTAGTCACTAAATAAGATAATTTTGCTGGCTTCTTTTTTTTTTTTTTTTGTCAAGGAGTCCTGTCTGGCATTACAGCAATAATTATTTTTTAATGAGAAACTATGATTTTGAAAAATAAATCCATAAAATATTTGCACTATAAAACAAAGCGTAAAAACACTTTATCTATAATATTACACTTGAAAAATATTTTGGTATATTAGATGCACACACAAGTTTGGAAAATAAAAGTTGACACTAGTAAGGTAATAACTTCTAAATCTGTTAAAACTTCCCACATATATAGCCATCTAGAATTATATTTATAGATACCCAAAGAAGCACTAGCCAGACACGACTGGACGCAGGAGGCAGTTCAGTGATGCTGTTCTGATATAAATCTATGAAAGCTGACTCATCTTGTGTTGACACAGCAGCTGCACCACAGGAAGAAAGCTGAGCTAGCCCAAGAGGGTGAAGCAACACCAGACTGCTGTAAGAGTTATGGTACAGCAGCTCATTTATGTCTGGCCAATAAGCCCATGCACTGCACTGCCCTGTCCTGCCCAACACACAGAAAGAGAAATAGCCAAAACAAAGAATGAGCTTTTGAACACCTTAAGATTTATATTCAGTCCTGTTGATTGTGGGTGAGTTTTCTATCTGACCTCCTGCACTATAAAAAGTGTTCATCTTTTTAACATGTGAAGCTTTCAGTTTTAGAATGGCTATGTTTTACCACAGTGAACAAAGTTTTATGGAGCAACAGTGAAGTAGGACATCCAAGCCAGAGCAACTTAGATTCTTTCAAGTTCATGTTAAAGGGAAACTGCAACACCCCTCCTCTGGTCCTTTTATTAGGTCACATTATTGATGATGTGCTTTTTCTACTGATGTCTTAGGCATGAAATAATAATGTTACGCCACATATCCAAAGCAAAAAGCATAGACACTCTTTAACAGGAGAAAAGATACATCCACAACTGTTCTTACTGGGCGCTGGTCTTGATACAGTCTGTAACAGCTGATCTCATGGCACAAAAAGACTCAAATAGATTGGACTTCAAATCATCGTTGATGATTCTCTTACTCATGCGCTTCAATATATATATACACACACCTTAGACATTAATCACTAGGAGTTTACACACAGACTAGTCAGAAACACTCTTATCTTAGAAACACTGGTTCAATCACTGCCATCTTGCTTTCAGTTTGCCTCATTCAAAATAAAGCCACTCTCACTGCTAGTTTTGATTTGATATATAACCCTTTCAGACTCAGTTCTGCTGTTCTTGATGCATTCTGTACTAGCCTCAACCTGGATATAACCACAAAAATTAATGCTGATGCTGAACTCAGTACAGTGACAGCATTAATAGAGCACTATTTTGTTGTCCACAATAAGCTCCCTCTTGTGCCTCTGGTGTTCTGTAATTAGGCCCCTTCAGACACGCACTTTGGTTATTGTGGTTCATCAGCTTATAATGCATTATTCTAAATAGCTGCATTTTCATTCTTTTTTCCCCCCCTTTTCATTTTTTGCTGTTCAATTAAAAAAGAAAAAAAAAAGAAAAAAAAAACAGATAATGGAAGTAAAAAGAATTACTCACCCTTCATCTCGATCTAACATAATGTTTATGGGCAGCAGGGAGAGCAGGAAGATGTTCTTGTGAAGAGAGGAACTTGAACAGCTTTATAGGACAACAACCTAGGAAGAAATGACAAGCCAATACCCACATTTACTGTTTGTAAATCTGAGCATTGATTCTGCTTTCACAAGTGGCTTTCATCAAATGCAAATCAGAAGCCTGGCATCTGCTTGAGTAACCAGGCAGCCCTGTCCCCCTTTCAAGGGAACAAAAGCCATATAATCAAAGGATTTTAAGAGGATGGCAAACTTATTGTAAGCTAGAAAAGGTTAAAAGTCTGGCAGGGCTTAAATATACCTCTCAGAACTCCCAAGTATGGAAGCATTTTTGACCTTTATGATTTATTTTTTTTTCTGTGAAATGTTTCTGTATATTTGAAACATGATAAAAACTGACCAAAGAGAAGAGAGAAAAATTAGTTACATTTCTTACTTCCCAACTCATTTTGAAAGCTTCAGAAAGCAAAGTCATTTTTATTTGTTCTCAGATTCCAAAATTCCAGTTCTGATCAGCAACACTCTGGTTGTTGTACAAAACCTACCTGTGCTCCCCTGCGTAGGTGACAGATCCTCTTCTGTAAAGATGGGTAACAACAGGAATTCACTCCAGACATGCTCATTCCTCTTTCAGAAATCTTCACTAAGAGCAGCATACCCTGGAAAATGGCTGAAAAATGTCTGGGTAGAGAAAAGAATATTTTTAATAATATTCTGATATTTTTAGTAGTATTTTAATAATATATAACCCTTTTAGATCCATTGTTGTTGTTCTTCTTTGAATTAACTGAAAATTCACTACTTCTACTTTCTTCAGTTACAAGCACACTTTTCCAGCAACAAAGAAAACTAGATTTCTATTTCTACTGAAAATCTCTGAAAATGTCTAATACTAATTTCACAGGTATATTTATTGTGAAAATAAAGCCTTTTGCTGTATGATAGCAGGATAAGATAGAAATTTTAAAATTAAGATATAATTAATTCATCCGAATATGTCTTTCTAATTGCCTTATTTCTCATTCATTTGGGAATAATCACAAAGCTTATCCCAATGATTATGAGGTTAGAAACCAACATTCAAAGGCTTGTAAAAACCCTAAAGTGTCTGTTTGGTAAATTTTCAGCATTTTATTAAGCGATTGGCTCTAGATTCCAAAGCAGAATACCATCCTACACACAAGTTTTAGCTTTATAAGAAAAGGATTTGTCAATCCTATTGATAACTATTTGTATAATAATTCACTCTGAGTAATTCTTAGTAATTATAAGCAGTTTAATTTAAAACAGGTCTTGGTTCTAATGTTATGAACAATAACAGAGCAACTTGTGCTTTCTTCTATAGGAATCATAACTCTCCCAGGTGTTTAGAGACAACCATAAAGCAAAGGCTGGCAAGTGTCTAAGGCAAAACCAGAACAAAAAAACAGCAATAGGAAGGAGGTTTGGGTTTGGGTTTTTAATATGTAGTAGGAACTAGATAAATCAAATTATGAAACTCAGTGCCACAAAATGCCACAAAAATATATAAATAGTACTGAAATTAAATGATGTGAGCTAAAGGAAAAATCTATTGATACCTGTCGGTCCTGGTGGTACAAGTGTACATCTGACCTTCAGGGGGAGGTCCTAAACGCACCAGGCTTACCCTATACTTTGTATCTTTTAAATTCTATGTTTTCAGCACTTCATGTTGGCTGGCAGATAACTTTGTTGCATTACCCATGGAATAAGCTTGAAACAAACATCCCTCTCTCTGGAGCACAGAGCCTGGAGTTCAAGTGATGCAGACACAAGGGATGCAAATAAAAAACAACCAAAACAACAACCAAACATGAATGAAACAAAGCATGAATGGTAATTCTGAACTAAGCATCCTGCATTCTGCCCATCACATCTCAAAAACTGTCCCATTTGCTGCCAATGAGGATTTCTCCCAGACTCAAACTCCTTACAGAGAGCAAGACAGATACAGAAAACAAAATGGAAAAAACAAATGAGCCCAGACTACAACAAATGAACTAAAGGAAGAGGTCAGAGCATCAAAAGTGCAATAGCAAGGGAACTGGTGAGGGATGTAAAACAGAGCATTTCTGACAACAACCCAAGTAGCTGATGGATGCTGCCAAGTGATGATCTGCCCAGGAACAGAGACATCACTGTCTGAAGGAAAGTCCTGAGCTGAACTCAACATCAGATATTGAGCTGACACTTCCACTCAACCCACTAAGAAAGTTCTTAAGGCAACATAATCAGGAAAAGAAAAACAGAAGTTACATTATGATGTTTTTTCAATACAGTATCTTGTGTTCAGAGATAATCTGCACCCACAGCAAGGTTTTCCCCACAGGGACCTTTGTGTTGAGTAATATCACAAGACCTTTCACCTCCTAAAGGCAACTTCTGGATTTACAGTATCTATTCAAATCAGACCCAGAAAACAAAGAAATTCTGTGCTGAGTCATGCCCAGAATAATTCTTACCTTCTCTGTGATTCCTTTCAGCTGCAGATATTAGTCAATGTTTCCCAAGAAAGAATGCAAATAAAGTACTTCATTATTAGTCCTGCAAATAAGCCACTTTCACAATATCAGCATTGCATAACTTGTTTTCATCTAATATAGTCATCTGCATAACAATTGGCCCTCCCAGACCCTTTGACAGAACCACAATATGTAAAAAGTGTTGGGATGACATGCAATGTTTGCTTAGGATAGCTATTCTAGAATGTCTGCAGTAATGCACAATGCACAGCAAAGGTAATAAATTTTACCAGTGCTATCTAAAATGCTGATGGCCTAATGTTAAGTACAGTATCCTTTTTTATTATGCTTACACAAGGTAGACCCATTTAATACAGGCATGATACAGTGGTAAAAATTAAATAATATAGACATTAAACTACTATATCATTGTTTTCCACAAAATCGTAGTTTTAGCCAGATCCCACTGCATTATTATCAGATAATACATGCTTATTATTTCTTGAAGTATGAGTCAGAATTTTTTGAATTGTTAGTTTCTACATCTCATTAAATCAATGAGGCACTGATGTCTAAACAGGGTTAGCTCCCTCTCATAGGCCAGTACATAGGATAACATAAATTAAAGGTTAAAATCTTCCTACTCTCCTTGATGTTGTCTCTTACATTAAAATCAGAGCAGTGACAGTCCTAACTGTAAGATTTTCAAAGGCACTTCAAACAAAAACATCAAATATTGAAATTGCTTTAACTTCTCACCTTCCCTTTCGTCACTGCATTCACTTCTTTCTCCTCCCATACACACAAACACATGCAAACACATTCTCACACACAGCCAAAAAAAGCACTGAAAATTAGAAAGAGTCAACATTTTTTTAATGTGGAAATATAGAAATACACTCTCATAAATGTGAAGCTACCATGGCTTGAAGTCTAAACATTCAACACATAATTTGTAACTTTAATCAACACATCTCATTTTGCTAATGCGTACTGACTGGCTGCCTGAGTGCTAATGAGCGTCCCTGAATGCTAATGGCTCTGTGAAACTAGATGGCCTCTGAGCATCACATGGATTATCTGAAACTTATTTGCATCTCAGATTCCCAGCACCATTCAGCTTCACCTCTCTTTGACCTTGACATTTTATAAACTAGGGAGAGCAGTTGTGTTATGAAAGAAAAGCCAAAACTGAAACAAAAAATGCAGGCAGGCATATATCTGTCTAGAATACCTTAGGAACAATTTAATGACTTGAATATTCCCACACTAGAATATGGTCACTGTAAGTCATTATACATCTTATCTCCCTTCTCTTTGAACTCTAATGCTTACAAGACATATGCCTAGGAATACAGTGTGTGTAACCTGGAAATAGTTAAAGAATGATTATGAGAAGAGTTAATACCTTTTAGAACCAATTGATTTGCCTGCAATTAAACATATTAAATATATTATACTTTACTGCATGCATTACTATGAGGAGATAAAATATATATATATTTCATAAATTCAGCACAGTTGGAAAAAAAGACAAGGCCTCAAGTACACAAGACGTCATTCAAATCCTATCCCATGTATCAAGATTGTATATTCCCTTTTGTCCAACATATAACATTTATTTAGTGATGGTCAGATGCATCCTGTAACTTCAAAAAAGCCCCACTATCCTGTTCCAGTGAGTAGACTTTGCATCAGTGCCCTGCTTTAAAGGGAAACCTATACTCAAGGTATTATTTCACTAATCTGCATGTCATAGCATGCTATAAAAAGCCAGAAATATTTTCCCTGAAAGATTTTTTTCTTTTTAAATTGCATTTCATGTTGGATTTTTTTTCTGTAAAGAAATCCATAGATATATTGCACACATACAATTACATGTTTTCAGGAAAAGAAACTTTCTTGTCTGTAAAGAGACATGAAAATTACAATTGAAGAATATTATGAAAATATGATTTTAAAATAAACTGTCTCTTTACTTTTTACCACCCTCAGAGTAAATAGACACATAATATTCACATGATAATTAGATCTCTTTCCCAGCTTGAAATACACTTGATATATTGTTAAAGTCAAAACCCAGGAGAGGCCATTAGATCATCTGGTTTGATCTCTGCAATGTTGAGTCCATTTGACCACCAAATTTAATATGGAATACCTAAGGTATGGTTGACTCAAACATACCTCCCAAAAAGGTGCATGACTGATCTGAGAACTTCAAATCCTGGAATACCCACATGTTCTCTGAGTGTTTTGCAGTGGCTTAATCGCTTCTCCTTTTAAATTTATTATGACAGAAGCTTTTGATACAAGGAGAAAAATAAAACTAAAGACCTGTAGGCTTCTGCTTTTGCACCCATCTGAACACAGTACCATTGGCTACCTTATCCAACAAGTCCTTTTCCTTTTAATATTTACATTTTTTCCCATCCGCTCTTCTGAATTTTGTCTAGTCTTTCAAGATTTATTAGAAAGTACCAGCATGCCAGATGTCTTTTTAGTTCTTTAAAGACTGTTTGGTACAAATTATCTGCAACTCTAAAAGTGCTTATCCTTTAATGTATATCTGTGCCCTGAAAAGCACTTTCTTATCCTCATGGAATGCAAACACATGGCTTTCCAAGTACAGAACAGAAGGTCTTACTGAATATCTCTACATCTTCTTTATAATTATTAAGTATTAATTTATCTCCACTTGGTAATGGACCTACAGCACCCCTAGGATTTCTCTGACTCCTCATTATGATTAGCTTTTGGGTTGTCCCTGTTGTCCTTGGATTCCTTACAAGTTTTCTGGATTTTTTTATCTTGCAAATGATGCACACTGCCATTTATTTACCAAAACTACTTTTCTTTAACTACATAAACTAGCATCTCCTACAAGAAGACAGCTGACATCATGAAACCATCTCCAAAGACAGCTACATAAAAATCAGATTTGTATGAGACTGAAGACAAGTTTTTAAAAGACAAAGCTCAGGGGATCATGGATTCTTCATGGAGAAAGCAAATTAGTGTCTAAAACAAATTATGTGACTGCACAATCGGGAAGCCTAAGACCCCTGCATTAAAAAGGTTATGATTTAACCTTTATAAAACACAAGTCAGTAATAGAAATTTGGTTAAACAATTAGATTTGACACTGTAAGGAATTTAACCCATCCAAACAAGGATGAGTGTGGTGCTTATTACAGTCATACATGGCAGGTACCAGCATCTGTCACAATCATATCAAGAATATATAAAGAAAAAACTGTAGTGTAAGAACAAAGCTAACATTTTAGTAGACTAAAGCCTGTGTGAGTAACTGTTGTTAATTGTTCTGGGTGCATTCCTGACATTTTGCATAACTAATTCTCAAATACAAAACTACACATTACAAGTTGGACAAAAAATGAATAAAAATGAAAGCATCATAATTAATAAACACGTATCAGTAATAGTCAAACAAACATAACAGCATCTTGGACTGATAAGATTTATTCAGAAGATTCCCATTAATTCTAGTGGGACATTATTATAGTAAATGTACTATTACATTATTACTTCTAAGCAGTAAGAATAATATTCCATAATAAACTACATCAGGTGATGTTAATTAATTTTGGAGTCTAAAATAGTTGCATTTCTATTCTTTGCCTTCTTATGTTAACAAAAACAATATTAAGGATCTGAAAAAAATTAACCTAAAAATGTAAACCTTGATTAATTTTATGGCTTTCAAATAATTTGTTACTAAGTTAATATGACATATACAAAAATAGTCCTATCAGATGTTTAAAGAATTTTGTGAAATTTTAATTAGCCTGGCAATTTTCAGCAGCTTGTCATCTAATACCATAGTGTAGTCCTCACTATTTCCCACTTCCCTGAAAGCTGCCTGAGTTTCTCTCACATCAGACAAGAACCCACACTGTAGGTTGGCTTCTGCAACCAGTTATGAATTGTTGTTGTGGGTTATGTAAGGTGAACAAAGGACCTTGCCAGATACTTAATTCCCCACTGTTTCTGACAACATTCTCAAAACAGGCAAAAGTCAATCCTTCATGATGTGTTACTCAGAGCAGGGACACCTGAAAGAATCCCAGTAGAACAGTCAAGCTATTCCAGGCAAAGCCCATGAGGACATGGGGCAATTCATTCTCCTCAAACCTCCTATTCCAGGCTTTCTTCAAACCTCTATTTAACTTCAGCTCAATTCAGATTCAAGTTTGAATTTTTTCCTTACATGGGTATAGCAGCTAATGATTTGCAATGTTAAAGGAGGAAAATAATTAGGAAAATCAGTGGTATATCATCAGATTATTCAGCCATGGTGAGAATGTGGGAGAGGAGTTTAATCTGTGCCTTGATCAACCTTTGCATTTGCCACTAACATTTCTGCCACCTCCAGGCTCAAGCAGCCAATGTCAAATATTACCTACTAGAGGTATTTGAAGCCATGTGAACAGGGCTACTCTGAACCTGAACTGCAAAGAAATCCACAATTTCAGTAAGAGACACTGTATTGATTATCATAGAAAGCATTTGTTGTTATAAATATTATGTTATTCACAAAATAGAGCTGCAGCGATGACTTAAAATACTCTTGTCCTGCTTTCTGGCATATTGACCATCTCAGTTTGAGCTGCACCACCTTCTGTGGTCCACATTTGGAGCTAGATCAGGAAACTGCTGCAGGCTGAATGACATTTTAGAAAAACAAACAAATTAAATACTAAACCTAGATAAGGCCCCAAAATTCTCCTTTTGTCAGATTTATAGCAAGGGTACATGTTGCTTCAGAGCTAACTTTCAAAACTTCTCAAAAAACAAATCTGTCTTCAGCTTTCATTTTCTTTAAATAACTTTTATATTTTGTGTATTTTATATGTAAGAAAGTTATTTGAAAGCTTTCTGTTCTTTAAATATCTTTTCCTTTGTTTTCTAAGAACATTTTTCCTGTACAGGCAACCTCCAGGGATGAGTAAATTCAGTTTCTGAACTAACTTCTGCCCAGGTTACAATTCTCTGGAGCTTTGGGGCTGTGTATGTACTGCTCATCACAATAGCCATGTAAATGCTGGTTTATAGTCCCTTGAAACATTTGTCTAATTCTCATGAAAACACATAAAGACCAGCTACACCTTGTGTGACTGACAAAATGGAGCTTATCCTTTTATGATTAATCTTATTATCTCTAATAATGGCTTTAAAAGCTGCAGCACAAATAAATAATATAATAATAAAATAATAAAATAACTCCATACAGCACATCTTAATCCCAGTTTAACACATCCTTCTAGTAAGAAAAGAAATCCTATTAATTTGTGATAACTTTGTGATACACAGAAAAAGGTGTTGTCTTCTTTCAAATCCTTCTCCTTTTCCACTTCAGACCTAAAGAGGAATAGGGAACATGGGCAAATCTGCAATGCAGTAATCCACTGGCACACCAAGCACTTCTGTGAAATTTTACCCTAAACCATAAACTTTACATTTGCTGTGTGAAGTTGTCATAGATTTTTTGAGCATTGATGCCATGTCTGCACCCATAATGTCAGTGTGTTAAAGGTTTACCACAGCTGAAACTATTTCTTTGGCTGTTTAGTCTGTGAAGCATGAAAGCTTTATTGCTACCAACTGCATAATTTTGTGTACATTTATTCTGTGGAATAGTAAGCTTATAGTTTAAATGAATCTTGGGGAGACTTTGATCTGGTTTTGATTTTGATCAAACATTTTAATTTCCAGTCAGGTCTCATTAAAACAGCAGGAAAATTATTGGCAAATTTTTATATTTTGGCACTTTAAGTTTTATCATTGATAGAAATTATTATGATTTTCCATAAACTCACAAAAATGAAAAATATTGATATACAATTTTTTTTTACAAAATTTTAAAGTTTTAAGATCACATTCCCATTTCTCGAAATCTTTTCGTTGCATTCCTAATTTGTAACCTAAATTACCTAAAAATGACAACAGAGTTATTTCTTAGCAGGAATGAAAGGGGACAAGTAAATCTCTTTTACATACAAACAAGTCAATTTCTTTTATATACAAACAAACAAAAAAATCCATATCCAAATAAAACTCTCTCAGCTACAGTTCTTAGAGACAACAATTAATTTTGTCGGTTTTTTCCCTGCCTCCCTCCAAGGAAACAGGGAGATCATTAATTCTACAGTCAGCAGCTGAAAGCAGTTAGTCTGACTTCAGACCCTACTGATCACATCCCTTGCGCTCAGTAAACCCCAGACTACAAAAGATATATCACTTTTCCTCTCTTACTAGGAAACAGAAGTCGGGCCAGAACATTATTCCTAATACAAACATGCATTTTTAGTTTGAACATGCACCTCTGTGAGTATTTTGATCTAAAATGCATGGCCTTACAAGGAAGGGAAGACAGAATTTAGTCAGTAATGAAAGCTACATATTATTTTTACCAATATGACTTTGTACATTCAAATTGCAGTGCCATGGATTTAACCAGTCACACCTCACAGCGTCACCAAATTACAAAACAGGAGCAATCCTCACTGTAATTTAATTTAAAAGAAGAATAAAAAAAAAAAAAAAAAAAAAAAAGAAAATAAAAAGCTTTAGAAAATATTGATTCTCCTGGCCAAAATCAAGACTACAAATTGGAAAAAGCAGTCTTGCTTGCCTGAAACAGTTAAACACTAAACAACTGCTAATCTAGAGACTTTACAGCACACTAATTCACCAGCTCTCAGAGTCAGATTAAGAATGACTTTAAGGACAGCTACTGAAATTGTAGGATCTATGATCATTCTGGGCTTACAGTGTAGAGATAGGACAACAAGAAAGAGAGGGAAAAAAAGCAAGAACATCCCTAATAAGGAGTATTCAGAAGGGACTGACCATGCAGTGTGTTGTCATGATGAATCCAACCCATCTATCACATGGTCACTCTGCAGCTTTATGTAAAGATTTTTATCAGGAATGCATCTCTTGACTCCAAGTTTATTTGAGACACTGCATTTCTGTGGATCCAATCTTGACATTGATTTCTCAGCAACCTATGTGATATGGAAAGCCACTTCAGCTACAACACTGTAAAATAGTATTTTGTCAAATGGTAACTTTACAAAATTCTCATGGAAGAATGTGTGAGATCTCTTTAAAATGCAAGATTCACCACAGGGGAAACAGCGGTTAGCTCTGCAAAGGAAAGAATGTCACATGGCTGAACACATTCTCTCATTATTCCCAGAAGCTAAAAGAGTAGCTAGAGGCAGAAAACTGACAATAATTATATTGCCTAGAAACTGACAGCATACATAAATCTACTGTATTAAGCCTTTACTTATTGATTTACTTTCCAAAGCTCATTTCAGCATTAGCCCAGAAGTAACACTGTGCAAGGCACTGCTCTTCAGTTTAAGGGAAATTTGGGTAAATTTTTCTTCCACATACTGTGATAATTAAGGTTTTGTATGGTTGCTCTCTCTATCCTGTGGCAACGTGAATTGCCATGATTTTGGACTGCAATTTTCCTCCTTAGTAGATTGTCAGTAATACATGAAACAGAAAGCAGACATGCTCAAAGGAAGAGTAATTCAGCCCTTGTTGAAATTGTTGTATTTACAGCAAAAGCCTGAAGTGATGGCAAGACAGCTATGCACTCCTGAATGTCTGTTTATGTCAAATCAGAAGAGCACAGTGCAATCAATCTAGACCCGGGAGGACCTTTTACTGAACTAATTTTGACATAACACTGGAAAATCAATAATCAAAGATGTAACTAAGAGGGGAAAATAAAGGTTGGTGATGCTACAGAAAAAGTGTTAACATGGCACTGCCAGAACGGCGCATACATGCTCCTGAAATTACCTCAAAGGCCAATAAATTTAAAGAAAATAACTTTCCTTTAGCACCCTGCACTACTGCTGTTTCTGCAGACATTTACTGTAGATCATCACTCATTGGTGGGTCCCCAGATGGAGCAGACAAGCCCAAGTGGTAGCCAAGGGAAAAAAAAACAACAAGTTTTAAACTTCCCATGTTTATGAAATCAGCATTGCTATTTTGCTGCCATTGCTTGAGTAAGCATCATACCTTTGGTATAAACAGATGACAAATGCAAATAGAAGCCTGCAATGATGTTCTATCAAATCAATTTATTACTTATGATGATTCTATTATTCTCAGATTTTTGTACATATTTTCATGCATTTACTTCATTTTGGATGTCTAATTATTAATATGGTACCATATCACTTAATGATATTTCAAAGTCAGAAAGAATATTAAGAATACTGAGACTTCTATAGGAACATCTGCTGCATATATTACATAACCAATTAAAATGTGCAATTTTTGGAGTGATGAGTGTTTTTTCTTTTATAAGTTTTGGGCTACACTGTCTCCTTAAAATAATGTTAACAGGTTTGCATATTTCTCATTGCACAGGTATTTAGTGTTATTTGAATTCATAATCAAGAAGATGAAGAAGATGGAGAAAAAAAATAAAGTAATTTCAGTACCAGATATTTTCATTATTTTTTTTCATGAATAGAGAGTGATAATAGCATTGTCTCTAATTTATCCATCCTATTAAAGAGTTAAAAAAAAAACCTTGGTTTTGCACCAATTAAACTAACTTTTACAGACCACTCACTGATAAACTATACTGTTTCAAAGTTTTCTAATATACCATCAATTAGATATTTGGTTGGGTATTACATGCATGTTGCCTACAGGTTGTGAGGAATAAGAAAATCTCATAAATACTTTGGTTTACTCTTCTTAATATAAGTTATCCCACTTAAGTATTTCAAAAAATTATTTTCTCCTTATCCTATATGGAAAACCTTTTAAATTAATTGACTAGGAAACAAGATTATTTTGTGCATGTACAGACTCCCAGCAAAGCTAGTCACAGCTCCTTCTAGCCCCATCAAATCCAGTGTCTAAACATGATCCTTGGCAACATACACCTCTTGCTTTATAAATACAGAAGTACTGTTTATATGTAAATGAAGGGTAGTGGTGAAGAATTTAGGTGAAGAATCAGGATTCCCTTGCTGTCCTCATTGTTCTGTGACCATGTGCTAGACAGGCACTGCCTTGTTCAGATTCTAAACAGATTCAGCCTTCTCTTGTTGGCTGAATGGTGCCTATTAATTCTGGCTAAAACTCTCCCTTCCTATTCCAATGCTTCTTGAAAATTAGAATAAAATAAATCTGTCTACCACAAGGAAAGCAAAAAACCATTCCTTTCTTAAGAATATTGAAGGAAAATTCATAAGTGGAGAGGTAGAGGGTGAGGATAAATTCTTGGGGTGTAATATGTTTGAATCCTTTTTGTATAGGGAAATTCTACAGGTTTTACTCCTGTAAATTTATCCCTTCTAGTAGAAAAAGCCACCCCCTAATATCCACTCTTATCCATTCTTTCCTCACTCATCTTTTAGTCAGGTTCCTTAGTCCTAAATCTGCATAGTCAAAAAGAAAACAAATCAATGAGAAGACAAGTGGGTTTAGAATCAGTGAAATAAAAGCCCCATCTTACAAAAAGCTACAGCAACCATCTGCAGTCTTCACTGGATTATGCTGACAGCACTGGAGAGTAAACAAAATTATTCAGAGAATATAAGGAACCCACTACTAACCACACTGACCCTGCTGCCACTTGAGCAATGTCAGTGATGTTGGTGATTGAGGAAAAGGTTCACATAAACACTGGCAGGAGTACAAAGTATTAAAAAGGAATGAAGAGAGTTGGAACATAAGCTGATAGATCTTCAAGACAGAGATTACATAGCATTTTTCCACTGGGCAAATGTCAGAAAAATATATGTTTTATCTAGTGTGACTAAATGATTTTCTTAAGTTGGTTGTAATTTGGCACAATATAGCTATGTTATGTAAACAAGAATGTTTATTCAGTGGTTTTGTTCTCCTGTTTTATACTTAGCAGATTGTAAATGCACATTATTTTAATATTTCATGCAATCCTTGGATTGCAAACATTCAGATAAAAGAGTTGTTTTCAAAGAGTAGACTGGGAGGGAATTTGCATCCTATGTATTGACATTAATCAGTCTTCCTTCTATTCCATGAAGGGGGAAGCCATGCCCTAAATATCATCAATCTTCTGAAATAAAAAAGAAAATAATTTCTTTCAACTACTTCTGAATCTGTAACTAACTTAAAAGAAAAGTTGAAGCAATTCTTGGTAAAACAGATGGGAATTTTTCCATCTGTTTCTCATAGAAAACCAAATTTGGTTTAGTCACAATTAAATTACCTATTAAGTATTTACAGTTTAACTGCATTTTCTCCATTTCCTTCTTTTTTAAGGAAGAGGAAAAAGGTGTACCCAAAATTTTCCTCAGGCGTACTTTCTCGCCGTCTTCTGCATTTTATACATGTTTACGCACCAAAAACATTATGTAGAAGTAAAGGAAGAGGACAAGTTTTTTCCCATCTGAAAAACAACTTCTGAAAGCTGTTTGATAGTTTAATGCAATATACATAAAAATAAAGTATCTTTTCTCCAATTTCACAAAATGCACTTATTATCTATTTACTACTTTCAGTCAGCTTGAATCTCCTCATTACAGACTTAGCTATAAAAAAAATAGGAAAATTTCATTCCATTAGTGCTAAAATAATCTAAACTGGCTAGTAATTTTGCCTTAAATCAAGCCTTTCAGACATTACAAAGTATTAAATTACCTTTTCTTTTCCCTAAATGTGCTTTTAAAAAGCATCTGATCCTCCTCATGACTTTTCTTTCTCTCTGTCTTAAAATAGACTGCATTTTAATTCCTCTGAAAAGAGAACTTGCTTTGGTAGATCAAGTTAACTACTCAACATAATTGCAGAAAAGAGATGTCCAAACCAGAACACCCATTGTGCATTTTAGATAAACAATGAAATCTTCAAAATAGAACTTGAAACTTTTTGTGTCAATTCGTGTGCATGGATTCATCACCCTTTTGAAATCTTTCAGTACACATAGGATTCTGCCATTATGTTTAAATTCTTTAGAAAATAGCTGCTAATAGGAAAATTAGTGATTTTATTTTTGTAATGATACCAGAACCACCATGCTAAAGAATTTGATTAAATCCTTGTCAAAAACTTCCTTCTTAGGCTTGGATTTTCAAGAAACCTTTGCAGAAAGCTTCTTGCTTTGACTCTAGTATAGAAAAGCAGTGAACCTTCACTTGTGAATTCTTGCTTTGAAATACAGTATATTCATCACAGCATATGTAAATTCAGTTCCCACTTACCCCTGATCATCCTTTGCTTGCCCTCCTGGATACTTTTACTGCCACAATATATAAATTCACGTCTTGTGTGGTTTTAATTGATAAATAAATGTCTATTGAGTGACATCTGATAGTTAACAGATTAAATCCATGGTTTCCTTATGCTGTGTGGTAGTTTCTGGCCATGGCTGGAGGGTTGTAACTAGATGGTCTTTAAGGTTCCTTCCAACCCAAACCATTGTACTGAAAGCTCATTTTAGTCACCAGTAACTAAACAAGTAACAAGCACCCCCAGAGAAATCCCGTGTGTTATGGCTCTAGAAGGTAAGGGCAGTACTGAAGCATCACTTCTAGTGCATTCCAGTGAGCAAGAAATCAAACAAAGCGGGCAGGAGAACTGCATGGATGAGCAGAGATCTTCTAGCAAATCTCAAACAGAATAAAGAAATTATGGGATGTGGAAAAAGAGACAGGCTGCATGGGAGAACTATAAGAACCTTGTATGCAGGGATCTGATGAGGAAGGCCAAGACCCACTTGGAATTGAGATTAGCAAGGGATATCAAGATGGGCTTCTACCAGTACATCAGCAGCAAAAGAAAGACTAGGGAAAATATGGGGCTGCTGCAGAATCAGATGGGTGTCCTCGTGATGGAAGACACAGAGAAGGTGGAATTACTGAATGCCTGCTTTGCCTCAGTCTTTTCTGCTGAGGCTGAGGCTGGCCCTCATGAGTCCCTGTCCTGGTAACAGAGGAATGCTGGAGAAAGGAATACTTCCCTTTAGTCATAGACAGTTGGATTTGAGATCAGCTAGACAGATTTAACACCATAAATCCATTGGCCTTGATGGGATGCACCCATGGGTGCTGATGGAGCTGGCAGATGTTGTTAAGACACTCTCTATCCTCTTTGAAAAATCATGGAGAATGGGAGAGGTGCCTGATGAATGGAGGAATGCCAGTGTTACTCCCATCTTCAAAAAGGGAAAGGAGGACCTGGAAAACTACCATCCAGTAAGCCTCACCTCCATCTCAAAGGCTTAGGGGGCAACATAGGCTCACAGAATAGGCTGTAGTTTACGTTTATCTTTGTTTGACAAGGCTGTATATGGCAGGGGCAAGAAAACGTCGCTGCCTTTCTCTCAGGGTATTAATAATAGGAGGGATCATTAAAAAAACTACCAACAAAGTAACAGAGCAGTGCCTGGCTTTAAGGACTAGAGGCAGGAAACTTAGATACACTTCAGCTATGATAGAAGTGAAACAGTTGTCTTCATGACTGTGAACCGTCATTCAAAGCATCAGCATCAGCAGGAATATTTCATGGAGAAATGCAAGAACATTTGGTAAATAATGGATTTTTCTAACTACCCAAGTTGTTGTTTTTTTTTTTTTTTTCTGAATCCTATCTCCTAACCTTAGAAAAACCAGTGTCCTTGCTGAGGACAAGACATGCTACCCAAATACAGTACAGCTGCTTACTCCAGGGGCAGAGCAGACAGACTGTTAGAATCAGATACTGCATGACCAGCAAAAAAATACTGCAGCAATAGGAATAACACAGAAATTCCTTAGAGCAGTCTACAAGTCTCAGTGGTCTACGAGTTCTCCCACGAATATTTCAACATACCAGCTGTCTGTGCTCCCAACCCTGAAGTGTCTGCCCACACACCAATGGCTACTCCCCCCATTCTTGGACACAGAGCAGGTTTCCTTTAAAAAAAGAAAAACAGTACTGACTGCACATCAGACATGATGTTTCATCACATCAGAATTTCTGTTTCCCTCTCCTCAGCAGAGAGAGCCAGAAACACATTTCCAAGCCAATGGTTCCCCCTCCCTGTGCAACTTTGCCCAGCACTACACAAGGCAAGAATGAAACCACAGGAAGGAAGAAATTACAGGGACAGCATTGAAGAGACATCTGAAAGCCACTGATCATAGGGTTTACAGTGGTTGAGCAGAATCAGCAAGAAGAGCCTCAAGTAAAGACATTAATTACAAAATAATTGCAATTTCTCAAGGGCCAGAACTGCTTCATAGGTGTGTCTCCTGCCTTAGCTCAGAGTTAATCTCTTTGAGTTGACAGTCTACAGGCAATGAAGATATTGTGCTCCCCTTTACGTGGTACTTATTTTAACCTGTGCATTTCATATGTGCACTTTTTTTTTTCCTTCAGAGGAAGTGAAAAAAAAGTGAGCCCTTCCTATATAAACAGTTTGCAATTAAATTGGTAGTGTGAGTGGGAATTCCCCACTTTCAAGTAAAAATCTGAGAAAAACTTCAGTGATGCCAATTTATTTTGCTTTTTTTCTTCCTCTGTAATGTGTGTCTAACACGCTACATTTTTAGTCCTTACTGCAGCCAGCTACAAATCATGTGGCTGACAGCTAAATGGCCACTCTGAAGATGTTGTCTGATGTTGCTGAGGTTTTGGTGTGCCCCGGGATGTAGGTCACTGTTAGTGCACAGCCTTTCTCATATTCTTTGCTCCCATGATGCATTTATATGATGGTGCTTTAATGTGACACTCTTTCAAAATAGAAGTCGAGAGATGTAAAATCCGTTTCCTACATAAATTATTTTTAATCTGTAATTTCCATGACTTGACATCTGCCATCACATGAATATATCTTGTTGTTTTATTCTCAAGAGAAAGGCAGATTGTTGCTATCTCTACTGCCAGCACTCATCTCATCATCTTTAAACAGCCTTATTCCTGGTTTCCAGAGGTGCAAAAGAAGACTTGTAAGGAGCAGAGTGTTGTGGGGGTTTTACATTAAAAAAAATTGGAATGAAGAAAGCTCCTAGAATTAGCAAGGCTTGCCCCTCAAGTCACATGTGGTCATGTCAAAAAATACTTATAAATTTAACAAGCTCCATCCACCTAGTAGACAGGACAGTATTTTACCTCTCTCTGACGCCACTGAAGAAGCTGATCCAAAACCTCATAGATCTAATGACTGGATCCTTATTCTAATTTCTAGATTGGACCTTGTCTGTTTAGCAGTGAGATAAAAATGCAAAAAATAATGTATTACACCACAGCCAAAGTCCATCTGTCTTGGCATTCTGTTTCCAACCATGAGCAGTATAGGCCACTTTGGGAAAGAATTTTAAAATCAAGCACTATAAGAGCAAGGAAGACATAAAGTTGTGTCAGAAACAAGCATGCTAACTTGAGACACTTATTTCCAACTGCAACCAAAATAAAAATTAACTGAATGAGCATATTTTCTTTGGTCCCCTTTCTTTCTGAACACTCTGAGCCTCTGAGAGGCATTTCAGATAAGATTACAGGTGCTTTGTTATCAATTATTTTAAAACTGTTTTTAAGTAGAATAAATAGCTCAGGCTGAACCTTGATCTACGATGCCTGCACTTTTGCCATTTCTGGGTTAATTTAAAACTAGTGTGTATTCCAGTTGGAAACATCTGGCTTGATTGGGTGACAATGGGTGTCACTATACCATATTCAGGGTCTATAGAGACTTCACGACTTTGTACAGGTAGAAACATATGTTTTTGAAGATGTTGGACTTTGGCATGCCTAAAATTAGTGCCACTGGCAAAAAAGAATCACAGACGGAACTTTAACACTGCTGGAATCTGATTTGAAACTTGTAAGATCAACTTTTTCTATCTTACACCAGTTCACTTGACAAAAAACATCCAATTAGCCAAAAATTTACAAGTGAAATGTTTGATTTACCAGCCCTCATTTTTCAGTGAATGGAAGACAAGTTGGCTTTTGAATACTGGCTCCAAACAGCTCCATAGATGGAGCTCTTCACAGGGTAATATTGATTGTGAGTAGCAACGAATTGGACATTTTGTAGTTTCATTTTCACTGAACTTGCCATGAAACATTTTATAACTTCAGGTTATTAAGTTAGAAACAGTAGAGAACATTATGTTCTCAAGGCACTGAGAACTCTAAATGCCAGTTTCATGACCAATGCAAGCACTGATGCATTCATAGCTACATTCAGTCTTACCCCATGTGATATTTCATATTGGTTATAACAAGTTATCTGAATGTCTTCCAAAAAATGGAAAGACCTTAAAGAAGACTGAACTTAATCTCTTACACTCCTTAAAACAAAATGTCACAAACTTGGGCATTATCTTCTGTGCAAATTATTGTAAGAGAGACTCAGTAATTGTATCTTCTTGGAGTAACAGAAGATGCTGACAGTGAAAAGAACCACATTTTTAATTTCTGCAGCAGTGTTCCAAGTCTTCCATCTCCTGGTACAAGCAGAAGGATTTAGAATGCAAACCTATTTTCTTCCCTAGGTTCAGTGAAACCACATTATATGTGTTAATTCAAATCATAACTTATGCCACCAATAAATACTTGATAGTCTTTTAATATTAATTCCGTATGGTTGGAGAAGACTCCCATCAAAATGGCAGACTGATCTGAAAAACAGACAGTGTAATTCACACACTGTGGGAGGTCTGCATTACCATAACAAGAATCATAGAATGGCCTGGATTACAAGGGACTTTTAAAATCACAAAGCTCTAACCCCCTGCCATGGGCTGGGACACCCTCCACTAGACCAAGTGGATCAGAGCTTCATCCAATTTGGCCTTGAACATTCCAAGGACAGGGCATCCACAGCTTCTCTGTTCTCAGTACTTCAGCATCCTCATCCCAAAGAATTTCCTCTTAATACTAAAACCTACTCTTAAAGTTTGAAACCACTCCTCCTTGCCCTATCCTCACATGCTCTTGTAAATAGTCTCTCTGCACCATTCTTGTACACTCCCTTTAGGTGCCAGAAGGGCACAATTAGGTCACTCCAAAGCCTTCTCTTTTCCCTTTGGATGTGACCATACAAGCACTTTCTTATCCACCTAACTGTCTTGCAGAGGGTTTCTTTTCTGAGATTAGCAATACAAGATAACCTTGTTTCTTCAGGAAATACAAATCAGGAGTTAAAATTTCATATTTTCTGATGGAACAAGTGCATTTTTTCTATCACCTGGCAGATAATTTCAACTGCATTGGACATGGACCAAGTTAGTTGATATTTTTAATGACTGCATAAAGAACACATGGGGTCTTGGTTCCCTGAGCACAGAAAGAATCAAGAAAATACTTTGCTAAAGTTCATGCTTGTTTTAGCTAATTTGAATTCAAATTCACCTCTCTCAAGTGTTTTTTTCCCCTCTTGGACATATATCCATGATTTCCTCCTTCTTTACCTAGAACATTGGTCCTTCAGTGTGACGTTGATATCTTCACACAAAACCCTGCAAACTAGTGGTACTACAATTTCAGTTTTGGTTTGTTATTCAACATGAAAACAGTCATTGCATAGCCCCACTTCCTGCCATATACTGGTGTTCTGAACTTGTATTCTTACCTTCAATTTGAAGAGTAACCTCTTCTTTCTCATGTCCATGCTTGCTCTTATTTCACTCATCCACTTTATCCCAGTCTTCAGTATCACCATCATCCTCCATTTCCCACTTGTTCTCCATCAGAATAGACTGCGCTCTAAAGCTCTAGCATAACTTCACCCACATCAGAGACCCTCTCTTGTTAACACTTCCACTTTGCTCAGCAATCCAAAGAAACCTATAATCACATGGCTAGAATCATGCCTTACATAAAGTGTTTTTGATTGAGATCTCAAACAAACTAAAAGAACAAAGAATAATAAGTTCAACAATGAATAAGTGGAACAAAACTACTTAAGATTAATCCTTCTTTTTTCCTGTTGAACTTCAAAATTACCCTGTAAATGCCACCCTCAGCGAAAAAGTATTACAGGAAAAAACCCTAACATTAGGAATTTTCTTAATTATGACATACTCAGCTGCAGTCTGAGTCTCTGCACGAAATCCACATAATGCAGCCATACACAAAGGAGTTTCTCTGTCTTCATCTGTTCCCTGTTGACTATAGTTGAGGTGAAATTAATGTATTAAATGATGGAATATAATTCAAATTTGCTACAGCTTTTAGAAAGTCATAATACTGAAGGTATTTACCCAAGTAATTTTGTTGTAGCAGACGTATGTAACACCAGATGCACCTAATAGCTCTTCCTGAACAGAAAGCATTGACTTTAACCATTTAACAATTTGAAATGGGAAGTTAGACAAACAGGAGGTGTATCCCCTCATCTGAAATCCAGTGGTTTTGACAAGTTACTCAGTAAAAGCTCAAGAGTTAAGGAAAAAATATTAATTCAAAAACTCAGCCCCCACTGGAAACGGTCAGTGGACACTTCAAGAGTGACAATTCCTGTTTTGTTCCAATTTTAAACAGTATTTCAAAAGGTATCAGATCCTCATGAAAAAATTAACTATTACATTGCCTGAAAATTCAACTCTTGCTCTCTACTGTTATCCACCTCTGTTACTTTGAATCCACCTATTTGTTTAGCCCTGGTGACCAGAGGCTGCAGAAGCCACATGCCTGGGCACACTGCAGTGCTGCCCAAGTGCCTGCTGTACCCAGTGCCCAGCAGCAGCCCACAGCTGGGAAATTGTCCTTGCCCCTTCAAACAGCATTTCATACCATCTTCTGACTATATAATATACTATACTATGGCAAACACCACTTGACCCTTCCTAATAACCACCAAGAAAAAATGCTTAAGCGCATACATGACTGCATGCCAGCTAAACAGTTCATTAATAACCTGTCCTCCCCACTCCATTTATCCTGCACATGATGCCCACGTCTTTTACAACAGCACTCAAGACATTTATATGCTCAGCATGACTTAGGCCCTTCTTCCCTACAGCAAAGTGAAGACAAGCCCCCTCAGCAGCAGGAACATTGTGCATGGCTGCGGTGGCATCAGATGAGCCTTCAACCCACCCTCTGGTGAGGTGGCAAGAGCAGGGCACCAGGGGACAGAGCAGCAGGAAAACCAGTAGGCAAAGTGGAGGAGAAAACCATTAGAAGCACAGCACCTCAACCTCCTACACTGCCTGACACCTCTCTGAGCCAATTTGGTCTGAGAGACTGTACTCCACAGGGGAAAAACAAGGGAAGCTGAGACTGGGGAAGGGGGAGGATACATGTTTTTACACGTTTGTGTGGCCTCATATTGCTAATAGCATAGTTTCCCTATATGCTAACTATACAGATGGTGTAAAGGCTTGCAGGGTAACACTTTGGTAGAAGAGAGGCCTGAATTGGCAAACAGGAAGTTTTTGGGGGGCTGTAAAGAAAAAAAACACATGTTGTTCACAAAATTTAATCATGTTTAAGCTATTTATCAGGTAATGTGGACAAAGTATGTCATTAACCCCTGCTGGATTATGGACTGATTTTTCTGATTAGTGCAACCATGTATGCATGAGGCACTTTGGGCATACATAGCTATGCCTTGCTGCCCAGGATATGACTCACAGACTCTGAAAACAAGAAACTGGCAGTTTAAGAGTCTGGTCATTGTTCTCATGGAGGGTGGAAAAATATATGGACATCTGAGCATATGAGAAGGTTCTCAACAACTGGAAAAAATATCTTCCTGGGGCCTCAAGAGACCCTTTACTTTCAGGTAGTATTTGTGTATGGTCTTAAATAAAAAAGCTAACTACCTAATAACTAACTCATATTGATCCAGAATTTACTACAAGGCCCATTTCTTTTATTACCACAGCCCTGTCTCACTGAGACGTAAGGATACATTGATAAAAAAAGAGTAATTGGTTTGTCCAAAATTAAAATCAACAAGGTATTTTTAAATTCCAGCTGTGATAGTCATGACAAATTAATGCCTGTTGTACAGGAGAGAAAATATCACTACATACTACCAGATACAGAGGTAAGTGATGTCCAAACTACCAGGCTGAGGCAGTCTTTGACAAAGCACTTACTTTGCAAGTCATCAAATATGACTGGTGGTAACAAGGTGATACAACTGTTGCTTGTGGTCACAATTTTACATTAAGTTCAATGAACAAAAGGTATTTTGAGCTTCTATTATTATACCCATTGAGATAACTGTGTTTTATTCATATGTTCTGATGCATCAATAGATCTAGCACATTATAAAATAGTCTCCTATATATTTAGGATATGAGGCACAGGTGCAGAGATGTATTCAAAGTCTTACACCAGACCAGGAGCAGAAACCAGGGGCTTCAATCAAGGTTTTACTATGGTTTCCATTTGAAAGAACATCCTAGTATGTACTTAGTGCTTAAGAAGAAGTTCATACAAGGAAAATACTACGATTAGTAGTGTAGTTCATATCTACAGAAGGCACTGGATAGTGAATACTAAACTATAAAATTCACAATTGTGTGGCTTGCTACTTTTTGTTTCCTCCTAAATAGCTTTTAAAAAAATATTATCCATTCCTTCATTTCACAGGTGAAGGAGTTAAAACTTCCATACTCAAAACCCTGTAGTAATTAATTTTTATGTCTCCAAATTCCACCTCTTTGTTACCAGTCCAGTCTGAACAGTTACTGGCTTTTTCGCTTGGGTTAGGAAATTCTTATACCCTTATGTGCAGTAGAGTAGTTAAATAACCTGTTTCTACTCATACTGTGTCCAAGCCCTTAAATCTGTGTTGCAGAATACTGTCATTCCACTTGCTGATGTTGAGTGCAATGGTACACCCTGATGTGGGACTCCCTTCACAGCCTTCTTTATTTGTTGTTGCTGGTTTCTTTGTGCGTGTGTGTGTCTGTGTATTGGTGGTGGTGGTGTTTGCTGGGTTTTGTTGCAGTTTTCTGGTTAGTTCTGCTTGAAGCTGATGGAATGGTTTCTGGAGCTGGTATATGGAGTAGGCTGCATGTGCTTGGCATAGGAAGGGCCAGAAAGGTCAGACTGTGGGCACTAAAGCAAAAAAAGGGATGAGCCTCCCAGCAGAGGCTGTAGCATAGTTAAAATCCTCGCTGATAAAAAGATATTCCTTAGCAGTAATCTCCCCAATCCAGTGGAAGTCTCTGCCCTCTGCTGGTATTCCTGGAGATCAGCCTTGCTCAGCCGTGGGAGTCTGTGATCGTACCCAGAGAGCCCTCACAGACCGTGTTGAGACCGGCCGTATTTATAGAGCAAATCCTTCAGAACATGGTGTTTCAGGAAGTGCAAGAATAACAGACACCTAAATCTCAAGTGACATTTGCTATTGACTTCTGCAATGCCTTTCAGATGTCTGCCTACTTCTCACCTTGTTCAACACTGCAAGGGCTAGTCTGAAGCATCTCCACATGCTATTACAGCCCCCATCTGTTTCCTTCCAGTGAGCCAATACAAGGAAGAAGAAAGATAATAAATGTTACTTCTTGTTGTGGTAGTAATTTTCATTCCACTATTAAAAAAAAATTGCACTTGTTTAGCATATTTCAACAAAAGATTTCAAAGTGCAATTTTGGGTTACTTTAGAACTGGACATGCTGAATGACTCAGCTATTATTGTATTTGAAATCTTTTCTGTTTTCCTTGGAAGCAGGACATGATTCTAAATCTTTACTCCATGACAATTTTTATAAGATAAATTAAATAAATTTTCTCATAAAAATAGAACTAAACAAATGAAACCTGTTGGTAAAATATGTGAATTTTACTTCCCAGTGAACTTGGAAAACATTTTGGACTCAGTCTGGCAATGAACAAAAGGTTCTGCAAAGCAAGGGGACTGGACATGGGCCAGGCTCTACAGAACAGCAGCCGTAGTCCAGACAGCAGCTCAGGTTCCCACCCACTTAACAGCTGGAATGTCAAAAACAGGCTCTTGCCCAGTCTTCAAAGGTCTTTGGATTTAGAACGATACTACTGATAACCTACTGAATAAGCCTCTTTTGTTTCTGCTCTATTAAAATCTACTTTCTCTAAACCTGTAGGAACAAACCCCATTCATACAGAGCAGGCCTGTCCCAGCTGCCCTGGCCTTCTGACAAAGCCATGTTTTGTCTCTGCATCTTTGTATCAGATGCCACATGCAAGGGCCATCCCTGCTTGGGGAGACTGGAACTGTGTGTATGGCTGGATCACGCAATCGCATCATCTCCTCCAAGGTGCATTGGCTTGGGTCTAGAAATATTTATTTTCAAACAATATTACACCTGTGAAACCCAGAATGCTGAGTGCAAGTGGGCTGCAGTGTAAACAGGACTGATCTGGGATGATTTGTGTTCTATTTTTCACCCGCTTGACTTCCTTCTTAGTAAACAGTAGCTTGCGTCTTTGAAGGAAGGTTGTACAGGAATATGCCCTACTGAACAGGCTCTGGGCATATGAATTTTTTAGTGTGACAACATCTGTACAGTCCGAAGTAAAAAACATGATAAATTCAAGCTGCCTAATATATATACAAGAAATTAATAAATATTGTATTCCTTAAATTAAAGGAGGATAAGCTTCTAACTTCTGCAGTATTACAGTGTTGGTAATCATGCTATATTAATCCAAAATATAAGCAATTCAGAAGTTCTCATCAACACCAGAGTAGAAATTCTTCATGTGCTTATTTCTGTAATAGGCAGTAAGACATCCCTGCCTAATAGGGGGTTGGACTAGATGATCTTCGAAGGTCCCTTCCAGCCCAAACCATGCTGTAACTCTGAAAATCTTCACAACAAGACTACAGTCTCCATTAGCAGTGTGTGGGCACTGCAGGGAGTTCATCCATATGGAACTCACCCACACAAAGACACATCTCTGCTACTCATTGCAGCACCACCTGATCTCTGGGCCAGGTGAAGGAGCCAGGCCACCCAGATGTTTGCAGTAACAGGGTGGCTTTTTCTGATGGCAAATTAACTGAAATAAAGTTCGCAGTGATACAGGATGAAACTGGTCACAAAAAGCCTCTTTAACATCAAACTCCTCAGGTTAAATCTCTTACCTTTAGCAGCAAACTTCACAGACACTTGGATCATTGCCATATGCTCACCTCTATTCTCACTCTCCAGCTTCAATAATGTCATTTTTGTGTCTTTCTGCTCATACCTGCAAACTGACGAAAGTTAATCTAGAAGTCTTGTGTTCACAGTTATGCTTTAACACTATTCACTGTTTTAGCTAGCTCGGCAGAGGGAAGTCTTCATATCATGTTAATTTGTAGTATAGCTAGAGATAGCTATATAGTAACTGTAGTATAGCTGGAGACAGCTACCCCTTTTTCAGAATAATTGAGTAGCACCCTAGGGTTTCATTGCTCACCAGAGTCCATTGCAGTTTTTGTCTGTAGTCTGAGCCTGTAGAAACTGCTGGTACAGCAGCATCATTGCAAGCATTCCACTTAAAATTAAAAGCATATTTACAAATTTACAGTCCTGGACTAGTTTGACAGACAGAAAAACTCCCCTCTACTATTGCATCCAGCTAAAGAAAACAAATAAAGAGACAGTCATACCAAACCAGGCAGTCATTCTATGTTAAAATTAACATGGTGAGCTTTTCCAGTAGGAAGAGAGGAAAGGTTTCCTGACTCATGGCAGTAAATCCTTCCTCAACACAACCCTGAAGATAATAAAAACAGAAAAGTGCAGAGGGAGAACATACACACAGCTTTGCTATTTAATTGCTTTCAAGATGTTCCCAAAAACCCACCAGTACTGATTCTGTGTAAGTCTAGGCTCTGAACAGGTAATGCTTGCACTCTTTATCTGAACTGTATTTGCATGTAACATGGCTGGATTTAAGAAAACATTTGCCCCAGTTGAAGGCCTGCCTCTATGCATGGTAAAGTAGATCTCTGGCACACACAGAAATGTATTTTATGCACCATGATCAGAACTAAATAAGTAAAAAAATTAAGTCCTTTACCACAACTGAACTGTATGATCAATTAAACCAATTAAAATATTATCAAGATATTGGGATTACAATAATGGAGACAGCCCAGTACATAAAACAGTATATATTTATTTAGCACAAAAAGTTCCATTTTCAAGTCCATGTATGTTTTTTCTACTACTTTATGGCACTTTGCTTTTTGAAAAAGTCAAGAACCATCATGACTAAGAGAAAGACATACTACTCATTTGACAGAATGACTGTTTATCCTGCAGCTGTAGGCCTGAGAGCAGCTTATGAACTGTAAGGCAAATTAGGAATTCCTTCTCAAGTGAGTAATCTCTATTCAGTTTCATCAACTCAAGTGGAACGTTCACAAGGAAAGTGTTACACGACTAGGACATGATATACGATTGCGGTGTTCCCTATGGCTACAGCCAACATAATATGCAGGGGAAGGGCTATATTCGCAGACAGAAAAATACCGAAAGATTCACAGTAAGCTGACAGAAACACTTACTGACAGAGAAAAAAATCCAACCATTATGTATGCAATCACAGGACATGGTTAAGTACAATTCCCATTTCACAGAAAACAGGTAAGTTGCCATATAATGCTCAGAATTAGGACATCTACAGACTTTAAAGGCTGCAACTTTCATTTAGAGACAAGTTGGTATTATTTGGTAAAGAAATGCTCAGCTTACAACTGACAGCACAGAAATATTACTTGAAATCTGGTTCCATTAATGGAATAACTACAAACACTGGATACAGACCATTCAAATTATACTGGTGGATAGATTTTCCACAGCTTCTCCTTTGCTGAAGTTTCATCACTTTAAGTGATTGACATCAAAGATGTGCTGCTGAAACTAGTTCAGTCTTCCCACCTGTAGTTATCACCTGGATTAGACTGCCAGAGCTTGGTCGATTCTTTCCTGTTATCCAGTCATAAAAGGTTCTGTTTTAAAATAAATGGACAAAACAGGGTGAGGGAGAGCAAAAAAATTACAACTACTATCAGGTACACTGACAGGAAGAATAAAATACAAGCCTATTACTTTTCCTTCTTTTCCTACTGCTCTCTCTAGTGATTTCTGTGTGATCTGATCATTGGATTCAGACCCTCAGAACTGGACAGAGGGCCCAGAGAAATCCAAGGGGCTTTAGAACACACAGGTTTTCTAAAATATCTCAAAGGAAAAGGCCAGGAGCTTAAAGTGTCAGAGTGGCTAGGCTTTTTCCCAGTTAAAAAATTTAGAAAAGGGGAAGCAGGAGCTGCTTTAGTTACCTTAATAGCATTTATATAAAAGAAACACAGTTTTATGGCTAGGATAGAGTTGCTAAACCCATTACTCTCAAAACTGGCCATTATAACATTCTGATATTTAACTGTGAAAGTGCAACTAAAACCATTTCCATTCTCTGGCATCCACCTTTAATTTACAAAAAAGGAAATCTGATGTCAGAACTAAACTACTCTCTCAACAATTAGCAATAGGTAAATTCAATTCCACTGTCAGTTCCAAAAGACTTTTAAAACGTGTAAAAGTTCACCCTCAGCAGAAACTGCTACTCCCCATCACATGACAAAAGGCAATACTCACACTGCACTTTCTCTAACCCTTGGGAATGAGACCAGTAAGGCAGATAATGTCAGCCTGCCACTACATAATCTACAGTTGAAGTTTCAGCATTTTGCAGTATCACTCAGGACAAGTTTTTTTGGATAGTAAAAAAATAATAATTCTTTATTATTTTTTTTAAACAGGATCAGAAATGCTGCCAGTTGAGAGAACTGAACTAAGATGCCATAAACTGGGCAGTAAAATATGTTAAGAAGAAAAATCCCACCCAAGCTGACATACTTCTTTGCAGTTCATCTTTAAGCCAGGTGTCTCCTGCACCTGCTGTCTGCAATTTAATTTGTCTACAGGCTTTAGGAAACTCTCTGGCTTCCAGCTGCTTAAGGCTATCTCCTTGCTGGAATAACTCATGTAGAGAAGCTGAAGTTGATGGAGTTAGGCTAATTTTCTCCAGTTAGGAAACCTGTGCAGTTAAACACAACATGATTTAGAAAGATACACAGTAAGATGGAGGTAAAAAATCCACGCAAATCTAAGACAGGTATTTATAAAGAACAGGCACTGAGATGCAGCAGCAAGAGGGACAGTGAGGAACTGTTCAGTTATCCCACAGATACTCACTCTGCAATGAATTCTAAGGGTGTCCAGGAGCTGAAATCTGCATCAGGCATTGATTTCCTGTTTGCAGGTGTATCTAAGGTAACCCTGTGATTAAAAAAGATAAGCAAGCCTTTTATTTATATGTCATGTTTCTGATGAGCACCACCTGCTTCAATTCACTGCTGTAATAAGTGCCTGACATTTACACCACGTGGTGTGAATTTCCCTTGCATCCTCCCTGTGTGTTAACACAATATAGTCATTAATTTCAATGTATATCGAAGGCTCCAGCTAAGATAAGAACTCTCCAGCTTCCTGCTTAGCTGAGGAACCATCCACTGGAGCCATCACTCAGCTTGCAGCTCCCTTCCCAACTCTCCCATGCAGATGAGGAATGGCAGCAATAAGCTTCTTCACATGTACTGCACAGCACACATGCAGTACATCCATGCTTTTGAGAAATTAAGTGCATAAATATAGTAAGTTTTGACTTTAACAATACATATTTATGCTACATATGACTTTCCAGAACTCCCTCACTGAAATGCTGCTGAAATCCAAGTATTTACCCTCTCAAAAATTCACTTATGAGCAGAGCTTTGCATGAGAATTACACAAGAGCTGCATGCACAAGAATGATCTTGGTGTCTGCCTGCCCATAAAGCTAGAAGGTCAATTATCCAAACACATTTAATGTCATTCCTGTCTGACCTGAAGAAGTGTATTGTGTGTAAGGAAATGTAGAGAATTCAGGTAGCATAGCAAATCTCTGTACAGAACTCTTTAGTCTTACATTATGGGTCCTGACCTAGATATGGACCTGGCAAGAAAAATGTTTTTAATTTTTACAACAGGATTGATAAAATTAAACATAATGAAGACCTATTAGGCCATCCACTTTTTACTAGCTTTCCTGATGAAAATGAAAGTTAAACTTTTTTATTTTTTTTGGATTTATGGGTTCTCAAAGGAACTTAATTTTACCAATCAAGCACAGGTATGCAGCACCTTATGAAGAAGCATCTTTATTCAAGTGAAAACCTGTCAAATAATCCTTTGCCTTACTATTATCACAGAGCTAAGTCTAAAACTTTGCTGAACAGTTCATCTCATTTTTACAGTTCTGTCTACACTGAAATAAAAAAAATCACATGTTAATGCATGGCTACAGTTAAACTGGTTAAATGTAAATCAAATTTTAATCCTAGCATCCGCTACTGCCTTGCAAAGGCAAAGAAAAGAGCATTATCATTTTTAGGGTGACTTGCGTAATGCTTTGTTCATTCAGTCAAGATGCTTCCTTTCTCTGTGAGTAGGCCTGAGAGGCTGTTTGTGTGCTGTGAATAGGACACTGCAAGCATATCTGTGTGGCTCTAGGTTACAGCAGTAATTAAATAAAACAACACAGGCAGAGACAACTAAGCAACCACTTACGGTAAGATGGCAACTGCAGCAGAACCAGATGGCAGCCCACTGCTGGCACCAGCCAAACTCTGACAGAGCTGATGCACTGCTCCTTTGGCCATGCCATAGGCAATCATCCCTAAAAATTAAAAACAGGCAAATTAGAACACAATCAGAACAGCCCTCAATATCAGTAACATGACAGAAACTAAAGACTGTTTGATAAATATTAAGACCACTTACCAGAGCCAGAAAATAATCAGACTTGTAAAACATATTAAATCATACATATTAAAAGAAAAATAATAATATTAATAAAAATAATATTAATAAAATGTAGAGATACAGAAACTATCCCAGAACTCAGTTAACTCAGCACTACAGAAATAAGCAGTTTACCAAGTCAAGCATGTTTAGTCAATGTATCCAAATGCACCCTGAAGTATGTGACCTACAGGGTTAAGTTTACAAATTAAACAGAATAAGATGCTCATAGACTTTAATAAGGCACTCTTCTATTAATTTTCATCATATAACTAAGGTATTTGTGAGTTTGGACCCAAACAGATACAGTTCACTTCCCTCTCAAATCTGGGATTTATTTGGTCAACGTACCAGGTCTGACAGGCCCTGTGGAGAAAGCTACCAAAAAACCCAACTCTTGTGATAAAAAATTAATAAATAGCGTGCAGGGAAAGCAAGCTTCTTCCTAAAAACTGTTGCTTTCTAGGAAGCCAGCATTTAGCAGTGCAAAAGCAGCAGGAACCAGAGGATAAGGCACACTGCTCAGGAACAAGATCTGGACAATCAGAGTACTAGCAGTCTCATATGTCTCAAGGCATGTATCTGTCAAGAAATCCAGATGCAGATAAAGTACCAAAGAAGACATGAATGTATTTTGTCTACTACAAGTGAAGGCCTTTCTTCCTACCCATCTATACAGCTTTCCAGACCCTTTCCAATGTTCCTAAAGAAATATTTTGAATATAAATGCTTCTACAATGTAATTAGACATATTATATAACTTCCATTTTTATGCATTAGCTAACTTATTTTATTGTTACAATAAAAATATTTACATGTGTATCATATTCCTCTCTCGTCTTGCATAAACCAAACATTCTAAATTTTCTTAGAAACATTTTCATGACTGATGCATTTCTCAGGCATCACACTCATATTGCTTCTGTAACTGTTCATGTAATTTTCAGTGTTCTTCAGTTTCCATTATGTGAGCAAGATTTTCTCATCGGAAAAGAAAAATCTCATTAACAGCAAACAAGAGGAAGATAATTTCTTTCAGAACAGCTGGTCGCAACAAGGCTAATAAGGCATATTTGCAAAAGTTGAGTAACAACTCTTTCCCAATTCTTCCTGATGTTAATAAGTTGCATGTGTTTGCTCAAAGCACTGCTGTGACTTTTAGAAAAATCCAGACTAGCTGAAACCAGCTAGTTCTAAACAGGAAGGCACATCGCTTTGATTCCTGTGTTGTGGTCCCTACCACCCAAGACCACCCAAACAAAAGCCATGAAAGTTTGTCAGAATTCACATTTTTTTCATTTGTGTATAGTCAGTCAGCAGTTCACTGTAAACTATTCCTTTGCTTATTCTCAAAAACAAACCTTTTCACTTTGACTATAACAGATGTCACTATAAACAAAAGATAAATCATTAACTAGAAAATATATAGACTATTTTTGCCCAGTTTTAGGCAAAGCTTTCAAGAATATTCATAAATTGTATATGTTTTAAAATCTTGGTATCTGTGTCTTAAAAATATTGTTGAAATGACACTAATAAAAGCTTGGGAAATAGAGGAGTATTTGTCTCAAATTTCCCTCTTGCTGCCTGTGGGCTTGTGTGTCAGTGCCTTTTTTAATTTTAAATAGCTCCCAGATTTCTTCCTTTGTGCAGACCAACACAGCTGAGGAACAAGATTAAAAATCCAATAAAGTTCCTATTAAATAGCTAGCTGAGGACAAAGCCAACAGTCAACAAGCTTATCTATGTCTGAAGCAAAGGTAGACTGGAATCAGAACATGAACAGGACAAGCATGGTTATCAGAATCAGCTGACTCATCACCAACAGAAAGATTGGTCAATTAAGGACTCTGTCTTTCAAAACACAAATAGGAAAATTAACTTTGTCTAAAAATTGTAGTTGTATTGCTTTGTGCCTCTAGACTTCATTATCTTCCAAACTTTTTTCTGTATCATATACTAGCCAAGTACATTTCACCAATGCATGTCAAATACTATTTAAATACTGATTCTATGTGCTTGCAGTACAGCTTCAAGAGATTCAATATCTCTACCTGTAAAATTACACTTTCCTTACATGTTTCAGCAGCAGGGTCCCATTTGTGCTAGATGCCAAGAAACTGGGGTGTGAAGCTGTTGCTCCACAAACAAGAATGCTCATATAAACAATTGTCTCAAACTGCTGGTGTCCCTACAGCTGTCATGCATAGCATTTTACCTGGGGTTCCAGATAAAGCAGCTTGAGCTCCTGTCAGAGTCAAGAGGCCACCTTCTTTCAGATGTTTTGTGGCAAGGTGGCTGGAAATTGTCGATGTCCAAACGCTCTGCTTCCACATCAGATCACAGTTTTTGTATAAAGCTGATTAGGAAGAGAATTAGTAAAATTAGCCAAAGGAAGACTTTTGGGCCCGATTTCCTCACTGTTAGAGAGTGTAACAGCACTATGAAAACATGCTTTCTACCATCTTCTACACCCAAATTGTAAAATATTCATTCATGTCTTCTGTATCTCCTTTCTCTTTGAGACCATCCAAACCAGAAGGCAAAAGAAAGGGACACATTTTACCAGATTTACTCCAGACAGAAAACAAGGCTATTTTTCTTCTTGTATCTCTACAGTAGTGGGCAAAGCATAAATTTCATTATGAATATTACATGTTTAAAACCTTTTTTTTTTAATCTGAAGGGTTTTTTCTGTAGCATGATTAGGCAGTGCCTTCCAATATTGCACAGTAACAGCTTAAAGAAATGCAGGAAGCAACTGAGGTTTTATGCATAAAGCAATTACTTAGGCAACAACACCAGTGTGTCTTTCATAACTTGCCTGACACAAGTAATCTCAGCAAAAGTCACCTCATAGATAACAATGATCTCCTTCAGAAAGCATAGTAAAACTCTGATAAAAATTAGTGCATAAACAAACATTACCAAAGGAACTAAGTGCTGTGCAAATTTAACAGAAAGAAAAAATTCAGAGAAGCACTAAGAAGCACTGTGACTAAGCTATTTTGTACTTCTATGCTTTTGTCCTCTTCTGGTCTCAGGAAGACGGGTTTTTAAGGACTTCTCCCAGATATCGTTCATGTTTTCACCAGCATGTCTGTACCAAAGGCTTACACTTGGCTTTGGCGCTGCCTCCAGCCCATCCTCCTGCTACACACAAGATCGCATCCACCTTTTCTTCACCAAGAAGTTTTCCAACTTCTGCTGTCACCTTCAACACATAGAACAAGAACATACTGAAAACACTTGACTGATAAGGTAAAGAGGTAAACACCATGAATGCCTTAAAACTACTTTTTCCTACTTATGTATTTGAGTAACACAGGACACAGCAATTTAAACAGTTACAGAAAATGAATATTTAGAATTCATAAGCTCAGAACAACTGTGTTGAAAAATAACTATAGATGAAAGTCAGCCAAATAAAAGCCATAGTGTGCGATGTCACTGGAAATAAGTGATCATCAGGGCTGAAACTCCTGACTCTTACCTCTATTGTTAATAAAAATTATTATTGACTTGCTTTTGACAGGTACTCTTCCAAGTATGGTGTTGTTTAAGATGGGAAATGAAATTCCAGATCTGACCAGGACTACTGGTGCCATTTTTGATGACAGTGCAAGAAAAACAACTAAAGATTCGCCTCCTTATTGCTTCTGTCTAGACCACAACCATCAGTTTGAGTCTGGCCACTAAATTTGAGCTTGTATACTTTTAGATATCTATAATTTGTTCTCTTTCAAATATAAGACCTTACAGCTGGTAATGAATTTGCTGGCTGCAAATTTTCTCTGTCAAAGTAAATAGCAAACAATCCATATCTCAACAAGTGAAGAAGAACCAATAGCTTTCGCAAAACCATATTGAAAAATTGCATTGTAAACATTCTTTGCTACTCTTACAAAATTTTAGGAGTTGTGTAGATATAAAAAATCCATACTGGCCAGATGTTCAGTATATCACTAACAGAAACTGGCTCAAAACTTAAAATGTAAAAAATTAATCCTATCTACTGAGGATAAATCGAAGTATTTTTTTAGGCTGACTTAGATTCTCCCACATTCACCTTTGTGGAAACCAGTGCATTCCCCTAGGGATCCCTTGGGGCTTAGGTTCATATGCTTTGAGCATGACATCCACTTACTCACAACACGTTTATAAGTTAGGGTATTTGAAAGAAGTGTTGCATTTTAAGATGTCCTTACCCATCTCCATTACAACTCACCTAGTTCAGTCTGTGACTTTTAAAAGTCAAGACAAAAACAAAGCAAAACTGCCGTATGTGCTGAGCCTCCAATATCCCGGATCAGGCTCTTTCTGTGTATTCAGTTAAAAGGAATTACAACAAATTAAAAAGAAGCGACGAGCAGAAGCTGAAGGATCTTGAGGTACGGCCTCACGACCGCCACCGACCGCGCTCCTGCTTCCTGCATGGAGCCGGACCCATCCCTGCAGCCGCCGTGCTCACCGCGGGCGGCAGCCAAAGAGATGCACAAACCCGGGGGAAGCTGCGTGCATCGCTCGGCCGAAGGGATGTGCACACCCGGGGGAAGCTGCGTGCATCGCTCGGCCGAAGGGATGTGCACACCCGGGGGAAGCTGCGTGCATCGCTCGGCCGAAGGGATGTGCACACCCGAGGAAGGATGGCTGTGCATCCTCCACCGCCTCACCCGGCATTAGCCGCCCCGCGCCCGCCACTGACCCACCTGCTCGGCCTGCTCGGGGAAGGAGTCGGTCGCTCTCACCACCACGTTGGCGCTGGCGTCCGCGTTCTCCGCCAGGTCGATGCTGGCCACCCACTGCCGCGGCGAGGGGAACGGCGCGTTAGCGGCCCGCGCCCCGCAGCTCCCGGCCCGGCGGGGCACGGCCGCTCCCCCGCGGGGCTCCCCGCCTCGCCACCTCCCGGCCCGGTGCTTACCCAGTTCTTGGACTTGAAGTACCGCACGCACTGGGAGCCCAGCGCCCCTCTGCCCCCGTACACCAGCACCCTGCCCGCCGCCATAGCCGCCGCTCCGGCGCTGCTGCGCCCGGCACGGATGGGCCGCCCCACGGGGCGGGTGAGGGGCCGGGCCCGGCCGTGGGTGGGGCGAGGGGCTGGGTCCGGCCGGGCTGCCCGCCCGGGCCGTGCGGACGCGAGGGGGGAGTGCCAGTGCCCTGGCCGAGCCACGCCAGGGGCCGTGTTACTATCCCCAGGGCTTCTGCTGCTGTAAGCTAATTAATTAATTAGTGGCTCCGAAGGTCCCCCAGGGCTCGGGTAGCAGTAACCGTAGAAGTGCGGGCAATTACGGCCGGTTTTCTTTAGTGCTCATGGATAGCACCTGTCGCTTGAGCTATACCTCATGAGTGCCCTGGGCTATGGCACGGCTGGCCAGGCTACCATACCGGGCTGCGAGGGGCTTCGTGCGCCCCGTTGTAGTTCAGAAGATTCCAGACCCGTCATTTCTGTCCCTCAGATAGCTCTGCCTGCAGTGACATTTAGAGCCTGGGTGGGAGCAAGCGCCGGGAAGCTCAGCATGGCTGAGGGGACGGCAGAATCCTTCAGCCAAATTACGCTGTTTTAATGCTTTGTTCTTTGCACACAGATATTTACCCACTTTTTAAAATATTCTAAGAAACTGGATTCTTCTCCAAATTTTCTTCAGAGAGGTTGATGTCATTTGAGCAGGACAATTAAGCCCCTGGGGAAATATTAGACAGGCCATAGAGATAGGATTACTTGCTTCAGAAAGAAGCATCACCGCACTACAATGTAATGAAAACGTTACTTGCAACCATTTCAGGATGTTGCTGCAGCAAAATGTATTTTTTGCCTTGATTTTTAACTATACAGATTAACTGCTGGACCTTCAAAATACAAAGATAAGTATTTTGAAATGCCTGGTATTCAGCTGTGGATTTTGGAGCATGATGAAAAATGGGAAATACATCTGACTACTGCAGAGAGGGCTTGAAGATGATCCCTTAAAAGCACTAGGATGCCTGGCTGCTTTAAAAAGACATTATTTGCTTTGGCTTCTCTAGTAAGTTTTGTGTCTTTTATCTTGATTGTTGTTGCAATGGGGACTCCAAAGTGGATGACTGGAAAGATCCTTTGCAAAACAGGGGCTGATTTGGTCAATGCCACAGATCCAGAGCTGATCAAGTTCATTGGAGAAATTTACTATGGACTCTTTCGGGGCGGCAAAATACGCCAATGTGGCTTGGGTGGGCGGCGTTCCAAATTCACAAGTAAGTACAATTTTAGTTACATATTTAGTATAATGTCTAGTTCAAATTTAGCACTTCATTCTTTTTGTTTACAGAACTTTAGAATGCAAATTATTGTTATTAAATAAATATGCAGTCTTTATGATTTGATGTTTTGAGTCTGAATATAAAATTTCTGTATCAGGAATGCTTTTTGCTACAGTTATATGCTGTAATCCTGGAATCAAGTTGGGGAAAAAAAATCCCTAGTGCAAAACGGAGAGTTTCCTTTTAGCCCTGTGAAGGGGATGAAAGTCATTTAGAGATGTAGATCATACTTTCCCCTTGACTGACTTTTTCCTATGCCAAGTTTTGCTCTGCTATCTCTCTTTGCCTTCTCTGTTGAACTCTTCTGAGTTTTTTCCCTTTAAGAAGCAGAGATTTATTTAGCTGGACACATTTCTGTATTTCTCTGGCTATCCTAATGCAAATGTCTACCATAGGACATACTGCTAACTTTATTAACATGTTGAAGAAATTCTTACCCTCTTTTCTATTAAGTTGGGAGACAAAAAATTGCTGAACTCTTAACAAATGTAGAAACTCTTCTAAATGTATTCCTTTTAACAAAAAAAAAAATTCGTTGAGTTCTTGAGAGCACTGAGCTGTATGCTGGATTTCCAAATTTCACTTCTTCTGTTCTGTAGTGAAAATGGTAATTTGCTTTGAAGATTTTTTTTAGTTCAGTGTACAGATTTACTGAAACTTCAACCAATACGAGTTGAAGCTGTTGCAGTCACCCTCTCCCTGGCCCACCACAATGCTGTCCTGTCCCATCCTTTGCAATGGCTCTAGTAGTTGAGGTGAGGTAGTTCAGAAGTTAAACTGGCCAAAAATTTAACCTATAAAAATAAATATTTTTTTTCCTATATGATCGTGTCTGACTACACAACTGCACAAGCATTTCTATAAAAACTTGAAGGCAGGTGTGACTGAGATTTCAGAGGGAATGAAGAAAAGAACCAGAGTAACCTCAACTTATATTAGCATGACCAGTTGATAAACTGGATGAATTTGGACTGGTCACTTTTACAGTAACCACATTATTGCTCATGCTCTGATTGAAACTGCGACTTCATGTCATGGATATAGCAGTCGTGCTCATCCAGTCCCAGTTCTTTCACCCTACCCTGGCAGAGAGAATGAGAAAAAAATAGCCAATCTCCTTTAAAACTCTGTACAACTTTCTGGACTATTTAATGAACTTTTTGATTTTTTTACTGTGCAACCTAAGAGGAAGGCATAATGTTCCACAGTCACTCTGGAGTACATCAATATGCAATTGGAGGACGTGAGCTGGCACTCCTTAGACAAGACTTCTCACTGAAGCTGATAATAATTCTCTATTAGAACTGTAAAACATTAAGTGCAGTAGGCACAAAAATGCATTTTGGTCAACAAGTGTTTCAGAGATTTTCCCTTTTAAAAATTTTAAGAACTCAATAGAGTTTGATATTTTCACAATACTGGTTTCAAACAGTACACAAGGCTGTTACTTTTGCACAAGGGTGACCAGGACTGGGGGTTCTGGGTATGACTTGACTTTTTTTTTGTTTGAATGTCCCCCTTAATCTCCAAGCATTCTGAACTTTCTGAGAAAACATTCTGAAGAATGGTGAGAGTTTTCATGAGGAGTGTGATAATATAAATGGACTTCACTGGCACCATAGATCAAGACAAACCTAACACATCATATGGTGCAGTATTGCAGTGCCTCTGAATTCAGAATTCCAAATTGCAATAATTTACTGCTATTGTAAATATCTTTACTTTCACTCTGTTAACATTCACTAGAGTAGACTTATGGCAGGCACACTCCCTTTTAGCTGGGACAGTGACAGTGTGATTCAATTGCCATAATAGGTGTCCACTGCTCTTTTGTACTCCTCAAAATGTATCATCTGGCCTCCAGCTGCAGCTTCTGGGAGTGTCCCATCTATAGTGCAGCATGTACCTGAGACCTATGGGGTTGTTATGATGGTCCTAAGGCACCTAAGTTGGCATAAGATGCTTCTGTTTTGACAATTGAGTGGAGCCTGGGAAGAAGCTGGGGAAGCCACGCATTTTGCCTGTGCATAGCAAACACTGCTGGATTGTGTCAGGAGTCCCCATGGCAATATCCTTCTCATGGATTCTTATTTCTGTGTACTAAGCCAGGCTCACTGGGCAGGTCATTGTGACTTGGCTGTGAGACTCAGAAAAGAGGCTAAATAATCCTTACAACTACCCTAAAATCTCTGATGGTTTGTAAGGAGGCTTAATTCCCATGTGCTTCTTTGTTACACTCCCAGTTATTTTCCAGTCAGAAAGCAACCTAGATTTTGGATTCCCATTTCTCATACATACTTCTGATTCTTAGTTACTCCCCTCATTTCTTCTTGTCAGAGTCTCTGCAGCTCTTCTGTGCATCTGGCCCAGCTACAACCCAAGAATGAGCTACTGAAAGGGTAGATCTGTTGAATCACATCAGTTTTATATGGGATTTGTACAGTATGATTTTTTTCTACAGAATCTACTCTAATTCTGTCAGGTCATGCCCAAATTATATGCCTGAAGTTCATGGTGACCTCTACTAAGTTTTGCTGCCTACTTTTTAGGTGGCTTGTTTGAACTTTGGAGTTTTTTGTCAGTTATGCAGCACAAGTAGGAATTTATTTATTTGTTTATAACATAGTGAACCCTCTTTGTAGTAACTTTTTAGTAATTTGGTAGTGAGTTCATCAAAATGTGTATGAATGTGCAGTGCTATGCTAGCTGAAGGTATCCTCTTGATCATCTTGTATTCAGGGCTCATCTCAATCATCCTCTCTCTTTCCTGTCAGTCAACATGTCACTTACAATTCCCTACTCACCTTTCTTCTGATTCTGTTACTACAGGGCAGAAGGATAAACTAAACACTCAGGTGTACATTTCCTGCTGCTGGCCAATCTGGCCCTCCTACAAAGGAATTGTGTCTGTGAAGACAGAACCAAGAAAATTACTGTCCTCTAGAGACAAGTGAGCAACAGGCTGCTGAGGGAGAGCTTGTGCCTGTAGCAAAACATGGGAGAATTTCACCTAAAGCCCACCTGACTGCAATACTTTACAAGCTTCCTACATCTGTAGCTAAAACACTGCCAGATGCCCAGAAAAGCATAAAGGGGCCATAAACACTAGATGAGAAACCAAGAAGGGAATCCTATAGGGCAGACGTGTGGGATGTACAAAACCAGGGCAGATCTCACTGGAGCCAGCAGTAAAGAGAGGACTAGGAAAAAAAAAAAAAAAGAATAACATGAGAAAATAAACACAGAAAAAAGTGATACTGTTTTAGGCAGCAAGGGGCTGAACAAGGAAATGGAGACTATCAGACTCCAAATGGATGAGATTAAAAGCATGAGACAGGAATAAGAAGCTCAAAACCAGGAGTTTGGTACAGAGAACAGAGGTGAAAAAGAGACAGAAAAGTATGTAGCAGACAATACAGCAGCAGAGATAAAGACATTAACACCACTAGCTAAATAAACAGGACTTAAGCCTAAATCCTTATTCACAGATCTTGTGTAGAGGATTATTCCTGTAGCAGAATATTCTTGGTTTGTCTGATGCACTGAAAAATAAAGTATCAGGAACTGAGATGTGTGCAACTAGCTGAATTCCACATCTCCATAAAAATAGTCTTCCTTAACTCTAAGTAGAATTTGAAGCACCAGCACAGTGTGATGTATACTATCATCAAGAAAACCTATACACTGAATAGTCAATTTATTTTTTCTTGACAGTTTTCCCACACATGGTGAAAAAGTTGAATACAGGTCTGCATGTGATGATCATAATATTCCTCTGTGTGGCCATTTTCTTTTCTCTGGTCAGTTTTGGATTCTGCATTCTTAACGCAATAAAAGTTCCTTACCGGGCTATTAACGGTCCAGCAGGAGCATGCCTTTGGAACTTCCTTGCAGGTAAAGTAATTTTCCAGTGTTTCTCTAGTCACATTCATAGAAAATGACACAAGTTCCTTCTTCTGCCTTACTAAATACCTCTTTGACTTAAATACTTGTGAATACAATGAAGTTGGCGGTGAATTCATACCTCTCAAAACAGAACTTCCAGGTGGCATCTTGGTTTATTGCATCTAGTCAACATTTAACAGGAGCTATGGATGCCAGCTTTAGGCTTTAGGTCACAGATAAAAGTATGTTTGCCCATAGAATAAAGCCGAAGCATTTTGAATGTGTTTAAGCCATACCTTTGTTTATCCCTACTCTGTATAATGCTCACTGATGTATTCAATAAGTCTTTTGAAGCACAACGAAAATATGTCTTGTTTTGAGTTGATAACAGTGAATACTTATTTCATTTTGTTGCAGGTGGATTTGTAGTACTTGCAGTCACCAGCTTCATGGCTGCTGTGAAACTTCATCACCTCACAGAAAGAATTGCCAATTTTCAGGAAAATGTCTTTCGGTTTGTTATCTTAGAAGAACGCTTTGAAGACTGTTTTTGGATTTGTGTGGCAAGTGCCACATCACATGCAGTGAATTTGCTGCTAATAGCCATTAGTGGGATTCATTTCCCTAAAATTAAGACTAAAACAGAAGAAGTGAATGTTACAGCGGAAGATATCATGTACTAACAAATCTACACAAAACAATTTTGGTCAAGTGAACTGTTGTGACAGGAACAGTTTCTTGGCTCTTCAACCTTTGTTTTGGATAGATGATTTACTTATAAACCTGAGTAAAGATGTCAGTCTACAATACCAGCAACTAACATGTCTGGGAAAAAAATAAAAACCTGCTATAAATGTCATTATTCTCAAAACAGACTGATATCTGCAGTGAATATATGCTGTTCCTCTGTTTTCAGAAAATTTTCACTTTGGGGTATTTTAGAAAACTAAGGTAAAATATTTCATCAAACCAAATGTCTTCTTTGTTTAGAAAGACAACTTGTTTATCACAAATCTTTGAAACTATAAGGTTATTTCAAAACAGAAAGAATGTGTATTTGGCATTTACTTTCACAGAATTATCTAGAGCATATTGAGAGGGACATATATGTTTGATGATGTTATACAGCATTGGAAAAGAACTTCATCATCTGTGAGGTTAAAATTAAGGAGCAGCAAAGGCTAAGTATGTGTGTATGAAATGTTTTTAAAACAGAAATTACCCAATACCACAAGGCAAAGAGGTGAGAAATGTAAAGTATATGGGATGCTATTAGTCTAGGAAGAAAAAATTATTAGCTGCTAAACAAATGTTTCATTGCAGCTTCTGGAAGTTAACAGATTAATGGTAATAGTGCTTTTAGATAACCTGGAAAATATTAATCTGACAGATTAATTTTCTTCATAACTGTGTTAATTAGCAGTTAACTCTATGTGAAATCAAGTAATAGTGAGGTATGGTAAAACAGTTTTGAAATTAATAGAACTGGCTAAATTGATGGAAAAATTACTTTCATAGGAAGTACCATAATTATGACATGGATTTAACCAATTCTTGGGTCCCAAGGAGTGAATATTTTTGAGAAAAGAATACGGAATATATCATTTAGAATGGATACAGTGGCCTATACCATCTCTGGGCTTGGCTCTACAAGGTTAGCAGGATTATGAGTGAAGCAGAAATTTGTGAGGTCCTACTGCAATAGGTCCTACTAACCTGTGTTCTTCCAGACACCATGAGCCACTTTTTTGTTTGGTTGTTTTTTTTTCCCCCAGGAGCACTAAAATTATTTTTAAAAATTTAAAAGCTAGATTAAAAATTATGATGAGTCTATAGAACTGTTACAATTTTAGCATAAATGAGACTTAATAAAGCAGAACAAGTTCCTATTTTATACCACCCTCTTACTTCATTTTCTTCTAAATTTACTGGTGCTTTCACTCAGACTGAACCCTGGGCCACAACTCCAGAAAGATGATACAATAGCCAGTACATGGATAGGCAGCAAACAAACCCAGTCTACAAAGGTGTCTTAGATGGTAACAACATAGTAGTGCCCTGAAAACTGCCCACAGGGTCCCCTGTGGTACCACCACCTTCCTCTCCCAGAAAATTCTGAATGTCTTTGAGATAGAAAAACTTGAAGTGCAGCATAATTACACAAGTAGAAAATGTAATACTTGTCATTTGTAATTGTTCTATGAACATGTATAATTTAGATGTAGTTACTGTACAGAAAGAATTATATTGTGGCACGTAACTTAGCTTTTACTAAATATAATCCTCTTCAGGAGGTAAGAAGGAAGCAGATTCTTAAATCCTCCATATTGAGTGATTGCTTTGAAAATGCTTTTCAGTAGTATTAATATGCATGCACTGCAACATATTTTCATTCTGAAAATGAGCTGCTTGATGGCCTCCAAATTTCCACCTCCTTCAAAAATATTGAATAAGAATCATGGGACTATTTAGGTAAGGACAAGATTAAAGATTTGTTGGAGTGGATTCCAAGGTAGGTCACAGTAGCTCTGAAAGAACCTGTAGGATGCATTGTATACATGAAGTTAAAGGAGGATAATTGGGCTGATTAGCATTGTAATTTCATGGTTCGAATCAATTCAACAATGGAGCATACTCTGCAGTAAAGGTCCAAGAGAAGATTTCTCTTAGAGCAGACCTATGAAGCATCATTGTGAAATACTGCAGCTGCACAAATTGAATGACCAAATAACATTATCACCCAAAGACTGCGTTGTGACCTGTGAGAAAATAGTATTTTCAATTTAGAGTGAACAGAAGTATTGCCATGCATTGACTAAACTTAATGAAACAGATTTAAGGCTAAATTAAACTTTCAGCTGCACACGTTGTCTGAGTTTAAGCACTGCTAAGATACACTGATAGATCAATGCATGGAATATTTGCCCTGGGAAATTTTGTCTGGAGAAAAAGAGGTTAAATGCAGTCATACATATTTGAAAAATACAACTACAAAGCCCTGGGGTTAACAATAGGTAAGTTTATCACTTGCACCTTTTGAACTTTCCCTTGTACCTCATAAATTAGTTTCAAAAATGTGCAACTTGATATATGTGATCTATTTTATTTACACGATTTTATTATGTTTCACATAGCATATCTGACCATATGCATGCTCAACACGTGGAAATGATACTTCTCTGGGGGCACTTCTTACCTTGGAAGATTTGAAATCCCAGATGAGAACATTTATGACTAATATCTGCCCAGAACTTTGAAGACTTTATGGGTCCAATCCTATCTTTCCATAAAATTAAAGACAACTTCATATATCCCAAAAATACCACTTAATTTGTATGTGCAGAATAAAATATATAAGCAGTAGGAATGTAGAGAAGCTATGGAGTTTAAAGAACTAAAAACCTGTTCATTGTATCCAAGAGCCTTGCCAAAATAAATGAAGCTAAAAATTAATTATCGCTTTGATTCCTTAAATAATATTACACTTTAATGTTAAAAAAATTATTTTTACAAGATAAATCAAATTGGATGTAATTTCCCTCATTCATTGTTTCTGAGTGCTGCTGTCCTTAATAAAACATTTTATTTGTCTCTGTACCACTTCATAGAGAAAGCTGTGAGGTGGGAAGTGCAATGGACTCCTAGAGAATGGGCCCAACTCCTTCTCCACCAGGTTCTGCTGCTCTAACAGTATAACCTCACTTAAAGATGTATGGAAAAGCAAACATTGTTATACATATTGTCATAATGTGTTTTATTCTCACCTATTAAAATGAATGACATAAAATTTATGCTTCACACTTCAGAGGCAGGGAAAGAAACAAAAAATATCTGGATCACCTGAAATTAAAGTCCAGCAGATGTTCAATGCTCTTCAGACTGACAATATAGTAACTGTCAGCAAACTCCAGCCAGTTCTTTTCCGTGCAGTGCTTTTGCTGAGCATAAATCTACTTCTGATATTACAGCGATGACCCCATATTATAATTATAATTTTCCTGACAGAATATAACCACAGTCATCCTCACTGCATTGTTGGGTTTTGGTTTTTTTCATTTACCACGTTTTGATTTTTTTGTAATTTCAGCCTGAAATTGTTACTGCTTTCTCGTAGAAAATAACGTGCGTTTGCATGTTAAATAATAAAGTTTTGTTTTTCTGAAATAATTTACTTTTTAATCTTCAATACGCAAATTAAGTATGCAGTATGCAGACTAGGGCTGCCTAAGTTTGGGATAAGCCCCCGAGAGAAGCACGACCACCCATCTGGAGCACGCCAGAAGAAGGCAAAAAATCCACCGTGAAGCCGAAGCGCCCCTCGCACAAATTCTGCCACACCATCGGCAAACCCCAGCTCCCGTCCCCGGGGATGCCCGCCCTCCATCCCGGGTACCGCCCCTCGTGGCGCCGGCTGATGAGGCACGGAGCGCGCCGGGCCCGGCCGCGCCGCTCCTTCCCGTGCTGCCCGCCGTGCTCGGTGCCATGCTGCTGCTGCCCTGCGTGCGGAGCCTGGCTGCGCGCCGCCTCGCCCGGGACGTGCCCCGGGCCTGCAGCTGCTCGGCGCAGGGCCCCTCGCCGCGGGACTACAGCCGCGGCGCGGCCGGCAAGGTGAGGGGCGGCGGGGGAGCTGCGTGTCCCTTCCTCCGCTCGACCCTCAGCGGCTCTCGGCTGAGCGCCCCGTGTGCCCCCCGGAGCTGGGGCAGGAGTGCTGCGGCTCTCTCTGCTCCTTTTGGGTGTACAGGACTGGAGATCTGCGCTGGCAGGGAGTAGCTCTTTTGTACTTAAAATTACTCATTAAAAGAGTTTTTGCCTTTATACGATCGGCAGAATTGTTGTAGCTCGGTTATGTTGTATCTGATTTCTTTTTCACACTTTAAATTAGTTGTAGTCTTTGCTTACTGAAGTGTTAGTCTGTGCATCAAATTCAAAAACTGAGATAAATACATAGCAAATAGTTTGCTATGATAGATAAATACGTAGCAATAGTTTGAACAGTGTGCTCGATGCTTCTCTGATATGGGTCTGTAAATCTCGTGTTATTTACATTAATGTGTGTCCTTTTCTAGGGTCTTGTTCTGGGAGTCTACTCTAATGAAAAGGATGATGGTGCTGCCCAGTTCACTAGTGCAGGAGATGCTTTTGATAAGCTTGTGTCTGGAAAGCTGAGAGCGCTTCTGTCCTTGTAAGTGTGTGATAAGCTTCTGAAATGGACTAAAGTACTACAAATATCAGGAGGAATGATCTTTTTTTTTTTTTTCGTTATTACTGTCTGTGTCCATATCACTGTCAGGCTGGTATTTGCTTCGGCAGTTTGGAAGGGAACTCCCATGATAAAACCAATCATTGAGCAAACATGCAAAAATTTCATGAGACTTGGCCTCTGCTCTGAATCAGCACAAAGCCAAACGTCCCAGTTGCATGTGTGGCGCACTGTGTGGTCATGGAGTAAATGTAGTACTGTAAGATTTATCACAGGTAAGGTCTTCTGTATTGAAAGAATCTTTTTGTGTCCTAGATGTGGGCCATCTTTGAAGAAAGGCAAAACACGCATATTTCATGGTTTGCATCAGGTATGAGCTTTGTGTTTTCGTATGCTAGTAGATTGATGTGTGAAGTTTGTCCTCATGTCTAATTTTATGCTGAGTTCACTCCTGTGCTTGTATAAATGGCCTGCTCTTCTTCCCTCTCCTTGACCATTTCAACTCCTGCTCTGCACTGCCCATGTTTGCACAGACTTTTGTACAGTCCTGTACTCCCTCCACCGTGCTGCAAATGGAAAGGATGTGAACAAGTCTGCTCCAAAGGTGCTGTACTGCTTCCTGAATGAGCTAAAGCATGGCAGTTTTGGATCTGACTTCTGTGCCTCCTATGCCCAGGAGGGGTGAGTGTGTGAGGAGTTACTGAGAGGTGCAAAGACCTTCTAGAACTGACAGTTCTAAAAAAAGACAGTCCCTTCACATGCTTTTGTCAGAGGTTTTAAGGCTTGAAACCTCTGAAAACAAGATATGGGACTGTTCTTCAAGCAGGACTTTTGTATGCACAGACATGATAGATCACAAGGGTATGAAATCAAGATTCGTCTTCTCAATGTCAGGCTTTTTGTGCCATTTGAGAAGCCAGGATAGACCTAATGCACGTCTCTGAAGCTGACCAATATGGAATGATTTGTGCATTTTTGGAGTCCTAGCTAAAGCCTAGGCAGGCATGTGATGTGACACTAGGTGTTCCTGTCTAAGTAACTGAATCTTACATTAAGGCTGTTTATATAATCTGAAATAAATCCATTTGTAGTGATAATTGCCTACCACGTATAAATTCCTGTGTAGACACCCCATGCAGGTGACACCAGACTTGGTAAAAAGTCTCTGCAAAAGAAGATAGGAAAATGTTAACTGGTATCACTGATTTTCTGGAAAGCTAACACAAGTTTCAGCTTTTTGTGGACTAAAAGACTTTACTACAGTGTAGCAGTTTGAAAGCTGATTGTTAGAGGCTGACACACATGGAAAGGAAAGCCTAAGATTAACTTAATTTTTTCTTAAGAGCTATAGGAACATTATATATGTTCTCATATATATATAGCTTTGAGTTTTATTCAAATTTGACTTCACTCTTAAAAGGCTCCATTAATCCTCATTACTTCTTTTTTTCTTTCTACTTGTATGCAGCTTAAGAGGCAAGCATGTAGTCTGCTGTGCTACATTGTTTTCCTGAGTTCTGGAGAGGTACCCCTGTGCAACTTTAGTTTGCTACCTGGCAAATCCTGCCAGCAGAGCTCCTGAGATGAGCTGACACACTGGGCTTTTGAAATTATTTTCTTGAACGTAGTACTGTGCCAAAAAAAGATTACAATTCTCCAGATAAGTTCTGTCCTTTCTTACAGCTTGAAAGCTGGATCTGCTTTCCAAGGACTCTTAGGCTTGCCCTTGGGAGTATCAGATGTACCATGTGTGGAGCATAAAGCCCTGTCTGCTATGTGCAGTGCACATGAATATTAACTGGACAACAGATAACTGACTGCATGCCTGTGGCAAATGATTGGGAGCACAGGACAGCAGCACCATGCGGGCACTCTTAATGAAAAGTGTCTGATATCTATATTGAATATATGTATTTTAATGCTATGCTTGGATTGATTTAGAAAGTAGAGTCTTTTTAACAACTCTGCAGTGTCTGTAACAATGAGGAAAGTGAATCCATTTGTGTGTTGGCTTCATCTAGGACTTTCCAAGTGTGGTGGTAGTTGGCTTGGGTGAGAAGAATGCTGGAATAAATGAACAAGAAAACTGGAATGAAGGCAAAGAAAATATTCGTACAGCTGTTGCAGGTTAGCTATTTTTTAATTTTTTTAAGCATTTTATCTGTAAAGCAATTGCAGTTCTGCAGCATGTTCCACTTTTGAAGACCAAGTCTAGGTATGCCTTTGTTTTAAAATTAACAACTTACTGCATGGTTTGGTAAATGCATTTACTTGTCACTGATACTCATGTAAATTTTTCCTTAGAGAGCAAGTATTTTTCAAGAATGTAAATCAAATCTGAGGACAGGTAACTGCAGTTATTTATATCAAATAACTTTCATAAACAATGTGATATTGAAAAGGCACTTGTCTAATTAATATTTTGGAGCTGGTGAACATCACCAATACACTTTATGGTCATTCTGTATGCACATATATTTACTTCTGCCACTTATTTCATAACTGAGATATTTGTGTTATAAACTAATATATTTCACAACATCAGTACTATGATTCAGTGTATATTATCTGCTGAAGACAGAAGAGGGCTTATCTTAATCAAGGATAACTGCTTCATCTAAGAGTGTAAAATAAGAATTAAGAGTTCTCACTGAAGACTTCATAGTCTGTGATTGGATGACAGCTGTATGTCCAAAGTGCTAGCCTGTAGCTGCCATTAACATTATTAATTAACGTTTACTTTCTAGCTGACATAAAACATTGTTAAATTACTTGGAACAAAACAGAATTTATGGAATACATTGTTTATAAAGGGGTATATAAACTCACCTGGAAGAAAACAACCATCATATTCTTGGCAAAAATCAAAATTATGACAAATTTCTGATACCAGTAGATAGTCATAATTCATAACACTGCAGAATAACAGAGCCTTGCTTTGCTATAGAATGAGCTTTAAGGAGTCAGAACAACTGTGATCTTTCCTTTTTTATTCTTGTGAAACATTTTAATAATTACAATTCATCAAGTGATACTTTTAGTCAAAATTTGCCAGTAAATGGTCATTAGCATTTTTAATTCTTCTACTGCATGATCTCTTTGACTAACTTACTTATAAACTCAGGTATCTTGAATTAAAGTTATTTCTTCCTTGCAATGTCCCATTGATCACCTTGGACCCCTGTTTTGCTGTTCTATGCAATAGTTGGCCTTCAGTTCTGTGCTGTATTTTTCAGTTGGCTGCAGGCAGATCCAGGACCTGGAGATCCCTTGTGTGGAAGTAGACCCCTGCGGAGATGCACAAGCAGCTGCAGAAGGTGCTGTCCTTGGATTGCATGAATATAATGAGCTGAAGCAAAAAAAGAAGCCTGTAGTTACTCCTCAGCTTCATGGAAGGTGATGGCAAAGGAAAATGTGCCTATTTATTCATCTGTTGTTTGGTTATTTATGAAACTGTATGCATGGCATGCTTGTGCATGAGAAAAACAAAACTGAAAGAATAGGGCTAGCAACAGTAATCTTCTTAACTCCTACTCATTTGAATTTCCTGAAGTATTTTACATCTCAAGTATATCTATAGTGTTTGTTCCATGTGTTTTGATGCCATATTCAGAGGTTAAGGGTAAATAAATGTTGCTTCATAGAAAAGAAAGATCACGATAAAAGTAAAAGCTGCCTGAAAAGAAGTTGTGATATACTAGGACTTCTGTTGGTATTGTGTGCCAGAATTATGGAGAAGAGGTGCTTCAAACTCCATAAATGGATAAATCCTTTGCAGAATCAGGGAATGCTGACATCAGACCAATGCACTATGGATATAGTTCATTTGTTATATTTTCATTTACAGAGTACAATGTAAGAAGAGAAGCCTGGGTTCTTCTGGTCTCTAAGTAGACATCACTTACTGAGAGCAGAAAGTAGAACCAGCTTTGGTTTCAGAATAATTATCGGAGTGGACTTTGGATGTTTTGTATAGGATATTCTGTCATGCAGGCGAGAGGTATTTAATGTATGTACTTTAAACAGGAACAAGTTCTTCCTTAAAAAGAAGTCAGTGAAATAAAACGGAAGCCTCTTGATTAAGCATGTCTTGATAAGTTACATGTAAAATAAACACTCTTCTTATTTTGTAGCACAGCAGATAATTTAGAACCTCATTAAATTTGCATTAAATAAGCATTTCCTGAAAATATAGATGGTCCTATGACCAGTTATGGAAGTAATTTTTTTTTATATAGTAATTGAGGTTGGAAAAGACTTCTGGAGGTCATTCAATCCAGCTCCAGCTTGGATTTGGGATAACCTGGACATTACATACAACATTAATGTTCGGTCAGATTGATCAGGCCTTTGCTTAGTCCATATTTTAATACCTCCTGAGTTGAAAATTCCACAACCTCACTAGACCATCTATTCTAGTGCTTACCTACATTTATAGTGAATTTTTTTCTTTGCATCCTACTGCATCTTTTCTTGTTGAATCTTACTGTGCAGCTCTGAGATGTGTCTGTGTTCAAACACGTTCCTGCTTCAGTTCATGTTTTCTCAATTTGTCTGCAAGGATTCTATGTGAAAACATAGCTAAAGTCAAGAAAAATCACAGAATCATTTAGGCTGGGAAAAACCTTTAATTGCATCCACTGTGGTCCTCTGTGACAAACCTCATCACACAATTCAGTTAAGCTGGGCAGGAATTTGTGCCAGATCTAAATTGGTGGTTCCCAGTGACCATCTTGTCCTTCATATACCTAGAAATGGCTCTCAAAACTACTTTCTCTGCAAACTTCTAAGGAGTTAGTCTGAGATAGCGGACTTACAGCTCCCTGTATCCTCCCTGGTCCTTTTCAGTCATTGGGAGCCACGTTCAGTTACATCGTTCAAACTGAAAGAGCCTAGGCTTGCAGTGATGCCAGCCAGTTCCCTCAGAACCCTCAGATATGTGCTGCCTGCTACCAAGGACTTGTGTATGTCCATCATCCTTAAGCTAAGTCCTAAGTCTCTCTTCCTGTCATGAGGGGTGCCCTTCTTCCTCAAACTCTGTTGCTGAGCACAACGAAGTGGGGAATCTGGAAGCAGATCTTTATTAAGGCTGATGCGAAGCCAGCATTGAGAACTTCAGTCTTGTCAATGTTGAGTGGATTGCCTGCACCATTTAGCAAGTGAACAGTGTTATTCCTGCCCTACCTTTTGCTACTGGTGTACCTGTTGAAGTCCTCTAGGTACCTTTCCCACCTCTTGCCAGTTTCAATGTCAGCTGACATTTGGCTTCCTAATTACATCCTTCCATATCCAGGCAATACTTCTGTGTTCCTCCTGCATTCCTATTTTAATAATTTATATTCCTGCATTCCTATTATTGTCCTTCTCTTTTGAGAGGCAAAATCCAGTTCAGTGCCTTGCTTTGTGATAACTGTAATAAGTAAGTAAGCTGTCTCAGTAAAATGAAAGGTTTTGTACTGTTGGTCTGGCAAAATAATCAGAGAGACTTCCCAGCTCAGAGAGACAGGCAGCTCAGTGAATATTTGCTCTGTCATTCGTTAGTGAAGTTCCTTGAGTGTGCTGGGAAATGAGATCCAAATTCCACTCTTGCCACATAATCATATTTCAGTAAAGGGGAAAACAGAATTGGAGACTTTATATGGTAAATAAAAACTGAAAGCTGTTAGAAGTAATGTGATTAGAAACTTTGGAAGGGATATTAAACCTTTTGTTTAAAGATTTAAGCCAATCTTTGATTAGTAAGGATTAAGATAAAACCTAATGAATTGGATAGATAATTCCACATCTGTTTACTCTTGGATTCTTCTAGCTTTCTCTGAAGTATTTGGCACTGACTAGAACCAGAGATGAGTTACTAGACTAGAGTCCTTGTAGTAAGATAACTGTGATATTCTTAATTGCTCCAAATTAATGATACTGCATTTTAAGAAAGAGAATATGTGAATGCTGACATCTTACTTTTGCAAATGTCTATAATCCTGATTGTTGTGTGTTGTTGTTTAGTGCTGAATGTGAAGCCTGGCAAAAAGGCGTTATCTATGCTGAGGGGCAGAACCTGGCTCGATACCTTATGGAGGCTCCAGCTAATTATATAACTCCAATCAAATTTGCTGAACACATTGAACAGAAGCTCAGAAGTTTCAGCAATGTAAAGGTTCACATAAGGTAAATTCCATGGAAATGTTTCCTCTGTAGGGTAGAGGACCATAACAGTAAGATAAGATACCTTCCAGGTTATTCAAATCCGAAGTTATTCAAATCTCATTTTCCCTTTGCTACTTCAAATGACAAAAGCAGGGGAAGTGTTTGGGGAAAAGAGATGAGAGGTGCCCAGACTGCAGGCTGTTGTCAAGGATTAAATCAGCTGCTAGTTTGCAGAGGAAGCAAGATACTGTGATGCAGTAAAATCATTAACTGTCAATTAGTCATGCAGTCAATTACTGCTTAATTAACACATGTGAAAAGAAGCCTCAGTGAATAGAGGGCTAATAAAGTACCTTTTTTTTCCTTCCCAAGTGGTTTTTTTACCTACCTTTTGCTTTTTTTGTGTGGATGTGATAATAAAACATCTTCTACTTGTTGCTGTTGGGATTTTTTTAATAGTTTTTAAAAATGTGAGATGGAACCCATAAAAGCCCTTGCAAGTGAATTTTCACAGAAATTGCCCCTGAATTTCTACTTTCTGCTCTATAGTGGAAACAGATTTACTGGTTGTGCATGTTTTACTGACTGATTGGGGGAAATCTTGCTAGCAGAAAGCTAAATGTACCCTGCTTCAATACTGTTATTTCACATACCTTTAGCATCTACAGCCTCACAGGCAAGTGGAGGATCAGTGTTTCTGATGCAGAAACTGTAGACAAGCCATTGTTCTGTTGTTGTTTTTAAACAAGACAAAACAAATATCAAAGATCAACTTTGAGGAAGTATTTTTCTGCTTCACCAAAAAAGGTAGTAGTGATTTGATTTAAACTACTGCTTCCAAAATAACTAAACCATGAAATGGTTTGTGTACAAACCTTCAAGAATCACGATCTCCAAAAAATCACCTTGGTCAAAGTGTCCAGTTGAAAAAAAAAACCAAACTAAAGTAATTTAATAACTAAACATGTTTCTATTCCAGACCAGAGTCTTGGATAACAACACAAGAGATGGGAGCATTCCTGAGTGTAGCTAAGGGCTCAGCTGAACCTCCCATCTTTCTGGAGATTCACTATTTGGGGAGCGCTAATACAGATGACTCCCCATTGGTATTTGTAGGAAAAGGAGTTACATTTGACAGGTATGTATGCTTGTATGCCAATATTTTAATTACTAGAGGGAGAAAATGCTTTCCTGCTATTCGTATTCAATAGGGTTTCCAGTTTTTTCATTGCTCAGCACATCTTCCAATGCTGTTCCACTGAACTTGTGTTATATAATAGATTGTGCTGCCTTTTCTGGCAATAAGACAACATCAGTTGTCCAAAGTAGGAATTAATATGCCATCATCTTGTAAGGGGAAGAAGGAAATTCAGGGAAATAAAATAAAGAAGGTGCTATTTTTTTTTTCTTGTCCTGAACAAACCTGCAGATGAAGAATTTGCATGTTTAGAATTGCAGCATGTCACTGGACATTTAGATGGTGCTTAAGGAAAATAATAGAAAATAGCTTATTCTTTGTAGCAGTTCCTTATAGCTACTTTCCATGGCACATCATACTCAAGTATTTATCAGTCATGTATTATTCATGTACATAAATATTCATGTACATCATGTACTATTTTGTTTGTTTTGTGCACTGCTATTATGAAGACCAGTGAGTTACTCCACTGCAGTTTACCTGGATTTTTATGGTCTCCTAATTATAAGAAAGTAATAAGAAAGTAATCTGAAATGCTTACAGTACACTTACTAGGGTTGCAGAAGTATTTGGAGCACCAGGTCTAGCATTTACTGATATCTGGTGTTAATACTACACATGGACAGAACATCATCAGTGTATGTGACATCAAACTTGAGCTGTTTGTTCCAGCGGTGGCATTTCACTGAAGCCATCATCAGGTATGGATGCGATGAGAGCAGATATGGGAGGGGCAGCAACTGTCTGCTCAGCCATTGTGACAGCAGCAGCTCTAAAGCTACCTTTGAACATAATTGGTAAGTGTTTTTGTGTGGAGAATCCAAAAATCTTAGTTCTACAAGGTTTTGTGAAAGAGTATTTTTCTAGTAGCAATGGTGAAAGCCGTGTACAAACATCATGGACTCTTGCACACCTACTTCTCTCATTCTCTCACTCAATCTCTCTTCCATTTTTACTTGCATATCAAAAAATTACTATTCTTTACTTGAATAAAATATTGGAACACCAAATCAAGATTTTTATGGTATGATTTTTAGCTCTTAAGTGAAAATTGTTTGTCAATAAAGATACTTTCAGTGTGTCTTTGAAAAGTCCCGATCCTTCATTACAAGAAGGAATGTGCATCTCTGTATAAGCAGTTAGAATGAAAAGGAGTCAGGAGTGCTGAGCTACCTCCATGAGTCCATGCCAGAACTGAAGAGGGATCAGCTGTAGTTTCCTTCTGTGAATATCTCAGCAGAAAACTAAAACAAACCAAAGCAGTCTGCTGATACTGTTATGTATGTGTAGTGATTTTTTTTTTCTGAAAAAAAATGTTTATTTTTTCGGCTGAGGTAAAATTACATGAGCTGAATCAGACTCTGTGGCAAGACTAGTTGGCAATGATATGGAACACGGTCTAGGATAAGTTTTAGTTTGAGAAGCTCGACGTATAAGTGAACTGGTACTTCAGTCACTTCAGTGCTTCAGCCAGGAGAGGGCAGCGATGGCCACACATCCTCACAGCATGAGGTTCCTCACTGCATGAGGTTCCTCACTGAAGTGTGCGGGGGGGGAGCACAGTCAGTGGAGCCTGTCTGTGCATTATGCCACTGAAAAGTGGTGCTCCACTTGTGGACCTAGTGCCAGGTGCAGGTTTTCCCTAGGAGCAGTGGAGTGTCTTTCATTCCATGATCCTAGTCACAGTTGCAGTTTTGACTCTGAGCCTGTATTTTGCTCATTTCTAGTTGTTCTTGGTATGGCTGGAGTTATGTGGCAAATCTTTGGACCACCCTAGACATTATAGAATGAGCAGAGCTTGAATGGCTCCAGAGTGTTTATTTGAGAAGTTTTCAATTTCAGAAAGAAAGAAGTTCCTTTACGTGTGAATAATTATATATGGGAGACATAAAATAGTATTTATTGCTCCTCTATATCACTTGTCTGGGAAAAATATTGAAGAAAACTCTAGTGGTAAAGTAGTATAGGTGAGAGAGCCTGGTAGTGCATCATGCAGAGGAGTTTCTCTGATTGAAAACTGGACTATGTGTCTTTCATTAACTAGGAAAATTCAGATTTTGAGCTTAAATTCAAAATTGCACTTGCACTGTTTTCTTAAGGAGGTTTTTGGAGTTTATCTAAGTGGGTTTTTTCTACAGCTTTTCTGAGAGGAAAACTAGTAATTCACTTTCCTTTTTGTCTCTGAGGTTTGGCACCCCTCTGTGAAAATATGCCCAGTGGTAAGGCAAACAAGCCTGGGGATGTAGTTAGAGCCAAGAATGGAAAAACAATACAGGTATGCATGTGAAACTTGGATTTTGAGTGCTTTTAGTGAACTGATTTAATCGACCAAGTTGACTGCAGAATACATTTGGAAAAAACCCTTTAAGATAAGCAATGCAAATGTACTGTTTTTAAAATTGTAAGAAGCATGTTAATAACTAGAAATTGCTATTGTAGGATTTTTTCAAATGTAGATTGAAGAGATAGGACATGTTTTATAAATTGTTAGGAAAAGCTGAAAAGTAAGGTCATTCATTGAGCATGCTAGAAAAGCTTGTTTGGCACAAGGGGTTGTTGCAATACCCATAAATACAGGCTCTAAGTCCGAAGAAATAATGTTAATTGCTTCCAGCAGACCCTTCAGGACAATTCCTTGCTATCTGGAGTAAGACATGAGAGTAAGACATCAGTCTCCTGCTGATGTAACCAAGGTCTTTACTCTGCCAAAATGCTCAGTACAATCAGAGCTCTGAGTCATAGAGGCTGTTGGTTCAAAGGAGCTTGCCAAATCAGTACCCAAGGTACCTTTCATATTTATTACAAATGGTTCCATACTCATCTATTAGATTAAATTGTGCTGAAAGTCACTGTACTGTAGATCACTGATTTAATGCAGAAGTAGATGGCTTTCTTTTTGTCTGAATTTCTGTGATCCTGCCACTTCTGTCTTGCTGAGCCTTCCATTTCTTTGACATTCATCTCTGAAAACTGAGTTCAGTCACTCTCTGCTTTGAGGGAAAAAAGACTGGGCATGTATTCCCCCACCAAGGAGAAATCTGCAAGAAAGCGCTGGTAGCTCCAAGCACATGATGCAGCCTGTGTGCTCCCCTGAAACACCTCTCCAGGCTCTTCTGAGGAGCCAGCACTACAGAGACCCAGCATACAGAGGAGGTTGTAGCAATGAAAGATGACTTACCTCCGATACAGATACGCTTTTACTTTATAAACATAACTGTGTACCTGTACTATTATTTTTTTTTCCAGTGTAGTTTGAGGAAAATTTTATTACCTGAAGTTTCTGGGGCCTCTATCAAACAGCTATTTAAGATATGTGAGAAATACATCAGTGAAAGAGACATTTACAGTACTTTATCTGTTTTTAACTGATTTTGCCTTTGAAGGTAGATAACACAGATGCAGAAGGAAGACTGCTGTTAGCTGATGCTCTCTGTTATGCCCACAATTTTAATGCAAGGGCTATTGTGAATGCTGCAACATTAACAGGTAAGCAGTGTCCCTTCCCTGCTCATTTTAAAGTCAGTATTGTGTTACTCTTTAGTTTTGCTGTGGGTTAGTTGTGCTTTGTATATAAACCCAACCTTAATTCAAAGGCAACTGAGATGATTTTACATGTTTCAGGACAACAGTGAGCACAGCTTGTGTGTCTCTGGATTGGGGAGGGGACATGCAGTGGAGATGAAGTTGGGTTGGCTCAGCCCAGCTGGAACCAAGAGCAGGGAAACCTACGCAGACTTCAGTGTTTCTGCAGTGTTTCCCTGTGCTTCTTCCGTCTCTGAGCTGAACCCTCTCAGCTCCCAGGTCTGTGTGATGCAGAGGAAGTGACATGTTCATGGAAGAATCCTGCCCAGTCCATCTGGCACAGACCATGCTGGAGCCCAGGCAGGTTCCTGAATGGCTTGCTGAGTGCCTGAGCACCTAGCCAGTGCCAGTTCTCCCACTCTTGAGCAAGCTCAGGCCTCCATGATGACAGGAGAGCTCTCATCATTCCCCAGGAACTTGTTTGACTGAAGTACCTCCGATTTTTTGTGCAGTTTGCATACTTCTAGGCATTATGAAACGTGTTTTAATTGTTTCATCTCTACAGTTGTATAATAATGAAGTAGTAAATTTAAATTTAAAACCAGCAATTGTGGATGGAGCTCATGTACTCACTAACAAGCTGCCATGGGTGATGTGACTCTAGCTGAAATAAAAGCAAATACAGAAGAGTAATTCAGACAGGACTCCACTGTGTTGCTTAGTGAATTTGCTAAGCAAAATAATTATACTTATATAGATTCTCTGGTAGTGCTTTAAATTATGTTCCATCGGTTTTACCAGTTCAAATGCTGTGGAAAATTTCAATAGACAGAAGGGAAACTGATTTTAAGATGGTTGGCTTGTATAAAAGTATTCCTGTCTGGAATCCTTAGGCACCAAGCAAGAGGAGGGAGGGCTCCCACAGAAATTTCTTAGACATATTTTTCTAAACTATTTCTTTTTTCATCTCACTTAGGATTGAGTGTTGGTATTAGTGAAGCACTTTTGGAGCATCGAGTAGATAAATATCGAATCACAAAATTTAATATTTTGATAAGGATTATTTTAATAAATTGAATTATTAATAAAGTAAATTTACACATACTATGCAAAAGTCTATGTAAGTGAAATTCACAAAAGAGAAAGTATCAGCTCAAAAATTATAGAGGTCTACAAACTGGAAAAATCCCATTCACTTGTATTTTCTACATGAAAGTAATAAAATCTAGGTTTTTTTAGAGGATACTGTTATTGTTTAATACAATTATTTAAAAACTATTTATAAGAATCATCAATCTGAAATCATAAAATTTATTTTCATGTGAAACAGAATATAATTTTTATGATTTCTTCTGGTTTTTTAGAATATAAAAATGTTTTAAAAATGTTTAAACTTTCAAAAATGTCAGTGTACTAAAGTCTTCAGGATTTGCAGTCTGATAAATTCCTGTTACTGATAGTGGGAATTAAAAATGGAAAGTTCTGTGAGAAGTCAGGATGCAGGGAATAGCTCAGGTCCACCTTTGCCTTTGTCATATAAACTTGAAGGTGTGTTTCTTTAGGTGCCATGGATGTTGCACTGGGATCTGCTGCGGCTGGAGTGTTCACAAATTCATCTTGGCTTTGGACTCACCTCTATGAGGTAGGCCACCTGCATTATTGTTAAATCATAATAGTAATAATTCTATGATAAATCTTATTGAAAAAGTTAGTATGTTACTGAAAGTCTTTATGCAAATCTTAAAGATGTTATTATGTTTTGAAATTTTAGAGAAATTATGTCAGTGCTATATTGACTTGAAAATAATGTCGACTATTAATTAGTAGCTCTTCAGTGAGATATAATATCATATGCCAGACATCTCAAGAATCTGCATGTTCCCATAACTCACTGCATATGTATAAACTCTTGACTACTGGCAGTAATTAGTTAATGTTAAAAAGATAATTGGTCTTGCTTAACAACAGGGAGACAGAAATTCAGAGAGGCCTTGTGAGTGGCTGAAGTGTGATGGATCAGGGAAGCCTCTGAAGGAAAGGATATCTGTTGTCAGGGAAAAGGAAAAACAGATAAAAAAATGTGGTCTTTTGATGTTGCCTTTTGGCTAATACTAATGCATCTAAAAAACAGGATTGTCTGTTTTGTTTTGCAAACAGTGTATTTGCAAAAATCTAATATCTTGGCTGAAGATTTTTAGACTGATAGAACCTAAACAAAAAGAACCATGCATGAAAACACGGCTTATAAGTGCAGTTAAAAAAAAAAAAACAACAAATTGCCCAGAATATCATTGTTTCTTTTTCAGGCCAGCATTTTGACAGGGGACAGAGTTTGGAGGATGCCTCTTTTTAAGCATTACACAAAACAAGTCACAGACTGTCCTCTTGCAGATGTGAGTAACATTGGAAAGTACAGCAGGTAAGATGAAACAATACCTTCCATGTGCCCCTTTCTTTCAACCTATTTGTTTAATATGTGTGCTGTTGGAATTGCTTTGGAAACGATACATCTTTGTATTTCCCACAGAGCTGGAGGAGCATGCACAGCTGCTGCATTCCTGAAGGAATTTGTGACTGCCTCTCACTGGGCCCATTTGGATATAGCTGGGGTGATGTCAAATAAAGATGAGGTGCCATATCTTCGGAAGGGCATGGCAGGGCGGCCTACAAGAACACTCGTAGAGTTTGCAGCTCGATTAAGTCAAGACAGTCACAATGCCAAATAAAAATACTTGTTCTAAAATCATTCACTCTGCCTTAAGAAAAAAAATCTTAAAAGGTATCATTTATAAATGAATGCCCCAAGCATATTTTAATGAATGCCCCAAGCATATTTTCACTATGGCAATTAACTAAAAATGCATTTTATAAATTATTACTTGGATAAGAATATCTCAACTTTGAGATTTGTCATCCCATACCATATTATGCAGCTAAAAATCAAAATCATTCTGTTTTAACTATTGAAATATTTAATACCAAAATATGATAATGGAAATTATTGAAACACCTATTTTATATGTAAAGTAGGCATAATTATTGTAAACAATAAATTCCTTATTTGAATGTGAGTTTTGATTGAGAGAGAATAAGCAATTGATGATAGATGCACCTCACTTTCAGGTGAACTGTAGGTGGTGTGACTATGAAAAGTTGTTCATAAAAGTACCATTCTGGCATTTTTTCCTTAGACAAAATACACTGCTTTTGGTATGTACTGAGGCAGAAATGCTGTGTGATTAGCATTAGCATGGCTTCAGCACAGAATTTTGTAGTAAGATATAAACATGTCAAGAAGATTGTATACTGTAACTTTTTTACAGAAAGCTGGTGAGTGCAAATTAGTGTTCGTGTGGTTTTTAGGGGAACTTGCCCTCATCTCACATGATTTTTGTCATCCTGATAGTTCCCCTTTTTCCTGATGTGAGGTGGCCACACTCCAAACAGGGACATTATTCCCAGAATCAATTCAAACATCGAACAGACCTGACACTTAAAAAATGGGGTGATGTTTTCTTGACAGTTTGGGAGATCCAAACCCATAGGGTGGGGATTTGTTTTGGTTTAGGGTGGGGTTTTGAGGGTTTTTTTTAAAATGCTGTTGTGGAACAAGTGATGCTGAAACAGTGCTTACCCAGGCTGGCACCTGTGAGAGGCAGGGCAAAGGCTGGAGGAGGAGGGTCACTCTAGGAAAGAGGGCTTTGCTGTCTCTGCTTGCCTTGTTCCAGCAGGGCCAATGGTATCCTGGGGTGGGGTGGGAAGTGTGGCCAGCAGCTTGAGGGAGGTGATCCTCCCCACCTCCTCTGCCCTAGCGAGGCCACTTCTGCAGTGCTCTGTCCAGTTCTGGGCTCGTCAGTGCAAGACATGGAGCTACTGGGGAGGGTCCAGCAGCGAGCTATGAGGAGGATGGAGGGTCTGGAACATCTCTTATGAGGAGAGACTGCAGGGGCTGGGCCTGTTTAGTCTGGAGAAGTCTAAGAAGGGATCTCATGAATACATTAAAATGTCTCTTAGACAGGTGCCACGATGTTGGTGCCAGACTCTTTCCGGCGGTGACAGGACCAAGAGCAATGGCCGTGAAGGAACCCACATAAAGTGGTTGCCCGTGAGTCCGGCCCTCAGCGGGCGGGGCCGCGCCGGGCCCGCCCCGCTCCCGCCGCATGCGCGGCCGCGGCTCCCGCCATGGCGGGCGCGCTGGGCGGGATGTTCGGCTCGCAGGCCCCGGGGCCGCCGCCGCCGGGGCCGCCCGGCCCGCCCGGCCTCATCCCGCCGCCCGCAGGGCCGCGCAACCCCAACAACACGCTGGTGGACGAGCTGGAAGCGTCCTTCGAGGTGAGAGGGGGGGCAGCCGCGGGCGGGCGCTGCCCTGCCTGCGCCGGCCCCCCGCAGCCGCTCAGCGCGGTGCTTCCCTCTCCCGCAGGCCTGCTTCGCCTCGCTGGTGAGCCAGGACTATGTGAACGGCACGGACCAGGAGGAGATCCGCACCGGTGAGCCCGGGGCAGGGGCAGTGGGGGGCTCCTTCCCGGTGGAATGCTGCTGAGAGCAGTGGCAGGAAAGAAACCCACCCGGGAATGCCCGGGGTGTGGTGGGAAGGTCGGGGTGTGCCGCTTGGCTCCTGGCGTTGGCTGGGGTTACAGTGGCGTGCAGCGCGATGCGTTTCAAGCAGCCGGGAGCTGATGCGATCGGAAGCTGTATGAAGCAGTGACAGGAAATGGGAAATGCCAGGCCAGGCAGTTCAGGAGCGATGCTTTAAGACTTGGGTGAGGCACTTCCGTGCAGATGGAATAAATATTGGAATGAGCAGGAGTTTGAAAAGTGGCCCTTGGCTACTCCTTAGAAATGCAGTTGTCCCTGAAAATTTCCTGAAACTTCTCTCAAATGGCGTTTCAAAATCTGCGTAAATGCTTTTCAAAACTCCTTTCTGGATATTTGGTCATATTCATGTGCTGTCACGGATCAGCTTTTATTACCAAAACAGTAGTGTGTAGTATATGAGGGCAGAATATTCTCCTCAATAAGTGCCTATTTTAGAACCCTACACTGAGCTTGTTGCTTAGGCATGCAGCCAAGTTCCATGAATTATTTTATTACTTCTTGTCAGAAATAAAACCTGGGAGGAAGTGTTGTGCTGCACTTCTAAAATAACTTGAAAGTTTGCAAAGCAGTGTCTTATGCAGGGACTTACTGGTTTATAAATACATTACTTGAGATATTATGAAGATTTTCATTATAGAAAGTACTGTGAAAAGTGTTTTTAATAGACTATTACCATTACCAGCCTGAAATCTTATTTTTTTGGAAGCTTCTTTCAATATTGTTATTATATGTTTAGGTGTTGATCAGTGCATCCAAAAGTTTCTGGATGTTGCAAGACAAACTGAATGCTTTTTTCTACAAAAAAGACTGCAGCTATCAGTCCAGAAACCAGAACAAGTAATTAAAGAGGTATGTTAATTTACCTGTCTAGTGTTAGATCAGATAAGCTATGTACCTTAATTACCATGTTCATAATTTTGCGTTTCTCAACATGATGTTGTACTTGAAGTCAGTAGAACTTGACTGTTACCACAACTCTCAGCATGAACCTGGAGAAGCTGGATACCTGCTGCTGTGTGGAGTATTGGAACACAGCTGATAATTCACTGGAAGAGACAAACTAGTTAGGCAGATTTTACTGGGAAGGTGGTCTCTGAAATACGTGACATAGGTGAGCGGCATTAGTGCATTCACAGTGCTTCTGTATCATTGGCCATTTTTCCTTTATTCCATTTTTCTACTGTAAGATCAGCTTGAAAGCTCAAGGTCTAAAAAAGTTACATGCCCTTTATGTGAGGTGGTTATCCTTTTGAATACTGTTTATTTACTAATACACAATTCTTTCATCAACAGGATGTTTCAGAATTAAGAAATGAATTGCAGAGAAAAGAAGCATTAATTCAGAAGCATTTGAGTAAACTGCGACACTGGCAACAGGTCCTGGAAGACATCAGTGTACAGCACAAAAAGCCTGCAGAAATGCCTCAAGGTCCATTAGCTTACCTAGAACAAGCATCTGCAAATATTCCTGCTCCAATGAAGCAAACATAATTTTACACAGCTCAATATTTTAAAAGCAATAGTGTTCTTTGTATGCTTTTTGTATAATGTAATTTGTACTGCAAATATAGTTAGAACAATTAAGCTAAATAAATTATCTTCTTTTCTTTTAATACAGTAATATGGATTGGTTTTATGTTTTAATGGAAAATATTCTGAGTTGCTCTTCAGGGTGCTTTCTGGTAGAAGTGTGTCTCCCAGAATGCATCTCTGTTCCTTCTATAGAGGATGGCCCTTTCTTTCCCCTCTTGTCTTTTTGGTATGATCAAAATATATGCAAAGATTAGTGCTTGATTTTCCTGGAATATTTTAATGTTTTGTGATCCAGTAATTATCCCTGAGTACCACTGCAGAAGCACCCTTAGAATTGTCTCTATGTAGGTCAGATCACTTTTTTCTGAAGTGACTTGTCAATCTCCACCAGACTGGCTCACCTCATGGAAGGTGTCTTGGGATATACAAATTTGATTCTTATAGGATAAATTGTAATGGAAAAATGGACAAAAAAGGGTGGGATATGTAATGCAGGCCTCATGTTACTGATGTTCTGACTCTCAGGCTACTGAAGAGGTATTCCAAAATACCCATCCCCAAAATATAGACCACTCATTGTGGAGGTAGGATCACCACCACTGTCCAGTATACAGAATTACCTTTTATTACAGTGCTCTATTTAGTAAGTTAAATGTAGCCAAAAAAGATTTTGGAGGTAGAAATAGCAAGAGTCCCGTCTGTGTATTACTAAGCAACAAATTTAATTCATCCATATAACCACTTTTCTACAATAACTTTTTGGGGGCAGAGTTGAATAATTAGTTGTAACCCTGGAAATACAAATTGCTAATTGTGTATTGAAATTTCTAGTGTTCTTGGGGCAGCATGGATGAAAAGTAATGAAAACAGTGTTGTACATTTCGATCCTCAGAGATGCCAAGGCACCCATCAGTGTTACTGTGTACTAGTTAATCTCTTTCTTGATTACAAGTATGAAAAGAGCCTTTTTGCCAAATCTACTACCAGTCACTTTTCCAACCAAACAGTTCCTCTTGGAAAAAATACTAGATAACTGGGATGAAAAGTATTGGCATGGAGAAGTGTTCTGCCCTTCCTTCCACCTTTGCACCACCAGTGAGATGCAGTGGCTGTTTTATATGGAGTGTTTGCATCTGTTGGAAGAGGTTAGGCTGGAGGTACACCTCGTTGCAGATGTAAAATTTTTTTAGGTAGCTGGGCCCTGATGGTTGAAACCAAATGGGGATTCAAAGCAATTGAAGAGGAACTATCCTGTCTTAAACAGCAGGCTGCTGGTTGCGCTTTTCCCTGCCTTTCACACTGGGTTAATTGCCCAAGAGTCAACTTCTTTATGGGTTCTTTCCTGCCAGCAATGAATTAGCATGATCTGATAAATGTAGTCATCCCCCCACTTTGCTTTTATGTGGGCATAAAACTATTATGGAGTTAAAAGGTACAAGGATGTAGTTGCCATCGCTGTGGAGCTCAGTGTACAAGTCTGACTTACTTCAGTGTAACATAGAACTCTTTCAAAAAACATAGAAATTGGATAATTTACAAGCTTTAATGTTCATACTTACACATCATCCTAATTTATCAGGCTGATACATATATTGAAATTCAATGGGAATATTACATAGCAATGCTGACTATACAAAACAGTTTCTGAAGCAAACCAGAAATTATTTCTAAACCAGCCTGCTATAACATGCTATTTTTGAAGGTGTACCACATGCTGTACAGCTTAAAATTAATTTAACAAAAAGCATTAAAAACTTTTTAAATTACATTATTATATGAAGAATTTACTTTAAACAGCTGATGAAGCAAGTGGATAAATGTACAGAAGGAACATCTTTTTTCAGCTGGTGTCAAATTGACAGGAGGTATCAAAATCCAAATTCCATATTTAATGAAATTGTGGAGTGGTACAGTCTCATGATTATAAAGTCTTTTTGCATAACTGTATCCAAACTTTTTCTTCTTTTTTTTTACAGAAGTTGTTAAAAAAAATGTATTTTCCTGAAATTCATGCGTGTAACTCCATAGTTACTAGGTATAAGAGAGTGCAAGTATTTTCTGACTTTACTTAGAAATTACATATTTTTTTTCTTGCCTTAAATCATCTATTGGATTATCATTCCTAAAAAGAAAACAGGAATGACTTCTATAGTAATTCTGAGAAGCATGGAAATAGTTTTTTTAAAATGAAAAATACTTGGTAAACCATTCTTGATGCTGAGGGTCTTGTTTTTGGTCATCTTTGGTTTGTGGTGGTTCATTGCCATGTGTCCTGTGCAAACAAATAAGCATTAGCATCACTTACCTACTTACAATCTTACCAGTATGTAATACTTTTCCTAGAAAAACACCCCATGAATGGTTCTGTGCTCACATGAATAGATGAGGCCAAAAGGTGCCAGCTAGTTTTAGTGGGATCTGTGCCAGCCAGGTAACTGGACTAGCAGCACTGGTTGCCACATGAAGAAAAGCATGAAGCAGAACTTAACAGCTATGGAGAAACATTTGACATAGTTCTTAACTTGACACCATAAAAAATTAAACAAAAGGATGCTTGAAAATCAGAGAATGGCAGCTGCAATTCACTCTTAAACTTATAAAATACAATTTATGCATTAAAAATGTTTGGTAAAAGTTCTATTTGAAACTGCAAGATTTATCTGAACAAGACCTGCCATTCATAATAAATCCTATTACATAGTCCCTCATTTTCCATAATTCAGGATTTTTTTAACATATGATAGCAAATAGGACTTAACTTATGATTGACTGATTTAAAAGAATTAAGCAAGCAGCACCCAAGCGACCCTCAGTCTCTCTATATATTTGTTTCCTTTTAAAACAGAAATTCCATTTGCCTTGGCAGTCATCTGGCGTGACACAGCATGTTTGTATCTTTAAGAAGTGGGAATTGCCAAACAGGATCTAAGCCTGTGTCCCAGGTTGTTTTTGTCAGCAGTCAGCACCATCTGCCCCCAAGGAAGAAACTCTCTTGCACATAATTTACAGGATAACTAAATCTCGATCAGAAGATAGGTGAGAAGGCTGGATTTTGTCCTGAAATACAGTGGTTAGGTTTGGGGATTTTTTAACTGTATATTAGCTACATACAGTTTTAACTATATCTTGAAGAGAGAGTCCATATTATAAAACACTGAACATCATTCTCATAACTCATAAATTTGAAGAATTGAAGCTCCTCAAAGAGAAAGAAACAAAGTATCTGCTAATCAGTTTTCAAGTCTCTAGCCTTTGCCAAATGATCTGCTTAGATTCAAATACCTCCTAAAATAAAAACATTCGATCTACATCTACCAAGTGCAAGGTGAGGCAATAAAAATAAGACAGAAGACACATCCTTAACAGAACCACTGAAAAATGCCATATTCACAATTAAATACCAGCTTTTGTGTGTGCGCGGGTTTTGGTTGGTTGGTTTGGTTTCAGGGTTGTTTGGTTTTTTTTCCTACCAGGCGGGGTTGCAAGCATAAGGTCTGCTGGGCAGGAATTACAGCCCAGTTTTGCAGTTAAGTTCTGCATCTGTCTGCAGAAAACCAAACACAGAGTTCATTGCACAGTAGGAACCTTACATCATTGTGTATTTCCACCTGTCTAATATGTTTGAATTGCCTACAAGATTCTAAATATGAATTCATTTATCATCATACAAAATGTACAAATACCTTGTGGCAGCACTGCTGTCTGAGGACTGTGTTGATGGAGAGCCCACCCTGAGGCAGCCAGGACTCCGGTCTAAGCTTGTAGATTTTGTTATTTGTGGAGCACTTCTTTTTGATCTTAAATCACAGCTCAAAAAGCTCTTTGCGTAGGAAGCTAAATTTGGAACACTGACAACACGACTGGGCACCTCAACCGTTTTCTTCTTCTGCTTTTTATTGTAACAGAAAACTTCATTACATATACATTATTTACAACTGATAATATAAAACCTCAACAATACCTCATTTCCAAATATCTTCTGAGGAACACCCAAATAGGATGATTTCTATCTTTTTCTATAGGCATTTAAATTAAATTCTCAGGGTATGCTGTGAGTATTCCATAGATTTTGTCATCTGACTAAAACAACTTGTGTATTTGACCCTGATATCTTAGACAGATCAAGGTGCTTTCCACCAACTTGACCTCTCTTCTTTCTATGGCTATTTGTAGACAGTATCATGCAGAGGGGCTGGAATGACAAAGGGCAGATACCAAGAAACTCAAACAGATTAATAATTTTCCTTGATGCATGCAGTATCCCAATTAGCAACTCCCAAATCTGCAAACAATGGCCATGCTTATCCCAGTGGAAGACTGATGTCAGAGTTCTAGTGTTCTATATTGGCTTAAACACCTGTTATCTATGTTGCATGTGTACTTCTACTGAATTTCTCCTATGCTCAACAACTGACTGTAGGTTGGCGCTGGAAAAAATTCTACTAAATAACATTATCATAAAAAATTGATAGCACTTTTATTGTCCTGATTGGCCTGTATGATTCAAATAGTAATGAAAGCTATCACAATTTGTGATTTTAATTGCATTGCTCCTCTTACCTTCATGGAAGGAGTCAGGCATACTGTATTAGGGTTGAAAGAAAATGACCGATTCCTGTAATATTCAGTGTTGGCTGAAAGTGAATGCTGACATTTTCTTCCTTCCTGAAGGGAAACAAAGTTATGTGTATGGAAAGTTATGTATTTGTTGGAAGCCAGTATGGAAAGATACATTTGTCAAAGAATTCCAGCCCAGAAAGAAATAATCAATCTGAAGCAATGTGTGAAACACTGACTAGAACCTTGCAGTAGATTCCAAAATACATATGTCCATATAAAAAGCAGTCTTACCACCAGCTGTTTGATAATCTCTTCTCTGTCACTTAATTTGTCTTGCAGACAGTTTATAAGGTGTGTATCTTCAGGCCTGGACTCCCACTTTCTTGACTTTTCTTCTAATTCTTTAAGTCTGTACAGAAAAAAATGCAGACCAGAAAAAAATTTCCTCAGATTAGGTTCAAGAGACACCTCAGATTCACCTATGTTTCAAGCCTAAAATACAGGGACATAGCCAGGCCTTTCCAACAAAACAGGATTTTTTAAAAATCAGCATCTGTACATGGTTTATATAGTATAAAGTATAAGTATAAAGTATAAAGTATAAAGTATAAAGTATAGAATCTTCTGGAGTTCCAAAATAAATTGCCAGGGTTAATCCACAGCACCTGTCCAGCACAAAATCTAGCCCCTTGTGTAAAATAGTAACAAGCTTGCACATCATGTTGCTAGTCTAATTTTCTAAAGAAAAAAAATCAGTGTCACAGTATCTATGCATATCTATATTCATCTATTTGTTCTCTGTTCTGACCCAGTAACTTTGTAATCCTCAGAATCACTCAATTCCTGTAACTTTCATGAAGACAGGCTTGGCTATACATGCTGCTTTAGTAACCCTGCTAAGTCAAAACCTGTAGTCCAAGTTCAGCTTTTTAAATTCCTTAATCAGGGGAAAAGATTCAAATGCTAATTACATGTTCTTAGATATGGTGTGGAAACGTACATTTGACTGACCCATGAGAACACAAGTCATTATTTTATCAGCCAGGTTCATGAATTTTGCTGCTTGAGAAACTGAGTGCTATGAAGTTCTCCTGCCATAACCAGGACAAATACTGAGAAATGTATTACAGAATACAAAACACCATTTTGTGGCTTTTTTTTTTTTTTTTAATGTGTGGGTAAACATTTTTGAGAGGACCACCCCCACTCTTATCATCTTAGAGTTATCTCAGAGTTAAAATAAAAAGATAAACCTTTACATCTGAAAGGTTTAAAGGGTAGAGGCCTGCCAAGTCTCTCTTCTGGACTTATGCTGCACAGTCGGGATAAGAGAAAAGAGGGAGTGATATATACAAGGGATTATTTCTGAGGGGTCTCTCCTGTACAATCTGAAGCAGCACAGAACTTCTCAGCTCCACAGGGGACTGCAAACTGTTTATTTACATGAGCACAACTTTCCTTGGAAATTTTTAAGGAAATGAGAATGACATTAAGAAGCTTTTACTTAACAATGCTGCTCTGCCGAACAAAATTAAGTACAAGATCATGGATCAAGGCCTCTGGTATCATCTGTGACAAAGATGATTTTACCTTTCATAGAATTTCTAGAGCCTACATGCAAGTTTTAATTTAGCATTGAAGACTTCATGTATAGTACTTTAGATTAAACAATATCCAGAATTTATTACAATGTATTTGAGTATTTTTGGTTTGCAAAGACAATACCTATACACTTCTTTTTTGATCCTTATAATATTTTACTTAGGATTAATAAAAAAACCCCTGTACATACTAAAGATAATAAATACAAACAGAACTCATTGCCAGCATGAGCCAGAGTTTATTGTTAAATTACTTACACTGCTTCTAAGGAGAAAATCTTTGCTTGGAGATGTGCCTGAGTGCTGCTGAAATCAGATACTATGTTTTCAATTTCCTTCCGGTGATCTTGCTTCAGTATGTCCAGTTCTTTTTTATGCTTCATACTGAGGTCTTCTAACAGTAGCCTTTCATTGGTATCAAAATATGTCTGAATTCTCATTTTTCAATACTAGTTCATTATCATTGATCAAAGCATGCAGTTTTGAGGTGTTTTATTGACTGCAAAGGTAATTAACTGGGAAAGATCTGACTTCTGCCTGCTGATTTGACTTTGACATTTTGTTGCAATCTGAGAAAACACATTTTAACACTGAGGAAGAGAAAAATTATTTTGAAAAGTACTTGACCTTCACCCTTCCGGAAATGGAAAGTCTATTCCATATAATGGTGCTATTGATATTCTGTCTAGGGTTAGCTTGTACATAAATCTTAATGATAAAGCATGACAGTGAAGTATCATAGGAACTTAATTGTATTAAGGAAAATTATGTGAAAATATCTATGATTTTAACATGAGACTCTCATGATATGTTTGATCACATCATGGCATCAGAAACATTTAATACTGCCTATCATCATCCTAAAACTCAAAAATAAAAAAAAAAAAAAAAAAAGAAATTTAACATTTTTAAGACCATATTTTTTGCAAGATAGAAATATTAGAGATAAATTAAGAAATAATATTAAGGGATATATTAGAAAATATATATTAACACCATAAACTGAAAACTAAAAAATGCCTTACATTTTCCCAAGCCTAACCACAATGTTGCATTCTAATATCCCAAAAGCAATAGACATCTATTGAAGAATCATAGTTTGATTTTTGTTTGCTATTGCTTAGTTGAGCCTTTGAGAAACTTTTTTATTAACTCAATAGAGAGCCCATGTTCTAGGATTTGCTGATCAAAATAGACATACTCATCTCAGCATATTAACAATTGTAATTTTCACAAAAGACATTGTTTACCTTTTGATTTCCCCTATTTGCTTTTTTTTATGTATTCCCAAGCCAGTTTCACTTGTTTCTGACAGGCTTCAGGAAAGACCAAAAGGTCCATGAAGGGCTTCTCCCCTTGAAATCAGAGCATAGCCATAGAAGTGACTGATTTGGCACTTAGCATAAAATAAGCAGCAGAAAAATAAGGGTAAAAAAGGAAGAATCATCCCTGAAATGAATCTTCAGGAGGAGAATATTCTCCTTCAGAATAGCCATTTTGGGAGTTGTTCTCTCTTCCCATAAAAACACCTTTGTCTGCTCTCATCCTAAACCTTGTAAAAGCTCTCTGTACTAGAGGTGGAATTCACACAGTTCAAGAGAAAGGAAAGAGGAGTTATCACTTCAAGCAGATTACTGGTTTCACTTACTTGGCAAGAGTAGGATTAGTAATTTTAAGTAATTTGTTATAAAAAATTTGTCACATGCAAATAACAAGCCACTATCAGCTTTCAAATCAGAAAACAAACTGGTATAAGACAGGGGCACTGTTGTTACAAGTAAAAATAGCAGTTACTTATATGCACCAATTTAATGATTCGCCTACACAAATTATTAGTCCTGCAAAAGCAGAATGAATGCTGCAAGTTAGAGTTCCGTCTTACACGGGTTAATTTCAGAGCAGCCTGTATCAGGTGCCTCAGTCGCCCCCAGTGCTTTGGTTCTACCTCTGGTTATTTGCAGGATTTCTCCTTACATAATTTCCATTAATGCTTCCTTCCCAAATGCTTACTGTAGTAGAGCTACACCATTTATTCCCTGTAAAGAAAATCCTCCAGCCCAGCATTTGAGGCTTTTTAGACCTCATCGCTGACACGTGAATAATTCTTCTCTTCATGAACAGAGGCTCTAAATTCCTTCAAGGTAGCTTGAGGGCATTAATGAAACTCTCTGGTTTGCAATTCTCACTGTTGATCTTGCTTCAAAAGCTTGAAATGAAATTCTCTTTGAAGTAACTCTCCAAAGAGTAATGGCAAAAAAAAAAAAAAAAAAAAAAAAAAAAAAAAAAATTACTCATTCTTTAAATATCTACTGTCAGGTAGACAGGAATGGAACTACTCTGGCCATTCTGACAGTCTGCAGAGAGACATTGAGTGCTTTTCTCTGGACTACATGGGCCATAATTTTAAAGATTCCTTTAAGGGCACACTCTTCAGAATTACTTTAATATATACAGCTTGTATTGTTAGGAACATACATGGCAGCATCACAAAAATGAATTGAGAGGTACCCACACACCAGATCCCTCAGCCTCTCTGCAAAGAGGATGTGTTAAGTATATTCATCCAGAAATTTCAAAGGATTCAACAGCCATACAAATGCAGTGGGCAGTGAACCCAGTCTTGTTTCCTTTGTAAGTCACACCAGGGGAGGTTTAGGTCAGGTATTAGGAAGAATTTCTTCATAGAATAGGTGATGAGACATTGGAATGGGCTGCCCAGATGTGTTTAAGGAAAGACTGGACATGGCACCCAGTGTCACAGTCTAGTTGACATGGTGGCGTTTGGTCACAGGTTGGACTCAATGATCTCAGAGGTCTTTTCCATCCTAATTGATCCTGGGATTCTGCACTTTTTCTGTACAGAAATGGGAAGACCCATTTGCACCACTGAGTGTGTGCTGAGCCTGTGGCTACACTAAGACATGGTTTATCTTCTACAAGATAGCCAAGACTCTAGTCACCTTGCCTTCCTGTGCCCTGACAGTCTCTCAGAGTGCCAGGCTCACCATCAGCCCAGAGGCACAGTCAGTATCCACTGGCACTGCCTTTACTCCCCCTGTGCAAAGCTGGCTGCTACAGCCAAAGCAAACTCTTACAGGGTATATATGGCATTCTCAAGTGTCCCCTTTGGAATTAACAGTCCACTGGTTTCAACAACAGACAGTATGTATAAAACCCTGATATTTATTCTCAGAGATTTCTATTTTATTTTTTTTTTAATAGCTCTTTAATGAGTTGGGGATTTAGGTCTTCCAGTGCCTTTGAAAGACTGATACTATTCACATTTTCTCAGGTCACTCCTGTGGGGATACATTAGACATAGTTTTCTGTAACATATAATGAACAATTAGTTCAAATGCATCTATTATGGCTGGAGGAAAATGTGAAATGAACTACTGTTTTTGCAAAATTCCTGGTTTCTAAAATTAGTACTTTAGAAAGGAAAGATTCTGACATGCATCACATTTAGAACACCACTCACACTGGCATTATTATTGAATCTCTAGATAGCACTGTCAAGTGTGAATTCAAGGCAAACCTTCTATGCTGTTTATCTCTATCCTGAAGCTGTGCAGCTTCTTGCTTCTGTGACTCCAATTCAGCACTGAGTAGCTCCATTGTGTCCTTCAAAAGTAAATTCTCTTTCTTGAGTTCAGAAATTTCATTCTGACATTTTTCCAGTTCATCATGAAGAGATCTGATCTGGCTTTGGCTACTTCCTTCCTAAGAAAAAGTCCAAATTTAATTATTCACAGCCTCTTATTTTTAGTGCCAACATCTTCCTGGAAGTGTGTGCATTGAATTTTTGTGATCTGATTTTTCAATTATATGTGCCATGCTATATACGTGCAAGAAAAAATCAGTGATCAAAATTTCCTGAATATCTTCTATAGTCTCCACAGAATTTATTTTATTGTAACATTCATTCATTTACTAATTTCATAGATTCTGATCTTTAATTGGAAAGAAAAAGCCTGCCCATAGGGAAAAAATTACAAACATTTAAAGTGAGACATAAAGGCAGAAAACCCATTCCATTTCTGGAAGACACTCTATACTTTTATTATCACTGGAAAGAGAAATTTGATACTACTGTTTTTGCTAAACACAACATGGCAATGAAGTACAAACTGGTCCCTTGCCTGTTGTTTCTTCAGTGTCTTCACACTCCTCAGCTCCATTTGTAGTTCTTCTATTTGTTTCTTTAGGTTAGTGCATGATGTCTGTTGCTCAGAGAGTTCCACCCTTAAAGATCCTAGTAACAGACAGACAATCATTTAGGCAGTCAGAGGCCAGCTGGATGGGGAAGGCAGACACAGGGAATGTAGATGAAAACATTAATTACATTTTGCTTTGTTCCTCAACTCCTTCCCCATTAAGCATAATGACCTCCTATTACTAGAGAGATAACTCAGCTGAGCAATAGTAAGATAATACGGAGCTATAAAAGCAATGAATCAACATCAGAGTCAGTGAGGTAATTCTGTGGCAGTTGTCTTGCAGATGTATCTCCATCATGACAATTGTTTCTTCCTTGAACTTTACTAGAGCACCCCTCAGCTTCCCTGTTAATTCCACTGGTCTGTTATAGAGGGCCATAAGGCAGACTGAGAAGAGCTCTGGTTGTTGCGTTAGAGAAGTACAATGCTTATGCAAGCTTATCTGTCATATACTGCAACTTTTGTGTATATTAGGTTCAAGTTTTTCAAGTACAAGAAGAAAAAAGTTTTTTATCTCTGTTGTCTCCCTACAATTTTTCTTGAAGAAGAGAATCTATCTATTGCACATATAAACTTTAGAGAGCAAGAAAACTTTCTAGCAAATTTTAATTACTGGTGTAAAAAACCCAAGAATAAAATTCAGTTTGTATGTAAAATACTTTCAAATTATTATTTATTTAATAAAAAATAGCATTTTATAGATGAGCTTTAATAACCTGAGATTAAACCTGGAGGTACTACACATTTTCCTAGTGCAGTGTTCTGTTTAGCTCTAACCAGTATAGAGCACTTTTTAAACTGACTAAAGAGTACATAGGGAGCAAGTGATCTCCACTGCTGAACTCAATAGAACAGACTTGAAGCACATATAATAATTCATGGAAGAAAATAATTAAGTCATATAAACTAACTATAATTTTCCAATCTAATATACCCAATAATACATACTGGAATGTTGTACACCAGGCTACTCTCTCAGCAACATTTTGCTGCTGACAACTGAGGGCTTGGTTAAGAAAGAGTATTAAGTTTATATTGTTGAAATTTCAGGGTATGAAAAAGGAGATTAACAAAGACCTGAGTTCCCAGAAGATGGGAAACAAAATGAATGGGATGAAAGTCAGTGGTTCTCAGCATATATAATCAAGCAGCAGGAACTGTACATGACATGAGACACTGTACCTAGCAACAGGGATTGTTGCTTCTGTATCTGCTCAAGTTCATCATGTAATTCTTTCTTTGCTTTCTCTTCCAAGGTTTGTATTTCCAGCCTATGAGACTGGTGTTGAATCTTGAAAGTCTCATTAAATTCCTTTTTCAAACGTTCTTCTGCCTCCTGTAAGCAAAAGTCCCCCCGAGAACAAAGCAGTTGGAGCCTATTTATCAGCTTGTTGTTTTACTTGCAATACTAGGATCAATCTGTCAATCAAAACAATCAATCAACTTTGTAGAACTTTAATTTTCATCACCACTTTAGAAGATATTTTATCAATGCAAGCATGAAAATGAAGTTTAAAATTAACACTTAATAGGTACAAGATAAATTATCAGTGTATCACCTCTTGGATTTGTTATGCCTGATGAAATAATAACAATAATAGTGCAATATCTTTGCACTATTTGACATTAAAAAGAAAGTTTTATTATTCAACATACAAAGGCCCCTAGATTTGACCTGTTTGTCATTACTTATCACAGTATGTCAGACAAAAGCATGTATCTTTCTTTGTATCATTTTTTGGGTCACTCTTCCACTGTCATTAGAAGTAGTGCTGGTACACTGCAAATGATGGAGCAGTTGCTCTGTAGTGGCTCTGAAGGCAAACTCCTGTCCTCAGTTTCATTCTTACGAACTCACTGCCTTCAGCTTGGTTTTGTCAAAACTGGAATTTTAGTTGGAATATATAAACAAGATATTAAATTCTACTTAGGGTGGTTTTATTACCTATGTTTCATAAAGTTCTCTAAGCTGTGAGAACCAACAGGAACATCTGTACTCCATGCCACAATCACATGTACATTTTTCAAGTTGATTTTTTTCTTGGACAGCAACAGTCTGTAGAACTTCAGTATATTGCATTAGCATTTTGCCACTGAAATCAATTCACTTGAACCTTTAAGAGCTTTGGTTATCCACTAACTGAAGTGATTTCTTGAAGGTATATAAGGCAGTACAAATCACAGTATGTGTCTTATTATACTTCTTAAGTATTTATGTATAAATTAATAATGGATGAAAAATAATAAAACTGAGTCTTGTTATTAATACACTCAGGAATTCCCTTGTATTTCTGAAGCAGGTGGACAAATAAAGGAGCTTGTATTCATTGCAGCCTAACTGTAGGGTACATTATATTCACACTGTGGTCTAAGTTAAAATGTTAAAATTATAAAAAACCAAAACAAAAATCCCACAAACCACCAACCAACCCACCCCTCCCAGCCTGATGATGTTTCAAAATCACAGAATAATTCATTATGTGCAACAACAGCAACCCATCATTAAACTAATTGCAGGTAATAAGGTTTTAATAATTGGCTCTCACTTACATGGCTTACCCCATAAATATATGTATATTTTTTACATTGGTATGTAGTAAACTGACCTTGAGTTCCTGATTCTTGCTTTTCTCTAACATTTTTAAGACTTTTTGATGTGATGCCTCCAACTGCAGTTTAACATTTTGGTTTTCTTTGATGGTGTTGTGAAGATCCTGCATAAGCTTCTCTTTTTCTTTGTTGGACTGTAGATTATGTTTCTTCAGTGACTCCTTGAAATGATTTGCTTGTTGTTCTAATATTTGCTTCAGCTGAGCCACCTTCCAGAAAAGCAAGTCAGCAGGATAGGATTAATGGCTGCATTCACAATGGAGAGGAATTACGTAAAATTGAGTATATTTTATGGGCTTGTGTTGCTCTATGAAAAAACAGCAAGATGCTTTTTTGTGCAAGGAGCCCTTTTTTCAGTGAAGAATGACAACCTTTTTGCATATTCTGTCTGTTGCTCATCAAGTACTTTTTAAAAATTTCAAATTGTATCTATCTCATACATGCAATCCATAGTTTAATTTTCACAATAATATGACACGAACCAGAAGGCAGGCCTAAGGCTTTGCTGAAGCTATCCAACAAAACTGATATATTTAATTTGAAAGAGCGCCTAGCTTCATCTGCCTCAGACTGAGTTTAAGGTCACTATTCATCCAGTTATTTCTTGGCTTCTTCTGTTTTGTCATCCAGTAAAACACACACAAAAATATTTGTCTGATCCAGCTAGTGAAGAATAATTGCCAAATACTATTTGTAATGAAAAACATTAATTTCCTTTAATATATCTGTGTAATGGGATCTGTCTGTGGCCTGGATACATTTCAAGAATAGGCAGATGCTAGAGCCACTTGCCAACCATACATTTGTTTCAAGAGATGAAATTTTTTTATTACTTTATTTAAAGAAATATGTGGTAAATCATAAGATTTAACCAAAGGGGCACTTTACTTTCTGGTTGCAGGCAAAAAAGCTACTTTGTCTTCATACCTGTTGAATTCAAGCCAATGTTTTCCTATATAAAAATATATATTAATTATATATACATATATATATATACACATATACATATATACATATAAATATAAAAGAAAGGAGACACTGAAGTTTTTATGTACAGGAGTTCCTTACATAAAACTAACATAAAACTAGTCTTTGATGTGAAAGACTTAATGCTGTATAGTCCCTCCTGCTATAGCTCATCCAGCTGACACAATATGCATTAGCATCACTACACTCCAGCACACATTTTTTTATGGGCTTCCTGAAAATAAAGGACTGAAAAAATGTGCCAGAAGAATAGGCTATATATTTTATAACAGACAAATTTGAAACAGGAAAAATGCTACTTAGAATACTTTTTAAGCAAATCAGCATCTAGGCAGGAAAGATGAAAAGAGACCAATATAAACTTCATCTGTGGTCACAACATCAACTTCCCCATCTCTTCACAGACAATTATTGGCCCAAAGCACTTTTAACATGAAACAAAAGATCATACTAACGAGAAATAGGCTAAGCTGGGAACATAGGGTAGTAGGAAATCAGATGGAGAAGTAGTTTTAAAAACATTATTTTTCAGTGATTAAGGGGAAAATCCCTACTGAAATGTATCAGACATACAAACACATTGTTTCTCATGAATCCTGGTACTTCTAGCATTATTAGTGGTTAAGAAACAAACATTTCCATCCTATCAGATTTCCTTGTCCTGTCTTACAATTAAAAAAGTTTTCAAATCCTTCAGTGAAAATCCTTCTCTGGAATGTTTTGCAGTGCCCAAGTATTTTTTTTTTGTGTGTGATTCCTGACTTCTAAACAGATAGCCAGATCCTCAATTTGCTTAAGTTGCTAAAGCAGCATTTAAGCCAATAAAACTATGCCAATTCACTTCACTCCAGAATCTATTTAGGATGTTTTCATTAATAACAAAGGAGCAACACTGTGAGGTTTTGTTTTATAATGTCCTCCTGCTGCAAAATAAAAGTTCTTGAAAAAATTGTACTTTAATTCCATTATTAATTCACTTTTATCCACCAGAATTGCATAAAGTGATCTCAGAGATGCAAACATGACCTAACATAACATAAAGAGTAATATGGCATAAAAAGTAAAAGCAAAATAAAGAAATTGTATTTTGTTGCTTTTTAGGCTTATTTCAGAGCTACTTCAATTAAGTTCACAGTAAACAATATTCCTAAACTTGTAGCAATTCCTGACCAGAGGAATTCCTGGCTGTGTTCTTTGACTGAAACTTCAAGATCCATAAAAACTCTGGGCATTGCTGTGCTAGCATTGCTCAAAGATGTATCATGACAAGCTGATGTTTGCACTTCCATTTTACGTATCTTTTAATTCCAGAATAGAACAGAATCATAGAATATTCTGAGTTGGAAGGGGTCCACAAGGATCATAGAAGTCCAACTCCTAGTCCTGCACAGCACCATCCCTAGAAGTCACACCATGTGCCTGAGAGCATTGGCTAAACACTCCTTGAATTCTGTCAGGTTTGATGCTGTGACCACTTCCCTGGAGAGCCTGTTCCAGTGCCCAGCCACCCTCCAGGAGAAAAACCTATTTCTAATATCCAACCTAAACCTCCCCTGACACAACTTCAGGCCATTCCCCTGGGTCCTGTCATTGGTCGCCAGGGAAAAGAGAGCAGTGCCTGCCCTTCCACTTCTCCTCACAAGCAAGTTCTGGACTGCAGTGAGGTCTCTCAGTCTTCTCCAGGCTGAACAGACCAAGTGTGACCTCAGCTGCTCCTCCTCATATGTCTTCCCCTCAAGACCCTTCACTATCTCTGTAGCCATCCTTTGGACACTTTCTAATGGCTTCATATTTTTCTTATAGTCTGCCACCAAAATCATTTAACCATGCTGAAGAGATCTTGTAGTTCAAGGAACTGGAGGGCCCCAATGAATTAGCATTCAATCCACACAGGATCTCACATCCTTCCTTCCAAATGACCAAACAGATGCAAGTCTCATTTCTTTATCCATAAAAACCTTATTAATACAGAAATACTGCAACTTTGAAGTGCAACCCCAGAGAGATGAAATTTTCATGTTTCTGTCTACTCTGCATAGTGCTCCAGCTATGTCAGCCCAACCAAAAACGGGTCTTAGGCAGCCAAGGAAGCTATTTTTAGATCTGAAATTTTATCCAGGTTAGAATTGGATTAGTAACAGCACATTACCTAACTTTTGAGGCGGAAGCTCTGGGCTGAGCCATTGCAAAAGTTGCCAGATGGGAAACATGCCCTCAGTGAAATGCAACATTATATAGTAAATGGTGTTTTCTTGGCGGTGAATATACATGTACCTATAGCAGGAAACCGGTACAAGTTGAAATGACTTCACTACCCTGGAAATACTGCCAAGTAATTAGTTCAGAAAGTAACTTCTGGAGAAATCAAGAAAATTACAAAATTTCTCTTCAAATGGAGAATTTCCTCCTTTTTGAGAGCAGTCAGATTCTAAGATACAATAAAATGTTTTCTTGATATAACTGTTTATAATTACCATGGTTCTGTGAACATAACATATGGCATGCTATGTATTATTTGATATTATTTATAAGTATGTTTATAGTGGCAATAATTTTCCACCACTCCTTGCTAATTTACCATGATCTTGTGATTTGAGTGGATGAGCAGCTAGAAAATATAAGTTTCTTTCATATTTTACTGTCCTGAATATGTGATTTCAAGAAAAGCAATTTGATGACCCATGACCTTATATTTTGCATCTGCAAAACCTGAGGAATAAACCCTCATGTCACTAACTTTTCACTCTGAATAGGTCAGCACAGGTTAGATTGACCCAAAATTCTCTCAGAGAAGAATCCGTAGGAAACAGTGGCATGCAGAAATGCGTAATGAAACTTAAAAATAGCCAGAAATTTCAGAACATTAAATTGCACTTAAATTCTGTATTTGTAAGACTGGGAAATGATAGGACGTCAGAATGTCACTGTTTGATAACAGAATGTATAAATATGTTTTAGAGGAGAAATGAAGAAGAAAAACCCATGCTGCACTCATAACTAGTACAGCTAGTATAGCACAGATGGGAGAAAAACCAGGCGTTGCTTATCGTAAATGAGCACAACACATACCCTGATTGCTGGAACATGCACACCAAGGGGTAGCCATGGCATGTAGGAAAGGGAAGACAATGTTTTTGCTTAGCCTCCTGATGACCCTGTCCTTTCTTTGTCTTTAAACATTCAACAAGATTTTATTATGGCCACTCAGAGTCTACAAATGTCAGCTGAAGGAGATCTAGGCCTTCAGCTTTTGCAGAGTTGTTGCCATGCAAACTCCCACTGAACTTGAGGGAAGTGAAACGGGTTAGAATCAGTGAAGATACATCTCAATGCATTAAAAATAAATCAGAAAGTTAACAAGAGTTGTAAGGAAAATTCTAATCTCACTTTGTCCTGTAAACAAAGAAAGAATCAGAGTTGCTCTGCAATCCTGATATAGCCAAACTCCTCACGTTAGCACATCTCCAAAGAGTAATATATAAAATAAATAGGCTTGTCAAAATCATCATAGATATTTAGTAGCAGTTATTTCTGTTATTTCTATCTGGAGTCCTTGTATGTTTTATTGAGTGATAGACACAACAATTAGTGTTAAATTCTAATCCAGAATCTCTCAGATGGGATGAAAAAATAAGAGACTTTTTATTACTGCATTACATTTATGTCCAGTTTACCTCAAGTGAAGAGTTTTGAAGCTTCCCAGTTAGAGCTTCTTTCTCTTTCTCTAGTTGCTTTAGTTCACACTCAGATTTTCTTTTAAATTCATCTAGTTGTGTCTGGAGCTCCTAAAATTAAAAAAAAAAAAAAAGAAAAGAAAAGACAAGAGCATGCAATAACTGGGACATAAATGCAGTATGAAAAAGAACACATTTCTTCTACATTAACCCAGATAATACAGCAGTGTACATAATAGTACATACTACTGTCATTTAATATCACTCGTGTTATTTAATTTAAAACGTGTAAACACTTTGGTTTGGTTCTTTCTAATATTAGTGTGAGACAATACAGTTCACATTATCCTAGTCTTCTGCTGAAAGTTTCCCTAAGGTGTAAAACTGTACAGCATGAAGAGTCAGACTGTTTTGCCTTGAGTAGTGTTAATGTTCAAAAATAATTTAGTACACAAGGGCCACCCACAAGATCTGAAAAACCATAAATATACATTTGCCATATAAATAACAAGATAAATAATGGACAATTAGTGGAAAAGAGAATCAAAGGAAGCAATATCTGACAGCATCCATAAAGAAAATCATGGTGAGGAAGTAAAAGTAAAATAAAATAAGATTTATAAAATTGCCATGTTGCTGGAAATAGTTAAAAAATCAATGAGAGCATCAGTTACAAGGCAGTGACCAAGAGCTTGTAGCAATTTCTTGTAGCAAGTATTAGCAATTACTTGTTGCAGAAAGACTGAACGTACAACTTCTAGAAACTTCCTCAAGTGATATGCATTACAAGCTTATTTGTGTGCTTTTTCTTCCTATTTATACAAATTTGATCACTCAAAAAACATTCTACAGTATCATCAGATGCTACAAATGAAGGAAACAGGAAAAAAAATAACTATTTAACACCTCCCCCATCCTGTACAGCTCCTTCTCATACAACCCTGTGTAAAACTTAGGTAGCAATTAAAGGATGAAATTAAACAGATACTTGAATATTGCAAGGGAGAAATTAGCTTTAGTTTTGTCTGTGCAAAAAGGAGCAGATATAACTGTCTTTTTGATTAAAACATGAAGATCAGGTGCAATATTCCCAGTTCAACTCTGTCAACTGACTTTCTTTTCTGTATCTTAATTTTTCTATCTGGAAAAAGAGATATAATACCTCCTTAGCAGCTCTTACAGGCCTTAATTGAATAAGAGGATATATACAGCATCAATAATGAAAAAAATTGTAATTTTGTTTTACTAACTCAATATTTTTCTGATTAAATTAATATGAATCTCTAAGAAGATATTGTTATAAGAAATAATATTTATTGCCCATAAAATGTCTATTACTATGCCTTTTTTTTTTAAAGTATGAAGTGTTTGATACTTAAATTCAATCTGACTCACATGAAGAGCTTCCACCTGGCATAATTTTAAGAATACATATATAAGCTAATAATAAGTAGAATATACTATATAAAAGGCAATTTCCATAAGGTTTCACTAGTATAACTATGTCCCTTGAAGCACTGCACTTTCAGATACTGATCAAAATGGAGCCATTCCATAAGCAGATAAAATAATTTACTCACCTGAGTTCAATTTTGAGAACTGTATAAATCATATCAATTATATTATATAAGATTATATAAACGTATAAACTCCAGTAGTTTCATGGAAATTAATTATCTAGGCAAGCACTAAATACAATTCCTAGTCTCCAAGATTGGGCAGGTACTATGAAGCTCAACATTTAGGGACAGCAGCTGCTTGCTTTTTATGACTTCACAACTTGTCAGCAAGTGTTTGATTATTCTCAAGTAAACATTGAACTCAGAAAGCTATAGGAGTGTTAACTGCAGAAAATGGGTAAATGTTCATTATTAGCACCAAGAAAGGTCTAAAAACCACTTGGCTAGTAGTCTGTCCCATTCTACAAACTGTTGAAATTAATCTTCTTTTTCTGTCTAAAAGATCTTTGACAAACACCAAAGTCCATTAGGAGTCAGAAACGAACTTCCCCCTTAGCTTACACTCAAATTTGGCAAATCACTTAGACATGCACTGACTTGTGAGCTCCACTAATCATTAAGGCACATACTTAAAACTAAACACGTGTTTCAAGGTTATCTTCCCTTTGAATAGAATTCAGCTCACATTTAGGTTCCCACTGTACAGAAACATTAGAGACTGCAAATTTCCTAAAGCCAAAGGATTCAGTCACAGACAGCAGCTCTGATGAAAATGAAATTTTCTGAAGATCTCTCTTCAGCTGCTACTGTATATCAACAACAAAAATAACAGCTTAACCACTTAAAACACACTGAAAAAAAGGTATTGCTCAGATAAGTTTGGATCTACAAGAAGATGAGCCTTCTTTCTGACTAAAGCTAAATAAGGACATATATATATGTGTGTATGGATGGATGTATTTGTAAATAGTTGTAATTTCATCGGTAACACATACAGCCTGAATTAATTTACCGACACTTTGCAGAAATAGATCCTCTGCCTAAAAATGAAAAATTCTGATTAAATCAATTCATTGGAGTATTTCACAGCAGCAATCCATGAAAATTTAAATCAGAAATTGGAATAACACCCACAATACATTCTTCTTCAGGAAGGAACTTGTATAAAACATTCCAACTGCCATATGCAAAGCATACAAGGATAAGTATTGCTTAGAAGGCCATTTATCACATCAATGATAAACTGACCTCCCTGTCTTTGAAGATTTTTATGGAAATACATCAGTCAGACCTTTTTTTTTCTTTTTCTGATTTTTTTCTGTAGAGAGAAAATCCTGGCATTTTATGTTAATTCAAAGTGCCTACAGTGAGCATAATTCAAATGACGTTGCTGTGACCAATATGATTAAAACCAGATGAATTAAAGCATCCATAAATAGAAGAACATTCCTACCTTCTGCTTTTTTTTTTTTTTTTTTCTTCTCTCCAGATTCCATGAAGTTTTAGACTGGCCTGATTTCCTTTGTATCATTCATTACATGATCTACCATTCATTTAACAGCTATTCCTTCAGACAAATCTTTTCCTTATAGGACTGATGCTTGATTTTTCAAAGTTATCTCTTTTTTTCATACCCTCCTTGTAAACAGCTACAGTTTCCATAGTCTATGAAACACACTAGCTACATTGTACAAAAAAACACCCTAGTGTAGAACTCAGGAGTCTCAATGGTCTATTTTGTAGTGAAAATGCTGCTTAGGTAGTAATACTCTGTTGAAAAAATTGGCTTCATTTTAGTTAAAAATGTAGAACTGTACTGATTCAGGATGCAGCCTCTCCTGCAGTCTAGGAAAGATTTGGGGTTTTTTGCTGTTCTGATTAGCGCTTGGATGTGTAACTCTTCCAACCACATAGGCTGTCTCAAGCACAACCTTAGTGCTGTGAAAAAGTACAGTTTACTATTTGCTGACGCTGATGCCAAGTCTAATTTTCCTGAATGGTAGCTTAACAATAGTTTAAGAGAACTAAAAATTTTAAAAAAGACTCAGGGCCGAACAGTTGCTTAATAGGATATATTGTACAGAGGGTACTCTCAGGATACACACATTCCTTATTTTACTGATTTTATTCCTGCTATCATTTCTGCACAGCTTTTCAGAATATCTATTTTCTATAATTAAAAATAAATAAATCAGAATTCCATCTTGACCTCAGCAGAGAAAGTCCACCTTAGACATTGCTCTCTTTAAGGATTTGGTTACAGAAGCAGTTGAACACTATGCCCCAGTCTCACCCAAGGATGTCTGTAGCTCCTTTGCTGTCTGCAGAAACTCATGCACTTCAGGTTATGAACACAAGTCAGTGTTCCACTGAATGAGTTCAGAGATCTGGTAATCTTACAGGATTAGTTCCTTTACAATAGAGCCATCAATCTTTAAAAAACTACATTGATTTCAGTACTTTTGGTATGCCATATCTTTGAATATTTGAGAGCAAATCACCTGTTAAAGCTCTTGCACATCTTCAGAGTTTCTCTTTTTCTGACCCTCTTTGGTAGAAGTCATTTGCTGCAGCTGGGTTATTTGATGTTTCAGTTCATCCACTTTATTAACAGCTTTGCTTTGGGAATTCAATATAGTTTCCCTATCTTCTGTGGTACCAAAATTTACATTTCAAGTAGCATAAATAACTTGCAGAATTTCCAATATCAGTGACTACTAACATGGGAAATACTTTAGAATGACATTAATGAGCATCTTACCTGCTTTATGCAGGATTTCTTTTTCTTGATGTGAATTTCTCTCTTTGACTACACTTATATCTTCTTCCTCTTTTTTTCACTATAAATTTTGGTCCCAGAATTTATTGCTGTGTTCACTTAAGCTACACTTCCAAATCCTAAAATATGCATGACATTACTTTCACGTTTATTACATATGTAATTTTCTTGTAATAAGAAATAAATGGTCATTTTCTCTCTTGGTGTTCCATGATATAAATCACCTACAGAGCTGGTTTAAATTAATTTTTTGTTCTTTCCTTCCCTTAAACTGTCTCTACTGCCAGAATATTTTTGATGTGGAGCCCTCCCCTCACATATAGTTAGCATCATTTTAAAGGGAATATCCATCAATAGTTACCATCTAAACTTGAAATAGGTTATACTTCTAAAAATTTCATGACAACTTATGCCAAAAGTTAACGAATATTAATTAGGGTTTTTTCAGTTGCTGAAATACAACAGTTTGTAACATAATCCATTATACAGATGCCTAAACTCAGAAAAAATTGGGTCCTACAGACTTTGGTGGGAGCTGTCTTTTCATAATTAACGTAAAAAAATTGAACCATATTTAATGTTGTTTCTGGAGGTTCTAGTTGCAGTTTCAGATGTCTAGCATAATACTTCAATACTCAGATAAAATTGCCATTTTTTTTCTATATGAACGTCAAGTAAAACCTCAGGGTTAAAACTACGTTGTATTTAACACTCTCTGTAGCTCAAAACTTCAAGGTAAGCTTCCTACTTTTACCTCTGGCATATATGCCAGTATTCTTCCAAAACTAGACTGAAAAGATCAGGCTTAATTATTTGTCAACCTTTGTATTTTCCCTTCTACAGTAATAATAATAATAATAAAAATAAATATGTACTAATGTAATGCCTTTCATCTAAAGGTCTCAAATCTCTTGGCATATGCTAAGGAGAAAACAGGAAAATTCATCTCATTGAAGCAACAGTCCTTTCACCTTTCAAGCCTTATAATAGCTTTTCCTGCTAGTATTTACTAATGCTCAAAGGTATTTCTGATTGAAAAGATGTTTCTATTTCCCTGTCTGACATTGTCTATAGAAGTCTGACAAAAATGTATTTAATATTGGCATAAGAAATAGCCACTTTAGAAAGGAGAAACTTTTATTTATTTTTGTGTAAACTGTAAAGAAACAGCAAACAACATCATGTTTAACTCTGTCCCTCCTTCCAGATTTATCCTAGTCTAAGGGTATCTCTTCAAAGATTCAAGGCAATATGCTCCAGTGGTATGTAAATCAGCCTCATTCCACAGACTTAGAGGATTTCAAATGTATGAGTTGAGTATATGCCCTTCAGAAAATATTTCAGTTTTATCCAGCTGATACAGAATTTAGAAAATAAGTTGTCACCAGCCTCTTACTTCCACTTCCCATCATATTTTACATTATTTATTCCTATATTCCTGCATTTCTTACACAATAAATCAGAAGAATAAACCATGTGCATAAATTTTCATTTAAAGCACCCACAAAAAAAATCAACATCTTCCTTTCTCTATTCCTCTCTAATGCTTCCAACTACTACAGAGCCAGGATACTTTTTAGTATTGAAATAGATATTACAGAATGACTCAGTTTTAGAAAAGGGCTTATCTGCATCTCTGCCATTCATTGTATCCTCTCCACTTTTCTGAAAAAGATAGTTGTTCTGCTACAGATCTTCACACTGAGACAATGAAATCTGAATAATGTAGGGGAAGGTGTATTCAATTCATCCTCTGGTCTTGTAAAACAAAGAGGTAGTTACTGTATTGAAGGTTGAACTCCCTCTAAGAACACCCTCAAAGAAGTAGCTCAGAACATTGCATCATCAGCAAAACAATAGTGGCAAGCAAGATGTGAGGGCAGATGGTGAAAACAGTTAAGAGCTGCCTTGGAAGTACACAGCTGACTGGGTTGACCCTGCTCCCTGCAGAATTCTAGGGCTCTCTTCCTCTAACAGAAGAAAATCTTTCCCATTAGGGAACAATTCTGTAATAGTCCAAGACTAGACCACCTTCAAGGTGTTTTCTTATCTAATATTCAAGATTGCTGTCATAGGGCTGTGATGTAAAGGATCAAAAGTATCAGAAGGAAGCTGAACTGTTGAGCACAGAGCATGGCTGGGTGCTTCAATTCCAGCACTGTGCATCAGTATCTCTCCTGCACTCTGACCTTATTTACCAAAAGCAGATGTTTGGCAGATTTTCCATGACATGCCAACCTCTGAAACTGCATCTGACACGTGATACAACCAGGAATGCAGAGCTGTGCTGCAGATCTGCAGAGCTGTATGAGATATGCAGCAGTGAGGGTGGGCAAACAAAGTGCAAGCTGAGAACCAACAGCAGAAGTCTCATGGCTCAGCACATAAAACTTCACAAGTGTAAAGGACACTTCATTAAACAGCACTTGGTACAAGCCACTGCTGCAAGAGTCATATAAAGAGCTTGATTCCTAAACTGACACCTCTTCATACCCATGCACTGAGCTATTGGCAACCACACAGAAAAAGGAGAATGTACTCTGTAAACACTCATTGGTAGCAGTATTGCCTGCTTGCTGTTCTCGTCACATTTCTGGGCAGGAAAGGTAAAATTCATTTCAGCCAACAGATAAATTTTACTTCACTCCTCCCTCAAGCAATATGAAGTCTAGTGTTCAAAGTGTTTTCCTAATGAGTTACTAATCATCTTAACTCTTTCTTTAAAGCTGTCAGTGTTATAGCACTCCTATTTAAATTCTAAGCCTCTAAAACTGCTTTACTACTTAAAAAGCATTTGAATCAACATGATACTTAAAAGACCCCCCTCTCACAAATTTTAAAGAACTGATAATTTTCACTTTCTCAGGTAGTGCTAGGGATTACGGTCTCATATTCTACCTGTATTTGCTCCTTCAGCTTCTGGGAATGCTTCTTCCTCTCATTTATCTTCTGACTTTTCTCCTCTAGGTCTGCTTCCAGCTTCTTTACCTGCTGCAGTAATAAACCTTTCTCAGGCTCTGAGCTCTTCTTTTGCTCCGTTTCTCTTTGCGGACAGTTTGTTTCTATCACAGATTGCTGCATGGCTTTTTTCAAAGTCTCTTTTCCTGTCTCACAAGGGGCTTGCAGTTTTCTTGTTTCCTGAGTATACTCTTCAGTTGTTTTCTGGTCCTTGCTCTTCAGGTTTTCCATCTCGTTTATTACAGTGTGTCTTTCCGCACTACATTTTTCATCTAAATTTACTTCTTTATCTAGATTTTTTAGCAGTCCATCAAACTCCTGATTTAAATGTAGAAGTTTGTTTTCAAAGTCTTCATTGGTATCTACTGTGTCTGTAGAAAGGCCTATCTGTGCTTGTTTCACTTCTGTTCTTGACTCCTTCTCTTCTGCTTGCTTTTTACACAATATTAACTCTGCCAAGGCTTCTTCCTTCAATCTCTTGTGTTGTGCTACGGCAATTTCAAGGGCCTGAATATGCTTTCTCAGTAATTGTTCTTCTTCAACTTTGTTTTTACACTGAAGAATTGTTTCTCTTGTCTCAGCAAGAATATTCTGAATTTCTTCCTCATGAGCCTCTCTCAGAGCCTGTATACTGTCCTCATGTTCATCATTCTTAGTGTTCAAGGCATATATCACCTATCAAACAAGAAAAATAGAAAAGTAAAGTATCTTGTGAACAGTAGCCATTAATCCAGTTACTGTATTTATCAAGGTGTTAAACACTAAAAGAGAATTACTGCTATAGATTAATTTTTCTGGTAGTGGTGGCTCTTTGTGTTGTTTGGGTTTGTTTTTTTCCACCAGGAACAGAAGGGACAATTATAAACTGCAACACCTTATAAAAAAGGAAGACAATACTGTGATAAACAATATTTTTTTTCACTTTTTGTCTGGAATTTCTTTTTATTCTAGGTAAGTTGTCATTTCTAATATGAAGAAGGATGCTGGGTCCCTTCTCTAGCTAAGTGACTCTTTATTTGAAGCCCAGTACATCTGACCTTCAGTGCAGCAGGACTACTAAAGGCCACATTGTCTTTAGCATGACAAAGCGCTGAGGACCAGTAGTGGGAAATCTGAACAGTGAAATGTGAAGTCCTGACATCCACTTCATGTGGACCAAAATCACTTCCTGATGTAAATGAAAGTATGAAAAGCAGATTAAATTCTGCACTCCTGGCTCTAGTCAAAACGCCGTGGAAGATGCACTCCTGGAATCACATTCCTGAGAAGTCAGTTTGGTCAGCATTTCACATAGATGTTACCAAACTGCAAGCATCTTTTGACTTTGTTCTGAGAAATGTTCAGGCAGTGTGTTTCAGGGTTTTTCCCCAAAATTTCAGTAACAGCCATAAATCTCAAAACAACCTTTAGCAGATTCAAGAAATTCTCTGATAACAATAAGTAATTTTTTCCAAAAAACTGATTTAAACCCTCTAATGCTTTATTTTCTTTTACAAGATGCAGAATAAGAATTCTTATGACTGTAATACCTTATTACCCTAAGAAGGCTTCATCTGTTACCGTAACATACACCAAATATCTCTCATAGAAACTGTTGCACAAGCACCCTACTGTTGCTTCAAAAAGAAAAAGTTATTAAAAACCCACCGTAACCTGAAAGGAAGATAAATGCTCAAGTCAAATTTACAGCTACATATAATTGCACAACAGAATAATTGCCTTGAAAAGACACATGCTTTTCTTTTATACCTCCACTAGGACATATGGGGGCTAATGCAGTTTCTACTGGTCATAGTTATCTAATTCAAGGAGAACAACACATGTTGAAGGTTTTCCACTTGCTTGGCTGGTTAGCGGTTTTTAGGGATAATTATTACTCTAAAAAACTAGGTTTGGAATTTATACACAATTTCTGACAGATATTTTCAGACTGGCCTGAACCAATAGAAGTTAAAAATATTCTTAGACAATGTTTGATAAAATAATAGCCTTAAGTAAGTAGATAAATAAATAAATACAGAAACAATACCACAACTATTTCTTTAATTATGCTAGGGTTGTGGCTCCATAATCTCCAAATTTTTATCAGGGCAAGTGTCAGTTGAGAGTCCAGTAAATATCTTGACTAGAATAAGTGTCACAAGCCTGCCATGTATTATATAAGTCCAGAAGATATCTTCAGAATTATTGAATTTGCTTATCTATGTCCAACCACTTTTTGTGCTATCTGCATATAAGTAACATATTGAATTTCAGTCAACCATAAATGAAAGCAAATACACAAATACATCCTGTGTATAGTCAACTTCCTCCCTGGCAGTAATGAATTAGGTACAGAAGACTTAAAGTCACAAATGCAAAACACAGTCTGAATATATTTACGATAAACATTTGACAAAATAGTATTCTATACTCAGCATATTTCAGAAGAATATCAGACAAGAAGTTATTGTCTAAATTTAGATAGGTATATTTTGGGGCCTTAGATTACAAGCCATTAATTCTTCTCTGTTATCTTTAACCATTTTCCTTTGATATGGAAGGAGCTACAGTGTACTGAGCAGATTTCTTCAGCTCACTAACTAAAATCATTATATGAACTATATCATTATAGTTCTTATCTATTCAAGTGACAGACATAAAAATTCCAAGAAGATTGTTCTTCTACATTTTCCACACTGAATGACCAGTAATTAGGTTAGGTAACTCTTCAGTTAACTAGGTCAGATGCTGATGATCATATTTCTGTATTTCATTCCACCAGTAAAACAGAAATGAACATCCAGCGACTCATCCAGTGACTCAGACTTTCACTCAATGATAAATTTATCTAGTAAATCACCATGGCCTGTCTCATGCTATGTTGTGTTCAGGATTCCTCTAAAATCAGACTTAATCATAGAGGTTTCCCAAATTCCACTAAGCATTAGACTACCACCAGTACCTTAGGTGAGTTATTTAAAACAATGGAAGAACCTGGCCTCCCTGTCCCATCTATTAATCCTACACTTCCGTTCAATACTGGCTAGAACCACAATGAAGCATTTTGATTTGCATGCCCTTAAATTTAATCTTCAAGCCTGAGTGCTGAAATTGACTCCTCCATATCTTAACCTTCTTAAAAGATTTAATTTTGAGATGGCTGCTGCTCTCTACTTTATGAAATTTAAGCCCTTCACATGTGCCTTTCACTCCCTACTGAATATAGCTTCTGTATTCCTATTCCAGATACCTCATTTTGAAGACTGGAGTTATATGAGATGAATCCTGTGCTTTATGTGATGAAAGGAAAAATACTGAAAAATTATTTCAGACCTATACATTGTGAGTGTACACTAATGTGGTACAAATCTCTTAACAGCTGTGTTGATAAACAGCTTTTAAAAAGCAGCTCTAAAACTGATCATTTGACAGTACAGACAGAATAGAGGGTTGGGAAACACTATACTGAATTTATAGCACCTGAGTGTAGTATGTCAGGTTGATAAAAACATTATTACACACATACACTTGAATATTAAGAGTGCACTGAATGTGAATACAGCTTATTTGTCCTATTTTATCCTCCAAATGCTGTAAATCTAAATAGCATTTCCTTTCTCTTTTTCCTTATGGTGATATAAATCGATCAAACAAACAAACAAAACATTCAACTGCACTTTAACAGTGAAGACATAGTTAAAGCATTTAAACCAAAAATTACTCTCTTCCTACAGTAGTGTTAAATATTATTCTTAGAGGAATCATAATGAAAAAGCAGGTTACTTTTTTAGCTGAATAAGAAGTAAGACAATTTGGTATGGAAGGTGAGGAATAAGGACGAAAGATGAATCAAAGAAAAGCAAAAGATCATAAATATTCTTCCCTCAGGCCCAAGCTAGCAGACACAAAATTTTCCTGACAAAAAAAAAAGGGCTTAAAAGCAAAGAAACAAAAGAATGAGAAAAGACCCTGGATGAAGCTGTCAAACAGAGTACTCCCAGCAGCACTACACAAAACAGGGAAGGAGACAAACTTCTATTACTAAGGAAGAAGTTTGCTAGAGGCTCACTGATGCCAGGTGACTCTATGCATCATCTCCTTTTCACTACTAACAACAACATCTTGCCTTCATTGACAGATGAATTTGTTTCTTTGAACTCATCTTGCTGAGCAGAGCAGAGCAGAGTGAGGTACTGATAAACACACCAGCCTTAAATGGTCTCTTTAAAAGCAAAGGACAGAAAAATAATCCAAAATTACTTCAGTTATTTAAACAAATGGCTCCTCTATCCCTTAGCCTCCTTTGTCATCAACTCTACAGGCCTTCTAGAAAATTAACCCACCTCCCACAATTTATCAATTAATACTCTAATCAGTCTCTCACGTTCTAATACTGAAGAATAATGTATTTTAATTAAGGTACAAGCCTAGGCTATGATTACCTACAATGCTGATCCAATTTTACACTTACACTGATTTCATACATAGGTGATAAATGAATCTGCTCTAAGGTATGACCTGGAGCCTAAAGAGCTAAGTCTCAGCTCTCTCCTTTCATTCTCTGTGGTTCCCTGAAAGCACAGGAATAATTTCATGCATCGAAATATTTGCAGCAACTGTTCATAATGTAAACACATATGTAGTGTTGTGTAGTATAACAGAAGGTTTTAAAAGAAAAGTCAGTTCAAACATCCCAAAATGTTTCAGAAGAGGTACAAGGCTTGTATTCTACACCAGAATAAATCCTAATGACAATAATAAAAATTAATTTTTCTCCAGAAAGTTCTCTTTTATTTCAGTATGAATCTGTATCTTTTCATCCATTATAATAAAGCCCTTCAGACCCTGGAAGAGTGCAGTGGTGCAGCACAGAGGTAGCCAATAGCTCTGTACAAAATCCACCTGTGCTTAGATGATCTGATGTCTCTTGGGCAGAAGCTCATGGTGCAACGCTTCACCCTCCTGAATGATGAGGCAGTTTTGTCTCATCTAGAGATTCACAGTAGAAGAGGGCAAGTTGGTCTTACATTCTTCAAATTTGAATATATCACTCATTTTTCCTACACGTACCATGTATTACAGTCAGTCCAAAAATACAATGAAATACTAAAATGTCTCAAGAAAGCATGAGCATAAAATGTCTACAGGTTTCTAATATAATTTGGCACATTTTTTGACTCTTTCAGCCCCTCTCTTTGTTCTCCCTTCTTTTGGTTTAAACTTAATAGAAGAAAATAATATAGGTACATTTATTTGGTCCCATTTTTTACCTTTTCATTTTCCTGCTTTGTGTAATAGTGAACACAGAAAACGGTAGCTTAGTGGTTTATGTATTGCACCCAGTCTCTGAAGTGTGATTGAACGTAAAAGGAGCTCTGGCCTAAATTTTACTAAAGAGACATCCAGTTGTCTCTCATTTGTATTTTACAGTTTCTAATAAACTACAAGAATAATTGCCAGGCAATTTAAGAATTAGGAAGGTAAAGTTATATTGCAAGAATATTTCCACAAGCAGAGCAGGTGCTAAAGAAAGCACCAGTAATTTCAGCAAAGAAAAAATATGCTGTAGAACCACAAAAGTTAATTGGGAGTCCAGGAAGTGTCTTGACTGCACTGTCACAAGTCTAATCTGTGTTGTATAAACCCCCAAAATGTCTCCAGAATTACTGAGTTTGTCTATGTCTTGTAACCACTTTTTGTGCTATCTGTATATGAACAACATATTGGGCACCAATACTACATCCCAACAATTTCAGCAAAGTAAAAATATATTGTAGAATCATGGAAGTTAGTTCTAGAAAGAAACTCCTCTGCTGGGAGAATACCAGGCAGTTTATTACTGAAATTTCTTCTGGAACTGTTCAGTAAAATCTACTCAACTTTAATCCCTTCCCTTTACACTGGTCACAAATCCATCTGCTATGACTGGTTGTAAGCAATGCCTCCCCAGCATGGTAAGAACTAGGTCTTCCTAAACAGTTAAGGAAACATTAAAGACTTCTCCAGATCTGACATGGAAATTCTGAGAGAAACTGGTTGTTCTGAAACACAGCTACCACATAAGGAGGTCTGAGGAGGAATGCAAGGAAATGTTTAGAGAAACCCTACACATTTAATTCTTAGGAAGATGTTTCCTGTATACAAGTTGGCATTCATCTCACCCAACATCGTCCATTGCATCACCACACATCTAATCCATCTTAGTCAAAGGAGAAAGGCAGGTGACTCCAAAGGACCATATTTCTCTTCCCAATACAGGTGTCTAAATCAGGTGACACAAGTGAAATTAATTGCCTCATGGGTTTATATAATTTCTGCATATCCCAATATCAGTTTCTCCCTTCTACAGAGCTGAGAGTCCCATGTAAAGGGAAAAAAAGTTTCCATTCTCAGAAGCTGAAACTGATAAATTGCCTGTTCTCTCGGGTTTCTTTCCATTTTGCACTGAGTTATACTGACTCCATTTCTATATACCCACTTCATGCTGTTTTACCAACAGTTTACAAACCAAGAGATATTGGGTGTTTATTTAATGAATGCAGTTTATTTTGTCTTCCATCTATATTCCTTATTTCCTTCCATTTTGTTTAGATGTTTATGACTCACTTTGAACTAGTATAATCTACTAATTTGAATATGTTGTTTCTTTTTACTTCCAGGTCATTACTTATTATGTGAAACAGTGCAAGAGCTAGCCCAGATCTTTGTAATATATGCTTCCCTGCATTATAACTTTGTAAATATTTTTTCAGTTCCTGGCTCATGTTGTATCTTATATGTCAAAATTTTCTACATAAATTTGAAATAATTTTTCAAAACTTTTCAAAAATTTTTCAAAAACTTTTCAAGTAGAAAACACACTATTTTTTTTTTAGACTCTGTGTCCAATTAAGAGCTAGAATAAATAAAATCAGTCAGCATGACATTTACATGAAATACATTGCTACTGCTTTGTTATCCCTGAGGTGATTCAAATTCATCTTGAGCGCATTTATCAGGTTAAGCTCTATTCAAGTGTTGTCAGAGGATCACATTATTTTTCAGTAAAAGCTAAATTAGGTAAAATGTCTGTCTATTAAAAACCACAGAACTACATGAAAACACTTGAAAAGATTATGCTTAGACAGTGAAAAATCAATGTCAATTAACACACGTACATATGTAGGCAAGCAGAAAGGCCAATTGGTTTGATTTCAGAGTTCTTTCTCCTCACATTTTGAAATCTTTGTCTCAGTGAAATGCGTAACACCCTAAGATCTCAAATACACCCATGAATCTTAGGCTATTATAGTCTTGGACAAGTTCAACTTTATCTTAGGAAGCATTATCAGATGTATAATGTGCAAGAAGTAGAGGATCTGCCTGACAGATAGATATATGTCCTTTGTCCATTGTTGTCACTGTAGACCAGGTAAATTTTTAGTACACAAGTGATGTCACCAATTCTGTGTCAGTAGAAGGAAAAGAAAAAAGATTTATCGCATGAAATTCACTGATAATTTAGTTCTGGTTATAGTTACATATCAAACTCTTCTAGGATATAAACCTATCTAAAATTCATAGAAATTTGATCTCAATTATTTTCCAAAAATATGTGCTAATGCATTTCATCAACCAGATTTAAATACAGTGGTGATAGAATTACTTCACTGAAATAATACTCTATTTTGTGAAATGCTTCATCACACCCCAGACTTTTAAAGAACTTTTGAGTCTAAATTGCAGACACATGTTCAGTACTTTCAAAAGTTATGTTTGGTTGTTTTTTTTGTTCCTAGATAGTTACCTGAAATTTTATACTTCCAAAATGCCTTCTGATTTGCAGATTACAATAAAGCGACTTTGTCCAATTTTACAATAAATACAGTACCCAAAGAGACTTGTCAAGTAAGCTCTCACCTGATTCCCACCTTTCCAAATATTTACAGTAGAATTTGGAAGTCTTGCAAATACAAGTTGTAGAACTGTTGATTTACTTACAGCTCAAGGTGGAAGAGATTTTTCCCAAACAAATGCATAGTTTTGTAGAGACAAATATTATAATTTATTTGAAACACAATATTCCAAGTGTTGCCCTTTATGTAAATCTGTGATAAGCATAGATAAAATGAGTCCTGTTTCTTCCTAATCCAAACTAAAGCATTATACAGATTGGATCAAATTCTTACTCTCCTATACTTCGCATTCTCAGGGAGGATTTTTTAAAATTTAAAATATTTCTTTATACATTATAGATATTTTTCTAATTAAGAATAGAAACAATCAGAACCCTCAGGTATCTATGAATTTATAATACCAGTTTCTTCTACTAGAGGCACCAAAATTTAAGTTCTTGCTGCTGTAAGCAAATTCAACTAAAAGATCACAGGGATTCGAGAAGTGGTTGTAAAATGTATCGAATAAAAATCCAGTTAGGGCAAGGAAGTATTAAGATACTCTGCCAATCTCTGGAAAAACCCACAGATTAATGGACACTTTCTGGGACTGCATCAATGATCACAAAACCAAGAAAGTTTAACCATCATTTATTATCAGAAAAAGTGGAAGCAGTCTGCAAAGAGTGTAGTGGCAACACACTGAGTTGCTTCACAATGTCCTGTAGTCTACAGAAAATCCATTATTTTTATGAATACTGAGGCATATCAGTATCTTAATAAAAACATTTTAACATTGTAAAACATGTAAAAGTACTAACTATAATTCCTAACGACCTTGTTAACAAATTGTAGTAGATCTCTCTGGCTGAATGAAAAAAAAAAAAAAAAGTAAAATAATCAACTGCAGGCTTATATTTACATTTAAAGGTAGTGTTTCTATAACCCTCTATGAAGGTTATATAGTTACAATCAGTGGGTGCATAGTCACAGCCAGATGCTGTAGCTTCCAAAGATAATTAAAACAGAAGACTTCTTTGGTAGTAACGTGTTCTAAGTTAAAACTGTGTTTATTTTAAGTGCCCAAAAACCAAGTCAGACAAAGTTCTGAACAACCACATTAAAAACATATAATCTTCCTTCAGAAGAGTTTCACCCAGGTCGTTAACTTAAGAAAAAAAGAAAAAAATCCCTATTTGAAAGCAGACAGTCAATATGCAGTTTATGAAATAAAGGCAGTATTTCCTCAGTGATAAAGCTGTGTGTGTTCTGCTGTCTCCAAGCTTTGCAAGACAAATGAATATACATTAAGTAAAATGCCAAGTTTGAACCAGCACAGTGAAGTCTGAGTTATTGTGCCCCACTGGGGGTTGGATAAATTAACTCAAACTTGGTACTGCACTAACTACGTTCACAGACTTCCTGCCAGCTTTGAGCACATGCCAAAAAGCCCCTGAAAACTCACATGCCTATCTGTTCCTACTTAAAAACACAGGTTAAGTAGTTTTCAGAACCAGATTAAAGACAGTCTGGTTGTATACAGGCAGGAAAAATAGTGAGACACTAAACGTGTTTAAGATATGACTGTAGAGGTGGCAACAGAGGGAGGTCTACCTCAGTGTTACAGCCGTTTAAACAAAAAATAGAAAATCTTTTAACTAATGAGGATGTGACTGCTGGGGGTGGGGGGAAGAACATGATAATTTATGGAAAAAAAGTACTTTATAAACAATACTCAATGCTGGAGTGTTCAAAAGCCTAAAACACGTAGCTCAAAATATTTACATGAGACTGTCTTCAACTGACTTGGCACTGACTTCTAATTTGGGTATATTTTTCACAATTGTGAAACATACAGGTTAAAGGAAATATTAGGAGAGAGGTACTATTATAGATTCACTGAAAAAGGTACTTCTAAATATTAACATGAAAAAAAAGACAGAACATGAAAAAGCTATAAGCTTGCAATATTCTTTTGTGCAATTAATGGATCATTAGATGTTTTATTCCCTATTGCCTATAATTTGCATATTAATAATATGCAAAACATGTATATAAACATTAATTAGGATTTGTTGATAAAGAGACCTGAATTTATTATGTACTCTCCATTCTAAAGTAGTCTTGAGTTGTCACTTTCTAAGACCATCAGATTTTCTGCAAACTGATAAAATTCGTGCCAAATTTGTATGGTAAAGTAGTAATTCAACATATAGATGTCATTCTTATCTCTTGAATTAATTTGAATGATAATTTCTAGCTATCCAAATAAAATACTAGCTTTTCTCCTAATAGAAATTTTAATAGAAATAGAAATAGAGGGTTTAATACTGCTTTTGACTAGCTGATCAATAAAATTTTATGACATTGCACATGCATTTAATAATCCAGGAGTTCCTTTTTTAGAGAGGAACCCTCTGTAAGGAAAAACACAGTAATGACAAGTTAAGAAATCTTAGTCTGCACATTCTTGTCAGTTCATAGGCAAAAATAATGCTAGCTTTGAAATCCTGATAGCAAATTATACACAAAAATCATGAAAACAAATACATCAGAAAGTACTTGGGAATGTGGATGGCTGATTTTGTTGGTCTTGTTAGCACATAATTTAAGTATATTTATAAATAGATTCTATTTGCCTACATGGAAATATTTTTTTTATATTCCTTGCCCAGAGGAAAAAATACTGTTACTCCAAAAGCATGATCCTAGTTTTTATTCTATTATATTTTGCTTCATTTTTGTAGAATATTGAATATGTCTCTAGAGAGCTGAGATCAAAAAACCTCAAGCACACAGGAGAATTCTGGTAGCATAATAACTAACCGCAAAACAGCTGAACCACTGTAAGAATTGGTTACCGAGTATTGTTAACACACCACAGCAAACAAGGTCAATAAACTTAAACTACATGAAAAAGGCAACATTTTTCAACAGGAACATGAGTAGACCACAGAAGTGCTCTGCTAGACTTACCCAGCTGTCAGGTGCTTCCAGAATAAACCATTAAAATCTGATCATATTTCACATCTAAAACCAATAAATGGCTGATAGCTTTATGGCAAATAAAGTAGGAAAGGTTAAAAGAACTAATATATAGCCCTGCTACAAGATACTGAAGTGGTGTAAACAGTCTATGCCCTCACACATGTGCCAGGTCACTTGCTAATTCTTCAGTTAATTTCTACCCACAAGAGTGAAGCTAACAGAACTAAATATGAGCATATATTTTTGTGCAGAAGTCAGCCATCCCTCCCTTAAACAACGAAGGATAGAGGGTTTTGCTTTTCTGGCTGATTTTCCACCGAAGCTTATTAAATAATGGTTGTACTTTCTACCTTGCTGACTGAACTGAGGCACTAAATCTCCTAGTGACTGCTGGTGATAGGCAGTCAGAACATGTAACGTGTAACATTGTGAACTGCTCCACACAGAGTCATTAAGGAACATCTGCCTATGCTGCTGCTTCTGGAAGAGGAACACACTTGCTTCCCTTTGACATTTCTTTCCCCTAAAGGGAAAAAAGGGTTTGCAAGTGCATTTTACCAGCAATTAACTTTTTCCTGCCTCAGCACTCTTCTCTGTTACAACTTACAGTACCCAAAATATGTACACAAAATTCTTGTCAGACTACCTGACCAGTAATAGAGCAATTTAAAATGAGCTTCTTAAAACAAGGCTCCCAGATTGGCAATATAGTCAGATGAAACCCGAGGGAAAAAAAGTATTCGAGAATAACTGTCTTCTCTCATTAAAAAATACCCCTCCCTTTGTGTCCAGGAATTTGTTTCTAAGAAGGAAACAGAACTAGTTTGTGGCTTAGGTAGCTCTCTGATCACCAGGTACTGTCACCTTCCTAGGTATTCATATTAGGCTTGGTTTCAGAACTGCAATCCAGAACAGCAGGTTTGGTTTGAGCCCCACTGGCAGAGGTTTGCAAAGAAGCCTGAATAGTACGGATAACTGCAGCGTATCTAGTTCCTGTCAGCCCTGGCCAAACTGCCTCTGTTAATGAAAGCTGATCCACTTTCCTCAACACTCTTCTTCAAGAGTTCATTTGAATATCTCATCCTATTTCAAGTAAAAAGATCTATGCTGAGAAACCATAAGCACATGAAAATCCCATAATAGCCAGCAGATGTTACAAATCCATAGCTTGCGGCAGCAGGGAGTGACATCCCAAGTGTCTTCAAAAAGTCACCATGCATCTTACACTCCACGTTATTGCTGAACAGATACAAAAATACAAAGAAATGGGAAGCATGACACAGCATGCCAAGGGTCCAATGTCTGATGGAGAAGTTTGAATGTCATTATTGGTACTACCAATAACTACTACAAAGTCATGCATTCGGCTACAATCAAATACAATTCAAATACATCCATTTCAAGAGAAGTGAGCTACAAAAAATTAGTAGTCTGTGGCCCAAAGCAAACAAGACATTGTTAAAGGTTTGTATTTTTTGCAGCTACTGCCAAAAATGTACAGAACAAAAAATGTATGACTGAAGAAATGGAAACTTCCTATATTCTACCTCTTCACAAACAGAAATAGCAGGGCAGTAGAATGGGAGGAGCTCTCAGAGTCTCTGTCCAAATTACCTGTTGGGATTCCCTGGATCCCTGTATTCCCCTAACCAGCACCTTAAGGCATGATCAGCACTACATGCAAGGATAGAAACTCATCACCTCGCCCAGTTCATTTCCTGTTGATGTCTTTACACACTTTGCCTTTGAGAGTAGGAGGAGGCCTCGAGTGACTAAAGAGAATGGAAATCAAGATCTATATCTAATACCTTATTTACATATTTTGTATTCATCTCACCTGGCACAACACTGAGTGGATGAATAATGAGATCAATATCTCCTCATCAATGAAAATCTAAAGTCACTGAGACAGAAGTTGCAGCTGTGCAACAACACAGCAGTATTACATACTGGGTTAGAAACAAAAAGAAAAGTACTATGGGCCATTTAAATTTAGGAGGGATTTCATTATAATCATTCTGACTGTAATATAACCCAGAAAACATTGCTTTAAAAGGGAGCTCTTGAAATTCCTAGGGCAAAAATTATAACAAGTTTCCCATATAGCCATTTTTCAGCTGATCTGGTATCAGATTTTGCTTCTTATGTGCTTGCTGTTGATACTGCATTAGTCTACACAGAATTCAGAAGGGAAAGCATGTGATTTAAATTCCAGTTGTGCCATGAATTTTCTGTAAGTGTAGTGTTATTGCAGAGAAAATTGCTCTTTAAAAGCCACATTCCAAAACAGAATAATTTGCTTTTCAGAAGCAGTTTTTTGAGCTTCAGGTATAAATAATCTTTATTTAAGATAACTGGAAAGCATCTAGAGGGAAAATTCTATCAAAACTAAAGAAATCCACCCACATGTACCTTAACAGCAGAAATTTAGCAAAAGACATCTGAAAAAATGACTGCAATGAAATCATGCAATGTATGGGCAAAAAGTAAGGAACTTATTGTGCACAAACACTATTAAACAAACATACAAAGAACCTGTAAAGTAAGAATTGGTATAGTACAGGAATAATATAGGAAGTATATGAAATTAGAGGTAGCTCTTGTTTATGTATTGATGCACAGGATGTACATTATGACGTACAGTTATCATGAGATGAGAATGATAGCACTGTAACTAGTAAGCCATTCTGACTTGAACATTTAAATGACTTCTTATTTTTTGACCTGTAATTTTACTCAATGTATTTTCATTGCTAGTAAGTATCTATCAATTGCATCAAGGTTACAGAACATGTAAAAGCTGTATTAGTAAACAAGGTTTTTCTCACTGACAAAGATGCAGCATAAGAACAGGTTAAGAGGTAAATGCGATTTCCTACATATTTTCTCTTATTTCTTAACGTGGTGTGGAAAACATTGAGTAGTTCAGTATTGACTAAAAGTTTCAAGTACAATACATAATTTAGTCCTGTCTCTCCTTGGAGACCTCCTTTTACAAACGTCATTTAAAGTAGCTCTTCTTATGCACATCAGGAACAATTAGCTGCGAGTCAGAGTACTGTTGTACTGTAATGCCACGCGTTGGCTGCAGTTTTGCAACAATATTACTTGAGAACCTCTAAAACGCAAATTACTTGCAGTCTTCCTTAATTCCAGAAGAGAAGCTGATACTTTCAATCCCTCTCAACAGCTCCCAGACAAACGCTACGTCTTCGCGGGGCTGAAGCTCTTCTCATTATGGTCGCACGGTAATTAGAGCGGTTCAGTGCGAGGCGTCCATCCCCGGCCACAAAGGCACCCCATAAGGATGGGCTGCAGCCCCCGCGGGGGAACTGCGTGGAGGGAAGTTTGTGCACACCGATGCTCTCGACAACAGCCTAAAAGGAGAGGGCCCGTTTCTCTTCCCTCCTCTCAGACAGGGGCATCAGAGGAGACAATTCCCTGACACCCCCGGCCAGGGCAGCCTCACCTCCCTGGAAGGACTGCAACAGCGAGACTTACCTTAGTGAGCTGGGCAATCTTCTTGCACATTTTCATGTGCATTTCCCGACTGCATTCCTCTGCCGAGCTGCTGCGAGCGGCTTTAGATCCATTGCAAGTCCCGGGCTGATGAATGTTGTTTATGCCAGAGGCCATTAGGCTTGAATTTTAATCACGTCTGCCTGCGTACGCTCCGGGTAGCGCGATCCCGGCCCCGCTGCTCGCCCCCCCCGGCTGCGCGCACTCACAGCCCCCGGCGCTGGAGGAACTTCAGCCCCGAACAGGGCACGCTCCAGCCGCCGCCGCTCCCCCTTCTCTGCAGATGTCCCAGTCCTTCCGCAAAACACCCAGGCGAGCAAGCAGAGAACAGCATGTGCAAACGTCCTGATTGGGATTTTTTTCCCTCCCCTTCTCTTCAAATGGTTGAGCTTCCGCCAGGAGAAGACGCCAGCGGCTGGGTGCTACAAATTCCCCGCTGGGGACGCTGAGCCAGCCAGCCAAGAGTCAGTAGCACAGGAACCGCCGGGAATCTGTTGTAGGAGAGATTGCCTGAAGATTAAACCATGCTGCCTTCTTAAGTGTCAAAGGACTGCAGAGGTCATCTGACGAGAGAGTGTTGGCACCTTTCATAAGCTCTGTTATTTTGGCAATCCTCTTTAAATTTACCAGGATGGGCCCAGAAGTGATGAAGAACACCTTTGCTGAGTTTTTGCTGCTGTGATGAAAGCAGAATGGGAGCCAAGGGACCCACGAGCACAGCTAAGCCCAGGAGCTGTGTCCAGGATTCAGTTTGCTTGCCTCATCCAAGGAGACTGTCTCCGTTCCCTTCAGTTACACTAAGTGCACTGGAAAGGTGCCTATAGAAAATGGTATTACAAGTCTTTTTTTTTTTTTTTTTTTTTTTTTTAAATGTTCACACTGTTTCAGAGAGATCAGGCTTGGACATGTAAAATAAATAAAGAACAGAAAAGGCACAAAAATACACACATAAAAAAAGGTGAGCTATTAAGATAATGGGATTTTTTAAGAGAATGCTTCAGTGAAGTGTTATGCAAGAAGAAAACTGTTGATGAACACGTTTAAACAAGTCTAGAAGAAGCAAGAGAAGGCCAAGTAGGATGAAGTAAGAGAGGTAGAAAAGAGGAAAAGAGAAAAAGAACAGGTAAGAGAAGCCAAGAGCTGCCCAACACCCCTTCGATGTGTCACTGCAGCCAGCACAAGAGACCCCATGGAACTGCTGAGTGCTCCACCTCAGGCACCGCTGATTTGCAGCCGGCCAGAGAGGCCGTGAGGCTGCTTCTTCCCTACTGCTCCTGCCTGGAAGGGCATGCAGCTTTCCAGTCTGATCTCCTGGCAGCTCTTGCCATCCTCCCACTTTGCTAGTGGTGGGTTTGAACAAAGAACTTCCTGAGGAGTATCAGAATTGAGGAGGAGGATTATCTGGTGTCAGTTAATGGTAGGGCAGAAGGAAAACAGAAAAATCTTGGTGAGGGCAGAGAGAGACAAAGAAATGTTAAGAATAACACTCCTAAATGGCTAAGATCAAGGCAGAAGAATACCTACAAGTCAGAAGGGAGAAGGAATACTGTAAAGAATAGAAGACCTTGGGACAGGGAAACCAAACTTTGTTTGTTTGATTGTTGGGAGTAAAGGAGAGACTCTAAATCTCCAGAGGCAGAAAGAATCTTCACTCCAGGAATGAGAGGAAATGAAGACTGAGAAAAGCAATATATAAATAAAAATGATCACCACTGAGAGATGCTAAGCAAGGAAATGATGTTTAGCTCAGAAAGAACTTTAATAAGAAAACATGAGACACAAATCCGTGCACAAAGGAATGACAAAGTACAGTTTCTTTATTCACTGGCACTAGTATCCAAGATGCTACTGGAACTATTTCTGTGACTAGGACATAGGGACATACCACTGCTAATTGTCTGATATCTGCTAGGATGTGTTAAACACATAAGTTTAACTCAGTTAATATTTTATAATACATTCTCTATCTGGTCATCAATTTGAGAAAAAAAGGCTAGGAATTTAATTATATGTAAGATTTTGATTAAATTGACAAGCTTATTAGGACAATCAAGACAAGAGAAGAGCAAGGACTGGAGCAAAGTCCAAACACATTGTTTCCTCAGAAAAAATAGAACAAACTGAGTGAAAACAGAAAATTGCAAAAGCTTTTACAAGTACTTACAAGAAGTTAGCTGTTTTATCACACAGGTGGACAGTAACATTTGTGGCTGTTCTATTAAACACTGGGCCTGGATGCAGGGGTGGATAGAGACTTGAGACACCTATATGAGCATGGCAGAGAAGAGAAGCATATATCTTCAGATATACTGGAAAAGGAATAAACTACTGAGATATCTTCAAGCAGGCTGTTTATGAATTTTGGGACATTAGAGGGAAATAACTTGAGGCTTTGGTACAAGATGATGTTTTAGTAGAATATAATTTGTCACCGGTGGTATGCTCAGTCCAGACAAGACTTTTCAAGCAATACTTCAAACCCTGGAAAAGTTTAAATTAGATCTCATGCACCAGAAAATGTAACAAAGGAACAGAAATTCAAAGGTGACTCAAATTCATTAGTTTCATTACTCAAAAAAGAACCCAACTTAGTTTCAATAACAGAATTTCAGCAGATAATGCCAGAATGTTTCAATGAGCATTTAGCTTATTTTTTTCTTTTTTTTTTTTGTAACTGATCTAGGAATCACCCATAAATAAGATGACAAAACAAGGATGTCACAAAGCATAATCTAAATGTGTACTATACAAATATAGGTTTTGTGAGAATCACATAGAACACAAGTAGATTACAGAATGTGTCTGAACTTGGGCAGTAGATGGAAAAGACAGTTTAAAATATAGCCAGAAAATGCACACACTTCTGCTTGAATTATTATTGCTGTATTAATTTTTGGTAAATTGTGAGACAAAGTCATCATGTCACTATAGTTTTTATAAGTCATTCATTAATTGTACACAGGTTTGTAGCTTTGCTGTTCCAATATATTAACTAATTTTCTTTCCATAAAAAAAAATCATACATGAGCAAAAGACTATAAGCCTTCCATTTTTGATGCTGCCTGCTTGTTGTACTCACAGACTATATAACTTCTGTGGTCTCCTGACTAGCTACTAGTTACTATTAAAGGAGCCATAACCTCAAATTCCAAGATATAAAAAATATATTCCTGTTGCAAATGCTTAATACATATGTAAATATTTAATAGGCTAACACTTTTGTTTAACATATTGCAACAATATGAAAACAGCTTTTCTAAAACACAATACAGCCCAATTCTTTCATTCTTTATCTGAACACTGTGCTCAGTGAGTTGTTTATTTTAATGTACAACAGCAAAGTTAAACTGGTTCCCTGGATTATAATCACTATTTTGCAGTCAAACAAAATCTGCCTCTGACAATGGTAGAACAGTTGGTCATTAACTGTCACGTTATGTCAGAACCGATGGCATGGGGCCCTGGGCAACCTGAGCTTGAGGACAGCGTCCCTGCGCATGGCACACCATGGGGTGGCAGTAGGAATTTGATGATCTTCAAGGTCCCTGCCAACCCAAACTTTCCTGTGGTTCTATGTTTCAAATGAAAAAGCTGTATTACTAAAACTGACTTCAAACTTCTCAAGTTAGAGTGTCAATACAGGAAGATACACCCCTAAGTGAGATTCTAATTAAATTCCTAAATCACTACCCTCATTTTTGATCTCCACTTACCTTCACTTTGGTCCTAGAATAGCTTTTTGGCCCCAGAATCCAGGAACCATTTTCTCTTTTTTGGACAAGGGAAGAAAAAAGATAAATAGGGAAGAAAAAAGAAGAAAAATAAGAGAAATAGGGGTAAAAGTTATGCTGCTCACCTAATTCATTATTCCATTTCCAATAAAACTTGTTTTGGGATTGAGTACAAGTAAAATAACAAATATGAAGCGTTGCCACTGATGCATCTTGGGTAATTACCCACGTTATACATAATTACATATAAAAATATTATATAAAACTATTTTATATTTTTAATTTCTTCCCACCTCATTAAACAGAGGATTACAAAAAGGACTACTGATTTCCTCATTGACTGAAAACAGTAACCATTCAAAAATTTAGATACAATTTTATAGCTGACTTACATATATACAAGTTTTGAGGAATGTGGTGGACGTAAACTCAGATTCTATTGCATTGTGATGGCTTGATTATAGATGAAACATTACTGTTTATGTTTTAAATAAGGATATTGGAACCAATCAGACACCAACCAGATATATTATCAGATATAAAAGCCTTTGAACACCTAACAGGACAGCATCAACTTCCATTTTTTGCTAATTCCATTTTTTAATCCAATGACCTACATCAAATATTACCATAAAGTAACTGGCATGCAGCAAGTTTGGCCTACCCTGTGGCACTGTATTTGCTCACATAAGAGGACCTACAAAGGAAAGAGAAAGGTTCTAGAACAGTGAGTCAGAAGTAGATCATGGCAGATAAGGTCACTACTTCAAAGGACAAGGAAAAAAGCTGGAGTTAATAGAGTGCATTATCCTCCAGGGCCTGGAGCACTATCCAAGGTTCAGAGTTTCATCATTCTTTTCTGGATAGAACTGTGAAATCCCACTGGCTACAACCTCTGGGCCTTCATTACATCCTTGCCCTCCTAGTCAGTCATTATATCCATCCCTCAGGAAGCAGCTGGTCCTCACTGAGCTCGGAGAGTTAGCTCAGCAAGGAACTGAAGGTGCAGGGCGGAGATGGAATGGATTCCTAGGCTCACAGGCAAAGGCTCTGGTTTTAGGTGAGTCAGGTCAGGGCTCATTAAAGTTAATTAATGCAGTCAAGGCCCTGAAAAGTAAGCTGTAAAAACTATGATAGCAACACTTCTATCAGTTGAACAAGGTATCTGGTATCACAGGAACATGGCCAGCATTTGTGATCCTACTTCAGCATGTTGTTTACCTACACATGAAGTATCAATTGTACTAAGAATTTTCTATTTCTACCTGTAAACACAAACCCTAGCAGAAATATTTAAAGCAGTCTGGAAGAAATAAATCTCATATCCTAGATTAAATCCATGATAAAGGACTATAAAGTATTCTTCTTCTGTAGACCTAAGATGTTGGTAGGCACAATTAGGACACAAAAACCATTCAGTTTGCATTATGATTTCACTGAAAATAAAAGTCCTGTGCTTTTAATGCCATAAGGTTCACAAAGGTTTATCTGCTTGTCTTCCTATTTGCATCTTCTTGTCTACAGACAGGGATTCTATTGCAGAAAAAAAATCTATATGAAGGTAATTATCCAGTAAAAATACATTAAATAGAAAGATTGTTACACGTTGTATTTCTCCACAAAATTTAACCTTAAAAAAAAAGTTCAAGTCACTGAGGATTTGCAGTTCATTATCGTGGTTTTGTAGAGTGACTATTTCTCCAGCATAAAATGAAAACTTTTAGAAATATGTTAACATGAAAGATTCTATATTACTATTGTATTTGTGCATATAGAATAAATTTCCTACTCTCTAGGAGCTGAAGGTGATTAGACCTGATCTGTATATTTTAAAAGTTAATAAAAAATATAAAACTCACCTTTAAAATTGAGGTATCTTTTTTAAACATATACAAATGTATGGCAGCATAATATGTCAGGGGAGAAAAAGCCCTCTACCAGGTATTAAAATTATTTTAGAATTTATTTTTATCTATAAAAGAAAATACTTTGTCTCCAGCTGGTGACCTCCATTCTTCACATACAGCTCATATATATCCCATAATCCTTGACACCACTGCAAGAAGAAAATAATTCCAATTATTTGATTGATTAAAATCTGCTTCTTAAATACAACACTAGGAAGATTCAGACCTAGAACAAGACTGACCCCTAGTGGTTTTTTTTTTTTTTGGTTGGTTGGTTTTGTGGGGTTTTGTGGGTGGCTTTTTTTTGTTTTTTTGGGGGGTGGGTTTTTTATTCTTGGATTAAAATGACCCTTCTTCAAGACAGGTCCTGCCTATTTGACTTACTGTCATTTGATAGTTTGTCACCTGTCCTTACTAAATAGGTCTCATCCCTCGAGGTCCATCAGGCACTTTTTTTTTCTTAAAGCCTAAACACCTATGGACGTCAAACACCTTAACTTCCTGCTGTCCACAGCTTGTCCTCACTTCTTTGAATGCTGTCGGTAACTCTGTAATTGATACATGCTGAGAATGTTTTCCCTCAGCTAATCACTCCCGGCCCTGTTTCTCGTTAACTGTGTCATTAAATACTCACCGTACGTTCCGTAACAGTAACGCAGCTCTGGGGTTTGAGCTTAGTTATCTTTCCTGTTTTTAATGAGACACTGAGACAGTGGGGTTTATTACTATTCTCAAGTTAAAGGATTTCTGGGAAAGCATTAGGTTCACAACAAACGCTTGAAAACTTGGGGGAAATTTCCACTAATATTTATCCACTAATAAAATTCAGTCTGTGTGGAGCACAAATGAGCATTGAATCTGCCCTGTCCGCCTTGTCAGGCCTCTCGCAGCAGCTACACAAGAGCGGGAGTTTCAATGAGCATTTATTACTTAAACAGCGGCTGAGCTGTCCCAGGTTGCTGCCGCACACGCTTCCGTTTACGAAATCCGTCTCTACTTACTTTCCCTGGTGGTCCAGGTGACTTCAGTGTTCCCTGGTGCTGGGGAGCACTTTGGGAGAGCGGCTCCAGGCAGGTTTGTCAGGCGCATTTAACTATTTTGGCCGAGATAATTCTGGAAGCCCTCGCCCGCGCCGCTTCCCCTCAGCCGCAGCAGGGCTGATACCGCGTGTGGACGTCGGAACAGCCGCCGGGCAACCGCAGCCTCGCACGGCCCCTGCCCATCCCTCTCCCTCCCAGCCCGCCCTGAAGGGCTTGGAGCACAGATCCCATGAGGGGCTGCTGAGAGAGTTGGGGTTGTAAAAGCCTGGAGGAGATTCAGGGGGACCTTATCACTCAACTACCTGAAAGGAGGCCAGATGAGGGTCGTCATATGCTCACAGGCAACCAGGTATAGGACCAGGGAATATAGTCTTAAAATGCTCCACGTTAAGGTTGGACATTAGGAAGAATTTCTTTACAGAAAGGGTGATTCGACAGGGTGAGTCTTCGCAGAAGGGGTGAGTGGACCGTCCAGAGAGATGGTAAAGTCACCATCTCTGGAAGTGTTCAAGAAATGACTGGACGTAGCACCCAGTGCCATACTCTAGTTGGCATGTCGGCGTTCGATCACAGCTTGGATTCGAAGATTCCACAGCCCTTCTCCAACCGGATCCATTCTGCGAATGTGTTAAAATGGCGACGCCCAGCGCGCGTTCCCGGCCAAAGGCCGCCATTGGCCGCCCGCCATCGGCCGCCCGGCCCGTCCCCTCCCCGCCTCCAGCGCGCGGGCACGAGAGCGCGCCCGCCCGCCCGGCTTTCTCGCGATATCGGGGGCGGTTCCCGCGCCCCGTTTGAAGCTGGGCGCGCGGACGCCGTGGCCGTTGCTGGCGCGCGCGGGCTGTGAGGGATCGGTCCCGGTCCCGCGGTCGCTCCTCAGCTATGGGAGCCAAGAAGAAGCTGTTGCAGGTCCGGGAAGCCTTTCAGCTTGCCCAGAAGCCTCACCAGAACCACGCGAAGCTCGTGGTGGGTCTGAAGAGCACTTATGCTCAGGTACGGCTGCCCTCGGACGACCCGGCGCGGTGGGGAGCTGAGGGTCCCAGCGGCTGCTCCGCGGGTCCCCCGGGGGGCAGGGGTCACCTCCGTAGTGTTCCCCTAAAACGAACACCGGTGTGCCTAAGGCGAGCCCGTCACTTAAAAAGAAACAAACAAAAAGAATCCCCAGCCCTCCACAAAAAAACCCGCCTAATGCCGCAAAACCAGGCCGCTGAACTATTCCGCAGTTGTCTCCTGCGAACGCGGCGCTGAGAGCTGTCCGCAGGTGTTGGTGATGGCCCGGGAAGGTGTTTGGATACCCGAGACGTGTGATGCAGCATGTAATGGATGGGGTGTTGATTATTGTCCTGAAATCTGTCAGCCGGATGGAACTTCGCTGTCGTAATGTGGCTGCTGTGAAGTTAGAACAAATACTTAGGAGGGCACGACAGCGGGTGTGCCCCGACTGCTGACTCTAGCCCTTTAAAAATTTAAATTCAATAGGAAGCTGTCAATTGTGATCCCACTTTATTTTTCGGTGGTACAGCTTTGAAAGATGAACCGGATAGTTGTCTTTCGTTGTGATTTGTTTTTGGGTTTTTTTTCCCCCAGTTGGATGATAAAGAAGGCTTTAATGAAAAATTCATTCACTTCCTCAAGTACGCTATGATAATCTACAGGCGGGAACCAGCAGTGGAACAAGTGATCAATTTTGCGTCTAGATTTGTTACTTCATTCTATCAGATGGAGAAAGAAGATGGTAGCGAGGAGGGAGAAGATAATTTACTTCTGAATTATGTGTTTAAATTTCTGCTTGAGGTACAGTTAACATTTATTCTTACATGTCTAACATAAAAATGGAAACTTTTTTTAGTGAGGAAAAGTTGCTGGTACTTGACAATACTTACAAATTAGAATTTAAAAAGTTAAAGCAGAGCTAGTGCTTGACAAGTAGCACCATCCCCATTCCCCCAACACAAAAAGATTCACCACATTCCACACAATAATCCAGCAACTGGATTTCAAAATTTTGGGCCTTTAAGAAAAAGTGAATGTTCTCCTGTATGGCTGTCAGATATGTAGGCTTTGCTTTATAAGCATGAAATTGTGGAAGTGTGGTGGAAATTAATTTATACTCTTCCTTTGATAGCAAAATATTAAAAGATCTTCTATACAACTGTGGCTGGCATATGTATTATTCTTTTCTGTTTACTGCAAGTGTTACATAGAAAGATAAACAGTTCCAATAGCACGAACACACAAAGAGAATTATGTTTTCCTAAACTATTTATTTGCCATGGAAAGATTATGGATCAGGCCTAAGATAACAAATCATAATTGTTAATGTCTTTTTTTTCTTCTAATGTTTCATGGAGGCAGAGCAATACATTGTCTAATGCACTGCAGGCTGCATGCAGTGGTCAGCATGCTGCTTGCTTTGTAAAGGCACTGCCAATTTTCTAGAGTCACTGATCCGGGCAGTGGGCTGTAATTGCTTTTCAGTTCTGTGACCTTTTTAATCTTAAAAATAAAATAAAATTGGAAAAAACTTTTGAAACATAGAAGTGCATATTTCATTTATTCTGTAGAATATTAGCCACTTAGATGTGCAAATTGATAGCCTTATGTTGGAAATGAGAAAAGTGTGATTATAAGAATACCTTTTATTCTTTCCTTAAGTCTCACGATGCGAACAGCCATGCAGTTAGGTTTCGAACCTGTCAGCTTGTGAATAAGATTTTGGGAAATATGCCAGAGAATGCTGAGATTGATGATGACTTATTTGATAAAATTAATCAAGCTATGCTGGTTAGACTTCAAGATAAATTTCCAAGTGTGAGAATCCAAGCTGTCTTGGCCCTGTCAAGACTTCAAGATCCTAAGGATGAAAACTGCCCTGTTGTTAATAGTAAGTAATATTAAGTAGTATTGGTCTTTCTCTTTTGTCTAAGAACACTTCTTAATTTACATTACTTTATAGCATTTTGAAGCTTGGACTATTTTTTTAGCATTGAGTAAATGGATGTTAGAGAGTGTTCTTGTAATAATTCGTAAACTGTGAAACTCTTTGCTAGAGGAGATGGAAGATACAATTGTTATGTGTATTCAAGGGCAAAAAGCAGAACTGTTAGGAGAGATCTGCTAGGCAATCATATTGGGCTCAGGCTGCTCTGTGAGCTGAATGTAGAAATAGGCTTGTGAAAATGTGTCATAAACTAGAATGGAATATAATGCATATTTTTTCAGTTCTTGCCCTCTAAGCACCCTTTAGTACTATTAATTGAATTAGTACAAAACTCTTAGAAGAGTAGAGATGATAGAGGAAAAACTATTGTTCTCTCAAATTATGATCACTTTTCTAGAAGAGATCAGCATCGCTGCAATGCATGTATCTTGATGATGTTTGTGGATTTCTTTCTATATTGTATGATTCTTGACTAAGCTTCTACTTCCTTTACCTCAAGGTAGACAAAGTGTAGGTTTGTACCAGCACAGCTGTTATGCAAATTGTGCCCTGATTAATCTTTAGATATTGCCTTTTGTGAAAAATTACTTAGTTGGGGTTTTCTGTTGATAAGGTAGCTTCTTTGAAATTTTATTTTCTAAGTGTTGTTTGTAGGTTACTTATTTAGGAGCACATAAATTTCATAGTAAATCATTGTCTCACAGAGCAAGATGAATTAATGTATACTCTGATTAAACGAATTTTATAGTTACTTTGAATTTTGAATAAGGTTTAAGAATATAATAAAAAAGTGTGAGGGATGTGAGGGATTTACTGTAAGAGTTTTGGTGGGCTTAATGGAGATTGCAATTTTCCATTTAAAGGAAAATTTGAGGATCTGCTTCAAAGATAATGAAGAGTTACAACTAGTGAATAGAAATCTTAAAGAGCCAATATTTAGAAATGTTTTTTTTTTCTGCTAGTAAATGACAAAGTTGTTATTTATGGGTGGGATCTAGAGTAGCAATTTTTTGAGTTATTAACTAAAGATCTTAGATTGTGAGCATTATTTCTTTTGACATCATAGCATGTAGTTACCATAAAATCTTGGGGTTGTTACCCTGAACTGTTTCCTAAATTATCAGCTCTGCAGGGGCAGGAGAGGGGTTTTGGTAACAGCTGCTGAATTTTTTTTTAAGTATTTTCTGTTTATCTGTGTTTCAAACTTGTATGAAAGCATGATTATGGCTATTTTATTTTCAGTTTACTGCACGTTGCTTGAAAATGATTCAAACTTGGATGTGAGACGTGCTGTGCTGTCATGTATCGCTCCATCAGAAAGGACTTTGCCAATAATTGTAGGCCGCACTATGGATGTAAAAGAGGCTGTCAGAAAGCTGGCATATGAGGTAAATTGGATCACTTGCCATTAATTTCAAAGGCTGACTTAGAAAAAAGGCTTTAAATCTTTTATTATATTTCACTTAAGACTAAGAACAGTTAAATAATTTATTTTCATTTACCAAAATATTGAGGGGCAGTGATTTAATACAAGTTTTCTAGTTAAAACTGCTGAACTTGACCTTAGAACTTACTTGATAGAAATTACTTATTTTTTATCTATGCATTTTGTGATGTTATTGAAGCAAATTTACTTCCCTGTTATTACATACTGGATGTCAGAACTACAGGAATAGTGAAAAATTGCATAGTTTTGGTATTGCAATTTTGAGAAGTATCATCTGTTACTTATGTTTACATGCGGAGGTAAGAAAGTATGCTAACATGTCTGTTTCTTTTTTCTTGAAACAAAATGTTCTAACAAAATTTTTTACACACTGAACCATCTTCTGGTTTTTTTTATCTTAGCTTAGATTGTTTTTTTTAACTGAATCTCTGTGTTAGTAGGCTTTTTAAGGAAAGTACTAACTTCAGTAATTATTGCAGGTATTTATAATTGTGGGCACTTTAAGGAGAGAGGATAGTTTTCATGTCCAGGTGTTGCATTCAAGCAGAGCTGATGAGCCTCTAAGCTATGTGTTAAATTTATTGTTTACTTTTCATTTTCTTTCATGCATGAGGATATGCTTGTTAATGTATCGATGCAGTGGTGTTGGTATAGGTATTACAGATTTCTGTTGAGCTAGGATTTCTGTGGACAATTAAAACTCAAAGTGTAAAACCATAGGTCATGAGTTCATTTGTTATCATATGTGGATGTTTATTTTAATGTCTTCATTACTTTTAAGGTTTTGGCAGAAAAAGTTCACATGAGAGCTCTGACAATAGCACAGAGAGTTAAATTGTTGCAACAAGGACTTAATGACAGATCTGGTAAGAGATCATAGGTTTCTTAACATCTTAATACTGATGTTTAGGAGAGAATACTTTCTAATGTGTTGGGATCATGTATGCAGAAGCTGTGATGGCAATAATGAGCTTGGAGAGAGTAATGAGGTACCAGAAAGCATTTAGACACATGAAATCTGCTTGCTGCTTTGTTTTTCCAGACTTATATAGTGAACAAACCAGAAAAGAATGGCACTTTCAAAAAACCTGAAAGTCAATGAGCTTTAAAATAGGACCAAATGCTATTAAAATTAAAAAAATAAAAATGTAATTAAACAGAGGTGCATTTAGAAATGTTTCATTACAATTATTTTTGTAACTAATAAATGTATTAAAGGATTTAAATGTGAACATTAATATCAGTTTGAAGATATTTCCTACGTGCTTTCGGAGAGGAATCTTCTCAGCTGGTTATTTTTTTGTTTAGCTTGAATTTTCTTTTAATGGATCTTTGATCCTTATGCATTTCATCATGTGGCAGCTTTATTCTTTTTAATGTCTTTTGTACTTTATCACTCTATAGAAAGAGCCATTCAGAATGTACCCTTAATTGTGTGTGGTGGTTGCCAAGAGATCAAAACATCACCCGCATCTGAGCGAGACAATTTTGGTGCAGAACACTGTTTTGGGTTTTTGTTTCCCCCAACAGCAGCATGAGTATGTGCATGAATTTCACAGTAGAAGCTACCAGATTTACTGAGTGATGATGTGTAATCCCCCTACTTTGTTTGGAAAGTCTTCACTAAGTTGAATTTTACTCTGAGAATTTCCCTTGCTGAGTGATGCGCTACTTGGGAATTGTGAGAATTATGATCTATGTGGATATCACTTAGAAAACAGGACTCAAGTACTGCGTTCATTGGGAACTAGAGCTCTTTAAGGTGTGTCATGCATACGTCTGTTTTTATTGATCTACTATTCTTTTTGGCTAGCTGGGGGTCATATTCTGTTCTTGACAGGAAAGCAAGAGACAATCAACTGAGTCCTTTTTAATGCTCTGTAGAACTACACTTAAAAAGACCACCTCCTTCTGTGTAAGAAGTTTTAGTAGCTTTGCCCACCCCCCCCCCCCCCCCCCCCCCCCAATCCTGAGTAGGTCTGTAGTAGCCTACAGAAGTTTGCCATGTTCTGTTTCTGAAGTCCAGCACTGAAAAACCCATCTTCTGAATTACTGTTTCTTATTGATACACTAGTTTGCTGTTTTATCTAACTAGTTGCTGCTTGTCTGTTGGCTGCCACCACTCCCCCAGTAATGCTTGGTCATGAGATAGACTTCTTAAGGTGAATGCATCTCTCTTAGTCTCTTTCCAAACTGAGGAGGAAACTACTTTCCCTAATTTTTCATGTCATCCTTCACTTGCCAGGAACAAGTATTTGTTATATTCCCTTGAAGAGAAAGTACAGCCTTTCTATGTGGCCTGTCTTTAATGACATTGATGTGTTCAACATAAAGAAATGCCCTCTTTTATGATCCAGGACAGATACTTTCTTAGTGTCTGTCTCTTCCTTAGGATGATTTTACATCCCAAGTGTTGAAGACTTCCTTTTCTTGACACCTAGAATCACAGGGAAAAACATCTACCAGTTTGACTGATATGTTCTTTGCCAGATAAAATGGGCTTGTATTCCAAACTGGCTATTCTATATTGCAAATATTGCAAATCCTGTAACCCTGAATATGTATATCTTTATTGAATTTGCTTATCTGAGTTACTCCTGAGCTAGCAAGTGAGAAACCTGCTCATTCAAGGTATCTACATTAAAATTTTGGATGTTTTTCCATATTGGCTTCAGAACAAGGGCTTATAATTAGATAAGGTCTAGAATACATAATCCACATTCTGCTTAGTTCTACTTTTCAGGGTGAGTTCAGCTCCCATTCTACTGTATTCTACTAGTTTATACTTTTCAACTTCTTGGAGTGGTTTCTTATTCTTAGGACTGTAATTTAGCTTTTTCAAGGCTTCTTTGCAATTCTTTTTGAACTCTTAACTATATTTAAGTGCCACATTTACTATCATGAGTTACCTATAAGAGAAAGATGAATGTTGTCAGTATGTGTGCACTTTGTTTCTCTTATACTGGATACTGTTTTCTGAAAAAGCCTAAGAGCATAATGGTTTTGCTCCCTAGTTACTATGTTTTTACCTTCACGGGACTCCTAGCCTTTCAACTTCCCTGCTTAAGTCTGGGTGAATGCATTAATGAGGTATACATTCTGGATGCTCCCATAGATACTTTTTTCATTGATTAAATAGTACTCTATTGATCCAGGATCTGTTTCTTGTCGTAGTGATGAGTAGGGAGTTAAAGTATTATATGTAAACTTCATAATCTATTCACATAATTGAAATAGCATTAGAATTCTGTGTGTCAATTCAATTCCTGCCTCCAAAAGTAGCTGATTCCTCAAACAGAGCAAGTGTATAACAGTGCTTACCCAGAAGTTGGACCAGATGACCCACCCCCTCCCAGTCTTACTTATTCTGTGATTCTGATTTTTAATATTTCTTTGTTCTGCAGGAGTTTGTGGTTTGTTGGTTTTCTGGGTTGAGGTGCTGTGTTTAGATATAAATGTTTTTTGGATAGAGGCTTTTTTTTTTTTATAAATTCTCTGTGAGGGGAAAACATTGCCTCAGAAAAAGGGTGTGCCCTAGGTAGTTCTTGCTCAGCTGGGTTTTTCTTTATTCAAGGTAATGTTAAGTTTAACTGTATAATAACTTTTTTTGCAAAAAGACTTCTATAGAAAAGTGTTTTGTGAAAGTATGTTTAAAATTTGATATTTTTTAAACTTTGTTTTAAACTATTTAAATTCCTGTATTATTAGATGCTGTTAAGGAGGTAATGAAGAAGAAGCTGCTTCCAGCCTGGTTACAGTTCACTGAAGGGGATGTTTTAGAATTGCTTCATAGACTGGATGTAGAAAACTGCCCAGAAGTGGCCATCCCAGTTCTAAATGCTATGTTTTCATTATCTCCACTTCATGACATTGTTCAGAACTGTAAAAACCTTGACAGCAGGTATGCAGAGCATTCTTTATTTCCAAGAGATGAGCATTTTGTATGAGAATATAAAACTAAATTCCTTTTAACGTCTAACTGGCACATTTCCAGAGGCTATAAGAAAGTTATTTCATTACATTGATGCTTTTTAAAGCCAGACAGGCCCATGTCTATAGCTTTGGAGTGCAGTGCATGTAGCATCTACTGATTTCAAAACATCTGTCATGCTACTAACCAGAATGCAAGGCACTTCATATGATACTGTGCATTTCCTCCCATAATACAGAGTAAGATTTTGCTATTGCTTTTTAATCAGTGACAATTTGTGATTTAATTTCGTCATCTGATGTTCAAAATAATTCCATTCTGATTGGTCTGACTTTGGTCCTGAGCAAAATGAAGTTTCCATTCTGAAAAACTGGGATATCTGAGAATTTTTTAAGTAGCAGATCTGTTAGGCTAATGACATTTTGAAAAGTAAGCCAAATTACTCAGTTTGTAATGAAGCTTACATTAATTTAATTTATGGAAAACACTGGGGTTGTTTTTGTATGAAGTTTCTGAGTACAACTTGAATAATGGAGTATCAGAATGATAAATGGCTAGATTTTTGAAGTCTCTGATTTGTTTGTTAAATTTACATTTAAATAAAGACCTGTCAGATTAATGAGAGGCTGTTAAATGATTAGTTTTCATCTACATGTTGCCTTGGGTGTTTTTGGCTGGGCTTTTTGTTTGTTTTGTATGTGGTAAATCTAAAGCAAAATCAAAATTTTTCATAGTTTACAACTAAAATGGGTGGGATTCAAGGGAGTAAAAAGTACCACCACAGTGATACTATCTTTTCTGTTTTGAGGTAGAATTAATGCACAACTTAATGTTCTGCTTCTGAAAGCAAAGATGAATAGCCATGCTTGGCATGAAAAATACTATGAATCTAAAAAGGAGTGGGGGGTCTCATGATGGATGATCTATGTCAGATCATGAGCTTACAGAGTTGCTGAGAACTTGTATGAGATGTTGCATTATGCTTGCTATTTTGTGTTATGATTGCTACTCCATTTTTTGTGTCAAGATCTTGTATTAAGAATAGAAGAAACAATTCAGAGAAGCTGAAAAACATTTTAATGCAGTTTTTCATTTCTGTGGATTAATGGCGTTCAATTTCCAGACTTGTGCAGTAATAACAATGTTGCTCTAGGACTAAAGGGTTAGACAGAAGGTTTCTGCAAACTGATGAGAACAGCCTTGAGTTAAAATACTGAGAAGGCCAGTGTAGAGAACGGCTTGTGGAGCTCTGTGTCCTCAAGAGAGACAAAGTTATTTTTCTCAACCTATAACTATTTCTGTGGGGAATACCTTTGACAGGGTTTTATTTGCATTTTAGGAAATAGTTATTTCTTATTTTCTAATACTTTTGTGTATTTATTGTTTTAGACTCTTTTATTTATCTCTTTATATTGTTTTGTTTATTTTTGTTTAGAAAGCTGATTCCACTGGAGGATTTAACACCTGAGAATGTGTTATATTGGAGATGTCTTTGTGAATATCTAAAATCAAAAGGTGAAGAAGGTGAAGTTATACTAGAACAAGTGTTGCCAGAACCAGCTATATATGCAGATTATTTATTGAGGTACATTGCATTTAAAAATGTCTTACCACTAAAGTAGAATTTTTTTTTTAAATTAGAGAATATTTCTTTTATTCAAGTGTTCAGGTATCCTCCAAACCCAAAATTGTGCTTGAACAGTGATTTTAGCTTTTCAACCAACACTTCTTTCATTGTTGTCATTTGTGAAAATAAAGTAAAATTTTGCTTCTGTCCCTAAGAGAAGCATTTTTGAATTGAAACTTCCCTTCTCTTTTGTCTGCTCAGGCAGGAGTACTTCCTAAAAACTTACGTTTGAAGGCAGTGACAGAGCTACAAAATGAGACAGTTACAGAACAGTTATTTAACTGGAGGGCATGGGAGGGTGGAAATTAATGTTTTGTTAAGGCAATGTATGGTAATTTTTTTTTTTAGTGGGGTGTTTGTTTGTGTGTTTTGGTTGGGTGTTTTGTTTTTTTGTTTTTTTGTTTGTGTTTTTTTTTTTTTTGTCTGTATGGAATTCTGTAGTCTTAACATAAATTTTGAACAGAATTTGCTTCAGAGCATGGATAATGCTGGGCAATCTTAACTGAGGTGTTGTATCTGTAAAACACAGTGAATCTTCCTGAAATTATAATAAATCAGATCTGCTGAAAAATGCCTTGTATCGATGGATGTTTCCAATTAAAAATATGCATATTCTTTTCTCACTGTACTGGATGTAGTATACTGGTAGTAATTACAGAAGTCATTACTACTTTTCAGTGTGGAATGTGTTTCATAAATGAAGCATCTGTGCTTCCTTAGTTTTGAAATGTGTGTCTGGTCCAGTGGGTATAAATTTATTCATTCATTATTCATTTAACAGTCCATGAAACATTTCTTTTCTAAAAAATCTGTTCATCAAGAGAACATTTGTTCTCTTTCCATCCAATCTTACTCAAAGTGCCTTCAGTTACATTGCACTTCAGGGTGAGGTCAAAATTAATCAGGTTTGCTAGTAATTGTTTATGGTCTCAGTTGTTAAACTCTTCATTGTTGAGCTGTTGTTTCAGGTAATATTTACAGTTCCCAATCCTCTGGTGCACAGTTGTGCAGTGCACTGTGAGGGTGTTGGTTAGGAGGAGCAAGAGCATGCAAGTCATTGGTACTTCAGAAAAATGCAGGAATGCGAGCTGCATTTCAATATTCCCTGTTGCCTGGTGCAGGCAATGCTATTATTGATTGGAAACAATTTTAATTTCAGATGTTCTTAAATACTAGTTGCATGCAAAGTTTTTTTTGCCCTAAATTTGAAGAAATTGTAAAAATTTGCTGAAGAGAATGAGCTGTTACTGAAAAGTATCTACAAAGCTGGGGTAGAAAAAAGCATATTTTTCACAGTTTATGTCAAAATTTGAGTTATATTTTGTGATACTGAATTTTGTACTTGATGTTTCACTTCAGATTTTTTGAACATGCATAACTTTCACTGATTGATAAAAAGAGCAACTGAGTCTAGAAAAATAAAGAAATGGAACAAGCTGATACACTTTCCATGCTATATGGCTGAATGTATCTGATAACAGATGATTATTCTGTGATGTCATACCACTTAATCAGTTTAAGAAGTCACTCTACACTTTCATGATTTTCTTGTACTTTGTCTTCTAGGCAATATAACAATTCTGAACTTGTAAAAAATACATTGTACCTAAATATGCAGAAAATAGTAAGAAAAATGGTACCTCTATACATTTATTCCTAGGATGTTACCTTTATGCAGTTTTACAGAACTGAAATCACATGTAGCATTATTTAACATTTTACTTATTGCATTACATTCACAAAAGGGATTTTTTTAAATGAAGTGCATTATTTTGAAACTGTACATTATTTGATAGAAATAACTTCCTGAAAAATTAGCTATGAAAAGAACACAGTCATTTATTTTTTTAAGGTTTGTACCTAATGTAACCACTTGTTTATACAGGACAAGAAAGTGGTGGGATTTTTTATTGCAGGTGGGGCAGGAATGGATATTTGGATTTGTTTGGCGTATATTTGTTTAGTTATTTATTACTGTCCAACAGCAAATCTGAATGTAATTATATCTGTTCTGTTTGCATTCAGTTATCTTCAAAATATGCCAATTCTTAGTGAAGAACAAAAAGAAGACTTTAATTGTTTTGAAAACCTGATGACAAAAGAATTTATAGGCCAGCAACTGATTCTAATCATAGGCTGCATGGATACCATGGAAGAGGGAGGAAGGTAAACTTAAATATCAAATTTGTGTTACTAAGCTTAAGACATTCATGCCTGAGGACAGGCTTAGAACCTCTGCTTGGAAAAGAGCCTGATCAAACAGACAAAATACAGTTCTAACATTAGCTGGAATAGAATGCAGTCTCCTTAATGGAATTGGTCCTGAAATTGTTCCAAATATTGTCTGCTTACTTTTATGGGAAAGTAAGTTCTAATGCAGATTTAACATTGTTAGGGGAAAAAAATTCAGTTGTTTTCATAAAGTATTATTGAGATTATGAAGTTACAAAACTTCTTATTTGGAGCATAGTATGTAAAAAATTAAGGGAGAAAAATGGATTGCTTCACAATCCAAACTTGTAGCAAGTAGACTGTTTGTTTCTTGTGTTTTTAAGCTATAGTCTTCTAAGACCTAAAAGGCTACAAATATCTTAGGTGCCAGGCTAAATTGGAATGTGTTAACTGAGTCATTCTTAAAATTTGAACAGTCTTTTTGTGTGAAGTAAAAAGAGCGAATGAATTTGGAAATTCATACCATCTCAGGCATTTTGTGAAAACTTGCAATTATGATAGTATAAAGACAGCAGTAATATCAAGCTCTCAGTGGAATATGTAAATATGTGCCAGACTGGCAGGATAGTTTAAGTTGAACTATTTTGGATTTTAGTTTTCAGTCAGATAATTTCCATGAAAGCATTCTGCAGTATTGATACTGACTGTTTCTGTTGGTATGACTTTACTTTGGACAGTAGGGACATCTGATTTAAAAATTCAGCATTTCCTAATCAAGAGAAAGCAGATAAAATTGTCAAAGACAAACATTGCTAGGCAAGAAGATACATTTGACAGTTAATGTAGCTGTGGAGATAAGTTTCTCTCATATTGCATTTTAAAGTCTTCACACTATCACCAAGTTGGTATGATAGTAACTCTCCTGTTTTCCATTTTCTTGAATAAGCAAACATTGTTGTTTTTTTTTTTCTCTCTAATCCAGAAAGCATCTGCTAGTTATTTTACAAAAGATTCTCATTTTACCTTCAACTTCAGCAGCACTTACACCTCTGCTTGTTGAAAGATTGCTCAGTATTGTTAAGGATGAGGACAGAAGGATTCAAATTGTAAGTAATTGTAAAAGCTTGTTTTCTGATCTCTGTCTTCCTCATAAATCAAACAGTCTTTATGAAGCATTGTAAAAGAAATAGCAGTATTTAAATATTGTCTCCTTTCCCCTTGAGTGTTTTTTTTTGGGGGTGGGGGGAGGTGTTTGTTTTGGTTTCTAGCATGCATTCTAGCTGGATTTTGCATATGGTTTGTTTTGGTTTCTAGCATGCATTCTAGCTGGATTTTGTGGTTTTCTAGAGACCTTTATGTTTCGAGATGTGACTGGTGTTGTAAATGCAGTCCCCAAACTAGGAAAGTGTTACACTTCAGTAGCCTGTTCCAGAATACTTCATCGTATTAGATGCAGTGTTTTGACAAAAACATTGAAAGTGAGGATGATGTAGATTTCCAGGTTTCATGTTTCTCTTCCCTCCTGTTAGCTCAGATAGGTACTTAAGGTCCTGTTCCTTGCTTACCCAGCTGAATGGGAGAAAATGGGATTGAAATGTGCTCATGGTCACATTATGTGTTGTCAAATTGAGGGTTATTTATAGGGAACGGGATGCTAAGAGAAACTGCACAGATGTGCATTACTTCTTCAGAAGGATAATATTTTAAATTTGGAAAAGTTAAATGCTTAGTATATATCTGAACTGCAATTAATGACACTAATACACTGTTTATAACAATAGGTTGCAGAAATTATATCAGAAGTTCGTGAACCAATTGTTGCAGTTGACCAACCTGTTGATGCCACTGAAATAAGAAAGCGGGAGCTTAAGGTGAGCAGATTTAAGTTAATAAAAATATTTTTTTAAGCTTAACCATCTAGAGTTTTATATGGTAGGTTAATATTGGCTTAGTGTCCATAGTGTATCACTGCCTAATACCACAGATGTTATTATACTGATTTTCTTTTTACTTTGTATTTCAGCTGGCTGAAATAAAAGTGAAACTTTTTGAAGCAAAACAAGCTTTGGAAGAATGCATTACTCTTCAGGATTTTAATAGAGCATCAGTATTAAAAGAGAAAATAACTGAGTTGGAACACACAAAAAATGATCTGATGAAAGCAGCAGAGCAAACTGAAATTAAAGAAATGCGTGTGGAGAAGGTCTCTTCCCTTCCTCTATTCCTAAATGCTGGTTATGTTTTAAAATTCATTCTTAGTTTTAAAAGAAACTGTAGCTTCGCCTTGTTTCAAATACATTTTCAAAATTGAAACCAAACTTTTATGGTATTCGTATTCTTCTGCAAGTATCGAAGCTGATAATATGCTCTAGCAAAAGATAAATTGTATAGAAGCTGATAGTATTCTCTAGAAAAAACAAATTGCAGTTGAACTGTTCTTTTGTCTTTGAACAACTAAAGAATTCTAAAAGGGTCTTGTTCTTACTATTCTTACTCTAACTGAAAACATAGAAAGGAATTTATTTTGATCATAGCTTATAGACTTGTACAACAAATGTGTAGTGGACAAGAAATGGTTATTTGGGTAGGGAAAAATTATGATTAATGGCCCTATTCTGCCTATCATAGCCACTGTTTATATTGATAATTTTTTTCTCTCTTCCCTGACCAACTTGAAGAATGATCCTGAAACACTGTTGAAGTGTCTGATCATGTGCTATGAGGTTCTGAAGATCATGTCACTTTCTAAAGGCATCAGTCCAACCATTAATGAAATAATTCAATTTCTGGTATGTAAGAATACAAGTAACTTGAACTCCTTAGTAAATGCTAAAATATTGAATGATGCCATTGCATTGTTCATACTCTATCTAGTCTGTTTTTTCTTTTGTGTGGATTTTTACAATTGTCTCCTCAAAACTATTTCAAGTACATCAAAATGGCATCTCTATTTGGTAAGTTGGAACTGGATATTGTTTTTCTGTAAGAATGTTAATGTCTTTTATGAAGAAGTCTGTAGGCTTGTTGTTGTGTGTTGGATTGTTAATTTCCCAGAGTGATCAGCTCCATTTAGTTTGAAAACAAGTATTTATTAAAAACAAACAAAAACAAAACACTCAAGTGACTTTTGCCATTATTTTGTTGCCGATTTCAAACAACACATTCAATCTGCTTCTGTTTATACCTACATAAACAGAGTATTTGGTAATTGCCATTTTTCAATCCTGTATCAAAATAAATTATTTTTAGTTTCAGAGTAAGCATGTTTTAGTAGTCAGAGTTTTATTTTCAATTTATGTATTTTTTCTATTAAGTTGAATATTATTGTTTTTAGATACTTCCAGGTGTAACTAATGTCCATCCAGCTGTGAGAAATATGGCAGTTCTGTGTTTGGGTTGCTGTACCCTTCAGAACAAAGAATTTGCCCAACAACAGCTTCCATTGCTGTTACAGGTAAAATATCTGATGAGAAATGAAATTATGGTCTTTGTGACTTAATAAATAAATCTAATGTTGTATCTATAACAAGCTAACCTACATAGTAATGTTCTTTGAGAACCAGTAATTCCTGATTTTCTGAAGATCTGGAGAGTGTGGTTTCCTGTAGATTTTTTGATGTCTAGTAAGATTCAGTTTATCTCAGTAGTAACATGTTTTCCCTTTGTAAGGTCACCTGTTGTCTTAAAATTTTCTAGTAATTCCTCATCTTTAAGGTCTAACTTTCTCTTCAAATCTGGGTGAAATCTGTCATGTATTTGTTACTCAATACAGAAAAGAGAAGCTGTAGGATTCTCTAGGCCTTCCTTGTGAAACCAAACAAAATGTGTCTGGTTTTCACATTTCTGTTGCATACTTACCTGTGATATTAGGTGTTTAATTTAAATTCAGAATAATTAATGTATTTATATTAAGGATCAAGGAAGAGTTGTAGACTAGAGCATAAAGCAACATTCAAACTAACAAACAATAGCATGGCCAAACATCTATGGATATGGAGCTTGTTAGATGCTGTAATATCCACAGTTCCCATCCTTGTGGTGAATGTTCTGATACCAAGCTAATTATATCAAATATGACACTTGTTAACCCTGAATTTTGACCCTGGCTTTGAGGGAAATGTGGGTGACCATTGTGCTTTTCTAAGAGCGTGTTCAGGCAGACATTGGAGAAATGACAGCAGGAGCTGAGCTGATGTGCTTGGCTCAGACAAGATATTAGAGTTGTCAGTCATAGTAGAAGAACTTTGGGTTCCTAAAAAAGTAACATTTACTATTGTTTTTAATTTGCCTTTGAGTATGTCACATAAAAAAAAAAAGTTTGTTTGGAGAGGATTTCAGTTACATTAGTAATTTAAATTTTTGAGTTAAGTAATCTTTCTGCAGGTACTAAATCCCACAATCTCTATGTTGGCTGCTATCAGAAGCAGGGTGTTGGGCTAAGCAGATGGAGAATCTCTGGGCTAAGCCATGATGCTTGGTTTTACTCGCATGTTATTTAAACTACAATAAATATAGTAACCTATGTAACTTTGAATTTTATTATTCTCTTGGTCCCTGTTGTCTTTTTATATACTGTTGATTTTAATTAAGCTATACTATTATTTAGCTGTATTTCTGTAATGCCTAACACTCTGGAGCTACCACAGGCAAACAGACTTTGTTTGTCCCCTGTCTGATTATGGGTTAAAAAATAAAATTACATCTCACATATGTATGCTCACTCCACGAGTGAAATCAATTTAATTTTATGTAGTGCAGATTGCATAGATGACTTGATAAATTGTTTCCCAGATGGTATTATAAATTCAGGTTTAAATTTGTATCACACCTTCCTAAAGCTTGAAAATTGGTTCAAGTATTTTGAAAAGTTTCCCAAAATAATGAATCCATTGAAAGGAAAAATCTTACTATGCTTAATTTAAATATTGGTGGTCTACAGGAAGATGATATCTTTTTCCTTATTAAACCTAGGTTTTACAAATAGATAACATAAAGATAAAGCTCAGTGCTTTAAAGGCAATCTTCGATCAACTAATGCTATTTGGAATTGAGCCTTTTAAAACCAGAAGAAGCAATGACTCTCAAAGTGAAAGTGGACACATTAGAACTGAAAATGGTGAGGATGAAAGTGAAACAATAGAGGAGGAGGAGGAGGAGACTGCCACAGTTCACAGCCTTCTGAAGCTTCTTTCTGGTTTCTTAGACAGTGAGGTATGGAATTTTATAAAATTTGCCTTAGTTTTGTTTTAAAATTATTTTTGAGATGGCTTATCATCCCATTAGGTTGCTTGGGGATATTATGTGATGTGAATGAAATTAATGTCTAATATATTAAAATATCTGCCCTAGAAAATGACTACAAGTTTATCACTGGTACAGGTTAACATTACTCTTGAGCTGCTTTGCATTCTGTGCAGGTGGAAATATGTGAATGTAGAGAAGTGATTGATAAGATAGGATATAGGCTATTACAGTAAAGTATTGCTGAAAAACATTATGGTTGATGTATTGTGTATATGATGAGTTCTTTCTTCAGTATTCAGAACTTAGGACGGAAGCTGCAGAAGGCATTGCCAAACTGATGTTCTCTGGGAGGCTGATCAGTGCCAAGCTCCTTTCTCGTCTTGTTTTGTTGTGGTATAATCCTGTGACTGAAGAGGATACTCGGCTCCGACACTGTCTGGGAGTTTTCTTCCCTTTATTTGCTTATGCGAATAGGTAATGCTCTTTCTAATTTGTTATATGACAATATACATTGATCTAGCAGCTTTAGGAACCTTTTTTTGGTCTTGTGCCACTAGAAATGGCACAACTGCAAATTAGATTTCGATATCTAATTCAGCCTCCTATGTCTATTGCTTTTGAAAGTACATAATCTCAATCTGTGACCATTCTGAAAACTTTCTATTAATTCCCTTTACCCCTGTGGGTTTGCATGGGTTTTTTTTTTCCTTTCCTAAGCCTACAATTGAAACTGATCTCAAAGATATTGAACAAAATTAATTTAAAAAGATGTGCTTTACTTATTTATGCTGCTGAGCACAAAGGTAGGCTTTGAAGTGTTGCTAAAAAGTAGCTAGCAGGAATGCTTAAAAAGAAAATAATCAGTGCCCAGCAGTTATCAAAGCAGCAGGCTGCTGGTTTGTGGTTTGGGGTTTGTTTTGTTTTTGAACCAAGGAATACTCCAATTTAAATTCACAGCATATTTCAGATCTCCTGTTTATTTTGGTGGAGGACAAAAGAGGTAGAGAGCTTATGTAAGGGAATAAGAGCTTAAATAGCAGTTCTCATCTCCTTTTACCTGCTGCTGAAAGCTTACTTTTCAGTAGCTGCTAGTGGTTTTATCAAGTTAGAACAAACTAAGTATTTATCTGCATTTTTTATAGTTAAGCTTCAATTATGGTGTATTACATTACCTTATCTATTTTTCAAACCAAATTGATTTCCATTTTTGTGTGGCCTATATGTTGCCACATTAAGAGGAGTAAAAAGGGAGTTGTCTTGAAGAGGCAGAAAACCCCAAAGCAATGTATTGCTGTTGTCAGAAAAAAACCAAAGAAAAATACCCAGTTTCTTATAGAATAGGCTTTTTTCCCTACTTTAATTCTTATGAAAGTAGCAGAAAAATTGATTTCTTATGTTTCCAGTGCCTCTGATAATGAGTAATGAATTTAAGCTTTTAACATTGATAATCTTTTACTTGTGAATGTCATCTTCTGATGCTGTGAATTTCATTATCTTTCTTTATGAGTTCTAGAGATTGCCCACCTGAATAATCCTGTGTATTTCAAAGTCATTTGCAAATATGACAATTTCTTGTGGCACCTCATAGATGATCTTTTTCTTGAAAAAATAACATGGTGTATGAGTTAAACAAAAATCAGAAAATCTGAAGAAAAAAATCCTGTGTCTTAATCTGGCTCATTGATTGAGAATCTCTGTTTAGTTATGAAGTCTCATTTATTTTCTGTCTCAAAACATAATCTGCATCCTGGATCACAAATGGTCCATTTTAAGTTGAGTAATTTCTTCAGTGACAGATACTGTATTATTAGAAGCGAGTTATTAAATACCATGTGTAATTCAGAACTTGTCTGCAAATTTGCCATTTAGTAAAGGAGAATTTGAGTAATAAATGAGATTTGGCAGGGGCTCATACCTAAATTTGATACTGATCTCTCACTGAATTTTAAAATTCCATTTGTTTTCTGGTTGCTGCTCTGTTAATCTTTCCATCTGGTCACAGATATAATCAAGGGGCTTACTTTTTGAAATGAAATATTTGAACTCTGAGGAAAAAATGCTGATCCTGAATTTTAAATTATCTGTCATGTCAGAAGGGTGGTATGAGATGCTAGAATAGGGACAAAGTCCTGTAAGCAGTGAATAATTCCTGTTCATGGAATGTCTTCTATAGTGTATTGAACTGTCAGGCAGTATAAGAGGAAAAGCTGCCTTGTTGCCTGTGTGTTGTTAGAGGTGAGGTTTTTTTTCCATTTACAGGGAGTAATCTGAATGATATTTCAATAATGCTTGAGCCAATATAAAGCCTTAAAGCTGCTGAAAGGGACAGTTCTTGCTTTGGTTCTTTTGTAGCCAACTGTAGTGCTCAAAAGGGGTTTTTTGTCAGCTGGTTTGGCTCCATAATCCAGCAGCAAATAATCTGCTTTTTTTAAAAATTACTTGCTTTCTTAGTTTTCTTATGTAGTTATTAGGGTTCAAATAGGAAGTTAATATAAATATCAGCAAGACTAAAGGCTTCACTTCAACTGTACCTTGTACTTTTTGACATCCTGTTAAATTGTTTTGATAAGTCTTGTGTAGCCACAGTTTTAGACAACTTGTTGCAAAACCAAGTGAAACATGATTTTTAGGATTCCTTGGCAGGAGTTGTGATTTTTTTCTCAAAAGAGTTTGTAAGTATTTCTTCCAAAAATCCAGTTAACCACTGCATACTTTTTTTGCCAGGTTTCCTTGCTTTCTTACACAATGAGAAGTACTCCCAAAGAAAAGGGGGTAGCAGAAAGGAGGAATGAGCAGGAAACAAGATTAATCTATGAAATTAATTAGAGAAATGTATTTATGGAAATTTTTATTATAGAAATGTTTTCTCTTGCCCTTCAAGAAAGAACATGTCTGTATATATCCATTGGGTTTTCAGTAGTAAGGATGAATGTTCAACTTCTTCAGAGGAAGGAAGTATTACTTAAAACTTGCTTGAAATACCATGTGCTAAAATTTCAAATGGTACTATGAATCAGTTTTGATATCTTGATTTTGCTGGCTGTTGCTACCAAGTTTGATTGCTCCCACTTTGCTTTCATGTGCCAGGTCAGTGAACTTTCTTCATGGAAGTAAAACCTAATTTTGTCTTATGCTACTAATATTTGATTTCACTGAAACAGATCCAACCAGGAGTGCTTTGAAGAAGCTTATCTTCCAACTTTGCAAACACTGTTAAATGCTCCTGCAACATCACCTTTGGCTGAAGTAGATATCAGTAATGTTTCTGAACTGTTAGTGGACCTTACCAGACCAAGTGGACTGAAATGTCAGTCCAAGAAGTCTCAGGACTATCAGGTACAATGTGTTAAACTGTAGAAAAATAGTACTTGTGTCAGATTAAGAACTACCCCCCTTAGTTTACTGCTGCTTTTCTGGCCTCTGGGATTCCAATAGAATTGGATTAAATGAGTGCCTGTTCAGGTAGTGAAGTTTTTCAGCTTGACACTTTCCTTCCCCTTTTCCTCCCATTTTCTTCCCCCCCCTCACCCCAAATTTCCCCTCCCTCTTACAATTAAAAAATGCTGGTAGGAACTTGCACATGGCTAATTGTTTATATTGTAGAAGATATTTATAAAAATCAGTTGGTGAATGTATTGAAAATATGGCATTTTAGGAAAATGTTTCCTGTGTAAAATTAGCCAGCTGTTTAAATCAGATTGTTCTCACTGCTGTCTCTTGTAAATATTTCCCAGCAAAATTACTGATATCTAATTTCTTTCCTTTGCAGGAGTTAACAGTGCATGATACTTTAGCCATAAAAATTTGCAATGAAATCCTGGCGGACCCAACTGCACCAGATGTCCGTATTTATGCAAAAGCTTTAAATTCACTAGAACTCAGTAGTTCTTCTACAGAGAATCTTCTGGTGTTGCTCAATGAAATTCGAGAGGTAGTACATAAATAGCATGGTTCTTACTTTTCAAATCATTAATAGTCTAATATTCTGATATGCTTAAAAATGAAGGGCCTTTGTTTTTTTACTATAACAACATGACTGGAATTTCTCTTCTAACCAGTCTTGAAAATTAATTTTTGAATCATTTACAATAATCTAAGGTGATATCCCTGCATTAACCACAGACAGTATAACCAGCTTGAAACAGTGTGCCTGACTTGATACATTTCAATATAGTAAGTTCTTTTGATAACTATGGTGTAGTTATTTTAAAGTTAAAATAAAATTCAGTATTAAGTCTTGCAGTTTTGCAGCTTTAATTAATTATTAGCAGCTGAAATTTTACACCTAAACTTGTGGTAAATGGGAAGATCATTAGGCAACATGAAAAGGATGCTTAATTTAAGATGAAGTGGGAAGCGATTGACTTCTATTAATATGGAAAAAAATTGAAATTTGAAAGTGTGGCACATGAACACAATGGTATATAGAAATGTTGATAAGAATGCTGAATCCACTATGGGCATACCATCCACAAGTAGCTGTACTCCACGTCCAATTGCTTTAATTTTTTTTTTTTCAGGTTTTCTTTAAAAAAAATATGAAACAAAATTGGGATTTTAGTGCCTAGTATTGACAGAGAAAGTGTTTCTCCTTTCAGCTTGACTGGTCATTTCTGTCACGTATCCTTTGTGCAGTAATTTCAACTAATCCTATTAGTAGGCAAATTTAATAGATAAAAAAATAGTTGTAAATCTAAGTAGCATTTAACATTAAATGTCTATTCTCCAGAAAGTGGAAGATAAACCATGTCAAAAAGCTATTGAGAAGATCCAAATGAAATTGACCAAGGATCCTAATGTGGGCAGAAACCACTCTGGAAGAACTGAGGAAACAGGTCTCTCTGAAAGGACACAGGAAAGAGACATCACATTGTCTGAAAATACTGCTCACAATGAAGAAGGTAATTCAGGAGGGTGTAGTACAATAGCAGGTGTACAGTTCAATGACTTGATTAGATGTTATGAAAATAAGAAGTAATAGGATTTGGGAGACAACTTCAGCTCCCTCAGCTACTCCCCATATCACACGCACCCTTCCCCAGCTCCATTGCCCTTCTCCAGATTCACTCCATCACCTCAATGTCTTTCTTGCAGTGAGGGGGCCAAAACTGACCATGGGATTTGAGGTGTGACCTCATCAATGCTAAATACAGGGGAATGGTCACTGCCCTGATCCTGCTGGCCATGAAGTCTCTGGTACAAGCCAGGATGCCACTGCTGGCTCATGCACAGCTTACAGACTGGTCCATTACAATTTCATTGCCCTCAAATGGAGAATCATTGTTCCCATGCTCATGGTCATCCAATTCAGGGGACTTGGCAGCCTGAGGTCCATCACTAATATTAAAGAATCAAGCAAATAAAGCACTGAATGGATCTGCTTTTTCTCTAGTCCTGTTAGTCGGATGACTGACCATCTTCAGCAAGTGTTCATCCATTGTTTTGTTTGGACCTTCGGCTTTTACTGTATTTTCAAAAGCTCTTCTTTACTAACTCACAAAACACTGACCAGGTTCAACTGTAATTGAACTTTGGCCTTTTGTGCCTTCTCCCTGCATGTATGAACCACAGCTCTGTCATCTTCCTGCAAAGCCTGACCTTGCTGTCAGAGATCTTGCAGTTCCTTTTTCCTCTTGAGCTACAGAAGGAGGTACCCTGTTCAGACAAGATGATCTGTCCTGCTTGCTCAGCTTCCAACACAGTGGAAGGGACTAAACAGTTGTCAGTAATAGTTTAGGTATGATTGACCTCTGCTGGGGTGGAGTTACAGCTGAGTGATACTTTAAACTTCCTGTTAGCCTTATTTGCTAGCTTGTGGTTTAAAGAAATAGTGGGGTTCAATTTTGCGGCTTTTTAATGTAACAGCCAAAATTTAAAATCCTGGTATTTAAGATAATCAGCTTTTACTTTATGACTTATGCATGTGTTATTCTGTTCAACAGAAAATAATAAAGATGCTCTTAATACTCCAGTTAATGAATTTAAAGAAACTGCAAAAATAAGATCTACAAGAAACAAAACTGGCAAAGGTACAGTAGCTACAATATTAGTTGTTCTTTATAAAATAATTTCATACTAACTTTTTGTGAATGTATAGATGGGAAAGCCATTCATACTCTGTTGTAGTTTTTATAATTATATTTGTTATGACATTAAAGTAGTTTCTTCTGTGGAAATTTTTGTGTTGTTAGACTGTCCCAATAACAGAGATTTCAAAGAAAAAAGGACTGACTACAGGTTTGCAGATAACCCAGCCACATTCTTTGACAGTAACGTACAGGTGTTTCTGGGAAAAGTAGAAAATTGTGGGGTTTTTGTTTTTGGATTTTTGTGACCACATTCTGTCAATGGTGACTGCATATTTCTGTGTTTTAATGCAATATCAAACGCTGAAGAAAGATAGAAACAAAACTAGGTTAAGAAAATAAATTGGTATCAAGATATGAAAAAGGACTTTTGCTTATACTTAGGACAGCAGAAAGCGGCAGAAGTGAGGTCTGTGAGCAGAAGAAAAACTGGTGCAAGTGTAAAACGTGGTCTTGAAAGGTAAATCCTTGTCTTCCCACCATCAAAACCATGATGTCTGTGCTAGCAAGGAAGTTTAATTCAAATGTTTTTCTTTCCCAAACCTGTATGCTTTGATATGCTTTGTTCCTAAAACACTGATAAATATTTAAGGAAAAATATTTCTTTGAACTGGTACTTTTGAAACAGTGGCATATTCTGCCAAGGAGCCTGTGATATTTTTTTAACATACTTTTTGTGTGTTGAGTCAACATACATTCTAGCTGAAAAAAGTCAGATTTTTGATTTACATTATTGCTCTTCCAATTAATTTTTGAAACCTATTTTAATCTGTTCTGTGGAAGTATCAATTTTTAAAATTTAAATTTTTTCCCCTTCACAATTTTGCTGCTTGTTGTCCAACATGTAGTTGACAAGAATCTAGAAATGACGGAAAAGTGAATATAGACAATGGATTTCATCCCTTATGATCATGCAGGATAAGCATTAAGACAACATTTTAATTGTAATTTTCAGCTGTGCTCAAATCTTTCTTAAGCAAGTAATCCATTTATTGTGGACTGTATTGTGACCAGGCTCAGTCTCTCCCATTTGCCTATTTGGTGTGTATGCTTTGATTCCACCTAATTTTGGGGAAATTTTGCTTATTTTGCAACTGCTTATCAGTTGGTTATCTTTACTGCTACTGCTATACCACTTGGAAAATACCAGTATATTCTCAAAAAAGAAAATGTTTATAATTGTTAAGAAGAATTTTTGCTCTTTAAGACCACGTTTCAAGTTTATTCCTATAAAAGCTCTTCAGTTTTCTTAGTCTTTTTTACCTCTTAAATAATCTATGTTGCAGTTGCGATCAGATTCCAGAACCAGTCCCAGTGTCAAGTTCAAGGCCTCAAAGACGAGCAAAAACTTTGGCACTGGAGAAAACCCGAATGAATCTTTCAAGACTGTTGGATGAGGAAACAGATGAATGAAGACAAAAAGAGAAAGTGCCTTTGTCAACACTGGTAGTTAACATCAGACTTGAAAATAAGATTTATTTTTTTTCCTTGCTAGTCATACTCCTTTATGTGAATCATTTATAATTCATATACATGAATATATGAATATGTCTACATATAGACATATACATGTCTGTATTAGTTTTAAAATAGATGCTTGTATTTCCTGATATGAAGTCCCTCCTTCACGTAATAAAAACGGATTAAAATATTACCTGAGCAAAAGTTGGATTTTTTTTTCTTTTACTTAATAGAGAAGAATGCATCTTACCTGCAAATATAAATTGTTCTTGGTGCTAAGTATTCTGTAGTTAAAGCTGTTTTGCTATTTAATAGTAGAGAGTGGTTGCTTGTGATGGCAGCAATTTTGAATGTACCTACTTTTATGGCACCTGCTTTCTTCACTTTTATAGCAGTAAAATCTGGTGAGCAGATGCATGTAGTTACTGTTCCTGTTAATGTAAAGTGGAGTTGATCTTAATTGGAAATTCTGCTTCCTGCAGGAGTGTGTCCACTTTATTAAACAATGTCAAAATGATAAAACCAAGTAACTGATTTTACAAACCATACTGGAAGTCTACTGATGCTGACCTTGTTATATAGAATCAATGATGTGCTTTTAGAAAAGCATAAAAATATTTGTGGTACAAAATAAGGTCTGGTAAGGAAATGATTATTTAAGTACAGAAGGGGCAAGAACTGAAGTCCTCTAAGGTCAGTGTTATGTCTTTCTAAAGTAGTATCCAACTGTTATTTCTTTGTAGCTCTGAAGTTCAAAAGGTGTAGGAATGGTCAGGAGTTTCACAGGACAGCAGATGGAACTGTGATCACACAGTCACTGGTGGCTGAGCAGATTCACTCGGAAACACCGGGGAAGTCGTGTCCGTGTCGCAGTGGGGTCATTTCAGAGCAGCTGGAACAAACTCACTCAATTCCTAGACATGCACATCTCAACTATTGATGCCAAATGCAGCTTTCTAAGGAACTTGCATTTTAAATTGGTAAATATGCTATAAATGATTTTTGGTGAGTCTCAGAAGTGACTTGGTGGATACAAGTGAAATTTAGTATTTCTGAAGTGTAATGCCCAAACTATTATGCTGTTTCCAAACTTGCATGTAGGAAACAGGAACAGGGATTGTGTTGCTTTTCATCCTTTGCAGTTTTTGTTGGAAACTTGTCAAACTGTGAAATGCCACAACACAATACTGAATTTTGAGGCAAAGCAGGAGCAATAAAAACATATAAAAGCCTCTAGGCATGTCTTCCTGAATAAGACTAGTTTTACCTTCTTGCTGTTCTGCTGTGCCTTGCTACATCTACAGGTTCTGTCTCTGGCATCTCTTGGGAATGCTGGACTGAAAAGATGAGGTTTCCTTAAAGTCACCTCCCAGTCTGTGGATGCTTCAGCTGTGGATGTGGCTTCACTGGTGTGTGTTAATAGAAAACAAGACTATCTCACTGGAGGCGCCTGGGGCTGGTGTGGGGCTGGAGTTCCTGCCCTTTGGGAGAGGCCAAGGAAGCTGGGCTTGTTGAGCTTGTGAATGTTGGGAGGATCCTCAGTTACCTGCAAGGAGTCCAGTAAAAGGATAAAATTGGGCTCTTTGTTGCATATGATGAGAGGATAAAACAGCAAGAGACAGACCAGAAGAGAAGATGAAAAAGGCAGTGGAACAGGTTAAAAACTGCTGGAACAAGTTGCCTGTGCAGGTTCTGTCCTAGGAATTTTTAAGACACAGGACTAGGTGTGAACTACTCCCAGCTGGCTGCCTTTGAGCAGGGTGTACAACTATGGACCTTCCTGATGTCATTTTATACCTTTGTGATCCTTTCAGGCAGAAACCTGAGCAGCAACTGGCACTGAATTTCTAGCCTCTCTGGGCACACTGCCTACCTAACTGTAAAGGGAAGGGGTTTCTGTGTAATACAAAATTAGATGTGTTCTTTTAAAATTACTTTACCTTTCCAGGAGGGGTGGCTGCATAATTGCAGGGTGAGACAATCAGGTGTGTGCTGTCTCAAAGTTCACTATTACTGATAATGAAGGTTTCAGTGTATGCAGCTGACTTCCTGAGAAAGTCACATGGTAGCAAGAGTACATCCAAAGGTGACAAGGAGTCAAGCCTGGAATCATCATCCTTGCCGTGAAAAAATCTTTATGCATTACTCCTTCTTCCTAAAATAATGCTGTTTTTTACTTTAATTCTATGTGTTGAAAGTACCTAACTTCTCGGCTGCTTAATTAAGGAATAAAATTTTAATCCTTAAAATACTTTAATTTATTTAAAAACAGCCTCTGTTGCTCTGGACCAATTACTGTGTCCTTCCTCTTTTTGCTGGCTAAACCCAACAGTGTCAAACATGAACTAGACCTCAACTTCACTGCCTATTAAATAATGGTGAAATAGCAGTGGTCCCTCATCAAACTTTGGTTTGACTAGTTTGACACTAGTTTTTGTTTCTTAAAACAAATTTTGTGATTCCTATTTGCTTGTGTATTCAGTCTCTTCAGCCTATGCACTAAAACAGCTTCTCTTGACAACCAGCCTTAGGCTGGTTGCTCTCCAGGCTGAAGGACAGCAGCAGGGGCTGGTGAGCTTGGGTTATGCCTGAAAACTCTCAAGTCAGCAGCCAACTAAAACTCAAAGGAATAATAATAAATAGTTGTGAAACCAGTGAGGTTCTAGTATTTACTGGGTCTTTGAATTCAGAAAAGTCCATGTGGCATGTCCTCCCACGGGCACATGAACAATTCCAGCTGCATTTGCTCCAGTGCTTGTAAGACTCCTATGTTCTCCTGCCTGACTCCTTACTGATCCTTTTGCTTTGGTAGGGCTCCACAGATGTCAACTTCAGTTCCTCTCCCCTGGGAAGTTAAATTCTCCTTTTGTCTTTCTTGCCCCACAGAATCCACGGTGCCTGTAACAGTTAGGATGCATAAAGACCACCTAAACAGCTCAAAACATGATGAATGTTTATTCTTTTAATCACATTCTGCACTTTTAATCGTGTCCAGTGCTTCAGTGACTCAATACCTTCTTGGGATCTTGTGACACCAGAATTCGTAACAATCTCTATTTCAGTTACTGGGCTGCACCTGCAAACCAACAAACCTCTGTAAAGAGGAAGTGCATCTTTATTTTTGTAACGTGAATCCTTAAAACCTTTGTTTTATAAAATACATTGTCTTCCAAGGAAATTTCCTTCCGGAAAGTTCTTGTCAAGTAAAGGACAGACAACTCATCATGAATTAAGAAACCTCTACTCTAGCTACTGAATGTATGACTCCAGAAAAGAAGTGTATTATATGGTTTTATTCTAACACTTTTGTTATAGCTCTATTAATAATAAAGTTTCGATGAATGAAGTACATGAACCTTGCTAAGATCATTTAAGCATGGAATGTCTACAATGTAGTCAGCTACAACCATTTACTACTTCTTTGAGTAGAGATAAAATTTTGATTTTACATTGAATTTCCAAAGTACATGGAAAAAAATGAAATAGGAAGAACATTTACATCCATTTTAATTGGTGGCAGGCATAAATTCATAAAAACAAATGGGGAAGAAAGACCATTTAGCAGAAACCTCAAAAAGTGCAGATACAGATTTGTTGAATGACAATCTTTCACGAGATTCTCCAGCAGGCTTGGCCTTTCTTTTAGACATTAGGGTCATTAAACACTGTCACACAGAAGTCCTCAATGTAAGTGAAGATGAAAGCATACTGCAGAAACAAACTGGTGCTTCCATACAATTCAATCCGTTGGTGAAGGAGATCTCCTCAGATAATTTACCTTTGTACTGCTTTGCTTCGAGGTAGTCGGTCTCCACCTATTACAGATTGGTTTGAATTATTACCATAAATCTTTACATGGTGACCTATGCCACAAATTACATAATATATTAACTTTCGTGCACAAAAATAAAATTGGGAAACCATAGTTGAATTTAAAGAACATAGAAAAATCACAATACTATTAAAGGGGAACATCCGATTCTGATATAAATTTGTACTGCAAGAATTTCATGGTCAGATGTGAAACTTCATATTTAGAAAAGAAAAAGTACATCAAACTGAATAATGCTAATAGTATATAAAGCCAAATCACACAAGATCATTTCAAGATCAATGTAATAAATGCTTATTATTTAGCAGAAAAAAAATCAGGAACAATGTACAAAATAATAGTGCAAGAACAGCTGCAATCTATTTGTTCTCATCAGTTTTGAGATTTTGGTTAAAAACTTTACAGCTGGCGAGAGATGCTGCTGAAAAACTCAGATTCCACTCAGTGGGCTGATTAAGGCACATCTTTATGGACTTCAAATGTTCATTTTCTGTGTTCATGTCTATTGAATTCTGCGGCTCCGAGACTTTCACTTGTAGCGTGCTGTGAGAAAAAAAGTGGGGGTAGGAGAGGGAAAAAAATGAGAAAAAGTTTAGTACACTTTCCTCTTGCCCTGGAAACAAGCTGCTAAGAGGCAAGATGAGGTGGTGGCAGATCCTGTATTCTGTTGTGGATTTTTGTTGTTGTTTTAGAGCACTATGTTCCAGAAACACCAAGATTAGAACCCGACTGTGCTGTGCTGTGAAGCAGATTGGGCTTGTCTGTGTGGGGATGGCTGAGGCCCTGTCCATTGGCAGCGCCCGTCCCAGGTCAGTCTCCTCTGGCGCTGCTCCTTAGCAGGAGGTGCAGTAACAGCTGGCCTTGCTTAAACCATCTCCAGCTGATTACTGTAAAGGCACAGAGCAGGAACTGGGCAAAAGTCTTATTTTTATTGCTGACAATATTAATTTAGTGCAGCCATGGAAGGACTCACATATAGAAAGTATTTTGTTTTAAATCTAGGGAAAAAAGTAATACAAGAAGGGAAAGAAACTCAGTCCTTTGTGGGGGACACTAAGCAGACTAAGACAGATGTGTGGATTGAATCATCAAACAGTTTGGGTTGGAAAACAGCTTTAAAGGTCATCTACTCCAACCCCTGCAATGACCAGTGACATCTTCAACTAGATCAAGCTCCTCAGAGCCCCATCCATCCCGATCCTTAATGTATCCAGGAATAGGACATCCAGCATCTGTCTGGACAACCTCCTTCGTGTTTCACCATCCTCATCATCAAAAATATCTTTCTTAATATATAAAACACTCAGAAGTGCTTTAAGATATAAAACACTCAGAAGACAATTTCAATCCTCATTTCAAACCCCTTCATCCCTTTTTACTGTCTACCTGCTGCAGTGATATGTCCCCATGTGTGATACATTGTTTCTCACCATCCTTTTCAAAGTTTTTGAGAATTTCAAGAATGATACAAAGTTGAAAATATTTCTGAGGTACTAAAAACAATGTTCTAAGTACTATAATTAAGAAGAGGAGGTAATCGCCATGATAAAACCAATCTGAACAGTTTCCTATCAAAGGGGTATTTAAGCAGCAAAAATGGCTTTTACTTGCTGCATTTGAGAAAAGCAGGTTCATCACAACTCAGGTGCACATTCTGGAGGATTGAATGTGCTGTAGTGTAGCGCTCACAGGGGTGCAAAGAGTAGCTGAGGACAGTCAGTCAGTGTAGGCCTGTACCCTAAAGCATTGGCTTGTGTTATTCAAATACCAGTGACTGACTTTGATTGAAACATTTCCTGTCACAGGCAAAGGGAAAGAGCTTAGACAACAGCTTTCACATTTTAATTTAAGCATCCCCCAAGGCTGTTTACCTTTCTGAGATGGCAGTAAAACAGAAATTTCTCATTTACTCATAGTCCCCAACCCTCCAAACTGGTGCACTGCTTCCATGCTCTGCATTTCCTTGTGTCATTATTCAGCCTTCATATTTTGTTTTGTTTTGCCTTTTACCCTTTTCCTCTGGTTGCCCTGATCTTTCCTTCCTGCAGGAACAGGAGTGTAGGTGTAGAAGATGGACAAGACTTCAGTCAGCAAGGTTACTTTTTCTTCTTTACAACATCTTCAGACTTGGATCTTTGCCCTCAGAAAGTCAAAGGTTTTCCTTATGACCATGAGATTAAGTGCATATGGGAGATGGTGTTAAAAGTGACTTCTGCAGTTAGCAGCTTTCCTCACCCCTACCGATTTTGTGCTTTTCAGGCATCGCCAGGTAGTAAAATATAACTTGTAACAACTACACAGCAGCTATATGAATTATAGGGTAGGAATATTTTGGTTTGTTTTTTTTTTGAGTTGTCATGGGTTTGGGTTTTGTGGCTTTTTTTTTTTCACTTTGTTTGTTTTTTTTTTTTTTTAAATTTATTTTTTTTTTTTTTTTAGTGGTGGTTGCTATCTGAAAGGAACATAAATGCCTTGGGAGCCAAGAAATTGCAAACTATGAAATAGTATATACCTGCAAAGTGCTTTAAAACCCAGCATTTCTACTGTCTTTAAGCAGTAGACAAAGCAGTAGATAAACTGTGTTGAATGCTGGGCAAGTGCCAGACAGAAAAAGCCAAAGGTTTGGGCTCTTCATATGATGACCTGGTACGTTCCTTCTGTAGATCAACTAGGAGTTGTACCCAGCTGGTAAGGGCCACTTTCCAAACTACACTGCTGGTGCTACCAGTGTATCCTAGGATTTGGTGTAACCATCATTCCTTCCCATTTGCTTGGACAACAAATGGAAATGCTGAGTGCTGTTATAGTACCAAACAGCCCTTTCCAAGGACTCAGCTCTGTCAGGGACTGTCCTACTCCGCATCTTTTAGTTTTATACAGGTTTCTGTACAAGGTGCAGTAAGCTGGACTGAATTTGCAAAACTAGAGCTGGAGTATGTCGTGATAATACATGTCATGTGGTGATCTATTTACCTCTCAAGGGAAGAACTCTAGGAAACTCAAGATTTTGCTTTTTAAATGAATGCATAAAAACAGGAATAGAAAAATGTTAAATTTTTCCCTCAGTTCCTTGGTATGGGTAACATCAATACAAAATTTTAAGTATTTTAGAAAATTTTACCTTGATAAAAATCAAGTGGAAAATAATATAGTTCGAGACCTCAATTAATGTGTTTGTTATCTAAGAAAAATCTAGTCTTTCAACTTGCTTTTCATTCCTTTACCTGTAGTGAATTATTTTCCAGCTTTTGATGTAATAAGGTAAAAAAAACTGGTGTAATTAAATATTTCTAAATCAGAGAATGTAATTAATTAAAGGCACAAAATTAAACAGAAGCAGTTGGATTTCTCCAGTCAAATCCATCAACCGATTCTGCTCTAAATTTTATTCCACTCTACCTGCGCAAGCTCCATGGTGCATTAAGCATTCCTAGCAGAATATGTTACACACAGAAACCTTTCTGTTAGGAATTCTGAGTACAGCCTGATGGTCCCAGAAGCCATGGACCCTATTTCAGGAGAGCCTGGAAGAATATCCACAGCCCCCTGGAGCTCTACCAACACTCACTCACTCCTAAGATGGAGTTCCCTTTAAATTTCCTAGACAACAGGCATATACTAACCTTAAATAATGCTCTCTAAAAAGGTTAGAATTTCCAATTCTGATGCCATGTGTTTACCATTCCAGCAATTATCATCTGTTTTGTTTTTATTCACTTGGGACTGACTCAGTTAATCAGTTTCTGTGCATGTGATTTGTGTAAGTCAGCTACAGGTGCTTCTGTGACATGGAACATAAACTCCAGCCACAGCATATCCAATAGCTCTGTTTCCACTAGGGAATTTGAAGACAGGACGTCAGTGCTAAAATTCCAGTGAAAAAGATGAAAACCATCTTCATTTCTTTTCACAATTAGTATGACGAATTAGTGAGATTTCTTGAAAATTGAGTATTTTTTCTTCATCTTTAATTACACTACCCTCTCCTAGCCTTTTTCTCTAAATAGTCCTGAAGTGCAGGTAACATGTTTACTGCTTCATTGAAAAGATTTTCTATTTCACCATTTATAATAAATGATCCATATAATTTTTGTCTCTTCTTAGAAAGTAAAGAACAAAAGAAGGGATATGGAAACATGTCTATACTTTTTGATCTGAAATGAGCAGTCTGAAAAAATGCCTTAAGGAGCCACATTCAGCAGCCCCTCAGCAGGTGCTCTGCTATGGCTCTGTGCAAGGGGTCTGTTCAGTCTCAGAGGGGTTTGACTCTTCCCCAGAGCCATGTGAAACACAAGGGTGGCAGGTGTGGCACTGAGGACATGGGCACACCACGCTGTGCACGGTGACAGGACACACTGCTGGGTCAGTGCAAGCTGGAAACGCCCTCACGTGCTCTGGGCTTGCTTTGGAAGCTGCTGCACACCAAACCAATGGGTCTGGAACAGCCAGTGAGGACTTCAGGATGGTTTTGTGTGTGTTGTAACTCCCAGCTCCCCTATCACCATTACTGAATCACCTCTGAATTCACCATCTTTCAACACCGCTGCAGAAAGGAGGGATTGTTTGTGTTTTTCTGTGTTATTCTGACTCATCTCAGCAGCCAGATCAGAGTAACATCAATGAACTGTCAGGTCCTCGCTGGTCTCCTTGGCTAAGCAGAGAACTCTGCATGTAGCTAAGTTTCCAGACCTGCTGGGGCCTAAAGGGATCATCTCTCCCCCCCAAAATTTCCTCATATCATTAAATAAAAAGGAATCAATAGAAAGGTTTTAATTCAACCTTCTACTAAAGTAATGAGTGGCCTCCCCATGCTCCTAAGAGCTAAAGAAAACCTTGTTCTTTTCCACACTTCCTGTTAAAACTGCCTGAATACAATTACTTTTTTCTGAAAATTCACATTTATTTCTCTAGTTTTTCTCAAATCATCATTATACCACAGGAAATACTGATTTTTAATAGCAAGATGGGAGAGCAACACCAGACAAGTTGAGGCTGCCAAGCGCAAATAATAATATATAATATAAAAAATATTATATATATATTTATATATAAATAAAATTCTTTGAACTGCTTATTTTCTCTGCAGTTTGGAGCCATGTTCTTCTGGAAAAAACAGGATATTTGACACCTGTTGTATGAAATGGAAGTTTTTAAAAAATCTGGCTAGATCAAGTCCATACATTTGCTGAGTTAATCTGTCACAACATGTTGAAAAAAAGTAGGAGAAAGAAAAAGTAGGAATGGGTAAAAATGTCTCTTATCTGTTAGGTCAGTCCTCAGCATTTCCCTTCAGAGATTACCATCGGTGCTGCGTGCTCGTGCGCTGTAAAACAGCTATGAAAGAATCACTGTAGGGCTGTGTTTCTCTAAGTCTCTTGCAACACTACAGAAAAAACCATCTCCTTCCCCACTATTTGGGAGCAAGGTCAAACTGGCTCTTACCCTCCTGTCTGACTGCAAAGTGCACTTGTTAAACACTGCCAGCAGTGACTGTGGACTGGTAGCTTGGAAAGCATAAGAGCATCTGTGACACACAGCACAGACTCAAGGCTTTAACAGAAAGGTTTCAAAAACACTGAGTAGAAACAGTAAAACTTGAGCAGAATTTAAAAAATGTTCTCTATACAAACTCTACTCAAACAATTTCTCAAGAAAGTAGAATACACTCGGTTAAAATCTAGAATGACAGCAGCCTCAGTATGATTTCCAACAGAGACTGATTTGATAATGTATATATTGAAAAGACATGTTGAAAAGACAGTAAATCAAACATGCACAGTCTGACTGATTATCTCTAAAATTTAAATTCATATTTTCAACGATGGCAGAACCCAGCAGCAAAGAAATCTACAAAGGAAAATTTTAATGTCTCATTTCCATTTACCAACTGGATTTTCATTGTAATATGAAGTAACGTATTTCAGCTGTGTGGACGGAATTTCAATTGGGAATCGGAGAGAGTAAGTAATGCCCTGGAAACCAATTGAAGCAAGATGGGGAGATAAGCAATATTCAGGGAGTTTTAAAAGTTAGATATAGGAGCTGAGTTTAACACAACTGGAGTGGTAAGACAAATAGTACAGAATACTAAGAAAGGAGGTGAACTGAATGGAGACAAAAAGACAGGGTGAGAAGTCAGAACCAGCCATAATCCCAGACCAGAAATTATGGTGGAAAGTTTATTTTGCTCTTCAGACTAACTTAGAGTAGTTTTCTTGGTTTGAGAAAAAAAAAATTAATATGAATGAAATACAAACAAAATATATATGAGAAAGATAGCCAGAAGTGGCAACTGGGAATTTGTGAGCACTCTTGGCCTGTCAGTGAAGGAGCATTACTTACTGGTAGCTTTTTTCTGAATCTATATATTGAGATACACACACACTGTTCAAGCTTTAACTTGCCCAGAGACAAAATTATATAGCAGTACTGGTCATTAGCACTTCATCTTCAAAGACCACAGCACAACAGTAGCACTGAACAGCAGGTGGTGACATTCTCAGGTAAACATTTGGCAAGTGGGATGGATGGCAACAGTTTCAGAGTGCAATCAGAGATATAACTTTCTTCCCAAAACCAGTCAGCCTCAGAAAATTACACACAACAGATCATAGGCAACATAAAAGGTTTAAATTGCAATTTCACTGAAGAATTTGGGAACCAATACTCTTTTAAAAAATAAATTAATCAGTCTTGCACAGCCATGGAAGTACAGAGCTCCATTCTAATGGCTCCCCAAAATACAGGAGAGACATGAATGTATCTTAAAAAGTTTAAACAGCAACAGTATTCCTTCTCCCTTTTTGAGTTATAATTATTTAAAGCTGCCTGACTGAGAAAGTTATGTACAACAGTGATCTTTTTGACAAGAATCACCATGTTTTTGTGGTATTACTCTTTAACAGTCCACAGAAGCACAGGGTTCTTCAAGAACAAGAAAGTGGAATATTAATGTAAGCTGTCACTGAAGTTGGCATGAAGAAGTCATACAATTTTAGGGCGTAATTTACTAGTGACGATGGTACATAACCTGTTAAAGAGAAGAAATAATCCTATGATCTCAAATTGTTCATAGCATAAAAAAGCTCTTGGTAACAAAAAAGCAGCTAGGATTCTAACAGTTGAAAGGAATCATCATTACTTTGATGATGAACATAATGAATTGTTTGCTTCTAGGCACCACCATGAAACAAGCCTTCCTCTGATCATCAGTTCCCAGAAAGAGAACTAATTTCTAGTTATTACTAGAAGTTAGCAACATACAAATAAATAAAAACCCTACACACCTGTTGTGCAGATGACCTGCTGTATTTGACTTACAAACATACTATAACAGAAGAAAAGCTTTTGCTATTTTTTTCCTACCTAATCATAATTAAAAATGGTTTTGAACAAGGCAGTAAGGCGAAGGTTGGAGGTTCAGAACAATGTGTGCTGCTGGTTCAGGCTGTTCTGAGGAAGCCCAATGCCTCCATCTCAGAGAAGTGATGAATACAGCTATGGAAGTCCTGTCATTTGAACTCTAATCTCTAATCCATATTAGTTTTTTGACATTACAAATGCAATTATGTTATGAAGAGAGATCATCTCAGAAATACGATGAGACAGTCCCTGGGTAGTTTAAAACCCACCAGACTTCTGAATTAAGGAAGGTCAAACAGCAATTTGCAAATAAGTAATTTCCTTTTCTGAGATTTCTACTACTTAAATGTAATTTAAAACCAGCTGTAAGTAGTAAACTGATAAATAGGAAATGTCAGCAACAAATATGATACACAAGAGAATTTATTCAAACACACAGGTAACAACAAACCACCAAATTTTAAAAATGGATACCTTAAGTACAGCCCTTAAATATTTACTTGCATTGCAAATAATTTTCTTAAGTTTTAAAAATATTTATCGTTATTGAATGTTTTGGAAATTATACCAAGTACCCCAATAAAAAGACTGAAGACTAATTTTAAGTAGGTTTTTTCCCCCCTAAAATTTACCCTGCATTCAAAATAAAAGAATTTACACATAGGCAAGAGAGCACAATTCAACAATAAGAATTTATTTTTAAAGAAAAAAATTTAAATCATTCTTACAGCTTCTAGACAAGACTTTTTCCAGCTAGGTTTCCATTTCATGTACAGGGAAATAATCTATTGTTTGGACCAAGATTTCAATAGTTTGAAATAAGACAGCTTTGAGGGCAGGCCTGTGTCAGTAAAATATCAAGTATAATCTCTGAGTATTTGTGAAATCCACTCCTTAGGTAACAGGAACTTGTGACAAGATCCATCTGAAAAGAATGACTTCCCTGAACACCTTAATTTTCATGTATGCATGTATTTTAATAAGAAACGTGAAAGCCTCATTATTCTAATTCCTAGCAGAATCGTAATTTAGAAATACCCTATCCTGAGCTAAAAATGAAAAAAAGAATAAGAATACCTACATAAGATCTGCTTGGAAAGACTTGATTGTAGTCACATTACTCACTGATTGCTTGACAACTGATATAAAACATCCCAAACCAAGCAGAAATTCAGACTTACACTTTTAAAAGTATTTTACCTCCTAAATTAATTTTAAGGCCATTTCTACTGGTATGCATGAAGTAAGAAAAGCAGGTTTAAAGTTGATCTTCACTGAAGAAAGAGCTGCAGTCAAGTTATCTGCCCTACTTACAGATAAGCCATGAGAAAAGACAGAAGCAGATTCCTCTTATGGATGCCCAGAAGCGGAGACAGACAGGAGCATGTGGCAGTAAGTGGAGGATGGAGAGCAGGGGAGTGGCACAGCTCCCTGTGAAAGAAAGTGTGAAACTCCTGCCTAAAGTTAATTTGCAGTAAGGAACCAATAAAGGTGAAAGCAGACATAAGTCAGGTGAGTTTCTGCTGTTGAAAAGACAGATCAAATAGTAAAATCTAGTCAGACTGATGAAACCAAAGAAAAGAATACAGAAAAGGGCACATTGCCTCCACAAATCATGAAGTTTCTCACTAAAGGTTTACATCCCCTTGACACAGCAAGAGATACCATTATTTATACTCCAAAGAAATTGAAGAATAATCTAAACAGCCTTTACTGATGTCTGGAACATGAGGAATCAGCATCAGAAAATGGTCCCCTTTCAGTTATGAAAAAATGCAAAGAAACAAAAATTGCTTGACCTGTCCCACAAGAACAGAATGTGCAATTTGCCATGAATGTGGCAGCAGGAACTGTAACTTGTTCAGGGTTGTAAAACATCCAGAGCTGTTGACCCAAAATCATAGAGATAGGAAGATGCAATCTGTTTAAATATCTTGACCTTGGAAAAGACACATCCTTACACTGTAGGAAAAAAAATTAAATTTATGTGTCTTCAATACAAAAAAAAAAAAAAGGATTAAAAATCTGTTATGGCTTTTTCTAAAAGATTTTCCCTACCTGGATTTGAAGACATCTGTGACACAAGCTGACTGACATTTTGCTCATGGTATTAAAAATCTCCTGGCAGGTGTATGGACCAGACAGAATGGACCAGCCAAAGTACACAGTGAGAAACATGCAGTAAAATATCAAAACAGAAATAAAACTGGGCTGCACTTGTTCTTCTGCAGAATATCCTTTGGCACTCACAAACACACAGCTTGGGATAAAAGGAAAGCTGATGCATGATCTGAGAATCAGTTACAGTTTGGTACTAAAGGCGAGCAAAGTATGAAGGCAGGATGCAGAGAAATGTGGAATATCCAGTGTAATGGCCTGGCTGGTCTGAGCTGTGGCTGTGGAATAAACAAAATGGGTAACACCAATGTTGTGAAATGAACCACAGCTCAGCAGGACTCCAGAGCTGCACCAGTGCAGGACAGGCATTTCTGGGACAAAGGCACAGGCAGCTCTCATGGCACACAGATGAAGCACGCGTCAGTGCTGTACTGCTGCAACATTACAAATAAGTGTATTGAAATGCAAAAAGCAGCAGGACAGCCAACAGAGGAAGAGACAGCCAATGGCAAAGGTACAATTTTCACTACAGGAGCAGAGATGATGTGCAATGACTTGACATCCCAACTGGGATCATCACCCCCCGTGAAAAAGTGTGCACACCTTTTTAAAAAAAGGTACAAAACTGCAGGGAAAACATAGATAATCTGATTTATTAAGTAATTAACAAAAAAAGTTCATGAAAAATCACACTGAGAATGAAATATAAAGTGAACATTTAGATGAGAAAATAAACCAGTCTGCTGAGAGCTGGCAATCCAACTATGGGAAAAAAGAAATAGCAGATGGAGGAGATATGAAAACTGTGGTTTTCATAGATGGGTTTCAAGATGATACCTCATGAATTGAAAGGAGATGATAGAGAGAGATTTATCTCAAGACCAGCATTATTTTATCAAGTGACACTGCAACCAACCAAAACATTGAGTCCTAACCTGGTTAGGATTGTGGAGAACATATTAGTTATTACTCAGTTACAATAATTTCAATCTTTTATTTGACTAGCAGATTAAGATTCACTTTTCTAGTTTTTTATAAAGCATTATTAAAAAACTCCTTGTGAGCAACAAAGTAAAAAATTCCAAATAACTTCCCAATTGGCATCTCAATCGAGGTTCTACTTGCAGTTTGTCAAAGAAGTGATTTTTTCTTAAAATCATACCTTAGAAAGGTTCACAGGTAGCACATATCCCTACACAAATATATTCAGGTACAGGTCTATAAATCACATATCTCTATATAATTGTATTTGGTAAAACCCATAATTCTGATTTCCAAACGTTTTCCTCTGATTTCTTTCAAGATGTCTGATAAAATCTTGAAATAACTATGAAGTAAACACGGCTAATGATAAACTTTCTTTATCCAGATCACACAGCCAAAACCATCATGATGTTTGACATGACACTGAGCACAGGAAGCACGACACTGCCCTGGTTGCCACCAAGGGCAAATCCGCCAAGCTGTGTCACTGTTGTGGGGTGTGCATGGCAATATTGCCAAAATGCTGCTCTTAAAATATTAGGCTTTTCCTATACAGCAATTACCTTTCAAACACATCCATCTAATTAGTTGTTGATCACTGTAAAAAAATCTGTCGTAATTAGAACCTGAAGGTTGTCAACAGCTTTCAGAAACACAGCATTCTCAGTGACATTCAAGATTCAAGGACATTTTAGAGCCTTTCTTTTCCATGTTGACCACAGGAAACACTGGAGAGAAAAAGGCTTTCGAAAAAGAAATACCGTCCTTAAAATATGGCAAAAATACTATTTGTATTAAATTAATATCCAAAAACATTTCTATTAGTCTCAAAGGTTTTTTAAACAATATTTTTAAGGCACAACTATGCAATTATAGCAAAATTAAAGGACACAGCAAGCAAAAGGATGAACAGTGAATAAATGTGGCATTATACTTGGCTTAAAAATCTGAAAAATATTTCAAACCATCAAAGGTCAGACTAAAACTATCCTTCGATGAGTAAAAGATGAATTAGGAAAGGAAAATCTACCCAAGAGTACATGCAAACAACAATGAAGTCATTTCACACCATTTTAAACTTCCCCCCTCGATTCTGGAACCAGAATCTGCACTTTTTGAATGTAATTAACTGAAGATTCCAGTATAAGACACCTTACAAAGATGTGGTAAAAGTAAAAAAGCAGCACTAGCTTTAGCATATAAACAATTGAGAAACACAAACTAACGTACAGGACACAGGCCTCTATGAATGAAAGCATCTCTCTTGAACTATTTTCAACACCAAAATGTGGAATTGTCTCAGAAAAATTAAACTGCTCTGGTCATGGTCAGACTATATAAATATGTAATTTACATGTTACATCTTCACAGGCTCTGTTGATTGACTTCCCTCCTTTTCTATCTAACAGCAACAGAAGCTCTGCTTTAAGGCCATAAACTCTCAACAGAAGAGAGGATTTTAAAAAGGATGTGTACTTATCAGATTTCCAAAAGCTCTGTGCAGGCCTTGGAAAACCGCAATTTTCTCTTCTAAAAAAAGGCTTATGAAGAAAGACAGAAATTTGTCTATATTTATTTAGTATTACCAGTTCCCTAAACAAAGATGAAAAATCTAGTCATTTCCTCAGGACCAAGAACAAATAGGAAAACATGACCATGACATTCTCAGTTTTTGAAGAGATAAAATTAAAAACAGATAGCAAAACAATACTGAATAAAATTATGAAAAAAGCACCCCAGCTTTGGTATAAAACTGGGTATATAAATCTACAGAAAGGCTTAATGATCATGGCACTAAACTACAGAAAACTACATATCCTAGCAGGTAAAGAAATTTGAAGACCTCAGAGCCAAGTTCTTAAAAAAAGTCCATTAGTCAAAGAAGCAAGAGTAAAAATCCTTAGCTCAGAACCCTCAAAAGAAGATGACTAACAGCATACTCTAAGGCAATGTGCAAATAACTGCAGTTTAAAACTAAACAGCACCCAAAACCTACACAAACCCATACTAGATCAAATGATGTGAGAAAAATAAGATGAAAGAAGATTACGTAATTTTGGAAGCAGAATTCCAGAGCATAAAACAAAATGAAGCATTAGACTGTGGCATGGGAGCTGCTGTTGCATTGTGGGGAATGAGGCAGAGACAATTAAGTTCATTAAATGAGTAAGGATTTATTACACATGTATAGTCAATTATATATCAAGTGTACCTTTCTGCTGTTACACTTCTGCATTAAAAATGGCCCACTTACTGAGAACAGTCATTCATTTCATATTCTTCTTATATTTCTATTAATGCTCTTCAGTTTATGTCTGCCTGTGAAAAGGTAATTTCCTGTCTGGCAACTGCAGGTATGAAAATTTCTATCTGCTTACTCTGCATCATAGGTTAAACTTATTTTAGAGCCAAGTAACCCTCTGATGAAAAGCCTTTGTGAAAAGAGCCTTCTTAAAATCAACAGATTTAATAACTGTCACACTATGTCTCCTCTGCACTTTTCCTAATCTAGTATTTTAAATTTGTAGCTCATTAGGGGTATAGAATGTGGTCCTTCATGAAAGCTGAACAACCTGCTAAAACAAATCTTCTTTGTCACTAGGTCATTCACACTAGTAGGGAAGTGATTCCCATTTGTAGCTTTATCATTACTACATTGCATTATGGTGAGACAAATAAGCAACAATACTGAATATTAAAGCCATACTAAAATAGATGCGTAAAAAAGAATTCACAAAATTTTCCCTTCCAATTTTTAGCAAACTTACAGTAATGGAAGTTAAGTTTAAGAAAGTGTTTGTCTGTAATACTAATAGAGATGTTATTTTATGTACACAATGAAGAGACCAATTAGACTCACAACACCAAACTTTTCATAGTTACAATTCTTCACTCTTCCAGCCAACTTTGAAATGACCACAAAAATTAGCAAATTCTGCTTTCAAGTACTGCACTAACTTCCTTTCATTAAGGTGGAATTTGAAAACCATATTCAAACATAATAAAAAATTTAAATTGAAAAGTCACATTCTCTGCCAACAAATCCAATATATCTGTTCTAAAACTGCAGACTACTTGAAGAAAAGTCAAAATATAAGGGCAAAAATTAAAAAGTTCATGCTAGATTAAAATATCCTAACTTTAAGTGATAGAAATTGATTTTTAGAAGTTTTTGTATGCAAACTCCCACCCTGATATGAAGGGCAAGTGCACAGGTCTGTGATGTCAGCTCTGCCTGCTACTGTAGAAGGTTCACAGTCTCTTTTCCATCTGTATGAAGTCCACACCCTCTGAAGCAGATTTTTAAAATATTCAGTACATTTTAAGATCATAAAATGGAGTATTTCACATGTGCCACTTTTATCATTGGATTAATAATTTTTTGTATTTTAGCTTGGCTTTCTTGAAACCTTTTGCCCAAGTCCAAAGCATGTGAATGTGACCTTCAGTGTTACCAGTGAACTACTCTTGTGAAAAGAAAACAAATGCTTTCCTGAAAATATGCTTATGTAATTTTCTTTGCACAATGGAGAATAATAGTGTTTCAGTGTTGCTAAAGAAATTAAAATTGCCAGAAGATGGTTTTAGAGAAAAAGGGAACTGCCCTCAACACATCAAATGCATTGGGGAAACAACAGTTCAGAAGTAGCAACAAACATCAAATGGACCCATGTATCTACCAGCCACCTTATCTTGAATTCAACAAGCAATGAGAAAAAACAATTAACTCTTTTCTGTTGCTGCAATGAATGCATGACTAATTCTGGTTGTTGGACACTACCTTGACCTGTAAGAATTCAATTGTTTATTCCTGCTTGCACATGCTAATGAAAACCAAGTATACATAAAAATTTGGTTACAACATTCTGCCCACCTGCCACAATGTTTCACAATAAAACAGCATCACAGCATCTCTCTCTTTGAAGAACATCTGGTAAAACCGCACGATCCGCAAAAGTTGAAGAAAAATTTCAAATACTGACCATAAATGTGTCTATAGCAACATTTCAAGCGTGACAACAGAACAATGATATAGTTTATGATACCACATAAACAAAAATACAATCCAAAGAACATATGAACAAAACATGATGTTTTCATGTGCCTTAAACTTCCAGATGCAGGAGTTATGTTTGAAGTCACATGCATGCACAGCTAGAAATCATGTTGCTTCTTTTTAGAGAGTAGCTATATTAGACTAAAAATGTTTGTATGATTTCCTTGGCTGGTGCAGGGAGTACACAATGTTGCATCAACACAGCAAAACCAGACATCCTTCCAATATCAGACAATTCTCTGAGAGTGTAATAGTACCCCTAACTGGGGTTACAAGTGTGGAGACAATTCCAGAATCATCATTCTTTGTCTTTTAATATTTCCATTATCAATGAATTTCCCATCATAGACTTTCTAAAGACAATGACTGATATGAGAAACCATGAGTAAAGGGAAAATAACAAAAACTGTAAATGAAGTAATGTAAAATATCAAAATAGTTATCAGATTTCCTGAAGATCCAAAACTAAAGGATAAAAGTTATCAGGTAGATACAATTGAGTCCCAATTAGAACTAACATGAGACCGTATCACAGTAATAGGTCTTGCATTACCATAGAAACAAAACATTGACAGATAAATATAATTGGAATGTAACATTTTCTCAATGAGTTACAAGTATGAGAGAGCTCTTTCTTCATTTGCAATATAGAAATGGGTATGTGCTATCCTTTGCTTTTGTAGTTCCTTTTTTTAACAGCAATTTTGTGTCAAAGTTTGAACTTCTCAAAAACAAGGTATTTAAGTTGAGCTTGGCCCCAGATCAATGAATTAAAATACAGAAGAGTAGTCTATAGTTAAAAATGCTGTACTTTGGAAAAAGCAGGGTTATACTGAATGAGCTTAATATAAAGAGTTCTATCACATGAAGTACAAAAGAAATAAAGCATACATGAGCCATTATATTCTTTATATTACAACCTAAATTAACCTTTCCATTTATTATCAGAGATCCTTTTCTACAAGACAGAATACAAAGGAGGACCTAAGATTTTGCTCTGATATTTTGAATAAGGTTTTTTTTATTTGGGTAATATATCAGGTTAGCTAATACAATAATGTTTCTACAAAGGCAGTCATATAAACCACATTTCAGGAGCTGTGTTTTACTTGGTGAGGATTTCACACCTTAGTAATTTTGTTAAAATGAGTTGAGACTTCTGTTTAAGGAGATCTCTTCACCCAACAGACAAAATAATTACAGAAATGTGCCCTCTTTCTAAGTAATATAATGGCCTTTCTGAGATCACAGTTGTATTTTTAAATACCTATCTTTAAAAAATTATTTAATTTCACACTAGCCTAAAAAGATTCCAAGCCAAAATATTTAGCATAGTAACTGTATATTGTACTTGTCAAAAATAATTCTGCATTATAAATCGTTGTGTAAGGATTTACTGTGCAAACCCCTTAGAGTCAGCAGATTTCATCTGGCATGGAAAGGATACTAAAATGGGTCTCTGACTGAATAATTTTCAGAAGTACAAAATACTATCTTTTACTGTAAAATTACAAAACTATTACATATTTGTAACAGAAATCATTCAATGAGAATTTTTAAAAAACAGCTAAATGTTAATGCACTGATTTTATGCCACATTTTATAGCTTACCCCTCTTCACACTATGAGAAACTACAAAATGGAATGAAATTCTGTTCCTTTTGAAGTCAATAGTCAGTTGTGACTGACTTCAGAATGTCAGAACTTGACTTCTTGTCTGTCTGAACTATATTGGTTAGCTTATCAGAGCTGAAAGAATGGTGCAAAATATTATAAACATTTTTAAATTGCACTTTCTGAATTATTCTGATGTTATGCAATGTTTAATTCCATGACTTTTCTGAAATTAAAATGAGTAACATGCAATAAAAAAAAGTGCTTAGTTGTTTGACTTCTTCAATCCTTTAGGATTTCAATTTTAAGATGAAGTGGGGAACAAGAACTTACCTACTTGGTACTTTGGGTAATAAGGTGCCATTTGTCCACTACTGCATGATTGTCTCTTATGCCTTTTTCTTAAATTTGTATCAGTGGTCTCCCATTGTGGACTTTTTCTTTTGTTTATTCTAGTAAGACCTTCAGAACTACCAGCAGGATTATTGTCCTGGTTTACATCACTACTTAATTTTCTGCTGTGAAACTGGCCATCCAGCTTTTCAGTCACTTTACAAGAACTAGATCCTTTAGATGTTTCCACTTCATTTTCTTGTTTCTTTAATGTATTTTGTTTAGTAGAATGGGACCTTAGAAGAGGATGTCTTTTTTCTTCCATATAGGCCTGAGTGCTTTTACTGTCAACAGCATCAGGAGAATAAATGACATTATTTAACTTAAATGAATTGTGCTGCTCAATATGGTTGATTTTTTTCAGAAATATCCTACAGTCTTTAAAGGTTTTGGCTTTCCAAGTATTTTGAAACAGTTTATCTTGGCTTTGTTCTTTTCTAACATTTTGCTGGCAACGAATTGTTCCATTTGCCTCTGAATGTGACTTAAGTATATTTGCTAAACCAGGATGTGGGTTAAAGTCAGAAGATCCCATCATCTGTTGAACAAATGCATCTCTGGCTTCATTTTCAGTTGGCAAGAGGCTATTCTGAGACTCTATCAAAGTCTGAGTGGGCTGGATTTCTACTGTATTTTTCTCCTGGAGCTTGGGTGTTTCATCATTGGTGTCCCCACTTGTACTTTTAAACAACTGGCTTTGACAAAATAACTGCAGATTTTTCCTTTTTGATTTCCAACCTCCAGGAGTCTGATTATAGAGCTTTTTTGTTTGTCCCCACCTATCATGCTGCAACTTCTTAAATTCATTTCTTTTTAATCTGGCTAAAGTAAAATTACTTTTCACGCTTAAGACTGGAGACCTCACCATGTTATGCAATATTTGCAATTTCCCTGCTGGTTTTGAAGGGGAGGATAGTGCAAACTTTTTAAAGTGCTTTCTGAAAGGGCAAGTACTAGGATCAGATTGTTTAGTTTCCATCTTTATCTCTCTAGTATTAACTACTTCTAAGGGATTGCGAGCATTTGCCTTTCTCACAAGAGAGAGAGACTGTGTTTCTGTAGTTTGCATAAACCAGGTGCAGAGTTCATTCATATTACACTTTTTCTGGAAAAGCATTTTTATGGGTGATGTTTCAAGTTCTACAAGGCAGGAGTCTAAAGGGTCTGACATTTCAGTATTACACTCTTTTTGAATGGGATCCCTTTTTTCACATACACATTTGTCAAACTCACTTCCCCCCACTCTCAACCAGGTATTGGTCATCTGTTCAAATCTATTGTTTAGTTCTTCCAACAAGGTGTCACTTGAAGTGGAAGTAGGCCACCACCTGAGAGAGGGATTTGATGAAAAAATGGGATCTGATGATACTTCATTAATGGGCCCGAATTCACCATCCTTAAGATCCTTTTTAGCATTTCCTGAATTTCTCAGTTCTGAGGTATCTTTGGATGCTGAACTCTGATTTGATTGCGCAAGTTTTTCCTTTCGCTCTTTAGCTTTTTTCAAATGGAGTTTGTAGGACTTATGTAGTAAGGCACTTCTACAAGTAAATGCACTAGAAGAGGCTAATGAATGCAAAAAATGCAGTGAAGGTTTTCTGTCTCTAGCAGAGTGTCTCGATGGAATTTCACGTTTTCTCGACACTGTTGTAGTAACATTGTGTGATCCATCCTCTCTAGAATCTTTCTGCATGTTCTTTACTTGACCCATATTATTGCACAGTTGATTTTTTCTTTCCTGTGGTATGTTTTTTAACACATTCTGCTGTTGTAAAGGAGGCAAGCCATTGCTGATGCTCACTTTTCTTTCCTGAGGTGAAAGTCTACTGACAGTCACTGATATGCCAGAAATTTTTACTTTTGCTGGCCTTCCAGGTTTTCGAACAGTGGTTAATGGTTTCTTAATCTGCCGTATAACATTGCTGCAAGGATGTGGTGATGCCAGATTACTCTTGATAGGCCTGACATAGTCATAACCAGAGACCTCCTTTTCAGTAGAAGGATTCTGAAAGACCTTTACCATTTCAGTCAAAGCATTTCCAGTTTCTGCATTGTGCCTTGCTTTGCTGGGATCATTGGCAAAATTAGAATCAATATGTTGTGTGGGCAGAATGCTGATGAGGTTTAGATTACCTTCAGAAACATGTCTCTTAGTTCTTCTTGACCTTCCAAAAACAACCGTCACAGTAATATTTTTGTTGCTGTTAACTTCTTCCATTGCTGCTGCATCAGACTTGATGCTTTTAGCACCACAGCTAAGTTCAGGTCTAGGTTTTGTGCTTCCACTCATGTCTACTTTTGGTTTAGGAGGCCGTCCAATAGGTCTCTTAACCTGCTTAACTACTTGAGGACCTATTTTCTTTGGTCTACCAGGTTTTCTTTTGAAAACTGATTCACTGCTACTGTTCGATTTCTCCAAAATGTCATCATTTTTTTTTGAGTCATTTATGTTAATTTGACCAACGGGACAAGAGCTTGTAACTGCTTCTGCATAAACACAGCTTGACCCCTCTTTAGTATCATTTTCGCTGCAATCACAACCCTTGACACAGACTGCATGAGAAAGGTCACCTGTTGCCTGTTTATCTAACAAAGTTTTTGTGTGCCCCTGAAACAAACAGAGATCTGTGCTTCCCTTAGAAGATGCAGCTGCAGATGTCAAAGTGTACTTGACTCCTTCATGACTGTTAACTTCTGAGACAAACATAAGCTTAATAGGACTAGAGTAATTTAAGGGAGATGAGAGCTCCCCGGCTTCAGATGTTACATGCAAGTCCCCATTCCTGGAAGTTGAACAGCTTGAATTAAAGGTCAGAGATTTCAAAAGGCCATCATTAATTTCTTGATCTATAACAGTTTCTTCTGTGTTTGATGCAACACAAATTGCTTTGATTTTACTGCTGCTTGGCACATGTGAATGTGGAAGGAGGCTTTGTCCTGTGCATTCCATTTCACTCAGAGTGAAAGGTAAGCCCCTTCTAGTAGCTGGGTTCATAACCTGTTCATAAGCATTATCTTTTAATTTTTGGCTTATTTTGTAACTATCCAACAATGAGTTGCTAGTCTTTCTGGCTAAGTTTATTGTATCTTCTAAACGTTCCACAACAACTTGCAGATTTGTGTCTCTCACAATTTTGCTTATATTTATGTCACTGCATCTTTCAGCATGAACATTTTTATTTATTTTTATTTTTTCCAAACTTTTTAAAGACTTTTTTGTACTGGATGACTTTCTAAACATGATATTGTTTGTTACATACACAGAGTACCACCCAGGAGGCACAATGTTACGTTTAGTTCTACCCAAGATTTCATTACTCTCATCCTTCAGAGGAATCTGACCAGTCTGTTTTAATGTTGCACAGTCGCCTTGTGTATTTAGGAGTTTTGCCTGGCTGGCTGCAATAGCACTGTTTTCTGAAAGAACCAAAAAGCTGGAGCTGGTCTGAAAATTAGTAAGAGGTAGTTTGAAGGACTCTGTTTGGTGTACTGGAAAGCACACTGGTTTGGTTTGGCAATTCACAAATGGATTACTTTCAAGATGTTGCAAAGTCTCATCCTCTATCACAGTAAAACTATGTCTTTTATTTGGATGCATTTTATCAATTTTTTTTGTAGATTTCTTTGTATTTCTCTCAGAAATTGACTTTTTTCTTACAAGAGTTTCATCAAGGCTTGCAAGCTCCCTCTTGATTTGCAAAGACTGTCGTCGAATGACTGGTGAATCAGGAGAATTATATGTTGCAAATAAAGTTTCCTGACGCTTGCGAAATCTTGTCTGGATAATTTTATTTTCCACTTGTTTATCATGTTGGTGAAGTAATTCCATAAAGCTGTAATCACTTGCCTTAGCATTATGCAAAAGAGAAGATATGAAGTCTCCTAATTTGACATCATTTTCTGGTGCCCTGTCACTGCTTGAAAGTTTTACAAGATTTGTTGCTAAATCTGTAGTGTCTATTGATTTCAATTTCTCATTAATGCGGTCCATTAAATCTTGAAAAATGGCAGAATGTTCACCTTTCTCAGAGTTCATATGACCATCACTGCTTTCTTGGTCTGCTGATACCAGTGCTCCATCTGAATAATCAATCTCTTTTCCTTTGCACGTTTTACCCTCATACTCAAATTCTCCCTCGCTTCCTTCAGCTGGCAAGAGGGATGGAGGCTGGTTGATGGATATTTCAAGCTTGTTGTTGTCTAAAGTTGGAAAATCCATAACCATTCCTTCTGACAATTCAAATTCTTTACTGTGTACAGGTGACAGTGGAGGTGGCGAAGGGCTGCGGGATCTGTTTGAATTTTTAATGCTGCTTAAGAGGTCACAGTCCTTAGATGAATATGTACATGCTGCTGCTTTCACAGAATGCCTGCTATAATTTTGCAATTGGTCAGCACAATACTTAGGAGAACTACATGCTTTGTTCACCATTGTCTTAATACATCCAATTGCTACAGCTTGGCATGACAAAGAATGGAAATCTTTAATACAAACAGACAGAGGTGGTAAACAAGTATTTGGCCTTTGATTTTGTGAACAGCACCTTTTTGTCAGCATGTGTCCATTGCAACTGCAAAATGGAATGTGAACATCCTCTTCAGTAGGGGAAGTGGGAGTTTCAGAGTGGACCAAATGTGTTTGCTTGCAACTGCAAACTATAGGAACATTTTCATCCTGTATTAGGAATTTTAACATAGCCAAAGTCTGTTGCCAGTGATATGAACAAAAAGACTCCAAAACTTTGTTTAAGGTTGATTTTCCTTTTTCCAAATTAGCTGTTTCCTCTGAATTTGCATCAGCTGTTGAGCTTGAACTGAAAATGAAAACAAATCAAAACAAAATATAAATTACAGTAAAACACCACATCTAATGTTTGTTATACGGTTAAACTCAAGCCTAAAAGCCTGACATTTACAAAACAGTTCTGTTATATTTGCAGTATTCAATCATACTTGCAAGTGTCACTAGCAATGATGTGCATCTTATCAGTGATAGGACTAAACTACCATTAAGAAAAATAATCATGAAGAAATAAGAGGCAGAAAGAATAATTTGAAATACAGCTTCTGGAATCTAACTGTAACTACAACATTAATTTTCTGGTATTTCCAACTATCTTAACTATTAGTGAAAGAAAACCTCACCAAGAACCTGGCAAGCTTGGTATTACTCCCATTTCACTAACTGGGGGCACAGAGAAGGTAAATGACTGAGGTTCAAGGTTGTGGCAGAGGAAAGAATGGATCCATATCTCCCGAATCCCACTCTTAGATATTTAAATACTCAAGTGTATTGAGTGCTCTTCAGGATACACTTAAAGGTATTTCTAAAGACATTTTTATTTCTATATTTATTTTTAAAGAACACTTAACAAGCTAATGGCAAATGGAAAAAAAAAAAATAGCCTAGCACTCTTAGCAGATAAAATTTTCCCTTTCAGTTTTTAAAAAAATTGCAGTGTTACATCACAAGCTCTTCACTGCAATATATTAAACACACACGTGTGTGCACACACAGATTCCTTAAACAGAAAGAGAGATAATCATAACTGGAATAAGTAGAGATAAAAGTCAATATCCTTTAAATATCCTTTAAACAGGGTAGGCCTGTATCTAAAGATTGCTGAGCAGTTGCTCTCAAATGTATTAACTAAAAAAAAAAAAAACAACTTATAAAATACTACTTTAACTATTTAATCAATTTCTTATAAATTATTAAAACTAATGTCACTACTTACCTAATCAATCATTTATACTGAAAAGCTGAAAAATTTCCATGGTAGAAATTAATACATGTATTTCTTCAATTAAATACAAAATCCTTATGCTGGATAGCAACTATCAACAGATAGTTAACACCTATTTCAAATGTTTTATTGAAACCAATTGCATGAGCAGAAAATGTTGGAAGAATTCTGTTTTAGAAAAGTATGCATAGTTTAAACATATCACCAAACTCTGAACATGACACTAACGTTTTTCCCTACTGTTATCCCCTGTAATTTTTTTGCATTTAAGCCTATATTTCAAAAAATTTTCATTTTGATTTGTTTTACAACTGTACTGATCAATGAACAAACATATTTAAAATTAAATGTGCTGTATTTAAATATAGTTACCTATTCTTTAAGTAAATCCTACCCAAAATTATTAGCATCAATAACTTTCAGCTTCAAGTTTCTTACTGGAACTTACTACATGCAATCTTGGATTTTTAGTGTCCTAGACAGATTTTAAAATTTAGAGCTTAAAACCAGCCAAATGTGTATATATAATGCCTCTTGTTTTCCTTCTCCTATAATATTCAGTATGCAATTGTATACATTCAAAATCAGGTGTCTAGATGATAATAACTCATAAAGGCATAAGATAATTGTGATGGTATTAGTTGAAGTTGTGATTAAATTTAATCTGAAACTATTAAGTCTTAAAAAGAAAAAAAGTCCTCTTTGCACTTGCAATCTAAAGTAAACCCTGCATTATTCAAGGGAGTGTCAGTGTCAGGATTTGACTCTTTTTGAAATGCCACTACACTGAGAAAAAACTGACTGTTACTCCAACAAATTCAGGAGTCACAAGGTATCAAAATCACTACACTTGTAAAAAGAAAGCTTATTCTAATAATACAGTTAAGGACAAAAAGTAATTGCCCTCCCCACCATCATGATTTTAATTAATGTTTTGAAAGGATTAAAAAAACCATAACATAAACATGCCACTAGGCCTTCTTCTTCCATATTATGTTTGTAAACCAGAGTAAATTTGTTAAGTACTGATTTGCTAAAAAGACAGTTATAGCAGTCTTTTTTTAGACTGAATTTCTAATCAGGTACCTTTTTGTCTGTCTAGACTTACAAGGTGTGCCTATTGTTTCACCGGAGAGCTTTAGCTATAGAGGGCCTGTTTCCATAACTGCTATTTAAAGTCTGTTCACTGGTGAAAGAAACTTCTGGAGCCTTACAACCTTCTCAAAGTGAGCAATCAAATAATCCAGAGGCCTCAAAACGGTTTGGAATTTGATATGTGGGGATCAATTTGTTGTATAGAGCAATATTCTGATTATCACAGCCATAATGGATATTTTTCTTTCCTGACTATCCACCCTTGTGTGACATCTATAATCTGCTTTCCCTTAACATGCGTTAGCTTCCAAAGCTGATGGACAACAGACAACTTTCATCTATTCTACTGCAATAGTTCCACAGTCCAAACGATCTTCCAAGTTTGTAAAAACACAATGAGCTCTTACTCGGTGACCGTTTGGAGCAGAGCTTACTACACAAACAAATTCAAGCATTAAAGCAACATATTTTCCTTGAAGTATCTCCCTGTAGAGATGTCAATATACTTAAGCATACTAATTTTTAGTCACTTTTCAAGACAACTATGGAATTATACTTCAGTTTCCTGTATCTCATTAAATTTGTGTTGTCACACTGTAGTTTAGACTATCCTCAGGACAAAAGGCTTAAGCAATAATTTCATAGAAGGAAGACCTATGATTCTGACAAACTGCACACTTCCTCCAAACCACAGACAAAAAGATGGCTGGAGAGAATGGGCAGGAAACCGAGGGGTTAAGAGGTGAGAGGATCAATATGCACTGCTACCCTTGTACCTTTTGTATCGCTCAAGGCAAAGGTTAAGTATGGAATGATATTTCCCTTCTGGCAGATAGGGGCAGTTAATAACATGGAGTGGGATTAACTAGACTACAAAAATGGCACAAAGGCAGCAATGTGATAAGGTTAATTACCAGACTTCAGTCTATTAATTTACATATAAGAAAGTAAAACTTTTCCTCCTCCGCAAAAACTATCAGGGAAGAGCTCTATCAGAGGACTCCCAAAAGAGGTCCTTCCCCTGTCATCTCAGCCACAGAGAAGACAGATCACTCTAGCAAGATCTTTACAGACCGGGAACAGGAACAAAACTGGAACAGAACATAGTTTCAAGTACTCATACAAACAGCATGGAATTACTATAGAAATATAAATCTGTCTTATACAAATGTTTGTTTTCTGACTTTATTACGTAAATAAGCACCTCAAAAAAGCTATATACTATTTATAATATTTAGCTGCTAACTAAAGGGGGTGTTAGAAAATTAATTTTCTGATTTTCTTCTCGTTATTAATTAATCAATTCTGAGAAAAGAAACCATCCTTCCATAAAGCTACTATTTCTGATAAAATTCTCATAGCAAATTAGTCATTATGAGCTTAATTTGTATAGTTCTTGGTCTTATGCCACTAGTAATCAACTTGTGCCTCAGGAATAAGTCAAATAAGTCAGTGTACAGGTTTTTGTTTCTTTCTTTTTTTTTACTGAATGAGCAAATCAATCACACATCAGTGTTGTAAATTTATGTGCAAAAGCATTGAAGTGCTTTACTACAAATTACAACGTAGAAACACGTTAACTAAACAATTAAATTCATACAATCAGATTTAGGAATATAACAACACAAAGAAGAAACAGAATTACAGTACATTTACAACACAAGACAAATACATGGAATTCATTAGAAAATATTGTAATAAATAATTCATGAATTATAGTGCAATTGATTTATGCATAAATATAACTAATTGCCTAAAAATCAGTTGTTAACAAAAATCTGTCAAAAATCAAGGCAGCCACAGAGTTTTACTAAATTACTGCGACAATGGAAATACTGCAATTAAAAAACAAATACAAGTATTTGTACTGTAAACAACTAAAAAAATCAGTCTCACTAAAGTTAATATACAATTTAATATAAAATTGTCATTAGCTACCAGAAATGGTTTAAACAACTTTACTGAGCAGTAGTTCTAAAAACAGAGGCACTGTTTTTTAATATAAAATACTTGAGAAACATTCAAATAAGTAGAAAGCATGTAGGGCTTGCTTTCGCCTTCATTTAAAATTCTGCTGAAACAGTAATTTTCAGAAGTTGTCAATTACTAAGTAGTGACTGGTAACTGAATTTATAAAACAGTTCAAAATGTAATTTAAATGACATTAATGAAATACATAGGGGTTGGGGGAGGAGAATTTACACATTTCCCTGCCTTTCCTTAGCTGTGTAATTAAACATTAGCCTAATAATTAGAGACAAATAATTCTGTTCTTTAAACACTTACAGGTTGAGTATCATCTATAAACTATCAAAAAATATTTTAATTACTATTTCTGACCAAAAAATAAATACAAGTACTAAAATGTTGAAAATTAATTATAATATTACATACAAAATTACTGAGTAGTGTTAAGTCAATAGTAAAATGATCCCTGATTTTATGAATCCTGTTAAATTTTTGGTCAGGTCATCTTTTAAATGATATAAAAAGAGTACTGTCACTTGCCTTCAATATAAAGTTCTGATTCAAATTTCTAACAATGTCTGAGGAGTAGAAAACATCAGTATGGTACAAATATTAGGCAATGTATTGAAGCCCCAGTTTTTTGCAAGTAAAACTGTATAAAGATGTTGAAACTTTTAAGGTTTTTTTTTTTTTCAGCTGCATTTTTCAGTGGGGATATATTCACAAATTAATCCTTCTGGCCCTCACAAAATATGGCTTAATTCTTTTAAAACAAAAGATGACCCTGACATCTGCTGTTCTGCAAACTCCTTATCAGGTACATTTCTGCTTAAAATCATAGAATCACAGATTAAGCTGAGTTGGAAGAGACCCAACAGGATCACTGAGTCCAACTCCTGACCCTGCACAAGACACCCCAAGAATCATCATGTGCCTGAGAGATTCATTCTGTAATATGCAAGTAAACCTTAATGACTGAAGAAGATTCAGTATAGATCTGAGAGACCAAAGAACTGAGATACTGGTAGTGCAGTTTCAAAGGATTATTCTGTTTTAAAGTGGAAGTTGTCATTTTTCAGTAGTGTTAATAGATGGGCTAGATTTTGCCACCAGTATTGCAGTATGCTCTCCACTGATTTTAATGGCAAGTTTATCTATAAATGAAATTACCTGATGTGTGCTATATGTATCTAAGGTCACATTTAATTTCTATAATTAACCCATACACATGCAAATTTAAGTGCGGGGAAAAAAATGTGTGCATGTGTAAGATGTATATAAAAGTTGGAGAAAGTCTTTTTTTTAATGCCAAAATAGATACATACAGAAAAAATTACATATTGAGAGGAAAAGGGCATTGATGTTCAGTAGTGAATGTATGAAGCAAGCCCCCATTCATATGTAGACATATACTTTTGATATTACATAAAAAAATTAAGTGTGATAAAAAGTCCAATGTGAATACTTAGAAATTCATGTAAAAACTGCAATATGAAGGTAATTGGTCTCCCTTAAATTCTATTAAAAGTTACATATTTAAAATGAACTGCCTAACTTCTAACTACCAAATTTATAAAGAATTTATATTATTGAAAGTTCAAAACAGTTTCACTGTTTCATATTTGTATTTCTATCAAGACCCTGAACTGCAAATTTGGTTATTAGCAAGATGATAATGTAACTTGGTATTCATTTTGATAAACTGAAAATGTTTTGAAATGTCACAGCAGCAAATACATTACAGTTACAGTGAGGTTTTTCAATAGGAGTGTGACACAATCCTTAAATAAATTTTAAGTAGTCATAACATCAACTAACCAGCACGTTTAAACAAAAAAACAAACAAACCCAAACCATTCTCAAGCTCATTCTGTGCACATTATGAACATGCTCTAAGATGCATTCCAACTTTCTTTTTAAACCTTACAAGTTACCTTAATTGTCAAACTAAAAAGGAAAATTATGTTAAAGTTTAAATTATTTTATGCTCTTAGTATTCCATCTTATTTCATATTTAATAATTCTATAACTACAGTAATTTCTCAGATTTCATAAGTGTACACTTTGTAAACACCAATTTCTTCCTAAACCACCAACAAAATTTTCTTAAAATGATAAAAAAATGCAGTTTATGCCTGCTAAACACACATTTTTGTAATGAAATGTTTTTCTTACTTGTATTGGATATTTAAATAACGAACTTTTTTCTTTCACAGAATGTACTATATCCTACTAATACTTCACAAATCCACTTCCTTGTGAGGAACTATCTTTTTTTTTTTAAAAAAAATTCCTTGCTGTGTATAATCTGAGTTACTTACAATTTATTGCAAGTATTCTGTGAACTATAAAAGTCTGCTAACCCTGGGTTGTGTATTTCCGTAATAAGATGGATAATTGAATGGGTAAAGTGGTTCTTCACCAATTAAAAATTATGCTTCACATGACAAATACTTGTTTTCCCAAAACATCTTTATGCTAGTGACTACTAAATAAACCTGAATCTTTTCACCTATTTATACAAGGAGTATATTAAATACACACTATCAGAATTAAGTGAGTAACTCTATAATTCTGTCCACAGTGAAAACCCTGAATAAAACTATTTTTCAAAAGGCATGTATGTGGTTTTTGAACTGTATCATTTCATGTCTTCTGTCAGAGTGAGCATGTGTATTTCTCACATAGTGTGTGTGTATACAGACATACATACACACACACAAAACAATTTGCTAACAATTATTCTACACAGGCTTGCTACTATTTTTGCAGCTGCCAGTCCCTGAATCTGTCATGTTAAATAAGCCAGTATCTGGTAATCGGAGTTTCTTCTTCGGTGGAGTCTTCAATGTTCCAGATCTTTCTTTTACTTTATATTCTAAAGTGCTGTGAGGTACCCCATAAATTCCTTGTGCTTTGGAAACACTCATTTTCCCACTCATTACCATTGCAATTGCTTCTTCCATTATTTCATGGTCATACTGCCGATAGCGGCCACGTTTTTTCCTTGGTTGCTTATTATCTTTACGATCCAAACTATCTTCTGTATTTTCTGAGGTTCCATCTACTGTCCCATTCTTAGCATTAAGACACAAAGGAGAGAGGTCCCCATGCAGAAAGTAGGAGTCAACACTTGAGTGAGTTACAGGTCCAGAACATTCAATTTTGTTCTGTTTAGGGAGGATATTTTTCAATTTTTGAAGAGCTGATCCTTCTAAGACTGAGGAGGTTTTAGAAACGTGGTACATAACATCCAGAAGACCAGCAGTATCAGACTGTGGTTTGGACACAGAACTTATTCTTAGCTGAGGAATTTTTAATTGTACAGTAGGGCTTGAAGTTTCATATTGTAGATTTTCACTTTTTTCTTTAAACTGAGTGACCATTCTCTGTAGAGTTAACTGGTGGAGGTAACTGGAAGCTGTTGGGAATTTTAATTCTGAGGTTTCAAGTAGACTGAGTTTACTTTTTTCTGTGCGCTCTGCTTGAGCTCTTGCCCACAAGGCTACTTTTTGTAGGACTGCACAAGTTTCTTTACTGTCTTTAAATGAATAACTATCATTGAAATCTCGAGTTTTATTTTTAAAAGGTGCAGGCTTTCCTGCTGGTAAGGCTTCTAAGTGGAGAAGTAAAGTTTTTTGAGGTATGCCATAAAGTATGCCTGCTTTATTTATGTCCAGTGCTCCAGACTGAATGTCTTTCAAAGCTTTTGAGAGCAAACCATCTGCAAACTCAGCACTTCTTTCCACATAGTCCTCTCTGTTTCTGTGTAGTCTCCTGGATGGATGGAATGAAACGATGGTAAACTGATGTATGAGAGACTCTCACACAGCTATGGAAGGGAAGGGTCCACTCCTTTATTATACTCCTTGCTTCGGTAACATCACTGCTTCTGATACTTTTTAGCCTTTGAGATGTGGTAGTTAAATGATTATCCTAACAAAATGTTACAGTTCTGGTAGGACAGTGTCAAAAATCATACCGTGGCTTCTACAGCAGCCCTTCCAAGAACTTTATATCCTAGCCCAGTATTTGGTAATAGTCTCATGTGCTTGCTATATTCCCTTGTTCACATGCTTGCAGAGCAACACTTGTAATTTTAATTACACAATTAACGTTCCATTAGATACCCAAATCCTGAAGGAGTTTTTGTTAGTAGAAACGTGACGTTACCGCTAAACAAGTAATAAAAGAGTCAACCCCCTCATAGAAAACTTGCAGCAATAAGTACATAACTACACACAAACATCCCAGACTTACACAAAACTAGGCTTTCTACAACAAGATAAAGTGCTGTAGTTAACAATCAAGTCCATTTTTCGCAAAATAAGACAATTTCTAAAGTTCTACTCACTATTTACAGCTCACTAATTACAAAGCCATTCATTTTCAAACTTTTTCATATCAGCAAATTAATAAAGTGCACTTTTACATCATTCAACAAATGCTGCTACTGTAGTCCTATTTGTAGTAAGTTATTTGTAAGACGTACAGGTGACAAAAAGGGTCCTGCTATGGCTAGTGGATGGGAGAATGCCAAGATCATAAAATCCAACAAAACAATGCAATTCACTAATTTTGTGGTAGCTTTCAGCAGATGCAATAAGGTTTTCCTTGCTGAATAAAGAAATTTAACTATTTGCCACCACACACCATAGTCAGAACCATGATGCAAGTATAAGTATGATGATTAAGAGCTCTCTCTCACACGCTTGCTCTCTCTATTAATAAATATTATAGATAATAGTCATTTAACTTGTTCATGTTATTTGAAGAAGATTTGACATCTAATTATTAACATGGTCATTTTTGTCCAAAATTGAAGTTCCCTAAATTAATTCTAAAAGAAGTATTTGCATTTTCTTCTACTAGTGTCTTACTTTTAATGTGTTATGTAATCAATTTTCATGTAATTTTTAGTAACATGAACTAAAGTTTGGTGATTGTTCTGATAACTTTTCTTTAAACAGAAAAAAAAAGGAAAAAGACAAATGAAACATATGATATATACATAGACACACACTTATGAGTGACAAAAATTCTTTTGAAAGCAAAATAGGAACCACATGTGTGTGCCAGTATATACAGGTATGTTATGAACATAAAACCTGGCCAGAGGAAAGAAACCTGGATTGTCTTTTTGATAAGCCAAAGAGAGTCCTAAACATTGCTTACCCAGACACTGAGTTTTCAGAACACAATGGATCATATTTTGGTTCTTCCAACCTTGCGCTTTTCTTTGTAGAGAGATCTAGCACTCCATCCCCTGCAAAGAATGAGTAGTGATGATAACAGTGATTTTAAGGAAGATCTCAGAGATTTTGTCAGCAAATGTATTCTCACCTATGGCATAATGTTCAAACAGATAATTTTATCTTGTAAAATTTCTGACACTTTATTCCATTAACAGTATCAGCCATCAGAAAATGATTTTGTATACTTGATTTGTAACCAAACTCTTTTAAAATTGAGAAAAACAAAAAAGTAAACCCATTCAGAAATAAAATTTAAAAGAACCTGTATTAACCAAACATGACTGCTTTCCTAAAAATCACATGTGTCTATATATATTGCACTTTTTACTTTCAAGGCAACCAAAACAACGCACTTGACATTACAATTATTATTTATATACAGTAAACAAACACACAATTCTGATGTTGAACTTGACATAACTAAATCCGAGCCTTACAGAACAATTCAAGCCAATAAGGATTCCAGGAGGCCTCCAGACCAACCTTGTGCTCAGAGCAGGGTCAGCAATGACACCAGACCAGGTTACTGGATGAGCAGGTACCAGTAACTGGGTAACTTCCCAGTAACCAGTAATGTCCCCATAACTGGGAAAAGAGCTTGAGCCCAATACAGAGTTCTAACACTTCAATTATACATACTCCTCCTGCTGCCTCCACATATATGCAATAATATTAGAAATTAGAAAAATGAAAGACCTAAAGATGGGTGGGAGTCCACTCTGTCAAGTCACTGGTAAATGTTAAAGATTTATAATTGGCTGTTAAAGACTATGAAGTATTAAAATAGAAAAACATACTTTTTAAAAATCAGTACTTAAAAACATTAACAGTTGAAATACTACTTTTAATTTTTTTTTCTTAAAAAAAATCAATTACATTTGAATTATAATTAAATCCCCTAAATATATTTAATTTCATACCTTTCTTCCTTGGTTCCCTCTTTCAAACTTGGGCTGTTTTGTGTGCCTGAGCTCTGCGAATTCAATTTTAAGTTTCAACATGTAGCTCAACATTCAATTCTACAATCTTACACTACCCCTTATTGCATTTACAGTGTCATTTTAATGTTACTGCCTATTATTTCTAAAACATCAATCAATCACACCTATTTTCCCATAGCCTCAGATGCAGACGATGAAGCATTGGTTGAAGGATCCAAATGCCAACCGTCAAATAAGAAGTCAAGAAAATTGTTTGGGTAGCTCTCCTTTATACCAATAATGCAGAGTAATAGAGTTCATGTAATAATCAAATTCAGAATTTATTTTTTTTTTTACTGCTTTTTGACTGTTCTTCCACAACTATTTTGTACTATTTGAAGGAGGTCAAAGAGAGAAAAAGCAACATCACAACTCAGCATTAGGGAATGAATATATATAAATATACCACTTGACACAGGTGCTCCCTTTCACCTGAACACATACCTTTCAAAATCTTTCATAAGAAAGTAATAGTAAGAACTAATGCTAATCAACCTTCCTGATTCATTGATATTACAGAAGAAAAAGCCAATTAAGAACTCTACAAAAAATTCTACGTAGACTTTTTGGCCAACCCAGGAATACCCAAGCTCAACCCAAAGTCCCTTAGTCCTGTGCAACAGACAGATTTCATCTGTTGTGTTCTGTCAGTGGCACAAAGTACATCTCCCTTTCTTAAGTGCTTGTGTGTTCCCTTTGGCAACAGTCTCTCCATCTTCAGTTGATACAGACATCACAAAAAAGTTTAGAAGACATTACTGGAAAAGAAAAACCTACTTCAAAGTTGACAGCTTATCAAGCAATAAAAAGCTAATTGTCTCTACACCAATTTACAAAGAAAAAAAAAAAGGCAAAGCTAGCTAGACTTTTAGTAAAAGAAAAAAGCCCCAACAAATAAACAAAATCCAAAGGCTCTTGTAAGATTCCATAATGAAAATAATTTTCATTCCCAATCTTTCCGAATTGGCTTTGCCAACACCAGGCTAGCAATCAGCTGAAAAGTGATTAAAAGAACACAGCAGTGAAAATTAAACCTTCTGAAACAAAAAACTAGATACATTTTCAGTCTCTAAAGGATATGCAGAACTGTAGTAATTTGAAGTTCAAGACATTTGGTTCTTCCAACACAGCAAATGCAGATTCATTAAGTACATGACAGCCCCCTGAAGACAATGCTTTATGGGAAGATGATATTCAGTAAAAAGAATCATAAAAAATTTGATATACATGCAAAATACCAGATAGAGTCACTGGACTACAGAATTTTTTTTAGTAATTTCATTTGAATTTTAAAAAAGCAAATTAAAAAAACCCAACACCCCCCCCCCCAAAAAAAACCAAACAAAAACAAACAAACCAAAAAAAACCCACTGAAACCAACAAGAAACAAAACTCACAAAACCCCACCTGAAACTGGTAGGAAAATGAGAGCATTTGCTGTAAAGCTCTAAGACATAGTGAAATCCTACCTAATGAAATGAATTAGTGTATATATACACAATTGAGATATCCACTTTGCTACATTAGGACCAAATTTGGTACAGGACCAAAAAGTTTGCGAAGAGGTATCCCACAGTTGGACTGTAGGATGAATCTTGGAAGCTTGTTACTTGCAAGATAGGAGCCGTCTTCTCTGAACTGAGCCAGAACTTTCTATTATTTCTTACAAATCAGTCAACACAGGTATTACAGCAAGAATTCTGGACAGGAACTGAATTATATCTGGAAGAGAAAAACCGCTCTCTAAGGTGGCTTCAATAAAATATATGAAATTACTTCTACTCTTTAGGTGAAGCCATGACTACTAAGAAGTGAGTCTTCATAAAAAAAAAATATGTAACATTGGATAATATAGAAAAATATATTAAATGCTTTTGAGGTTTGCTATTCATGGTCTTCTAACGTAGCTATTTCTATGCAAATTAAATTATTCTTATCTTCAAAAAAATGGCTCAACCTCTGGCCTTTGGTTTTCAGCACAAGATCATCAGGTGTACCAATATCAAGATGAAACTAAGTGTGATCAAAGTTCACTTTCAAAATAATAAGGACCACAATCACTTGAAACTGCTCCAGACTAGCGATGTTATCGAAGCAGGGAGGCGAACGGGAAGCAACAGAAACCAGGTCAGCCTAGAGTTTCTACAACTGGTGTTTCTACATTGATTTCTAAACTGAGGTTTTTTCTGGGTTTCAGGAAATCTCTCATTAGCTATTATGAACTGTCTTACTACATCAGATAAACTACTCTACTCAGTTCACAGCCCCCAGGCAGGGGGAGCACTCCACTCCTAGTGTGGAAGAACACGTCTGGCTACTACCTGCAGCTCTTTGCTCTCCTGCCCTCCTATCAGCTGCTATCATTGGCTTAGGGATCTCAGAGATTTATCCCTGCCTACTCTAACTTTAGTTTCTGGCCTTGGTTCTGTTGGCTGTGAAGTCTAAGGCCCCTTGTGAACCCAGTGACCCATGACCTCCTGTCACAGCAGTTCCAATGTTTAAGAACTGTTGAGCAAAACCTGCCCATTAACTGTCTCTTCCTCTAAGAATTTTCTGAGAGTACTACCTAGTTTTAATATAGTAAGATTTAGTAAATAACAACTCTCCCTTATCCATCCAAATAAGGGGTTTTGTAGCAACAAAACAACACCTTTGTCTTCAGTACTTTTCCTGATCATGCCTTGCCTTTTGCTGGCTATTCTCTGTGCTTCTGAACACAGAAAGTGTTTTCAGGAAACTGTCAGTAGGAACACCAAAGCTTTTTATTACTTCTTAACTAGCATTTTGAGTACCCCCTTTTGACTTAAAAGTGTTATTTTGTAACATGAAAAAATGCCAGATGAAATTGGGTGGTCATGGTATCTGTGAGAACAGGACAGGGGCTGCTCTGTGCCGGGTAGAGATGGCTGGCTCCCAGACCTACTGGCCACAGCTGAGTCCAGCAGCCACTTGAGCAGAAACTCTGGAGAATTGTATTTAAGAAAGGGGGAAAAAGTGTCAGATGGACACAAAAAATGGGAACAAAAACAATGAGAAAATGGCAGAGGTAAGTTCAGTGGTAGAGAGAAATCATTAGGTACAGACTGTGGACAGCCCACACCCAATCCCCTTACACTGCAATAGGTGGTGGTGGTCACAAGGGAACCTGGAGTGAAGCTGAGCCTGGGAAAAGAGGGAGGAATGGCAGTGTTTTAATGACTCTTTTGTTTCTACTGCCTGAATTAACAATGAAATATTTATGTTAATAAGCAATAATTCAAATTATTTTTCCTAAAGTCTGCTTAGATGGCAAGTGGTAGCAAGCAATGACCATATCCTTCTATCAACTCATAAGCTCTCCTTTCTGTTCTTCCCATTTTCTCCCCTGTGCCATTGTGAGAGAAGTAAGCAAGTAAGCATCTGGCAAGGAGCCTGGCTGTTAGCCACCATGGAAGCCAGGGAAGAAAAACACCTACTCCCCTCAAAACTGTAGCTTTTTAGGGTGACTTTCTCATGCAAAAGTATTAAACTATTTCTTGAATATATTTACAGCTCATACAATATATCTTAGGAACATAGCATGTATATCTTCAAAATGCATACTATTTTTACCAATAAAAATAGTAAAAATGGGATCATAAGAAAAAGCTTATTTTCAGTAAAATTTGGAATTCTTTCAATACACTGCCAGCTATCTTTTGATGTCTTCCAGTCTATAATGGCTCAATGAAACAAGAGAATTATGAAAATTTTCTTGCATATTTTGGCTATGTTTACACACTATCAGTGTGTGGTTCCAGATATCTTGGTTCCAGAAGATCCAGAAACAAGAATAAGCTTGCGCAGCTAAACCTGCACATTATATATTTGTACTGCTTCTACTCACTCTTAAAGTCGCTTTGCTTAGAAGCTTGACAACTAGCAACTCTCCTGCATCTACCAAGTAAAAGAAGCCTCAGAATCAAACTTTGCTGCTGCTAGGAATGTTCCTGAAAGAGTTCAGCCCCATGACTGCACAAGGAAATAAGTTGCTACACAATATTCCAACAATGTCCCTTACTCACCATTTCATTCTGCAAGGATGTTGCTTCTCCACTGGCTTAATTTAGAGGAAAAGCAGTATTGCAAAAGTACACATTATCACCCCACTTTTGTTAGATGCAGTGCATTGAAAACAGGTTTTGTTTGACTATACAGAGTATTCATTTTCAAGGCCTGGACAGTCTTAAGAACTACATGGATTAGAAAAAGGAGCAAGATACGTTTTTGGAGACAGTTGCTGCTAATTGATTGACAGTGAAATGATGGCCTGATTACCAGCAAGGCACACAGGAATTAAAGCACCCTGCTAAATTACCACACTTCCACCTGCAGAGGAAAGTAGAGCATGCTCTAGGAGTCTACTACCAGTCAGGTGTCAGCTGGATATACCTGGATGCTTAAACACTCATACTCAGTAGCAAATGCTGCAGTTCCAGAGGTGCAATAGGTTTATCTCAGCCAGTAGCTAGACACAAACTCAGCCCCTCTATCACTCCCCTTCCCCAATATGGAGGGCAGGAAGAAATAAGATGAAGATCATCAAGATAAATACAGAGAAATCACTTGCCAATTACAGGCAAAATGGACTTGGGGAAAATTAATTTATTGCAATTTAAAATAGATTTAGATAATGAGAAAAAAAAAAAAATTAAAGCACTTCCCCACCCCTACCTTTTATCAGGCTCTCACCTTCACTCCTAACCCCTCTATTCTCCCCCATCCCCAGATGGCATAGGCAAGATTGAGAATGGGGGCTAAAGTCAGTACAATTCTTCTTTACAACTCCTCCTCAACAGGCCACAGATCCTTCAGGAAACATCCAGTGTTCCAATGTGGGGTCTTCCACAGACTGCAATAGGAACAAGTATCTGCTCTACAAGCTGCAGTGGAATACATGCTCCATCATGCTCCTCTCCATGTGCTCCATGGAAATATCTGCTCTGGTGCCTGGAGCATCTCCTCTCCCCTTTCCCTCACCTTATTGTTCCCAGTGCTGTTTCTTACCTCTCTGCCTGTCCAGCATTTTTCCACTTTCCTAAACATGCTTTCATAGTAGCACCACAACCCAGCTCCTGTGCTCCACTTCAGACTGGTGCAGGTCTGTGGCAGAGGTGGCTGAGCCCCACACAGGAAAGCCACAACACCTTCTCCCAGATGCCACCCTACAGCCCTCCCCAATTACTAATATCTTGCCATGTAAGCCCAAAAATCAGGGCTATCAGGTCTGGAAGTGTCAGACTTGAAGAATTTTTGGCTTAAGAGATGGCCTCCAGATACTGGAGGAAAGTAAGAAGGTCTCTTTAATGGAGAGCTTCAGTAGCAAAATCTCTTCTCAGTGCTGAGCTACAACTTAGCTTGGGTCTGCTCACTGCTTCTAGTAATCTGGAAAATAAAGTTTACTCCTACCTCTCAAGCTGAAGAATCACTCTCACAGCAAAGGAGCAAGATTGTCTATTTGACTAGTTTGATCACTCATTTCAAGGAAAACTATTGTAAATACAAATACACTTGCCTAAGCAGAAAGTGAACCTAAAAAATTTATACTTAGATCATAATCTTCTTAACAGAATTTAAGATTTCAACTTTGTGGATCCATCAAAGCAATGTAAAAATTTGAAGTTCCTCCTCTGTTACTGCCACTTCATTTGGAAGTTGTAACAGGAATTACAAATAGCAAACACTAAAGAAAGTTGCATGACATTCAAAAAACATTACTAAGAACAGAACCATGGTACAGCTTTTACAAGTCTCCAGACCCAAGAAGTATACTATGTTAGAGAATTATACATTTCAAAAAGTAATCCAATTAAAAAACTTTCATAATTCCCTACCATAGGCATATGACACTTTATTATAACCAAGCTGTCTTCATAAAAAGTACAGAACTGACTGAGAGATAGGTGCAATAATAATACACAGTCCCTGACAAAAGCTAATTGAAATAACTTTTTCATGAATCTTTGCACTTAGAACACAATGCAAACAACAAGAGCAGGCTGACATTTTTCATCTTGAACTTATTGCCTGTGTTGCCATCACTACAGTGAAAAGCTAAAATAGCAAAATTAACACCTTCATGGAAAACAGAAAGCAAAATACAATTTCCCTGGTAGGTAAGATGTTCAAGCCACCTTCAACTACAGTCTTATTCCACTATTATTTCTCATTTCAGCATCTCTAAATTTCACAGCAAAATGTTACCTTTAACATCTAAAAAGCACTCCAGCAAACATGGCAGTGCAAGTCCTGAGACTCTGCAGTGTCTTACATGGTTTAATGAGTAACTTTTACACTGTGTGGTGCTGAGCAACTATTTTAGATTTAGGTGCTTCACTGAAGGAAGTGCACAATTCTAAACTTGCTCTTTAGCCTCATTGTAAGAAAAAAATCCAATGACATAAAAGGATTATTTAAATAACTCAATTTCTCTGTATTTTAGATTTTTCTTAGACAAAAGATCAATGGATTTTCAGAAAAGGGTGGCAGCATAACTTTCTTCCTGTCCCTGCCTACTTTCTGCCTACCCTTTTCTTATAATCATACGTATTTACTGTTGAAGTAAGCAACACGCTATAGTGCTGATATCAGGTAAGTATCTTTTATTGCTCTTGCAAAACAAATGTGCTTAAGCCTGACCAATTATAAACCTCTAAGATCTGTAATTCATCCATAGCAAAATTACATCCAAGGACAATAGGTATATTCTCAGGATTTAAACCACTAAACATTTACTAAACCCTGGCATGAACTGGTCTGACCATACAGAAAAAAAGCAAGAATTCCAGTATTTCTTAATGTTTTTTTCTGTCAACGAGAAAGGATGATTGAAATTTAACCTAGAATAGGTATATTTATCATGAGGAATCCATCAGCACTCCCTGCCCCCAAGGATCTCCAATTGAAGACTGCATCATTAGGTACACACATACCAAATCTGCTCATGTATATTAAAATAAAAAAACAAAAAACCCAGGCAAAACCCAAGAAACTTAGTTCTGGCTTCTTTCAACTTTTTTTAGTATGGTACACCAGATACAGGTCAACTTTTCCCTTTGGTCTGCACTATTACAGAATTAACACAGACCTTGGTATCTGTAAAAGACAAAAGCTGCTTTTGCCACTTCTTTCAGTTGCACATGACAGTCACAACCCCTCCTGAAAACTGCTGCTAATCCAAATCTAGTTCAAAGTCCAAAATACTCTTGTGATTATACTGTTATCAGTTTTGGATAGCAGTATTCCTTGAGGCAAAGAAATTATTTCCTTTTTGCAAATGATAGTGAGACAGACTATCTTTCCAGCTTTACTCCCGGTTAAGAAAGCTGCACTGATCTGTAATGATTAAGGTATGAACTATGCAAATTTTCTCCCAGATTAATCTTCTTTTCTCATCATTCTAACCAGCCTGTATTTAAAGAATTAAAGTGTTCAAGAGCTGACAGAGACTAAATGACATCTGCTCTCTGAAATCCCAACACCTTTTAATCTTTTCTCAGGCTTCTTGACGGCCATTTCTTCAACAAAATTTTGAACCACTGTTACCTGTGCCAGCACAGGTGAGAGGACTTAGATTCAGTATTCGAAAGCTGAGAAATTCAAAAGCTACTTATTTAACACAGGCACTCAAAAATCAGAATACTTATCTGCTAACACACAATATGAAAAATGTTTCTATTTGATATGGACATTTATTTTTTAAGGGAATAAGACACCATAAAATAAATAAATGACAGCAAAACACAAATTATTAGATACAAAAAATTACCTTGCTGAGTATTCTGTTCTTGAGTTCGATTCACAGTGAGGTCTAGAGGGCTATCCTGTTCTTCCTGAAGGGAGTTTTCCGTTTGGTTCATTTGGATACTTTTACACATCAGACTTGGCTCAAATGATGAACCATTTCTGTTCTCTTGAATTTTGCTACTTTTTGAAATGTACTCAATCGCAAACTGACGGATCATTTTTTTCATTAATTCCTGAGCAACTAGGGGAATGTTAGGATCACAGTTCTGAGGAAGATCTAGAAATAAAAAACACAGGCAACAGATACATTAAGAACCAAACTTAATCACTTTTCTTATAAAAAGTACTTCCTATAAGCACACAAATGTGTACACACAAATAAGTACATGTGCAATGAACATATTAATTCAGATTTCGATCAAGTTTTTTTAATGAGTATTCCTAAATGAAGTCACTTGGAAAAACATATAGCACAGATCATTAATTTTTACCTTACTCCCTTATCATAGCATGCAAGTAAAGTATGTGGGGTAGCATTACTTAGGGGTCTCAGAATCTGTATTGTTGGCAAACAAGTTGAATTTTCATTTGCAGACTGCTCATTTTCAGTTTTGAAAATGAAGTTTTTTGAATCCAAACCATGAAAGTAAAATAAGATACGGATTAATACAGAAAGAAGTTATTTTCAAATTATAACAAAAATAATTTTAAAGTGTAGTTCTAAAGATTAGTCAGCTTTGTAACATGTAACAGTCGGACTTTTGAGGAACTGATCTTAAAAAGGGGAAAAAAAGCAAAAATGTGAGATTATAATGCCCATTGTAGGTTAAGGATTGAAATGTCAAAACTGATACGACACTACTTGAAGTGTCCCATACAACTTGTAGTAATACAAGTTTTAAACTTTTAATACAAATTTTTAAACTTTAATTGTAAAATCTTACAGAATTTTCAGGACATTTTCAAAGTGCTAGCAATAAAAACACTTGGAAGAAAAGCTTTATTTCCTATTCTAAACTGAATATATCCTAGTTTTTGCTTGTGTATATAACATTTCAATGGAAAGAAGTACCTCATTTTAGAAATAAACAAAAAGAAGAAGGATCAAATGTAACATATGACTTTATTTTAATGTTATCTATCAGCTAGAAAGAAGTTAAACCTTATTAAAAAGCATAACTGAAAGTGCAACTGTGAATCACCAAAAAGAATCCTAATAGAAGCAACAATAAAAACAAAATGTAACTTAGCATAAATAATGTAATTATTAAACTCAAAGTAAGCTGTGCTACTGCATTGATGACTGCAACACACCACAAGACAATTGACCATACTCAGAGATCTGTGTTTTCCCTTAAATTGGCAGTAGTACGTCATTATCCCACTCTTCCTTCTTTCCTTCAATTCTACACCCCACCCCTCACAAATATCCTTTTCAATATTTTAACCACTGCCTCATCCCATAGGTAATGAGTGAAAGAGTTTTCAGTCAAGGAAGAGGGATTTAGAGCAAATGTGAAAGCAATGAAGAAGAATTGGCTTTTAGGTGAGCCCTGATTGCCTGGAGGAAATACCAAAGGACATGGTTCTGTAGTTACTGGGATAATAAAGTTAATCTAAAACAGATAAAACAGATGATAAACTGAGGGGTTTTTTCATGGAAGTGAAGAAACTGAAAGGGCTGGGTTGGGTAGATGTTTGCATGCTAAGTGTACATTTCCTAATAGGAAGTTTGGAGGATCACACAGCATATTTGATCGAGTATTTTATAAGCCCATGAAGCTTTACCCATCTACTATCAAGAGAGTGACTGCCAGCACTGATCAATGAATGCTGCTCAGGTTTAGTATGAATGCACAGAAGATCTTCTTCTTGTTTGTTTCAGGCTTGTTTAAAACATCTTCAATTTTGAGAATTCATTTTCACCAACAGAGCATTGCAAGGAATTACAAACCTGCACCTATGAGATCTGCTGTCTATAGCACACAAGAGGGCAGCTAAATCACTGCTCAGATGATTTCTGTCAAGACCTTTTGGTCTGCCTCTCCATAGTGCTTGGTGAGGCACAGTGAAACTCCGGCATTTTTAAGACATCTTGGCTTCAAGAGAACTTACCTAAGGCATGACAAAACAAATCTGCTTATGGTTAAAGCTCTATCTTCCAACAATCTTTCAACCAGATCTCTACCAAAATACCTAAAATTGACAGGTGTTTCTTGAAGAGAGGTATGAAGTAAAATTCTAAACTATGGAGGATACCTATAAAGAGAAAGATCTCTTCCCACCATGTAAGCTCCAGGCATAGCAATATAAACAGAGCATACCTATTTCCTGATTCCTAAATAATGAGCTCAATATTCAACTGGAATTTACCATCCTAGACACACTTAGAAGAAAAAAAAAATTCAACAGATAGTGGAGTAGTAAGGCAACAGGTATAAAGTACTGATGCATATGCAAAATACAAGAAAAGAACACAAAAGTTAAGAAATGAAATTAAATAACTGAATTATCTAGGAACAAAAGTGTTTGTGTGACAGGGTAATAGTAGTTCCAGACAATGAAATCTACTGATCATCAGCTTAGCCTGAAAACCCAAAAATGTGAATGCCTGTAATCAGAAATTGATACAAAATGAATTATACAAAACTTTATCAAGACTGAGTAGGGTCTGGAATGACCCTACTATACAGAGCAATTAGTTTGCTGCGTGCACACAAGAAAAACTTCTTTGACAACTGATAATGAACTAATGATAATAGGTGATCATCAGTGCAAATGGGAGAATTATTTTACATCCTGGTGTGATCTGCATCTTTAAGAAGCAAAAGACCAGAGAGTACAGGGGACCTGCCATTAGCAGGAAAACACAACAGCCTGGAACAGGCTTAATAATCACCATCTCCTGCATCAATTATTATAAAATTGCAACACAAAACTAATTGAGAACTGTCAAGTTTTTACTGACTTTCTATTCCACTTTAGACTCTGCACCAGTAGCCAATATCGGTCAAACCAATACAATATGGCCAAGCACATACTGCTTTTAAACACTTGCAGGAGTAGTCAGCTTTTCCCTTAGGAGCAAATTCATCTTTTACCTTATCTAGTTAGAATAATAAAGGACTTATTTTTTTGTTTTTATAATAATTTCTTCAGTAATAGTTTATTTTTTTGTAATGATTTCCAAATACTCCCTTTGAAGAATAAATGCAGGAGAATTTCTCATATATTCAACGGCTACAGCTATTGTCAGTTTACAGATTTTAAGTTAATTTGCTCTAAAAAGGTAATATGATGGGGGGTGGTGTGTGTGTGTGTGGTGTGTGTGCATCTAAGAGCACGTACTCTGAGAAATGTGCTCCCAGGTCGCATCTGAAGTGCTCTTGCTGCTAAATGCATATTCAATCAACAGAGCTAGACCAGGTAGTCTAAACTTATCTGCCATAAACGCAAACAGTGTTGCTATCACATTGACTGTTCTGTTACGCAAATCATTAACTGGTAAATCATGGTGGAAGTACCTTGGGAGGTAAAACTGGTAAAACTGTTTATTCAAAGCAGACATCTTTGAGGTCAAAGCAAGTTCCTCTGGATTTTATGTAGTTAGGTAAGGAATACTTCCATGAATGGGAGACTCTACAACCTCTGGGTGGCATGTTCTACTGCTTGCCTGTCCTCATTTTTCCTTACATTAAAAAGAACCTCTAATTTCAACTTGTTTACAATCTATCATTATCCTGCTATGCACCACTGTAAAGACTTTGACCCTGTCTTAAAATCATAGAATATCCTGAGTTGAAAGTGACCCACAAGGATGACCAAAGTCCAGCTCTTGGCCCTGCACAGGACAGCTCCAGGAGTCACACCGTGCACCTGAGATTATTGTCCAAATGCTTCTTGAACTCTGCCAGACTTGATACTGTGACGTCTTCCCTGGGGAACCTGTTCCAGTGGCCAACCACTCTCTGGGTGAAGAATGTTTTCCTGATATCCAACCTAAACTTCCCCTGGCACACCTGTGGGACTGAGGTTGACCTCAGGCCTTGTCACTGGTCACCAGGTAGAAGAGATCAGTGCCTTCTCCTCCACTTCCCCTCAAGGGAAAGCTGTAACTGCAATGAGGTCTCCTCTCAGTCTCCTCCAGGCTGAAAAGGGCAAGTGACTTTAGCCACTGCTTGTATGACTTCCCCTTAAAACCCTTCACCATCTTTGCTGCCCTCCTTTGGACACTCTCTAATGTTTAATGTCTTACTTATACTGTGGTGCCCAAAAACTGTCCCCAGCACTCAAGGTGAGGCCGCCCCAGTGCAGAGCAGAGTGGGACAATCCCCTCCCTTGCCCGGCTGGCCATGCTGTGCCAAGTGCTCCCCAGGACAGGGTTGGCCCTCCTGGCCACCAGGGCACTGCCGGCTCATATTCAACTTTCTGTCAATCAGGACCCCCAGGTCCCTTTCTGTAGTGCTCCTCTCCAGTATCTCATCACCCAGTCTGTTCCACCCAACATGGGGAAGAGCTTCATCCATCCTGTGATTCACAGTAGCAATCTTCCACTACACAGGAGAAATTTGTAATTAGTCATATAAAATTTTGAAACATGGTGAAACACACATTTTGGGCAAGAAAGGTATTAGAACTGAACTTAGTATCACTACCAAATATTTCTTAATTGTTATCAGCAGATGGCACCAGATAGACTTGGTATGACCTGAAGAGGTTTTTTTCCAAGATGTTTTATTAGGAGTTGTGACTATAGCTAAAACTTGCTAAGTTTTAAATTTACATGCCTACATCCGTGTAAACTCCGGTTTTTCACAGTTGTTGTAAAATACAACGTACCTGTATGTAGTCCATGGATCATGTTATGTACATATATACTACTTCAAACCCAGTAGAACAGTCTCTAAAGGTTTAGAATAAAAGTTAGCCTTAATGTTCCTCTAGTTTCTCTCAGATCACTGCAGACCTGATGTTATTAAGATAAAAGAAGACTGAATTTGTATGATATAATTTGATATTTTCTGCTCATGACTGTCAAGGTAACAGTTTGAATGCAAGAGAAGAGAGTAATAAATGTCATGTAATTATGACTAATTGTAATGACTTAGTTTAACTCAAAGCTCATGTTTAGGATTAATACTTCCTCAGTTTATGTGCTGCACGAGCTTGTAACTATTCAAATCTGTACTATTAACTATTCTGCACATTAACATTATATGTAATCACTAGACTGCAATGTCTGTGGTGACAGATTTGACTGTTTGGCAAGACAATGAACAATGAGTTGAAAGCTCCCAAAATAGTGTTCCACAACAGTATTCCATTTATGGAAAACCAGTACTTTTTCATTAAAAAGTCAACCTAATGACTTCATTTGTCTTCTGACACAATGCCAAAAGGTAGTGAAAAGCAGCAGGGAATCACAATCCCCCTTTTACCTTCAATCCAGTTGTGTGAGGAGCAGGATCAAGAACACATGATTGCTTCTTAGTGTGCTTGATAAATTCACTCCATCTCTCCCCTTTTTACATAAAAGCCACACTTTCTTTAAACAACCCCACCTCAACAGCCACTGTCCCAGTGAGGTTCGTATCTCTACTTGTAAAATTGTTCAGGTCACTGTTAGGTCATCAGCACGTTAAAGCAGGAATACAGCTATTTATTCTGAGCCATGTATCATGATTAATTCAGTTAACTTGACTGACCAATAAACAGAAGGAATAAGTTCACTCTTCTGTTCTCATAAACATTCCACCTTTTTCCTTCCTCTATTCAGGTTGCAAATTTCACTACTCTATATCCAGTCATATTCTATGAATCCTCGTAAATGTAGTTGAAATGATCAAGAAATGCAGTCAGTGAAGACAGTAACACTGGCAGGTAGGTGGTCAACACAAAGTATGCTTTATTTTCTTAAGAAAGCAGTGAAACCACATTGAACATTCTTTCCTGATGAAGTTTAAGGGGAAGAGCAAAGCTGTCACAGTTTAACGCACAAACTGTGTCAAAGCTCTCAGTGATTACAGAAAAACGTCCAGATTTTGAAAGCACAAATTAGATTTCTTAAGACTATTAATCAAAAGAAACTGCAGGTTTTGGATGAAGCAGTGTGTGCAACTCAAAAAAACACCTTAGAAAATAACAGGTTTTTTTAATCTGAGATAATGTGTGCATGATTACATTGTCATAGGTTTGCTAAATTAAATAGACATTGTCCAAGAAGCGTAACCAGCTTGTGACAGCTACGCAACAGCAAGAAAACTAGAAAAAGACCAGAAGAACTCAAAGTTAAATTCAGGTATATGGTATGGTGTAAGAAAAAACCATATTTATGAATGGCAATATTTTAGAACATAACCTGGATATCTGCAAATAGTAAAGAGCTTTAAAAAATTACAGGAAAATTATTTTGGGATGGGAAACATGGCATTGAAGATACTTGATAGAGTAGCCCAGAGAATCTGAAAAGACTCAAGTAATCTCAAACATTCTCTCTATAATTTTGTGCCTAAATTCCTTAACTTCTACAAGAGCTTCTCATGTCTCAGTTGTCTCTTGATGGATCATCTATCCTGAAGATAGAACCTGATTCACAACTATTTTCTTTGGTTTTGTTTAAAGAGGTCACATTAATACTGCATGGAAAAATGGGCTTCTAAGAACACACAATGTGTATTACTAGAAATAAGGAAAATTAATAGTCCATGAAGAAAATGTCCAATCAAGCTTTTAAACAACTGTGATTCCGCGATGTAACAATGATCATGTGTCACATTCTATAATACTTATAGTGAAAAAAGACTTAATATATATTTTTTAAAGCACACTGTGTTTCTCCCTTAACAAAACAGAACAGTTGAATATCAGCATTACATAAGTGGAAAAGCACCACAGTCTACTCTGCTTACACCACCAAAAGGGTAAAGAGAGATGTCATATTTGGGAAGAAAGCATTTGGGTTTCAGACACACTGTTTAAGGGCAACAATCAGTGCTTGATGACAAGAAGGACTTGAGATTTGCTGATGAGTCTGCTGAGCACAGGACTTTCCCACAGACAACTGACTACAAAACTAGTCTTTCACTAACACATGGTGAAGTTGGGTTCCTAATGGGAATACTTTAGTTGTTTATAGCTTTTCAAGAGTTTACCTATTTCAGCAGGAGTTCTATCATCTTTTGCCCCAGATTCTACAGCCAAATTGTCATACATTAATGTCTGAAGGCTGTCTGCTCCAGACAACAATATATCACGGCTGCATGTTTGCAGATCATCTGAACAAGTTTCCTGATACAAAAACCACCCCCAAACCCACAACCAAATCCCCTCAAACTAGTCTGCAAATTAAAAAAACATATATAAATTTCTTCAAAATAAAAGATTAACGGGACTAACAAATGAACTCTCTAATTTTCTCACTAGTCCTGCAAGTTGCTCATAGAGGCCTAAATTAGCTACAATAGCAAGAGAGTAGATCATCTCGAGGAGTTTGCAATCCAAACAAGTGCTCCTCCATTTTAAAGAGAATCAGACAAAAATTCTACAATTTTCTAACAACAAGAGAATATCTGGTTTGGGACCAGGTATAAGAACTATTCCTTAGCTGACAATTACTGGAATATTTTTTATTCCTTTCTTCCTAAGTTGATACTCGGAGTCAAAAACCTATAAAAATTCAGAAAGCAGACTTGGGATTTTCTTAGTACAACTCTTCATTCTTCCTCCTAAAATCCAAACCAGTTACTCGAATACTTCGAAAATTGGTTTCACATGCCCTTTACTATTTTTTCCTTTTCACTTCGCGTAATTTGAACAACTTCAAAGACTTTACTAAAACCTGAACTGAAGCAATATTCTTAGTAAATTCTTACTCAAGAATACAGAAATACTTCAGAGAATCACAAAAACAACTGGAAGTTTTGTTTTTCAATAGACAAAACCTCTTCAACTTAGCATTACTGATCTGGCAGATCAAACCTAAAGAAGATGCTAAAAGCAAAATGTTCTTTGTCAAAAACTTAAAAGTCATTCACTCCACTAAGGTGAGGTCATGCCAAGTTTCACTTCTCCCATGATAGAAGTTCCTCTCAAGGAGTATAAAGAGAGATCATGCAGCAGGAGCATAAAGCAGGCAAACACTGAAAAACACGGTACACATCAAGACCAAGAAGAGCTCTGACAAAGTAGAAATTTGAAGGAATTAAAATATCTGCCTAGGGAGATGCCACACAATTGGGCCTGTGATGAGAATACAGTAAGACTTTAAGAAGTAATGACGTGCCCACTTCATTGGACTTTTTATTTCAAATGGAAAATAGCTGGTTTCAAAGAAAGCAAAGAGTCCGAAGGATGGACTCAAAATGCTGTTGCACTCCATTTCAAGTTCTTTAAAATGCAAAAAAGCAAAATGTAGACTGAGTAGACACAAAGTCTATGCAGAAAAAGATTCTACATACCCCAGGTTCAAGGGCATAATAATCTCTCCCGCTACAGCAATGTAAAAGGGAGAAAACTAACTTTGCTTTCTTGTCCCTATGTGAAGGAGAGACAGTGTCTGAGACGCTGTATTAAAAGAGAGAGCTGTCTCCCTAACAAAAAAAAAAAAAAAAACCAAAAAAAAAGTAAGAATAGCTGTCACTCAGCTTTTCTGACATCCACATCCACATACTAAACCCAAGAAAAACCTATGAAAATTGTAGTTACTGCATTTACAGTAACTTCATTCACATTCCTTCAGTCACATGAATTTTAGGAAAAAAATTAGTATTTCTGCTTTTGCTGACAGTTAACCAAGTAACTTTCATGAACTAAGCTGACGTGTCATGTACTGACTTCACTCATGTACTGCTCTATCTTGATGAGTGTCGAAGAACAAGAACAGTGAAAGAATTAATATATTTTGACAAGAAATTTTAACCTCCAACTTAGATGCATTTGAAGGAGCAGCTTTTGTGCAAGAAGATCCCAAATCCCATTTTGCAATCTGCAAAGCATATTCTCTCACCTAAAATGCTTTTCCCATTAAAAACCAGAAGTGAGAATTTAGGAACAGAAAATGTTTAAATGCTTAGAATTCCAGAGAATGACACCTGAGGTTGGCATGAAACCAAAGTAGCAGCTCACGGTAAAAATAAAAATCCAATACTATTTATGAGGAGGGATTCAGAAGAATGACACATAATGCAAGGTGACAAAGAGGAATGGCAAGTAGGAAGGTTAGTACTTCATTTGGTGATTCAAGTAAGAAAAAGATTAAGGAAAACCAAAGGAATAAAAAAGAGAAACAGCAGAAACATCTATTTCAGTAAATAAATAAAAAAATACTTCTGAAACAAAATTAACCCTGAATAATTTGATTCTTCTAGAGTTTTTGTCATACTTCATAATACAAAAGACATGCTTGTATTACCTTTCTTTCGAAAGAGTGCATTTAGATAGTTTTCTGCTTGGCATTCAATCTTATCAGTGTTGGACTGGCCCTGAGATGACAGTTCCTCTGTAGGCGTTGACTGTGAAGAACCGAAAACTGATGCACGATCCTAGAAAACATATGGAGATCATAACATCTTTCAGAAGTTAGTCTGCTGGTAGTAAAATACACAATTAAATTACTGAGCTATTGAATGAATAGAACCACTAAAATCAAACTACCTTGAGTCAAAATGCAGAATTAAACGTATTTGCAAAATTCAATTCTCTGACTCTTACTTTCATACCAAAAAATGAGTGCTGGCGAGTAATGCTTAATATAATGCTCATACTTACACTGGCTGTTTCTTTGTGTAAATTACAAAAGGAACATTTCTCATCCATAGACCAGTCAGTTAGCTCTTCTGGCTCACAGTCTTAAAGGAAGAAAAGAAAGCTAGATGTTTTAAACAAGCAAAAATGGCTTTTGAGAACAAAATACACTTCCTAAATTTCTCTTAAATAAATTCTATCATTAATATTATATGTATTATTGGTACAATGCATTCAGTCATATTCAATTCTTTAGGTATTTTTAAATTCTTGTCTGGCTTGTACAGCTCAAGTTACGAATAGCAGAGAGTGCCTTTCTTAAAAGAAAAGGTAAATTTGTGTAATTAAATTGATTATCTGTCATAATTACTTGGAGGCATCTGAATATTGCAAAGAAATCTCTGAATTGCAGACATCATTCTTTTTAACTAAGCATGCAAACTTGTAGTAAAAAAAAAGCTAAGAATTAGGATATGGACTCCTCACCATGTGAGCTACATGCATTATACTTATAGTATTTCAATTTATTTGATACCACCACCATAGGTAAATCCAAGCCTTATACTCACTTGTAGCTCTTGATATATCTAGAGAAGTACCTTTATATGTTTTATCAGAAAATGTACTTTGGTCTAGAGGGAATGCAGGACTTAAATTGCCCATATCAAATCCAGTCTTCTACTGAATGAAGGCACATAACTTACTTTATTTAAACAAGCTACTAAACTCCATTTCAAAAATTAAGAGTTTTCAGCCAATACTCTTCTCTTCATGAACACCAGTTACTTTAAAACTTTTCCCAAACCAACTGCGCTAATAATTAAAATTAAGCTTCTAATTTATTGTTTAAAATTGCACACGGCAATTTATTCCAGTTTGCTTTTGTGGAATTTTATTCTTGTACCCATGAACAATAGCTCGGAATCTAGCACCTTGATGCATTTACAGACTTGCATTATCCCCTTTACACTTAATTTTGTGGCTAATCTAGTCCACCTGGTTTTCCTCATGAGATTCAACTCCATCTCTTCTGCACAAGTCTCATTCGAACACCTGCTTCCTGAACATGGGGGCCAAGATCTCAAGATGAGATCTTTTACCTTTACACCAGACTTCCTTACACTGCAGGCAGTACTTTTCCTACACTATTCTAGTTAAGCAGCAGCCTTTATTACAGCTGCAGTGTTTTGGAAGGTGAATCAAAACACGATTAACTACAACTCCAAAGCCTTCTCCATCCTGTTCATTTCCAGTTCCTGTGTTTACAACAGAAACAACTTTTTCATTCCCATTATTAATTACCAGGTATGTCTCCTCCTTTTCTCCATACTACCAAATTACAGTCAGTTCTGTTTAGGGAGGTTCTTGAGATTATCTACTTTCAATAGCACTTGATGGTAGCCTGCTCTTGGCTGGCTGGCTGCCAATCCCCCAGTCACTGCCCCTCTTCAATAGGGTGGGGGTGAGGAAGTAAGATGGTAGGGGAGAAAATCAGGGGGAGAAATTTGTAGGTCAAGATAAAGACAGGGAGATCACTTACCAGTTACTGTCACAGGGAAGTCAGACTCAACTTGGGGGGAATCAATTTCATTTATAGCCAATAAAAACAGATTTGCATAATAAGAAAGGGAAAACACTAAACCACCTTACCACCCCTTCTTCACAGGCTTCAGCTTCATTCCTTCATTCCTGACTCTTCTACCTCCTTCCCCACCCCAAACAGTGCAAGAAGGATGGGAAACGGGCTGCTCTCAGTTCATAACAGTTCCTCTCTGCCACTTCCTGCTCTTTTTTCCCCAGATTAGGGTCTTTCCCATGGGCTACAGGCCTTCATAAACTGCTCCAGTGTTCTTCTCACAACTGCAGCTCTTCATGAACTGCTCTAGTATGTGTCTTTTTCACAGGGCACAGTCCTTCAGGAAGAGACCACTCCTTAGACCCACAGCTCCTACAGAAAACATGCTCCTGCATGGGCTCCTCTGTATAGGCTGCAATTCCTGACAGAGGCCTGCTCCAGCATGGGATCTCCAGGAGCTTTCTTCAGGACATCTCCACCTGTTCCACTGGGTCCTCCATGGGCTGCAGTGTGATATTTGTTCCAACATGGTCCTCCATGGGCTGCAGGTTCTACATGCTTCACCATGGTCTTCTCCAAGGGCTGCAGAGGAATCTCTGCTCCAGTGACTGGAGATCCTCTCCCCTCCTCCTTCTCTGACCTTGTTGTCTGCAGGGTTGTTTCCCACTGCCCACTACCCTCCTCCTACAACTGCTGAACTTTTACTACTTCTCAAAGATATTGTTAAAAAGGCAAAATCAGAATAAAATTACTCTGAAAAATAAAGGTTCTGCAGTTGAGCACGAACAAACTAACTCCATATTATGATTTAAATCCAGTTTGCTCAGGTCTAAAATACTAATTTAGAACAGAATTCTCTATTATTGTACTGTATACTTTCATGGATGCAAACCAGCAATTTTTACAGGTTGGACAGCTGATGATTAAAAACAGACATGGTATTTCTCTTGGCTGGACATTAACAGGAGACAATGAGTCATTTTTGCCAAATTAATCTACCTGTCCCAGCCCATTGGATCTATTCCTTTAGGAGGTCCACAGCATAAAAACACTATTCCTTCAAAACAAGTTTGTTATTTTCTTTGCAACCATGAAAACTATTTATCAACCTTGGGATTCTACACGTAATTCTAGGACAGGTTTTATACTTTCAGAGAAGTTCTTCTGCCTTGGAATCCTGAATTTCCACTGGTAAAAGTCAAACTGGAGAGCAATCCTTGTGTATTGCCAAAAAAGCAAACATTAAGTAACACCAGATCTACCTAACACTAAACCCTTTATTCAAAGTAGCATAAATCATGTGCAAGACATATTAAATCTGCCACTGAGCTAAGCAAAAGTAATATGATCAGATATATACAAGATATATCAAAATGCCAGACAGCCAACAGTTTCAGGTCACCACCACAGGAAACATCCTGAGATCAGTATTAACTATAGATAGGCAACCATACTCTCAGAAAAATCAGAGGCACAGATAGCACTTAAAGCCAAACAAACTTTCCTTGGTGCACTGAATTTAGGGTAAGGATCGTCTTCCCTCCCCATTTTTATCTTGCTTGGGGCCAGATGATGAAAGATTTGCAGACAACCTATAATGCTTGCCAGCCCATGAGAAAAGGTTGCTAAGACTGTGCAAACAGGATTTTAATACTAAACACAGTACAGATTATTATTTCAAACCAAAACCCTTTAGCACAAAGCTGTTAAACTGATTTCCAATTATTAAGAATAAAATGGTGAACTTTGACAAAAAATATTTTTTTTTTCATTTCTTAAGAGGCTCACATCTTTGTTTCCCCAAACCACTTTTCCCAAGAAGTAATGCCAAATTAAGTAAATTAATTCAGACATCTATAGTACTGAACAGATTCCATGTTTATATCTTAAAATACAAAATAATTGTATAGTAAATCCAAATACAAAATAGCTTAAAACTTCGGCTCTTACTTACCAGTATTTTCTGATTATAATAACATCCCAAAAGATTTTCCAGGTATTTGTGACAATTTTGAACTCATCACCCCCTTTCTTTTTATACAGCACTACTGCTTCCTAATAAGTACATTAAAACAGCTTTTAGTATTATTTAGTATATTAAAAGTATTTATCAAGTCTTTAATATTTTTAATTTCATAAAAACTCCAATTCAATTAGATTTGTGTTTCTAATGTAATTTTTTACTACTATAAATACTCCAAAACAACATAAGGAAAAATAAAAGCTTTCATTCTGTACAAAGACGATTTTTTTCTGGCAGAGAAAGAGCACTGAGAGCTGCTTTCCTCCAACAAGACACAGCATTTCCTCAGAGGTTAAGAGACTAGAACCCCAGCACATAATGCCCCCCAAAAGAAAGTACACACATACCACCCTATTGGGTGAAAAGCTTTTTAACAGTCTAGCTAACTATCCATAATTAGAATGTAAAGAATAACAATTTAGATGTGAATCTACTTAGCTGAAAATGGGAATAAGGAAAGGATTAGAAAGCCCTAAAGATTCAACGACATAAGAAGCCTCAGTTCAAAGCTTGAGCCAAGGTCATATGCCAAGATACAGAACTTGACCCCTTTGCAACCAGAAGCTGCAGAAGCCAAGCAGACAGGAAAACAAACTGGTGCTGAATAATGGTGACAAGAACCACTTTAGAAAGTCCAAAGTAAATCCTACATATACAAGAATTTCAAGACACAAAAAAAGGTTCAAAAGGTATTTTCTTGGAAAAGTCTAGGAAAAACTTGAAGTGTACCTTTTACCATTTAAATTTGTCATTACAATTTATTATTCATTCAAGTTTAAGATAATACAATGCAATATTTTAATCTATAGATGAAATACTATTTCAGGACAGAACTAAGGAGGAAATATATCAGTCATGTTACATTTTATGCACATTATTGATTTCTTTCATGTCACAATAGATATAGCCAAAAACAGAAGAGAAAAAAAATGCAAATGTATCCAAGCAGCATATATTTCAGCCAATTCTCACATATTTCTGCCCAAAAAAGCCACGTAATTTCTTGAAGTATGTTTGAGGAAACACACTTTTACTAATGAGCCATAATATTGCATGTTGACAGTATTAGTTTAGTGGTTACGATGAGGAAAATTAACAGTCTAAAAGATGCGGTAATTCAGGCACATTGCTTAGAGTCTAAAAACATGAGTTCTAATTCTACCAGCCTCTTCTTTTAACTAAGGCAAATTATTTACTTTGTATCTTAGCTTCATTATCTCTAAAATGTAAAGTGGCACTTATGACAGCAGAAAGATTTGTACAAATTTTACTTGAGAATTCTGTATTAATCTTTACAATAAAATTCAGATTTCAAATCAGAAATACTACATACTATACTAATGGTAAAGCTGACCTCTACTGTGCCAGTATAAACAATTTCACTCTGCATTACTGAAGTTACAGATACTGTATCTATAGAAATTAACCAAAAAACAAGGTAAGGTGGGCATCCCAAGCTACCATGCCATCCCTCTTCTGCAGCTGGCTCTGGAACTAAAGTCAATTTTATAGATGCATCACACATGGAAATAGGCTTTAATTGTTAAAGAACTCTTGCACATTACTGACAAAATTTTTCAGAAATTGAAAAAAGAAAATCTCTGAAATGTTGCATTTTAGATAACCACAAATTTAATTTGCAAGGCAAAGTCAGAAGGGCATTGAATAGCAAAGATATGCAAGTAACAGAAATATCAGATATAAATAGGTAAGAAATCTTCAACAGCATGAGACAAATAAGTTAAAGTTAAAACTTTACCCCTAAGCTCAAATACCTGCACACATAAACTCTAAAGAAGCAATATAAACTTTACTGTGTAGTGTATCATGCCCCTTTAACTGTAGCTTAGACTTTGTCCACTCATTAACTCGGTGCTTTCTGCTGCCTTATCCAAAAGAAAAAAAAAAAAAAATTAAAAAAATAAGATACTGCACATTTATAACAATATCCTGTTCCCTTTTCAAATATGCTTGCTTATCATAGCAGATGAGAATACTAGTCATGAAAAAAAGCTTTAATCCAACTGTACACATTTCTTAAATGTTTTAATGTCTTATTAGTGGCATGTCTAGCTTGAAACAGGAAAAAATATTCTGAAAGCATCAGGAAAGTAGTATTCCAAGTTCCTCTCCTTCCCCATGAAAATACTGTGTTACACATATGATACAGGCCAAGGAACTTGCACATTATGAAGGGGACAAAACCATAACCAAGTTAAAGCAATTTCTCCAAAAGTATTCTAAGTAAAGATATACAGTACATGCCACTCTGTGTCATGTACTAGCACTAAATAAGTGATATCCTTTACAAAATACACTATTAGAAAACAAATTGTAAAGAAATGGGATGGAGCATTTCTAAGGTTTGATAATAAAAATAACATTTTTTTAAGTCAAAATGAACTTGGCAAAACAATTCTTTCAACACTCCAATTTTTTGCCGTATAGTCCCCATGTTGTCAGAGATAAATAATTCCATACTTAACTAAGGGCTAATGTGTCATTGACAGCTATTGCAGCAAAACCAAAACCCATTTGGACTAATTCTAGGTCTTACAAGGGTAATGTAAAAGGTGTGTGAGTATATATATGTATGTATCTATATATCTATATGTATATATATCTACACACACACACACTTAAGCATACTATGACATCATATATATATATATATACACATATAAAGTATTATAAAAATTAAAAGTTTGGTGTATATATAATAAAGATGTAAAAAAAGAGTATATAAAAACCATACACTTTCTTGACCACAACAAGCCTAAACTAGTATCCACTACCTTCATTTTACCACTTAATGTCAATTGGAAGCTGAGCAGCTTGTCTGCCCTTTCTAGATGATGTTCAAAAACGAAGTAGGAGATGCACTATCCCAGAAGAGTAAGTAATTCTCATAAGAGCTGTGCAGAAGAGCTTAGCTAATCCAAATTCCACTGTATGGGAACAAAACCTAGGTATCATTCTACCTAGTGTTTTGCTTATGCACAGTATAAGCAAATGAACATTGGAAATGAGTAAATGAACATTGGAAAGAAAAGCATTGGAAGATTTCCTTTTTAAAATTCAAGATATATACTTGAAACTACCTTTAGCTAAAAGAAAAAACAGCAAGTTAAGGTCATTACTCTAAAAGCTGGCTCATTTACCTTCAAATAAACTGAGGTCTCTTCGTAGCCTTGGTCCATAAAGCCCTTCTAAAATACTTTCAAAACCTGGAGACAAAAGAAACATTTAGAACAGTAAATCAAAAGTTTCTTAAAAGAAAGCAAATTCCAGAGACCTGGCAACAAGTATCCTCAAATTCTAAGAGCAATTCCAAAAATTGTTATATTTATCAAACAAATATTTACTCCTTCCACTATGGTACTACTCAACAGCATTAGAAGATAAAAATAAGACAAGGCAACAGCCATCTGCCCACAATCAGCCTATTAAGCCATGCCCCAACAACCTCATTAGACTTAAAATAACTACCAAAGAATCCTAAAGGTGGGAGGATTAGCCTCATAGCTCTAAGCAAGTGAAGGAGTTTCTCTCTTAGCCTGAGAATCAGTGTCATGTAGAGAAGAAAAAAATGAAAAAGAAAAAAAAACCCAAAAACTTCAAGAGCAGAAGCTTCTCATGATCTCCTGAAACTACATAATCTGAGTAGGCTAATATTACAACAAATAGAAAAAAAAAAAGAAAGCTTCTTTTGCTTTGGATACCATGACAGTGCTATCTAGTCCTCTGTATCTGTACAAAAACATTTTAAAATTGAGGATTAGATAAATCCAATTATTTTACAGATTTACCAGCTAGTCTGTTTAGGTATCTGGTAAAAATTAAATACTTCAATAAGAGTGATGAGACACAGAGCAAATCAAATGACTGATAAATAAACAGAATTTTTTATCAACCCCAAACACACACGCAAAAAAAGCATGACAATTGATGAAATATGGTGACAATTTACATCATCAATGTAACACAAGTTTTGTTCAATATAGAAAGTTTCCAAGTGCCCCCCTTCTTCTTCCAAATAATAAGCTTATTTGAAAATAAGAGGATAATTCAAAGCAGCATTTGAAGGTTCTCATTCTTTATACTAAAGGCCTGTTTGTAGCTATTTTGCTAGACCAGAACTCTGCAAGACTATTTTATTATCACACCACATAAAAATATCAAAACCTTTAGGAAACAACTGCCATCAACAAAGACCATTCAGAATCACAAAATTTGCTCATCATGTGATATCTTTTAAGACAACACAACATCCTGTTCTCTCACCAAAAGTTATATTTGCTTTTTGGTTTAGATTGTATGCACACTAGAATAAGGAAGAGTAAGTATGTACCATATTTGAACCAGACAAGGGAAGCTATCTCAACACATAGGAGCTGTTCAGTTTGCTAAGTCAAATTTTGTTAAAATTTGCATTGCAAAGTAATTTTAATATATGGACTATACTGTGAATCAATTATAATCTCCACAAATCTGCTATGTGAGCTATAAATAGATTTATAGCTTTATATCTTGAACTGATATGGATTTCATTTTCCACTTTTCTTTGTAATATATATAGTACCATGAGACAACACAAATTAAATGACAAAACCACCGTCCTCTAACAAATACATATATATATATAAAGCAAAAAGCCTAAAGCTCAGGCACACACTAAAATTTACCTTAAAGCATCATCCAGTGACTCTTAAATTCAATATAATATAAATTCACATAATTTTGGCATTGCAGAAATTCCCTGTTCTTCTGGTTTCAAAGGGTTATGGACAAAAAAGGCAGGAGACATGAAGCCTGAAGTTAAGATAGCAATCCTCCAAACACAACACAGTGGAAATACAAAACACACCATGTGTATTGCCATTACTGTTACAGACTGAAAGCCATTTTAGGACAGCAGTTAGTTATGTTCTGCCAAGTTACTGTCCCTGGGTAAAGAAATGAATGAAGCAGCTCTTGGAGAAAACTCTGCTTGTTTCAAAAGAGCAAACAGCAACTCCTATTTTTCAGGACTTTGTCAATCAAACAACAGGAAGCTTGTTTACCATCCCAGTCAGGACCCAAAATCTCCCTGGTCTTTGAACATCTACCACCCTTCCCACCCTGTGGAGGGTGGTTCTTGTTTCTGCCTTTACTTTCGTCCTTATCTGCCTGTCCTACTACCTGCTCCTGCCTATGCAAAACCATGAGCACAGAAACCCCAGCTCTGTAAACAGCGGTTTCTCAAGGAAGACTGCAACCTCCAAACAGACTTCTATACAGCTTGTATTAAAGATGGCAATTAGCACACTGTGGGACTTGTTGGGTTTTTTTTCTTTTCTTACCCTGAGGAAAGTATACAACAGTCTGCTTCTTTGCTAATTTACTGAATGTAATTCCATCCTATCCATCCAAAGGGCTGCTTCTCTTCCTGAAATATTACAGAACTTCTCCAAGGAGCCACAACAGACTTACCCCACCCAACCATTTGCTTCCTCACCTTTAGATACTGGATGCCTTCTTTGAAAATAACACTTGTACAACCTAAGAACATAAAGAGAGTATTTTTTCAGGCCTTAGGCTAAAATTTTCCCAGAAAGCACTTGTGTAACTTCCATGCTCCACTGCCTTTTAGCAGAATTGATACAATTTTAACCTAAACATGAAGATATATCTTAGTTTCTAGTACTAATGAATGAATGCTGGCACTGATTCCTAAAATGTAACCATCTGGACACAAGCAGTTCAATAAATCTTTGTTTTCTTTCTTGAGTCAGTATGCTTAAGCAAACAGTAGTAGCAGCTTTCCAGAACTCTCCAGAATGTGAAGAGCTTACAGAAATCAGTTAGAAGTACAGTTTGCTTATACTTTCAGTAATGGAAAAATTTTGCTTCAAAATAGTTTTACAGAATTTGCTGTCTCATGGTGGTTGATTGCCTCTTTGATTCCAAGCTGCCTTTCAAAACTGTTACTCAAGATATGACACTTTCTAGCTCCAAACTGAAAAGCAACACTTGGCTCTACTAACTTGCAATACCCCAATCTGTCAAACTCCTTTCTCTAATAAATTTATTATATCTTCATGTAGAAAGAATCAGCTTTATTTAATCTGACACCCTTCAAAATTCAAGATAGGTTTCTCCAACAGTCTTCATAAGTAGAAATTTGTGGCAGAGCTAGTCTCTTAACCCAGTTACACGTTTGCACAGTTTGTATTTCTGAATAAAGCTGTGAACAGGTTTTTTCCCCTCTATATTAACTCTCCCTCCCACCTTTCTCCCACCAACGGAAACTGCTTTCTTCACTCAGGGCTGGGATGGGACAAGAACTCCCACGAGGAGGGAGGATGAAGCTGTGACCTCCAGGAACAGGAAGGGGGCTCTCTTTTTCCACTGGTAGCTATTGGGGTACCAAAAAGCCATATAGGCCAGGAACAAGTTCTATCAGGTTTGGCATATAAGCCACGGAACACAGCCAAGGCCCTCAAAAGGAAGCAACAGGTGACAGTAGCTGCAGACTTCCATGGGGCTTCTGCCCAGCAGCTAGACTGGCTGTCTCAGAAGTTCAGCTGTTACCTCTGGTCCAAACTCGCAATGTTACGGAGAAACTCTTATGGCTCATCTGGCTGTTAAAAATATCATCTGCTACCCATCTACTTGGCCACCATAATACTGCCAAAATTGATCTTCAGCACACCAGGACTAACTACAGGAGCACAGGGGCAATGATGAATGACACCAGGTGTCCGTGTAATAAGTAACAGAGCCCAGGTGTTGATCCAGGGTGAAGGCTTTCCTTGGGCAAACAAACTTCCAGTGGGATCAACATCTGACTACATGGCTGCAGGCAGGACTTCAGCTCTTATGACATTAGGATCCTTTGAGAAACAGACTGCTTGAGAAAGACAGGATCTATCTGATAATGGAAATCCATCATTGCCAGTGGACTTGCCTCATAATGAGGTCTTCAAACTTCTCAGGACAGTGGAGACTAAAGCCTAGAAAGAAAGAGAATGGCAGAGAGGGCAAATGCACACAAAGACCTTACAGTCCCCCTGAACAAATTTGGTAAGCAGGAACACACCTTAAGTAGCTGTATATGATAGCATTCATCACAGGATGCAAGTACAAGGGATAATAAACCAGAGCATGTAACAATCTTACTGGTGAGACAGTTCACACAACTGCAGTGGATGGATACTGGCATTTAAGAAAAGGGGAAGTGAGAAAGTCAAGGACAGTGCTTAGATTTTAACTTAAACAAATACAGCCTTAGTGTGGAATGGGCTACAGGACAGTTAAAAATCTACAGGTCAGGATTCAACCAGGTGAACATCATAGTGAACATCTGTTAAAGACTGCCAATCAAGGGTAAGTAGATGAAGTCTTCAAAAACCAAAAATACCACCCAAAAACCAACATCATAAAAAAAAAAAAGGGGAAAAAAAAAAAAAAAGGCTGCACAATCACCAAGACATATGCTGAAAATGCAACATGCCAGTGGACAAGCAACCCAGGGGATTCTGTGGTGTCTGGAGGACAAGCCTGCCTGAGGTGGTGGACAAGCTCAATAGGGGAGGCCACCATCAAGCTGCTACTCATCATTAAGTAAGCGATAATCAGTGATGTGACAGTTAACAGTGGTCTTGGGCACAGCTGCCATGAGGAATGCAGGATCCCAAGGGAAGCGAGGAACTTGAGTAGCTGAGTAATTTTCTGTGGGCTTAGTAGTCACTGATTTACATCCCTCCCCCAAGATGGGGGGAGCACAGTGGAAATAGAAGTGGGATGCTGTACTGTCTTGTCTAAACCAGAGAAGTCTCACATGGGCCAAGGGTCTAGGCAAGGTTTTTATTGAGCTATCCTACTAGCTATTTTATAAAGTCAAAGAAATTGCAAGGTGAAGAGCAATTAAAAAAACCCAATATTTCACAAATTCCAGTAGGTTAAGTGTCTCTACAAGTTTACTCAGATTTAAAACAGGTTTATTAAGTCCAAAGGAAGTCTTTAGTTGTCTTCACAACTTTCTATTTAAAATCTTAAAGAGAAGCTACACATTCAGCTGCTCACAAAGCTTAAATCATAAAGTTTTCCATAATGTTTTATCACTTTAAACTACTTAGTGTCTGAAACATCTTAGAACCTATCTACACATTAGAGTGCCACATGTGAACAGTGCAGGCGGTAAAATTCTTTCTCATTAATAAAACAGAGTAATAATTAAATGGATATATTCCATGGAAATGTCCAACACTGCACCTTATAGACACTTAGAGGTACTCAAGTAATGTACAGGGACTCTTCCTCATGACCAGATACAGCCTTTCTTCATCCTACTCCTCACCAGCAGCTGCATGGCTGTGAATTGTAACAGCCTTCTCCATTCAGAAACTCAGAAGTAAACACAGTCTCTCTCACTGTGGAAGCAATGGATAGTCTATGCTGCACTAAGCCTAGAGAAAATCACAAGGTGAAGATTTACATGAATTTTAATGCAAAGTTGATCTAGGTTAATTTTGGACAGATATAGTAATAGAACAGTTACACAGTACAAATTGAGGTTAGACAGGTTTAGCTATACGTTGACTACTGTTTTTCCAAAAGCTTTATCTCATCTCCACAATGTTTCTGACAGGAAACAGTTCTCCTTCCCTCCTCACATCCTCTAAGTGAATAGGGACTACAACTATGTTTCCAAAAATTTTGAATGACTCAGACCATGTGTTAGAAGAATAGCCAAAACCAGAATAAATATCATGTAATAGATGGAAGCTGCCATTTAACTAGCACTTTCAAATGAACCACTTGGTAGGTCTCAGGAGTAGTACTTACTCTATAGTTGGGAAAGGGAACAGCAATATATGCACAGGTCATATTAAAAGGTTTTTGATAGGTTTGGTGCACTCAACATTACATTTATTTCTTGATTCCCCTAATCTTGTAAATGGCCATACTAACTCCTGAATTTGTATGCTTTTCAAAGGAAAGTTCATTTCATAAAAGAAGATATATTTCCCTTCCATTCTGACTTTTTGTTTCTTTACTAGTCTTTTTTCTTTTCCCCCTCCCATGTTTCTGTTTAAGAAGTAATCCAATTCTAGGGATTTAGCTATGAGGCTTTTCTTTTTTTAAAGCCTATATTTGGGACATTTTAATTAAATATAAACATTTTTAGTTAAAAAATTTTAACAAAGCACTTTTTATCTGTTCTTTTACTCAGTGCTAGAACACAATACTAAATCTGAAGAGGTGCCTCACAAAACTTGTGCAAACTATAATAACAACACCAATGACCTCAAAGTAAGCTACCTAAAAAACCCATTTCCTTATACTTGCTCTCCCCTCTTCTGATCTGCTGCAGCTTTTCCAGTTTAGCAAAGTATAAGCCTTTTATCAGTTCATCTGCTCAAAGATAAAAGTGCAAATGCTTCTAAATACACTTCTGGTTTGATATTTTTCAAAGCTATAAAGGCTGTTTTATTTGTACCTCTGGATGCATACCACAAACAGTAGATGAATGCTCCTTACAGGGATAGAAAAAATTTAAATGAAGGAGGAAGACACGTATCAAGATTGCTCACGTGATTCATAGTCACTGCTCCACTTTTCATCTGATTAAAAAAAGGTTACCCTTTAGATGAGATCCTATTGTCCTCTCTCAGTTGCTCTGTTAAGGAATTTGGAAGATTCTGTGCATGTAAATGAAGTTCTGCTTCCTCCCTTCTTTTCCAGCACATCATCAGGTAGGCACAGGGTGAGACTGGTGCACACTGCTTTGAAGGACAGAGCATGCATGTGTATTTTTACTACAATGAAATAAGACTTTTAGCTTTAAACACTATGTCCACTGGAGGCATGCTAGGAAAAAATGAGCCTTAAGGCTCTGTAAAACACAATTTTGTTAACCCACTTAAGAAAGTTAGCAGCGGTCTATGTTGAAATCTTCCTAAATTCTGTGTTCCGAAAAGTTTACCTCCACCACCCGTCACTTTGTAGCTTACTACACCAAGAATCACATCTGGGTTACGGTAGTTCAAGTTTTATTCAAGTCCAAAACACTTGTTATTTAGCTCCTTACATAATATCAGGTCTCGCCCCTACTCCTAATAGAGATCCTGTTAAGTGACAAGCATCAGCAAGGAAGATTCATGTATCTTCCTTATTTTTTGAATAGTCTCAGTAGAGAAAACAAAAGTTGAAGAAAAAAACCCGCACATTTTAAGCAGTGTGGAGCTTAGCCCATTAATGTTGCTTTTAAAAATCAAAACTAATGTGAAAGTAGGTTCAGAACTGCTGATTTCAATTCTTAAAAGGCTGCAAAATTTAATAAATGGTCTTCAAAATGTAATTAGGAAAATCCAAAGAATAAGATTACATTTAATGAGATTGAGCACTGTACTGCCAGACACAGCATTAGAATTAAACTACCTTCTTTTATTTTTTGGTGTGGTAACAGCAACTGTAAGTTTACCCAGTTATTAAACAGACTTGGTAACAATAACAAAGAGTTCAATTTCTGTTTCTACATTTGCCTCTAAACACTTTCCTAGTTGACATATGAATTCTTTTCCCATTCTGAAGTCATACAAGCTATATTTTGAGTTGGCATTTCTTTATCTACAAGGACTATTACATAATTTTTATGAGGAGTATCAGAATCTAAAATCACATTGGAAAGAAATTATGGACAAGTAAGAACTGAAAGACAGATCTGGCACACTGTTTTTTGCCCAACCAACAAGCCAACCTCCCCTATTACCTGCCCCTTTACCCCATACACACTTGAACTACTAGCTTCATGGCAAGGTATAACACACAAACATGAAGTTCCAAGCTAAAACTCACTGACATAACTGACATTGCCATGTGAACAAATTAATTTGATTTCCTCCCACTATCCTTCTAACTTTGCCCTGTTTCATGCACCTGAACAGTGATTCCTTTTGAAAACAGCATGTAATTCAAAACAGTACTATATCTAAAGAAAAAGCTTCAGTTCTCATTCTCCCCATTCTGTACATTTTCATGACTGCATTATTTAGCTTAGCCCAGTACAGGAGTATACTTGGAGGAAGTTCTGTGGGTTGCCTTACAAAGACAGCTACCTTGGATTAAAACAGTCATACCAACAGACAGAATTCAGCTTTATACATTTTGTCAAGTATTAGAACTGCCTTTGATTTTTTTTTTCAACTGTACTCCAGGCAGTTTCCCTGAAAGAAAGCCTTTCACTTTTCTTCAAATTCTCTCTCAATAATGCTTTAATATTTACTATAAATATTATTTATCATTAATACAGGTGCAAGAGTAGAAAGCAGTATTTTGTTCTGGCTTACTTAAAAAAGAAAAAGTCATCTGCCTTTCTTACAAGTTATCTCTTTCATAGGAAAGTGACTTGGAGCTCATGTTCAGTCATCTTTAAGCTTCTAATCATGTTAACTTACAGCCTTCTGAAGAACATACCTATATTTTCTAAGTGCACTTTGTTGACCATTATTTTCCACTACTGAGGGGAATTGGTTTACCTGAAAAAATGGTTATCTGGTAAAAATTTTTGTACCTTTTTTCCTCCAACTGACAGGAAAATTAAATTAATTACATCAGAAACTCAAACCCCTTAAGAGTATGTATATATTAGTCATCCACCACCAAGTTCCTCTCATATATTGGACTGCTCTCAATTATTTATAAAACATTTTATGAGCTTTCTGTAGCCCTAATTCAAAACTTTGAAAAAAGAATAAAATAATTACATCCTTATTTTTTTTTTTTATTATACCTAGTTACCTTTGTCTCACCATTAGGATACAAGCAGAAATTCCCTTACAACTTGTTAAAGAATACTCTGCAGAAAACAGTTTTTTTAATATTTTATAGGAGTGGAGTAGTGTGTTTAACAGAGAAACTTAATTTAAGCATTAACATCTGTGTCTGTTTCTTTCACCTTTCCCTTCCTTCCACACGTCAGCAGCTGTCATCTTTGCCCACCATCCCCCACTAACCATAAAGGGATTAATAATTTTAGTCTTGCTTATATATTGACATAAATCTCAAAGTCACAGGGTTTTTGTTTTTGATGGTGGCTTGTTTCAGTTTGGTTCTACTTACATATTTGTTTTAAAATCTACTACTACAACAATATGGAAAGGATTGACTATAGTATGAAACTACTGAAGCACTGAGATAAAGAAAAAAAAAAGCAAAAAAAATCCCCCCAAATACAAAAACACAGACCAGTAATCACTCAATCACATTTTTGTCATTTATACAAATGACAAGAAAGAAACCAAAAAAAGTAACTTTCTAGACAGAATACTCAAGACATAAAGCATGACAACAGAAGCAAAAATTATTTTTATTAAATTATTTATTAAGTCTTTATTCAAACATTTTATTTTTCCTGCTTGTAACATCACTACAAAATATCTATCCTTAAAATACATTATTTGACAAAGTGTTGGCCAAATTATCAGGTAAAAAGAACCCATTTTTCTTGCAGAAAAATTCTTGAGACTTAATCTAGGACAGATTTTGTGTAGGAATGGAGCAGGGAGGGGGCTTCTGTTGAATATGTTGTCTAGCTTGAATCCATTTCTTGCTTACAGCACTAGAAAAGTTCTCCTATAATAGAAAGTTCTAAACATTTAACTTAAAACACTCATTTTCTTTACCATATTGATTCAGTTCCCTGAGCAAACAGGAACCAACATACCAGAGATTCCAAAATGAAAGGGAGGAAATCCTCTATTTAGACTCCAATACAAATTCCAAACCATAGCTAAAATGATGCTTTTCCTTCTCTGCAAATCTTGACTCCAAGAACTAATGCAGCTGAGGACACTGCTGCTGCCAGCAAGACACGGTGACCAAAACTTGAAATGAGACTACAGAACCATGCCAGTTCTAACTTCTTACTTTCCATTTAGGATAAAAATCCTTGGTTTTGACTCTCAACGCTGTGCTTTATTGTGGGGATGAAGACAGTGATGAAATATAGTTTCAGTAAAATACTCTGTACACCAAAAGAACTAGCTGTAACACGAAGCAGTGACAAGCATTAAGCTGAATACAAAGAGGGAAACTGACATTGGCCATACCTCAGAGGCAGAACAAAAAGAGGAAATGTCGTGCCTCCCCCCCAATTGTTCACAATTTTAAAGAAAAGGGTGGCAGCCAACAGGGGTGGGAGGGGGAAGTGTTTGTAGGTTAAATAAAGACTGCAATTAGTATCAACTCTGAGTTCAGGTATTTATAAATCACAGCAAGAAAAATGAGGTTCAATAAAGGGAAGCAGCTCTTCTATACCAATGTGCCCTTGCAGACTTGTAAACAGAACAGCCCAACATGACACCTTTTACTGTACCTTCAGACACTGCCAAAATTAAAAGTAGATTTAATTTCTAATGTAGCAGATGGATATTCTGAGAGACGTGTGTTATTTATAATTTAAAAGGCATAAGGAAGACACTTCAGAAATGACTATGCTGCTCTGTGGATAGGGAGAGAGAAAAATGCTTCCAAGTGACAGTTACTAAAACTTCATTTCTGTTCTCTCTAAAAACTCTCTCTGAACAGTAATCTAATCCCAGATGCTGCACTGGGACATTTAAATATGGAACTGGTGTGAATATTGGTGTTCTTCAGACTGAAGCTTATGCTGCCTTTCTTTTTCCAAGACTCTACATCAGAGCTAGATAGATACCAACTGTTACTCAGATCAGTGCTGGCAATAATTTGACCAGTTCATAGCTTGTGTCCTTAGAGAAGGAAATTCAGAAGGAGGAAGACACTGTAAAAGAAGATTATATCCAGCTTGGAAAAATGCTCACGACTTCCTCATTCAGTATCAATTTAACTGTTTTACAACATGAGGAGAAAAATGCCCAAGAATAAGACATAGAAACAGCTGTCACTTTCAGAAAACCATGTCCCTAAAGCATGTGACTGTTTCTTAATTATAATTTTAAGATTTACAAGAGGACTAAAAAGTCTGGCTATTTTCCCTAACAAGTTTGGAATTGTTAGACAAATTCTTTTTGTCTACATGAAGGCCCAGTCAGATGTTCACTAAACCACAGAAAAGTCAAATCCACAGTGAGTCTGTAACAATGAATAAGTCACAACATTGTTTTACTACTCTGCAGTTTCACACATCCAATCAGCATCTGGGAAAAAGGCTAGGAGTCAACTAAAAAATAAACAGGTCTTACACGCTTCCTGGATTATCAAAATCAAAGAACATTGGGTTTTCCGCTAAGAAAAGCTGTTAGAGAAAAACAGTTGCCAGAAAACACCAGTTCACCGAGAAAAAAAAAAAAAAAAAGAAAGGAAAAAAAAAAACCATGAAAACATTCCTAGCCTGATGGGCTTTCGAGAAACTGAAGTTTAGGACTCTGTGTTACACCATGTGTCTACTGCAAGCTAATGAAGTCACAAGCCTTCAGAGCATTCCATGAAACTGATGCCTGACACAAAGTTTTACAAGGAAGAGGAATTTCAGAAGAGAATCAGTTTCAAGGGAATTTTCAGTTTCTTTTCAATTTTAATTTCTGTGTCAAACAACCTGTCTATTCCTCACAAACAGCTTTGAAATTATGAACTGGAGAAAAGTCATTCATCTCTCCCAGCCGATTTATCTTCCTCTTATTCAGAAACTATTTGATATTGAGAAACTATTTATTGGTTTCTATTATTTAGGAAGTTTGAAATTGACTAAAATCCTGCAACTAGAATGCAGGGAAATCAATTCACACTTTTCTTACCTGCTGAAGCTCCAGAAGGAACAGCTTGTATCAAGCTACCAAACTATAATGCAGTGAATGAACTATCAACTCTATAAATCTCAGTGTTGAATTCCTTAAAATATTTATTTTCAAACATATCATTAACAGAAATGCTGAAACCAGACCATTAGAAACGTTTTAGTAATCCTAGAAGTACTACAATATTAGCATGAAATGAATGGAACATACCTTTTTAAGAGTAGTTAATTTCTTAAATTTGTTTTAAGTTCACTTTTATGCATTTTATAATACTTATGCCATATATTTTCACCTTTAATTTACAGTTTATTTTTACAAATACCTATTTTTAAAAAAATTCACCAATAACCCCCCCCCCCCAGCCCCTCTAACAGCCATCATTTTTTAATCCAGGCACAAACAATTTGGCTTTGTAAATTAGACAAAATTTAGAGCCAGCAACATGTTAACAAGAAACTGACTTTTATCAATTTAAAAAACTTCACCTCAAATAAATTTTTTTTACTATGCCTACTTTCTCTAAAAAATATTTTCTGGTGCTCAAGGTTAAAATTGCAAGTGCCTCAGAGCCTCCTGTTAGATTGAAAGAATTCAGCTAAACAGTGATTTCAAACCAGTTCTTAAACATATCCAGTGAATAACAAAAAAGATGTCATTCCTCAAGGCACATAGGCATAGCTTACAGGCCATGGACAGCCAAGCTGGAATCGGCACCATTTAAGTCAACATCTGTTGAACTTGCAGAATACACTGAAATTAATAGACAAAAGTTTCCAACTGTTTAACTTTTCATTAAGAAGCCTGAATCCTTTCACTTGCCCCTGGAGATAAGAAAAGCAGAAATACAGAAAGAAAGATTTTAAACACACATTTCAGCTTCACACTGGGCATTTTCATCAGCCATAAGGCATCACATATAAGTAGAGAACAGGAAAAAGTCTCAGGGATTTGCTTTTACTATTTGACACAATTCAAAAGATTAAGCAGGCATGATTGGGGTTTAGATTTTGGGTTTTATTTTTTGGTCTGGCTTTTTTTTCTTTAAGCAATTAGCATGCATCTGTAAAAACTTTTGATAAACTTCCTCCCAGTCATTAAATGATACAAGATAAAGTCAAAAATGGTAAGCTTCAAAGTGTGGGACATGAACTCATCTGCAGTGGAACAGAATTCATATAGCACTCAAATTCAACCACATAATACATATAAGAATTTACTGGGAGAATTTTTTAACAGTTTTGTATTGAATTTCTGATTAGACTATAAAATTCACATTACTAACAACTGTCCAACCTGAGTTAGGGAGCAGGGAGAATGCCACAAAGGAAAACCAGATACATTTTTTAAGTACCTAGCGGTAAGATCCTGAATACTTGAATCATGGTGGGAACAGACGAGTTCTAACACAAGGCAGATGGGTTTATACAGTAGCTATCCTGTCTTAACAACACTCTGTTCTTTCTGTATTCCAGCACTGTCTCTTTCTTAGCAAAAGCAAGCATTCATTATTTCCATAGACAGTAATTCTCACTTTTAAATTTGTTAGTCTGCTTTAAAAACAAAGAGATACCTCTTCACTTTATACTATGCAAAAAAGGAAAAAAAGTGAATGTCCCTATTTTATTCCTTTAAAAAAACATCTCAGCACAAATTCTGCACTAAGATGAAGCCGCTGAAAAAAAAAAAATATTACAATCAGTTGTTTTGGGGTTCATTTCTTTTTCTCCATAAGAACTATATTATAAGATAAACAGAACAGGCAAAATTTTTAGCAGAGTTCATTATTCCACTCACAGTTTAGAGAGTTTCTTTGACCCAAGACAGCCATAACCCATTGCTTCCCACAAGTCTCAAGAAAAAACAAGAAACTTCAGTACTTAGAGCTGATCTATGAGTACTTTTCCATCTTAATGAAACAATTTGGAAAGACAACTGCAACCACTTAGGGAAGCCAAGTGAACTGCAAGGTCAAGAAATACATGAATAGGATTTCTTAAATGACAAGTGTGATTACAGTCTGCATTTCCAGCAGGAGGGAAACTTCAGCAAGAATCAGATCAATCTCAGTACCAGCATTGTGGAAAACTTAGTATAAAATTCCCTATCTGGTACCAAATTTCTTAAATCAGTCTCACAGGTCAAGATCACTCATATCTCTCACACAAAGAGAAAAAAAACATTTATTACTTATCAGAAAGGCTGAGAATGAAAGAGGAGAAAATGCTTGATTGCCACTTGAGATGCTGAGCACATGAAGCTGTGAAGTATCCAGTTTGCAACTACCCTGAATGCTACTTAATCAGGTCAGTTAAGGGCAGGTGGAAAAGTGCAGCACCACACAGAGCAAAGGAGAGTTAACAGCTCTTCAAATACACCATCCAAATTACTACCAAGTAACTACTCTCACAGACAACAGTAGAAGAGGCTGTTCTGGCTCTTCCTAGTATATGATGCTGGTGGCTGAATGAGGCAAAGTGAATGATTCCATTCCTCAATCCGAAAAGATGTCAGGATCTCCTCAGGCAATATGAAAGAGCAGGAAATTAGTTCAAGTTACATCAAGTAGCAGCTGTCAACTACTGTATGAGACAACCTGGAGTAAAGGAGTAAAGGCCTTATAAAGCCAGGTGTGGGTCAGCAAAACCCCTTCCTGAACCACCGGACAAGTATTAATTAAGAGACATATTAAGCAAATAATATCACGGACTTCAATAACCTGAATTTATCATGCAAGTTTTTTCAGGTCACACTACAGTGTGTTTCTCTCACAGCCTTTTTTCCTGCAGTGTAACTGCAGAAACCATTGACTACTTAAATACAAAATACATGAAATTTTCAGTTCACTCTTTGAAGATTTGTGGGACAAGGAGTGCTTGCCAGAGATTATGACAATAATTTAGACAAGACTGATTTATAGACAAACACTTGCTCAAAAACTCTGCTATTTTAAGATTTACTAAACAGTTTATCTCTAATATGAATTCTCCAATGAAACTATGATGTTTGCAGAGAAGCTCTAGCGTTAAGAAAAAGCTCTGTTTTGAGCAACTGACACAGTGAGGTTCTAAGGACCCAGGGTTCATCTACGGTTGCTTCTGATGGCTGTGCACAAAGTTGATCTATGGTCAGTGCTGAAGTGCAGTTTTTCACATCAGCACTAAGTGCAGAGTCTCTGGACACTTCCAATGTTTCCAGATAAGAACTGACACCACAGGTTCCAAATGGACCATTTCTTATTAAATCCTATTTTACTAAGGTAGAACCCATTTGTTCAGGAGTCTATTTACTTTGACAAGGATGCAGATGGGAACAAAAGGTATTTTCCAATATATCCTAACCAGTCTGATGGTCCTGTTGAAGAAATTCTTTCTGAGAAGGTATAACATTTGGCATTTCAAAAGTAAGGCCAATATGAGTTTAAGATAAGGTTTGCTGTTGCTGTTTAAAAAGCAGTAAGGGATTAACCAAACTTCAGTAAGGCACCTAAGAAAAACAAGAAAGGCAAAAAATCAAGAGCCACCTCACATTTCTGAGGTCCTTAGCTGTGAGGGCTTGGTAGCATGGAAAAGGAGTGTTTTTGGAATCCACTACAGCAGACTGGTATTAAATGCTTATGGCATATACATCAGTTAGAGTTAGGACAGATGTGTTGTCATGGTTTAGCCAGTTTAAACACCAATTGACATCTCAAGACAAAACTTCATCAAGCCTGCAGGGAACTGTGCATGTAAAACAGGCATAGAACTGACAAAAAATGAGGAAGGCAAGAATAAGTACTGTTGAAGGAGATGGTCTAGTTTCAAGAACACAATTTCCTTAAGAGTAAGTTTTACCTTGCTAAATGCATTTAACAAACAATTAAAAGAAGCATTAAAGTACACCGGAAGTTGTCACTCATTGCATCAGCAGAGAGCATGATGTAGGCCTTAAAGATAAACAAATGACATTCCATTTCACATCTAATTAAATGATGTGCAGGAACATACTTGTAATGAAATAATCAGAGATGCACAGTTGAAATTACTTTGACCAAAGGATCTCACTTCCTGATAGATCACAGGACAACTATAATTGAACAAGATTTAGGCATCAACAGAAAGGTGTGGCGGGGCTTCGATCAGGAGAGCCTCAAACTCTCTAAATATCACAGGAAGATCTTCGACCTCAAAAGCCACAACACAGTGAAACACTCAACAGGTGGCAAAATTCCCAAGTAAATAGAGATCATAGAACAGCTTTGCTCGGACTTTAAAGCTCCTCTAGTTCCAGCCCCCTGCTATGGGTAGGGATACTTTTCAAAATGGCAGAAGTGAGTTTATAAACCTTGTTTCCCCAACAGCCACTGTAGTATACCACTTTTGAGTTTTTAGTCAAATAATACTCATGAAAATTGAAGGATGAAGAGAAGGACAGAGATGGTCCAGGAAGAATTAAAAAAAAAATTAAGGAGCACATACCAGAATCACAGGTAACTCCACAATCACTGTATTATTTAGCTGATAGCAAAGCAAACTTTTGAGACAGTTCAAAGCCCATACACAGAACAATGTAAGCCAGCGGTAAAACTCAAACAGATTCTATTTTTCTTCCCCCTCATCAGTGGCTAACACCAGAATGACCTACATCTGAACTAAGGTCACAAAACAGTAGCTCATTTGATAATCCTCCCCCATTTTCAGATTACGGGGCTTAATAGCTACACTTAAGTGAAGTCAGATCTTTGCATTTAGCTGGGCCTTGCTGTGGCACGCTCTGTTCTGTGAGCCAAACTGCCAGCTGCAATCACAAGCAGCGCTCCTTTAAAGGAGTCTTCTATAATCTACGTTATATATGGCAGCAATACTAATTAATTGTTAATCAAAAGATGTCCAGCAGTTTTACACCAGTAGCATTTTAACCTGGCATTACTAAATGGTGTACTGCTTCTAGAATAGAAAATAAAACTTTTAAATAAGACATACAAAGCTTTTTGACAATAGTGATGAAAAGGAGGAGCATAGTCAACCCTAGATTAATTACACTGCTCTTTGACTTATTAGTGGATCATCAGACTAGAAATGCACTAAAGCTAGTTTACAAAGCTAAATATTCCATAAAATTCCATGAAAGTGGAATTGTGACAGTGAGAGCTATTATTCACATGTAAGACCAACTAGCCTTTAATTAAGATGATTTGAAGAAGCTGGAAACTGTGGAAGGAGGAAGATAAAGACTAAAAATCTGAAAAATTAGCATTTTTGAAATAAACTAGCAATATTTTACAATAGAACACACCGAAAACTAGTAATTTTTCCCATGGAACAGCACTCTGAGTGATCAATAACATGAGTAATCAATCCCCAGATGCCTCAAAAGCTAGGATGTCTCATAATTGGATATCAGAACTCTACTAGGTTATAGAGAAATTGAAAGCACGGAACATAGTTAAAGAGGTCACAAATTCAGTAAGCTTTCATTTGCCAACAAACTTAAAAAAAATAATTTAAAAATAGGAAAAAAAAAATCACTTCTAGAGGCATTAACCCAACTTACCCTCCTGCAACACTACACATGCTGCTATGGAGATACAAGCCTGGATGCATGTTGAGAACCAAATACAAGAGCAGTAACTGATGCTGGAAGAATTTTGCCAAGAATGGGACATTTATCTAAAAAGGGGTTAATCCAACTTCTCAAGATACTACACAGGAACCTGGACTGTGCCAGAAGTAGAAACAAAAAAAAAAACAACCCTGGCATGTGGCTCTTTGATCTGCAAAGTGACATGCTGCTGACCACGCCCCATTAAAAGGAATTCAGCCTCCTCAGCTCAGTGCATTTCCGCAGATTCAGACTTCTCTGCTCTTTGCAATACATCTTCTGTGTCCTTACACACTCAAACAGATGAGCCATTACCATCCATCTTCCCTCCTCTCCCCTCACTTCTTCCTGGCTTCTTTTATGCCTTTACTGAATGGAAGGAAAAAGTGGTAGATTAGCAGTGGAGAAAGAAGAAATATATCACGTAACAACTTTATACCCCCAAACAGGGTTGTGTTTTTGGTTTTGTTTGGTTTTGTGTGCTGTGTTTTTTTCCTAATGTACAGTAGCCAAATTTAGAACGTCATCTTACTTTTCAGAAGTTTGATACTATACATGTGAACCACACCAATTCAGTTCAGTTCCAACCTCTATTAATGTTCCAACTTATCAAAGCTCCCACCAAGCACATTGAAAAGAGCAAAGTTCAAGAATAACATAAAAGACAGTAGTTCTAACTGGGATGAAGAATTTTAAGTTAGTGAAGTCTATAAAGCTCTGCCTGACCTCTACACTTTACATAAACACACAGAACTCTAAAGGTTAGAACAACAACTTTGTTTGAAGCCCTGATACTTGAGTCATATTCAAGAAAAAGGGATTCATTGTAACCATCTACTCAAAACACCCATATAATGTAGCTGAAAAATAAAAAAGGCAAGGATGGAAAAGGGAACGAGGTACTAATTTTTCCCATTTTAGCTGTGGGCACTACAAGCCGTAGATATTTGACAGTAGCTGGAATACAGCTCTTCAACAGCATACACTGATCTGATAACACATACCTCTTATTATTTCCCTCACATAGCAAGGCAGCTCAGGAGACTCAACTGACAGAAAACCGACCCAGAGCAACAACAGCAAAAAAATTTACAGTAGGCCCCCCAGACTAACTTAAAACTGAAGGGCAGTTCACTGTTACACCAATCAAGTTCTACTACAAAGGGAGAACAAGTGGAAAGATCTTACTGTTAGTCATACTGTATTCTCTCTCATCAAGAGTCTTGTTGGTTAGGACACTCTCCAGTCAACTTACACACTTCAAACACACAAAAATATTGCTAAAATAAGCAGTTGCTAAATATCAGAAGCCTTGTTCTCCCCAGTAAAGCTACTTACACTTGACTCAGGGGAAAAAACAGGTACATTGTAAACCTGCATGGAAAACCAATCCAAGTTAAACTAGATCTGACCTTTTCTTCTACCTCCTGCCACATTTCCCCTCTTGTTTTCTAGGTTAGTGTTAAACTAGATTAGTTTTACAGTCTAGTTTGTTGAACTAAATGAATCCTCATGCCAATCAACATAAATCTTTAAGGTACATACAGTGAGTTCAGAAAGAAACTCAACAGTATTATGTTATGCATCAGCAAAAAAAAATCCCTTGAAAGTTACCAACCTCAAGCATTGGAGTACAAAGTTGCTAAATCAAAGGAAGAACTGAGAGGGAGTTGCAGTGACTTTATTTGCACTCCATGGTTTTGGTTTACACAAGTTCCAGCTTAGGAAATTCTCAGTGCCTATAATGTAGGAAGACTATCAGAGTTTAAATTTCGCAGCTCTCTATCAGCACATAAAAAGTAAATAGCTACCATATAAGAACATACAATAAGAAAGTTCAAGCTATGCCTAGAAACACTGACAAAGATTACAGTAGTTCCTGGAACACTTAAAAATTGAACTGCTTCCACATGCCAGTATCTAGACATAGGGAGCACCAAAAACAATCACAGGTTTTATCAGCACTACTGAAGATATGTGTATCTGCTTGCATGCCCAGCAACACATTTCTGTTCCATGTGCAAAGAATTCAAACCAGGCACTGCATGCATGCCACACAATCCATGGATTAGTCTATGTAGTACAGTTAGTCTATGTACAGTTTCACCTTTCATAAAAATTATGCTCCACAGATCATTACAATTGCAGGTTCTCAAGGGATCAGTGAATTAGTACTGCATCTACAGCTAAATGCACAGAACTTCCTCCCTCTGCCTTTTCAACTAAATCTCTCTAACTTTTCTTGTGCTGTTTTCACCTCACAGAAATTTCTCTCAAGAGTCAATCATAAGATAGCCATTCAAAAACACATGACAGCAGTGGGCAATTACTTCTTTCTGAGAGAAAACTGATGAGTTTAAATGCATTGTGAGAGGATACAGAAAAGAAGCCGATTTAACACTACATATTTCAAACAAAGGTAGTACAACACAAAACAAACCCCATGTGTTTTCTCTTACTTCAGCCTAAAGACAGTTAATGCAATACATACAATGCAGCAACTTCCAATGACCTATATACACACACTGACCATTTTTTTCTCTTTTGTTAGCCTGTTTTGTTCAGGGAAAATTGGGATGGTATGTTTGGTACTGTGTTCCATTCCTGTCAACTAAACCAATCCAGTGGTTTCTTTCTGCTATTACCCATGCTGCTTCTGTTGCAAAGGCCCATTCCTATCCTTGTGCTAGCAGCGGGAACCACCAGATTTTTATTTTATTTTTGCAAACCATCAACTCCGTCATTTGACCAGATACTGAGTCAAAGTGGGTCAGATGCCATCAGGGTCCAATGAGCGCTGATGCAAGCATCCAAGAGGTATGAACATGTAGTCAGAATTGCAATTACTCCATTCTAGTAACAGTTCAAGGGACTTGACAATGCAAAATGGCCCTTTATTGCATTTGTCAACTGTGGTTCACAGTAAGTGATCAATGCTAATGCCCACTTGCACACCTGACTTTGTAATACTAGTTTGAGCTATTCCCTTACATGCTCCCATCTTCCCGCATTGCATCAAAAACTGCCTGTGAACTTGTGCTGTGGCTGAGATCAGGATTTAATTCCTGTTCTTCCTCCAACATTTGCAGTAACTGAGATTACCTCCTTGATCTGCTTCACGCTGGAGTCACACCAAGGGTTTCACATCACAGGTCAAAGCACAGCAGATCCTCAGGAACACCTTACACCTAAAGTATTACTGTCCATCATATTGGATGATGGCACTATGGCTATAGCAGGCTTGTTGGTTGTTTAAAGATGCTGGAGTGCCAAGGAAGCAAAAGAGTTCAAAGCAGGTATCATACTGAAGTCACTATTGCATGCAGTCTGTTTGTGGCCTGACAGGTGACAGAGCACTAAGCCACCATAACAATCATCAGTAGAAACACAAGAACATTACGGATGTGTAGTAAAATAACTGGTTCTCCCACTACTACCATGGCAACCATAGAAAAGCACCTAAAACCATGGTGGTATTACAAAAAAAAGTGACACTAACCTGCTGCAAAGTACTTACTACATGGAAAGTGAGAACACTGCTGCATATTGTGGAATAAAGATATGAGGTATTTAATGCAGGACTGTTGCAAGTGTGGGGATACCACCAAATGGAGCAGCTATAAGTCTTCTGTCTGGCAGGGAGGGGGGGATTTCTCTTCTTGGAAAGTGCTCTTGAGACAGTTTGTTCAAAACTAGCAATCTGGAACAGAAGTTCAAATACTAAAAAAAAAAAAATTAAAAAAATTTAAAAAATTTCAAAGTCTAGATCTATCAAAACAGAATTACATACACTAATGTATCCTAGTTTTGAAAGAAAAAAGTCTGAAAAAAATTAACAAGAGTAAAGGAGTATTTGTATGCTAGATTTCACAAGCATACAAAAATGGATTTTCACTTTGATCAAATTTCAGTTTTCATAAGAAATACCAAGGCTATTTCCTGTCAAATGTGTGCCCTTGAGCTACAGCAGAGGAACAGTAAAACTTATGCCCTTCCCCCAAATAGCAATGTATTTTTAGAAAAAGTAGCAATAATATTTTAATCTTTCACTGAAAATTAAAGTTTTACTTAGACACTGTTATATTTTCACAACACACTGCAGGGTCCTAGCAAGATTCCAACATCCATGGTTGGAACTACCCAGCACTTTCCATTAAAAAGCCCCATATTACTGCTCCAACTGCTCCACAGGCTACTGTGATAACACAGCAAAAAGCCTGACCCTGTGTTTGAAGCTTTCTTGCATCCCAGCCATGGGTCTCTCCTCTGTGCCTATTCATGAAAGTAACAGGAAGGAACTCAGAGTACTTGCCAACACTCTACCTATGAAGTTCAAATGAAATTGGGGAATGGGATCAATTACTGCTTGAGAAAACCTAAATAAATACTGTTTTTTAAGGCTGATCACAAAGCTAGACTTACAGCTCCATACTGCCGAAGCCTCTCAATCCAACGGAATAGAATTAATCAATTCACATTACGAAGTTCTAATAAAGAGCACCAGAGAGCACTTTTTAATCCTTCTGATATTCACATCTATAAAATATCTTGCAATTTAAACTACCACAGTACTCAGTTACTAGCCAACTCAGGTACTTCAATTCTGAGCTTTCTGGCACTTTTCTATAAACACACAATTTAGAATTAGGGTATTTTGTGTTAGTTATGCCACAAAGACTGTACCTAGGACAAAACATACCAGTGAGCACTGCTGGTAAGTAGAAGCAGTACTTGTTAGCATGTACTATACAGCTGTAAGGAGACCAACAGAACTGAGATCTCCAGGTGTTTTTTAAGAGCATCAAGTTTTGAACTCTGATCGAGTCACGCAAGAGTTAGGAACTCCCAATAAGCACAAGTCTAAGCATCTTAAGAATGTCAGTGCTCAACATAACACACACAAAGATTTCCAGCTGAACAGATATTTTGTACTGAATACCTATTTCAAATTTCTGTTAATATACTTCATTCATTTACAATGTGGAGTCTTTTGTACCTTCAAGTATGTTTAGATACCAAATAAACAAATTTTCAGCAATGTCAGTGAAATTTTATCACTGCTTTTCTTTATGAATCCTTCAAGTGTTCAAACATTTTGATATGAGACTTTAAATTATATTCTGAAGAGCACAAATTAATTTATTAGGCTGGCAAACCCCATGCTTTTATAAATGTAAATGGCTTTAGAGTTAAGTCTGCAACCAGGCTTTTACCAAGGAACAATTCAGCAACTGAGCCCTTCAAGCGGAAGTCCCTAACCATCACTAGCCCTCCACTGAATATTTTTTCAGTCTCACTGTTGTAAATATAAACAGTGTTCACTGTGAGCCTCAACCACTGTCTTGGAGGTGTTATCTCTGGATCAGTTTACCACTTCCATAAAGAAAGAATGATGAGGAATCCTTGACAGGTAAATGATTTCAAAGTGTTCAATTAATTATACTACAGAAATGCCAATATCAAATTTAGTATCAATACGGTAGATGACACAGGACATCAAAATAAAGTTGTTCATCTGAAAAGTTCAAGAATTGGGGGACTACTGCATTACCATATTGTTCTTCTCACTTTGCTACAAACATACTGCTTTTGAGAAGAGTGCCAAATCCATCATACTCACCACTCCTTCCTCCACCATGTTGCCATTTCAGCCATCACCCCAGGCATTGTTCAGACCTTCCAGTTAACACTAACTTTGTTACATTCTTCAAATCCTTAGGAATACTTAGTGAGAACAACAAACCATTTTTACTATAGAAGTTATTTTTAGCTATTGTTAGAGCCTATTTTACAGAATTTAATGCAACAGAATTTCAAAGGAGTAAAGGGAACCCCACCCCCCCGACAAAAAACCCCCAGCCCAAACCTGTTAAGCGTACTCTACCTCCATTATCCTGACTACTCACTTTCTTGCCACTTGTTTACACTCTCTCTCTGATAAGGGCTGCTCAACAGGCCTGCCAGGTAACAGTTCTTAACCGAGATAGCTCTTGACTAACTATTAAACCATAACCTATGTCCTTTCTCCTTAGCAGTTGCTAGTAATTTCAGGGCTCCTTTCTATTAACTGAATTTTAAATCACGAATATACAAAGAAATAATACTCTTAGCTTTTATTCCAAAAAAGACAAAGCTGAATGCAAAGCACCACCGTAGCGCAATCAGTATAAAATGTAAGTAATTACACGATAGTTTTGCACTTTGAAATTCTCAGTTGAAGGCCAACCCAAAAAGCAACTCTGAAGAAGTTCCCTAAACCCAGGGGATCTGCCCAGCAGAGGACTCAACCTATTGTATTTCTTTACACGTCTTCTCAGTGTGGGTTGTGCTGCGCAACTGTTTCTCAAACACATCTGACAGTATACAATTACCACACGATGGTTCCTTCAGTCATCCATTGATTATCAGACTTCTGGGATTTTAGCTTAAACTTTTTAGTGAAATGCCATTAAATAACAGGCAACCACAGGAACTGCCACTTGTGAGAGACAGCCTTCCTCAGATTTAACGCCTTATTTAACAACATCTATGCCAATAATCTGGCTCTCCTATATATTCTAATTAAAATGTGTTCTTTCTGTTGGAAGCATTATATAGCGTAGTAGTGCATAGAAAACACTGTTTTCTAAACAATACTATAACTTGGAGGACTAAAAAGACACTTCAAGCATACAGGGGCATGTTAACATACATACAGGTGTTATAACAGGTGTTTACAAGTGCTATTGTGGCAACACAGCAAGATCAAGAAGCTTGTGCTTATGCAGCAGTTATCACGTTACTGAAAAACGTAAAAAATCCACGAACTCGGACAGTGCTAATTGCCTATAAACACAGGTATACCAGCTTGTTAGCTATTCACTTCTTTGATCTTGTCTCAAGTGCCCGCAGAAACACTGAATGAAGCGCTGCTCACCCTCCCAGCCACACTAGATGCGTTTCCCCGCTCAGCCATCGGGGAGGATCGGCTCTGACTCTAACACTCGAAGATCAAGGATTCTATTTCCCCAAGAAGGAAAATGTCTGTTGAAACAATACAGATAAGCAGTTCCTGGCCTCAGCGTTCACACCCCCCCCCTCCCCAAAACAAACAAACAAACATCCCCACCGAAGCGCCCGCCGCCCGAGGCGGCACAAGTGGCAAATGCCAGGGACAGGGGCCGGGAGGGGAGGCTGCATTTGCCCGGGCGGAGCGCAGCGGGAGCAGCCCCGGTCCCGGGGCTCCTCCAGGCGGGAACGCCGCCGGTGCCCGCGCGCCCCCGCCAGCCGGACACGCGCGGGGGAGGCACGTGACCCGGGAAACCTCCCGGCACGAGAGCCACCGGGGCAGCCCCGCGGGCGGGGGGGGGGGGCGGGGGGGGAGAGCTGCCGTCGCCATGACAACTTCCAGGGGGAGGGAAAACTTCAAATCCCAACCGTCAGTGCAGGAGCGGCTCCCTCTTAAAGGCGCACGCACACACAGACACACACACACACAGAGGCGGGCTCCCTTCCCCCCTCCGCCCCCCAGGCACTGGCGATGGAGGAGGAGAGGAGGGGGGCAGCCACCGGCGCTCACCGCGCGAACGACGAGGAGCCGAGACAAAAGGACCCGAGCCGAGAAAGGCTCTCAGTCAGCGGTGACGGGAGGGACCCAGCGGCCCCAGGCGAAGCCCTAACATCCACCCTCTGCTGCCCGGAGGCTGCTTAGGACCTTCGCTCTCCCCTATAGACCCCGTCTCCGCTCCCGCCCTCCAAGAAAGCTGCCGGAGCCGCTCCTACATCCCCGCTCCCCCCCCCCCCCCCCACCCCCCCCTCCGCCCACCCGACAGACCTGGGCTCGGAGAGCCTCGCCCGCCCCGCTGCCCGTTCCCCTCTCAGACCCCGCTCGCCGCCTCGTCCCCCGCCCCTTGGTCCCCCCCGCTGCAGCCGGGACACGCCACCGCCCCCTCTCTTACCCACACAGTGCATGAGCCGGTGCCGCCAGGAGTCGAGTTCTCGGCGGACTCCCCTGCGCTCCGCCGTGCAGCGGGGGCTCCGGCACTGGGAGGCGGCGGCAGGAGGAGCGGGAGCCGCGGCGGCCATTCCTTCTGTTCCCTTTTCCATCTGCCTCTGACCTCACGCCCGCTCATTTACATACGAGCGCGCGCTCCCCCGGCTCCTCTCCCTCCCCCCCACCCCCCTTTGCCTCGTCGAGCGCGCGCCCGAGGCCCCTCTTCCCCCCCCCCTCAGCATCCGGCGCGGGGAGCGCGCGCGCCGCCTGGCGGAGTGACTGACGCGCTTCCCCGCTCCCCGCGGTCCTCCGCCCCGCCGCCCGCCCTGCCCGGCTCCCGGTTCTCCTCCACAGACCGCGGGCCGAGCCGACAACCGGGCCGAGAACCCACAACCCTTCCCTGCCCACCACTGCCCCGCTGCCCATCTATTTCTCCCTGCCTACAGCTCCCGCAGGGCAGCGCGCCACCTGCTCGGGCCCGGCCAGGGAAGGCGGCAGCAAGGCACGCCGGGAGCTGTAGTTCGTTAGGGAGGGGAGCGGTACCGCCCCCGAGGTTCTCCCTGGGTGAGCCGGTCTGCCAGCGCCCCAGACCTCTCAGTGCCGGGCTTAGAACACGTCAAAAACCCGTGCGGATCTCGTCTGCATCGCATGGTTTGTCCTGGGCGCTGCTTGGAGCGGGGCTCCTGGCTCAGGTGCCCCGCCGCCTCTTCCAGCCCCCCTCGCCCACGTCTGCCCCGGGGCTGCCGCCAGCTCGGTCCCCTTCCGCCCCTGCCACCACCGCACGGACGCGGCTGTCACATAGAGCTGTGCTTTCCGAGACAGCTCGCCAGATTCATTCCGTAGGGAGATCTTCAAAGTTTTCTGAACTGCTGCCCAGTTAACCAGTCTGTTTTCAACGGCTTTGCTTTCAGTCCAGTTTTTATGGGGGTGTTGGTCATACAGAGCCGGACAGGGAGGTTTGCTAGAGACTGGCGTCACACAGCGTTATCTTCCGCCACCCCTTTGGAAAAGACTGGAGTGAAAGCAAGGAGCCAAATCAATTCAGTGTCTGGGAGCACGCCTGAGAAGGCTTACTATCAACCTATAAATTGAAGTCAGATTAAGGTAGCTGCAAGAAAGTTAACACACAAACGTCAGATTGGATTACTTGGAGCATTTGACAACCACTTGGACGGGCAGTTGTGCTGCTCTGCACAGTCACCCTCGTGTTGTGCCTCCAGCACAAGACATATCCCTCCGCACCAGTCTAATGTGACAATCGCTACCCATGTCTTGCAAGAGAGCAATTAGCAGTATTTAATTCCCTAGACAGAAGAATCAAGATCTGCAGTTTTCTCAGATCCTGGTGTGTCTTTGAGTGCCTCCTCCTCCCCCATGCTCTCCTTCTTGTACCAGTCTTTGTAAGCAGTGTCACTTCAGCAAGAAATTATATTTTCTGTGCTTAATTGGAGGTTGCAATAGAAAACAGGATTTAATAAGGCCATAGAAAATACAAGGTGCCAGTGCGTCCCCCTACTCCCCTTTATGGGCTGAAGGTGCAAAGCTGGAAAGAGCCAAATCACTATATGAAATTTTCTTGTTCTAGAGTAGCAGCAGCAATACTGTGTCTGCAGAAGAGCTTCAAGTTTGAACAACAAAGGGGAAGTTCTTCCCCACTCATTAATCCCTCTACATATCTGTGTAGACTGTCAGAAGCAAGGCTGTGTAGGAGTGGAGCCCTTACCACCTTTTAGTGCAGCCTTTCAGGAGAATGGCAAGACTGGAAGTGCAGATGTGAAGGCAACCTGTTGCTTCCTGTAACTTTTCATCTTGACAGCCAGCAATAAATAAGCAGCAACTTACCAGTCTCCTTCTTCACCTCAGATCTGTTGCAAGTACCTTGGGTCTCATACTGGCCTTCCAAACAGCAAGAAAAATTTTCGCTCTTACCTCAAAGAAATGGCAAAACCCAAGGCAACTCAGAGAAGACAAAACCCACATAAACTAAAATGTAATCTTAGTTGGATAATGCATCAGTTTCAAACTAATCCTTCCTGTATTTTTTTTTTTTTTCCTGTAAGACTGATTAAAACCAAATCTGTCATGAATTGGCTTCTACTGCAAATGTTACCTGATGGATATTTCCATCTGAACATCATAAAGATGTTCTTTTTTTGTGGGTGAAGGACACATTCAGGGATTGCTTGTAGAGGTCCCTGAAGTTCAGTTTTGCTTCCATTGGAACAAATGAAACTTTGGGAACAGATGGCAGATCACATAATATTTTTGTAAAGAAATTTCATAAAATAAATCTTGTCACTTCAGTAAAACAGCTAATTGAGCTTAATGAATTCAACACAGAAGAATTTTAAATGAATGGTGTTTAACTGAATCCCTGAGCTTATGTGACGTGAATCAGTCTCATAGGGACACAAATGTGCCATGTCTGAAGAGTTTTATTTTGAGGTTTCTATGATTAAATAAAGAATAAGGAAGGAGCTACACCCCCCCTCTTGTTTTGTGAAATTAACATAGTTTTTTTGCAGTTTCAAGGTTTCTGCTGTTTGAGACACTTCTCCAGGCATGAATGGAGAGTAACAAAACTAAAAACCTTGGTGGGCAGATTTCAAAGAGAAGGAGGTGAAAAGGAGAAAGAAAGTACTTCCAACTGAATTTTTATAATTGCCTAGGTTTTGAACTCTTAGTTCTTCTGAAAATACAGCTTAGAAATCAGATATGCTGTACAGACTAATTTTGTACCACTCCCTCCCCTGGAGATGTTTTATTTTACCAAACAAAACTGAACCAGGTATGCCAAGGATCCTGCTTCATCAAACTTTCAGGGATGCTATTTTTACATTAATGGTATTGGTTTTTCTTCCCTATGCAAATGACTTTCCAACTAAGAGATTACTTCTTATGTGGATTTGCACTTGATTTTATAGAAACATTTCCAGTTTTCTGAACAAGTGTTGGATCAAAACTCCAAGGCTGATTGAGGGCAGAAGCTGAAGCAGTGAGGGGTAGTTTCAATTTGGCTAATTTTAGCTGCCTGTCCTAGCTAATTTTTATGGGATCAGAATGCCAGTTACTTAGAAATATAACTCCAAATGGCTCCGGAGACAAAGTCCAGTACAATTTTTTTTTGAAGCTACAAGAATTATTACTGCTGTTTTTCCTGTATGTTTCATCTCATATTAATTTGGGGATAAAGAGAAATTAAAACAGGGATGCTTTCAGTTTGATACCACAAACCCATCAAAATCTGACATTTTGAATAAATTTTTGAATTAATTTTTTGAACACATCGGGAAATTTAACTGTCTTATTTAAACATTGCAAAATTTTTCATCACCAAAACCTCTTTATAATTAGTCCCTAAAGGTGAAATTCACTCCTGTACAGACAGCTTTGCGTGGCTCTTTGTCATATAAGTACTGCTTTATGGAAACTGGGGACAATGATGAAGTGTAATTAAAACAGTCTAACTTGTACTGTCAAAACCTTGTAGCTAGCCTTTTGCAGATGCAATCAGTGGTGAGCATGAATGCAATTTGTAAACCTTGAAATTGTCAGTGTCTTGGTAAAACAGAAAGGGTTAAATGATGAATTGTGTGACAGATGAATGAATATTGCAGATAATAATTGATACTTGAAAGATATACTTCAACAGAAAATAGAAGGGTGGAAATAATGACACTAGAGGATATTTCACCATAAACACTGACATGATCATTCTTTTTCCTTTAGCAGAGGCAGCTGGGCCAGCAGTTATAGTGCAGTACAGCAAGAATGCTGTGAGAGAGGGGCCAGCCAATTATCTATCACTTCCATATCTGTAGCAAGCAGTACAGCCCAGGTAAAAAGATCATCCCTAATCTAGTAGTTTAGACTTTGAATTTTCATGACAACCTCAATCACTGCAAAGATATGCAAAAATATATTCATAATCCAGTTATTGCTGATATTTGGGTTAGGGGTCCTATGAGTCTTGAAAGTTAAACTCCAAACATTTCTTTGAATTGTCATAAGTTCTAAATGAAAATGAAGGGAAATGAAGTGAAAATGAAAGAACAAACTCTAATAGGAACAACTGGAAAAGTTTCCATTTCACACACAAGTGGCAGAATGAGCTTTTTAACAGAGGAGAAGTGTCAGGAAACTTCAGCTCACCTTATTGGCTTTTGGATCACCAAGAAGAAGTACTAAGTATTCCAGGTTTACATATTTTATATCTCTATGCTCATATACAATTCAAAATAGTTTACAAATGGTGATGGGTGAATAGGCTATAATTTAATATCAAATATCTTACAGATGAAGAAAGAAATTATCTGTTTACACCTGCAATTTCAGGGTATGTAGAATATTGTGAGTAGGAAGGGATCCATATGGATCATTGAGTCCAGCTCCTGGCCCTGCACAGGAAAACTCCCAAAATCACATCACACATATCAGGTACATCTCAGGATATATATTTAGTGTTCAATGTCTGTGTATTTCAATAGAATATACAATTAAAAATACTGCTGTCTTCTAATTACAGGATCTGCTTTTGTGATTCTCACTGGCATTAGATGATTCCGCTGCCTGTATTTCTGTTCCTGTTATTGACCTAATTCTAAGTACATGAAATATGATTATTTCAGGCAGATGACCACTTTTTACAAGCATCTTTGTCCTTTGTATAGGAAGGTAAAAAATGGGAATATGATTCTTGTGTTCTAGCAATAATGGTCTTAAACCTGTGAGCATCTAACTAGGTGAAACAAAGTTTGTATCTGAACGGATGCACTCTTATCACATCATCTAATTAGCTTAGTGAAAAGCAGGCAGGCTTTCAAGAACACCAATATTCTTCATGTCCTGTCTACTTATATCAGCTAGTTTAGCTAAATAGAGATGTCACTTACATATATCAAACTAGCCTTGTTTGTAACAAGCAAGCATTAAAATGAAACTCTTCAGTAAATGTTTATAAAATAGATGCACTTGGTTTTACGTGGGTAACTAAAACATGAATAAAGTTCTCCATTATATACCATTTTAGAATATACAGAGAAATTTTCATAGGGTATTTTCAGGTCCTTGTTTATTGTTACTGTTTAAAACTAAGGATCTGGTGATGCTGGGGCCAAAGGCCCGTGATCTCATCACATGCATGTTCTGCTACGCAAGAGAACACATGTATGGAGGCTGCATTGTATTTAAACAAACTCTTAGAGCTAGAAAAACAATCACACAACTTTTATGGTGAGCTGAGCACACCTGATCATAGTAAAATCATGTTACTTTACAGAAGCATTCCATAAAGCAGAGCTATGTTTCAGTACGGTTGAAAAAGGTGGGACTTTAAACAACACACGCTTGTGAGGCGAAATAAAATATTAATATACAACTATATGAAAGACTCCATGGTGTTATATTATAAAAAAAAAGCAGAAGAGAAACTTTTGTTCAGTTCTAATTTAAAATATTTATTATTCTCAAAGTGTTCTTATGAGGATGATCTTGTTTCAGTATTAGTCTGGCAGAAAAAGGTGTGTTAGTGAAAGCAGTCAGCTTGAAATGCCAGAAAATAACAAATTACTCTACTGTAGATTAGACTGCTGTTTTAACATGTCATTATTTGACTATTAAAATTAAATTTGGAGGGAAGGTAAAATCCTATATATACTCCTAAGTGATGTCTCGATAGTACTATCTATCAAATATGGCTGTTTTTCCTTCCATTTAAACCATTATCCTATGTTCCACACAGCAAAGTAATGTCACTCACTCTCTCTAAAGTTTCCCATGTGGCCAAGTAATTTAAGTATGCCATCACCAGAGCAACTCTGCAGCTGAAAATATACTGCTATTAAATCCAGGGAGAATAGATCACTAATTGCAGCTTAATATTGGAGATGGACATGAAATACTGAGCTAGCCATCAGAGAATGCACTAGTAATCCAAACTTGTGTTATAATTGAAAAGACAAAGAACTGTTTATATCTTCATGAATGACTTTTATAATTACAGTAGCTAAGAACTTGCTAAAGCTAAGGACTGCTACTTCCGTTGCAGACTTCCATTGCATAATTATTATTTAAGCTAAGCAAGAAGTTTTTTTCCTAAAACCTACCCTTCCTTGCATGGAATGTCGCACTGGGTATGTTTCCCTGTATGAAAGTTGAACCAACAGAACATGTGACAAGATACAGCATGTGTGGAACATCACAGGAGGTGGTTCCTTCTCTCTGAAGGATTGCAATATAAATGAAGGATTACATAAGCAACATGTTCTTAAGCTGGCTGTTCCATGAGAGCCATTGCCAAGGAAGTAGAACATAGGGTATCACCTCCTAGGTCTCTACCATCTCCCCAGGAGTGTGAGTCAGTGACAGGGAAGGTGTATGCATGTAGCAGGTTTTTGGTTTTACTGCAGAAATTCATATTTTGGAGTCCTTTGCATCTCTTTCCAGCTGCAGTTTCCAGAATAGGCTGACGTTTTATAACCAACATCCACTGCAAGTGGTAGTCACTTAGGTAAGGCAGTTTATTTCCTGTAACATCACTTGCAGAATTATTGCCTCTTGAAGTAGAACTGTTTATGAATTTATTTAGAACAACTGGTTTTATTACATCTTTAGGCTTCATCTTATCAATTTTATGTATAACCTTTCTTTTACTTGAATTGCATGTGGTTTAGGGTATGTTCTGAATCCCCCACTGACCTTCCCTTTCCCTCTTTTCTTACTAATTCTGTATCTTCATTCTCAATGTAAACTTCTTGAATTGGAAGAAAGTACAAGAGAAGGAATACTGTATATGAAATTCATTATCCTTTTAGCAAAATAGGGAGAGTAACATGATTTCTCAAACCCAAAATAAGTTGAAACAAAAGGACCTGGTTATTATTGAAATGCAACTCTTTCTTTCAGTAGCTAGATCAGTCCTGTGGGGTTTCATTTGCTGTGGCCTTAGATTTCTTCACATAATCACGTTCTTGAAATATTTTGATTTTTGTATGCTGGTCCTCAATAAGTATCTTTTCATGTGATTATAATCAATCTCAGTAGTGCTGCCAATGTACTGAAAATAGCATTTCTATTTTGTAAAGGCAATTAATTCAACATAACCAAGATGTTCTCTTATTTTCCCTTTTTTCATATTGAGATTTTAAAATCAAATATGGATTTTTTTTTGTTCATGTTATTTCTCAAGGTTTTTTTTTTTCAAATTTATTATTTTCTTACATTTACCATTTTTACATTAATTTTAAAGACTGTTTTTGTATTAGGCTAATTCAAACAAAGCAGCAGAACTAGTATAGATTCATATTAAGTATTCCTTTTTAGGACTACATTAAGTAATCCCCTCAGTTAATAAAAAAATGAAGTCACAGTATGCTGACTATGACAAATTGAACAGTTCTTCATTGGATTTCTGCTGAGAAAAGTGGATAGCAGGGATGATCTACTGCAGATCATAAGAAAAGGTGTGATATTTCTGTTGTCCTTTCTCATAATTTGGTCATCCTTGGAAAAGCCTTTTTCATTTCAAGTATTCATGGATTGAGATGCAAAGAGAAGTAATCCTTTCCTTCCCTATCTTGGGCAAGGCAATCTTTGAATAAAATCCAAATGTTTTGAGGGTTTCTTCCTTTTCCTCCTCTTGTTCAAAATTTAAGTGTTTAATTTCTCACCATTTGCCATGAAGGATGTTTTCACAGCTAGATATCTATATTTCCTGGCAATACCTCCCCACAGTGCAGAACTAGTTGGCTGAGAGGCTGGTGTGCAGCTCTTCAAAGCAGTGTTGGGATCCCTCTCCCTCAAGTTTGGGCCCAGTGCCACAGTGATTCAGATCCACTCCTTCGCCATCCATTCTCTCTAGTCGATTACATTCCATTGTGCATTTTTTCTTGCCTTTCTGCTTAGGGCTGAATCAAGGTATGTTTTGAACCTTTTCTTGACTATAATGTTTACAGTTTCTTTCAAAGGAAAGCCAAGGGGCCCCTGTCTTCTGATTCTAGAGTCTCAGGCTTAAAGAAACAACAGAATTTGTAATGCTAGTGTTAGAGCTGACAATGTTTTGTTCTTTAAGGTTGAAACTCTATCTCAACTGTAGTGCTTTGCTGTTAAAAATTTAAAAAATTAAAAATTAACCACTTAAATATTACACAAATATTTTTGCAAGCCAAGTCTGTTCCATTACCTCATCAGATTTGGCTGACAAGGTTTCATAGTGACTACTTTTCATACCCTTGTAATAAACCTTTCCTATTTAGATTATTTCTCATATTCTTAGCATTTTATGCATTCTCACAATCAGCTTTTCCTCAACATTTATCATTCAGGTGTTTCTACCTTAATATAGATTCTAGTGAGATACTCCATCAGACTGGAGAGTCAAAGTGCTCAGAATGTCTTAAGCAAACACCATTTGTTGTTGATAATTTAAATGGGCTCTAGTCTTTCATTACTGTATCTACAGGTCTATGAAACTGGAATAGATTTAACAGAAAACTCATTGTAGACATTGCATAAGCTTTTAAAATCCAAATCAATTTTGATCTCAAATTCTGTGCCCAGAGAAAGGATAACTGTAACAAGTTTCCTACCTCTGTGCAGTTACAAAATGTTCCTTAAATTTAACCAAACATGCCAATTCTCATCTTGCTGCTTTTTATCTTTGCATAACTAAATAAAATCACAGCATTCTAAGGTTTGGGTTGTTTTCCCTGGGACAACACTCTTGGTTATTTTCAGCTTCACAAAGCATTTGGTTAGCACAGCCAATTTGGTTAAAGATATCTAAGAGGACTGTGATTTTTAAAGAGCTCCATGTGTACCCAATTATGAAACCAATTAATTTAGTCAAAGATTAGATTAACTGCCATCTGTGGCCTGATTGTTTCATAAATTTGAGTACTTCTGATCAAAGTTGTCATAAACAGTCTTACACAGCATGTGACAAATCAATGTCAGCCAAGGATGTCTCCATATGAAGGGAGTTCATTATTAAGTGGTCCACATTATTACATAACTTCTATCACCATTCTTTACGGCATATATTATTTGGGATACGTTTTATTTGTTTCACTAGAAGTGAAACCATGGAGCTTGCTTATAAAATAATGCCACTGTTACTTATGTAATAGATAATACAAAAACCATGTCTAGGATGAGATGATAAACATACCCACAGTGGAGGACAAAAGCCAAGGGGAAGGCACGAAATAAAGCAAGCTGGAGAAACAAATAAAGCAGAAACACGAACTCAGGTTGGCCCTCATGATAAGACCTTTCATGGATATACAGCTGGTCACCAAACAGGCCATGCACCTATTCAACTTTTCGATTTTGCTTTTCTCTTTTACACTTCTCAGTGCTGCTTCATTCAGTATATGATGTTCAGCTGTTCTATCCAACATGGGAATTGGCTATATCACCCACAGCTAGAATTTACTGTGGGAAGCACATCTGTGCTCTGTCTAGAACAGAGAAAATGAGGTAGTAGATTTATCTAAAGATAGAAACTTAAACAGTGGGGGAGATTGTAGACATGGGAAAATGGTCACCCTTTTGATCATCTGGAAAGATAGTTCCTCTTAGTTACAGAGGTATTCAGCCAAGGAATAATATGCCATGGAGCAAAGAAATGCATGTAAAACAAATCCTTCTGAACCAGTATGCTTCCTTAAAATACCAGTTTGTATCATTGAAAACAACAAAAACACCTTAAAGATGAAGAACAGTTCAATTCCATGCAGAATCCAGGTCACCTGCAATGGATTTTTCTCTCTCAGAAGCAAAGTCACACACACACACATACATTTATATATATATATATATATATATATATATATATATATATACATATATATATATACATAAATATCCTTATGTACATGTACTAAACCCAGTAGCAATTCCTTGTCATACAAGCAAAGCTCAGGATGAAAATTAAAGTCAAAAGAAAGGAATGTTGAACCATATTCTTATGCATTTTTCTTCCTTCACATTCCTTTGTATAAATATGAAAAAATTAGACATGGATGAATGAGATCTTACCAGTGCAGCAAAAGTATGCAAAGAAAGGGTATTATGACAGTTTTTCCTACTGCCTACTGAGAAGAAACACAGCTTTTTGTTGATAGGCAAGAGTAGTTAGAGAAAGATGCTGTAAGGAAATCCTCTTGGTACAAGGTATACAAACCTTTAAGCTCCATAAGCTTCTTGAAGTTCCATTTTAGAGAGCTTTCTTTTAATTTTGGTGTAGCTTGCTTAAGAAATGTTGACTTAGAAATCGTCTTTCCTCAAAATATTAAGTGATCTGGTAGTCCTCTTGCATCTTTCGCTGAGGAGGAGGGAGGACCCTGGAGTTTATGGAGAGGTTGTTTGAAGATCTGCTCACTTTCCTCTAACATAACTAATGCTCCTATCTCTAGCACATACTGTGGGCTTTTAGGCAGTATCATCAGCCTTATTATTAAAAAAAGAATCCCAACAAACAACAAAACAATGAAGAAAACCCAAAACAGAATACAAAAAAAGCCCTGTGATATGCCATCTTTAAAAGAATAAGAGCAAAGGAAAATATATTCAAAAATTATCCAGTACAAGGGCTGAGAAATGCAAAACATAAGCTCATCACTGCCTAAATTAGGGCTTGTGGTGGTTTCAGCTGAGCCAGCAACCAATATGTTCAGAACCTAGCCCCGTACTAGCCACTAGAAAAAAATTACCCCAGATGAAACCAACACAGCTATAATCAATATATGTTTCATTTTCTTTCCTTTCTTCTAAAAGAGACTCATTTCAGATTAGAAAATAGAACACAAAGGCTATTTTTATCTAACCTGATTACCCAAGCTTAGAGCTACAACAGGCCTATTATGATAGTCAACTGAACTTTTTGTACATAGCTTACTCTATGTTGTGCTTTGTTAATAGATCTGTGACTGGGTACAGGAGGAACAACTACCTCTCTCTATTGCTGAGTGTTGCCCTCTGCTCAGGTGAAGTCCATAGGCAGAAGGGGGAAGTCCCCCTAGAGGCAGTAAAGCATATTCACCTGGGAGAAGGTGTTGGTGTGAAGTAATAGGATTAGTACAATAAGTGATTCCTTTACTGCTTGATGAGAAAAAATTCTTGCCCTTTTAGGAGGATGAGAAAGAGTCTGAGGAAGAGAACATAGTGAGTTTCTATATGAAATAAATTTATGAAAGAGTTAGGGCTGAGTTGCAGTAGTATTAATACTGAAATAGTCAAGCCTTAGAGGGAATAGAAAGATTTTTTCTTTGTTGAGGCATTTGTACAGACTGTATTTACTCTGGGGAATTTCTGAGTAAGAAAAATTAACTTCAAGGAAGGGTTCTAGCCTCTAGGGGCTTAGCAGGTATAGGATAGATATGTTCTCAGACTATTTTTAAAATGTGTCTCAATATTTCTGAATTTGCACTTGTTACAGATATTGTTTGTTCTACTTTTCTGGGATTATAAATCTGTCATATTTTTTAGCAACTTTATCTTTAAGAAAAGGGGAAACTGGAAAAATGTCAAGCTTCCAGCTGAACTTGGGTTGTTTTTTTAGTATAAATTAAAGTCTTGGTCCTCCCAGGATGTTTATGTGGACAAGTGCTTGCTCTTCCAATAATTCTATCCTAACTTATTCTTGGGATTAGGTGTCTTACTTGACTGCAAGTAAAAAATAAATATCTTTGTGTTGTCATTTCATTACCAAGCTCCGTGTCTGAAGATCATTGTCTTTTGTCATCCTTTAACCATTTTTGTCACTTTTTCCAAGGTGATTATTGAGTAAAGCTTTGTTTAAACTATGCAAGACTGAGGCTATGTATGGTATCTCTTTTTTCTGGAGAAAAGTGGATAATAAACTTGAAATATAACAGGCACAGGGATAGTTCCCTACCCCTGGAAGGGAATGCAGTGAGTACTTAACCTGAACAATTTTTAGAGAGCAAAGATCAAACTATGGATTAATAGGTGCCTTTGCTGACCCTCTAACTGTTGTAACCACATCATCTCAGTATGAGCAGAACAAACTACGTTTATGGAAACCTGGGAGTTTTTAAAAACTGCTAACAATGTCATTTCCACTTTTTATGACATTTTGGAGAATGTTTAGTAAACACAAAGGTGTAGAAGTGTTTTTGTATGAATTCAGCAAACATAAAACATTCCATGCTGGGCAATCATTTTCAGAAATAAATGTCCAGTTGTTTACAATGAGAAATAGGATTAAACTAATTCTGGCTCATATTTTCTTATTTATTTATTGTGATTTTTAAAAATGCTTTAATAATACCAACTGAATGTATTTACAATTCTTTAAAAATTAACATTTTAATTAAACTGCACTGAAATTATGTCCTTGTAAATATTTACTGAGAAAACTTCTCACTGGGGTGAGTACAGGAAACATATACACCGAGCAATTATGGCTGGAATTACTGCAAACCTAAGAACCGTATCTGTTTAGCAATATAGGTAAGAAATGGTACAAATTGTTATATGAAGGAAAAGAGAAAGGGAAATGAAATGGTTTTGTATAAATAGGCTATTGCTTAGAAACATATCAATCTCAAATTACAAACTGATTTCTAAATAAAGTTCAAACTGGTGTCACAGCATTGAAAAAGCTAACAAAATTACAATGAATAGAATTTACTTAGCTTCATTTCACTTCCTTTAACCCGAATGCTTTCTTTCCATACTTCTATGTAGAATTATAAAATGGAGTCTACATAAAGATATAGTTATCAGTTATACCAGTGTATGGCTCTAATTCAGGAAAGCACTTAAGTAGGTGATTAACTTCAAGCATCCACTTATCCACTTTCCTAATTATGAACTTAAGTGCATACCAAAAGTTCTTTCCTTTGCTGGTTTCATGCTATGCCTGCTGGCCACAGAGAACACAGCGCTATCTGAGCCAGTCTGAAAGGACTGTGCTCAGGGGCTGGAAATGGTCTATAAGCACAGCTGCCTGGCACTTGGGGTGAGTTCACTGACTGGCTTCCAGTGCTCAAGCTGCCTTAGTAAAGCCTGATGTGTTATACAGCATGCAGTATATATTCTTCCTTCTGTTCAACTCTATATTACCAAAATACTGCTATTCCTTTTGGAGGGAGAGTACTACTAGACCTCAAAATCAGAGGAATTGGATAGTAGCTCAGATAAAAGTGTGATCCCAAAAGACCTTACTCAGTAGCTGTTTCATTCTAGATGCACAGATGTAAGATGTGCTTTCTTTGCTTCTTTTCCTTTTAATGTATCTATGTGTCTAGACACTTGTTTTTGTGCATGTCCTGCTTGAGGTTTTCCTATGTTCTGCCTTAGTCTGGCAGCAATCTGGGAACCATTTCTCTACCAAATCCTCTAAGCAGCTTCATCTGGGAGGTATTCTCAGAGCATACCTAATACTTACTACAGGATTAGGTCCATGAGAAAATGCAGTTGTAATGTTTTCTAAATCAGTGCTTGGAATCACTTTCTGTAATGGCAGCTACAACAACCTGCAGACTATTATTGAGTATTCCTGTCGTTAAGAGAAATGTCTGAATCAGTAAGTTAAATGCTCTCCCTTTCTGTTCCAATTTATGACAAACTCCTTTCTTCATGATGTCACAGTGTTGGTAGTATTGAGAGAGGGCACATTCTCCCCCAGATTTTTTGATTTATCACCAGATATTTTTTGAGGGAGAGAGGTTTAAATCCCTGGAGATAGAACCAAGAGTGGAGTCTGGACCACCTTGTTGAGTTTTTTATTTAAGAGGTGAAGATGCATTGTCAAGAAGGATTTGTCAGAGATAACCTGGAAGCTTAAGTCTCAAGGGTGGCTTATCACTAGATATTTTGGGAAACCTATAGAGTTAGAAGGTGAAACATTGGCAAGGGAGCACTTGATGTTCCACAAAATTATAATATACCTACCTCATAAGAAAAGAGAAACTTCCTGCCATGTGTTTCATTCACCATAGTTTTTATAATTTCGCTTAAAATTTTTGGGTTTAAATGATTTCCACACTTCAAAACTCCTATAGCATTTTTCTGGACAGAAGAGATCAGCAAGAGGCTTTCTTCATTGAACCTGTAGAGTTTTGTACTGGTGATTGTTTCTTATGTTCCTGTTATTTATATATTTTTTTAAGTTTTGTTTGGATTTGCAGTAATCTGTCCCCTGGCCTAGATGTCTGGCCAGAAGTGTATACTATTACTCGTGCTTCTGGTATGTACCTTCTACCTTAGTTTTATCTGAAAGGAATGCAGATTTTGGACTCTAAACCAGTTCTGTGATGTGGAGCATAGTAGGTGGCAATGAGTGGGAAACGTGCTTGAGAACAGTAATCTTTGAACTAAAATGCTAATGTAATACAATATTCCTTCAATAAAGATAATGATCCATTTTATTAATAGCAATGCCTTGGTGATGGTGTTGAAACATGAGCATCTTTTTACGCAGGACTTTGATATACCTGGAAGAGCTATGTAGCGTGAGAGTAACTCCATACTATCTGAGAATAAGTAACAAATTCAATGACTACAGCAACAAGGTTTATAAGGTTTTTTGTTAAATGGGCACTTATTTTCTAACAAAGTGAGGAGATGGTCTTTTTCAACATATAAACATAAAAAATAATTAGTAGATATGCCTGCAATAAAAAAAAAAATTCCCATTAAACTTTTAGACAATATTTTCAGAGTTTTGCATCTGGCATTTAAGAGCACTTTTGCTCCACTGGCCATGCAGCTTTTGATGCAGCCCAGGATGCTGTTGCCTTTCTGGGCTGTGAGTGGACATTGCTGGGTTACATTGAGCTTCTCATCAGCCAACATCCCCGAGTCTTCTTCCTCAGGCTGCTCTCAATCCATTCTCCTGCCAGCATGTGTTTGTTCTTGGGATTGCACTGACCCAGGTGCAGGACCTTGAACTTGGTCTCATTGAATTTCATGGTCTTACAACATATTGGAAAGTGGTTCAATAATAGACTAAAGTAAGACCAGTGGGGGTCTGCTCCTGGCTATAAATGCAAACACAGGTTTTGTAGGCTTAATTTTAACCATGTTATTATTCATCTCTAATTTCTTCATTCCATATCTTTGCAAGTTTCATTTAAGTTAACAGGATATTTGCTCAAATATCCTATTGGTGCAAATCCTATGTATTTTAAACCCCACATCTGCTTGGATGACTGGAATTGTAATTAACTCATTGAAATTGTTTTAAAGACATATAAAAAGTGAAGATATGATTTGATCAGAAAAAGACTCAGGTCTTCATAGAAGCCTCATGTGTGGACAGCGTGTCAGCATTAAATGCCAGCTGGGTTATTGAAGATTTTGATCATATAATTGTGATTGTTTCAGTGAATTTTATTGTAGTAAGTACATTAGGGCACACTCAAGTCAATATGAATCATCAGAAAGATATATAGTAAATAAGTACTCGCCTAAGTAAAGCGCTAACTCAGAAGAGACTGGTAATTGTATACATAAAAGTAATATTCTTGCTGCAAATTTGTTCCCTGGTTGTATCTCTATTATCTCTCTCTCCAGGTTCTCACTAAAACTACAGTGGACATTAATTTTGCACACACTGTGCTCAGTAATACTTCCATCTTCATCACTTATATCAGATAATTGACTTGATTTAGGGGATTTTTTTTCTGTATTCTGCCTAAGGAACAGAAAGAACTTCCCTTCCTATATTCTTGCTGTCAAATTGATACAAACGCAGTATAGTGCTGTTTACAGTTGCTTCCTCACTTCTAGTTTCTATTCTGGTTCTCGACTGATTACTGTCTTCCCACACAAACTATGAAGTCTTTCCATGCATCTTGCATGGACCTAGGTCACTCAGTAGCCCAATATGTTTTTAGTAAAAACATACAAAATTACATTTAAAACTTGTGGAATATTACTTCAGTATTACAGAGATGCATTTCCTTTAACACTGTATCAGGAATATGGACACAATCTTTTGAAATTTAAATGGTTAATGTCATGCACTAGCTAAATTTGTAGTTAAGATAAAAAGAAGGAATTATTTTGTCCTTAAAATGTGAGAATATGAATTGAGGATTTCATTTGAGTTTTTGGGGTATCAGTGGTAAGTATAAATGAAACATTAGGTATGTATTTAAACATTGACTCGTGCAATTTGTGTCTTTAGAGCCATTCTCTCACATGTAAGTTAAGTGGCAGTTTATGCCTGGTTTTTCAGTGTGACTGTAGTGTAATTTAATTCAGAGCTGTGCAGAAGGCAGCATAGGAGAGGTTAGGGACCTGGTGTAAGCTGGAGTACCCCCCTCCCTCAGTCTCTCTGACCTCCCAACTATCCCTGGTGAGATTCCACATTTCTGTAGCAGTGTTGGGCGACAGAGGGGCTGGACTGGAGGGCTGTGTCAAGCTGACCTTTTTAGCTCTGTGGTTCCCAAAACCTCTCCTATGCTGCCCTAGCACATCGGGAAGCTTCTAAACTATTTGCAAAACAGGGCTGAAAAAACCAAGATAGGGTAACGGCTGTTTGTTATGTAAATTTATTTTATTCTTAAGGATTTTTGCCCATTGTTAGAAACTAATTAACACCATTTTATTTTACATATGTGATTCTCATTGTTTAACTCATTAAATAGTTAATGTTTGTAGAAATTAAGTCTAATCTGAAAATCAAAGCATTTTATGTTCTGTCATGACCTATTTTGTGGCAAGTAAAATAATTTTTGAAGATGTTTAGTATTTCACAGCTATTGTGAAAGAAAAATCAGAAGAAATGATTTATTTTATTCTTTAAAATAATTGTGTTGTATTATGCTGTGAAAATTCTCCAAAAATTAATTATTTGTAGATAGGATTTCTTATGCAATATTATTTGATAGCTATTTTAAAAAAAGGAAAATAAAATACAAATTAATGTGATATTTTGAGCTCCACAGTTGCTCATTATATGCTAATAACATTTTAAAATTTTAAAGATGAAAACTGACATAAGATATAAGCTGTTAAGCACTTTAATTTTATCTGCTTTTTTTGTGTCAAAAATAATTTTAATATTAAAGGACAACTGTAGACTCCTAATGACTTGAATACAATTTGACTGTTTTCATGAAGTGCTCTGTGGGATGTCAGAATATTTAATTCAGGATGTTAAAAACATCCCAAAATGTCACAATAATTATATCACAGCAGGCAGTTAAAACACTGGAAAATGCCAACTGACTAAGTGTGTTCTCTGCTATTTAGGAACCTAATGAGTGAGTGACACATAAGGCAGAAAATATAAATTATAGCCACAAAATCCAATATACATTATAATTGATTTTAATATATATGTGCATTAAAATAAAGCAACCTGTGCTAATAAAAACTAAGAAATATTTATTTAAAGCTGCTATTTCAGCTATGAGACCTATAACTCCTCAGACATTAGAAACTGTTTTTGTTTTCCCTTCATTATTTAGTTAATTAGTTTTATATTTGTGTTTTGACACTGTAATATGGGCTTGTTCATGAAGCCCTTACTAACTACAGTGGTTCAATTCTCTGCACTGCAGTAGTCTATGCCAAATACTCCATGTGTCTTTAAATTAGTCTAAGGGCAGCTAGGGGAGATGTGTGTGCTTATGGGGTGGAAAATACAAGTCCCTTCACAGCAGGTCAGAGAAACTGTAAATTCAGTATGGACTTGGGGAACTTGCAACACAAGTAAGGATGCTGGCTCCCAGACAGAAAGGAGTAGAGACTTGGAGGTCTTCTAGCAGAGTTCCTGCATTTGAAGGCAATGGGTTAATTGAAGCGGCAATTCAATAAGAGACATGCTTTTGATTTAATTTGTACAAGAATTAATCCATAATTATTAAACCAACATCCTATGTTAGCAGACACTATGGAAATAAACTCATCCTATCCAAATTACGGGAAAGAAGTACTGTAAGAAGCATAACTATTCAAAAACAAAGAAAAAGGAGGGATTTAATAAAGATGACAATAGGCAATTATTCTCATTAGTTAATGACTCAAAATAACTATTATTAGTGCAGCTGAATTGCTTAAATAACAGAAAAGTATGTGAAGTGCCAGGCAGAAAAAGAGATAACTGAGGAATCCTTGTCATTGCTCCTATGCAAAGCTGCAGTTGGCAACAGTCTCTTTGCTCCATTTTTAGGGTTTCACCATTACCTGAAAGTCCAACAGCAGTCAGCAGAGTTTTAGTGGTTTATTCTTGCCCCTTCCCTTGAGCAGACCTGAACGTTCATCAAACTGCAAGGTGAATTAGATCTGTCAATGATCTGGTTAAAAACTAAACCCCTAACTGTAATTTTCATGGACATGAGATCTGTGTTTGGTGCACAATGTGTTTTCCTGAGTGCTACTGCTAGCACCAGAGAGGGGACAGGAATGGGGAAAGTGGAAGACTTTGTTGAGGGGCCCAAGCCCCTCAACAGTAATGTGGATTTATACTGAATTAAACTAACTGGGGAATCATGACATAAAGCATTGTGCTATATTCATAATTACAACCATTCAGACAGAATGAATTATTGCTGCATTGACTTGAGCAGTGGAATTCCAGTCAGCATTTAGCACTCTTTTAAAATTACTAGTCTTTTCAGTTCCTTCCCGTTCCTTGACATGAAATAATCCTCAGATTTCTGTTACAGAGCTGAGTGTGCTGAATGCCTCAGAGGCATCTAGGAGAAAGAGGAACAGTTACTCTGGTAGTTTTTTTTTTTTGTTTTTTTTTTTTTTTTTTGTAGATCCTATTACTTCTATTTAAAACTTAAATAGAATAGAATAGAATAGAATAGAATAGAATGCACTTCTTTGGCTGTTTTTCACATGTCCAGATTTTTAGCTGTGGTTGTGGCTGGTCCATTTGTAGCTGAGTTTCCTTTCTGCATCTGGCATCATGCAGTAATTAATCATCCCTTACAATGCTTGGATTTTGAGGTGTAGTATCTAGCTTATGGCTCTATATTCATGTTATTCTTTGGTCAGGTTTTTGAAGCTGATATCTGGCATATTACACAGCCTTTGAGCACTACTTATTGCTGGTAGACCTTCAAAATGAAGAATTTTGGGTCACCTGATTACCTGTGCTACTATTTCTGGAGAAAAAGAGCCGTAAAAGCTCTATTCTTCTGTGTCTGTTTTGAGTCAAACAGAAGGGAAAACACTGAAATCTTTTCTCGTTTGGCTGCTCTTGAATAACTGTGCATATCATACTCACCTGAAGGGTGATTCCTGTTCTCAGAGAAGCCCAACTTAGTTCCATGAGAGAGACCCTGGTATCCTGGGAATCTAAAGTCTGTGTAGATGAGGAATAAAAAATTATGTTCTTCCATGTCTTGACACACTTTCAGTCCAATTTGCAAAGATGCCGGCTGCTCTTTTCAAAGAGGTTTATTTTTTCCTCTTTTGCTATGACAGGATAAACCTTGCAGAGTACATGTAAACAAGAGAGTCAGAGAAAACAATTCAACAAGTAGAAATCACCAAATTGTGATTTCCTTGCAAAAGAAAATCTAGACAAAGATTATACTCATATCTAGGAAGCTCTTTTCAGTCACAAAGGCATTAGAAAAGATATTTATAGCTGACCTTTGAAGATTCATGATTCCTTTCAGTAGAGAACTATAGAATTTTGTACTAACTATTCCATTACATTCTTATAAATAACTACATGGTATTTTAAACTATGAAATAAGTTCTAAAACATTTTTTAAAAGACCACTGAAGTAATATCACCGTATATGAAAAAATTCTGTTGTTTAAAAAGCTCCTCTGACAATATTTTTAGTCCATATAAATTAGAAGGTAGAATATTATAAATAACGTCTGTCATATATTTCTGAACTTGAACTATGTACTTTTATATGGAAAATTTCTTCCTGTTACCCTGAGGGAAGTAATTTTTTTCCATTTCTTACAAAAATATGGCCTCGAAGGTTTGACAAAAAGGATGGAAGCAGAGCACTATAAAATAGTCATTGTTTCTGAATAACAGCAAAAACAAAATCTTCTTTGGTTTAAAAAACACTATGAAAGACTCCCTTTTCAAAGGTGAACTTTCTTTTATATGTGTTTCATATTCTTCCCTAGTTGAACCTGCTTTTCTAAAAGCACCATGTTGCAGGCTGTTATTCTGCAAATTCTTATGAACAGCTGTGCTCCCAGTAACTAACTCCCTTTTAGTATGAGCTGGTTATTCAACATAGATAAAATTAAAGTCATTAGGCTATGTAATATTTTATCAATATCCTACATACATTTATCTCACAGTTCAGGTTAAAAAAAAAAAACAAAAAAAACCCCAAAAGCTCAACTATTACTTTAGATTACTGGATGCCTTGTGAAGTTTCACTGCCTTAATGATTGGTGCATTGCTATCTTTTTAGGTTTATTAATCTTGTATGGTGTAAAAATGGCATTTTGGAAATATTTTTTATTTCTAATATTAATGGCTTTCTGAAAGACAAATTTGAAGGCAAGATCAAAGAAGTCTAAATTCTATGAAATTATAAAAATGACAATACAGATGCTGTTATTTCATAGTGGTGAGGAACACACAGCTCTACTAGAAAACAGCATAAGAGGGTAAAGCTTGGGACTGTTGGTTGAAACTTGCTCTGTATGTTTCTGGGCCATAACTGAAAACCACGAAATCTAGTTAGCTCTTTAAGGCTGAAAAAAAACCCCAACACATTCTTTAAAACAGGAATACAGCAGCGTATATACAACATGGGACTGGAAGACATCTCCATGTTCTCTGAAAGACTCAACACTCCTGCCACTTTTATCTCTTTCAGTCCAGATACAGTTTTCAATGATGAATAAACAGTTCTTCTCAAAAAGGCAATTAATCCTACAGGCAATGTGTTTATTAGAAGCAAGCATGAAAAGGCATGATAGTTGCCTTTAGGAACTGTGGACATGGATCGATGCAGCTGGCGACCTTGATACCTTGAAAGGCTACCTAGAACAGAGGCTAGACAGTGTTAAAGGAATAAAGTAGGTGTTTATTAAAAAATTTAAGACATCAGCCTATTTTACAGTTGGGTCAAGGTCAGAAGATGTAGATCCTCAGAATCAAGGCCTTGTTACTGGTGTCAGGTATCTCTTTTTGAACCTTCCTAAAATCTGAAGTTTGCCTACTCAGTCTCTTTCATGCAGCTTTTACCACCATTAAATTAACATTTAATTAGGAGTGTACAAATAATGACTACTTTTTGGGGAGCTATAGTAAAAAATTTGAGGGGTAAAGAAGGTCATAGGGACGGTACTAGTGGAAACAAGCTTTCAGCTTATCAGTGTCTTAATTCTTTCTCTCTCATCTCACAGAACATGCTGATGTGCTGTTATTCCAGCCCTCCCCCTCCTTTTCTTTGAACTCTTATATCACTTCCATGTTCGGCTTGAGTAGCAGCTCATGCAGATGCTGGCTTAGTCCATGTATACACTGCCTGTAAAACAGGAAACTGCTGGAATTACACTGTCTTGCTTTAAATAGGGACATACAATTTAGTCTGCCTTCTTCAAACAGCTCTCAATTAGCAGACATATTTGTAGAATTTAATATCTTTAAATTTTTATTTTAATGTTGTCATGGGATGAAAAGCTATCAGAAGACCTAGCGTACAGATGTCAATTGACAGTACTATTACCTAAACCTAATTTACTTAGAAAATCAGAGTAAAATTAATATCAGAGGACTCAGGATAGAAATTGGGACATATGAAAAGTTTCTTAGGGGAAAAGAAGCAAAATTCAATTAGCTTGAAAAACATTCTTTAATGTTGTTCGGTCAAGTGAAGTAGTTGAATTGAAACAAAATATATCATTTCTGGGTTTATAAGATGGTTTCATATCCTATAATTGTTTCTGTTTAAAAACAAATGCATTTTTCTTAAACAAAAATAACAATAATTCTTGTAGCAAACGTCTGAAGTACTTGATTTCCTCTCTAAATTCTGATGTTTCTTTCTTCTTTCAATAGATCTACTGTTTATTCAATTTTCTTGTTTAACTTGTAGCATTTAGATTTGAAATATAAGTGGTATAATCATTTGAGGCATGACATTATCCTGACATAGGTCATTTATGTGAACACTTTTTGGTGATTTATGATACATACTATATTTGTGATAATAACATCTTTTGACTTCATACTAATAAGAATAATTATCTGCTTATTTTGGGAGTAGGTCTCTGATATCTTCCAGTCTCTTGCTTGTAATGATTTGTCTTGATCTGTCCTCTTAACCCAACCTGCCTCTTCTGTTCTTCCACTGCTCATCTGCCTATTGGCAGAGACAGAGAGATATGAAAGGCAAGAAGATCGAATTAGCCATGACCATGGAAAGTAGGTCAGAAAGCAGTGATAGATTTCTAGTATTTTTTGTTCTGAAAGTTATGCAACTGTAAAAATCTTGTAATATTAGTTTTTTTGGTTAATTAATTTTTCAGAAAAAAAATCAACCCCCTAGTTTAATTACTTATTCTTTCACGTTTTGATTTTCATTTGTTTCTTTTGACTTGGAAAAATCATCAAAGCTGTACATAAACAGGGAAAAATACATATAGCTGGGATTTCCCCTCCTGTGCACCAATGACGTTATTCCCGATGATTGTTGTGAGTTTGTTACCTATTAAACCAAATCCCTTTCTGTCTTTTCTCCTTAAGTGATTTTGAATATAAAAGAGTAATATTTTTCTTCTGTTCCTGAACACCTATTACAATAGATGATTATACAAAATTGAAAAGCATTCATTTAATGTGGAAAGGTGAAGATATTAATCCAGCCTTGAGTGGTTTCAATAACCCTTGTCTTTCTTAATGTCTTCTCCTTTTGCACTGAAAGACTTCAGCTAGCTTCAATAGCCCCATGCTTATGCATGATCTTTCAGTAGGGAATTAGCAGGGTTGCTTAGGAAAACAGCACAAATAAATAACTCTCACAGCTGGAAGACAAGTAGCACAAAGGGAATAATCATTAGAAAAAATCTAGCATCCAGTTAATAACTGCTAGAAGCAAAGAAGCTTTTATCCACCACTTCTGGTTATTCAAAAGGACTGGTGTCCCAAACTTTCTAGCAAATCTGTTTAGGACTGGACATCTAAAACTTTAATCAAGGACTGAAATAAATTCCATTATTTTCAGTGTTAGAGGAAGTAGCTCAGGTTTTTTGTGCTGAATTACCAGTTCAGGCTTGATTTGTTTCCACTGTCACAAGCGATATTTTGTTGGCACTGCAAACTGTAAAACGGGTAAATTGCTGTCATTAAGTAATTGTACTCCCTTGGTGACCAAGGCAGCCAGTTTCTAACCTGCTCCACTGCCGTGCCCACTCCCAGCTCTGTGTGACCTGCCCTGCCAGGTTCAGGGATGGGAGATTTGTCTGCTAGAATTTGAAAAAAGCACATCACTTGTTTTGCTCAGGATAAATAAACCGTCATTGATCTGCCCTGGATTCAAAAGGAAAGTGCACACAAACAGCAATTTCTGCTTCTTTCAAGCTGCCTTTTGAGACAGTGGATGCTTGTGAGATATTTTAAAGTGACAGAGCAGTAAAAAAGTGGAAAGGATCCTGGGCTGCTCCTGGCAGGTTTGTGCTCCATTCCTGAGCCTGTGTCCTCATCGCCCAGGGAAGCAAGGCACAAGGGCTATCTGCTGGGCACCTGCTTGGACTGTCAGGTTGTTAGCAGAATTTTGGGTGCTATCTTTTACAGTGATAGAAACGTTCCATTATTTATTAATTTCTTTATTTATTTTTAATGTTTGAAAGAGATTAAATGATTCTCCTTTGAAGCAGTTTATGTTTGAAGTGTATGTTTTAGAGTGTGGTTAGAGAAGATGGACATGTACTTTGGGTTGGGGCAGTCACTGCAAGTGCTCTAAAGCACACCAAATCTTTCCCAAATGCTGCAAAAAAAATTTAAATCAAAATGCAAAAATAGCAATGTAGGAATAACTGCTGTCCGTAATATACCTGTTATTGTGGAATGTACAGAAATATTCATTACATTTACAATCTTAAATGAAGTTTTGAGAACAAGCAATAGTCTCTGTTAGGGAGGGTTTTGTTGGGCTGTCTCTGTGTAACTGAGTGCCCTTTGGTTGTGGCACTCGTTCTGCAGCCATTATTAATATTTACAGAAGGTGGCACCTACAACTTTCAGACTTTATAGGAGGCAAAGTCTTTGTCTCAAATTTATGAGCCACCACAGAGGAATTCACCAGTACCACACATAATCTAATAGTGTAACTAAAAAATAGGTTTCAGATTTTACTTCTTCTAATTCTAAGACTTTTCTAAGTCTTTGTTAATTTGTAGCATTAGGTAGCACTTTTGTCTTCTTAGTTTGTAAAAGAGTAGTATTTTATCAATGTAATAAACAACAGAATATATATACTGGAATTAACACAGTGGATCAAACCCACAGCCAGACTTTGCCAATAGCCAGTGACAGGTAGCATAGGCTGAAGAACACAGGTCCAAAAGCTCCAACAAGCAGCTGCAGCAATTTTTTTTCCCCACACATTAAATGCCATCCTAATTTTTTATGCACAGGAAGTGGTTTGACCCAAAACTTTAGGCTTTTGCCTAGATCTTTCAGTTAAATGCCTTGGAGTATCTTTAATTTATATACGTCAGAAACACTATCCCTCAATATCTAATAGTTTTTTTGATTTTGTTAAATTGTACCTGCAATTGTAGTAAGCTCTATGGAAATGTATGACAGTATCCTGTCAGTTTTTGTTTTGTAATTTTTCTGATCAGAAAGTGCCTTTTAGTTTTATGACTTTTATTTCCTCTTGGGGCAGGTATGGTGGGGAGAGAAAGAAAAAAAGCACATAGCCCATAAATCTGAAGCTCTTTGTAACAAAGAGAAACCATGCTTCAGTATTACAGAGGAAGATAGTATGTGACAGTTAGAAATCTGCTTGCTTTCTCTGACCCAAGAAATCCCCACAAATTCTGCACCATAGTTTGGCTGTTTATGTTTTGCCTTACTAGATCATCCTGTGCTCTCTGTTGTGAAATGCAAGGCTTCAAAATAGATTAAAAAGATTATCTCTAAAAATGCTTGTTTTGATCATATGACTGATGACTCTCCAGCTGGGAGGTTTATTGCAAATGCTTTAAAAGTTTTAGGAGAGACTGGAATCCTAGTAGTCTAAAATAATCTGCAAGTTTCCAGTGTGCTCTTTTACAAGACAATATGTTTAAAACAGCATGACTTAGCAGTAAATCTTTCCAGACCTCACCTAAAATATTGTAAAACTGCTTTGTCTGATGCCTAAAAAAAGGGTAGGATAAAGAAGGAATTTACATATATTTATATATGTATATGAAGCTGTAAAAAGCCTCACACAGATACAGAAGAGTGAATAAACTAAGTGAATGACAAACAGGCTCTAAATCTGAAAATGTAATAAAGTATCTTTTTCCAGCAGATAGCATAAAAAATTGTGCCTGTGTGTGTGGATGGGAAAGGGTGAGAAAGGAGAGGAATAAAGATTTTATTGTCACTTCTAAGAATGAGTTGCATAACTTCTTTGTGAGGAACGCACTCTTCCCAGAATCATGGTTATAAAACCTTTTATTATTACTTGTCCTGTACCTGTTTGATCGTCTTTTCATGCCACTGTCTTTAATTGCATAAAATAGAAAAAGGCAGATGCAAAATAGGATGATGTAACTGTTCGACATGTTATATAAGTTAATAGTTATACAAGCTCTAGATAAACAGTTTTTATAAAAGAAATTGCTGGACCCTGATTTGGCTTTCAAGAAAAGTCAATCTCAAATCATCCTGCAATGTATCCCTTCAGAAGAGCAGCTAGCAATTTGTCAGCTTAGTTGAACAGCTAAGAAAATTCAAACCAGCTTTGGCTGATACTTTACAAAGGAATTTGAATGGACAAGAAAGTCCCTCTATGTCTTGAACTACAGATCTAGTCTTTGGAAAGTGAGTCTGGGGCTTCCAAATCAAAAATATTTGGTAGATTTCAAGTTGGGCTCCTGAAGATAAAGTACAATCGACCAGCTTTTGAACTTGATTATTTAAAAAAAATTTCTTTTAGTTTTCTAAGCTTCTAGGATTTGTCTGACTCTACCTATTGCCTTTTAGGCAGGATGAAAAAGGTGTGTGCTCTTTGAGATGTCAAAGCTGTTATTTTGTACTAGTGGATTCCACATCACTGAGGAAAAGGATTAATCAGTATTCCAAATATCTATCAGTATTTGGACTTTGAATTGCCATATGTTTAAGGTGTCTATTGTTAGTTTATATAAAATTCAGATTATGAGGTAGCAGATGTTCATACTGAATTTCCAAATACTCTTCTCTGCTCTGGACACAGTTTTGGAGAAAACGTGCTTCAGAAGGGTGTGAGGATATTTAATGTAAGAGTGAACTTGAAAAGACTATAAAAGTTTCTCTGGTTCAGTATTTACAGAGTAACAAAAGTTCTCTGAGAAGTTATTGACTATTGTGTTGTAAGGTCTTCCTACAGACAGCTGGAAGTCAAAAAGTGAGGTGTTTATTATGGAAAGTAGTATGGTGACTACTTTTCTTCTGTCCTCTTTTTCTATGAACAAAACGACAGCCAGACTTTTCTACCTGGCCCAAACTTTTTAGAAATAAAGCATAGAACAGATACTGAGAGAGGTCTGCAAGGTTATGCAGACTGGCTCTGAAAAGATGTGATTTGGCAGCATCTGGACAGGGTAAGAGTTTCAGTGAAAATGCTCCACACAGGGTACATCTAAGATAAATCAAGATGATCTGGGTTACTGAACTAGGGACTCAACCCTTTCATGAGTTTGTAACACTTCTGGTGTCAGACTAAGGGTATGAAGGGGATGATTCCTTTCCTGCAGTGATCAGTGAGATGAGGTGCACTTAAATATTGTGTTAGTATTCTCTTGGGGTTTATTTAGCATATTGGATTCACAGATGTTCTCTTCTGTTGCTGCCACTCTCTGGGACTGGGATTGGAGGATTGTTCTGCTGAATTTATCACACAGTGTGTTCTGCTTCCAGTGACCATGGAAAAAGTTACCTTTTCATGAGCAGAGTAGTCTGTGCTTATGTATTTATTTTTGTGCCTGGACTAAAAGTGTTTGCATGCATACAGGTTATGAGCAAACATCTTATCCCTAATACTGGAAGGCATGTTTCTGTTAGCCTGCTTCCAGAAGAACCCATTTGTTTGTAGAAGTAGGTAATTAGAAAGCCATAATTCTAATTCTATCTGAGAAGATGTAATCTGTAAGGACCAAATATAGGCAGGCTAGGAATTTAAGCAATGGCTTATGTATTTTCATCAATGTACTGATTAACATGAAGTAACTTTTTATGTTTTTAGTTGGCCATACCTTATTCTTAAGAACCTTTACAGGTATACAGACTACCATCTAAAATTTAGACAAATGCCATCTAATGTCTAAATATACATTAAGTAACTACAAATTGAAATTAAACATCTACATAAAGTAGTACCCCACTTTTGAACATAAAAATAAGTGTCATTAGCACCTGGAATTTGCATAGAATCTTTTAAATCGAGAACCGCTTTTGCTGTGCTCAGAAACTGGCAATATAGCATGGTGGAGGACAGAATCAGGCTACATTAAGTCCTGTATGACAAGTATAAAACCAAATTTTTGCATGAAAGAGAAGGGCCTTCTTCTTGATACCATAACCTGAATTTTTTGTGTTTTTCAGAAGTGAAATGCTTGAAAATTTGTCTTTTGGTAGTAAATATTCTTTCACAAGCAGAGAAAGCCTGGGGTGGTGCAGAGCTCAAGTTTTGCCTACAAACTATGCTGTTACTAAAGGTGGTCCAAAAGTTCTACATCACCAAAAGCATTAAACGGCCCTTGTAAGTATAATAGAAGAAAGAAAGCAAATTTTAAAAATTGTAACTTTAAAAAACTTGTGGTAGCATGGCTTAAATGTATAATTCATTAAGTGAATACTGTGAAAAATCCATTTAATAAAAAAATTGTAGGTATGGAATAATTTATCTTCTTTACTTGGGACAAAATCCCGTCTTGTAGCAGACTTGAGTGGAATGTGCTGTTTCCTTCTACACACTGGACTTGGTGGGCTTAGACTGAACAGTAAGGAATTCCTTATTTTAGAGCTGGATCAAGGTGCTATTAAGAATTCAGACCAAAGTTTTATCTAGTAAGGGACAGAAAAAGGTGTTCAGGCGTATGACAATGGCACTAGGGTAGACAAGTTTGTAGATAACTGGTCTGCATTTTGGTTTCTAAACCCATGAGGTGTGGTCAAGTCATGCATTCAAGAATATGCTTACAGCTATGACACTCTGAAATCCTTATTTAGATTACATGAAAGCTGCAAGTCTCATTTCATGGCATCAGTTTGAGAGCTAAGGCCTTACAAAATCTTTTTGTACTGAAACTCTGCGACTTGCGGCAAAATTGGCTGTGAGATTATCAACAATTAAGCTCGTGGGCAAGCAGTGTGTTGTGATTTGTATGTTAGCAGTGGGGTGCTGTCTCAAACCTAACAGGGTTTTTATATGTTTTTCAGATAGTCTTTAATAGAGTTCTTCAACTGAGAGGGAAAACTCTGCTAGCCTGAGAAGTAGTACATCTTAATTTTTTGGGTGGCCATTTGCAATATGCAGGTTTGGGCACTCTATTGATTGTGAAAACCATGAAAAATAAAGGCTCCAACCTCCCAAAACATGCAATATAGAACATTAAGGTTTTTCTTATAAAATTCCATGTGTTTGGTGAAGGGTGGGTGAGTACCCCGACCTGCAAGGTGCTACAGGGCTCATGGGCTTTTCCAGAGGGTACTTCTCACTGTCCCAGTGCCTGCCTTGAATCCTAACTTTCACAGGAACCAGATTTGCTCGGCCTTGCCCAGCCACAAAGACTGACAGAAGCAGCTCCTGGTTCACCTCCAGGGTTCCTTAATTGAGGCTGTACAGCCACTGAAAAGCACTGAGTGCTCTGCTGCTTAATCATCACCAGCATCAGAGTGTCTGTTGTCCAGCTACTCAAATCAAGCTTACACCTCTCCTTCATAGATGTCTAATCAGTCCCTTAAACAAAACCCTATAGGCTATCATTTTCACCATGTGCCTTTAAAAATGGTTAATTAATTTATTAACATGCAAAACATGTACACAAAATGTAGTCATTAGTAACACCACATGTTCAGTACAAGCTATATATGTTTGAAAGCTATTTCTGGCATTTTCCAGGCTGCATCCACACAGTGCCACAAGCAGACTTTTGCTTGTCCTTCAATATACTATGGACATCTTTCCTGACAGTCCTTCAGTTGCATAGCTGTGATAATTAGACTTTGAATTTTTCATATCTTCATATCATTGTGTTTATGACCTCTGCCCTGTTTCACTTAGGTATTGATCTGGTCAACATGACATTTTCTGCTTTGGATGTAGGCTGGTGGAGAGAGGCGCCTTTTGTTATATATGTGTACAGTGCTTTTCACAGTCTTCATGCTGGAGCCACCAGAATTCTACTCCCAATGTGTTTCAAAGCATCTGAAACTGGCAGCAGAATTTAACACTCCCACTTTGTATCCAGTTGGCATTATCAATCTGTTTCAATATGTGCCTGAGTGCTGTTTAAAGATCTGTAGTAATCAACAAATTTCTATCATTAGAGAGCAGAGACTGTGGCATTTAATTTCAAAATAGTAGCACGAACACACAATTTAAACAGGAATCACTTAGAAATAAGAACATGGTCTCTGATTCCTTTTCTAGACTATGCCCTATTATGCTTCGCATTAAAAAGAAATTATTTATAAGCTATGGATTCTTTAAATTATAACACCTGTTTGTATCATATATTTAATATGTGCAATTAAAAATTCAGAGTGACATAACATCACCAGAAATAAACACTAGAAATAAATAAAAAGTGCTGTTTTGCACAAAAAGTACTCAGTCCTGCACTGCAAGTCACACAACACCTCACTTTTTTGAATTCAGCATATTTCTATTTGTACATCACAGTGAAAATTAGGGTCCTAATGACAACTAATTATTACTGTATGTACTGTAATTAAATTATAGACAGGTTCCATTTTCTACTTGACTGTCACTGCACATGGGAATAGAGATATGTTTAATAATTCAAGCATCAATTTTTGAAAAATGCATGCCCTGCTCCTGTTTCTTTTCTATTATTGCAAAAAGAGCTCCGGTCACAAAACGATCTGTAGTTAAAAAAGAAAAAAAAGTCAGAGTAGGAAAAAGTCAAAGACAATGCACATGGCTGAATAAGGATAGCTCTAATAAGGTATCTGGAATGAGGATAATTTTTGGTATAGATATGGGAGTACAAAGGAGAGGAAAACAGAAAAAAAACATACTCTAGCAATGAATTACAGCACTTAAAGACAGTCCTGATTCCTCAAATATCTTACAAACCTGATGATATTAAGAACATGGGAATGAACTCTGCAGTGATTTAAAAAGGCAGTATTTTTAAGAAAGATACATTTACTGATCCAACCACAGTATGACAGAAAGAGTCTTCAGGTGCATATATTTTCTATACGACTATCAACACCTTTCTCTATTTCAAAGCCTTATTTCCCAAAAGAGTTTAATCTTTTCCATCAATTTGTCAGCATGTTCCAGAAAGCAGATGATTTGACTTTTTGAAGAGCTATGTATTTGTCAGAAAATCAAGTGCTATTACTAACTTTCAATCTACAATTGGATTTAATTTATGTCAGCTTATATCACAAGAATAAAAAAAATATACAAATCTTTATAAATCATAGAATCATGGACCATCCTGAGTTGGAAGGGTCCCACAAGGATCATCAAAGTCCAACTCAGCCCTTCACAAGACAGCTCCAAGGATCATACCATGTGCATTGTCCAAATGCTTGAACCCTTGTCAGGATTGGAAGCTGTGACCACTTCCCTGGGGAGCCTGTTCCAGCCACCCTCTGGTTGAACAATTTCCTAACATCTAACTTCAGCCTCCCCCGACTCAGCTCTGTGCTAATCCCTCTGGTTGTGTTACCAAAGTGAAGAGATCGGTGTCTGTCCCCCTTCTCCTCATGAGGAAGTTGCAGACTGTAATGAGGTCTCCCCTCAGTCTCCCCCTCCAGGCTTGGAACAGACTGATCATTTTGTTATTATCTCCAAAGGTAAAACAAGAGGCTTTCCTTATGACAGACTCTGTTCTTTCGTATTTAAATTTAGTCATGTTTCTGAACCAAATGCTGTGTTGTGTTTGCTTGACAAAATGCCTCTATGAGAAGGACACAACCCATCCCATCTGTGTCCAACAAGTTCATAGCAGACCACAGTTGAGTCTCTTAGCCGCAAATTGAAGCCTCTAGATAGACATTTAAGAAAGATGGGATGGTTGATTAAATTTTTGTTATTGTTTCTCTAACTTTGTCTATTTTAATTGGTATTAAAATAAATTAATTTTTCACAAGTCCTTTCTGCCCATGTTGCAAACTGTTAAGCAATGTGCCTGTCTTTCTGCTAGACCAGGAATACTTCTATTTTATTTTCATCCCCTGGACTGTTGAGTGACAGAGTTGGTGGGTGGGAGTTTGGTCTATGGCCAAGGGTAATCCAGTACAAAAACATTTATTTTCCTGAAGATAAGTGTACTGCAATTCAATTTCCCAGAAACCAGAATACAAAAGTACATATAATTCTTATTTTCTGGTTTCCTATATTTTTGCCTTTTAGTAAGAGAAATCCATCATAGGGCACTTTGTTACTGTATTTTATGTTTTATTCTAGAGTGGGAGCTCAGAAAGAGTGGAGCATGTCTTCATTGTCTTCACACTGAGTCATTCAGCTCTTAAAAATGTTTTCATCCTAGTCCTGTTTTTTTTCTATTTGCTGCACTGCAGAGTTCAGTTTCTATGTGTAAACAGAATATTTGATCTACCTTTTTAATTTACAATCCATCATTATTTTATTAACATTCTGTTTTTCAAAGAACCAAAGTAAGAATAACAGAAAAAAACAAACAAACCTAAAGCCAAAAAGACAAAACTGTGTTCTGAAGATTACAAACATCTACAAGATGGAACAACTATATTCTGAAGAGCAATTAGCCAGTATCAATGACTCAGTATGGTCAGTGCAAGATACCTTCCTTGCGTCTTAATTGCTGAAAGTCTTTAAAAGGTTTTCCTTTTCCACCTTTTTCATTATTATAACCGCTACTAAATGTGATTACTTGAAATAAATACGTGGCTCCTCAGCAGCACTTTTGAACAGGAGCATAGCTGGATCCAGAGCCCGGTGCAGGCTCCGTCCCCTGCCTGCCGCAGGCTGTGGAGAGGCACGTCCATCGTGCAGCGCTCTCTAAAACCCTGCTTGGCTGCTTTCCCAGAGCTCCCTCCATTCACTTCTGAGTTCTGAATGGTTTTCAATTAATGTAACAAGACTAATTAACTGTGTAAGAGTAGGGGTTTTCATAGCGTTACTGACAATGCATCTATTTAATAGTACCTTAGAAATTCAGTGCTTCTCATTCTAAAAGAAAAGTACACAAAGCCAGTGGGTTACTGGGGGTCAAAATAAGGAACATGAATTGCTTTCTTTACCTCTGAACCTGAACAAAGTACAAAGTTACTAGAAAAAAGTAGTCTAATCAGAATGAGACACCTTTTTAACCATTTCTCTAACAATCTTACCACACAGCCCTTGCTGAAAGTGGTGTCATACAGCCTTGCTGTTTTAATTCCATAGCTGAAGATTGTCCCTGTGTTTGTTCCTAGCACCCAAGAATAACTGTTAAAAGTAGCCATAATGTAAAAAAAGCCACCATCCCCTAAGCTCTTTTTCTTTGCAATGTAGTATCTTTGTAATCAAGTTTCAGATCCAGGCAGTGTTAATGAAAAGTTACCTGTATCATTTTACCTAAACTCTGTTTTAGGGTAGCACCTTGTATGTTCAGAGATCATTTAAGCCTCTGTCACTCAAGCCTTATGTTGAGGCTGTCACCCAGTGTGCCATTTAATGCCTCTCTTTATTGGGGTGGGTGGGGACACATCACTTGTGGCAAGAAAGTGTGATCTGGATTCTGTGAGCCATTAAACACTATCAGATGGAAACAATATGATAACAATATACGGCATTATAATGAGTATGTGATCCAATTCACAACTTCTTACTATCGTATTTATGCATTCTGCTGGGTTAGAAGAGACTTATTTTTATTGGGACAGCTGGTTGCTAATAAGTCAACTGAACTTCAATGATTTTTTTTCTCTTGTAAGAATGCTCATTATTTTTTTCATATGAAACAAATTCAGTAGTAGAAGGAACGGGAAGATGAAAGAAAACAGTAGCACTTGTTTCTTTTCTGTTATTGAATATTAAACATCAGCGTCTCAAAGGCACTCACTTTACCAGGGAGAAAATTTGTTGATATGGAATAATATGTATCTTTGTAAAAATATGAGTCTTAACTGTAGTACTAATGTGTTATAATACTATTTTATGGAAAAAGAATTTTACTTTATACATCAGCATTTTCAGTCTCCAAACCAAGAATGATACCCAAATTATAAGTATCCCCTACAGTCCAGACTTTTTTAAGTGTGAGGATGAAAATTGTACCCAGAATTTGGACACGTACAATCTACAGTCCTTCCTGTAGAATTTTTGCTTTGGGTTTTTTGTTTTTTTCTTTTTTTTTCAGTTGAGCTGAATCTTAAATTCTGTGGTCAGCAGCTAAGAAGTAAAGTGTGACAATGGTATTTTCAATTGTTTCATTGTTATTATGCAGTCTCCACTTGACAGTTTTCTACTTTTCAAAAACAGCATTAGAAGTCACTAGGGAGTCACTTCAGCCTCTTAGAGGCGAAAGATGTCTTTGACTCTAACATAAAGCCAGGGCTATTCAGGATCAGAAGTTTATGAAATTAAATAGAAAGATTCCCTCTGATTTTACTAAGGTTTAAGTCAGACCTCTAAGTGGTGCTCTGTAGTCCCATGTGTTTTTAGTGGTATTTATCTGAAGGAAAAGGCCCTGACTGTTTCTTGATGGGAATAATAGGTACAAAACATGCACAAAACATTACTGTTCTGCTCCTCCTCTTTTTGCTGAAGTAAATATTCTGCAGGATCCAAGGCAATGAAATGCTGAACAAAGGCAGGATCTGACATAGTTTAAGGATATCTACTAAAAGGCAGAGCTCCTACTGATAATCAATAATCAATCAAAGCAAATCAATAAATCACCTCTTAAATGTAGAAAATAGCATTTTAGGAGCCACCCACTAAAATTGGTTATCTGATTAAAGATGTATATGTAATATCCTGTATATAGAACAAGGCTGTTAGTGATGCTTCTTTCACGTACAATATATAAAAACTTCAATTTCCTGTTAAAGAAACTCATAGAAAAAAACCCTAAACCATTCATAGCTGACCTATGTAATTATTTTTTATTTTTGTTTTAGAAAATCAGTTAGACAAATATCAACAAATGTATTTTGCAATCTGTTACTATAAGTTAAAAAACATTGGCACAGTAGCCAAAAATTAAAAAAGTAGTAACAGCAGCCTTTCCATAACTGCCTTCAAAAACACAGCAAACCATCAACAACGGCACAAGGGAATGACAGTTTAGGGACAAGAATGGAAAATATGAACAAAAAATGATAAATATTTATGCGGTTGTCTTTCTCAAATAATTTCATTTTTCATATCACTCTTGTCTATGTACTAATTTTCTATCTTTCTCCCATTTGTATGTGACAAGACCTGTTCCTTTCTTTTACATAAAAATGAAGTCCTTCCAACTCTAGCTTCAAATTTTGCTAAATTTTCCAAATCCCTATAATGCAAAATCCTATAATAAACAAACTTGCTTTTAGGACATTTGATCTACTTAATACCAATGCTGTAGTTACTATCTTCCTTCCTTCCTTCCTTCCTTCCTTCCTTCCTTCCTTCCTTCCTTCCTTCCTTCCTTCCTTCCTTCCTTCCTTCCTTCCTTCCTTCCTTCCTTCCTTCCTTCCTTCCTTCCTTCCTTCCTTCCTTCCTTCCTTCCTTCCTTCCTTCCTTCCTTCCTTCCTTCCTTCCTTCCTTCCTTCCTTCCTTCCTTCCTTCCTTCCTTCCTTCCTTCCTTCCTTCCTTCCTTCCTTCCTTCCTTCCTTCCTTCCTTCCTTCCTTCCTTCCTTCCTTCCTTCCTTCCTTCCTTCCTTCCTTCCTTCCTTCCTTCCTTCCTTCCTTCCTTCCTTCCTTCCTTCCTTCCTTCCTTCCTTCCTTCCTTCCTTCCTTCCTTCCTTCCTTCCTTCCTTCCTTCCTTCCTTCCTTCCTTCCTTCCTTCCTTCCTTCCTTCCTTCCTTCCTTCCTTCCTTCCTTCCTTCCTTCCTTCCTTCCTTCCTTCCTTCCTTCCTTCCTTCCTTCCTTCCTTCCTTCCTTCCTTCCTTCCTTCCTTCCTTCCTTCCTTCCTTCCTTCCTTCCTTCCTTCCTTCCTTCCTTCCTTCCTTCCTTCCTCCCTTCCTCCCTTCCTCCCTTCCTCCCTTCCTCCCTTCCTCCCTTCCTCCCTTCCTCCCTTCCCTTCCCTTCCCTTCCCTTCCCTTCCCTTCCCTTCCCTTCCCTTCCCTTCCCTTCCCTTCCCTTCCCTTCCCTTCCCTTCCCTTCCCTTCCCTTCCCTTCCCTTCCCTTCCCTTCCCTTCCCTTCCCTTCCCTTCCCTTCCCTTCCCTTCCCTTCCCTTCCCTTCCCTTCCCTTCCCTTCCCTTCCCTTCCCTTCCCTTCCCTTCCCTTCCCTTCCCTTCCCTTCCCTTCCCTTCCCTTCCCTTCCCTTCCCTTCCCTTCCCTTCCCTTCCCTTCCCTTCCCTCCCTTCCCCTCATAGACCACATTATATTTGTATTTAGTCTCTATTACATGAAATGTGGAGGAAATGCTGTACAAAATATTACTGGTTATATTCTTATTACAGCATTTCCATTTCACATAAACAAAGATACACATAAGTCTTACTGGCCTTGTTTTTGTTTGCTAACATTGTACTGCAAATGAGTAACCACTTTCTTTATAACTGCCATACAACAAAACTTTAGAAAGGAAGAATCATTGAAAGGGACAGTTCATAATTCCAAATTCCTATCCCAAGAACAGTAACTGCAGTTCTTCTGTTCAAATTCCAGGTTTACCCTGAAGATCCCTTTGACTTGAGAACAAACTCATCCTTTCATCACACAGAGATTTAAATCATATGCTGTCATAGTAATTTTACTTGATTTCCAGTGAGACTTTGCTTGGTTCATGTTTTGTTTTCATTTGTTGGTTGAGGAGAAAATTTGGAATTTTTTAACTCCAAATTTGTGAGGTTTGTATTCCATTTTAGACCCCCTCACACTCTTGCCTACTGACACAAACACATGAATGCTCTCAAAAGGGTTACTAAGGAAACCAGAAACTATGGTAACCTAGACTAGAAGCACTCTTATTTGTCCAAGGAGATGGAAAGGAAAATTCAGGCAATGCACTCTGCAGTCACACTGAAGGTCCTGATCTTTCTTTTTCTCTTCAGCTGCAGCAGACCTTCTGTTTCTCATATTTCCCTTCCAGCAAGACTATCAAACCAGAATTTTGACTTAGATAAAAGGAGAGAAAAATCACTACAGTAACGTAGATGAGTGTAAGTGGGGGTAAATGGATTTAGGCAGTATTACTACACCGAACTGGTAATGTATTTAGTTTTTCCTTTTACCATTAGGTCAAAAATCCGTCTAACTTCAAGCATTCTATTATTAACATAGCAGCTTGGTCAGCAGTGCACCACATTGCCTGCCTTTGCTCTGAGGATTAAGGTGTTGTGTTAGCAGTACTCTTCACAGAACCTCTTGTCAAAGCTGTCACTCTGCTGAGGCTTAGATTCACTTTTAGTTCTGCTGTCATAAATCTCATGGAGTAAGAGCTACTGAGGGCTAGCAAATGCTCTATGATTGCTAAATAATGATGCTTCATTAGAAGTGAAAGGAGTTCAGCAGCTAATTGAACTGGTTGGGAGATATTTAATTTCTACCTTGTAGAAACAATCCTTTTTACTGCTGAACTCAGCAATGAAACACTCTCTAACTGCACGGCATGCAACAAAATTTAGTAATGGATAATGGAGAAGTAACAGATGTCATAATGAAGAGACTTATCTTGACCATGTTCGTTCCTTTAAAGTTTTGAGAAAAGTAAGTGTTGTTTGTACTGTAGGATAATATTATTTATTTAGAAACGGTGAAATGCAAGTTACCTAGGCTGAACACATTTGTCTATCTTTGCTAATGATCTGATTCAGCAAGCTTACAGGATATTGAACAGCACAAACGCAAGCAGACTTACTGAAATTATTGATATTATTCCCATGCAGTCATTTGAATCAGGGTTACAGGACTCAGACAGGATTGAACACTGTGTTACCAAAAAAGTATAAATTCTGTCAGAAAAAAATGGCTACAATGTTCAACATAAATGTTTAATGTATTGGTGCAAAAAATGGCTAGCCACAAATAGTTTTCTAAGTGAAGCATCCAGAGAAGAATGTGGCTTTCTTATTTAAACAAGGACAGCAAGTAGATTTGTAAATGTTCATGCTCTTAATATATTTGTAATGAATGTCTGTCTATACCATACATCATGAAACAGACTAAATATGTTACTGATGTATTTTTGTTGCTGCATAGATGTGGTCATCAATAGCAAGCTGATTAGTATCACATGCAAAATGGTGCTGAAAAACACCTTCTGAGCAGAGCTGTGAAATTTTGTGCATGTGAACTAGAAAGGCAAGAGATGATGTGAAATCCCTCCCATTTAGCATATCCACTTCAGAGGTAGCCAGGATTTTGTTGCTATGAGAGAGGAAGGAAGCCAACCTGTGCTGGCTGAATGGTACAGAGCTTTTTAGTCACACAAGAAAAACATGAGAGCGAGGGGGGAAAAAAATTCTGGTATTAATAGTTTAAAGGAGTTAATTAAAAGGAGAAGTCACATCATAAAATGGCACGAAGTCCTCTTTGCTATCTGCATGAGTTATGACCTGAGGCTGGTAGCACATGTTTTGTTAGATTAGCAAATATTTACAAAGTAAACTATGATTTAGGGGACGTGAAATGTGTAAATTAAATACTAAAAACATACCTGAAATTTTGCTTCTATCATTTCCCAATTAATATTTTAATACAAATGTTGACCATATTATATGTGAAACTATTTTCCATAATCACAATTTAGATAAATGTTATTTTTCCTTTGAGAAATACTTTGTTTTCAGAAAAGAAAATTTAAAAAAAGAAAACTGCTAATGCATAGTGTCTAGGACGAAAGTTTTTATGCTAGGTCTGTTTGTATTACATATGAAATGCTAATATGGACCATTTGAATCAACAGGATCACCCCGTTTGCATTTTCAGGTTAGAACTCTTATTTATGCAACTCTGAGGCACAGATTACAAAAATATTGTCTTGGTCTTTGGGCTGGAAGCACTACAGAAACCCCACAGAAGCACCACAAAGCCCATGGATCTTAATGGAAACAGCATTAAAGGCTGAAATCAGAAGGTGGAGAAAGAAAATTAAAAGGAGGGGCAATTCTCTCCTTCAGAATCCGAATATACCAAAAAGGAAGGAAGTCTCTTTTGAGAGTGACACAGAGATAGAAAGCCTCCTTTGCCATGCAGCAAACAGGGAGAGATAATAGGAATGGAAGCACAAGGGGAAATAAAGTGCCCTTTCCATACCTGCTCACAAACCCACAGACAAAGCTGTGGAAAAGTGCTAATGGTCTGCTTGGTGACTTGTCAGGCTGGACTTACCTGTCCTCTTCCCTCTAAGTGGAAGGGGATAAACAAGATTCACATACAGGTACATGGGCTTCCTTATGTCTTCTTTCTTTATGATCCCCTACACTGTTATACTCCACATCTTCTGCAGCAGCATGACAGTACCTACAAGTCTGGCCTCAGTTTTTTTATCATGACCAATGTTAAATAAACCTCCTGGCTCTGTCTCTCAGTGTTTATCCTACTGTTCTTGCTCTGTCATATGTAGAAGTTGCATTTCTCAGGGCAATGTGTTAGAGTAGCTAATCAAAAAACAGAGGGATCATAACTTACTGCTGGAGGCTTCCTATTGTTGCCTTGTGACTAACTCATTACTCTAAACTTTCACAAGCAGCGGAGAATGATTACTTGTAGGGACACATTATATCCTTAAAGAGAAAGGCATTGCTCTTTTGATCTAGTCCAGCCTATTATTATGGCATCACCACATTTTCACAACAATTTTGGCTCTTTGAGCTGAAATACATCCATGCCAAGAACTCCTCCAAAATGTTTGATTTCTTGTTTTGACTGTATCTGTTTAGTTTAATTCCATGTCCTTTGATGTCTGATTGATTTCTATTGATATTTTAAACTGGGTCTATCCCCCAATAATTGACTTAATTTAGGCAGCACATTGCAGCTTTTCAAGGCATGGATTTCCTCTTCTAAAGTTAGCCTTTTGATTTTCAATATGCAATTCCAAACTAAAGGAAATAAAAACTGATGTTGAGGATATTTCCACCTTTTCTATTTCTAGCATACAGAAAATCTCATCTCCTTCCTGACAAAAACCAGGAAGATTTTAAAGCTCCAACAGTTTGACTGTTAAAAGGACTTTTGATAACTATTGATATTCATGTGTCCAAACACATTTTTCATTTTAAATTCTCTATTGCTTCTGGCTGCAACTATAGAACATGATGAGTCTACCAGCCAATCAACTGTGGATAACTCCAATTTCTACAGCATCTAAAATTTTAACCTATTTTCAGGAAGATGAATTCTTCTTAGTATGCCTGCTATAAAGAATAAAACTTATCTGTTGAATTAGATTATCTCTTGAATATCTGCTTTTAGTGATCTAGTGGCCTGTGAAATTCGTTCTAGAAAATCTCACTCTTCATCTGAGCCCAGGAATCCATCCCAGCTAGGTCAAGTCTGTGTCTCTTCCTTTAAGCAGAAAATATGCAAGTCAGAGTTTTCAGCAGATCTGCTTGCCAAAGAATTCCATTTAATTAACTAGTGTGACTTTTTGTATGTCAAAGGCTGTTGTGTCACATACTTATCTCCCCTATAATCCAAATACTTCAGTTAGTGAAAATCATTCCAAATGTCAGGAGACTAAACAGAGGCTAGTTGGTTGTCCTGGCTGATCTGTTGCAAACAGCAACAGAAGTTTACACTTTCCAAATCTAGTGACAGTGATGTAATCCTTTGAACTGAATACTTCATTCATACTTGGGAAGAAAGTGAGCTGTACAGCAGCAAAGAAAGGTGATTGACCTGTCCTGTTGACCTCTCTAGGTAAACTCTGTTGACCAATATCTGAAGTCCTAAAAAAAAAATCTCTCCTTCTGAATGCATCTCTCAGCTCTGTGCTGCTGAGAAAAGGAAGGGATTTTTTCCTAATGTAATTAAGGGACTCACTAAATCCCTGAAGCATGAGTTTTGATAAATTACTACATGAATGCCAGAACTGCATTACCGCTCTCCAGTCCTTTAAAAAATTGTCTGGTTAGGATTTACCAGGGGCTAAAGTGACCGCAACCCCTCATTCAGGTCACTCTCCTTCCCAATTGTTCACATCACAAATCTATCTTTGAGGGGCAGTCTAGACTGCAAACTCCTGCTCACAAATTCCTGAAATGGGAGCTATTGTACAGCTGGGCATGGGAGCCCTTCTGAGCCACAGGGGGTGGCAGGGGCAGCATGCAATCCCTGATCCACCCTTTAACTTGCTCATGTCAGACATTAGAAGTGTATCCTAGTCCCAAGAATAACCCTAGACTAGCCCAGTGAGATTTTCAGCTAGTTGCTGTGGGGATATTGGATATAAGATGTTCAGCTTTAACTGCAGTCATTAATTTTAGCAAATTCTCCTTCATATTTTCTTTGTCAACAGATGGTAAATTTTACTGCATCCTTAACATCATATGGGGTGTAACATCTCCTTCTGCTTCATTATAAATACAGAATAGAAATAAATAGTGATAGTTTTGGCAAATGTGCATCACTACTTATACCTTTAATATATGTATTTAGCAACAAACACAGTAATGGACCTTGCTTTTTTGGTGTTTTGGCCATTGTCAGCTCTGGATAATTCTGGAAAAATGTGACTAGGTAGCTCTAGGCTAGTGTAAAAATCTCAGTGTTGTTAATATTTAGAATCTGGCTGACAAGGAAAATTTTTTTTGTAGTTACTTGGAACATACTTTGGGCTCTATAAATCTTGTTTATCTCCAAAGGTCAATACTGCCTTTTCCAGGTACATTGGATGTCTTTTGATCATATCTCTGGGTAGCTTAGGTGCTAGGCTTAAACCTGCTCACATCCTGCCATTCACACACTGCCATGCCCATCTAAAGCTTTCCTGGAACTGGAGTTTTTCAAAATGCAATCCTGAGATTTTTCTCCAGGAGCAAATTAGGACTTCTGAGTTTACAGCCTTAGTCTTTGTATCACATGAAAGAAGTGGAATTGTTTCTGGATGAGTTTTCCTGGGATTAGTGTATTTCTGTTTTGTTGTTTCTGAGATTAAGCCAGCAAGCAAGCAGGTTCTGCATCAATAACAATAACAATTCACAATCTGTGTAAATGTCAGTTGTCTGTGTGCTTAAATAAGTAGTTCCATGAGCAGAAAACTATAGAAGTCTCGTTTGTTATGTGTTTGTATCTTGTAGTTAATTGAAATTTTGACCATATTTTACTAAACCACAGCATGGATCTCACCCTTCTTAGACATCAAATGACATAAGTAGAGTTTCTGTAATAATTATTACAATATGAAGTACAGAACTTTATATTTGTTGGTAATTCTAAGTATGAAGTCAGCCTTTTTCAACAGCTGCAATCTTTGTTATGCTTACAAGGATCTACAAGACTGAGAAAATGTCCAGAAAATATGGCAACAAAATTAATTTTTCTTGTTACCCACATCCTCATAGCAATAGAGTTTGGAATGGGAATGACTAAAAGAGTTTGCAGATAGAGGAAAGCACAGCATAATTAAGCTTAGATTTTGTTTCCCTGATTGCCTGGTGTGAGAGGAGAAGACATGCCATTTATTTATAAATCTAAATAACTAATTGAAATAAGGCTGCAAGAGCAGAGAAACATTAGAATATGATCTTACAGTTTAATTGTGTGTTACACTTGCCAAAGTCGTGCTGTTTCTTTGACATCTAATTGATAGCTGGAATCAAGCAGGTGAAAACAAACATATGTGGGCCCTTCTCCATATCTTCTACTAGATCATTCAGTTTTTATTAAACATATAAGAAGAAAATTGTGTACAGTGTCCACTTTTATTAAAAGAAAAATAATAATTGACTTTCCATGAGATTATAATTTTTGGCATAGGCCAACAGGTGAAGAAACTAAAAAGTCTGTACTGTCCTGCAAATGATGAACAAGCTCTTACCTCAGTATGAACTCTCAGAAAGATGTCTTAAAAACAGAAACAAGAAATAAAATTATAATGAACATCTGTATATTCTGTTTTTGTAGAAGATCTGTTAATGGAGTATCTGAGTCTCCTTACACTTGTTGTAAATCAGTTTTACAGCCTGTGAAGTGACACCAAACCTTTTTTCTTGCTTTTCTCTGGCTAAGAAGGAATGTAGTTCTTGTGAGTTACTGTTCTATACAAATTTTGTCACTTAAGTTTTATTTAAAATTAATGAAAAATAACCATTGAATAGATGCAAGCTGTGATAAAACTTCCCCAATTGTACTGAAAATGTATTTTAAAATATGGAACAACTATCTCCACCCCACAGATGTAAGGAAGGGCATTACCCAACTAAAGCCATATTTACCTCTTTTCTCAGTACAGATATTTTTCCCCTTAAAATTTCTTCAGCCCTCCATAGAAGTAAATTCTCCCTCCATTAAGTAACAGAAATCATTAGAGCTGAGGTCAAAACCTGCCAAAGTCAATGCTTTTGAGAAGGATGTGGCACAATGTGTGGGATAATGTGGGATTTTCAGTCCATCAACATGACAAATTTTTATTTTCCCTTGGAAAACAACATGAAATATTTACAAACCTATGTCAGATTTTAGAGTCTTGAAGTGAATGTCTCAATAATGTGTCCTTATAATTTTTAATACAATATTTTAAAAAAATAAGCATAACCCATATTCAGGCACTTGATAAAATAAAACCCCTCTGTTGCTGATCAGCACCTTCAAGAGAATAATCTCATTGCTGCGTGGATTATTTTATAGCCTTTATTCTGATGCTGAATTTTAGTCATCAGTGTCTGAAATCTGTGGTATCGTAACAGAACTTTCAGTAACAGATGCATTTGAGAATGTCTCTTCAGCGCACAACCTCTTTTCCTCTGCTTTCCACTTGAATTACTGCTTAAATTCACATAAGCCACTGTTGTACCTCTAGCACAGTATTTGGGACTCTATGCAAGTACTAACAAATACAGGCACAAAAGGGAATCTATTAAAGACAATTTAGTAAAAATGGAAACATCTGACCCTAAAGTGTGTAGGGGAAAATTGATAATCACTTGTTAGAGCAAATATAGTGGAGCAAGAAACTCTAAGCATAAATAGAGGTTTTAAAATCAAGTGCAGTTGCATGAATTCACCATGGAACAGCAATATTTTGAATGTTATTATAGTGGATAAATTTGACTGAACTTGAAGTTTAATAATTTGGCTTCTTTAAGGAAAGAATTATAAAAAAATAAGGATTTTGATGAAATCTAGAGAATTATCAGAAAATCTTCAGTCATGACTCTGTATCAGGTAAGAGACTTATTTTCTTAGAAACTCACCCTTTATCAGTGTTGGAGGTAACAGAAATAGAGAAAGAGTCTGTGAAATCCAAGAAAAGCAAAGGAGAGAGAAAAATGAGCTTCAATCTACAGCACAGAAAATTGTTACTAAAATACGAATTGCAGAAAAGCCATGGCTGCCAGTAGAAAGGCTAATAGAAGTTTAGTTTTTTAAAAAATTACATTGGGAACAAAGGAGATTCTACTAATGGGCTGGGCCATTATGAAATTTGAGATAGTTGAAATGAAGATAATGTGTCAGGAAATGTTCAACAGCTATTCCTATTCCTTGTTTGGAAAGGCTGATGTGTAGGAGTTACATAAGAACAAAGAACTTTCTAGCCAGCTCATAGAAAAAAACCTGATACCACTGCTGGTGTCAATAGCTGGAGTACAGAGTTTGAATAGAGCTGGCTAAGATATGTGGTCTGCTAGTGTTAAACTTATTAAACACTTGAATACTAGGGAAGTTCCATAGAGTTGAAAACCAACCCTATTTGTACCAGTAATTCAAAAGGGCGAAAGATGTTCCAGTTATCCTGAAAACAAAACCAAGTGAAATAATGTGAAAAGTACTATCTGATAAGACCATTGAGAAAGAAAAATATAATTCAATAGTGCTATCTGATAAAACCATTGAAAAAGAAGAATACAATTTATCATCATTAATATTAATATGAAATAGATAATTTCAAACAGGCCTGACAGATATTTGATATCAGATATGACATGTCCTTGCCAATGCTGAATCATCATTACATGGTGGGTTTCCTAGGGTGGTACTGCTCAGATTCACATTAGGCTCAGTGTTTTTTCAGTATTTCTTCAATGATGTGAGGAAGCAAATATGAAATCCAAGATGATAAATTGTGCAGATGGGAATGTAAATAATCCTGATGGTTTGATAGTCATTTAGGGAAATCTGGATTGTTTGATTAGCTGGAACTAGTGAAGGAATGCTCGCTCCTGTTCAGGTGTACTGTTTAGAATAGTGTTCATCAGTGAACTGAGACTTTAGGCAGGACTTTAAGAGACTTAAGCCTATAAATGTGAATGTAGGTGATAGTTTCAGTCTTGTGTCTTTTGCTGTTTGAGTTTTGACTCTAACACAGTCTACATTTACATATTTATAAGTTTAGCCCAATCTCTTTGTCCTTTTCATAGATGTTCAGATCTTTGGCTATGCTTTTCTTTCACTTTCATGCATGCAAATACTTCTTGTAAGGATCTTAGAAACGTCTGTATGATGAAATGTATATGGATGCACACACACATGCACGTACCTTGAAATTTCAGTGTGTTGACTATGGAATGTAATGGGAATAGCAGTGCAAGAATCACCCAAAAGGTGAATTGAACATAGGAATGTGTAAATACATATGTGCATTTTTTGAACAGTGGCCACGAGTTTACATGCAATGTATTTTTTATACTAGGAAAAATTTACCTTACTCTTCTCTCAGAAAATATCCCAGATCTGTATATTTTATATTCAATGTAAACATGGCATTATTTGTTTGTTGATTCCCAAAGTGATGAACCTCTTCTGATACTCATCCTTTCCCTGGAATAAGGTGAAAATTTAGTCTCCATTCCCTATATTCTATAATCTGATGAGAAAAATATCCATCTATAAAGTCACCTCAAACTGTTCCTCAGCTCTTTTAGCTTCTTTTTCCTTCAGTAGACATACTTGTTCATTTCAATATGTACTAAAAGATACTTTCCTCTGCAGTACTGCTGCAAATTCCATCTTTATCCATTTATTTTCTCTCAGATTAAGTTCACATTTTTGTTAACCTAGACTGTATTTTCATTACCCTGTGATATCAATATAAATTTTAAACCATGAAGCTTTTTTTTTTTAACGAATAACTGCTTTTGTCACCACACTGCCAAGACAGTGATCGAGAACCAACAAATGAGTTGCAAAAAGGCTCTTTGTGTTTGCTGCTGCAGTTCTGTGCCTTGTGCTTATGAAGTGATCTTTGAGCTAAGGGGTTTTCTTATCTTTGCCTTTACAGTCTTACATATTCTTTCAAGTACTGGTTCATGATTTGGTTTGTACTGTTTTGATGAAGAAGCTTCAGTGCAGATCTTGAAGACTCATTTGAAGTGTCTGTCTGTTTCCATGTTCATTGCTTGCAGGAAATTGTGTTCTCCATAACATAAGGATATCATCTAGCTTTCATAAACCTTATTTTGGTTTAGGTGACTTTGATTGGCAAGTTCTAATTACTATTTTAGGGTAACTCTCATTTCACAGATTTTACTTCCCAGATCACGATTATGATTTTTAATTTTTTTTTTTTTACTTTCGCAGAAGCTCAATCTCTCACCGTTGCAATATTAGATTTTCAGGTTTAGATCAATTAAAAAAATAGTTACCTTATTCTTTGAATTGTTACATAAAACATACAAATTGTATTTTTTTTTCTAATTTGATAGTGCAGAACTTCTCACATTTCAAAATCACAACTTCATAGTTATCCTCCTCTGCCTTAATTAACTGAAATCTGTTAAAAACAACCACATTAGAAAAATTGCCCATTGAATTGCAGCTGCCCCTGATTATTCCTGTTAGCTGGCCATTGTCTAATATTTGGAGAAGTTTTTGGAGAAACACTATGTTAGTTTAAGACATACTTGGAAGGTAATTGAGCTTATTTCCTTAGAATTCTGTAGCAGAAAATGTGAACTACAAGAAGTGTGACCTTTATATTTATAAATATCATATATTATATTGTATATTATATTGTATATTGTATATTATATTGTATATTGTCAGTACAGGCAAATTAAAAAAACCGAACAGCGGACAATTCAAATATTGAAAGATGAATGACTCAATTTTTCCAAACGTTGAATGTTAGGAGCAAATTAACATTAAATCCATGGTCATAAAGACAAACTCCTTATCAAGTTGCAGAAAACAATGTTTGCATAGGTTTATAATAAACCTAATTGAAAAGCACTCTGTGTTTTTTTTTAAGCTTGGGTGCTTTTTTTTCAACTGTATCAGTAGATGTAATAGAAGATACATCCTTGCTTCACTTTAATTGACTCCATCCTCCATACTGGCTATTTATAGCATTCCGTGTTAGAAGATACTGTGGCAGAAGCTGGCACTGAGAAATTGTGGAGGTCTTGGGCGACAAGTATACCAAATGGATGTTATAGCTGGGGCAGGGTATAGGACAGGGTAGTGTTGGGCTCCCAGTGTTTTCCTTTCTTGCTGCAAGGATTCTCAGCTGCTGGAAGGATGGTTAGTGAGGGTATGGATAGCAGAAGGGTTCCCCACATGGCCCTAAAGCCTTAATTTCCAGTGAGGGAGGAAAACCAAGAAATAATGGCATAGATACAGTAGGGTGGATTTTAGCTTCTGTGATGTTTTTAAATGACTGAAAAGTAACACATTGCTCTGCTGCAGATTATATATACAATCACTATCATTAATTGTTCAGAGTCTCTGGAGATTCAGTGCAGACGAACTTGTGTGTTCCACCTTGAAATACTGCCAGATTTATCTCTGAGTTCACAGTAATTGTAATGTTGTTCAAGGCTCATATGGGAATGTGAACTGTGTGTCAGGCTATCTAATTAGTGGTCTTGCATCTTCAGTGAGTCTTTATGTGGGTGGTGTTCCACAAACTATGAAGTGGAAGTAAAAAATTGAAATAATTCATGAATATCTGTGAAAAGACTGACCTGATCCTGCATTGAAGCTGCAGAGAAAATTCAAAGATTTCATGCCGAGGACATTCTCTGATACATTTCACAAAACAGTAAATACATCACTCAGCAAATGAAGGATGTTACCAAATGTTTCTTTATGATCCTGGGATGGAAAAGTTAGAAAATATTCATTTACTGTCTGCCATTAATGAAAAATATTTTCTGACAATTTCAGAATAAGACGTCATAAGATGGAGACAAAAACGTTTTTCAGCTCCAAACACTATGTCTTGGTTTGCAATACAACTGCAAGCATGTGCCTTTAACCCCTCACCACATGGACTTCAGACAATTAGGAAAATCATTGCTCAAAGAATTATTCACAGCTGTGCATCTCTGGTATCTAATCAGAATTAATTGTCTAAGGTCAGAGAAGGTGGAACAAAACAATTTCTGATAAATATTTTTGCTAGGAGGAGTTCAAAATCTACTGAACATTAGTTATAGAGTTATCAGTGGAAAAAATCTAAAAATAATTAGGTCAAGGTGGGCATAATGACGAGAGACCAGCACACAACTACCTCTTGATGAATGGTAAAGGTGATGATCTCTTTGGATGTGTAATTTCGTACTTAATGACTAATTTTATTAAAAACTGTGTTTGTGGTAAAAATGAGTAGGCAAAGGTGTGAAGAGATATGTAATTTCTGTAAAAGACAAGTAGGAGGAGAAAGAGAAAAAACTTATATGGAGCTTAATAGAGAAGGTAAGAAAATGTAATTAGACAGTGGTGTTTTCTGAGGTTAGTAAGTTTGTTCAAAGCTTTTATAATAGTTAGAAGAAAATTCCCAGGAAGTAATTTTCCACATGAAACAAGACAGTTAGTTGTTTTAATTTTTGCTATGTATTCATGTTTTCAGAAATAATGGCCTTTCTGAACATTTGATTACGAAGAATGTGACTGTGAAGGACTTACAAGGTATTGGCTTTTGAAGTATTTGGCTTAAAAGTTAAAAAAGAAAATAAAAGAAATGTATTATAATAGATGTTTTTACAGTTGCATTTTAAGGAACATTTAATACCAAACTATTGAGTGTCTATATTATAAGACATACTTTCTTCATTGGAAGTAGTTTGCAAGTGAAGATTTCTGGAACTATACAGTTATTGCTGTCATTTCACTTAGAGAGGGTGAATTGCTCTATTCTCAAGGATTACATAAATTTATGCAGGGGACCTTCCCCTTTTGAGGCATTATAATTTTTGTGGCATATGCCTACACTTATTTTTCCCTTATATATTTTATGTTACAATTGAACCAAACATGAAACTTGCAGTTACAAATTCCACATATTTCTGTCAAAAGTCTTAAGGATGTCATGAATTATTTGCAAAGGTATTTCATAGGTAAGAAGCAATTTCCATCTATAAGGAATCTAAAAACACTGTTTATACTTGAAACAACATGGTGATACAAGTGTTTGTGAATACACCAAACCAAAATCCTACCTGACATTGATAACATTTGCTGCAGTCATGTATATACAATTTTTACTAGTTTCTGACCAGCACTCTGACGTATTTCCTACACTTTCAAACAAATTGCAAAGCATGAAGTTCACATAAATTTGAGTTAAGGGGTCAAAAAAGATGAAACGTCTCTGGCAGGGTGTTCTCTCTAGCATGCAGCAGAAGTTTTCTTTGTGTAGAGGTAGCACATACTTTTTTCATTTGATGAATGGAAGAGATTGTGTGCCCTGGAAGAAATGCTACATCACCAAAGGCTTCCCTGGAATGTCAACACATTTTTCCTTATACTTGCATATTCTATACAAAAATCTTACTAAATCATCCTGTACTGGACAGTATACTATCAGTTCCCATATGTATTTAGGGAAGATGCTACAAAATGAAAAAGAAACAGAAATTAATTGCTGAAATACATTTTGACCAGTAGTTTTCTATTTTGTCAAGAATTAGGTGAAACAGTACATAGCAGGTACATATGTAGCAGGTAAATATGCTTCACACGTTAATACCTTTTATATATGTATATATAGCACATATATATATTTATACAGCATATTTATGTGTGTATATATACATATACATGTTACATTTATATACATGCTATTTTAAATAGACCTTTTTTTAATTTCCAGAAGACTTAAAATCTGAAAAAAACAGAAGACATAATTTAATAGAGTTCAGGATATAGGAAATCCAGTAGGTCTTTAATTCTAAGGCTGAGATTTAATTGTTTAAGTAAATAAATTTTTTCTTTCTTTCTTTCTTTCCATTAATCCACCAGATTAGTGATTGCTTTGCTACGATCAACTAAGGATTTATAGATCAATATTTAAATGAGTGCTACAGACTTTTATCATGCAACAAGCATATTCTCACTAGTTTATGTAGTTCTCACTAAAGTAAATTAACTATAATTTATATAGCAAGGTAGAACTTTCTTTGAGGTCTGTAATTATTAATATGTTTGAGTTTAAGCAATTATTTACATAAATTGCTGGATAAGGGCTAGTCTGTTCAGTATTTTGGAGAATCAAATTTGAATGTCTTGAATCAACTGCCACTGATTCAATTTTCATGGCTGTGAAATCTGTCCCTGTGGACTATGGGAAAAAGGGAAAAAAGAAGCAGCAGGTCTGATAGTAGTAATGAAGACCTCCTTCACTGATGAATGCTTTAGCCCTAAAACTGGGTACTGTGTGAGGAACTACTTCTTCCACAAAAGTTAGATGTGTGAGAAAGGAGAGAACAAAAGAGAAAGTGCACAAGAATATGGGTCTGGAAATCATTCCTGCATTATCAAATCTAATTTGTAATTCTCAGCAATCACACCAAGTTTGAAAATTCCACAGTATCATCTGTGCTACACACTATTTATACATCTCATGGGGCATGAAATATTTCTGCATTCCATTAAAAACAAAACAAAAGCTGTGTAATAAAAGTCTTTTATTTATTCATTTAGCTAAAATTTTCCACAGGAAGAGATCAAAAGACACTGTGGCCATTGTCAGTGCACTAGCAGGATGTTTATTAAATAGCCTTTCCAGATCATCCCAGAAAACAATACTCCATATGAACAAGTATCCAAGTGACTCGTGACTCTCTGATACAATAAATACTGATATTCCTCAGTAATATTTCTAGTGATCTTTCTAAGATTAATAATTACTGTAAATGCTGCATCTATTTTTTTTGGATTAACTTCACAAAGCAGATTCAAGGCAGCTTGCAGTTTCACATATGCATTGATGGATGTATTTTTATCTCTGTGAGCCTGTTGTTTTGCATCACGTAATACTTGTTCTTAGCATCTTGATTAGCATGTTCACAAGACAAATACATTAATCATCAGGAGGCTGGGGTCCACTGAAGTACTCATGCAGGTGGTATATGTATAGTCAATTGTACTTCTAAGCCTTGGGATATTGCATTTACTTCAGCAAGCGGCATCCTTTCAGAAAGAACTAGCAGATCAATTGTTTCCAGAGCTGTGGAGCACCAAGGTCAGGCCTTTTGCTCAGCATCTCTGTTAAAAAAAAATAAATTATTGTAACCTCTGTTGAGTGAAGAATACTCAAAGCATAAAAATAGTATTCTTTTAATTGCTTTTGTAAAGTAGTCATACAAAGGAACTGAAGAGCTTTACATGGTGAAGGCAGAACAATGAGAGTCAGGGAAAGTTGAACTGTTCTGAGCACTGCAGTATGATGGGGCTTCCTTGAGTGTTTTGGTAGTCCTTCACCAGGTCAAGGAGACAGAGCTACAAGATTTTTCTCTGAGTATGGATTTTCATTTAGAGTAGAAAGGATATTTTTGGTGCAATTTTTGGAGTGTGAAATGTGTTTTATTCAAGAAACGAATGCAATATGAACATCTCAAAGTCTTCACAACCAAAAATGAGGAAAATAGTCACCTCAAATAAATTGAAATGCTGTATTTAATATTTTCAAATATTTCTTCTCTATTTGACTGTGGGGTTTTTAAAAACATTTTATTTTCTTATTACTTATACTTATTTTTAGTTCAAGAAAAGCAATTTTAAAAATTAAAAGCACCATGATGAAATGTTTTGGTATTTTCTGAATTCTTTTAATGTAATTTTAAAGGTTTTCCAAGGTTAGTTCTTTCCTGATTCAAATGAATAGGCATTTTCTGATGATTTATATATATACCTGAAATATTACAATTACTACTTTTAAAGGTTCTTTTTACAACAAGGCCAAAACTACAACTATTTGATACATATATTGCTTGTATCTGTAAATAAAACGGAATATTTTTTGTCATCAGCTGAATTTTGGGACCTTCTATTGAATATATTTTATTTCTTGGAAAGCTTAATTTTGTTGTGTTTCTAGCAGGATTTCGTATAGGTTGTCTGTGTTTTCTGCAGACCACTAATGCAACCACTGGCTATGAATTTAGTGTCTATCCTGTTTTCAATATAGAATAAAAAAAGCATATAAGAAAAACAAAATCCTTAAATCTGCTTAGGCAGTGGTCTGTTATTGAAGTGTTTCAGAGCCACTGTTGCTGATACTTGTGTTCTTTTATTCTTAGGAAGGAGCCACAGTTTAGTAGCAGAAAGACTGAGGGTAAATTATTCCGTCATTTAAGTGTTTTAGGCATTAGAGCAGCTAAATGGATGCCACTGCTGCTCTGCCATCCTAAGCAGTTCTGCTGTGACTCACAGAGTTACTAACGAGATTATCCGGGTGCTTTGCTCATGAGCGACTGTCCCTGCGAGTCACTGCCACTGCCAGGACCCCGGCCCCCCAGCTGCCAGGGGATGTCCAGCTGAGCCAGGCCAGCTGGGGACAACACAAATGTCAGCCAGCACCCGCACCATAGCGCCTTCAGGTTTACCTTCCTGCTTCTGAGAACAGATTTGGGTTCAGATTCCCCAGGATAATGTGTTAGGGTGACAGATGAAGGCAGAGCAAAAGTGAAAGGCCAGCAGAACTTGCAGAGCACTAAGACCTGGGCCTGTGTGCCTCACTGCACATTCAGTGATGTGCGTGGGAATATATGATGAGAAGAGGGAGGAATTGGCAATGAGATATAACAGGAACAGTAAGGTATATTTAAGGTATTATTAGTATTAGTAAGGTATTATTAAGGTATAGTAAGCTCTATTTTTTATATTCTCAGTTAATACAGAGGGTTAATGCAGAAAAGTGAAGGAATTTATTTTAAGTGAAAATAACACACGTTCACATCTCTGAGAGCTGTGATGGTATCCTACTATACCAAAGTTTGTAATAAAATATGAGAAAATGCTTCAGTTTTGAAACTCAATGAATCCTTCTGGTGAAGAAAGTGCTATTTGAGCAAAAGAAATACAGCTTGAAAGAGTGCATGTATTATCATCCCTAAATACAATTTTTAATGCTCAAATCAGCTAACAGATCTTGGTGGGATTTTTCAGGCCACGTAGCAAAGGACAAGTTCTGGTAATAATTATATCATGCCCTCAAAACTGAGGCTGTATTCTCAATAAGTACAGCTAGCTGACATGGTGCTGAACATGGCTTGTCCTTTGCTATATCGGCTGCAGAATCAGCATTATATTTGCAACTGGTCAAAATGGAATAGGATGAAAATGTCCTGTGTAAGCAGGACTCTTGAGTTACGGTGTAAATAAAGAGCTTTTATTACTACTTTACTGTACTCACACAGAATGGAAAACCTGTTACAATATCCATATTTAGCTCACATTTCTAAAAAAAATTTGAAAAATTATGTGAGAGATGTTAACAATTCCGCTTTTAGCTTTGCTCTTGTATGAAAGAATATATCATAAAATTATAACCCCTTGGTTCAGTTCTTAAGCAATATTCTGTCAGATTTTCCTGTCCCACCCATAAAGACTCAAAGAACAAATACATTCATAGGGCTGAGTCTTTCATATTCACACTTTACTAACTTCTACATTAAAAAAGTAGCTTCCTCCTTATTTGTGAATATTTAATAACAAACACTTCACAGCAGTTAAATTTTAGATTGTGAAGAAATAAACTGAGCATGGAAAATATTTTAGAGGTCATTTAATAAAAGAATATTAAGGAACTAGCTATGAAATCAAATTAATTTATGGCTTTTCCCCCTCTAAATGATAATGAAATGCTTTGGGAAATATTTATGTAATTTTGGAAGTATGATGAAATATTTTAAGTTGGTTCTAGTACACTGAGCAATGGAAATTTATTAATAGCATTGAAATCTCCAAATTAAATTGAACAACACTCATTTTAATCTATGATAGCATATCATAAAATACATAAAAATGAATATGTAGACTTGGTGTTTAAAAGTACTTTGTAAATTTTAGTGACCCAATTTCTAATGACATTGAGAATGTCAATGACATCAGATGATCCATTCTAATGACATCAGAAAAGCCCGTCATTTTGCTTTGCAAAATCAGAATAAACCTTTCAGCGCCCTAAAATCTGTTCAAGACCATAGGAATCACAGCATTAACATAGTAATCAGAAAGCTGGCTCGGGAAATTTTCCCCTTTTCTATTTATCACACTCTTTAAGCTCCAGCTGTCATTACTTTCCCTCCTCTCCTCATTCTCCCAGAGGGACAAACCCTAGCTGCTCATTCCTTCTCATATGTGAAGACTCTCATAGTGCTCCATCATCTCTCAGCAGAGAGATGCTTTTGTTTTCTTCTCCCAGTCTCAAAATAGGACTGGTCTAACTCTTCTAATTCTACTCTCAGTTCTGAGATAACTCTACATATGACTTTTTTTACCTTTCAGCTCAAGATTTCCCCTTTTTTTTTTTGATTTGTGCTTGATTTTCCAGTTCTGTATTTGTGGTCTTTGTTTAGGCCCCCTTAAATAGATGCAAACAGCTGGTTATGGTTGTTCATGCTTCAAAAGCAGAAAAGAACAAAAGCAGCTCATTTGCCTGTATACATCATTACTGACACTCCCCTATCAGTCATGCTTTAGCATAGAGAGGTGGCACCTTAATGTATTCTATGAGTTTCTGCTCATCAAGCAACTGTGCAGGCTCCCTGTATGAAGTTCTTACTTTTAGGGATTTCAGGGTGTGTTGGGATTTACATGTGTGTTGGGGTTAGCTATGGATCTGTGGATGTCCCACCTGATAGACACTTTTCCATGTTCCCTTACAGCAGGAAAGAAACATCTATTAGAGGTCATATGTGGTGGGCTTTCTCCTTGGCCAAGGAGTAGAGCGGGGATAACTCATGTAGAGCTTTTCAGACTGTAACAACAAAGAAACGCGCAACTGCACTACTTCGTTTTTGTGTTAAAGCACTTGATCCCTGCCAGGATTTCAGTGGCCCATTCCTCTTCCTGGGGCCAACCTCCTCTGTAGTGCTCACAGGCTCTGATGCCCTAGGCACTGCCTGATCCCTCTCATTACTTCCCCTGGAATTTGTCAAATTGCCCACATTGTCTGTGTTCATACTGGGAGTCACATTCAGTCACTTTGAAGCCCTTAGGTACAGTTTGACTCCCCTGATGTGCTGTGGTGACCCTATTTCTCCATCAGCATAACTGTTCTATATCTCCACAAATGTAATCAATGTGCTGCTGCTTCACCTTCCCCCCCCCCCTTACCCCCAGCTTCCACAAAGCATCCTGAAGATCTGCAGGCAGTGAGATCTCCAAGTCAGAATAAGTGGTGGGTGTTCTGAGTCTGAACCCTGTGACACTCTTAAACAGAACAGCAGGTACTCACAAGCAGGAGGAGGAAGGTTCAGAAGGAAGGTACCTGCAGCTTAATCAGGCTGTCTGCCAGTGTTAATATGCAAAAGCAAGGCTTAAACTGAAAGGTTCAAGGGTTGCTACTTTTCTTGTTCCAGGGTTATCCTTGTTCAAAACAGGACCCATTAGTAAATGTAACCCTATTTCACAGGAATTTGTATTCCAGATAACTTCAGGTATTCAGGAGTAAGCCTTCTCTAGCTGTGTGTGAGCACAAAGGAGCTTCTGTGTCACTCCTCTATATCACACCATCTTTGAGGCTCTGTTCTTCCATTACACTCAGTGTTTTGACTGAAGTCTTCCCAGCCTGATAATTCATAAGGCTTTTAGGGTTTTCATTTCCTCTTTGGGATCATCTGCCAATAAGAGCAGATCTATCAAAAGTTAGCTAAGTAACAGGGTTGAGCTAGGCTAAACTCAAGTGAGAGAGTGAGCACCCCTCAAAACTATGGTGCTTCTTAAGCTGCATCTGTCTTTAGCAGCCCTTCATAAGCACTAAGACAACTCCGAGAAAAGCAAGGGAAGATTTCAGAGGTGTTCTTGTTACTTTAACTTTTGATGAGACTGATCCAGGGATTTTTTGAGAGGGATCAACAGACGCTGTGAGATGGATGTGACAGGGTCTGCAGAATTCAAGAGATACAGTATGAGGGTAGGTGCTGGGTGTAAGGCAGGCTCCTGTTCAGAGCCATATCTGCTTTACTAAGTGTCCTACAATAGTGAGCTGTGAATAAGTTAGTCATCAGACAACAGAAGATTCTTCTATAGATGGTGTTTTTCTTGACCCTGAGAGACACCAAAGGCCTGTAATCTGGTAGTGTGTGTATGTGTGTGTGTGTTTGTGTCTTGCCAGGTTTGCCACTCCCAAGTATGGACACAAGAAAATTTGCATCCCTGAGTAAGGCTTTTCCTTCAACCTACTATGACCAACAGAAATGATGGGAAACTTTAGTTCACTTGTTGGACCAGAGGGAAGTAAAGGGATAGCAGCTCTCTGCTCCTGAGCATAATATGGCCCAGAATGGATCTTCATGTTTAGGACTAGCTTGACTCTCTGAAGCAGTTGATTTGGACTCAAAAAGAAGAATAATAATGAAGATGAGGAGCAAGAACAGTGAATGACTATCCTGACTCCTTCATTTACCTCATACCCACTGCAGTTCCCAGTACTCTGCCTGCACAGGTGCAATTGGTTGTGAGAACTGGGTCAGACAATGGCTTTAAGGCTCTGCAAGTCTGTGCTTTGCTATTCTGGTTTAAAGCTTAGCAATAAATAATTCAATTTATTGATCAATTTAGTTAATAAATCTATTTAATTCATCTTACTATATATTTCATAAGTATTGATGGTTTGAAGTGACTTATTTCTTTACCCTATACTTAATCATAAACTATATCTTTCATAAGGACTGCCCCAAAATTTTGGTTTAAGTGTCCATTTTGCATACATATTTTCAGAATTAGAAGGTAGGAATAATTTTAAGTTTGTTTGAAAAAAATACAATTGTACATAACTAATTTTAAAATAATTTTGTAGGGTACTTTTGAATTTAATTTTGTCTTCCTTTTAAAACATTTGTCTTGAAAGAAAATCATAGTATTCTCTTTAATTTTTTTTTTTTTTTTTAATGTGTGGGCGGGTGATTGACAGATACAACATTAGAAGTATCTTACAACATTAGAAGTATCTTAGCAGTTTTATTGACTGGGATCCTTGTCAGTGTATGCCCCTATATCGAGTGTTTCACTTCAGAACATTAATAACTTGTGCTTTCAAGAATTAAATATAATATTCAGACTTCATTCCATTCTTTTCTTATTGGTTTCCTTTGAACAAAAGGAATTGTTGTAATGGTCCAAGCTCAGAGTGATAGAGACCAGAGGACATTATTTCCCCCCTTTGGATTACTTTTTGACAGCCTTTCTGTTTTTTTTAGATTGTTCAATTTTTCTCACATGAGACAAAGAAGTTATTAAGTTTTACTTGCCAGTGGTGCAGAAAATGACACAGATGTTTAGTTTACTGAGCTTTCTTAAAGTTCTTCCCAAGCATTAGGCATCCATAAAAACAGAATATTACTTTTGATTAACACCAAGAGTTGATTTTTTTTCCCATTAAAATGCATCTATTTTAGGTACAAATAATTTAGAACAGTGTCATTAGTAAAATAGATGAGAGATACTATTGATCAGAGAGTCACATGCATTAAGCATTCTGGTGACAATAGGAGCCTAAGCTTGTGGCAGAGTCTTGTTGGCAAGCTCATTTTTAAAAAGTCATTATTACAAATTGCTTCAACTAGTCAGATCATACAAAATCTACTTGTCCTGTAATATTCCAGATGCTTGATTACTATTCTTCAGTGTAGTGAGTTGCCAATTTCTTCCTCCTGAGAATGTGTGACAGATTGCACTACAATCTGTTGATGGTCTTGATTGTAGCTAAAGTACATCATTGTCACCCATGCTAAAAAGCTGGTACATTTACTGTAAATATATAATTTTGGGAAATGTATGCTAGTGCTTTGTGTTCCAGCAATTGCAAATGATACATGACAATATACTTGATCTGGTGAGGAGGAAAATCAGAGGCAGAGGAAAAAAAAGCAGATAATTAGAGCAGCAAAATGTGGGTACACTAATTCTGTGAACAATATAGGTTGAATTGTCTTTGGTGTGTGCTGGTGTTTGTGTGCTTGAGGAAAAGGAGAGAAAAAGGAAACGATATTTGTGTCAGTCCTACTCTCAATTTTCTCCTCTGAAAAATTTGGCACAACAGCCATCCCAGCACAAGCTTGTATATGGTAAATGTTACAGCCAACTCAATGATTGGCAGTAAATCAGGAAATATGGATTGTTTATTCCCTCTTTCCCCTATGGAGAAAGATCAAGGATAGAAAGGCTTTTTTTTTCTTTATTATTCTGTCGACATCACAATTTCTTTCTGCATCTTGCTCTCTCAACTGCCATTCCCAGCATAACCTTTCTTCTTTGAAATTCACTAAGGTTGCAGTTCAGGGAAGCATTTAAACATTAGACACATTCCCACTCAGCAAATTACTTAAGTACTGAAAGCACAGATGACTTGGTCTGGTTCTTTCACCCTCTCACAACTACATATGTTGTTGTTGTTCTCCAAGCACTTAGGTCATGAGGCTGGCGACCTAGACTTGTCCCAGCTTTGGGTACTGCCACTACATCATACTCTGGTAGCTCTTGTATCTTAACTTAGGGTTTGACATCAAAAGGGACTGGCTCTCACAGCAGCAGTCCCTCTGCCCTGCCTGTCTGTGGCCCCTTCCCCTTGACTGGAAATTGCTGTTATGCAGCTGCAGGGTCAGTAGGCTTCAGCTCATACATCAGAACACTGCCCTGCAAGATCATATCTCATTTTTGTTGGCTCCATCACATGTGGTTGCACAGACAAGATTCAAAAAAACTTTTAGGAGCATACTCCTGCAGACAGACAGGTGTTTTGGGAGTGGGACTGCTTCCTCCATGATTACCAGTAGTATTCTAGAATAGTACACAGTTAAATTGGTGATTTAAAATATTGCCTCTATTTCAGCAAATATCTATTTATTTACTACCAGCAAATATTGAAATACATCAATAAATTCACCAGCTTATAGGCTTTCTCCTTTTTTAAGAGCACCTGAACATGAGCAATCCTATCTGTGGACTGGTACCACAGATACCAGTACCAAGATCAAGTATTGGCTGCATATGAAAGTTGGAAAAAGTATAGATATATGATTTACTTCTTCTGGTACCAGATGGTGCTGAAAGATGTTCAAATAGGATAATAAGAGATCAAGAAACAGATTTATGTAGTTTCCAGTAACATACACTCACTTTAAAGTGACATATGGATGATAGTTTAAATATTCTTTAGTTAATATTCTGTGGTACCCAAAACTCATGCATACAGGTAGGCCTGTTGATGTCAAAAGTTTTAGGTTAACTACCTTTGTCTATTTTTATCTTTATAACAGCTATTTGCTTTGAATTCCTCACAAGATGAGCTAGTGATAGGACTAATAAGACTGCACAGGATGAAAAGAGAAAGCTGAGGGACAGTCAAACCATTTTCTTCAGTGTATCCATAAGAGGTTATCTCTAATACTCCAAGAAAATAGTGGAATAACTTTCCCTTGGATTATTTTCAAGGTTTGGTCTGTTCTGACAGCATGCTTAGATCCATCTGGCTTCTATATATGCATTTCTGTTCAGACTGTTGGGAGTTTGGAGGCCCTGGCTGCTTTTTGCAGGGAGCAGCTCCTCCTTTGTCTGCATCTGCTCATGGGGTTTTCTTGTAAGAGAGCTCACACAACTAATAAATATATAAGATAATGCCAGCATGCAGAAATTTTAAAGTGATCTGAATCAACATGGGAAAATTTTAAGGAATTCCCCAGCTGAATGTTGTTGAGGCAGGCCAACCCATTTCCCAGTTCCTTTTCTTGTAGCTTGCTGGTCTGTGATGGAGTGGCCTCTGCAGCAATGTGGAATCGAGCCATGGAGATGGCTGCTTAGAAGTGGGATGAACCCTAGAATTACAGTGGCAAAAATCCCACAACAATGATAAAATGTAGGGCTGATTAAAGGGTGTTTGCAGTTACCCTTTATGTGGTCATGTAATATCACTTACAAAATAGGAAAGATTGCTTCTCTTGTATGAAACATTCATTTAAAACACCTGCATAGAAACATTTTGGCTCTGTTATGATTTTTAATTATTTTCAAGTGAGGAAACAAAATTAATAATGACAGATTTTGTATAAGTGCATGTTCATGTGTATGAAGAATTTTCATTAACATAAACCATATTTTACTGTATGTTGCATGTTAATGTATATAATGTTAATCTATTCTCTTACACCAACACCATTCTTTTGTCCTCCAACAAATAGATGTTTCCCTTTAAAGGTTAAGAAATGAGAACCATGATAGTAGGTCATTGAGTAATATACACCTGCTCTCACCTGTTTAAATTGCATTTCCTCTTTACACTGTGGCTCAGCAGTATCAGGAGACTATTGTTCCCTGGACTAATGCAATCTTTCCACCCGAAGAGCCCTTGATCTGTGTCGCTCTATTAGGAACGGCTGGGAAGAAGCGACACAGACTCTCTAGGAGTCAATCAGGAGAATTTCTCTAGTTTATTACTTCAGCTCTGTTTTATAGACCGATATGTGGAAAGTACAGAAAGGAAACTCTTATTGGTTGGGGTCAGTGGGGCACACACCCCTCGACCTTCTCCTGCAAAGAAAACAAGGGACAGAAAAACAGCACCTGCAAGGCTGTTTTCTGTCTCTGAGGATTGTTTTGAATCCTCCCCATGAATTCTCAGGCCACGTTCTTAGGCAAGACTGAGAAGCTATGCGGCCTGGAACTTCTACAGCTCTCTGTTTCAGAGTTAACATCCACAGATCTGTTTCTTTTCTACACTCCAGTTGCTGGCACCAATGTTTCATCTTTTTGGTGCTAAAATGCACAGAAAGCAAATGCACGTAGTTTCAGTGTTGAGGTAGCCTTCCTCTAGAATCTTTAGCTTGGTTTATTTTCATGAAGCAAAGCTTTTCCTGTCAGCAGTATACATGCCCTCATGTCCTTCACCTGAGAGAGATAGTAAGAAATGAAGAAAGGGAAAGGGTCTATGCAGAATCAAAAGTAAAAATGTTAGAAACCCTGCTGTCTTCAAAGAAAGATCATGAGGTTTACTTAGTGTATGTAAGCACATACAAAATTGATGCATCTTTATTATTACACATTGTTTGACAGATGAATACACAACATTCACTCATTTCACTTGCAACATGACAGCTTTTAATGAGGGTGTTATTTAAAATAAGGAAGAATAGACCTGGTGCTCTTCGATGCTAAAACCTTTCTTCTGCTGTTAGCACCAATGAAAGTCCATGCTGCAAATTATCTAACAGAATTAGTTCAATTTCTTTTTTATTCTTGAGCTTTTATGAGGTTTTTATGGATGTTCATTTAAAAATGCACATCTGCATAATAAATTGATTTTTTTTCAGAAGAGTATTGGCTTGTGTGCTCTTATTAACCCAAACTGGTATGATTTGGGATCCAACATTTCTGAAAATCAGAATCACATCAATTATCATACTTTAACTTGTAGTATGGCATTCTGAAATCTGGAATACCTCTCAGATCTCACACAGGTAAACTCAAAGATTATTTTATGACTATTAAAAGTAAAAATATTGTCAAAATATGTAGTTCATTAAAACCAGATTTTGTAATATTTAATTATTTTTCCCAGTAAAACCCTACAAACTCCACATCAGAGATGATTAAAACATTAAGAGATACAGAGGTGATGATCTGCCAGAGCACCTTAGCCATGCACATACATAAACTAGTCAATTAACAGATTACCAATACAATAGAGAACAGTAAATCATAATGTTGAAAAATTTCAGTTATTTTACACAAGAAATGTACTGTATCAGTCAGAACAAAAAGAATGCAAGAAGGTATCAAAAGTAATTTTCATAATTTACTGATCATGTGCTAAAGAATTAAATATTATTATATCAAATTATAAGCTTTTATATGAATAGTTTAATGAAAGAAAGCTGGAACTCATAAGAACACAATTTTAATACAATAATAGGTCTGGGTTGTCATACATTTCTTTATTTCAGAATCTTGTTAATGATGAATATAAATGCTTTCCAGTACAGCCACATGTACTATTTAATTATCAATAATTTTTAATTTATCATCTTTGCATAAGCACTCTGTATTGGTATTATAGTTACTTGTTTTTAATTAAAATTAATGGAAAATTTGACAAATTAAAAAACCCTAGCATTATATAGAGATGATTATTTATATAAAAAGCTAAGTCTTTCCTTACTGTTTGAGCTAAAAGGGCCTTTAACAGTAGGAATGTTATCAGCTGCTAGTGACCAACTGTCTTCTCCTCAATAATTAAAGCAGCAAGTAAATGTACCCAAATTTAGCCTTTTTAACCTCTGCAGTTGTGCAGATTCTGTACTGACTGTAGACACTAGTGAATGATACTGGCAATATGCCAGGGATATTTCTCTCAGTCTTAAATAAAAACCATAGAATTGTAATCAACATATTGTGTGAAGATCCTGCTGAGCTATATTTATTTTCATAATGAGCATTTTTAAGCATTTGAAACAGAAATAAAAATTATAAATTGTTTTTATGAAGGATGAAAAACAACTGAAATAATCCAATACTTGCCTTTGAAGGTTTGCTTTTGTAAACAACTATGGTCAAAATGAGCTTTCAAGATAAAGTTATTAATTCTTTCATTCTGCTGAATCTTCTTGGGGTTTTGAATCAGTGTTCTAGTGACTAATGGTTCCAATTGCCTGAACTATTTCACTGTGTCTTTTACACTAGGAGACAGTCTGTGGCACCGGTCCCTGGGGAATGAGCATGAACTGAGTTTTAGGCTTATTTTCTGAAGATGATTCAGACTTATTTATGCCTGGGTGGGGTTTGCATTTACAATTTCTCTGGAGCCCAGTGATGTACTAGGCTGCAAGGAGGTTTGTGGGATTAAGGCTACTGTAGTGAGTCTTTATTTTCAAAACATGTCCTGTTTGTATCATTTTTGTATCATTGTTGATGAATATGCAGAACAACTTGAAATGAGACTAACTGACCAGCTGGCCTAAAAGATTTATCACCAGGAGGTTCATTAGCATCTCCATTTCAGTATTGTATCCAGTTCCCTCATATTGTTGCAGCTACAAGAAACTGCAGCCCACTTGAGACTTGATTCCTCAAACAGAGATCACTGTGTGTGGCATGAAGTGACCTCTACAAGCATATAGTCCAGATCTTTAAACAAATATATAGGTCTCAAGATAATGAAAAACTTCATGCTTTCTAGCAGACATTGGCGATTACCTGTGCAAGTGCTTTGGAAAATTCTTTAAAGCATGTATCTATGCTGCAAAACACCTAAATACCTCTTCAGTTAAGTAAATAACTTATCATACCCATATGAGCTGCTATAAACTCCTGAAAATCAAAGGCAAAAGAAACATTAAGGGCAGCATTTGATCAGACTGCGAATTAGAGACACCTCTGCAAATCCAAGGGGTATAGAGCTGAGATACTCAGCAGAAGAGATTAGAACATGATGGCATAGTTGTACCTGGTTTATCTCCCTGCTTTCATCAGCTCATGGCTTGCTGCTCTCCCTGGGGCAGACAGCTTGTCACCTCAATTTAGGAGACAGCAAGGTGTCAGTAAGATTTGGCTCACTGAGACTTGCCCTTTTCGATTCATCTCTTGCTTTGGGGACTCTGTGTGTGAATGCTCATTAAGAAGATTTTACACATTTTTTTCTCCGCCTCAGATCTATTACAAAATTACAATACTGATTGGGATTTAGTTCACTAAGTTAGTTATCATTTATGAAGCTCTCCCTCCCACCCACACTTTCTTACTACAGCTATTTAGACATGCCACTACAGACATTTAGACATGTTTTCCTTCACTGGCAGCAGACATTCTAAGGTCCCAAATTAATAGTGTTTAAAATGTTTTGTAATCTCACATATCTCTGTGATTTTCTTTCAATCAGTTGGGTGTTAACAGACTTGGTTAGAATTGGTTAAATCCTCACTTCCCAATATCATGTTTATTAGATGATAATAATGGTCGTTGGTAGTTTTGAGAAAAGGCTGCTGAAATTAGAAGAGAGAACCCAATCCCTCTGAGAAAATGAATATTCAGAAAATGGTGTCTTACCAAAGATGCATCATTGATTTGTCAGAAGTGGAGTCAACATGCATTATCTGCTGTATGTGGGCCAAAATTGCTGTTTAAATTTACCTGAGCAATAAAGGGAAGAAGATCTAACTAGGAAAGCGAATTATTGAAAGAATTAGAGTGGGAAGATTCCTACCGATCTAAGCTTTCTAAATGTTTTTCCCTAAATAAACACATTGGAAATTTCCAGGAAAAACACTGAGTGCTTATTTGAATCACAGCAAGCTATGAAAACAATGGTAAAAATTTATTCCACTTGCAAGTCAGCTCCAGTACTTTCCTTCATTTTGGGTGGCACAGTGCTACAGCTGTTAGCTGTAATAGACACTGTAATAGACACTGTGCAGTGTTGGTAAAGGAAGCCTCCCTTCCTGGAAGGGCTGTGATGGAAATGAGTTTGGGTCCTCTTTGTTGACTGACATGGTTTTATGATTCAGTTATTAATATTTTAGAGTGATGCCTCTGCCCGAAATAAGGTGCAAATGAGACTATATGCCAAAGTCAGTGGAATGGTGTTTATTTAACAGTAAATGAGAGAAAGACAGATAGAGGAAGAAGAGAGGTGAGGGGAGAGAGAGTAAGAGAGTTTATGTAGAAAATATCACCACTCTGTGGATCCCAGTGGCATCCCATTGATTCATTCCATCTGGCCTTATTAGTGGAGAGGGTCCCCCACAAAAAATAGAGTCTCATGGATTAATATATGTTCAAACCAGGTGGGAACACCCAGGTACCTCTCCTGGAGCGGGGGCAAGTTTGTCACAATCTCTTGCAACCATCTCTGCCTCTGTTGTGTTACTGTGCATCACATGCAGTACTGGTGCAAGGTCTCAGGAATGAGTCTGGGGAGTGCTTTGGGGGTCTTTGATGGTTTTTGCCACCTCCTCAGCTGCCCCTCACATGACTGTCCCGTGAATGTGGCCTTTTGGGGGTCGGGGTTTTACTGCTGAGCCAGTTTGTGTAATGGAGGTGTTTGCTGTGTCTGAGTAGAGGTTATGCCACACACCCAAAACCCTTCTCCTTTCCCTTTGGGTGGTGGTGGGGGGGGTTGTGCAAACCTGGCCTCAGCAGATGAGCCTGCAGGCTTTGGTCTCCCCAACCCTGAGCCCATCCAGGGCTGATTTTCAGGACAGCTGTTAGGTTTGGTTTGTGGATACATTCTTCTCACTCAGCCTTTTTTATATCTCCCTAGACCTGAGATAACTGAACAATGATGTCCCCTATATCTCTAGTTCCCTTCAGCTTAACTCACAGTCCAAAGCACTAGTCAGGAGGCATCTTCAGGGAGGGGTGAGTTTTGGTGGTTGCAGTTTCTTTACACAGTTTTGCATCATGGGCTAAAGGACCTGCATAACATTGTTTAAGCAATTAACCGTAATATTTCAGCCTCTGACATGCTGACAGAAGCACCAGCCGCAGGGTACTGGCTCCGTTGAAGCCGGCTCTGTGGACGAAGCCCATCTCTCTTCTCCTTCATATCTCACACCTGCCTGTATAACACACGCTCCTTTCCCAATCTCCACAATGTGCCTGGACACAGAGACAACCTTTTGTGCAGGAATTTTCCTCTCCAAATCCCTGTGGGTACTGATGGTGCAATGGTGTGTCACTCCTCTGTTTGCCACATGCCTCTGTCCCTTCAGTTAAGAGGGTGAAGAGAGGTAACTCATGGTACTTTTTGCTACTGCTGAGACACAGCGGATACTATAAAGCAAATGTGGGCAAAATCTGCTCCCTGCCTTGCCTTTGCCTTGGATGAGGTATCAGTGGGGTTCACACTAGTCCTTTGCAAATACCTGAACAAGAGCCATTTTCCTGGGGACGAAAGGGATTGTGTGGGAGGTGGAAGAATTTCTCAGGATGAATTTCACTTGTAGCAACATGTTGGGTTCACTCCTGCCTAACCAAACAATAAAAATGCAAGTCAAAAGGCAGTCCAAAGCAATGGAATAACTTATTTCAAAGTCTGAAGTTCAGTTCCTATTTAAATGTAGATTTATTTTTCTTAAGGTAATGATAACAGACTGTAGGATTACCTAATAAAAAAGTAATGTATTCTCCATTACCTATAGTTTCAAAAATCAGGATTTGATGTCTTTCTAAAAGACATTCTAGCTAAACCATAAATTGCACAAACATTGAATCTATAATCAAATTTGGAAGATTATTACAAAACCTCTCAGTGGTCTCAAAAGCTAGAGGTCTGATATTTATGCAGTGTTTCACAGACACAATTTTGAAGGAGAGAACAAACTTCACTTTGAATACCAAGTCTGGCTGGTATCCTCAGTGCTAACCTACATATCCTGATGGGATCACTTGCATTTTACAAAAGGACACCCTGAAGGAAATTACTAAAAGCACTCTCAGAGGACAAGTTCTGTAAGTTAAACACATAGCCATGTACACAAAACCAGTTTTTCAAAGTAATGCATATTTCCTATCCTAAAAGTACCCATTTATAACAACATGCTCTGATTTAATTTAGTAAAATTGGGCATTTATCAAAAATCCAGAAACATATTTGCCTTCCTAGATGAAAATAATGTTAACAGCTTTTGAATTATATACATTATATATAGCACATTCTTTAGACCTCAGGAATAGAGGAGCAGCAACTTTGTGTGTGGGAACAAAAGCTGATATTCCTCTATCATGTTTGCTGGAAATTGCTAATTTATTCTAAATGTTGATGTTTCAGCTTGTTGAATATTATTTTGTTTTGTAAGTAATTTTTTGGAATTAGGAGAACTCTCTGAAGAGCAAAACAACATTAATTGTGAAAAGAATAATGTGTATAAGTAGGACTTTACTTCCTTCCAAAAACAAATTTTGAACTTTAGATCCCTAACCTTGATCTATCTAGCCATGATCTATCCCCAAATTTGCTAGAGCTGTAGGATTTATGCCTGTTAAAGAGTTGAAGCAGAATATCTTAACTATTATCATTATTTAATATCAAAGTTATTTCCATTTTGGCATAATCAAACATCTCAATTCTATTGACTTAATTTGTCTTTCTCTATAACTAAACTATCTTTTTTTTTTCCTTCCAGAATACTCATTGCTTCACTTTTTCAGAAATTCCCCAGGAGTAGCTGTTGGCAATTGATATTTACATTGTTTTGCTGATGATTTTATGGTCAGTTTAATTGCTGTTGAAAACAAACCATCAGCTGTATGCAGATTGGCCAGTTTTCATCTCTTTAAAAGTCTCACTTTTACTGGAACATTTACAAATCCAGGCTACCTATCACAGACATGAGTTTAAAATGATTAAGTTTACTATTTCCTCCATCATTTAAAATACTAATATTTATTTCATCTATTCATGTGATGCAGTCTTACATGAATTAGCTTAACTGAGGTAATGTATCATTAGTGTTTCTCTCCATCCCCATGTTTTCTACCTTAACCAGATGGGAATTCTGCTCATGCTTCATGCTCCAGAGAAATAAGAGATTATTAGTGTTTGAAATATTTTATTACTTTATGTATTCCGCTAATTTTAAAATCAGAATTACAGAATTCCTTTTGTTTTCTAAATAATTTGATTTCTAACTCTTCCATGCTCAAAAGTATTTTGGTTTGTTTTGTATGTGTAAAATGTAATAGTCTTTCTTTATATATATTTATATATGTATCCTTATAGGATATCTTCCTGAAGCAGAACACTTTCTTTCAGTAGTTACATGGTTTTGTGTTTCTAAGGTATTCAAGATGTGTTTCTAGTTCAAAGCTGGGATTTTGTCTGCCTAAGAGTTCCCAAGGAGAAGAAAGAAAATGGCAGATGTACGACTGAATTGTTGGTGCTAAGGGGATTTTTAAGAAAGGTAAATTCATGGCAAACATGAATTTTGGCTGGTGAACTTGCATGCTTATTCTGTGGACCGAACCACTTGCTTATGTACAGATGAATTATAATCTTCTCTGTAGGAACCTGTGGTGCTATTTTATAATTTTTCAAATGAGCTTGATACCACAAAATACTGGTTTAGTTTCAACATTTTGAAAGATTTTAGCTAAACTGTCCTTGTACTGCCACTGTGTCCACAGCAGTTTGCTTTCCCTTAGGATGGGACAGTGAGAGCTGGCTGGAATGACTGATCTTATTCCCTCTATCTTTTACTTCCTCTACCTCAAGTATCTACACTGCTATCAACAATTAAAGGGAATTTGCAATTCCCTCGATAATGTAAACATTTGTAGTTAGTAATTACAGAGACATTTCACTCTCCCGGCCCTGAAGAAAATCAGCAGCTGAGAACCAATAAATACTGTTTCTAGTGCCTTGTGGTATCCTTCCAACTGCCAATTCCCTTTTAACTGTTTGTCTGATACTTCCCCACAATGACGATCTACAAAATATCAATAGTGTTAGGTGTCAGTGTAGTGAGGTCTCTCTGTCAAACAAATTGTTCTGTCTTAATAAACAAAAGGAGAATAATTCTCAGACCTTAGGGAGTGTGACTTTCAACAAAGAGGTGGAGAAGTATTTGCTATTCCTGCCTTGGAATCCTTCAAGGGTCGTTCTAAGTCCTTGTACATCTCAGAGTATCTTGCTCTAGACAAATTACCAGTCAGTAAAAGCAGCTTCAGTGCCTGAAGTAGCAGCTGAGCAAGACAAAGGCGCTGCATTTAAGCCAGATATAGGACCCATCTTTCTTGGCATTGTGTCAAAATGCAGAGTTCTAATTTATTCAGCACTTAATCCCCACCTCCAGGAGAAATCAAACTGCTGAAGCTGAGCATAACCACTGGTTATTAGGGCAGAGCAGCACACCTTTCACATCTGAATACTCATGTCCATGCCTTCTGAACTAAAATTTGTCCAAGTTCCCCCTTGTAAGGCCACCATTAGCTTGTCAGAAGGCTTTGGAAAGTGAATTCCCAACGCTCCGCATGGTCTCATATGCCACCCTTGGGAGTCCAGAGGCAAAGCTGCATTTAATACTGACCCCAGTGGTCCCTTTCCATAGAGGTAAATACGCTGCAGAGGGAAGAGTGGAAACTGATGAGAGACAGTGCTAATTGAAGCAATTGCTTTAAAATATTCCTAGATGAGAACATTCTCAGAGCTGCAACATGCACCTGGTAGGACCTAGGGCTGAAGGTGGGAAAGCTTCTCTGGCATTAGTAGCAGGGACTATGTGACCACAAGGATTTTCAGCGTGTGGGGGTGAAAGACAATAATGATGATGATGGACAAAAGACCAGTGAGAAATCACCGAACTCTCAACAAAGGTAAAACTGCTATTACTTTTGAATGTATGCAATGTGTTACATTCTCGAGAGTTTAAAAAGAGCTTAAAACTGTTGTTTTTGATGTAGACTCCCCTGAACATCTCAAAATCTGTTATCACAGAAGTCAATATTTTATTTGAAATTAAGTGCCTTATTGGAATTAACTATACAATATTTTTTCAGATTAGTTTCTGTGATTGGGGTTTTGGGACTATTCTGACTCACACCAGAGAAATAACCCTCTTATAATAAATTTTTATTTTATATATTTTTTTTTCAAAACTAAGCAAGATCATCAGGTATTTATTTCAGGGATGTGGAGAAAAAATCCAATTATGAACTGGTGTGTTATTTAAGGCCTTTATTGTGGGAAGGAAGAGAAGTGGATCTGAGTCTTTGTTAATTGCAAGGACCTGTGAGGAGTTTCAGTATCCATTCCCTCAAAGGTAGTTCATTCAGTTGTGACTGACTTTTGTTCATATTGAGAACATTTCTAATTCCTTATTTTGATCACTACTTCATTGAAGTTTTGGATATTTACTTTTAATTGGTTCTTTCAAGGTTTTTTGCTTAATTAGTATGAAAATCTAGTTACTGGTGTGTTAACCATCATCTGTTAGCTTATCCATCCACAGGTTCTGTTCTACCTGGAACTTGATCTTTAATTTTCTACTTGATCTTAATAAACTTACAACTCTTCTGGTTTAATAGAATTAATTTTGTTAGTTGTCCATTTATGCAGGTCAATATATCTAAGCCTATTACAGAAATTTCAGTTTTAACACAGACTCATTAGCTCACAGTGTGCATTGAGAACATGCTGCCCCATTGGTGTATTTTCAGATGTTAACCAGATATCACACTGGAATATTGACAGCTATTTACTCATTAAATCCAATGAAAAGAAGAGGAAGAATCTAGTGATGAAGAGAAAAAAAAATTCTAAGTGTGATTGCTCATAATAACTAAAAATTCTTAGTAAGAGTTTAATACAGCCAACTAGAAGGGCATCATATTGAACCCAATTTGGGGCATATGTTTTTCAAGAAAAAGGCAAAATATTTTAAAGAACAATGAATTCAGATTTTCTAAGATGTTGTTGAAGGATGTGGTGTGTTGACCCTGGTTGGACATAGGCTCCCTCCAAACTGCTCTATCTTTTTAGACTGACAGGGGTCAGAAATATGATAGGTTCATGGGTGGGCAGGGAGAGCAATTACTGTAATGGGCAAAACAGGATCAGCTTGGCGAAATTGATCAAATTTCTCTGATAAAATCAGAGTAGGATGATGAGAAATAAAACCAGATCTTAAAACACCTTCCTTTTACTCCTCCCTTCTTCCAGGGATTGACTTTGCTTTGGATTTTTCTACCACATCCCAGTGAGTTGCACAGGGGAACAAGGGTTGCAGTCACTTCATCAAACATTGTCTCTGCTGCTCCTTCCTCCTCAATTTCTTCCCCTGGAACCCCTTTGGGATTCCCTCCACAGGAGACAGTCCTCATTGAACTTTTCCACTATGGGACTTTCCAATGGGCTTTATGCAGTTCGTCATTATGAACTGCAGTAGTATAAGTTATTTCTACGAGGTGTAGGTCTTTACTACTGCACCAGTGTGGATCTTCTGTGGGGTCTGGCCAGAAAACCTGCTGGGGCTTCTTTCTCCATGGGTCCACAGGTCCTGCCAGGATTGTGTTCCAGCTTCCTATGGTGGGGAGAGACTTCCTCTGTTTTCCAGTGCAGCATCATTTAGGTACGTACAGCTGCTAACCAGAGCAAGTCCTCTGCAGGTGCTGCAGGGGCACAGATGCTTCACCCTGGTCTTCAGCACTGGCTGCCGGTGAATCTCAACTTGGGCACCTGGGCCATCTCCTCCCCTCTGCACCCTCCCCTCTGTCCTTCTACACTGACCTTGGTGTCTGCAGGTCCCTTCCTCTCACATGTTCTCACTCCTCACTGCAGCTGTGCAGTTATTGCCCTCCCTCATGTTGTCCTAGTGGTGCTGCCCCCATTGCTGATGGGTCCAGCCTTGGCTAGCAGCAGATCTGTCTTGGAGGCTGATGGCACTGACTCTGTGGGACAGTGGGGCAGCTTCTGGCATTTCACAGAAGCCAGCCAGCAGCACCGCCTCTGTCTCCCCAGCCCCCTACCCCTCCATGCCCACCACTACCAAGATCTCGTCATGCAAGTGCAATACATGGGAGAAGAGTCAATAATAATATGGGGATGTTTAGCCTGTTGGAGTGATGTGGTAACAACCTTCTGTATGTAAGGGCTGCTGTAAATAGTTTTCTGTGCTCTGTCCCCATGGTGGCAGAAACAAAATGAATCTCAAGCAAGAGAGGTTCAGATGGAGTATTAGAATAAATTTGCCAAGACTCTGAAATTCTAGAATGGAAGTAAGTATAAGTCTTTATCACTAGAAGATTTTAAGAGCAGGCTGGACATATTGGTCAGGTGTGATAGATAATTGATTCTGGCTGAGGTCATAGACACTTTCTAAATGTCTCAGACTTCTTTCAACTCTAGGATTCTACCACAACTGAAGCTGTACTGTTCCTTTCCTGGGGATTTCATACATGCAGGAAAAATTTACCTTAAGAGCCTGTCTTGGGCTGGGCTGGGCTGCATTTTCTACTTAGCAACTGGTACATTGCTGGATTTCTTGGATTTAGTATGAGAATAATATTGATAAACAGTGATGTTTTGGTTATTGCTAAGAAATGTTTACCCTGAGTCAAGGATTTTTCAGTGGCTCTTGCTCTCCTAGTGAGGAGCTGCCCAGAAGGCTGGCACAGAGTGTAGCCAGGACAGAAGGTCCCAAACTGGACGAAGGGACATTCCACACCACAGAGCATCACACCCAGTATATGGCTGTTGGCTGGAAAAGGCTGATGGCTGTTCAGGGACAGGTGAGTGGTGGGCAACTGTGTCGTGTATCAGTTGTTTCTGTCAGAGTCTGTTACTCTCTCTTCCTCTATTTATAATTACAGTCTTAGTAATTATAATATTATTGGCATATTATTATTAATAATAACAACAACATTTTGTTTAAATTATTAAATTGCTCTTATCTTAATCCATAAGGCTTACCTTTTCTTTCTCCTTTCCACATGGTTGGGGGACATGAGTGGCTGTATGGTGCTTAATTGCTTAATTTATTCCAGTGAGACTTTAAAACTAGAACTTACTAAATGCCCAACAATTAGAATTATTGGCTTTGGTGAAAATAAAACAGGAACATTTCTTAAAGAGACATTAATATTAATAGAATATTAGCTACAGAATCTAAGTCAAATCACTGTTTGGCCTGCTAATTAATTTAACTGCCTTAGAGTAGGATCATTCTTTTTCCAAGGTTCTTACATTATTCCAATTCTTATGATAAATCCTCAATTACAATTGTAATTATAGGATAATTTACACTTCACTTAAGAAAATCATTTAAGTGTGATCAGTGTAAGTATAGGCAATTCAGAAGTTCCAGCAATTATTTAAAATGCCAGTGTGTTAAATAAGCATCTATCTTGGTTTGGACAGCATGTCAATTAAAATGTAGCCCACGTATTACTTAGTAAAAGTTGCAGCATTGGTTTTAATTCTGTCAGATGTGGTAAGTAAAGGGAGTAAGTTCACTTCTGCTTTAAGTTTTCAGAACTCTGACTGGCTTGGGAGTGGTGATACATGAATGTATGCTCCTCAGGCTGAAAATAAAGATACCATTCCATGCCATGACTGAGGGAAGGGGTGGAAGTGGAAATTAAATCTATCATCACAAGGTGATTTATTTCTCAGTGGAGCAGGAGACCTTCCTGGCCCATTGAGAACTGCCATTTAACTTGCACCTGATTGAGTCAGCAAGGATGAAGCCAGCCAAAAATCACTGAAATATGTTTGCATAAGAAGAAAGAACTAAAAAGAACTTGCAATACTTGAGTGAAACCTTAAAACTACCACTAATAAGCACTGTTTGTCTATTGCCATGGTAATACAATGACATTCTCACCTCTGTACTGTCATTTTCCATTATGGCAACTGTAATGTGACAAACACCCTTTTATTTTGCACGCAAAATAGAAAAAGGAAAGGGAGTGAAACCTATAGCAGTACTGTTCACATACTTTGATGCTAGAGGGATGTGAAAAAATATTCAAATATTCATTACATCTTCATTTTGGCTTTGTCAATAAACTGTAAAGCTGTTCTCTATAAATAGAAAATTTTAAATAGGTAAAAAAAAAATTACTGAAGAACAAGATATCTTGCTCATTCCATTACAAAAAAAAAAAGTAAGAAAACACTTAACATCCTCGTGGTTCCTGAGGCCTATTTGAAGTACTGGAGTACAAGTTTCCTTCAAAATTCTCAGAAGTGCAGATACTAGAGGTGGAAAAGGCTTATAAGATCACCTAAAGCATTACCTCACCAGCACAAAAAAGATTTTGTGTTGTCAGAATTTTTTCCTAAAGAAAGTTATGTTCATAGTTAAATTTATTCCTTCCTCAAGTTAATCTCTAAGCTGAAGTTTAGTTACTAATCTCTTCCTAAAGTTAATCTCTAGACAGGTCTTTATTTCCTTGAAGTTGCTGAAAGCTAAAGTGTACTCCAGACACTTCTAATAAAGATGATGTTCTGATTTCAGTAACTATATTTGAACAAAGCTTCCTCTTGACAATAGGTATATTTTTTTTAATAGAGAAACTACATATAAAAAAATTTCTAACTAAACATCACTTTAGTATACTATCACTTTTGTATGTAACAATTGAATTCACTTATGTAAATTAATACAAGTTCACTAAACTCAGTCATTTTCTGTCTGCAGCACTAGAATATACTGTAAACTGCCTGTTTACTAAAAACATTCCATTACTTTTTTTTTTTTCCCAGTGGGCTTCCAGCAGCTTTCAAGTTGCTAGCCTAACAGAAAATGTATGGATGATAACTAAGGAGGTGAGGCTTCTTCTCCTGTTCTCATCCTCAGAGAATATCTCCTTCCCAAATGTTTTTGTTTCCTGTATGTAAAATGCAGATAATGGTAATCCTTAGTAAAGAGCTTTGAAATCTGTATTTGAAACATGCTTTTCACAGCAATAGCTTGCAGGTTATTACTACTTTCAATCGAACTGTCACACTGATAGGGTAGAGGATGTGGTGTTAATCCTCAAGACTGCAGAGCAAGCCTTCATTCAGCCTTGGCTCCAACCTTCATTCAGCCTTGGCTCCAACCTTCATTCAGCCTTCATCAGCCTTTCAGGAATGTGCAAAGATCATCTCTTTTTCTTTGAGAAGGCATGGTCTGAGATACTGAACAATGAGAGGGCCAAGCTGGTTCTCTGTTTAGTGGTGGTAACAATAAATATTGTGATTGTTTTAAAAATAATTCTACTGACCTTTAAGAAGGCTGCCAGAATCTGGGCTGAGCTTTTTCAATGGATGAATTCAATAAAAGACATTACAAAAAGTTTGCATTTCCTCTCTACCCACAACCCAAATATAAACTGATTATACATTAAAGACAAAATAATGTCATTTAGCATCAATGCAATCATACAATTACATTGTGCTGTTGAAACAAATTTGCCCACTTTTACTGTAATTTTACTGCAATTGCCAAGAATATTCTGGCTCTTTTCTCTAAAAATCATTGTCTTTTCTTCTGTTGCTAATGTTTCTGAGGGAGCAATTCAGGGGGTCCTTAAGTCTGAGCAAGATATTGGTGTTATTCCATAAGCCTCTGAATAAACAGCAGTGATTTTTTGCTGCATGAGTATTTACAATTTTATTTAATTACTTTTTTCAGTGGGAAAATTATTTCATCTGTCTCTGAGCTGAACACATCTGAGGTTCCAGATTCTTTGTGGTCCATTTGGATATCAAAAAAGCTAGAGAAATAATTAAACATTCACTTGGGTGCCTTTTCTTTTGCCTCTGTTACTCCCTGAGGACTGCCTACTATACTGGTTGCCTGCTAGTTGCCATTTCAAAGGGTTATAATGGATTGAAACACTTAGCCTTCCATAGGCTTTCTCTTTTTTTTTGGTGATGGGATATTAGGGAGGGATTGCTGATGAAATTGCTGATTGAGTCTTTCTGGTTTTGATATCCTTTCCCTGCAAAGAAGTCTGCATGCTAAAGAAAGAGGAGGATGGAGCCCAGTAGGCCTAATGTGAATTTAAAAGTATACATGGAAGCTTGAAGTAGATCCTTCTTTTCCCCTGCCCAGTTATCTCTACTTTAATTGTACTTTAATTTTTTTAAATGACTGGAGAACTGGTTACAGATGGAGAGGACTCTCCACATGCACAGTGGCAGACAGTGCACACAAAGGAGATGGTGCTGCCTCTCAGATCTTCTAGGTTCTCCCTGAATGCCAATAGTCCAGGAAAACCTAATGTAATGGCAGAAAGCTGGTAGAAGTGGAATAGCATGAAATTCTAGAAAGCAGGTCTTGATTCTTATCCTGTACTTTTTGAAAATGCTTAAAAATCCTCCTCTGGCCTAGCCAAAATGTAGAATAGCAGTGAACTTTGTTTCTGAGCTCTGCATTCATGCTTTGTGACAGTTCAACACTTCTGACTATGCAATATAATTATTGATCATAAAACCTGGTGGAAAACAGAAAAGGACTGTTTGCTATAAATGGCTGTGTCACTTTCCATGTGTGGAGATTTATTGATAAAATGCAGTTTCGGCTATTTTGTTTTCATTTATTCTGATGTCTGTGAGTCCTATGAGTGCTGTTCACATTGTAGTTGATTTCACTCTTTCTTGTTTCTACTTCTGGCCTGCAGGTTTATGAAAAGAAGTGATCTTCTATAGAGTTTCATACCACAGCACTTTTCACTAGTGAATTATTTGAGACCAGTTTTTCAATTTGTGGTCTATATAGGATGTAAGAAAATTATGTGTACAATGGTTATGTTTAGATAAAAACCTCTAGTCCAAAAACACACTCATGTACAAGGTGGAGCAAAACTCTAAAAAACTTTATCCTGAAATTTGCAGGGGCAGAAACTGGCTATATGTTATTTTATGCTGAACCTACCTTGACAGATTGTTTTCCTTTAGTGGGAAGCAGGGCAGACAGGGTGAAAAGGTAATGTTGCTTGGTTTTAACAAAAAAACATTTTTCTACCATAAGATCCATTTCTGAATATAAACACATGGAATTGCAACATCTCTCATATTTCTATACCAAACTGTCAGGCAAAATTGATCTTAACAGAATGGCATTTTGGGACTGAGAAGTTTTCCTTCTGCCTCCTCATGCTGTGTTTGTTTTCTAGGAAATTGAATGGAAAGAAAAATTCCTATAGAAGAATGATCACCATTTCAATTTTTAACATAGAATGCTCAGTGGTGGTGGAGATTTTGGGCTCCAATGTAATCCTAACCTTTTCTCTGAAACCTCTAAAAGTTGTAGAGTTTTGAAAGGAAAAGTCTGTAAGAGTGCTCTACATTTAAAGTAAAGGGACTGAAAAGATAAAGTTCCCATACCTTCATTTTAATGTAAAGGGCCACAAAGATGATCAGAAGGCTGGAGCCTCTGATTTTTTTTCCATGGAGACAGGCTGAGGGAGCTGGGGGTCAGTCTGGAGAAGAAAAGGCTCCAGGGAGACTTCATTGCCTCCTCTCAGAACATAAAGGGGGCTTATTAAAAAGAAAGAACAACCTTCTACACGGGCAGATGTTGGTACAAGGGAAGAGTTTTTAAATTAAAAGAGGGTAGATTCAGGTTGGTTATTAGGTAGAACCTCTTTACTGTGAGAGTGGTGAGTGTGTGAAGTTGCACAGAGAAGCTGTGGGTGCCACATCCATGGAATTGTTCAAGGTTTGAGCAACCCGGCCTAGTGGAAGGTGTCTGTGCCTGTAGTGGAGGGGTTGGAGCTAGGTAATCCTTAAGGTCCCTTCCAACTCAAGCCATTCTATTTTACAAAAAAAGTTAAAAGGAAGGCTTTTCACTCAGCCCAAATCAATTTGTCATTCTGATCTCATGCGCCCTTTTGTTAAAGCAACCAGCTGTTTATTGAGTCAGACATCCTTGATGTTGTAAATTATGCCCTATGGAGACCTTATTCAAATTTAGCTTACACTCTCAGTGGAGAGCCAGCAGTATTTATTACAAAGTCTGAAAAGCAGGATGATAATTTACAGTTTGGGAGAATCTGATGTAACCTTTTTACATCTTGAGATAAAAAATACTAGCAACATATCTACACAGAAACAAAAGATCACTCTTTCTATGGACCTCACAATTTTGTAACAGAATAAATTAAATAGGACTGGTTACAAAGAAATTGAAAAAATTCGTAAACTAGCAGTGATTTTAATGGGCTTCACCCCAGACTTAGTGTTTCAAACTTGGGCTAAGTTTCTGTATATACATATATGCCCACAAACACAAAACTTTGCAAACACTCTTTTCTTTTTAGTGTTTCCTACAGAACTTATTATGCTTTTTAAAAGCAGAATGAAACATGGAAAAACATTTGCAGAACTGGGGAATTCACTTCCAATTCTCATACAAGTTAATTGATGTAACATGGCAGAAGAGAGTAGAGATGTTCTTTCCTATTAAGTAAAAACACAACTTATGTCAATTAAATAATTGACCAGGTGCCTCTAACAAACAGGTATCTATCAGGGGAAATGTCATGTCAAGAACATTCAGTAAAAGCTTAGAAACAACTGAGGTAACAGAAAATGAAGTGATATTGAAATGAAGTTATTACAGCTCTAGAAAACACCTTTAATTGCTCAGATTCAATTTTACATTATCCAGAACAGAAGAGCATGTACTAGTATTTATGAAGAACTATGAACGCTAAACTCCTCATCCTAAAATAAAGTGCATTCAGATGTAAGATTTGCATTAGTCAGCTCTAAGAAGAGGGTACAACTGAGACTTTCAGAGCACAGCTCAGATTCTCTTTGAAAATGCAGTTCCTCTCTTATTTGTTCTACTGCTAAATTTTATTTTAAATATTATAGGCAAACCCTTTACATGAAATTTTTAATAATACATTAAGGAATTGTTCCTTCATTTTCTGATGGTCCTTCCGAATCAGATTCCTATTTACTTTTCTGAATAACTCACATTGATTTTACAGGAATACAAATATTCAACAGAAGAGAGATAAATTGACTTACTTTTTCCTCTAAGCAGGGCCATAATTTAAAAAATAATTGCCAAAGAGTCAATTGATTTGAACATGAGGCTATCCCAAGCCTGTTTAGAAATGTGGATTTTAAAATTTTAGACTTTACATCTACAATCACATTAGATTATCAATCCTCTATCAGCTGGAGATGCATTGGCTGGCACTTCAAGTATTAAGCACCACTCTGAGTTGGAAGCAAGCTAGGAAATAACATTTCAGGAATAGCTTGAACTTTTCTCATCCTCTTTTTTTCTGAAACAAAACAAATCAACCTCAAAAAACCCCACCAACCAACCAACCAACCAACCAACCAACCTACCAACCAACCAAACAAACAACATTGTTTTGGAAAGTTCCTGCAGTTCTTACTTTGCTGAGTGAGGCCTGGATAGAGTATGACACAGTCAAGTATTCCATGATTGACTCTGATTTACCGAGTTATGGCAAAGGGCAGTTCACGTTCCTCCTTATTGCAGCAGCATGTTTCTGTTACACATCATTCTGTCCTTAGCTTAACATCTGATGACAACTGGCTACAAGACAATTAGGAAGAAGCTGCTGCTGACTTGAATTATAGATATTCTATTAAATGCAAAAATATTATGTTCTCCATTGAACTGTCCTGTTGCTACATGGTGCACTCAAAGCTGGGAAATGTCCAAGTGAAGTGGCCTTTAGTCTGCCCCCTTGTGCATATGCACTACAATGGTCCTTAATTACATGACTTCAACAATTTCTCATATAATAGAGTGCCAAAAATCTCACAGTTTTGAATTTTAGCTACAAAACCAAAGCTTGCTGCAGTACTCCTCTTTTTCCTTCTTCTGTAGAAATTAAATGGTCATGACATTTCTAATGCTCTAAATACTGTTAAAAAAACTTCAGTAGAAAAATACTATTAAAGAAAATATTCATAGCAAATACCACATATATGTGAAATAAATGTCTCACCAGAGTAAATTCTTCTTTTGTAATTTATATTTTAAACAGCTTTTTTTTTAATTTTTAACAAACATGCTTAAGAATGAGAAAAAATACCTTGTTTTCTTGAAGTGTCTCTATGTAAAAACATTGTAATAAAATTAAAATTGAGGCTTTTTTTTTGAGCTTTATTGCCATTATGTAATTACTTTAAATACTGCATTTCCTAATGTCTATTTTTTTTTACATTTTTGTGCTCAGAACATGCATTAAACAAGGGGAGTCCTACTCTCCTTTTGTGAGGTGGAGAAATAAAGTACAAAGACATAGGTTCCTAAGTGTCTATAGTACTCACACTACCTTCTGCACTGCTGTTGCTGACACAGCTGGAGCTCAGGAATACCTGCACAAGCTGCCTTTGAGAACCAGACATGGTGGGCACGGGTAGTGGGGAAAGCAGCCTGGGCTGTACAAGTTGTCAGTGAAGAATCCTGTCTCAGGTGCCAGTCCAGACTGAAGTCACTGCCACTGTGCCCATGCTGAGTTGGCCATCCATGCTTTGCTCTCTGGTGGCTCATGCACTCCATGCTGCTGGAGAACCACTAGGAGTGCTCACCTTGTCTTGAGTGGCTTGATCACTCAGCATAGATAAATCTATTTTACCTGATGCAAGCTATTCAAAGCTCAGCAAAATCCTAAACTTTCAGTTCCATTTGCAGTCCGTTGTTATCACTGCATGCATGAGGAGTACAAAGTCAGTTAGTACCCCTGCCACCTCTCTTTGAAATCTCTTTTAGAACAAAATAAATCTCTCTCTGGAGAGGTACACTTTTTTTGGCAGTGTTGGGAAGGAATCTTGGTATCTGATATAGATTGGATACTTTGCAGCATCTGAAGTTAAACAAGATCACCCTATTTTAAAGACTCTTGCCCAAATTAATATTGTGAACCTACAGATGATCAGGATGCAAGACCAGGGATATCTAATCCAGACTGTTCAATTTAGCAATGGCACATTGTTCTCGCATGTGCTGCAAAGCTGAAACACTGAGCATTAAACCCTAAAAAAACAGCCTCATCCTTTGTGGCCCACTAAAAATCCCTGGAACGGGAATTGAATAATTCAATTTTTGTGCCCTTTTCAACTAAATAAAATATGACTTAGTAACATCCTGCTGTATTACCTATAATGCTAGCCAGTGTGCTTGACTAAAACTTACAGTGCATTGACCAAGGGTGTGAGATTATTTAGAAGATGAGGCTGCATGAATCTTGCCCATAGAAATGTTCAACAGCTAGTAAACTTGTATGTAGTCTTTAAATTGTGAGATACCATTTTAGGGGTCACAATGGAATCTCAAAGTTGAATTTCATATTGGCCGCCCTTTAACTGGCTGATTCTTTGTTACAGTTAGTAGATACTAAAATAAAAGGCTCAAAGAGTGGAAAACTTATGTAGAACTTGAAAAAGGGTATGAAGTTGTTCATGAAGTTCTCACAGAATTTTTCATTTTAAAACTCTTCTTTGCAACATTTACATGATTAGATGTCTTACTGAGAAGAACAAACTTGCTAAAGAAGCTTGTATCACAGAAATGCATCAGAGTTGACTTGGAGTCAAATTGAGATAATTTAAATTCTGTTGTGATGTAGCAGTTTTATGCAATATTTTTTGATTTTCTGCCACAAAATACCTTGTTTGAGTACTGAAGTATTCTGCTCTGTTGAGGCAAAATTTCTTGTTCTTGTGCTAAAACTTTCCTCGTCTGGTGAAAACAAATTAAAATATACTTAGTGTGCTTACTGCTCTTGAGAATTATGTTTATTTTTGCTTTTGCCATCTGTGTTAATCACAACAGGAAAGTCTATCTTGTAGTGTTAATTCAGCACACACAATACATTTGAATAATAATGAAGTGAAATATAGAAAAAATAAAGGAAAACTAATGTTACCTCTAGAAACAAAAAGACATTTTAAAGGGCAAGCTATTATTCTCATCTACTTGTTCTAATTCCAGCATGCTTCTGCTAAATTCATTTCCACCTAAGAAACTTTGGTCAAGGGTCACAATTCTAAATATAGAAAAAACTCTTTACTGCTCTTACTAGAGACTACTGAAAACCTCCTCTGCTCTCAAATGTGTGTTTACATCTTATCCTGATTCTCTGGCCACACAGATATTAATGATGTGTACAAATCAAATAAATCTAGATAAACTGCATATTTATGCCTTTAAAATGTTGTCTTGGTGGAATTTTTAGGTTCTGTTGAGATTGCAGAGCCAATCAGTTTATTATGAAAAATAAACAACAACCCAACAAAATCATTTTATTATGAAAAAAAAGCCTTTACATAATTTTCATCATTGAGAACTGAAAGAAAGTAGAAAATAAACTTTTGCTTTTTTTCTAATGGCACAGGTTCTCGTGTATATATGACAACACAAACCCAATATGCCATAAACATGTTGAAGTGTTGTGGCCTTGACAGTTTTTCCCAGCCTGAGGTAACAAAATGAGTTATTTAATCTCTTGTCTGGATCAGACTCATTAGGAAGGACTGCGACGTGTCTTCCTTATTCACAAATGGCAAGCAGAGACCCGATGTATTGTTTCCTAAGAGCTCTGATTTGTGTGGCATATTGTTTTCTCAGATTAATTTCTGCCTTGATTACTTGTGCAATGTCAATCTCTTTTCCTTCTGAACACAAACATTATTAACTTTAGCCTCATTGGCTCATGTATACTGGATGAAGCCATCTTTGAAGACTACTCAGCTTCTGATTATATTAAATCAAACTGCTTGATACAGTTTTTGTTGATGTACTTGATTTCTTTTTTGAGGGGCTTAATAACAGTTTCCTTGCAACTAATTAATGTGTATCTTAATGGCAGGCTTTTCTCTTCAGCTTAGGATGGTTAAATATAGTTAGTCATCCAATCTTCACATCTTCAAATTATACAGAATTGTACCTTTCTCTCTGAAAAAAGAATGATGTGAATCTTAGAGTTTGGTTGTTACAAAATAACCAAAGATAGAGCTTGATATTGAACAAGGTATCAGATGAAGTATCTTAAGAAACAAAACCTGTCTTTTAGAATGTGAGCTAATAACACAGATCAAATCCCTAGCAGTGATAGATCTTGACATGCCTTTCCTGCCAATTTATTGTCTCAGAAAAACTGGCAACATATACACCTCTAAACTGAAATTATTAAGCAGAATACCACTCAACTCTTTGGATAAATGGAACACACACATGCACATGTGCATGCATGTGTCCATTAAACTTAATACACACTGTGAAAATGCCACAGGAAAATCTGTTTTGCTTCCCAAATTTGTAACGAGTGCTAGCCAGATTTGAGGTTTGTTTTATTGGAGTAGATCATGGAGTAAATTATTACTCAGAGTGAGTAAGGATACCAGAAGGAGCCCCTAACTAATTATGTAGATGTATTACGATTAATAAATAATAACTGCAATTATTGAGGAATGGCTTAACCAATAAGGTCTTCAATAAATGTTTAATAGTTAAAATACATGATAAACAAAACCAGATGGCAATATAGCATGTTGCCAAGTCCCACTTGTATAGCACAGGGTATACTGCCTTATTAGTTTTGAAAGCCCAAATGAAATATACCTCAAATGTAAAGAAAAATTGGAATGTATTTTCGTTCTTTGTGCCTTTGTGTGACTATGTAGTGCCCACACATCTCTGGAGCAGAAGTGGCTTTTTTCTGTGTCATTGACTGGCTTATTGAAATTATCCATATGCTTTAGTGAAGTTACTTGCCTTATTTCTTCGTATGCTAAATTCAGAATAAAAATACCAGACTAGTAATGAATATGGCTTATCCTTATACTGAACCTTTTAATTGCACATATCTTTTAGATGAAATCCATAGCTATCCTACTGCTCACTGCTCCTGTACAAAACAGAAAGACCTATTTTATTTTCATTGGAGCTGTGGTTAATCTGGCCCTGTGCAGTTGATCTTGGTCTGGACTCCATGTTTTCAATGCACCACATTGGATGAGATTTGGGACATTTTCAAACAAGATACAAACAGTCAATACTTGGATCGACTTCTTGAGTCTCTAGCTAGTCGTACTTAAAGCGGTGATCTATAAATGACTGTAATTAGTAGGTGACTTCCCATTGACCAAAAGACTTTGAGGTTCCCTTTCTCCCTAGAGTGTCCTGTGATCATGGTGTGGCTGATCACTGACAGCTCGGTGGCAGGGTTCTCAGTGTTCTGTCCAAGTTAACTTAATTGACTCCTCCAGCTCTTACTGACAATATTTTCCCTTTGTTGTGTTTGTTAGGTTCTGCCCATCATTTTTGTCAGTTAAAAGGTTGGCATTTAATCTGTGAGAGTAATGTTTGACCTTTATGATAAAGGAATAAGAGGTGATTCAGTTTTCTTCTGAGTATTACCTGTCTTTTCCATATAACATGTGAATAGTTATATAGACTCAGACTATTCCTTCTGAGGCAGCAAATTATTAGAATATATACGATTTAAAGAATATATATGCACTGATTCAACTTCAATAGCACAGTTACTAGGATCCTAGGCCCAGATTTCAGTCTAACTACTGATTCATGTAAGCCTTTGCTTCTAAGAAAAGAGGAAAGGAGTACCCTTAACTTGAATTTACTTTTAGCCAAGTTCTTAAAAAACCCAAGGCAGTCTGTAATTATTATGTTTTAAAAACTGTGGTATAGGCTGGCCTTGCTTCCTGCTAGCCAGCTCACCAAATCATAGAGCTTTTGATGTTTATAATTGAAAAATTTATCTTTCCAGCAAAAAAGAGGAATGGAGTAACTCAGCTCTGCTCTGTTAACCTCAGCAAAAGCAAGGAACTTGATGTGACTCCAGCCAAAGCACTTAAGGATCTTCTGAAGGAAGTAGCTGCTCTCACTTCAACCACTCAGCCTTCCTATACTGGGAGGCTTTTAAACCAGGGATAAAGGAATAACATCCTCCATTTCTCCTTGTTTCCCAGCCAGTTCTCTTGCTTGCAACCATTTTAGCAATTACATCCAGCTACAATTTCTTCCAGGGCTCATGCCCCTCATCTTAAGAGAAAGCCAGATCTTTTCTTAACAACAGCAACAGACTCCTTTTCATCCTATGTTTTCTCATTTTACCTTTCTTGCATTGGTGGTCTTGGATAAAATCCTGTCCTTCTGTCTAGGTGAACATCAGAACCTATTCTCTTCACCTAATCCTGTACTAACAAACTTTAGACAGGCCAGGGCCAAAAAAATATAATTTAACTCATGGCAGTGTTCAAGTCTTCCCTGTTGCATTTTTTTGGGCTAATTGGCATCTTTCTAAACAGCTCTGAGTTTTGGCTTGGGAGCAAGTACCGGCAGAGGATCATTTCTAAAAATCAGCTTTTGTGGGACCTCTATTTAAAAATACAAGCACAAATTGTTTTGGTCTACAAGTCTGTGCTGCTGGAGAATGATTGCAGATTTGTTCAGCTTCCTGATGTGGATTGATATGGTGAGGACATAAACTTGGTTCTGCTTTTGTAAATAAAAATAAGAGTACTTCCACACATAACACTTCCAGAAGCTTGACAGAAAATACTATAAGGATGATGAAGTATTTATTTATGAAGCTTCCCATAGTGAATAAATATCCCAATTAGAGGCCACAAATTATATTTATATAACAGTATGGATTAGTATTGCTATGCATAGCATAGCATTGTAATAGAAAACAAAAAAAGGGAACATATTCAGTGACAATAAAAAAAACTATAAAAATAAGCCTGATAGAAAATAGCTATTTGTATGGCATAAAATTAGCCCATGAAACTAATTATCAGAAGTTTAATTAAGACATTTTGCTCAGTACAATTTAAACATGATTAGGATTTATATGAATAAATAACTAACTGTAACTAGGCTACCTTGGTTAAAATGTGGCTTGAAATCATCACAGAGTTAATAAGTGAGTTTATAAATAGTCCCTAAGGGCTTCTTACATCTTGTGCTACTGAATTTTTGCAGCTGATATGAAGTGCCTTAGAAAGAGATGTGAACTCCCAAACTAAAGAAACCCCAAACAAACAACAGAATATTATTTTTTAATCTCTTATACTTAGTTCTTAACAGTAGCAAAAGGCTGTAACCATTTTTGTACTGTCTTGTGGAAAACTGTGGAAGGCATGAAAATGCCTAATTCTATTTATGTTTTGAGTTGCAGACAGAGTGGGAGAGATATGAAGAAGAATGAAATGGGAAAAGGGTGATGTCCAAATGAAAATCCTCAGAGACCTGGGTTGCTTTGAAAATAATTTACTGAATCATTAAATGCAAGGATTAAGTACAGAATACTAATGACAAGTACTATATACTAATTAAGATTAGTATGATTAGTGATACTCTATTCTTTTTGCCAGCTTCTTAGCTAAATGTAAAAAAAATAAAAATCTGAATTGACTGAGATTGGAAGCGAATTTCATTTCAGCAACTAGGAGTCTGGCTAAATATTTGACTAATAGAATTAAAGACAGAGTACAGAAACAGAACACATGGAAAATGACAGAAAATACGTCTTCCCTTTTTTCTTAACTTGTTTTTTAATGTAATTTTCCAACTAGCTGCATTATCTTTTCCTTTTTTAAATCTAATTTCTCTCCTTTTTTAAAAAAAACAACTGTATTTTGTTTTGTCTGTCATAATTCATATTTATGCTCACTGGTCCTCCCATACCTAACCCTTGCTCCTCTTACTCCCAGTCTGAATTTCTCTCTCTTTCTCACTTTTTTTTCTAAATTTTCCCACTTCCCTCATGCTGAAAAAAATAGTTTTTCAGTGACTCCAAAATTTTCTTGCCTGGGGAAGTGACAGGGATGTATCACAAACAGGACTGACCTTAGCAACTGATGTTTCTTCTGAGTAATTCCAGATAGACTAATTGGGCACAGTGAGATCCTTATTGGTTAAGGAAGAAGGTGGTATCTCAGTCCACTACACTAAGAGGATTTTGACTTGCAGAGCAGATGGCAGGTACAAGTGGCCTCTCTCACTTCCATTTATGAGGCCCTGTGTGGAAATGTGTGGAAATTTTTCTTGTGCTGCTTGGAGAAGCATTAAAATCTTGAGTGAAGTAGTAGAGTAATAAAATGCTGCCCAATACATGTATTATTTATTTTCTGTAAAACATTTAGCAATTTAATTCTTAAGAGATGATGAAACTACAGTTCAAATACATAGAATAAAACAGCAAATGCTAATCTTGTAATTAAAATGGATGATAAATGCATTCAGATAAGTGCTCTAGAAAGGTAATTCATGCTGTAACAGCTGGGTTTAAACTGTCAGTATTTGTCTGAGATTTTTACTAGCTATGCTGCATTTTACTAATGATGCTTACCAATTTATACATTTGGAACTGTACCTGCACCACATAATTGTAGAAACAATAGAAGAAACTAAACACACAAGTAAATGCATTCATTCCTGTTGCCAATATACTCTTTGTATTACATCGTGACTGTATGGAAGACCTTCTGTTTTCTGAGAGCAGTTTGCTGTCACTATGCGACCTAAAGTGAAAACAATTAGTCTTACTCTCCTCACTACAGAGCTTTTATAATGTTTGCTATAGGATAATCCTTTCTGATAGGAGTTGAGAAATCTATAAGAATGTAAAGAGTTATCAAACCCATTTTTTATACTAATTCAGAATATTTAGAATGGGAAAAAATGAAAAAAAGCCCCATTTAATTAAATATGGGATTCCCTATTGTGGCATTAAAACATTTTAAAGTAAAATCTACATATTTTTGTCAAATTTCTCACTATTTAGAATAAGAATTAAATGTGACTTCTCAAAACTTGGTTTTAATGAAATTAAATAAACCCAACAAGCAGATGTTTATTTCATAAGAAGCTATCCTACCATTGTGACATATCAGTGGTCTATGTTAACAACAAACCTTTCATGGGTTTTGCATGAAGTGTCCTAGACATGCAAAATACTGTATAAAAAAATATCATAAACACAATCTCTACCCAAAATAGTTTATCTTCTAGTCACAACACAGCATGCCTAAAACTGGGAAAGATGATTCAGAATGTAATTCCAAACCACAGTATTACAGAATGTAATTCCAAACCACAGTATTACAAGCACCTTTTCTTTCTCAATCTTATTTTAAAAACCTCTGGTACAAATGAGGGGATTTCTGGAGAGGTCTGAAGAACAGATTTTGAGAATTCCAGCTGTGGGAGCAGAGTGGATGGTGGGCAGAGCCAAAAGCAGTTTGGCAGTTGTAATGTTGAGGTGCTGCCCTCCCTCCTTTCAGGCTGAAGTGCATTCCTTAACACACTCCCCTTAATCTGAAGTCACTGCTTTTCTGCACAACACTTGACTATTCGGCTGCATCTTGATGGACGTCAAAGTAAGAGAGACTTGAAGTAAAATCTAATATCACACCCTCACCCATGCACACCCACCACATACTCACCACAAGCACACCAGTTGTAAAAAGCAATATAGAGGCAAAAATGTGTCTGCCATGGAGCCATCCAAAACAGCCTCTGTATTTCAGTGTCTTTTATCTTCCACAGTGTTTCCACATTAGTCCCATTTTCAAGGTCACTGTGACATTTTTACAGCTGTCACTCAAAGAAATAACACAGAAACTAGCTGTGGTTACAACAGATATGATAGCAATTCAGTTGCTTAAAAGAGCTAAAATAACCAGAAAGTTCAATTGGTGAATTTATCTTGTGATTCAGACATCATTTGAAGATAATGCTTCCTGGAATTGATGCATATCTGCCTGTGTGCTGAATCCAGGAGAGACATTTTGCCTTGAGTAAGAGGGCAATCAACTAAGCACTTCACTTCTCTATCTGATCTGGTATCTTAGACACTAAGAATTTTTTAAGAAGTAGTTTTTAATATGCAAAACATTCTGGAGAATAAAATAAGTTGCTTTTCCCATTCATTTGCTTTCTGAATTAAATAGCTGACATTCCATTGCTTGTCATTCATAAGGCTTCAGTTAGTAAGGACTTCTCACTATGGTTTTACTTAGTGGAAAGTTTCTACATGAGTAGTATTTAGTCACATGTAAATGTGAATATCATTAATAAACTTCAGTATCTTAGCTCCCAAACCTGATGCAACACTTCAGTGAAGGCAGTGAGTACAGGGCAAAATGATGACAAACTGCACATGCTACAAATACTATCATGACACTATTTTAGATTCCCTTTATACTTTTGTGAATGACTTAATGAAGTGCAAAGAGAGAGGGGATCATTAATGAAACGGGAAATAGGTTTCCCCACCTGTAAAATGGGGATAATCATTCTTACTTTTCCTGGAGAGTATTAATAGCAGCTAGAAAAATGTGCTCTGGTTTTGTAATTATTACTGCTAGAAGACAAGCAAAATGAAATGATTTATGATATGCTTTTAAATGGATGCCCAGACTATGGAACAAATACTTTTTAGTGCTGTCTGAGCATAGTTTGCACATTAATTAACCGGATTAAGATCTAATTTAATTAAATTCTCTTTGTATGGAAAATGTCTTTTGGATGAATAATCCTCTATTCATTTGTTTTTTGGTGATTTTTATTTAGTGGTTAAACAAAACTGAAAAGAGGAATACTGAATTCAAAGTAAGAATGCTTGTGGGAGGACTACATAATGTTAAATTAAAGTGGTCTCTGAATCTATTTAAGCTGTAAAATAAGGTCATCTAGATCTGTTACCCAGGTGCTGTCTGAACTGTGAATGTTTATGTGCATATACCCATGTAGAAAATAGAGTGGACTCCTCAGTCTAGGTTACTGTCAATTTCTTCTGTAAATCCCCTGTTAAAATAGGGAAGATTTTGAGCAGAATAAATGTCCTAATTTCAGTAAATTATAGAGGGTTGTTCACATGTTGGGAAAAGCTAGAGGACTGATATATTAATCTTTATGTAATAAAATCTGTATTTGTCTATCTTGATCATGCAGATAATATAATGTCTTTACTTGCTTCAACACAGCACACTTTGGTCTTGGAATCTGTTTAACTGTGGTATTTTCATGGTATGCCCAAAAACATAACTCCCCTGAGAGGCAGACGGTCTCATGTATTTCAGATATGGCTGCATCCCCTTGGACACCAGGTGCTCTGAGGAAGCTGGTGGGTCACTTCTGTATTAGCCAACTCCACAGCCCCTAACTTTCAACTCTCACTCTCTAGTGATGTTTAGATGAAGTGTGCTCTTATGTATTTCATGACCAAAAAACATGCAGTGCAGCTGCTGACATTCATCATGGTATTTACCACGTGTTATTTACAGCCTACTGTTAAAAAGATAACCCAGGAATTTTTCAGGGTCTTTAAAGCTCTTCCAGAACATCTTAAAAGGCTTTCAGTTTTCTCAGTTCCACTCTAATATTTGAAGTAATTCTATGCACAAAAAATGGTGTGAATCTTCGTTTTTCCTGACTGCAGTAGCCTTTGAAGTGCTCACATTCTCTTCTGAAATGTGTAACTTCCCTCCTCCACCGACTTCCCCTGCAGCTGAAAATACTCTGCATCTTCAGTACCCTAAGAACTTATAGGTTAACCTATATTAGTTATAGGACTTGTTTATTCACTGTTTTGTGTCAGCTCAGATATTTTGATAGCTTTGGGATTTTGAAAATTATTCTTTAAATTGTTTTTTATTTTGGACCCACCCAGAAAATAAAATAATACATATGATCTTAAGAATTGCAGGGACATTTGGAAGAGCTATTTTTACCATATAAGACCTGTGATTTACAGTGTTCTAATCACAAAGTGTATTTTGAAATTCTAGAAGGCTTTAGGGGAAGATGAGAGGGATTGAAATAAAAATGAAGCTGCAAAAATGTGTTTTGCTTAGTTTAGGTAATTTCCCTGTGTGTTTGAAATATATTGTAATGTTTGAATCCAAACAGCATTTGTGAATGTTATTATGTATTAATTCACCTCATAGTTGTTTGTGTAATTATATTTACCAGCTTTGTAGTAAATTACATTTGGAGCAATCTGTGGTGAAAATATACTTCCTGAAAATCACTGTTAATTGAGATTAATAAATATTCTAGATGTGCTGACTTAAACTGATTAACTAGTCACCTGTATCAAAGGAGAAAGGAATTATATTTAAAACTGCTTACAGAACACTCAGCTTGTGACATACTAACTGTTGGCCCCGAAGATACACCCATAGTAATATTTTAAAAAGGCATGGATAATGATGTGAGATCTTGTATCACCTAGCTATAAATAGAGGTATTGCCTTTTCTTTATGTAAAAATACAGTACTCTGAACATTATAATTTGTTCTACAAGGCTCTTTTACAGTATGTTTTCATTCATAGAAAACCAGGTGTGGCTGAGTTTGCTGTCTGATAGTCATACTGAATACAGTGGAAACTCTTGAATTATGTAGTAGAGGTAAAAGGGTAACAGTGAATCTTAGTAAGGAAGAATACAGTACCTCTGTATGGCTGTGGGTCCCCACTGTAAGCACAATGACCTGGTTCCAGGCTATTCTCATGAAAGCTTGGATTTCTCTGGTTAGAGTCCTTGGGAATGGGATTCTGGGGAACACAGGGACCGCAGCCAAGAGCCAAAGGGGACCTGCTTGGGCCTGGTCTTCTGAAGAGTCTTGTGCTCAAAGCAAGAAAAGAGTTCTCCAGGAGACCTGGCACTGCAATGGCCAGAGTGACTGGACTGGCTCAGTGCAACCACCTGCTGTGGAGGGGTCTCAAAGGCCTCATCTGTATAAGCAAATGAAGCATAGTTGAGAACAGCCCTGCACATGGTGGCCAAGGGGAGAGGAAAAGCCTTCATCCCTGTAGATTAATGCTTCCATGATGCCACCTGGAAATGGTTGTGGGAAAGCTCTGCCTCTTGAATTGTGCTGAGGAACTATTCGGGAAATTGTTAGCTGGCAAGGAAGTAGTATGCCAAGGACGTTTATTAGGATTTATTTACAATTTATTAGCACATCTAATTGTGTTCCTGTGACTGGGAAATGACACGGACTTTAGATGAGATGACTAGCATAGGCACAGTTTACTTTCTTGGCAAAGGTGCTGCTTCTCAGCAGTTGCTAAGAAGAGGAAAGGAGTTGCTTTTGCTCATTTTATGTACCTGCACCTCAAATACAAAGTAGATCATGGATATGTTTAGTCAAGCTTTAGCAAACACTGTCTTTTGTGGGACTGTTTTCTGAGAACATAATTCAATTCTGATTCAAAAGTAATGCAGGCATACTTATTGAGCCACTGGATCCAGGTTAATAAATTGTGCTTATTGGGAGGAATGTCAATAAAACATGGAGAAGTTGAGGTAAAGAGTAATAAAACATATTACTGAAATATGTTGGTCTGACCCTCATGGCAAAATTTTGGTCCCTCTGAAGCCATTTTATTCTGATGGAAGTGGGGTTTGGACCTGCTGCAACTTACAGTGATTAAATTTCTAATCTTCTACTGAAAGTGGTTAAAGACAAAGGTTTTATGTAAAGTGATGCTTTTTGGGGTTTGTTTTTTTTTTTTTCCGGTATCTGTATTTTATTGCTGTGAGGGTTCTACAATTTAATTTAAGCTTGAACTACCTCAACCCTTTCTGAAACAGCCGTTTGTCTGCTCTGGTATCCCTGCAGATAAGGCTCCCCTGAGAAAAGGCCTGAAATATCTTGAGGAATGATTAAAAGCTTCAGTAATGTTCCATTAAACCTTGATGCTTTTAAAATAAATGGACACTTCATTGCTGTAAGACATTTTACCTGTAGACATTCATTTGGTGTCTCATGTTTTTAAATGACTTTGCCCCCATATTGCAGTCAAACCTCAAGATATTACAGGAAAGAAGGATTAAGGAGAAATACCTATAATGACTGGTAGGTTAGTAATGATAAGCAGAATGACTCAAGCTCAAATTTTAATTTCATATGATTCTTGATGTGGTTTCAGGATGTTATTGCTGATGGTCATAGTATCAATTCATTAAAATAAGTAAATGTGGCCTGGAAGCTAAAAAGATCCCACCTATGTTTTCAGAGATGGTCAGATTAAAGTATGTGGTTTTTTTAATAAGCACAAATGGATATGTGCTAAGTATTTTAATGGAAACCTGAAACCACAAACCTTTTTCCTGCCTGTGTGTTTTATAAGCAAACTAGAAGTTAGAATAGATTTAAAACTCTCAGAACTTTTGTTTCAACTTGATTGCCATTTTAAATTAATATAGAGCTTTGACCTAGGAAAAAATCTGCTACAGTAGCCCACAGTTTCATCAATATTTGTGATAATTATTAGCAATATGTACCTGTATAAGAAGGGGTGGGAGTTCTACTCCACAAAATGTAAAAGTATGTTGGTTTAGCATTTTTAGTAGTATGGAAAATAAGTAAGTTATGTAAATAAGTTATGGATAATAAATTCCACTTCAGCTGTTGCTCAGAAGCTTTGGACTCATGTGATCCCGAGACTGAGAAACAGAGATTATTAAAATCAAAACAGTAATTTTGCAGATTATTATAGTTTACACATTCATTAACAACTGCATTGGCTCTCTTACATAGGCTCACATGTTTGAGCATCTCAGGGAATATTCAGTAGTAATTTTTTTCCCACTTTCTATATTGCTGTTTCTACAGACAGTAATCAGTCATTTTTTTAAGTTTAATGTAACTTATTTTGGGAAATGTGAAAGGTATTATTATTTCTGAAAGCAGTTGAAGTTCTGTATTTGCTTTAATTTTCAGTGGAAATTATTTCCAAAATCTTAGCTAGTATTAAAAAAAATCTTGTCCTTGTTGTGGCAATTTTGTGCCTGTCAACCATTGACTTGTGCTTCCAGTGGGAAGAAGCAGCTACAGAAATTAGGAGTCATGGACAGAGAGGTGATCTCAGACTGTAAAGGTCAGTCCTGTGACAGAGTCCAATTAATGGGATGACACAATGTACTTGCATATTCTTAGTGGGGAAACAGTCCAGAGATTGGAGTCATGCTGTGATATTCTCAAGGTGCCTCAGCTGGTGGGAAGCTGCACTTGCATCAAATGAAGATTTCTCAGGAACACACAATTTCTTTCTTTGATTACATGTTGCAGTAACTCAGCACAAGAATCAAGTACTGGCTATTCACATCAGTCAATCTACTTCCAAAACTGACCAACAAAGAGCTCTGCTCAGCCCACAAATGGGAAAGAGCCATGTGTTTAGACATCCAGTTGCAAATGGACTTGAAAAACTTTTAAGAGAAGCTCTTAATAGAAAGATTGTGCAGAAGGTAGCTGGAACCAGATATTTTCCATGTTTTTATTCCCTTTGCTGTTCTAGCTGCTGACCCCTGCTAGGCACTGAGCAACCTGAGAGATGGCTCTGATTGTAAGTGATAAGAAAGCTGCTGTCCACAGGTGGGTATGGACACTCAGTGATAAGAGAAATAAGTATTTTTGCTAGTTAGGAAGAACCTGCCTGCAGATATGTGGTGAAAGTTCAGAGGAGAATAGCTGGTCTGATAAAACATTAATAGGAATAACTGATAGAGTCTGCCAAGGCTCTGTGGGTAGGTGTTGTACCTAAAATTTTACACATATCTGTACTAGTTTTTATTTTATTTTTTTTAAATCTTTATTTTTATCTTTATTTTTATTCTTTTTTAAAATGCTTTATTTAGACTAGGGATGTAAAATGGACTCATAGTAACCTTTCCAAAGTCAGCCTTTCATTTGGCCTTTCATTTTCTTATGTTTTTCTTTTCTCCTGAAACTAAGACAAAATGTCGGAAGTGGTAATATTTATGAGGGCCATTTAGAAATATAAAAGAATTCAGCTGAAATGAGTTGTGATTGAATAGGCTTCCCAATTGTTGTAGCAGGGAAACTTAATACAGAGTTGCCATGGAGACTGGTTCTTTGGCCACTGGTCTAACACATTAAAGCCTTTTAGTTCAGCAATATGCTATTTGCAGTTGATGTCATACATGATATTAACAAGTGGTTTGCCTCCATTAAGAGAAAGATAGCCCTAAAATTACTGCACTTCTCATTAAAAGAGAAATATGCAAAATGCCTTGAAGTTATTTGAATAATCAGTGACGTGCATTACATCAGTTCATAAAGGAGCAAAATATGTTTGTTGCATCAAATAAGGATGCAGACATCCTAGTCAAAGCTATTGAAATGTGAGTTTGAATGGAGGCTGTCAAGGTGAACCAGGCAAACCAGCTTCTTCCAAGTGCACACTTTGGTCAGTTTTGGGGTGAGGTTACCTTTTTTCCCATTAGCCTTTTTCAAAGTAAATCTCTTGAGTGCAGGAGTGTTTTGGCTACCAGACTTGCTCTGTACCATGAAGACACCAGCTCCTTTCCCCTTGAAAGATTTATATTTATTACTGTTTAATGACATCTTGTTTTTGTACTGCACTTTTACCATGTGGCCATTGCATGGAGCTCTGTAGAGTACATTTAATGGAATAAATGGAAGCACACATTAAACAGAATGCAGAAACTCAAGCAGAGGTAAACCACTTAATTGCAGTGCCTGTAATGAATTTCCTAACTAACTGGCCCATTTCATAAACTGATAACATAGACAGAGACTTAGATTTAAAGGCCCTTGATCAAGCAATGGGCAGAAACAAAATGAGAGACAGAGCTGTAGCTATCAAAACCCATTCTGGTCAGGCAGGAGCCTGGGGCACTCCCAGTAATGGCCTGTTTGCTGGCTAAGTCAATATTTCATATCTGCAGTCCAGATGAACTGGAATGCTAAAATACTGTGTTCCTCAGTCCACCACTGCTGTGTCAAGTAGAGCCTGAATAACACTGGGATCCTATAATTCTAGCAGAGATTTAGCTTTCTGCAGGATGACTCAGGCACAGAGGTGACCGAGCAAGGCCAGAGGCTGGATCAGGACACAATGTTGTGACACTATGCCATCATGTCACTGCTATCTCGTACTGGCCATTTCTGCCAAAGTGCAACAGCATCCACACATCCCAATAGTTTGTAATTCTTTTGTGTAACATCTGTGCTTGTTTGTAATTTTTTGGGAAGGATGATTTATCCTCCTTGCAGAAATTGGGTGTCCAAATGCTACTCTTTTGATATTTTTAGAAATTTCCTGTGGTTCCCAGCACAGTTTTTGTGTTCAAGAGTTTGGGAAAACATGTCAGTATCAGTATGAAGTTAATGTATTCCAGTATCTACAGACCTTGCTACTGTCACAGAACAAAATTCATAATGCAGTAGATGATCCAGCTATATGCTCTATATTTGATCAGTTGGTTTTTATCATGGTTGTGTTGGCACAAGAAGATGTGGATTAAGGATGTATAGCAGTGCCTTTGGAACTTCTCTTAGCAGAAGGACATTACCTTCCTTCTCTGGGAGAAATGTGGATCACCCCACCCTTCTTCCCACTATGCAGAGTGCCCCATTTCAGTTTCTATTTTTTTGTATTTTTCTGCAGTTCTATTAAAACTCAGCAAAATTTATAAATAAATCAAAATGTTCATTTCAATTGGTCCTGCATGCACTGATTAATAGAACTAGCTGATACATTTTCAGTTTTTCAGAATATGTCATTTTTCTGAAGTCAAACAAGTATGGGAGTCTGAGACTGCCCTGCATGAGGATTAACAAATTAATAATGTGAGACACCCATACTCAAATCTAGAGGTTAGGAGTGATGTGGGGTGTAAAATTCTGATACAAAATTAACATTGCAACTATGGATAATTTTTAATAAATGTGAAAAATTTGTCTGTTTTTGAAGAAAGGAAAACTTGCAAAATCTCCAAACCTGGGAAATAACCCCAGAGCTGTCACATTCTACTCCTCTCTAGTAATCAGATATGAATTCCTTTGCCATACTGGTTTTCATTTTTCTGGCTGTATGAACTTTGAAATTCTCAGAAATTTTTCTTTAAATTCCATAATATAGATGTAATTTATATCTACAGGGATATATTCCCAGTAAGCAAAGTATGCTGCTACTCTGGGCCTTAAGTGGGGCCTCAAAATGTGGAAAGAGATAATTTTTTTCAGTAATTCCTGCTCCTAAAAACTTTCCAGAAAACTCACCTGTTACTGCTGCTGTGAGACAGAAATTGCAAAAAAATGACACTTTTTCTCTGATACTCTGGTTCTTGTCTGAAGTATTTGATTCTAATAAAGGAGATGCACTCCTACTGAGTTAAATATTACTGCATTAGACACAATTTCTTAAAAAAGATGATACTTTGTATTTATTAGCCTTTTAGGGCTGTGCCACAAATCTTGCTGGATCAGCAAAGATTTTAGTAACATGTGAAGGTAAATGAAGTTTGTGGCTGTAATTTGGCATGAAGTGAACATAAAAAAATGCCTGGATGGTGGGTGGGCAAGGTGAGAGTAAGATCAGAAGCAATGTATTGGTGATCCTGGAGAAGGGTGGGGAGACTCTGCCCTGAGGGCAGAATTGCCCCAGACATTCCCAGGGCCTCAGAGGAGAGAAGATTTTGTCTTATCGCTGAACACATGCAAAAAGGGAACTTTGCTTCCCAGTGTCACCCCAGCTTACACCTGAAAATGAGAGTGGGCTTCAAAATTGGTAATTAGCTTTGGCTGTTTTTATACAGCACTTACTGCTGCCAGTATCTGTGACAGCCAGGAGAGACATCTCTGGTATCTTAATCAAAGAGATGTAACACAAGCACCAACCCTTTGGATATTTGGGCCCAATCCTGCAAATTGTTGTGCACTTCCTTGGAAACACTCAGCACTTCCCTGACAATTTGCATCAATGACAGGAACCCAAAGAACCTTAGTAGCTCCAGGAGGTGCTAAGCATCTGGCTGCAGGCCCAAGAGGGTATTGAACAGTTCAAACTACTGCAGGGAAGAACAAAACCTTCAGATGGAGTAGAAGAAATTATTCATCTGTGTAGGAAAAAAGACAACCTTGAATGATTAAGAACTGTGTGAGAGATATTAATAATCACATGACTGAGCATAGTATGCAATGCAATACATAATTCATGAACTCGCTGCAAAGAATGACTCACAGCGCCTTGAAAATTAATTAAGAAAGATGCCTGGTAATGCTAAGGATTCACCAAGGTCCATAATTCTGAAAAAAACCATGAAAACAGGCCTGTGTTTGTATTCTACTAAAGCATTACAAATTTCCAATATAAAAGGGAATGAAACATGGTGTTTCAAACAACGATCAGACTTCTATGCAATCATCAGAAAATCAGTTTCCAAAAAATCTGAAATAAGCATCAAGAGAAATAATACATCCATAAAGCAACACAGTAATCCAAAAAGCAAAATTCACCAAATTTTCATGAAATAAAACTTAGAATTTTTGTTTTTAAAAAGGAGCTTCAGAATTTCTGCTTCCTGTCAGGAATGGCTGGCTAGTTATGTGTTCTTTGTACTGAATTGCTTTGTGTCTTCTCTGAAAGACAGGAAACTTGTTTCCTTAATAGGTTATAAAACAATACTGGAAAATTTGCAATTGTAATTAGTGGTGTCTGAGATCAGCTGTGTGAAAAGCTAAATACGTGAGGTGTTGGAAGCATATTGCAATTCACTTGCCCAAATTATTTTTGTTTATTAATTTTTTTTTTTAAAAAAAAATTAATCTGAGAAAAATCTCTCCAGGCACTGAATGAAATAACTAATTTGGAAATGTAAGGCATAAACTCCACTATTTTTCTTATCACCGAAAGCACGTCTTCTGTCCTGAATTTCAGTGTAAAGCATATACTACTTCAGAAAGCAAAACATACCGGTGAAATTCCATGGTATTTGCAAGGGCCACACAAAAGAGCTCAGAGCTCAGAGCAGTTCAAACCACCCAGTCCTGGGAGAAGAGTCTTCATCTCCTTTCTTTGTAAAACTTAATTGCTACCAGTGGGAATTCTGTGGCATTTTGCACCTGGTCAGGATTGTATGACTTGGAAGACAATGACTGTGTGTGCACCTCAGTCAGGGCATTTCAAGTGGGACTGTGCTGGAAGTCCAGTAGCCAACATCTGTAGGATGATGTTCTGAGAGGTGCCTTTAAAGGCTTATATAAGCAGATAATATGTGGGGAAAGTCCTTCCAGAACCAGTGAGATGTCTCCCTACAGCTCTGGAGGCACACTTAGTAAGTGGCAAGAAAACTTTCACATAATTAGCTCTTTTCTCACCAGTCACCATCATAGGTGATTAAATGCAGTGTATTCTTCAGGTAAAGGAGAGAATCATTTTACTTGCAAAAAAATAAAATTTCACAGGGATATTTTTTTTGCTAATATTTGTTGCATCTAAGATTGTTTGTATGATTTTATACATGTGTGTTACTCTTATTTCACAATAATCATGGAGACTTGGTAATTGCACTCACCCAATTTATTTCATATGGTACCAGATTAAATAACTGCTTCATTAAGAATCAACAGATAAAGATCCCCTTATCAATATCATGAAGATAAGATTCTTAGGTGCACATAGATAATACTCACAGAGGCATTGTGTTAAAAAGCAGGTGTTTTTTTTCAAATTTATGGTTAATGAGAGACATTGAACATATATTTGCCCTGCTAAGCATTGTTTGCCAAGAAAGAAAAGGTTTCTAAGCATTCACACATACTCTAGCCTATCTGTGTGAACACACAGAAGTCAAGACTGTTGTCTTAACAAAAGAACACATCTCTTCTGAAAAGCAAAGAGCAGCTCAAGTACTGTATTTTTTTCCTGATAATGGTAATTACTTTGCTTTGTCCGCCTTGCATTGCTTTTATGAATTAACTAGATGAAAGCCTCCAGCCAGTAATGATAGTCAGCTTTCCTTTGGATCTCTGCCAGCTACCTATTATTAAAGTGTTTTCTTGAGAGAAGACCACTGTATAGTACCTATTGTTTATGATGTCCTTGGAACTTGACTGCAGTAATTGTAAAAAAAAAAAAATCTATTTTATATCATGGAATATTTTCAAGGCACATGGAAAAGAAAGAACTGGTTGGTGATGGTCAATATGGCTTCACTGAGGGAAAATTGTCCCTGACAAATTCTATGATGATGTTACAGCCTTGTTGATTAAGGGAAGAGAGATTGATGTCATCTACTGGACTTGTGTAAAGCATTTGACACTGCTTTAAAAGTCATCCTTCTCTCTAAATCAGAGAGACATGGATTTGATGGATGGACTTCCTGCTGCATAAAGAATTGGCTGGATGTTTGCACTCAAAAGAATTGTGGTCAATGGCTCAATATCCAAGTAGAGCCCAGTGACAGGTGGAATTCTCTGGGTTTGGTATTGGGACTGGCACTATTTAACCTCTTTGATGGTGACATGGACAGTGGGACTGAGTGCAGTCTTAGCAAGGTCACTGATGACACTGAGCTGAGTGGTGCGGTCAAAACGCTACAGGGAAGAGATGCCATCCAGACAGGCCTTGATGAGCTTGAGAGCTGGGCCCATGTGAACCTCATGAAATCCAACAAGGCCAAGTGCAGGGTCCTGAACCTGAGTCAGGGCAATCCCAAGCATAAATAGGCTGGACAGAGAATGCACTGAGGACAGCCTGGGGAAGAAAGACTTAGGTATGTTGGTTGACAAGCTCAACATGCCTTGGCAATGTGCACTTGCAGCCCAGAAAGCAAACCATGACCTGGGCTGCATCAAAAGCAAAGTGACCAGTAGGTTAAGGGAGGAGATCCTGCCCCTCTGCTCTGCTCTGATGAGACCCCACCTGGAGTGCTGTGTCTGACTCTGGGGTCCCAACAAAAGAAAAACATGGACCTGTTGGAATGAGTCCAGAGAAGGACCATGAAGATGATTAGAGGGATGGAGCACCTCACCTATGAAGATAGACTGAGAGAGTTGGGGCTGTGCAGCCTGGAGATGAGAAGGTTCTTGGGAGGCCTTATAACAGCCTTCCAGTATCCTAAAGGGGGCCTCTAAAAAGGGTGGAAAAGGGCTTTTTACAATAGCCAGCTGTGACAGGACAAGAGGTAAGGGCTTTAAATTGACAGAGGGTATCTTTAGATTAGAATTTGTGAATAAATTCTTTACTGTGAGGGTGGTGAGACACTGGAAGAGGTTGATCAGAGAAGTTGTGTATTCCCCATTCCTGGAAGTGTTCAAGGCCAGGCTGGATGATGTTTTGAGCAACCTGATCTAGTTAAAGATGTCCCTATCCCTGGAAAGTGAGCTGAAATTTCAATATCCTTAATGTTCCTTCCATTCCACACCATTGTATGACCATATTACATCTTTCTGTAGCTAGTTACGTCAGGGGACCATTGCAAGTGAAACTGTACTTCATGGGAATGTAAAAACCATAGAATCACAGAATCACAGAGTGGTATGGAAGTACTGAAAATGATTATAATAAAATATCTTACAGCAAATTAAGCTAATTAGAATGAAGGGACTGGTCTCAGAAGATTAATGTTTGCAGACAAAAATATTGGGACTGCCTACTGAATTTAAGGACACACCAATACTATTTTAAGTTTTCTGGCATAGAGAAAACCTAAACATTCAAGTCTTGTTTGACACATAAGCTAATATTGCTAAACAAAAGGATTTCATTGTGGTTTTAGCCAGAAACCTTTGAGAAGCTGCTTTATATGCTTAGAGACATCAGGCAGATGGAATGGCTTTTTGTTTATTGAGCGACGAACCAGAAGAAACCATTATCCAAAGCCTGGGCTGTCATGGTAAAGATGGAAAGATTTCCATGGCTGACATTGAATGTAGGTTTTTATGACCTCTGTCTTCTGCCTAAATGAGATAATAACTGGAAGTCAAGAGCCAATCAGCAGAAATCATTATTATTTGCCCTTAAATAGAACAAAACCGGTGCTTCTCAGATACACTGATTAAAAAAAAAAAAATGAAGACTATGGATAAGAAAATTGTCTTTTACATCAGCAGTTTTACTGTTGGTATTTTTAATTCTGCATATGTGAAACAACACTGTTTGTCTAGTTTGGGTACACGGATTGGTTTATGCTACTTGTCCCAAAAAAATACCTGTTATTTATAACAACAGTCAAGTTGGGATCCCTACTTGAAAATTTTTCAGCAAGTTCTGAACATTCTTTAAATTCCTGAGGTCAAGGGTTAAAAATATCTATAGAACATTGCTTCACGCTTGGTATGCCTCAGTATAATATACAACTATAATTAACTGCTACTGAAGCAGAAACTACTAAGTATTCCTGATTTAGTTATTTTCATAATAAAAGCTTTGAAATTTGATGATAACTTTTAAAAAATATTTGCTGTTTGTTTTTTATTTAAAGGAAGAAACTTAAATTTATCAAGTTGCAGGATGTGTGCTTTAGGTTTATGTTTGTATTATGTCAGTCAAATATCTATGGTAAAACAGGCTAAACACCTTGCTCCTGGTGGCTTCCTGATCTTCATATCAGAGGCACTTGCAGAAATATGAAGTCAGACTATTCTTCAAGAACTGCAAGGAAACAAATTACTTTTTAAATGGACAGAAGAATTCAGAAGCTTTCTAAACATTTTATAAAGTCAGCAGGATTTTGAAAGAAGCACTTTTTGATAACATTCTTTGAAAAAAAATCTGTCTCAATTTGGATTAACAAAGTTCAGCTTTTTATATGGAATTTAAAAACTGTTCCTTGCAATGTGTCTTGCAATGTTATTAGTGAAATGAACCTCAGTATACTGACCACCTACATAAAGTTTATACAATTAGTTGTTTGGGAATTTCTTAATATATACATAGAAACCATGCTGTGAATACTGTGCTTGTCTTAATTTGCTTCAGTTTCTTCATTGTGTCGCATTAAAATTCCAAATGATGGTGATTTATGAATCTTAAACTCTGGGGACCTTTTATTCACATGGAAGCTATTTTAAAAATTGATTATTCTCTTGAGTAAATCAGGATTTCAAGTGTCATTGTGCTGGAAATATCTGTTTATATATAGGATCTGCCAACATACCATTTCTTTCCAGCAGCAATGCCAAATAACCATAAATAATGGCAGAACTCTTCTGTCTATTGAGAAAAAAAAAGGTACCCAGAAATTAGTCTAAGACCTATGTAATTAATATCTCCTGCATAATCCTCAGTAGGATGTTGTGCATTCCAGATTATGTGGTGATCTAAGGAATTGCTAGATCCAATAGTCTGGTTCCTTTGCCCAGAAGAAAAATGGATCCAGGAAACTAAAATCTTGGAAGGAAAGCAGGAGAAGAAAGACGTTTTGGAATCTGTTTTTAAAACCCCCAAACACAGAAAACTTCAGTTGTTTATACAATTTGGAGTACCTTATGAACTTATTCCTCCCATGTACACAAACATATGGTAGATAACTTGCAGATAGCTAAAGTCCTCGGATATACGAGGCCTCTAAGATCAGTAAATTTAGTTTTACATGAGAGTTTTCCTTGAGATTCTCCCCTTTACCAAATAGGAATTCTGCAAGGCCAGCCTGTTCAATACACCACAATCAGATGAGGTCACTGTCTTAACTTCCAAAACTGTCCAAAACACAGCAGACTGCTGCCAGGCACAGGCAGGTCTAAAATAACTTTGCTCTATAGGCAGGACTGGGGCCTCCAGGATGGTTTCTTTAAGTATAGATAGTCATTTTCTTATCAAGTGCTATCCCCTTTTTTATTACTGGTACAATGGGAGAGAAGACCAGAGATTTTCTACCTCAACTATAGAAGAGTAGTTTGGGTTGAGAGGATCTCTCCCACCTTTTTGAAGGCTGAAAAATGGTACATTTCCCACTGGCTGAGCTAATGCAATTCAATTTTGTATTTCAACCAGCTGCTTATAGATTTCTGTTGTGGTTATAAATTTTAGTCTTCTATATTATAGTAACATAGAAGATATTTCAGACAGATCTTTTGTACACTTTTTCCAGCTAATAACTACCTGTGTCCGTTTCTTACTCACTTTTTTCCCTGTGTTTGTTCTACAGTTCATTTGACTGATTTTTTTTTTTCTATTGTCCACAGTCAGGTACAGTTTGGAATGCCCTCAGGAAAAAAAATCCAAACAATTTCCTGGCAATCAGACATCAATACAAAGGTTTCTTTAATTCAGAGGTATTAAGGATACATGAGTTAAGGTAAGGAAGTTTGGAAGTCTAGAATTCCTTCTGGACATTATTATTTCAAAATTTTTCTAACTTCATATTACTGATCCACTGGAATTTGGAATTGAAGTTTTTGAATTCTTTAATTGTACATTCACATGAAAGTAATACGGGAATGTTGCAAAACATAATTATGATTCAGTCCAAAGCAGAATATCTTGTTGTGCTGCAGATGTGCCTCAATACTAATTGATTATTTCTTTAGCAGAAAAGCTATTTAGAAGGGTTCCAAGGTACAAAACTGACACTGCAACTGCCTGTATGGCAGCAAGTTATACTGTGTTTTAATTTCTTTCATTTTCCTAAAATTGAATATGGCCAGAAGGAGTGATACAGCTTCACTGAATCTTATGCTAATGCTTTCCCAGAAAATGTTTTCTTTTCTCCCTAAATTATTCATTGAGCTATTAGAGGTCTGAAATAAAACTTTAATTAGTTGTTAGAGGCTTGACAAAGTATGACCTGCTGGAACATATGAATGGAGTTGAAAGAGAGCCATCTGACTACAGGAATTGCAGCCAGTGGAACAAGACATGAGCAGAAACTTAACATCTGTTGCAGATTTCTAGTGTTTTGGGCAATGTGATTTTTTTAGTTGAAAGCTGAATGATGGCTTTTAGTTGACTGCATTATGGAGTACCATAAAATATATAAAATTGTCTTAAATCATTTGTACTCTCATTTTCAACTGGTAATTTCACACTGGAATGTACTTGCCTGTCCACAAGCTAAAAATTTGTCAGTCTAAGGGCATAGATCATGTTAAACAGTGCCCAGCACTGTCTGCTCCTGAGGCTGTTATTTTCAGACGCCCTCTGCTCTGCATTCTGTTGCTTTTTGCTTGACAGAGAAAGAAAAGTGGACTGGAGTTTTGAAAGCAACAGAAGGAACCTGTACCTATGTGTCACTAAAAACACCCCTGTAATATACTTGAAATAGGAAAAAAAATCTTACCTATGTGAATTCAGATGACAATAAGGCTCAGTAATTCAACCATCTTTCTTCTTGGCTGTCTGTTTTGACAGAAACATCTCTTTACATTTATTCTATTTAAATTTGTAATAGTTGCACACCCATCTCAGATTGGAACATGGTTCTGGTGACTTCATTTCAGGATAAAATAATAAATATCAGTATAAATGTTTCAGGAAAAATGAATTTCAGAAAATTGAAAAATAACAGTATCAGCATTTATCATTATTTTATTGAAGGATTTTCAAAGTTTAAGAAGGTTTATTAGCAATTTTGAAGTCAGATATATTGTCCTATCTAGAATATCCACCACATTATTATTGTCATTGGGACTCAATATTTCCTCAGGTAAGTACAGGGATTTAAAAAATCAAACCTTTGAAATGCTGAGAGCACACAATCCTGTGTAATAGTAATAAACTTTATGACAAGTGAGTAAGGGCTTCTGTGACACTTCAGTAAAGGGTGGTGTGGCCTGCTTTTCTCTAGAGGGAAGGGATGACAGCTAAAAATAAAGCAATCCTCATGAATGATCTTGCAGTCCTCTTCTGCCCAGTGAAGTTGAGGTTAATTTATAAACTACATTACAGCAACAAAGAATAAGGGCAGGAGGGAGTGGTTAAGGGACTAGATTACTGCCTAATGCAAAACTTCAAGAGCATTAAGAGGGGGGGGAAATCTTGTTGAATGAAACAGGAAGACTCAAGGAAAAGAAAGAGTAGGAATCAGACCATGGTGTCACCAGAACGTTTGGAAAAAAAGCAGTTCTTCACAGCACTAGGACTGTCTGAATAACTGGCTTCACAGTTCACAGATTTGTAGATGTTTTTCTTTTTAATTTGGCTTAGTTTCAAATTGGAACAAATCCATTTTTTTAAGAAAAATTTCTTCAGAAAAAAAAAATTCCAGGAAAATGTTTTGGAAACACTGACATACTGTGTTTCCAAAACCACACATTTCCCCCTGACCCTACAGCTGCCTAATGGAACTGGCATTCATAGAGCAGCTCCATGGGAAGGCCAGGTCTGTGGCTTGACTTTGGGTTTTCTGTTTTCAGTTCAGTCACCATGGGCAGGCAACAAGTAATGGGTTCAAAATAACTATGAGATGATTTTTTTATTGTTATATGTATTTCACATGTGTTTATGTAGCTATTACATTCATATAAATTTATCTATTTTTCTGTAAAAGTGTCCAGAAGGAATTGTGGAACTGCTTGTAAAATGTTTGTATATGGTTTTTGACATTTTCACATCCCTACATAGCAAATCTAAGCATAATAACAGCTGATTTTATTTTCTTCTTTTGCTTTTCACAATCCATTTTAAAAGAAATCCATAGGTCATCAAACATTTTCAATCCTAAAATTAAAGTAGAAGTAGGTAATGAAGATCTGCAATCTCTTCCATTCATATTTATTACAACTATTTGAACTGCATGTGATATGCCAATGTAACCTGGAAAGATAACAGTCATTTTCTTTGCAATGTTCCCTGTATACTAATTTTTTCCCAATCTTTCTCTAAACACTTCATTTTCCAAAATGTCTGGCTTCTTCAAGCCAGTGCATTTTTATACTTTTAAGATCCAAGAATAGAAACAAAAGCCTTTTTCTTTCTTTCCTGTGGCATAGCAACACAGTTTGAATTTTGAAATGTTAAGTGTCCAGTGCTCAGATTTTTGTGATCTACTTGTATAGAAAAAAAATAAAAATCCCTGAAAACCAAAAAATGTAACTTGCAAAAACATGGTTATTTTAAAATGACAGATAAATTACAATATGTTGGTGCATACCAGCATGCAGCAGAAATATGAATAGCTCATGTCATTTGCAATGAATCATCCACCCTAACTAACAGTGAGGGAAAAAAAAAGAGCAAAAGAATTCAGTGAGGAAGCCACAGAAATTAGTGAAAATACAAAAGGCCTAGATTCTTGTATAGATATGAAATTGTTTAGAGCTCATATATATAACCATGCTTATTTTTGATCCAAAACTTTTCTGTGATTTGCTATCTGAAAAACTATCTGATTGTCTTTTACTCTATCTAGCAAAAATCTTGTTGTACACAAAATGTGCAGTTCTTAGCTGGTCTCAATGTTTCCAGAATATCACTTAACACTTTCACATCATGTCCAGAGTATTTGTTTCGTGATCTGAGGTCTGAACTGTGAAAATTATTGGGAATTATAAGTAAAAATTCTGATACTACCTGGTGTATTTAGGAAAATTTTACCAATTTTGTTGCTGTTTTCTATAATTAATAAGGTTCACTCTGAGCATTTTGTTGATTAGATGAGGTAACTGGAATAAGTTCATCTCAGCTTTTTCAGTGAGTTAGCTGTAACATACACTCTTTCTAGTGACTGTTATCCTTGTTGTTTCCCTTGACCAGTGATATTTTTGCTGGCAGTGGAGGCCCAAATGCAAGTGGAAGGTGCTTCACAGTTCTCTCTGAAATGGGATGAAATTTTTTTGTAATTGAAGAATTACATTCAGCATGAAGCTGAATTACAAATTGCTACATTTTAAAATTTGCAAAATATTTGAACAAACAATTGAACCCACATTTTGGGCTTTCATTTAAATGTTTACAGTTGTCTTTATGTTTAGAAGAAAAAATTATTTTAATAGAAATTTCTAGATTTAAAACACTACTGCAGAGAAATTTCTGATATGAACAAGTATGCTGTTACACATAGGATTTCATCTCCCACTTTAAAAAATGTGTGAACAGTCATTATGTGTAATTGTGTTTTTTATACATATATATTTATTGATATATATGCATGTATATATATTTAATAATTGTTTCTTACAGTTTCAATAAGTTTGGCTTGCTGCTTGGAACATAAGGTCTTTCTTCATTACGGGACTGGTCATGACAGTCACAATTTATTTCTTTAGATTTCTGGTGAGATAGATGTAAATCTTGTGGTCCATTTTACACTGTGTAAGTTTGTAGTAAAAGAACAGTACATTTATTTTACACCTTTGCAAATACATTGAATGAAAATTCACTGTTCTTGGGCATTTATACTGAGAACTCATGAAAAGTTTTGAAAGCAAACCCTTAAGAAATTAAAATGTATTTGAGACAAATAATCTAAGACATCAATTAAAAGATTCCTTTGCTTTTAGCAGCAAGTTGGTAACATAACTGGGCGCAGAACTCTGGTGATTAAATATGTTTATGCCAAGTTTAAATGAAGTTTAATTAAATGAATACCTAGTGCCAACTACCAAATATAATTGTATTAAAATAACCTAAACGAGCAGATCCAAGATTTCTTGTATTCCTGTGCATCTATAAAAATATGTAAATATATATATCAAGGAACTGAATATAGATTAGTTTTCAGGGTCTGATTCTACTTTTAACTCACCTTAATATTCACTTTATAATAGATGATTCTTCTCTATTTGGTGAACTCACTACTGTTTCAAGGTTTACAAATTCTTTGAATCATATAATCATAGAATGTTTTAGGTTGGAAGGGACCTTAAAAATCATCTCATTCCAACCATCCTGATGTGAGCAAGAACACATTTCACAGGACCAGGGTGCTCAGAGCTACATTCCAACTTGAACACTTCCATGGTTGGGGCTTCCACAGTGTCTCTGGATAATCTGTTCCAGGGCCCTACCATCCTCACAGTAAAGAATTTCTATCTAACATCTAATAAGAAAACGCAATCTCTTTCAGTTTGAAGCCATTTCCCTTTGTTGTGTCACTGGAGGCTTTTGTAAATGCTCTTTTACAACCCAATTTGCTCTGTATTCTAAGAGACATTTTCAGCAGTTGGCCCTTTGCAGTCTTTGCTTATTGAAATATAAAACTGAACAGTTAATCTTGTATAAATATTTTTTTGATAATAGAACTGGCATGTAACTTGATACTTTTTTTAACTTAAAGGGAAATGTTTGAACCCTTGGTTATATTAATTGTGAGTAACCTGGAAGTGTTCCTATTTTTTAAGGTGCCAGTTTACAGCTGCATTGTAACATAATCTTATCTGAACCCCATACAATCTGTTCCAAGGCTAGGGACATTAAAAAATAGAAAAAAAAAAAAAGGGACAAATGTTTTTTTAATCAATAACTAATATATGTATGCAAGAGAGATTTTTTTTGTTTTTTAAATGTGTGTTATTATATTTGGAAATACTTAGCTTGAAATGTTAGAGTGTAAGAACATGCAAAGGTATCTCATTATATTAAACATAAATACTGTTCAAAGCTGTAATTTTCAGTGGTTGCCTTTTCTATATTTTCTCTCATCTTATTTTGAAAAGTCTCCTGGTAGCGCCTATCGTAATAAGCTGGATTTTTGAGAATGCATTCAGGAAATTCTAATAGAGTTTTTCTACCCTAGTACCCCCAAATACTATGTAGTATAATAAACAGCAGTGTGATTAGGAGATTGTTGTAGGGCTTGTGCTGTAATGCAGCTCAACAGTAATCTTACTTCTCTCTCCCTCCTCAGAGAACCATGGCCTGGGACACAGTGAATGAAACCAGGGAAGAGCTTTCAGCTTCAAATGATGGTTGAAATTCTGGGATACTTAGTAGATAAAAAAAATATCTTAGTTCTTTAATTTAATTTTCTTAGGATGTCTTGTCTAGGTGCCTATACATTTTCAAATATTTGATTTTCTTTTAAGTGCAGTCTCAACTCACATTTTCCTGGTATCAGCAAACAAATGTACGAAGCAACCTCCCATTTTATATAGATAGAGAAATCAAGTTGCATCTCAAGTTTTTGTACTGTTTGGGTCTCAGTCTCTTAGTAATCACTTTAAAAGTCAATATTGATTTGGTAATATTAATGGAGTATTGTTGTGACGTGCCTTGGGGAGGCAAAGTTTCATATAAGCATTGTCCCACCCCAAACCCCTTGTGAAGGGCAGCCCAGGAGTTCTGATTGGGTTTGAGTCCCTGGTGGTTTCTCCCTTATTGTGTTTCTAGTGGTCCCTGACCCTGAACTCCACGCTCAAAGGTGGAGACCCCCAAAGGTTCTGTCCCTCAAAAACCCCTGCTGTGCCTCTGTTCGGAGCTCTCTGTTCTTGGCCTGAGTTTGTTCTCGTGCTGAATAAATGGTTTCATGAATGGGAGCCCGTCTCGTTGGTGTTCCATGCTGGTCCCCAGAATCCTATGGCTTCCCTGGACGAGATCCTGCAGTTGCTGACTACAACAGAGTATAATTCGGTTTATGGTCTTTTGAATTTCTGCTTTTGTATACAACTTTATAGTACTAGCTCTACCAAATGTATAACATATTGTGTTAAAACAAATACCAAATGCTAGCCTTCCTTTCCCCCCTCACCTCCTCCCAAGGCTTCAGGTAGCTTGCAGCTGATAAATCTAGTTTCTAGGTTACAACTGAACCAGATGGTAACACAGAGAAAAAAAAAAAAAAAACGAAATCATGTTTTTTTCTCCACTTATTTAATTATGTTTTCATATAGTTCATTAGCTAAGTTAACTTGTGCTAAAACCACATTTTGTTCCAGGAAAAAGATGCTGCTTTTCAAAATGTGACTAAAATAACTAAGAGTTTTGAGATGTAAGTTCCTAACTGTTAAAACATGCTGTCATGCAATATAACAACATTTAATACATGCAACCATGTAATTATGCATAATAACTAGTGATCATTGTGTATGCTGATAGGAAGGATAAGGGGAGGGCTGTTGTGTATTTAGCTGGTCCTCTGCACCTGCAGAAAGCAGACAACTCTTCTCACTGTGGAGGAAACAAGATAATGACAGCATGATATTTAATACAAACATTAATTTTTTACAATAAGATACTAGGAAGAAGTCTATAAATTAAGGTTTGTTATTGGGAACAGCAAAATTATGTTGTTTGTCAGCTTAAAGACAAATAAAAGACTTGTGGAATGAAATCCCTAATTCTGTTTACCACATAGCTGCTGAACCCATTATTACTATTTTGAAGAAGATTTATATTGACTATTTAAGCTTCTGTTTGGGATAAACTCTCCCTATACATACTAAACTCTACTTTGGTTCTGAAGTAAATAATGAAATCATCAGCCCATGTGATCTGATATTTTACTAAAAGAAAAACAAGCTGCTGTGAAAACATAATTGTACTAATACTGGGGCTCTCAGCAGGCCTTATTAGTTCAGGCATAGTCCTGCATTAATGTAGCTAATGGCTTTTGGACAGGCGGTGGCTCACTTCCAGACGACTTGGAGTGCGGGCGTGGGGCCGGCCCGCGGCTCTCTGCATCCAGCAGCATAAGCACACACTGAGCCCATCGGTTATTTATAAAAAGCGACTTAATGTGTTTGGGAAAGATTAAATTCTGCTGAAATATTTGTGCTAGCATAGGAACGTGGCTACCTGCCATCTGGGGCTGATGAAAGCGGGTAAAACTGCTCCTGGAGATAAAACCCAGTCCTTTCAGAGAGTGAAGCACCCCATAATGCTGAAGCTGTCAAAAAGCCACTACGTGTTATTATGTTTTCTCCATGGCTTTCTGCAAGACAGGTCTTTGGAAGAAGAGTGGTTGGAAACTATTTTCTCTCATTAACAAGATTTATCAGATATTTAAATTATTAAGAGTATTGTGTCACATCCTTTATATTCTGAGCCTTGGAGCAGGATCTTAACTAGAAATGATTCAGCAGCACTGGTGGGCAAGTTCCTTGTGGCATCTCAGAGGCCACTTCTGTTGACTTCACAAATAGAGCTGTCACATGATGGTATTAATATATAGCAGGTGCAAACATGAGATGGAGAAAGCCAGTCTTCCTAGTTATACTTCAGTCAGTCATGATGGCTAATCTTTCCTGATGGGGGGAAACATCCACCTGGTGTTTATCAACAAATTAAGTACTCTCAGTAGTTAGTTTGGGTTCCTTATATACCAAAATTGTTCTTAAAGTAAAATGGAACCTGCACTGTAGCACTGGCAATGGATAGAGCTAGGAAGTATTTGCAGTGGTTGGTATGAGCACTGTCACCTGGCAGTCACAGGAACTATCCAAACAGCCTTTCATTTTGGCACAGCACAGATAAGGCGACAATGAACTTAAGTGCACAGGTTAAATACATGTTTTGAAAGTAAGGTCATATGAAATTGGCTTCAGAAAACATTGATATTAAAATGTTAGACTGGAGCAGAAGGTCTTACTGTATTTACTGTTTAACTTTTAGTCTGCTGAAGATATACCAATAAGTGCATCAATAAGGTAATTTCTTGTTTGCTCTTCAGTTCTTGGAACATTCTTGCAAATCCAGAATTCCCCCACTGCAGCCAGCTACATTATATTGGATTTAAATCAGTAACTACGTGCAGAGCCTCAACAATGCAATCCTAACTCCTTGTCATAGTCTGGATGGCAGTGACATAGTGCAGACTGTGCTAGGACTCAGTACAAAGATGCTTCTATTGAACAGCCCATCTGCTTCTAATAAAGAATATACTAACAATAATTAAATACAGTAGGATCAAGAGGGAGAACACAACTTGTTCATATCCTACTAGAAGAACATTACTATGTACTTAGTGCTAATGTGCAATAATCACATCCACAAACTGACAATTCCAGTCAGCACTGTAGAACTATACAATTAAAGCAGTGACATAATTAAGAGCAGAGCTTTCTGATAGCCCACATTACTAACAAATGACTATAAATTTGAATCATATTCTCATCATGAAATTGGCCATTAATCAGCATTATTGCCAGTCAAAAAAGAAATGCAATATCTGGTTTAAGAACAAGACAGTTCCCTTCAGCTAACCTACAGTTCCAGGTTGCATATGTGTGCCACGTATTTTATCTTGAAATCCTTGTTTTCTGAGTTTCTGATTTCCTCTGTCTGCAATTTTGAGTTTTGTGTGCAGTTCGGGTAATACATGTCAGAATAGATTAATGGAAGTGAGAAACAAGCCAGCCACTCTGAATTAACCAAAATGAAGAAAATATAAAGAAGTAAGAATGAAGGCTATTGACACTGCTTATTTCTTTCTCTTTGGGAAAGTTGTGTTCAACTGTGCAGATTTCCATTAGCATAAACAGAGCTATCTGTGAGATCAATTTCAAGCTTACTGTTAACAGAATATTTTCACAAATATCTTGACAAACGCAAGTGTTAGAGATGACTTCTATATCTGTATTACACACTAAGATAAGTGTGGACACAGTTGCTATTTTTTCCTTAGCTTTGCCTTCAGGAGTTTTGTTTTTGTTTTTTCATCTGACTGGAAGCTGATCTTAGCAGCAAAATGTTTTCTTTTGGACAAATCAGCTGAACTGGTTAATGCCAGAACCATCACAGCCCAAGCAGTGTGCACCAGCAGGGAGACCAGGTGGGACCAGAGGTTTAGAGAAGTTTAAGTAAACTTGGAAACTTTGAAGGTGGTCATCCTGACTTGCACCAAAGCCTCAGAAAACAATGGGCTTTGAATGGAAATAAACACAGGTACTTTCTCTGAGAGCTTTCAGTTATGAGTATAAAAGAAGATTGTAATGCTTGCCACTCCAAATGCTATTTTCTTACCAATGAAAGAAATATCATTGATGTAATAATTTTAAATGATTTCAGAGTCTGACTGCCTATTTATAACTAATAACCTAAAGACTCGTTAACAATCTGGAAACTAATTCTCTTAGTTTCAAACTGTGAATTAGTGCTTCTTTGTATTAATATATTAATAATATTGTTTTGATACTTGTGATAATAAAAAAATTACATTAATTTTGTAAAAAAAATAAGTCTTTATTCGACCCATTTGATACAGCTGTAAGAGACTTTATTAATCAAGTAAATCTTTCTTCCAAGTCTGAATTTGAAGCAAAACTTCTTAAGCTAAATATACTTGGAGAATAATTGTATTAACTTAATGTAATTCCATTAAATAATTAGACCATCTGAGAGAAAAAATGATTGGATTTGTACCTGTACAGCAAAGGGTTGTATTTTCAGGCAGAGAAGTGATGAGAATATTGGCTGGATTAGGACAATAACATAATTGCTCAAGGTGATTATTATGTTAGAGCAATTCTGAAGCCCAAAAAAAAAAAATTCCCTGGGAAAATCATTCAGCTATTGGGATTCAGTCCCAAGTACCTAAAGAGCAAACATGTAATCAAGAAACTCAACACCGATTTGCCAGGGCATATTGTGCTTGACCAAGTTGATTGTCTTCTCTATTGATATGACTGGTTCTTTGCATGAGAGGAGAGGTGAATGTGATACAGCTTGACTTTCATGAGGTTTTGGACACCATGTCCCTCAGCATTTTTCTTTGTAAGCTGAGAAGTGTGGCCTTGATAATGGGACTGTTAGAAGAATATTAGCTGAACCAACAAGTTTAAAGTGCAATAATCTATGGATTGAGATCTGGTGGGTAGTCAGAGATGGCTGTAATATCCTGGGCTTGATATCAGACTCATATTGTTCATTGACCTTCAGTGGTGTTATGAATGGTGGCACAGAGTGTACTCTCAGCATGTCAGTAATGGGAGAGCAGCTGACTGAGGTAGCAGTGCCTTACTCTGGAGACACTTGAATAAATCTTATAATTGTGCCTGCAGAAAGCTTGCAAGGTCCAACATGGAAAAGTTGGAAGTTCTTTTTCCCTATGCAGAATTACCTAGTGCAGACTGGGAAGTGACTGGCTGAGAGATCTGCAGAACAGGGCTGGGGTTACAGCTGATGTCAGGCTGAATGAGCAAACATGCTCTCTCTGGGAATAAATTGTGCAGTGCACTGGGCTGAATTTTGAGGAGATGTACCTCAGTCCAAAAAACTTGTTATCCTCTTGTCACTGGCAAGGCCACTTAGGAAAAGTTCATTCAATTTGGGGCCCTGATGTTCAAAACACACATAAAGAAATAGGGGAGGATCCATCTGGGCTAGCAGGATGCTCTTGTTCCTGCAGAACATCTCCAAAGAGAAGCTGAAGGACATGGGCTTGTTACTCTGGTGGAAAGAAAAATGAGGGCTGATGAACAGATGTTAATCTGTGTACAACTATTTCAAGGATAGCTGTGAAGATGACAAGGGCAAGGTTCCTCTTGGTAGGACAGATTGTGTAGCAAGAGCAATGTCCACATGTATCTCAGACATTATTTTCACTAGCAAGGAGATGTAGGACTGGAACATGTTTACCAGACCAGTTATGGGACCTCCATCTCTGGATATATTTGAGGTTTGGCTACACCACGCCTTGTCTAACCTGATCAAAGTGCTGGCTGTAGTTCTTCTAGAAGCAAGATGTTAGATGATAATCAGTCTCCACCCACCAAGGTAGTTCCATGTTTCTCAGCATTGAAGGCTGGTACTTCTGACTTAAAGAAGGAGTTGTGAGCTGTAAAACTTTATTAACTAGTCAGGTGAGCAAATGTAACATACCAATTCCATAGTCTTTAGTCATAAAGCTTAGCTTGTGCCTGCTATCATCAGTATCATGTAGCACTCTTCCAGCAGTTTTTATTGTTGATTAATGTCTTCTTTTGGACCTCAAGTCAGTCAGGCTGTTGTAAATGGATATAAAACTCCAGTGTTTTCCTCTGGCAGTTTATTCAGTTGCTTCTGGTTCATACTGATGTAGATGATTACTATAGATACTTGCCCCATGTTGATGAGAACTCAGTGGATATAAAATCAGTATTAATGTGTCAACTGCTGCACAAATTTCATGATCATCCTTTCTATTACACAGGATTGCATGGTTATCATGAGGCCAGAATTCAAGATTTTTGCTTTTTATACTCTGATAAAGACCAACTGCTATTTTAGGTATGCTGGTGGAAATAGTTTCCTTGTGTAAGCAATAGATGTAGTTGTTCTTAAATTTGGACAGTCAACACGTATTTAGAACTCTTGTTTGAAAGAGAAGATGAGCTCTTGTTCTACTGAATACCTGTTCTAAACAATTAAATTGCTCTGTAGGGACTGTATGTCATACATATGAGACATAATGTATGTTAAGTTCAACAAGCAATCATCATAAGTGACAGAAATTACATTATAATAACACAAGGATGTATCTCATGGAAGAGACAAAAGAATATTTGAATGATCTCTTCGGCAAAATTTTTTAAGAAAGATACATTTAATATAATAGTGGAAAACAGCAAACTTTTTTCCTTCCTAGTTAGTTGTGTACTTTCACGGCAATAAAAAGAAGCATAATAAGAACATATGGAACATGGACTTTCAAAAAGAAACAGTTGGCAAAACTGTGCTTCAGATTGCTGTCAGAATATCAGGCTTTCGGCAAGCTTGGAGTAGAACAGATGGGAAAAGTCAAAACTGGTAATAGCTTTCCCACAGTTAACACAGGAGAGCAAGTTAGCAGTCTAATTCATCCCTGGCATAATATAATCGCCTTTTCATCTTTTAATTTAATGGTATTTATGTCTAGGGTCTTATTCTGTCTATTTCTATGCTGGGGCCAGAGAGTCACTATAGAATACACGCATGTGCTGGGGCTGATGGACAAGATTGCGATGGCTGAGGGAGGACACGAGGTTTATCTGTCACTGGAGCACTGGGCTCCATTTCATCCACACTGCCTGAAATGAAAAGCCATGTGATGAAGGGGAATGGGATGAATGACTGTGTCAGGTCCTGTTTCCACAGGGTGCCTAGCTGTGACAGGCATCATCATAGCAATTTGGATTTCAGAAGTCTTTTCTCAGAACTTCAATGAGACTTCCTATGGACTTAAAGACTGTGCACATGCTTCAGTTCTTTGAGGCTTGTGCATTGCTGGAATGATGATGCATCTCTGTATTAAAGTGACTTCACAGATTTTCAGCACTCTACAAATACAACTTGAAAAGATTTAACCTTAAAATGATGATAATAATACAGTTTCTACCTGATGAGATACTGGTAGTAAAATCCCATATATATGTAGGACTAGGTTCTTGGTTGTTGGAGTAGGGGAAGAATCTATGGTCTTGCACACCTTAAATGCTAAGACAAAGGTTCACCTTACAGTGGAAGCTTGGGATAATAAATATCATATAAAATTAGGTGTTCTTGAGTAGATGGAAGCTTTCTGGAACAGAGTTAGCTTTGGGGAGAGGGGGTATTGGGATAATCAATGAGCAATCAGGTCATACCGTAACTTTGTGAAAGAGGTCTGTATGCTATGTAATTTTTTGTTCTTTTCTGAAATGTCTGTGGAATCAGCAGACATGATGTGGTTGCTATGAATATTGTGGTGCAACATGGAAGAATAAGGAGGGTACCCTCTTCCTTCTCCACCTTACTCTGGTGCTGTGCAGCGTGACGTTTAGTGTTTTCCTATCACACTGATGCTCTGCTGCCAATTATGAATGTACTTCCTAGGAAATAACAGCAGACTAGGCTTTATTTAGGTCTATATACTTTTCACAGTATTTTCTGCTAAATAGGTAATTCTGCTAATAGGAATAATGAAGTTCAGAAATGCCATTTTGGAGGTAAATATCAGAATATTTTATGAGAAATCTGTGCTTTTAAAAACATGAATAATTGTAATGTCATTACAAAGAAATAATGCCACGTAACAATATGTGAATTGAAGAATGAAACTCAGAAAAAGATATCTTTGTGAAATAACTAAGAACATATTACAACATGCTCTTAGGGAGGGTTCACAATCCAAGCTTGACCTTGAGAAAAAGTAATGCAAATTGTTTCAACATTTCTAAAAGACATAAAAAGAAGTCACAGATCAGTAAAAGCCAAAATAGGCTTCAATATCTAAGTTTCTAATGCTATATTTATCTAATATTTTACATTATGCTTGGTTCTTTTGGGAATTTAGTTCACTGTTCTATTACTATGTAGACTATTTTTAAAATAATTTATTTAACTGAGAATCTCTTACAAAGTACATGAGGAATGATTTGGTAGACTGTCCCAGAAAAATAATTCTCAAAATATTTCAGTGCCCAAAGTGCTGTTACTGAAATGGATGTAGGAACAAACATAATTCTCTGATTATAGACATCAAAGTCAGACTTGAGGTGTGGAAAAAATATCTAAATTCTCTGCATGACTACTTAAATGCTAGGAATTATTTTTCCTTTTGCAGTTTAAAGATAAAAATATCTTTAATTTATACTGAAAGCAATTGTAATAGCAACTGTGCACATAGTCTAGTTAATACATTTATACCTTCCTATTACATTTCAAACTCTTACATTTTGACTCAGTTTCTTGAAAAAATTGAAATTATCTCAAAGGAAATAAAATATGAATTTCCAAATCTGGTCAAACTGCAAAATTTGCTCAAGCAATGATCTGGAATGGTCAGCTGAGTCCAGACACTGGAATTGGGAGCTTTCTGTCTCTGCTGTCAAGCAGTTCAGGGTAGCTCCTTGGTCTTTATTTGTTTGAGATAAAAGACCTGATGGGAAAAGGTGATGAGAGCAAGGAGCTTAATGACACTGGAAGGAGAGTCTGAAATGAGAGCAAGCCTGAAAATCAATTAGCTGCCAGTGTGGGACTGGGGGCTGGAACAGTCTGGGGACTGACACTGGAGAGTGACACGCTTTTCTGGTCCCCACAGCGTGGCGTGCTGAGGAAGGACTAGGGAAGAATAATACCTTGTCAAGTACTTTAAACTCTCTATGAATGCCTATTGAAAAGGGAGGTGAAATGATTTTTTTTTCCAGATTTATCTAAATCTGCAATTTCTAGTTGTTTGCTTAATGTCACAGCTTTGTTTTTCTTTTAACATATTTTAATGCATGTATCATGTGAATTCTTTTTCAATATATGGAAAGGTTATTTTAAATTATTTTCAATTCAAATTATACCAGAGCTGGGTTGACTGTCTGGTTTCAGTTGAAGGGGAGTAAAAGATAGTAAACAGATCAAATTTAAATATACATTTTAGTGGAATAGTTTTCCCAGAAAGGTTTATTTCACACATTACCATTCCCCTGAACTTTTTTAAAATAGCATAAACAGACAAGCCACACAGCAAGGGAATTTTGCCCTTAAAAATAAGCAAAAAATCTTTTCTCAGCAGGCTTGCAAAAATGGTATTTAAAAACCTCACTTCTTCCCTTTTATTTTAAAGGCTAAAACACCAGGCATGGATCTGATTCTGATCATTTATGAGCTAATTACTGCACTTTGTACTGAAATAGCTCTCTGGGATTAAAATTTCTGGTTGCAGCTGTGGAAAGAGAAATTCAGAATATTAATGAAGAAAAGATTTTTTTTATATTGAGTATTCTTATTCAGTTTTTTGTATTCTATCTTTTCCCAGTATATACTGCATGAGAAATAGAGAACAACAACAAAAATTGAGAACTTCTATTTGATTATTTTTTTAAACTTTCTTAAGGCAGAGGAGAAAATATACACATTATTATTATTGCGCATTAAATGTAACTTCACCAATTTAATATCATTGAAATAACTGGAAAAGATGAGTGGGGAACAGCAGAATACCAAAGCTCTTCAAAGGCAAGACCAACTTTTCATAAGGGATATTTTGTCCTTTTTAAGTATGATATGTAAATTAAGCCAATTATTTGGAAAGTTATGCAAAGGGTGTTAAATTTATTTCCTCTTGTCTTGCAAAGTATTTCTTGGTTGACACTGCTTACCTAAAATCTCTGGACTTCAGTATGGTTTTTTGTTTTTTTTTTTCGTGTGTGTGTGTACCTTGGAAAGGCCTTCAGGTTTCCAGTACTAGACTGCAGCCTCAGCAGCCATCCATGTGCAAACTAGTCATCTGCTTCAACTGGAAATAATGCTGCTGCTAAGGACATTTTGACGAAAACTGGTGGAACCTGGCTGATCCACCTTGTAGGAAGAAGAAAATCTCTGAAATCTAATATTTCCTCTTAACATTATTCCTGTGACACAGGAAATTCCTCCTCTCAGCACCATGACTTGTCCCTGAGGCATTTGATTTTTAGCTGATTTATGAATCTGCAGGTTACTACATGTACAGTCTGACCAGCCACTTCTCCAAGGTGCTCCTCACATCCATGCAGGAGCTGACTCTTCTACCAGTGTAGGCCCTACCAATGGCAAAAATCTTTCCTGGGACCTCCTCAGATCAGGGCAGGAGCAGGCTCTGGGATGACAGACCTTGCTATGCTGCATCTTTCAGACAACATCCTACTTCCTAAAACATTTTTTCCTTAAAAATGGGATGAAATTGCCACTGAGATTCTTTTTATTAATGTCACAACTTAAAAAAGCTTCCTGAAAACCTACTTTTTAAGGGATAAAAATGAAAAGGAACATTATTTCAAATTTGTGACTCAGTGTTATTGGTGTGAGACTTCTACTGTCAATATACAGGCTGACAAAATAGTTGTACATGTACTAATAGTTGACAGAGCTGTAAAATATTCAGCGAGTAATTAAAAATATCTGAAAGGCATTTTTTTCCTCTTCAAATTTCTCTTAAAAAGAAAATGAAGAAATACCTAATTGGCATTAACCATAATAGTTTTGCTTGGGAATCACAGATTTTCTTATAAGAAGAGGCTTCTGTGGGGCACAGTGATTTGTCTGCTGAAATGCATGTAATTTCTCTGGATCTCTTTGGGTGTTTCATATTGACAGAAATGAGTTTGGCTGAGCCAGGGCTGTGTGATGGAATATAACAGAATATCAGGACTAGCTCACAAAAAGTGTAGTGGGCAGCTGGACCACATGCTTGCAGAAAGCTTCCCCATTGTGCAGCAGCTGAGTGCTGCACACCAAAAGTTATAAAACAGAGGCCTTGTCTGTCCACACAGTTATTAGAAAAATCACAGAAACAGTGTAACCACAGCACTTGCTTCATGAATTAAGCAAAATGGTTTAAATCTACTTTGGAATGCCATTTTTCTGTAGTAAAGCACTTTTTGCATGCATTTAATTTTACTATGAATAGTCCCATTGATTCCAATGGGACTTTCAGATGCAAAAGCTTGTAAAATTTTGCAAGATTAGCCCTTTCTGAGTAGAATTATTTTTGAATATATATTGGCTCAATCAGGATGGGAGTGGGTTTAATTTATCCAAGAAGTATTTATCAGATAAGGTGATACTTAGAACCATATTTCTAAACATACTCTTCTGAGACTCTAAACTTCAGCCTAAATTTGGAATAGCTGTGTACCACACTCTACCTCAAAGGCTCCACAGGTCTTGTTGTCTGAATGTTATAACAATCCATATCTTAAATGATTTAAGATGGAGTGATGTTTGCCTTGGAAACAATGCTCTTTTAGAGAAGATCTGCCTCTCTACATCATATAGTGTGTGTATATGCAAGGGATCTCTCTGTCTCTATATAAATATAGATTAACAGGCAGGTGCATGGATTCATTCACTTTTTTTTTTTTGACTCAGTGAACATTTCTCTCTACAAATAGCTGCACTGGCACAACATAGATGTATTATGGTGGAAACTGCTTAAGACAGGAATGCAACCACAGCTTCTCCATTACAAAATCACTGCTTTAGTTTCACCATGCCTATCTTTAAGGGGCCTGAGCCCAGGGGTGATACTCTGATGTTTAATGGAGAGCCTCAAGTCTTGCAAAGGTGAAAGAGTTGGATGGTTAGGACTGTAATGTTTAACACCACTGATGACATCAGATCATACCAAGGTCACCCACTAGGAAATGGAAAGCAGAAGAGTTTCTACATTTTGTTGGAGGCAAGTTCTTAATGAAACAATAATAACAGAACATGCAATGCCAAGAGAGGAAAAAAATTGGTTCAGGGCAAAATGATTAATATCTGAACCCAGAGCAGATTATTATCTAGTAATAATAAATTATTTTTTTCTTTTAATAAAGAATTTTAAAATATAAATAAGTAGAAGAGAAAAAGTGGATGTGCTTTCAAATGTTTTATGGAAATACACTAAAGGATATTAGAAAGCAAATGAACAAGCAGAAGAAAAAAGTTTCCACATGCTGCAATTGGCTTTTAAGAAGAAAAGAAAAGTAAAAGTGGCATGGCAGTAGCTAAAATATATTGTATCATCTTTCTCTGTAAAGCATTATGGTCAGTTGGTGAAAGTCAGTTACAGGGCACAGTGACAATTTGTAACTAACTTTTGAGGAACAAAGAATATCCACTTAAATATTCCATTGCTGCTGATAAAAATCAGGTAAGGGGATCCTTGGAAATTAGTACCTGTTCTCTTTCTTTGCAGACAGAGAGGCAGAATTTCTCATACTTATGTGCTGTCAGTTTGATTGATATAACTGTGGAGAGGGAGTTCATGCTTAGTTTGCTTAGCAGTTGTTGTTTGTTAAGACTTGATAATGGTAGTCCATGACAGGTCTAGTTCTATTGTGGTAGCTGCAGCCCTTTCCAAAGAGCTGACATTTACAGAGTAAGAAATAACTATAAACAAACAACAACTATTGTATGGCAGAAACCTAAAGAATATTTATTGTTTGCTTCTTCCCTGGAATGTCTTGGTTCTTTTTGTGCTTGTGACTTTCCCAGGTATGACATTTTGCACTTATTTCAAAAAAACTGTTTCAAGACAGCAACTGCTTGAATAACTTAGGAAATTGCATCTTCAAAATATTATTAAACTGTTGTTTTCAGTGGTTGAGTTAGCTTGGTTCTGTCTTTAGCTTGCTGTTATGAACAACTTAGACTCACAAAAGAAATTGTTTGGCAAAAAATGACAGCCTGAGTAGATTTCTGAATGGCATTCTTTTTCTCTTACTAACCTAAACTTTAAAAATTGTAAGCTGCAACATAAAAGGGAACAAATATCCTAAAATGTATTTTAATGTAAATCATAAACAGAAGAAAGGATAACAAATAACAAATATATGTTCAGTATTGCATATGTAGCAAATCTAGCATGGAGAAATGACTGATCATACTCTCACACACACTTTCTCTATCACACATACTTGTTCGCATTATAAATTAATGTGGAAGCCTTTCATTGGTGAAATGGGAGAGCCTGTTGTTTTCAAGCACAAGCACAAACGAAAGCAGGGGTGTAACTAATTATGCAGTCACTTGTATCTCAGATGGAAAACAGATTAACTCTCCATGTGCCACCTTTTTCCTCTCTAGTAGGGTCAACTAACACTTTAAGACTTGAGATACATAATAAAAGACTTTTAAATTAGAAATGAGAAAGAAAAGGCCTGTGAAATGTTATTTTTTAATGAGGTTACAGAATGAATGGATTTCTTTGTTGTAAATGGAAGTAATCAGCTGGATTAGATTAATGCAAAAAGAAGCATTTTAGAATGCTTTGTAAATATCAAAATAGTTATATGTATTTGTATAATCATAAACTTGACCTTGGAAATGTTGTTTGCGTAGCTTGTTGTGTGTGGTTTCCTTAGCAATGTATAAACATTACAAATGAAAATCTGAACTCTTTTCTTCTTTCAGCGTGACTTCAATTTTGGAATGAGTAGAAAACATCCTTTCACTGTGTGGGTTTTTTTTTTCATATTTAGTAAGGCTTTATTTAATAGGCAGTTATATTTTAATTTAAATAGTAATTTATTTTAAATATCAGTTCATATATATATATCAATATATCTTAATTTCTTTCTATATTATATTAAAGATTATATAATGATAAATAAATACCATAAATATCATAATATATTATATATATAATTGTATATATATCATATATAAAAGATTATATATTGAAATTATTTTGTACAAGTAATTAAATATGATGTGAAGATTTTCTGTGAAATTATTGTATTCAAATCAGGCCATTTCTATTTTTTTGAGTGGTCGTGACTTAAAAAAAAGCACACTCATGCTTTGTGGTATATGCTTCTAGGCATTTAAATAAAGAGACTGGAATTTATTTTTTGTATCAAATGTTATGTTTGCCAAAATGTAGTATTTTGTTAGATAAACTGCTAAGAAAAGCAAACAAAAAGTAAACTCCAGTTAACACAGATTATATTGGTTATTCCCATATAGCATCTCTATGAATTTTAGAAAGTAAGTGTAAACTTGAAGTGAATTTGAATGCGTTTTCTCATGTAAGAGTTGTAGTTGTTGGGCTACAGTATATCAACAGTGTGATTCTTCAAGCCTCTCCTGTTGGTACTTTGTTGTTTTGCACACAATATTTTTGTGTTCGTTAAAACAGACAGTGTGAGATGTGAATAACACTTTAGCCTGTGGGTTAAGACACCTGGTTCCAGTCCTTGGTATGGAAAATGTTTAATCACTTATGCAAGGGGAACAGTTTCTAAAGGAAATACTGAAATACATTGAAAGGGCTTTGCGGCTTCTGATTCCAAAGTAAACAGATATCTTTGTATGGACATTTTGTGTGGTTGCTGTAAGTACAACTCCTCCTGAAAATTAGATCTATAGAGCTATGAGGACTTCTCCAGGAATTCATGCACTGTTACTGAAGCTCTTTAGTCTTGTTCTAAGAGAAGCACAGAGTTTATGCTGCTTATGCTTATGTACTATGTGAAATAATTGTCCTCTCTCTGTTTGGTTTGGTTTTTTTCATAGTAAAGGAATTAAGAGTAGGAGATACTTACTCTAAAGTTATCTGGAATGGGAATCTAAAGCAGATGAACCGATTTTTTCATTGGATCTATCTTTCTTTATTAAATATCACTTTGATGAGAATTTGTGCCTCATGTTGGGCAGGACGATTATCCCTGTGGCAACCAGCCTTTCCAATGCACAACTGTAGTGTGGGGACGGGCTGCATATTGAGTTCCCTATGAGCTGAGAAGAATAAATGCCCAATGGGCATATACAGTATGTACAGGATTCTTCCACACTTTTGAAAAGTATCTCCTATTAAGCTCTTTTTTTCCCTTGCCCCCAAAAAACTTTACCTTCTCTTTGCATGAATACTTTAAAAAACTTTTGACAAAAAACCCCAACCAACAGCAACAAGAGCAACAACAACAACAACAACAACAAAAGAGATAGAGACAAAAGGGACAGAGGAAAAGAGAGAGATCACTTTCGTATATTCCTGAGTCCACCTGTATTGGAAATCCACAGGACTATTTACTGATAACTTTGATCTCTTGATTACAGTAAATCTTTGGTATTTTTATTTCTATAGTCTTTGTTAAACCAGGTGCTGTGACTGAATTTTTCAGAGAAACCATGAACATAATAAGACTGAAAAAGAGCAGAAAGAACATGGGCGAGGACAAAAGTATTTAAATGATGAGCATGTTTCTCTAATGTTACTTTCAAAGTATTTAAGGAAAGTCTTTCCTTTCTAACTACTTACCTGCTACAATGAAGTGTGATGAAGTGCTATGATAGATAGCAAAGCATATTTAGGGGGTTAGAACAAGGCAGAGATTGTATGAATAACATCACTTCCTATGCCCATTCCCTCGAAGAACCCGGCAGTTCTCAAATGGCCATTGCTTTGGCCTCGCTGAAGAGTGTTTCAGGAATAGTTGGAAAACACCGCTATCTTGTGGCCGAAGGACGAACAACTGGAAAAGGCTTATTTCCTCACCTGCCTGTTAGGTCAGGCTTTGTATCAAAAATACTAATAAAAATATCTTGCATGAACACTGGACTCTTAAAAGAATGGGATTAAAAAAAATCCCAGCGGACCTGGGATAACTGAAGAACTTCTCCAGATAAACTGAGTTTTCCTTTGGGTGTGACTTTTATGTTGCAATCCTGAATTCAAAATGTCACTGCCAAGTTTCTGAATTTGGAGTTTAAACACCCATCTGGCTTCATACAGTTTGAGCATGCTGACTGGACACAAGCAACACCACTGGGGCAGGTTATTTGGAATTTCCTGAGGATATTTGTGAATGCTAGTTCATTGCAGGTTTTAGCTAAGACAAGCAGGCACTTTAGGTTTTCAGAACTCCTTTGCACTTTATTTTAGAAAGTTCAGGCTTTCATTGTGGGATTTCTGGTGCTGAGGGACCAGGTTATCTTCTTTGGTCTTAGATGACAACTTTTATCTCTCATACATGCTGTTATCTCCCGCCAATTGATCTTGTATCTGCCTGAAAGTGGAACTTCAACTGACTGTAATAATACGTGGCTGAGGTCTTTGAGATTCATTTCAACTGACTTCAGTGGAATCCAGTGCAGTTTGGTAGAATCCAACAATGTAGGATGTTAATTTTGTTTGTTAGTTACCAAAACAATCTCCTATCAAGGAAAAATATGCAATCAATTTCTATCTGTCTGGTGTTACCTATGAATTTTATTTCATGGAATCTGGAATGGTTTGTGTTGGAAGGGACCTTATAGGTCATCTAGTTCCCAACTTCCCTGCTGTGGGCTGGGACATCTTTCACCAGACCACATTGCCCAGAGTTCCATCCAACCTGGCCTTGAATACTTCCAGGGATGGGACAACCTGCTCGAGTGGCTCACCATTCTTACAGTAAAGAATTTACCTAAGGTAAGGAATTTCTTCCTAAGAATGATTCTGTCATAATTATGCTTATTTTTCTGTCTGTAATATCTGTCTTCTGTGACTGGTAATCCACAAAATTACTTGCTTAGTTCATTAATATCTTGATCTCAAGAGAAAAAGAAAGGTTTTGGGGACAGTGATATCTTTCAAAATAAGGTATTCTAATTTACTAGTATCATCATAATTTGTTTGGGAGTACTCTCACTGTCATGTTGCAGTACATACCATTTAAAGATGAATATTATTATTATTTTTTTCTTTCCATATATCTGACCTACTTCCCCCCCCTTAGATATAAAAATTCTTAAATCAAATCCGACAACTTTTGATTAATTCATTATACTGGTCCACTATATTTTGCAGATTATACTAATCCGCAAAATATAGCATTAATGAGACAAGAATTCAAGTCATCAAAGATTAAAACTTTCAAGTAGTAGAGCACAGATCAAACTTTAAAACTCCAACACTAAACTTAAAATATTATTCTCAGAATGTTGATAATATCAAGTCAAAAAGATACAAGGGCTGCATTGCCAGAAAGGACATAGTACACCAGGGAGTAAGGAGTGTCTGCTTTGAATTAAATCCTTCAGCAAGGGATGGTTTGACAGAATTTGTGTTGGCAAGGCTAATTGCATGAGATTCTTAGTGTTATATGATTGAAAAATTTCTGTGATCCTAAAATACTGATGTAAGGGAAAAACAATAGAAGAAACAGAAAAACATGTGGCCATGTGCTACATTGATATAGGAGACAGGATGGGAGTTCTGGCAACTGAATTTCACTTGTGAATAGGTCAGGAATGGATTGGAAGACTCTTACCTGAGGCTGAAGGTACCCCTTCTCTTCATGTACATTTCTTCACTTTGATTGCCCCCAGCTCCACATTTTGTCATCTCAGAATTTGACACCTGTGTTAGCAATGATTGGTATTCTCTCTTAAAAAACCAAAATCAATCGCATTTCTTTAGCTGCAGCAATTCTTTGTCTATGCTAGAGAGCACCCCAGACCCTTAGGACTAGCTGTGCACATGTCCTATACTCTAGCACTGCACTGAAGAGCTCTTGGTTTAAGTTTGTCTGCTTATCTAAAAGTTATCCAACTGCTTTGCTTTCTTTCTCATTCCCCAGTATCTAGAATATAATAAAACTTACCTCCCAATATTAATTTATTTCATATCACTTAATTCTTAAAATCTTTTCAAAGCACTGGTCATCCTGGGTGCTGGAAATTGTGATGTGGATGATTCAACAGCGGGGCTCTAGTCAGTTGTGTTGAGCAAAATGGGTTAATGACAGGTTTTGGCCAAGGTTAGTGTAATTGGGCTGTGGATGTGGTGCTTCAGGATATAATTTAGTGGTGAAAAGGGCAGTGTTGGGTCAACAGTTGGACCCGATGATCTTAGTGTTTTCCACCCTTAATGATTCTATGATTATAAACTATGCAAAATATCACGAGTACAAACATCCTTTCCTGACAGAAGTATTGGTAGTTCCTTCTTATGAATTATCCTTGTACTCAATTTAAATGGAAATCATATAAAATAGGAGTTACTATAGGTTGAATTTGCTCTTTAAAATAGTCAAACACATTCTCTTGGCATGTTTAATCTTTGTAAAATAGATGAATAATATATTAACTTTTTTTTGCCTCTGGACTCATTAGTTAGAAAGCTTTTATTTCAGGCATCTATCTTCTAAAGCTTAACCTCAATGTACTGCATTTCAGATTAAGTCTTCTCTGAACTTGTCTGTCCAAAGGAGCAAACCTAAAGTACCAAATCACTGGTACAATACTGTGTAAAAATTTACAAGATCTCTAGGTACCATTTAGTGTCTGTGGTACAGTTTCTATGGTAGCAGCCTCTTGGCTGTTTCATTGCTGCTTTCCAGACTAGATCTGTATAAAGCAGATGGCAAGTGGGTTGACATTTCAGTTTGAGTCATGCCAATTGAAATTGACAACCTCACGTTAAGTATGCTAATCCTTAATTGGAAAGTATATCCCATTTGGACTACTGAATTTGCTGAGCTTTCATTGAGGAAGACTCCGCAAATCTGTTGTAATCTATTAGGATAAAGCAGACTACAGAAGCAGGGCAAACTTTCTCTTGAAAAACATTCATTGGGAGGAACAGCTATGATACTTAAGATCAGAAAGGAGTTGTTTTTTGTTTTGTTGGGTGTTTTTTGTGGGAGATTCTTTTATTTTGTGGGGATTTTTAAATTATTATTTTTGTTTATTTTTGTTTTGTTGTTGTTTAAAAGAAGAATACCCTTTTGGACTTGAGGACGGTGTTTAATGAGGCCATAGAAATGCTGGATGAACTTCAAAGTCCTGAAAGTTTGTCTCATGTTGACACCTTGAGTTTTTGAAAGTGGGCTCAAAGCCATACACCCAGAAGACTAAGGAATCCTATAGGGGCTGCTGCTGCTCAGAGAACTGATAATTATAAATAGTAGGCTGCATTCTATCTTCACATAATATCATTAAGAAAAATTAATACTTAAGTTGAAGACACTGAATCCTATGCTTGTATAGCTATTAGAAAAAAAAAGACCCAGGATTTTTTCCCCCTTTTTTTCCTATGAAGACTCTTGAAGGACAGATAGGTTAAATTTACTCAAATGTTTGGAGAAGGATGGAAAAATTCATTGTAATGAAATTTATTATTTGCAGTTTGAATGGGAATTGAAACAGAAGTTGAAGTGTTCCTTTTTTTTAAGGACTAACCTTACAGGATCAGGTGATCATCTGCAGTTTAATCTTCTTAAGTTCTCCTCCTTTACTCCTCACACTTAGCATCTTGTCCAAATGAGAGGCTGGAGAAGATAAGAGAATGCTTTCAAAGCACTTGAATTTACTCCTTTGAAATGAAATATTTATTTTGAAAGTTCAATGAATTTCATAAGGTACATGGTAAAATCCAAGAGTTTAAATCTCTGAAATGGTTCATTGGGGCAGGATAGGAATACTGGAAACAGTACAAGCCATGTTTTGGCTAAAGAAGGAATAAGGTCTTTATTGAAGAAGTTTTGCACTATTCTAGGAGCTTTATATAATCAACATTCAGTTTTCTATCGGTCTTTGCTATCCCAGCTACAGAGAGAGGATGGCACGTAATTGACATGTGTAAGGCATAGAAAACTCTTTAAAATACTGTGACAAAATTTGACTCGTTGCTTGTGCAAACTTAGCAAAAGATTTAAAAGGTCTACCACTCTCCATTTGCACCTTCTGCTCTGGAGTGTGTATTTTCTGATTTTTCTGATGCTGTGATTGCTGCATGTCTGGCAAATTTCTCTCATCCCTACTTTGGCTGTATCCATGCTGGCTCTGCACAGTGTTTCTCTTCTCTGTGGCTAGAATAAGCCATATGGATTAAAGTCTGTGGTTTGGCAGATAAAACCTGTGAAAACCTAAGTCTTTTGCCAATGCAATATAATACATCTATTAAATAATCCTGGTGTTTGATAAAAGGACAGTGTAATATCCCTTTCATCTCAGACTGTGTAATGAATGTACACTTCAAGTTTTCTCTGGTTCCTGTAACTGATACATGGAAACCAGGAGTCAGAGAAGTCATGATGTCACACAGGGGCCATTTGAATTCCCATTTTTCAGGCAGTCCCACAGCTGATGGGTCATTATATTATATTATTTATATATAAATAATATTTATTTTTAATATATTATATATATTATTTTATAGATAAAAGGTTAGGAGGATTAGATGTTTCTTGTCATTTATCCTATGGTGTCTGCAACTGTAGGTAGCCTTGAAGATTATGACTAGATTATTTAAGGATCTCAGCCTGCCATAGTCTGGCTAACAGACACAAATGTCTGAGTGTGGACAAGGACAGCTGATAGTTTGATGTGAAACACCTAAGATGCAAATCAAAAGGCACACATTTTTAATTAAGGAAATAAAGTTTGGGCCTTTGTGACTACCTTTCTTGAGTTCAATCTCTACATTTAACCGTCCACAAAGGAGAATTAAATTGCATATATGCTATGCATAACTTACAGATGAGCAGAATGAGTCCTACACAAATGGTATTTACCATTGTGACTGCAGCTGCAGAATTGGGCACATTTTCAGCTTTCAGATGAGAAGAAGCATGGCTGGAAAAATAAATGAAAACTGGCTGAAGTCATTTGCAGAGGAACACTTCAGTAAGCTAGTTTGGTTTATATTTTTCTACTTCTACTCCAGACACTTGCTGGAGGAAAACTTAACAATTCCATATTCATAGAGAGATTTGGTATTGTATTTTAGTCTGTTTTAATTGTTTTGAGTGTAATCTTGTTCTACAGATTCTATGTGAACAGAAATGATAGATAAACAGTAAGCAGTATAAAGTCCCTGAAAATAGTGAACTCTTACTTAATCTTGTTGTATAACAAAGAATTAAATTATTTAAATGTTTTATTTGATACAGATTAATAGACCAGACAATATTTAAGTTTTCAGAGGATTTATATTTTTGATGAATCAGTATTATATGTTAAATTAGTTCTGAATACAAATTGTCCTATTCACATAAAAATATAGTAATTACATAATTTGTAACTTGTGGAAGTGTTCAGGATCTAAAGGAATCATGAATCTTAGGGAATCTCATTACTTATTTTGAATTTCATCCCCACCTTTGATTGTATTTTTAATCTTGTAATTGCTATTTAGGTTATAGTCCAGTACATTTTAAGAAATATTCAGCAGGTTAGATATTATGTAGGTGCATAATTTTACCACCCCAGAACGTTTTTTTGAAATGTTTTTTGAAAAAAACAGTGACTTCTATGCAGTAAAGAACTGGAATCTGAAGTCATCATTTGCACCTGCTAGCAAAATCATAAGACTTAAGCAGCACATGTTAAATTATTTTAAAACACTGTTTATATATGATTTGATTTACCCATTTTGTTCAGTAAGGGTTATTGTTACATTTAAAAATCTTCAGTAAATGCATTTTTAATATACCCTAAGGTGAAATTTAGAAATTAAGCCACACACCTTAGTTCAGAGGTGCAAGTCCATAAAGACCTCAGTATATGGAAGCTGCACCTAGAGCATGACAAGTGCCCAGTGGATGTGATGACAGATTTGTATAAAGAACAGCCAAAACTATGGAAGATGACAAGAATAAAAGTTCAAGGATTGCTTTGAACTTCTTAATGCTTTGGACTTAAAGGAATTAATTCTTCATGGCCTCTGAAGAGACCAGCACTCTCAGAACATGGACTGGTGTGATTCTGTTACTAGCACACCCCTGTTCAGAACTCCCTAGGTGTATATATACCTAGCAGAGCTCATTTGATAGTAGACAGCTTATATTTGTCTTGCTTGCTGAATATTCACTTGTCCAATATTCTGATGTGGGACTTTGGCACAATACAGAAATCTGTTCCAGTTTTAATTTAAAGTGTGTTAAAAGATATCAAATGCAGGTATCTGAACTTCCAGGGTGAAATATCTTCTATGAAAGACAGATTGGAAAAGCTTAAAATGAAGGTTTTGAAAACAGATCCCTTCTCTGCTCTGCCCACCCCTGGTAGAGTATCTTTTTCCCTCATGTCTAAATTCATAGGTGAGGAACTTTTCCTTCCATGGTTGCAGCAAACTACGTAGACCCCTGTCTGATATTTTTCTTTCTTTCTGTCTTCTTTTGACTCTGAGTATCCTCTCTTTACAAACAATTTCCCTGCTTCACTCAGAGAAACTACAAGTTTTGCCCTCCACCTTTGTTCTGTCTGCCAACAAAGAAGTTTCTCTCACCTTTAGTGTGTTTAATGGTCTGAGGGGCTAGACCCCTCTCAAAGGTCTGCCTGATTTATGATGATCAGAATAACTTTTTCCTTGCTGTCCTATTGTGCCATTTTTAGACAAAATACGACTTGCAAATAAATTAAGACACTAGGTTTTGCCCCCTCAATATTTACTGCCAGACACACAGATTTGAACTGAGGTGCAACTGGCATCATTCAGTCAAGCTGCAGTCAGGGAGTATGTGTTTCCTCCTTGCAGTGTATTGTTTTATTATAAATGCAAATATATTTATAACTTTTGAGCAACTGTAACCTCTGAAAAAACGCTTTTGTGTCAGTCTGCTCAACAGCAGCATCTGGAATTTAATCACTCAGTCGTGCTTGGCTTGCCACTGCTACAGTCTTGTGTGATCCTGCTGAGGAGAGGTATGGCTCTCCAGAGGTGTACTGTGGCTGAGAGGGAAAGGAAGGTGTTTAGAAAGTTGTAGTATAGCATGTTTCAAAATAATGACATGGTTCATGGTTTCACCTGTTGTCCCACATTTCAAAAACTGGCATAATTTTGTAGATGTTTGAGTGTGTGCTTGGTTTTAGCAAATCTCTGCAATTCTAGCCAGGACTTTGCACAGTCTGCCCATGCCCCAGGATTCCATTTGAGTCCCCTGAATCCGACAGTCCCTGCCCCAGTGACGCTACAAGAGGGTTGGTCTCCAGCCCCCGCTGCCCTGCCTGCCCACGAGTCCTGCTGCAGCCAGGTGCCATGGCCATGGGCTTGTCCCAGGGCTGGGTCACAGCCTCCAGGCTGCCCAGCTTCCTGCTGGTGCAGTGGGATGGGCGCTGGGGAGGAAAATTCCAGGTTGACAGGCATACTGTGGATTGCTTTGCAAAGTTTCTGTAAGTTATTTAACGTGTTTAATGACTAGGCCTAACTTCTGTGAAAGTGCACAAGAGCTATGCACAGCTAATGATATCTTGACTATATTATATTTTGTGTGTGCTTTTGTATGTGCAAATGTATAAAATACGCAACAAATACTGTTATTAAACAATAGTAAACCCTACTGTAGAATATTAATGGATGTTGTTTCACATGTAGCTCAAATACTGGGATATACTTCAATACTTTGGGTATTCCTGTGTGTCAGCACATGGAACAATACTCCTAAGAATATTTATTGTCTTATTAAAAGCTACAGTTAAAACAACTAAAACTGAATAGCAAGACAATTTATTCTGGTGGTGGAAACATTTTTCACTGTAGCTATAGCATTTTACAAATGCTTCCTTAATACTTTGTCAGTTCCTGCCATGTAGAAGTTGGATAGCTCCACTGGACATGTACTGGAATTAAAATCTGTACAGAAGAAACATTTCCTTGTATGGGAAAAATAATTCTGATAGGAAAGAAAAAAAAGTTTTTTCCTAGCCAGGAAGTTGGTTTCATGTGAGGGAGATTCTTTGTGTGCCAATTAGTTTTAAAGAAATGTGTTAAGTCTCCTGCTGCTTCATTGCCATTCTTGGATTTGATTAAACTTATGCAAATAAAGGCACCATGGATTAATATATTAGCTGCAAAACAATACAGTAATGTCAAAGACCTTTTGTCACAGTGGAAGGGATGGAAATCAAAGAGAGCATGAAACAGAGCATGAACTAGGGGAGAAAGTCATAATAGAAATTGCAGAAAATATATGAGGAGCCTAACTGCAATAAAAGCTTGTCACCAGGAAAAAATGCTCACCATAACAAATGTTTTCTATGGCTGTTTATGCTTTCAAGGTTTTGTCTTTAGTCCATTGTTCAGGTTTGAGTCAGTAAACGTTATTTACGTTCATATCCATTTATCTTTAACTTCTGAAGGAAGGTTTATTTAAATAACAGGCCTACTATTGAAATTGCATGGGTATGTACACTTCACGCAGAAGACATGGAAGAAGATGACCCTTGATCTTTCAAATGTTTTATTTCCATAAGCTTTCAGGCAGAATATGGAAGAAAGGAAGGGGAAGATGCTTAGATTGAAAAATGTACTTAGAATTGAAAATACAATTCATAGTAAAATATATTACAGTACATTTGGCTTCATCTTTGACTAAGACAATAAATCTAGCAAACCTCAGAGCAGAGCTTTCAGATTCTGAGTATCTTTAAGACTGATGTTTTAGTTTCAATTTCTTCCATTATTAAAGTTGACTGATGACAAAGCCAAGCATTGCTGCAAAAGAGATTTGCCATTTTGGATAAGTTGCTTTCTTAAAAAAAATCTAAATTCTGATTGTCCCCTAAAACTGCTGTTAGTGTGAACACTCTCTCTGACTTTCTTTATCGTAATAAGGCTTTAACTCTGCAGTTAGTGAAACAATGAAACATCTATGGTGGATTTATAGAGCACTTCCTCTTTTATGCCCTCCCCTGTGTCTTTCAGGCCAAGTTTTCAGGAGAAAGTGGGGGTATTTTTTTGCATGTTTTTTGTGGTGTCCATAATTGAGTATGTGAGTAGAGTTTATGAATGAGTAGAACATCCTCTCTATCGTTTGGATTATCCTAGTCTAGGATTGGATCTTCAAATAAAAGGAGATTTGGTCTCTAGTGAAGCAGTTGGGTTCTGTATCAGTATAAAGCACTGCTTCATTTTCCTCTCACATTGTGTTTTCAGAACTTTAAATAGGAAAAAAAAAAAAAATCTTGTTCTAAACTAAGCTTGTCCACAAATGAAAATTATGTATTTAGTATTATCTAACTATTTGACTGTGCTGGTTTTTTTAGTGACAGTAATGTCCACTGTAAGTAATAGCTTTTCAACATAAACTTGAAGAGTGAGGGCTGCCCAGCAGTATTGGAATAATTTCTATTCTCCACCCAGATATATGGATGCTCCTTATAGGATTGCTTCCGCAGGAAATCAGTAGTTTGGTTTTCAGATTACCTCAACTGAGATTTTTGAATATGAAATGGTTCTTTGGGTCACATTGTGGCTCATTCTTCACTTGGCAACAGCCAAGGCTCTGTCCATGTAGAGTTCAGGATCTGTAGTGGCTTTCCTCCTGCACACCAGCATGCACCACTGTGTCTCATGATGCCATAGAGTTAAAATAGCTCCAAGCTGTTGAGGACCCCTCTTGCCTGTCCACATCCAAGCCATCTGGCCAAAGAAAGACTGTAAGATCAGGAGGTCAGCATAGATGTTCAAATTACCCTTACTGAGTCTTTGGAGCCTCAGAGGTCCCATCTGTCTGGGATTTCAGCCAGTACAGAACCCCTGTGGGAATTTTCTGTCCAGTGTAAAAGCCAAAGGTAGAAACATTTTGTATCCTGACTGATCTCCTGATAATTCAAAGGTAGATGAAAACACCAAATTACTTATATATATATGAAAGAAAAAAGTACTGGTTTCTGGATTAGTCATTGCTCATGGGAGGTCTGACTCATGAGCACTTAAGGCTTGGGGATGGTAATGCTGTGCTTTCTATTTCATACATAAAACTTGTATTCATGCAAAGTAACCATTGAAAACTTATCCAGCTTGAAGTCCAAATTCAGAGTCACAGTTGAAAGCTCAGATTGAACACTGGCAATTGTTACACCTTTAAATGAGGTGTTAGCGATTACAGGGTAACACAAACTCTGCTATTTCCCTACTGAGAACATGACAATCTGGCTAATCTTTGTAGTTCCCATCTAAGGTTTCTCAAAAGTGGGGGATAGAGTGGAGTGCTATGGAACTGCAAAGGGGAGTGGCTGTCGTACTCAGTGAATGGACCAGAGAGAGACACAGGCCAGCTCCGTAACACCAGGTGTTAAAGAAGTGCTGTTAAACCTGCATAGACTAGGGTGAGCCTGTTTGTGTGACTTTGAGCTGCCAAAAGCTGGCTCTCAGCCTTGCCACATGGCCCCTTCTGTATTATCTGTGTGACCTTCGCAGCGCTCACCATACCCATGCTGTCCTCCATTGCACAGTACTGGCGTATGAAGATTCTCCCCTCCAAAGCTGCTACTGAAATCTTCCTGTGTGAGGATGTGTGCAAAGAACTGAGCAATCAGTTTTCACTGATTTTAATGTCTTTCAGTCTCCTTCTGAGTTCTCTTGGCATCACTGTATTTATCTGAGGCTGTCCACAGTTTGCAATATGCTGCCATTTAAACACCAAGCTCTCTCAGAATAGCTGAAGTCTGGAACAATGAGAGGCTGACACCACTTGGAGACGCTCTCCATGGGAGCCCGAGAGAACTGCTCTCATGATACATTTCACCATTTCCAAGACCCATTCTCATCTTTAGAGCTGAAATGGGAGCTTCATGTTTTGCCTTATCTATTGTTTCTCTTCATCCATTTGGCTTTAAGTGATAGAGCACTAGAGCTTAAGACAACATGCCTTCTTGTTGTCATCCTGTTCAAGGAGAATTGACCCACCTATGGTCTTAAATATACCCAAAGGTATTTGACTACAGTGTTTGTGAATTTGCTCAATTCACATGTATGCACAAAAGTTGGTGTGTCTTTAACACCTTAGTATGAGACAGAGTGTCTTTTACAAGCACTGACCTCTCTTTATTAGCTTCAGAGGTAAGAGTATCAGCTGTGAGTAACTGTCTCAACTTTTCTTTTTTTTTCAAGAGCTGAAACCAGACCTGAACTGGGAGATGAAAAGCAGTGAAAGCACGTGATATTTTTAGGAAAAAAAATAAAAAAATAAAAAAATATTCCTCACATTTCACCAGTAAGCTAAAGAGTGCAAAACTGTGAATGATGCCCACGGCAGATTGTTTTCTGGTCATGTAGATTATCAATAGTGATATTGAACTGCTAGAATAGGTAGGCAAATGAGCAAATGACAGCTTGAATATTCAGTAAGACTAGTGGAATTTGTTTTGTTTTGTTTTGTCTTGTTTTGGGGGATTTTAGCTCCTGTGTTCTTCATCACTTCTTGAGTAGAGACAGCAACTCTATGAGTAATTTGCAAGTGAGAAAGCATAAAGGAAAACTACTGGTGCAAGGGAGCATGAAAAATTGATCCATATAGGTCATTGGTCTTGACATTGGTTTGATCGCTTTCCTTATGCAAATTCACTACAACTTGAAGTAAAATTACTTATAAATAAGTTATTCAAGAAGGTAGAAGCCTATCTGAACTATATGTGATATTGCAATATGCCTAGTTACTTCAGCTGTTGTTTCTTAAAAAAGACCTAATTCCTAGATATTCATAATCATTAGAATACAACCATTGTTAGCTTAATATCTGGTGGATTATTTTTCTGTTTCTCTTTTTTTTTCTTTTATTGTTTTTCCCAAGTACTAAATATCTCTATTTATTTAGTGATGTGAAAATAATTAAGGACCTATATTATCTCTGAACTAAAATATTTGATCTAAAAAAACAGACTGATGTTAACCTTAAGCTTTCACTATTTTTATCTTTAGTTAATGGCTTTTTTTTCTAATGCTATTGTTGAAAAAAAGAGAGCACTGTATTTTGGGTACAATACAGTGCACTTTTAAATTCCAAAGTCTGAATTTCTGCTTTAGTTGCTGAATAGAATTTTGACTGGGCACCTCCAAAGCACAGTGTACGAAGTAAAGAAACAGTAGATGGCGCTCAATAGTCTGCAGGATTTTTAATCACTTTTTAGAAACTGTAAAACCTGTTCTCTTTGAATCAAAGTAAGGGTAAATTTAGTGACATGAGTGCTATAAATGACATCATTCTAATATTCAGTGAAGGGGTCTGCTTCACAAGTAGTAGACTGATTAGAGAAGAGAAGCCCACTCAAACTGTGAATTTTTCTATTTTTTCACAGTACAAATGCTGTTGAAAAGTACATTTTTCAGTTCACTCTAAAACTGCCTCACTTATATTCTTGTTGTTGATTTGCTCATCTTTGGAATTACTTATTGTTCTTTGGTTTTGTTATCAAAAACCATGATAGCCTCAACTACTACATTTTAATAAAGAGGTCAAATATTTGGCTTGACCACAAAATGGTACCTAATTTTGGCTTACTGTGTTCTAATGTGGAAATAATATTTTTAATTTTTAAAAAAAAAAAATCATGTTAAAAATAAGTTCCTGAGGGTCAATCTATAATATGGGCTGTCTCTATAAAATGAAATTAGGGGAGATGAAATCTATCTCACCCAGTATTTTCCAGTGACAAAAGAATTCTCACCTAGGGTCTAATGTGGTCCTGTAGAGAAATTCCCTTTTGTGAGATGGTGGATTAGGAGCTACTCTGCTTTGCAATTCTTAATACATAATTCTGAGTTTAAATTAATGTCTTAAGAGGGAATATGGATGAAAATTAAGGGTTCTAGCCTGGATTTCAGAAATTCAAGTTCAGTTCCTTTTTGCCCTGAAAGATGTCCTGTGTGGCCTTGGATAACTTTTAAGTGCTCAGAGAATGTAGTGCCAATGGCCAGACATCTCAGCCTGTGCTGAAGATATGTACCTTAATCCCTCTGTGCCCAAATCCTCCATTTGTAAAATGGAAAAACTAAGACAGCTCTACTTGTGTGGATAAATGTTATGTAGTACAGCTGTTAATGTACTGAGGGGTAGGAGGCAGAACATCTAAAATTGATATTTAACTCAATCCATTTGAGGGACTGGTGATGGAGGGAAGCTCTGTCTTGTAGAGCACAATGATTGCATTTTGATGTGTATTCTAATCAATCTCCATAAAATACAAAAAATATGGACAAAAATACTAATGTGGTTTTCTCTTCTGCAAGAGGTTTTTTTGGAAGAGACTATACAAAGTCATAGTTCACTGAAATTCAGTGGGAACTAAATTCTGCTACGCTCCTTTGAAAATTCTATGAACATATAAAGAATCAGCAAAAAAACAGGTAATCAGAATTTGATTTTATGCATTCCTATATTTTACTTTTTCAAAAATGTATTTATTGTAATAATTTAAAATAAATCTTGATGAAATCTGTATTGGAATACTGGTAGCTACTTGTACAACAATCTAATATGTTGCAATAGCTTTTCTGGCTGTCCTAATTTCTACTTAATACTATCCCATTTCCCTTTCTGTTTTAATATTCTACCCAATCTTCAGTTTCATTGCACAATTTTAGATGGCTACCAAATTTGGAATGATTTAACCTTATGCTTGGTTAATGCCAGTTCTTCCTCCTCTGAGATACCATGAATCACCATGTTCTGTAATGGTGTCATTTTCTGGGTTATTTCTCATGTGAGGTGTTTGCTTTCCAGGCTCCTGTTAATGTCCAAGATGTCTGTTTTCTTTCTTCAATCAATGTTTTCATTGCAAAAACATCTGGGCTGGCCCACTGGTTTAGCTTCTAGCTCGAAGCACTGGCAACATGACTGTCAGACCTGTCATAAACTGGAAATGCTCCTGTCTTTATGTTGACATTGGCACTGAAACTGCTGCACTGAAACAATACAAACTGGACCCAAAGGAAACAGGAAGTAAAATCGAGTTTTAGAGCAAAATGAGAAAAACTCGTTTCTAAGAAACAGAGAATTTGTAATAAAATGTCTACAGTTGTGGCTTTTTTGAGGAAGAAAGCCTTATATGAAACTGTTCTCTCAGTGGAAAGCCTTGCCAACCTTGGCAGAGAGCAGAATATCAAAATGTGTAGTGAGTGTCCCTTCTCTAAAAGGCAAACCACTGTACTTCTAGACACTGATTTAACACAATAGGCATTGTCACCTCTGGGACTGCTCTGTACCTCCTGTCTTACCTCAGGTTTGCCTTGTCCTTTTTAGATTAGGATGTATCTTTTCTTTTTTGCACATTTCTGTTGCCCAGCTCCTTCTGGATAGTACTGGAAACCAACAGCAAAAAATGTTGTGACATAAAAAAAGGAAAAATTCTGTTGTTGCAGCGGCAGTATCAGTTGAGGAATGTTAAGTGGTACTCCCTTGGTACAACTCAGTAAAATAAAACAAGTAATGTTTTGACAAATACACAGAAGCAAGTTTGGACAGTTTTCCTTGTAGCTCTGAGGGTATATTTTGTAGAAAAAACAAGACAAGCATGGCTGAAATATTTTCAAACCTATTCACAGGGGAATATTAATCTCCAGGAAGCACAATAAACACAGACTTTGATTTCCTTTTCCTTCCTTTTATAGACAACCCAAGAAATGCTGCAGAAAATGAGGAAACCAGAAGCCAGACAGGAAGCAATATACAGAAATTGAAGCAATGCAGGTCTTGTTAACATTAGATAACCATATGGCTTTACAGAAACCATAGAATTACAGCCATCCTAATTATAGATAAGTGATGAAAGAAGGCTTAACATTAACCCCATTTAAAACAGCAGCTGAGGCAATCTCATCACAATGGAAAAATGCAGCAGGAGTGGAAAGGATGTCCTAGGAGTTGTACCTAAAGACCACGGAAATCTGTTCTTACAGTAGTTGTGCTAGCTTGATTGGATTTTAATGTACACTGGTTTTGTTGCAACTTTTGTCATAGTAATGGTGATTCTGGTTCCTTGCCATGGATAGCCTTTTTCAAACAGCTGCAACTTTTGCTACTTGCTATTCATATCTGATGATGTGTGTTATATGTGTGGGGTTTTTCTGCAATTATGCCAGTGGTCAGGTTATTGCAATGCTAGATATTTCAATTTTATCTGTGAATACATTTATGTAGGAGGCAATTCCTTTCCCTTTAGGTTGTTTCCTGGGGCTAGGCACCATTTCAGGGTCTGCAGTAACCAAACTCCTGATGTCTTCTCTGTTGACTGTATTCTGATATTTTAGCCTGTCATTGTTTCACAGGGCTGAAGATCTTTTGTTTCAAAGTAGCTGGGGAAAGGCACTGGTGGAAACTATCAAGTGCTTTCAGTGACTTCCATGTCTTGACTTTGACCCTTTACTAATCTGTTCTGCATTGACTTTGTCTAAGGGAAAAACCTCTGGCCCACAATACAGACTAAAGTTACACTTGAAATTTCTGGCATATAATTTTTTCCAGTAGAAGAGGCTTGAAATCTTAGCCAAGAGGTAATAACTCATGATGATTTTGTTTCTTTTCTGCTATAAAACTGGAAGATGAATGAATTTTCCTTCTAGTGTACATCTACTATGTGAAGATCCATATGGTTACCCCAGTTTATATTCACAAAAAATGGAAACAAACAAACAAAGTCCTCTGTCTCTGACTTTTTATAAATGTAACATGTTTTGCCAACAGTTCTGCCATATTCCATATACCTCTTTTCATATTCTGTGTTATGAGTAAGCAGCAAAGAAATTACCAGCTATCACATGCTTTTACCATGCTCTTAATTTATTTTTCTAAAAAGCATGATCCTTTCTGATTTCATTTTTGTCAGTACTCAACAGACCATCCAGTAATGTTGTTGAAATAAAAACTGGAGTTGCCCTGATGAGATTTTGTTTGGATCTAGATCAGGTCAGCAATAAATTGTTATTCATGCTGTATTAGAGAATGAGTCAGTACTTCGAATTTGACAGGAATAATTCCCTAAGTAGTTTTAGATTTTGGCTGTAAAATACCTAGAAAAAAATAAATCTGAAAGTATTTTGTGAATATTGTCTAGCATCATTGTCATGAAATATGTAGATCCACTTGTCATGAAGTTTAAGAAAAAGGAGATTTTAAACAATTCCATTTCTCCTCTAATCAAATCCTGTCATGAAATATCTTCAAGTTTTGAAGTAAGGTTCAAGCTTGATTAGCTAATGACATTTTCAGCTGGCTTGTTTGAAAAGGAAGTGGGTCAGAGTATCTGGGTGATGTCATAACAGATTTCTGATTTCAGAGAGATACATTTGGCCTTGTAAACTAGGTTTTCATGCTTATGTGAGCTAATTCCTAAAGTCACACTTAAATGGGTATTTCAGTACTTCATGGAATTATTACAGTGTTTAGACCTTTGCCAGGAATACAGAGACTAGCCAACTACTCTGGTGCAAGAATTATCTCAATGAAATATTCCAGTCTATATTTGTGTGCCAAAATGTAGAATAATGAGCCAGTTCCCAGGAACTAAGGAAATTGCTGAAGGTAATACGGTACTAGATTGCTGCCTGCTGGCATCTAACAGAGGTGGAATCTTGCACAGGTTTTTCCCCCAGGAATTTTCCACCCAATGTACCTACCAAAAGAATCCTCACTTTGAGACAACTCAGGAAAATAGTTCCTTCAGTACTCCTTTGCACCTTGCAGTCATACAAAACAAAGTAGCCAGAATGAGTGGGTTAATATACTCTGATCAACATCACATGAGGACACAATGTATTTCAGCAGAATCACACTTGACCTTTAAATAATTCTATAAACAGTGCCTGTATAATGTTAGCAGATGTTCTGTTAGAGAAAAAGCAAAGTTCATTAAAGGTTTGTGCAAACAGTTTGGACATATGAAACAACTGAGCAACTGCTTGGTTGTAGTTGTCTTAATCTGAATCTGTCTGGTTTTCACAGACTGTGCAGCACTGGTAACATTTAGTGGATTGATATTTCTGTTTGATGGGTTTTTGTTTTGTTTTGCTTTTGTTTTGTTTTTGTTTTTTAATTAATTTCTATGGTGAAATCAATATTGTGAGGCTGAAAGAGGCATAGTTGTTGTGAATACTCTCAGGGCACTAATGGTACCTATCACCTGTACATGAGACCTCTATCCACATCCACTGCTTTTGGGCCCAGGGACTCCTTTTCAGCTCCATCTTTGCTGAGAGGAAATGAAACATTTCTTTTTGGGAGGACCTAATCTGTTATATGAATTACAACTAAGTTAAATGAAAATATCCATAAAGCTTCAAAACAATTTTCTCTGATTCAATTTTCTATGTTTAATGTTTGGGAACTTGTGAACCTTTTGATGATTCCAGGCTAATAGAATACCTCAGGTTGGAAGGGATCCATAAGAATCATGCAATACAACTCCTTGCTCCTCTCATGACTATCTAAATCGCAGAATACAGCTTCACTGTATGCTCAGCTCTGTTGTGGCAATTCAGACACTACAGCTGTATCAGATTCTGTTTCCAGTATTCTTAGCTCATTTGTACATGGTCTATGTTTCTGGTCAGATAATCATGACTTTTCTCAACTGAACCATGAGGGTAGTTTGGAAGATACCATGAAGTGTTACCTGAATTTTACTGGAAGTTTTTCATTAAGTACTCCAACTCAGAAAAAAGCAACTATGTAATCGCTACTGCCAACATTTTCTCTGTGAAAATCTTGCTTTCTGTTATTTAGGAGTCTTCACAACTTTCATCCAAAGCATTTTGGAGTACTTAATAAATATTAATTATTCTTTGGATACCTTATTTCATTATCTGTATCAAGACTCAAGGCAAAACTTAGAAACAGTGTTCCACGACAACTGCATACAAAGGAGAAGCCCATGTGTTTCCATAACTAATGACCAAGCAGAAAGATATAAGAAATTTGTGCTGTATTTGTCTGGAGTTATAACAACTCAACACAAGAGTGTTGGCAACTTTTAAAAATGTCAGTATAGGTTGACTTGCACCTGGCATCTTCCACATAAGAGCAAAATGTAAGTATCCTGCTCCTCCTAGATTTTTTCACTGTTATATGTGACACTTTCTCTGGAGATTTTCCTCCTGAAATAAAACTCAAAGTTATTTCAATATTTCCAGATATACCCAAGAGTTTTTACTCAGGCTCTTAATAAAAGTGTGAGACAAACTCCCCCACAATTCATTATGGATTGCCATTTTTGTCATTCAGCATCAGTGCAAGACATTGATTCAACTACAATATTTGCAATTCGCTTCATGCACTGTTGTCATCAGGACACCTTTACCTAGACTGTGAGGATGGGCTGCACAAACACTTTCACAACCCAAAATGGTTCATTAAGTGCAGTTAGAAACTATTACAGTTTACCATCTTCACTAATCAGACTAAGATTGGACTTCATGTGATTTGCCTTAAATTTGTGAATAATTATAAGCTCCTAGAGTGTTCTAAAAGATTATTTTCATCCCAAATAGGGATTGTGAGTTGAAATTTTTGTATGTATAAAGAAGTTATTTAAAGAAAGCAATTTAGAAAAGTCACAATAAATCCTTAAGAAGTAGGAAGGTACAAAAGTAGTATATCAAGGAATTATTTATATGCCCCTGGTTATCTGTCAGGTATAGTTCTTCTCTCTGCAGCCCTTTTTCATAGTATTATATTTTCCTATCCCATCAAGGAGTACTTTCTTTAGTATTCCACTATATTTTGTGCTTTTTGGCATATGGGTTTTGATTTGTCATTTAAACTTTACTACATTTTGTTCATTATACTGCTAATATTATGAAACACATCATTACACTGAGTGTCACAGCTCCCCAAGATCAAATCTCACCAGTCGTGTGTCTGAAAGTCAGCTCTGAATGAAACAACACAAAGAGAACTTCTCCTACTGCCTTGCCCTTCCCCTGGCTGCCACAAAAGATGCTAATATGTTCTGCTCTTTTTTCCATTCTTTCATCCATGGGAGAACTTTGATACTTGGATTCTACATTTGTCTGCTGGATTCTTTTCTGTGGTGTACAACTCAGAAAATGCCACTTCCATCCCTCTTTGGATTCTTCTTGCCTGAAAAGCAAGCAAACAACCCCAAGCTTCTTAGTCTTCACAACTGCTAAATTTCAGATCAATACAAGATTTTCATTAATTGACACATAAATATTTATGTATAATTTTAATGAATACTGAAGTGAACACTTACGCTTGTCATAGTTTTGTTGTGACGGAAAATTCTGATATAGAGTGTTTGTTTTCTATTGAACACACTGGTAGAATTTATGATTATTATTGTATTTTAATTGTTTTTTAAAGTGTGCCTTTAAAACCCTTTAACTTTTTATCCATTCTGTGTTTGCATTGTCCCTCCAAAACACAGTCATGCTGCCAGTGAATTATGAGAATTGCTATTGGCGATACTTACATACTATTAAGTACTTATTTACTTACTATGTTAATAGTGCTATGTTGTCAACACACTGTTACTTCATTAGAGAGAAGCTGATGCTCCAATAGTATCTCATTTTACCAGATAGAGTGGGAAGTGTGAATTTTTTTTTTGCAGCAATATGAATTTTGTGAAGAATGCTATCTTTTATAGTTATACCTATATTACAGTGGCCACAGCTCATGTTTCCTGAAGAAGCTTTGCATTATCTGCTGGGATAAACATGACAGTACAGCACAGAGCAGTTGGATGCTCAGAGTAAGCCAGCCATCCAAATTTACACTAGAGGTGCCTAGTATTTCTTGCAGCTGAAAATGAGCTCAATGCTGCTGCTGGCTTATGCATGTGTACCAGCAGAATTGGTACCCAGCCACTTGTGAAGGTGGGCTACATGGACTTTGGGGTCTTTCAGGAACATTTCAGAGAGCCTTTCAGGGTTCTTCTTCTTCACTCTATGACTACCACCATCTGCAAAGAGTGGTAATTGATATAATTGAATCTAAAATTATTAAACTGATTGAAAAGTCTTGAAATTTGAAAAATAATGTCTCTGAGGCTTTCTTTTTTGGAGTGGAGAGGCTGTCCCACTTCACTTCAGTCTGCAGTCCTACAGTTTTCTGTAGGAGGAAATAACAGCAGAAACTCACAGCCAAACTGAGTAAAACCTGAGAAAACTGAATATATAAATGGAGTAAGAGAATGAGAAGAAGTATACAGTCCCTCCATCAAACTAGTAAATGTCTGACAGTCCTGGTGTAAGTATTGAAAGCAAGTATAGTACAAAATAGAAAGAGATTAAAGAAAGGAGTTAGAAAGAGTTAAAGGAGAAAGCTACAGTGACATATTAACTTGTTGGCCTCCATCAACTAGCAATCACCTCAGAATTTAACCTCCGTTCCAGAAAATTTTTCTAGAGAGATGGAAGGCTCATTTCTCTTCCTGTGGTTAAACCTCGGGAAGGAGCATGAACAGATCAAAATGCTGAGAGATCATGCGTGCTTGTCCCATTTGGGTCAGGTCTTCCCCTGCCTGTGCAGGTGGATGGCTGCTGCTTACTTTGTACTGTAGGCTGGTTGAATGAATGGTGGTGCAGCAAGAGTGGAACCTCCTCTGCTGGTCATCAGATGGACTGAGAAACCTTAGGAGGCTTCATTTGGAACTGTTTCCCAGATGCTTAGCCCAGTCTACAGGGAGGATGAAAATGCTGGAAGAGAAAGGCAGGAATTAATCTTCTCTATGTGCAGTACATTAGGGCGGACCTCGTCTGACCTGCTGCTCCTGTCTTGGTCATACATTTTTTACAAGGTGGGGACCTGAGAAACAAGACCTTTATATGTAGCAATTGTTTTAAGTTGTCTTTATAGAATCATATGTAAAGATTACCATGAGAATACACAGTATTTCAAACGTAATTAGTGAAAAATGGTGCAATTGAGTTTACTTCAGTATTTCTGACATTCTTGCAAGCAATATTGAATGCATCCTTGTGCAGGCAAGTCTAGAGAAAACATGTGGTCTAACCAAAACAGGCTCTCTTTCTGCAAACAATTCCAGGAGTCTTCTTGACTTGCTGTACCTCAGTTTTCAGTAAAATGAGTTGAAAGTTCTCAACCCTACTCAGAGTTATGGGCAATAATTGAAGAGTAATCATGTGAAGATGCACTATATCCATCCCATAATTAATGACATTCAGATGACCTCAGTCACTTTCTTTAATGAATGATTTTACATCCCAAGCACTCACAACTTTTTAGCGTTTGAAATATATTAATGTTCTGAACATTTGATGGTAGAAGAACATTTGAGTAATTTACCACAAATATTTTTCAAACATTTTATTGTTGTTACCAAACCAGGCATGGCCCATTTTCTGCATCATATTGCCTAAAACTGCAGCTGCATATCACAAACAAAAGAAGATTAAAGCCAGATTAGCACATTTCTGGATTTGCATATGATCTGTTTTACTTGCTGTCAGACACCAAGCAGCTGGTATGTCTTTTGGGAAAGGTGTACAGTTTCCTTTTAAACAAACATACAAAATAAAGTGCTAGAAGTTATTTATTTAGTAATTTATGTTGGCACTTCAACACTGTAGTACTTCCTGTATGTCTGAAAAATAAACTACGAACAAACTACTGATGAAATCTGTAGACCCCCTGCATGTAATATATTATTATATATATTATATATATATATTATAATGCAAAGGTAAGTTAAAATGTTTCAAATCTTATAGGTTTATACCATTTATCATGATGCTTTGATGGACTGCTTGCAGAACCCTCGGCCAGACACAAAACATCTGTCATTAAAAATCCTTTGTCAGAAACCTGGAAAATTGAAAGGGACCTTAAAGATCATCTAGTTCCAACCTCCATGCTGAGGGCAAGGACACACTAGATCAGATTGCCCAGAGCCTCATCCAACATGTTCTTGAACACTTCCAGGGATGGGGAATCTATAGCTTCTCTGGGTGACCTTTTCCAATGCCTTACTACCATCACAGTAAAAAATTTCTTCTTGGTATCTAAACCTACTCTCTTTCAGGTTAAATCCATTTCCCCTTGTTCTGTCATTACATGCTCTCAGAGAATGTCTCTCCCATCTTTCTTAAAGTCTCCCTTCAGGTACTGGCAGGCCACAATCAGACCACCCCAAGTCCACTACTTCTCCAGGCTGAACAATCCCAATTCTCCCAGCCTTCCCTCAGAGGAGACATCTTCCACCCCTCTGATCATCTCCATGGCTGTTCTGAAATCACTCCAACAGGTTCTGTCGTGTCCTTCCTGTGCTGGGGACCTCAGAGCTGGATGCTGCAGTACAGGTGGGGTCTCACCACAGCAGAGACAGAATCACCTCATCCTGCTGGTCACTCCACTTGGGATGCAGCCCAGCAGAGGACTTAAAGAAAGAAAAACAATATGGAAATTTATATTCTGGGAAAAGCTGAACCTAAGTATGTTTTGGTAGAAGAATCTTGCAGCTCTTTTTGAGGAAAATTTATGTCACAGATAGAGATATTTTCCATTTTGTGTGCTGAAATATTTCTGGTTTTAATGATACATAGGTTTTTAAAACTGAGAATAGTCTGACCAATTATGACCTGTATTGTGAAAATTAAGTATTTTAATATGCTGTCTTAATTTATCTGAATTTATGTTTATACGAGGCAATATTTAGCTCATGAATGGGTATATGATGGAGTACTGGACAGAAGAAGGGAGGCAGTGCAAGTCTGTATAATTTCTGAATGCTTTGGAGCCATTTTACTTGTTCAATCTGTCCTGTTACACAGCAGGTCATAATGTTACATTCATTGTTTACCTCCAAAATGTGAAGTGAATGAGAATATTTTTTTTTGATTCTTGTTACTTTTCAGAATGGAATCCTACTGTTGTTGAAAATCCTAACCAATAGCAGGGTTTTTTTTTTGCAGTCAGTTGATAAGATTTTCCAGGATCTTGATTGGAAATTGAAAAATCTATTTATTTTAACTAATTATTGAATTATTTTTTTTTGTGTTTGGCATAAATGAGTGTACTCACATATTAATATGATCAACATGCTGACTATCCCATGATAAAAGCATTTTTCCCTAAAGGGCTTTCTTGATAAAGCAGGCCAGTTCTAATGTGGCTTCACACCACAGTGGTGTGTGTAACAATGTTTGAAGAAAAAAAAAAAAAGAACCTGTGTCTACTGCAACTTCATTCTAGATGGGTATATGATAGCAAGAACCAGAATCTTACCTCTTTAAGGAGGCAGCGGATTTTAAGGACTTGACTCTTACAAATTGCAGCCTTGTTTCTCTACAGTTTTGACAGTAGAAATGTGATTTATGCCTTTTTGCTGATGGATGAATACATAGGCATATCATACTTTATATGTTTGCTGATTGTCTACACAAAAGAAACATACTTTTGCTAAGGGACAAATACAAATAGAGTTGAAATTGAGTGTCAGAATCTGGCAGGGAATTAAGATGTTGTGGGCAAGAAATCAAGTTTCATGATTCTCTGTTTAGGTGAGTCTGTGAAGCGAGAGCTTTACTTCGGCCAAAAAACCACACCAAAACCATCTAGCCAGGCAACCAACCAAAGAATCCCACCAAAACAATCCAACCTAAACCAAGAAAATTTTGTATTCTGTTTATAGTGCTTTCCTGACATTTCTTTTCTGATCCATTAAACCTAAGCTAAAACCATAAAGCTAACTATAATCAAACAAATTTGGATGCTCTACTGCAATGAAATAAGATTCAAGGCCTGAAAGTGAGATTTAAGATTTCTGTGTTTCTAGCAGACTTTGTCTTTTAAATTAATAAGACAGTTTTGTTTTCGTTTAGAGCCATTTTCTTTTTCTACTTTTTTGATCTTGTGGCATATTCTTGTGTATCCTAAAAACTCTTAAAAAAAAAGGGCAATTAATATTCTATCATCAGATGGCTGCTCTCTGAATATAAAACATTGCACAGAAGACAAGTAAACTAGATAAGAAACAGAAACTGTTTCTCTTCATAATGTTATAGGTAAAGTTGCAAATTGAATGAGAAGTCTAATGACATGATTATATTCAGATGCTAAGCAAATAGACTTTAAGTCCTTTATATTGCACTTGAAAATGCCCTAAACTAGTTTTCCAGATCCCAAGGCAAAGATGTATGGTATATATCCAACAGTGTGATTTTGCTGGCAACAAAAGTACTAATAGTGAAGTTCCTGCACACGGTGAATCCAAGATCACTAGAGATGCTTTTATTTTACTTTTCTGTGTGCTGAAGATGTGTAGTGAAACACAGAAAAAAATAATCCCACTTTAATCACTGAATTTCATCTACCGATATGAAAAGTGCCAAATGCTTTCACCACTGGAGAATATCTTTGATTTGTCTGCTGGATGATGTAGATTTTGCAGTGTCAACTCACTACTTTAAACATCCAATGTATTTTGATCTGACCACCTGGAACATCTCTTCGGGATGGAATATCAATTTGGCTCTTGCACTTCTCAGACCCTTGTTACAAATCTAGATTTGATTTATAGACTATAGATGTCCTACTTTGAAGCAGATATTTCTTCAAAATCTTAAATAATATCAGCCTGAAAAAGGAAAATCCCTGATTAAGGCTGTCGTCTCATCCTTGTGTTGTTATACTCTGCAGAAGGATAAGTAAGGTTTCAGAAGAATGTCTATGTATGATACTAAGCATATCCTGTGAGATATATCCTGCAGAAATATTCCTGAAAGGCAAGAATACTCCCCGGGAAATTTGGTTGTGCAATTGCAGTAGACTCAAGGCCCTCCAAAGGCTTCACTTCGGAGGTTTTGACTTACGACAATGCATGAGGGGCAGTTTCTGAAGTACTTGAATGTGACATGAATCAAATATTTAGTTGTGGGGTTACTTACACATGCATTGGAAATGGATGCTAGCCAATAGACATCTCCTTTTCTATTAGTAATTGCTTTAAATAGTAATTCAGGATTAAAACAAACAAGAAAAGAATAAACCATAGCTCAGCCTGCACTAGCAAATTAACTTATTGACTTGCAATGTATGAATATGCTGTGGTCTGACCCCACCATTTGCCCCATGTACTGGTTTCACTGTGTCCAAAATGTGGGGGAAACATTTCCTCTGAACAGTTCTTTTGTTTTCTTATGTGCGTGTATAAGAGCAGTTCTTGCAACAGGAAGTGTCAAAGCATTATTATCTACAAGTACTTCAGAATTTCTGGAGTTGTGGTAGTGGTTCTAGATAAATGAAAAGGCAATTTTCACTTGTCATCTGCATTTTCTTGGGAAAAGTTTCTTTTCAAGTTGAGAATTTTCATGTTTGTTTTCTGTTTGAAAGAGAATTTTTTGAAAGTCTGATGTTTCATAAATTAACATGGTACGCCATCTACCATTATATTTTGTGCTGGTAATGTTTCCCATTACTTTTGTTGTTCAGCCAGAAAGCTGCATTTCCTCATCCATCATGAGGGCAGAGTTGAGGTTAGGTCAAACAGTGCGTGCAAAGTGTTTTTCAGCTGTTCTTTAAGCAAGATTTAGCTACTTCTGCAGCTGATTTAGAGTTCTTTGATCTGTTTCATTCACTATAAATATAGAGAAGATGTAACCATGATCAAGGCTACAAACAAAATATGCTGACCTTACTTACCTCTGGGCTAAAATAATGATGGGAGGCAGGAAGGGAAGGAAAGCAGGAACAGTGAATTAAAGTAGTATAAAGAATTTGATTCTTCACTTACTTATACAAACTTGTTCCAGTGAATTCCACCTAATTCAGTGAATTTACTTCTGATTTACAGTGGTGTGTGAGAGACTAAAAGCAAGCTTCATATAATTGCAAAGAAAACTAAAAGGAAACATGACTAATGTTCTGCATTTCTCTTGTACCACAAATTATGCCCCAATTAGATTAAATATATTACAATAGATTGGACCAAGGAAACATTTGGATAAAAGGCTTCTTCATGAAACCTAGGGTCTATACAATAATGTGTGATTTAGTGAAAAATACTCTTGTGTGAACACTGAGCCCATTCATTGTCCTCTGCAGTGCTCCCTGCCTTTCACTGTCAGATGAAAATGGTCCAGCACCATGGTAAATTTTTAACATGACAGTTTTGCTTTATTCTATTTCTCTGTGAAGTTTTTCATTCCTGAAGCTAATTTGCTAATGTTACTCTGTTTCACTAAAGAGGCAAAATTTTCATTGATTGGAAAAGCACTTTTTATAGCTTTGGGGAGTCTGGCAATAAACATTGGGAAAGAAGGTGGATTAAAGAACCAGACCCCGTCTGAAAAATGTAAAAAAAACCAAAAACAAACCCCACAACTAAAGTTTGAAAAGATCAGAAACATATTTGAGCTTCAGCAGGCTCTATTAATACAGAAATCAATGATCTGAAATCAAGTATCTTCTAATGCAATTGACTTTTTTTACACTGTATATGACCAGTTCTGATCTTTTGGGAAGGTACAAGGCTCACAATTTGCTATTCAGTCCACTTCATGCTGTTCAGCCACTGGTGCAGTTCCATTGTTTCCTTACATTTGTATCTCATTCTAGATGAGGTGCATTCCTCTTCCTTGAAGGCTAACAGGTTTTTATAAACCTGTTTTCCCTTCTTGTTCAAAACTTTCTTCTTTATATTCATGTGACTGCTCCACTCTGCAGTAGCGTGGCCTATCTTGAGCCGTGTGTGCAGTTTGGGGCACAATGATATAAGAAGGATATAAACCTATTAGAGATTGCCCAAAGAAGGACCACAAGGATGGTGAAGGCTCTGGAGGGGAAGCCATCTGAGGAGCAGCTGAGGTCCCTTGGTGTCTCCAGCCTGGAGAAGAGGAGCCTGAGGGGAGACCTCACTGCAGTTCCAGCTTCCTTGTGAGGGGAAGTGGAGGGGCAGGCACTGAGCTCTTCTAGCTGGCGGCCAGTGACGGGATGTGAGGGAATGGGCTGAAGTTGTGCAGGGAAGGTTTAGGCTGGATATCAAGAAAAGGTTTTTCATCAGGAGAGTGATTAGGCACTGGAACAAGTTCCCCAGGGAAGTGATCAGAGCACCAAGCCTGGCAGAATTCAAGAAGCGTTTGGATAATGCTCTCAGCCACATGGTGTGACTCTTGGAGTTTTCTGTGCAAGGCCAAGAGCTGGAGCTGGAATTCCTGGATATCTTGGGTCAGCTGGGGTCAGCTGTCCCAGCTGTGTCTCCTCTCAATTCATTACACAACCCAGACTCCTTACTGGTAAGACTGGAACAGAAAATATGTAGGATTGTGACATGATATTTATAATTTGATTCAGAACAACACTGTGATAACACCCCCAAGATGCATTTCAACTATGGTGGTAACTACCACATTAATAAACTAAAATGCAGTAAATGGAAAGGGGAGAGGAAAAGTTTGTGGTGTAGATATTTCCTGAGGATTCTTTTCTCTCCATGAGCAGGTTCAAAATATGTAAGTAGCAGAGAAGAGTCTTGAATGTGCCACATATGCCCTGGGCAATGATCACAAGAACTTGGTTTGTTGAGTGTGGTGTTCAAAAAAAAACAATTTTTATCTCAGTCGGTTAATAGTTCTATCAGGTTCCAAAAAAGCACAATGTTTGAGAGCTTCTTGTATGGTAAAAGTTCTTGGACCACATTATTGTCATAGAAAGAAAAGGAAATGAGAGAAACTGAATTTTTGAGCATGATCACTGCTGAGTGTCTACAGTTCTTGGAGACATTCTTCATACCATTGTGAACCTGGAGCCAAAGGGGCTAGTGCAATAACATTGCCTTGATGTGGTATCACTCAGGTGACAAACTCACCCAGTAAACATCAAATGCAAGCTGTATCAGCTTATCTTTGGGGAAGAGGTTTATAGTTGAGAAAAGGCTGTCAGGTTATAAAGAAATTATCGCTTTCCTGTGCAACCCATTCCAAAGGATAAATACCACTGGGAATTAAAAAAACCAAAATACATAAACTTCCAATATACCATGTCCTATGAGATCAAAGCTAGTTGCTGTGGTCTCCTCCTGGTACATATGCTTGGGAATTCTTTGCAAAGCTTTGCAAATTTGAATGGAAATAAAAGAATTATGTTTATTTTCAGAAAGTGCTGATATTGGCTCTGTCTAGACTGTCAAGCAAGTACTTTCTGCACTTAGGCTACATTCCAAATACAAAGAGGAAAGTTGGGTGTATAGCCAAAGAGAAATCTACAGTGTGCTTCAATACATCCCCCAGACTGGATCAATCAAAGCTAAGACTTCTGGGCACACTGAACAGCATACTTGCACTGTGGAATGTTAGCAATCAATAAATCCTGACTGTTGTATTTAGTATTCACTGGGGAGGAATGACTTAAGAACACTAATTTGTTCCTTCATGGGATATTAGAGTTGTGTGATGAAAAAAACACTGGGATGTTTATTTCTGGAATCTATCAGCTTTGTTTCAGTCAAAATGCTGATGCTTTTGTTTTCATAACTGAAGTGTTCCAGCTCATATGTACTATGTACCTATCAAAGCTAGTTTCTGAACACTGTTGATGACTACTTGTTATATTCCATATCTCTTCTCTTATGAAGGAAGATTTACATCCTTAAAGAATCTGTAAATTCAGCTGTAAGTTCTCTAGCTATATCTGGATGGGGAAGATTTTGATATGTCATTGTAATTTTAAGGGATTTGATGCCAATCTGTCTTGGAGATACATTTAATGTTTTTAATAGAATCTACAATTTCCTTATCATGATAAATAAAAAGATTTTCTGAAATAAATTATAAAAATCAAATATTTTACCAGAGGGAACACAGCTTTTAGATATAGCCAAATGAAACAATTATTTTTCCCGAAGATTGGAAGAGAAGCATAAATCAAAAGATTGAGAAGTCTAAACAAGGTCTGATTCCATATAGCCTCTTAAGAGCTGATTTACTTTCTGCGAAAATTACAGAATATTTTCAGAAGTAATACCCAGTCCAGAACAAGTACATATTCTTCAGCTTTTCTGAAAATAAGGCCATTACTTCATATTTGGGTTAGTTTATTGTTTGGTTGGTTTTGGTAATCTTGGAAATTTTTGTTTTCCTGAGGCAATATTAACGCTGTAAGCCTGAGTATCCAACACCGTAAGTGGCATTAAAGCTGAATTCTGAGATGACAACCAGGGTAATTTTTTGACAGCTCCTGGGGATTATAGTGTCTAAAACATTCACCTTTTTATGCATCAATAGTCAATTAAAAGTTTATATTAAAAGATATATAAAAAGCTCTTTTGGGCAGAGGGTACATAAACAAATCTAAGGTTAGTTGCCAATGACTTTCAGGACAGACATACAGTCTAAGCTGCTTCTTTCTTGATTCTTCTCTGGTGGAAAAGCAAGAAAACCCCACACTTATCAGATTCCCTTTATCCTTCAACATGGCTTGCTTTAACCCAGGAATGTCACATGGCTACACTATGAATTAAATTCCTTTTTCATCTTGTGATCCAAAAGCACAAGTATACTCAAAATGTTCATAATCCTAAGCCCTATTGATCAACATTATTTATTTTACATATCTGCACACTTTTCTGGTGGCAAATAAGTTTGGATAATACTGCTAACTAGTTATTTCCCTGCAAATAGCTTATTAATTTTACCTGAGTAAACATCAAGTGTAGTATTTGTTAACTGATGTAACAGCAGTGATGCAATTTATAGATTAAATGTTTCTATCTTGGGCAAAATATAGCCGTGGGCAACAACACTGATGGCTGGAGGTAGCTAAAAACAGGAAATAATTGTATTTTAATTTGGCCAGGACAGGGACTATTGCAAAATGTTTGTGAGGAGAGGTATTTGGAAAACTAAATGCCTCTAAATATTCCTGGCCTCAGTTAAATATTGCATTGAAAGATGGCAGACAGTGGCTAATTTACTTAGCCAGAAATACTACAGTCATTGCCAAGGCTAAAACAAATTTAGTTCTTTCCTATTCATTTACTAAGTGAAAAGTATGTGACTTTGATGCTAATGCAGTGGAATAAAAATAAAATTTGTGACAGTTTCCTGCTGCCAATGGACTACTCTGCAAACAATATGGAACCATCTACCAGGCTAAGAAAAAAAATCAGTTTCTTAGCTTTGATAAAAAATACACTGACCTTGTTGTGTCTTTGTAACAATTAAATGATGCAAAAAAAATCTATTTAAAGTGTGGAGACAGAAAATGCACAATGCATCCACCTTTTATTTGTGGTAATACTGTTCTTAAAAGTGGCTTGAAAACCTATCAAGCATGGAAATGGAGGGATGGACAATATGTATGAGTAAATTGGATTGGAAATAGCATAAAACTCTTTTACTTCTATTTTATTTCCTACTACCTAGAATCTCCAGATGTCTCAACAAGATTATGTAATAAGTTTGAAGGATAATTAAAAGGGCTTTGAAAGATCTTGCTGAAGTAAACAAGGATACACCTGTGTTTAATATCTGCTGAAATCCTTGTTAATGTAGTCATAGAAATCTCCCCTTTAAAATAAATAAATATTAAATTAAAATATTTGTCTATATTTTATATAGGTCTAGGAGAAATCAAACAAAATGCAGGTTTCAGGAAAGGTGAGTTACAGGTAGGGAACCCTTTTGGAGCTTTGAAGCAGCAGGGTTATGGAATCAGACAGAAATAGGTAGGAGTAACCTGCTAGGTGTATATGTGGCCCCACACAGAGATGGACTTGGAAGGCAGGAGTAATCATCTGGAAAGATAATTAAAAAAACAAAGAGTAGGACAGAAACAGAAAAAAAGTCCCATAGCAAATCAGGAAAAGGGCCCTGATCCGGCAATATTATGTGCATGTTTAACTATACCCTTGGGACTTGTTGGATTTATAGGAAGTATTCACATAAATAAGGTGAACCGTCTGCAAAGCTGAGGCAAAGGGCCAAAGCATCTGTCCTCAATCTTATAATACAGTGATGCAAAATAAATTACCTGAAAAATAATGGAACCTTTAATTCCAGTACTCTGAGCCTTTAATTCCTCAGTGTATTATATGTGGATTCATTACAGTATATGCACTGAGTCTATTTAAACAGCTAATACAGCATGTAAAATAAACTTTTCTGATGTAGGAAATACATTCTCATCTTAGTGAAAGCTGAACTCATTTTATTTCATAATCTGGTTTATGTCTTCCACATGACCCAAGTGATTAAGGCCAAGTGGAATATATCTTTTAATAATACTTGCTGTAATAGTCATGGGTTTAGTTTGTATAAACCTGAAATGCCATTACTAATGAAGAAAAAGGATTTTGTTTTTAAGCAGAAATTGTCCTTTTAAGTTAAGGTTGAAGAAACAGTAACAATTCTTGCATGATGATAGAAACTAATCTTGTTTTTTCTTGCTGGTCAGTATGTTTCATACATAAAACATTAAGGATCATATCTATGGCTGACAAAGATGATGTAGTTTATTATAGTTTATTACCTAGAGATAAGATCTATATAAGGTGCAAATCTGCTCAAAGGTCAAACCTGGAACAAAATTTGAAGGAGTCTATCAGTGAGAAATTTATCAGTTAGCTTCTGATTAGTTATTTAGGAAGGATTTTAAACATGTTTCCTGGAAAAAAGCAAAAGTGGAATGCTAAACAGATATCTCAGGTACTTACAGTACTGCATACTGTGACTGATTTTCTCAATGAAGCTGAGAATTATAGAAGTCAGAGCAATGGTCAGAAAAATTATATTCCTTTTCCTGAAACAGCAGATGCAAAAGGGGCTTGAGCCGCCTGGGTATTAGTTGCCTGGATTTAAAGTGAGCTAAACTCCAAATTTTAGCCAGAAAGAGTTGAAAAAATCAGAAGATAATTTCAGTGTATGTGCCATGCATTATTGTTAAATACAATGGAGAATTCTAGTCCAGAGAGAAAGTGGGGCATAATAAACTGAGTTTAATAGTATTTGTTTATATTAAATCATCCATTTTAAGCAGGATTTGACAGCATTGCTGAGAATGTGATCTTCAATGTCCAGACTTGAACTGCTTCAATAACATCAGAGATACAAGTGTGTATATTTAGGTTGTCTTTACTTTTTGCAGTTTCTAGATGTCTGAGGCTTCCATTTTCTGCTGGCTTCCTTATTTTTATTGCTTTTTAAAGCATGTATTAGGCTGGAGTTATTGCTGGTTTACTTTCTCACTTCATTGCTCACCTATGGCCTTTGTAATCCTTAGAGTCTTTTAAAATTTTATTTCTATTTTTATCAGGTGCTGACTCTTCTCCATCCTCTGGCACTTTAGCTATTCAGGGATGCATACTGTGAACCAGCTTAATAGTTTCTGCCACAGCCTATATATTCAGAGCTTGCAAGGACATGAACTGTTTACATTAATTTTTAGCAAATGCTGATAGTTAATATGTGCTCTTCTGTTAAATGGTGAGAAAGCTAAGGTTACACTTCCCTTCCTAATTTTTTATCTTGAATCCCAAAGGCTCTGATTTATGTTCTGGGTTAATAGCCCTACAAAATTTCAATTTAGAAATCACCTGGGAATTTGGACAAAAGGGTGGTATAATTCAATCTGAGGTGGCATGGGATACCAGCCCTATAAACATCCTGCAAGACAGTCTACCTGGTCCCACAATTGGGAAGGTGGTCTTGGTCAGCACAGATGAAGGAATACAAGACAGTCTTACACATGGAGACTCCCATGAAGATATTTTTGAAATCTTGAGGCACATCAGATAATATTTCAGCTTTGTGAAGATAGTAGAAAAAGATATCTGGGACACAGACTAGGTTCAGCCTTGGATGTGGATAAACCCTGGCTACTACTTAAGCTTCACACAGCCACTCATTCATTCACTCTCCCTTGGTAGGAGGGGAAAGAGAATTAGAAGGCTAAAAATGGGAAAACTCATGTATTCATATAAGGACAGTTTAATATATAAAGCAAAAGCTGCACCCACAAACAACCAAAACAAGGATTTAGTTCACCACTTTCCATGGGCAGGCAGGTGTTCAACTGTCCCCAGGAAAACAGGACTTCATCATGAATCACAGTGACTTGGAAAGACAAATGCTACCACTCTGAACATGATGCCCGTCTCCTTTTTCCTCCAGGTTTATATGCTGAGTGTGACACCATATGGAATGCAGTATCCTTTGGATCAGTGGGGTCAGCTGTCTTGGCTGTGCCCTCTCACAGCTTCTTGTGCACCCCCAGTCTCATTGCTGGTAGAGTGACATGAGAAGCAGAAAAGACCTTGGTGCTGTGTGAGTGCTGCTCAGGAACAGCTAAAACATCTCTCTGTTATGAAATCTAAACCATAGCACTATAAGAGTTACTGTGAAGAAAATTACCTCTGTCCCAGTCAAGACCAGTACAACCTATTATTAGGGGACTTAACATGAATTTTAAATTGGCTTTAATGTGTGATAGCCTCACAACTATTTACTTGACACACATCAGCCTTGTAAGAGAGGAAATGCTGTTTCCCTTATTTAACATACCGAGAACAGAAATGCCAGATAGAGTTCACTCTGACATGAAGTTTGTAGCTGGCTTTGGGCAAGTCACTAATGTTGTATTCTGCAAGGCACATTCAGAGGTGTTTTTCCCTCATTTTGTGATCAGAGGCAGAGAGCTGACTTCACTGTGGGATTGTGCCCCACGGAATTTAAGCTCCTTTGGCTTGAGTTTGTTCTTTCTCAGTTAGGTTTTGATATGCAAACAAATTCTAGACTTTTGACCAATGTCATTCACCAATTCCCTGGCAAATCAAAATTCAATTCTAAACCCCATTATTCATCTCACTTATTACTGAAAAAAGCAATACTGAGTTTCTTATTTGAATAGTTCACAAATTAAGTGCAATGTGTTTTTTCCCCTTTCTAATAAGGCTAAGAGGAAATGAGAGTATTATCTCAGTATTAGGTGTTAGGCTGTCTAATTTTGCACTATTAAAAGGTATGTCTGTGAGATATTATTTTATAAAAATCTGGAAGCTCTGCTATTCCCTGAAAACTAACATCTGAGTTCCAGGAAACTTCACTGCTACTGTCAAGCAGTTTAAAAACATTGTTGATACAGAGGCTTATTAATTACTAGTATAGTCTTTGTAATTGCCTAGTCTAGAAATTGATGAACAAAGTCATTCCAGAAAGCAATCAATTTGGAATCTAATTTGTTGGTGAAATGAACCATATAAACAAAATGCCACTTGCAGTTTGACTAAAATGAGATGTGCTTAACGAGCCTATCATCATCTGCAATATTCATCATGATGGGTCACAGTTACATAAAATGTCATAAATCTCAACCAATGCGCATAAAGCTGAAATATAAAATTGTGTTCTGAAAAGAATAAAACATAAAACAGATGGCTGCCCCATGGAAACATCCTTAAATTTCACGTGTTCTATTCATTGACTTTTGGGCAAATCAGCTGAACTTTGGTGTGTGTGTGTGTGGAGGGAGGGAAAGCAGGTATTTTTTTTCAGAGTACATTTTACCTTATTATCCATATTGAAAGTTGAGACTGATTGGGCAGACAGAGGTTCTAGATTTGAGTGACCAGATATAAGCCCTTTTGGAATAAAGTGATCAGCAATTTTTCTATCTTTATTTTGAACTGCACCAGAGCAAATGCAAATTATTCCAGGCAAAGAATAAATTATTAAAGGCAGCGTGGTGAAAGCTTGAGGACTTGGAAGAATGTGTTGTATTTTTTTTTTCTTTTTGTAATTAGTAGTGATGAATAAGAGCTGTAAAAAAGTTGCAAGTAAAATTTTGAGGTGGATACTAAAAAGATACTCAAGGGGCTAAAGAACAAAACTGCCTTATATAATATAAAATCTAATTTCTATTTCTTCAATGCTTAGCTAACTAGACAGCATGTCTTCTCCCTTCTGAATCATAAATCTGTTTTTCTTTGGAATTTCAAAAAAATCTGCAGCTATAAATTTAATATTTAATAGTTGATAATTGGATATTACCCAGAAATCCCCTTTCAGACAATTTTTTATTAAAAGGTATCTGAAAGTCTAGGAAAATAGGGGATTTGCCCAAATACAGAATGTTTTTTTTTTGTAAATAGTGAGGGAGGGAAGTCCTGTATAGAGAGAAAATTTTAGGCCTTTCATGGAGCTCCAGAACAGGGAAAAGAATTTTAAAAATGAAAGGAAAGGAAAAAAACCCTACATATTCATTGTCTTTTATAACAGATATTTATAGTTAAATGATTGTTTATCTGTGGATGTGGGCTCGTGGAGATGTGTATTTGTGTTCTGTGAATGTGTGTAGATGTATCTGCATATGTGTAGAAATGTGTACATTTACAAATGTATATATATGCATATACATGTGCTGAAATAGAAAGAAGTGTGAACACTCTGCTGAAGCCCTTTGCTCTATGAAAAGATACGCTCTTTTGGTGTACAAAATATAAATAAAACATCTGCAATGTTGTTGAAGCGTTTTTTTCTGCATTTTCTTATTATAGGACTGTAAAGCAAAGGAAAACATCTTAGGTAGGAGGCTGTACTGTGATCTTTCAGAAATACAAATTTATTGGTTTCAGTTCAGTTGTTCCAGATGACAACAGCACAACAGAATCAATCCCCTAATCACTGAAGTGTTACCGATGGTTTTTAAGATATGAAGAGTCTATTGATTTCTGCTGTCAGAGGACAGTGTTTTATAAAAATGTGTTTATATAACTTAGAGAGAGAAAATAGAAATTAAAATCACTACTGCAAAAATATCTTTCTTTTTGCCCAGATAAATGTTTTTCAAAGAGAAAATAAATATCAAAATACGGAGGAAAAGTTTTTTTGGCTGGAATTATTATTTTCTCCTGTCTGCACTGTTGAAAAGTGGAACATGCTGATATTTTTTCAGGAACATACTGACCAGTATGTGGATTAACACAGCAAAGAAAGAGCAGCCCCTGCCAAGTTAGCTCTGGCAGAAAGCTGTCACCATACCTCTGGTCCAAGGGCGAGCCAAAGGGCCCCACAGGTATCCTATTCCACTCGGGGCTCCGTGGGGTGAAGGCTTGAGTCTGTTCACTTAGGAGATGGATTTGATACAGGTCCTGCTGAATTTCCCAAGCCCAGGCTGTTGAGATCAATTAGGACCTGTTCAATAGTGATAGTCCTCAGGTAACAAACAGTGGGGGAGTGCAGCAGGGCGTTTGTAGGTGACCCATTAACAAACCCCTGCTGTGTCCTGTCGGGAGAAAGCACCAGTTTTCTAACATGCAAAGGGCACTGACAGCCTTCCACAGTCATATTTATTTGAAGGAAGTAGTGTGATTAGCTATTTAATTTGGAGTAGAGTGCTTGAGGAGATAGTTCTTAAATTGTCGAATCAATTAACTTTTCATAGGAAAGCTGAGCTTTGTAAATTTAATAAAATCAATGGGCAGCTATAATGATTTTTTTTAAAAATAATTTCTCCTAAGTATAAACAAATTTCTGAAAATCATTATGCCTACTTAATATTCCAATATGAGCCCCGCTGACATGTAACAATGTTTGAAATCGACCTGTTTGCCTCTTGGCTACTTTATCTTCTTGTGAAGTACTGGGAAAAGTATTTCTTTACTTAAGGTGTCTGCCTCACATATTTTGAATTGGACTCAGAGGCTAGGGAGAAATTTGTTTTCCACTAAAAACATAAAAAGAACGTAACACTCTGCCTAGTAGGATTGGAGCCAAAGAAGATCCTGCTTGAAAAGTTTAGTTAATATTATCTTAGATAGGGAAGTTTAAAAGTGAATTGACAGAAAGTGTTTAAAACTGTCATCCTTCACTATCTCATTCCTAAAATCTATGTGTTTTCTGCAGGTGCAGATCACTTCTCAGATGCAAATCCTCCAGGAAGCTGGCAGGCAACTGAAGGCTCAGCTGAAGCCCAACCATAAATAAGCAGTGCTTTAAATGGTTTCAGCAGCATCGGTTCTCCTGTTGTGTTTATTGCACAGTGTAAGCTGTGCTGTGTGGCTAAGACTGAAAATTCTAAATGAAAAAAAATAGAGAACTCAAGACTTCTGTATTTGCTGTTCCCTTTTCTGCCATTTCTCTGTTTTCTGCTGAAACTGAGAGGATTTTGTAATGAGAATATAGTAATAGAACAGTGGAGAAGAATTGTTCATTTTTTATTCCTCAAATGGTTCTACCAGTTGAAGACTAAAGAAATAATTTCCTGTCGTAAGAGCAGGAACTTAATTAGAGTCGTTGCTGTACCTAGACTTTTTGAGTTCTCTAATTTTCAAGTAAAAAATATACTGAAATGATTTCTTGTTTGGGCTAATTCATAATTATAACAACTATGGGATTAAGCAGTTCTGTTTAATTTATGCTAAGAGTAAAGGTATCAATGGCAGATAGATATCAGAAATACACTATCACTCTGGTAGAAACAATTAAAAATTTTCCTAAAGTACATGAGAGCAATCTATGTGCATTAGTCCGTCCTTTCCTAATTTAAGGTTTATGATCCTTGTAATATCAAGATACATGAATCTCAAGGATTATGCATGTCCTTGGAAAAAACTTCTCAATAGTCAATGAAGTGTAACAATTAATTAGAATAAATTATGCAAGTAGAACTTATGACAGAAGGCTGGGTCAGGAACTGAATAAAATGGACAAGGTTTCTGCTCAGTTTATTTAATATGCAGAAATATAAGAATAAGGTATTTACTACAAAGAATTATAGGTCCATCTGACATGAGAATGAGAAAAAGAAACCTCTTTGCACAATGCCCTTCCTTATGGAAAAGGTGTGTTTGTTTTAGCTGGGGTGGAGTTAATCTTCTTCATTGTAGCTGCCATGAAGTCAGGTTTTGGAATCGCACTGTTGATAATACAGATATATTTTTGCTACTGCTGAGCAGTTCTTGCACAGAGCCAAGGCTTTTTCTGCTTTTTGTTTGTAGGCTGGAGTGCACAATGAGGTGGGAGGGGACACAGCTGGGGCAACTGACCTTGACTGTCCCAAGAGGTATTCCATACCCTGTGGCATCATGCTCAGCATGTACAGCTGTGGGGAGGAGGGAAGGACATGTTCAGAGTGATGGTGTTTGTCTTCCCATGACACTGTTACGTGTGATGGAGCCCTGCTCTCCTAGAGCTGTGTGAACAGCTGCCTGCCTGTGGAATGTGGTGAATGAATTCCTTTCTTTTTGCTTTTCTTCTGCACATGGATTTTGCTTTATCTGTTAAAATGTCTATATCTCAAGCCATGAGTTTTCTCACTTTTGACTTTCTGATTCTCTTCCCAATCCCAGGAGGTGAAGAGAGCAAGTGGCTGTGTGGGGCTTGGTTGCCAGCTGAGCTTAAACCTTACAGAAGGTCATAGATAATTGAGATAATTTTGTCCTTAGACTTGGCCTGCCTCTAGCATTTCTTGCATCAAATAATGTCATAACCCTTGCTTTGCTACTTGGTGGTACTGCTTATAAAGTGAACTTCGACATCTTGTGGCATGTGACCTGTGTAAGCCCTGAGGTTCACTTTCCCTGGTCACTTAGCTTGCATTCAAATGATGATGATGATGATGATGACAGGCCTTGTCATATTAAAATGTGTGTTGTAATAATAAAAGAACTCTGCACATCATTCATAATGGCAAAAAATCCAAACTTCCTCTTATAATTTGTGTTCTTTGCCAATCACCTCCTGATTTCACATGGAATACTTAAAAATTCTCAATAAAAGTGCCTGACCCATCTGTACATGCTAGAAAGACCCACAATGCTGCAACATTACAATGCCAATAGTAATATGAACATGAAAGATAGCTCACATCACTGTCTACACACTTTAACTAAAACAAATCCCAAAGATACCTGTCCAGAATTTCTTGTGCATTAAACAGTAATGCCTCATGTACCAGTGCCAACAGATGATACACTTGATGTATCAGAGCTGGGGGGAGAATCCCTGGATGAAGTCTTTACTGAGATCAACGAATTGCAGTTGGTACCTAAGTGAAATAATATTTTCTATCATTTTTAGTTTTCTGGTTGATCCCAAAACTGACTTTAGATTGTCTCCTTCCATATGATAATAACAAATTTCAAGTAAATAAAGATCTGGATGGGAAGTGAGCACACATTTTCTAGATATCAAAGGGTTTTTTCTATTAGATTATTAGTAATCTTTCCAACCCATTTAGCCTAATACTCCTTCACTTACATACTGTAACTAGAACAGAAATACTGTGATAGCCATCAGAAACTTGAAATTTTGAGATAGTAAGTGTGCATTAAAACACCTGTCAATTCATGGCAGTCATAGAAGTCTTTTTATTATTTTATTTATTTTCTGGTAGCTTTAAGCAGCCCCAATAAGGATTTAAATTCTCTTATCTGTTGCATTTCACTGAAGGAGCCATGAACCACATCACAGCAAGGATAACACGTCTAGAGGCAAAATCAACCAGTATAGTAATATAACAGTATTATGTCATCTTCCTTCTCCAAGTGCTATGCTCTAAGGAGTTCACAGTGGAAAACTTTGCATTAAGATTAAATCTCATGGAGTCCTTGTACACTGGCCATGGTAGACAGACTGGAAAATTTATCTCCTTTGTAATGGAGAAAGATTTTTTGGCCTGTAGTGTCCTGGAAATAAGGCTTGTCTGGAGATTTCTCTCATGCAGAAGTGCTGTGTGGCAGGCAGAATTTGTACCTAGCACCTGGAATTGGCAGATTCTAATTCTGTTTTATCTATGAAAACTGCTGAATCATGATTATTTCTCTTCTCCTCCTTGTGTCAATTTTTTAATGGATGTTTTACTACTCCCTGTTGTGATGTTGTGTATATTCACAGCAATTTATATTTCTATGGAATTTTGTTTTCTAGGTATGTGAAATCATCTGTATTATTTCACTGAAGAGCATAGCTGACATTTTCCTAATCCATACAGGTAGACATTAATGCTTTTAAAGCTGGCAGTATCATGTATATGCATAAATATTTTAAGTATGAAGAAAGTAAAACTTGGGAGTTCCATCTAAAGATATATACAGCCCTTCTGGGGCTATTATTCTAGGCTTCATCTACAAAATAGCAGTCTATTGATCTTGAGTCCTTCTTGAAATCTGATTTTTCACTTGCCAAAGCAGAACCACTGTTCTTTTATACTGTGTTTTATTTATAGACTCCTGGGAAGGCCACAAAAATATAAGTGGGGGAAAAAAGAAAAGAACGTAAAATCTTTCTACTTGCAAGACCCATTTAGTTAACAGTCCCACTTTCCTCCTGTTCAGATACAAATCAGTGTCACTATTTGTTTACTAAAAATATAAGTAAAAATCACTGTGTTTTGAAACATTGATTTCAAAGTAAGGTTTCTACAGGTCCTCTGGAAATATGCAAGCATAGATATGATACTTCCTAAACTGAAAATAAAAGAATGAATTTTCAGGCTGTGTTTGAGGAGAAAGAGCCAAAAGTAACCTGAGCTTGAAGTTGTTCATGTCTATAACTTTTGTATGAAAAAATAAGAAATGTAGGAGCTTTCATCCTTGTGGAGTACTTTCATTGTGAGCTTTCATTTCCTTGTGAGGAAATGTAGCTATGTTGTCTTCAGTTCACAGCCAATCTAGTCTTTACTTGTTGCCTAAGTGTATTCTGGATTAATGAAATATTTTGGGAGCCAGATAAATTAATTCCTTTGAGACCCTTTCAGAATTCAATTGGTACGTAGTGGGTTCCTGTGTGTTGTGTTCCTTGAAATACTTAGTAGTTTGGGATCTATATTGAAAGGATTTAAAAAAATTGTTCAACATTCTAAAGAATTCTCATTTTACACACTTTGTATTTACATTTTGTCTTTGCAAAAATTTATGGGTCTGAATCTGCATTCATTTATATACATATACATCATCTACATCTACATCTACATATAAGTAATTTGCTCAAAATCCTAAATTGAATTAATAACAAAGCCAAGAGAAGAGCTAACGTTTCCTAGTTTTAATGGCACTTCTCTCTTCAATGAACTACACATAATAGCCTCTCACTTAGCTTCAATTTTTGTTATTAAACAGACAGTAGGGAACAAGGTTACTCTGTCTAAATTAGATCAGACTCCCTAACACGTCCTGTCATTAGATACTATCGCATAAATAGCTAGTTGTACTTTTACCCACAAAGATGATTGAAAGTGCACAGATATTAAACACTCATGAATGTTTCATAATGGGGAGAAGGGACAAGTCTTCTTTTAAAAAAATTATTGTAGTAAAGAGGTGATTTTAAAAAAATTGATTCTCTTAATCATTCTTAATCCAGTATGTATCTCGCTTGATTTAATTTTAAGCAAATTATAGTTTCAATGTTTTAGCTCATAGATTCTGCTGGCTCTCGGTTTGCTTTCAAAACATGTTCCAAGGTTTCTGAAGTGATATGACTGACATACCTTTACTGCTATTTTTAAATCTTCACCCCACTGCAACATCTAAAGCATGTAAGTGAATACATTTACTCTAATAGGCACTTTTAGCAGATAATAGGCTTGACATGATGTCCTTAAGTAGAAAGTGTTCAGAGCTGGTTATTCAACAACATGACCTCATGAGACGCAATTTAAAAGCAGCATTTTTACCCCAGTTGAACAGACATTCATAATTTAGCTCGTTTTTTTCTGCAAATGATAATGCTATTCATTAATAATCTGACACAGTAAAATTATTTAGTATGAATTGCTCTGCATATGCATTAAAGCTAACCCTCAGATTAGGTTGCTTGGAATGTCTAATAATCCTTATGGATTTTTATAAATGTTTGTTTTAGAAAATTGATTTTATCATAGAATGTTTTGGGTTAGAAGGTATCTTAGGAAGTGTCTTTTCCAACCCTCTGCCATGGGTAGAGACACTTTCCACTTGAGCAGATGCTCAAAGGCCCATCCTGCCTGGCGTTGTACACTTCCAGGGATGATGCATCCACAGCTTCCCTGGGTAATTTGTTCCAGTATCTCACCACCCTGACAAAAAGGGATTTCTTACTAACGTTAATCTAAACCTCTGTCAGTTTGAAGCTGTTTCCCCATTTTCTACCACTCCATGTCCTTCCACTTCGGGTTAAAGCCCTCTTTGCCAGCTTGGCAAGACTGTGACTCAAAATGCTTTTTCCCTTCTCCTACAGACAGATACCATTGACTTCCAGTAGAACAGAGTTCTCACAGTCAGTTGCATGGTCTAAATAGTCTAATTGAGAAAGTAAGTAAAAGTTTTCCACAAATTATTTTATGACTACATTGCACTGTGGATTGTTCTTCATTTACACATAGGGAAAATGTTGCTTTCCCCAGTTTATTCTTTAAGTTTAGTTTAGAGGTAGAAATTTCTGCCACTTCACCCACTGCTAATACAGAGCTTTCATTGAATAATTTGTCTATCCATATGTTAAATTGATCAGAAATCCATCACGACCTGTAGAAGGCTAGGAGTACTGTAATAAAAGTTTGTTAATTCAGTATTTGTCCTAACATACAGTTTAAATAATAATTTGGTCAAATTCTTTGCCTTTTTTAAAATGGATTTTGCTTTTAAAGAAACCTAGAAATTGTGTCCTTGTCCTAGGCAAGTAATTGCACACAGTAATTGCAGCATGTGTAGAAGATGTCTAAATTTGCTTATTCATAGCTAGACTGAGAAATGATGGCAAAGTAGCTACACAGATATTGAATAATTACCCAAAGGTCATGGGCAGGATTGTGCAGACTGTTTTGAGCACTGCACTGCTTTGTTATTATGATACCATTATTTGAGATAACTGATCATAACTGATGGTAACAAAGAAGAGAAAGTCACCACTTTCTCTATGTGTGTGTGAGTCTGTGGATATGCATCCTAAATAGATCATAACTACTTAGTGAGAAAAAAAATAGTGCTAACTCTTTAATGTTTTCTGCTTCTTTTTACAGATAAAGGTTTAAAAAAATGAAATAGAACCTATCAGGTTTTTTTCATGTCAATTAAAAGCAGACGATAAATTCTCCCTTTAACAATGGCCTTAAGAACAATAGAAAAACAACAAGAACATCAAGAGTCAAGAAAAACATCTACCTAATATAAAATTTATTATTTTCTCTAAAAAATAAGAAAGATCTAATGTCAAGGAGTTTCCTGAAAAAAAGGGTGTTTGCAGGGTTGAAAAATCAGTATCAAACATAAAGTGACCAGGTTTTCAAAGGAATAATGAGGATACACGCCAAGAATGAACTTGGTCTGTGGGGTAGGGTTTATCTGGAGGTAGAAAGATAGGCTTATGTGGAGGGGTATAAGACGATGAGTTATGACATGAGGAATGTAAGGGTTTCTCTCATCACTTTCTCTGACCAAGTCCTCACTTCCCTTCAGTTTCCTTTCAGTTTAATGTTGAAACAAAGTTATTTTAATGAAAAGGGTGAACATACAATATATTTTCTAGTTTCCTTTTCTTTATTTTTTGTTAATCTTCTATTAATATTTGTGTTCCTGTAATATTTCCTAGTTCAAACCCTTTGCTGTTATTTTTTATTTGGGCTCAGTGGCTTTTTGTCCGGTTTTGTATTCCAGTTACTTTGAATACCTTCTCTTCCTTTTTCCAAGTTTTCCATCAAAACCTTTCTGAGTAGGTTTGTTTCTCTGTTCTTTTTCCTCACAGTGTTCTTTAATTGTTCTTTGCTCTTCGGTGATTGTTCATTCCTCATCCACCCACTTACTTGAATTACTTTTCTCCTCATGCTAACAATCACCCACATACGTAGTTTTATTTCATTCACCATTCTGTCTCCTTCCTCTTCTACTCAGCCACCCATTAATTCATGCCTTATTCTGCCTCACACTTGCAGTTACTTATTCAATCCATTTTAGGAATCTGGTGGAAATTCAAAAAGAGTAAATGTAAAAAGTAGCTATAAATAGCAAGAAGAAAAATGCAGGCCGTGAAAAGTGTGGAAGTGAACTGCTGAGAAAGTGGTGGTTAAAGAGACAGAAAAGGAAATCTGGATTGAGAAATTCTCAGGGTGTCAGGAAAGCCGTTACTATTTGGGTGAGTGTGTTTGAGGGAATAGATGGTGGAAAGGAGAGTTTTGGAGAATGGATAGATGGAGTGGAAAATTGATGTTCTCAAGAAATTCAGTCTTCTCTTATACGACCTTGATGTGTGATCTCTGTGTGAACTGAGCAAGTTCAAAAGCCTTTATTTTAATAGTTATTGAATTCTTGCTTTTACCTCTGAGCTTTTTAAGTGGTCATTTTCAGCAATCTGCTGCAAGACTGCCATGGGGCATACCAGAGTAGCCGCCATCCTGTTCATCATTCCATGTAGTTTATGAGTGGATGTTCCTTGGGAGTAGAACAAAAACTAGTATTATTCTACATCCCGGCAGTGAATGATGATTTAAAAATATTACTGCGATTTGAGCTCAATCTATAATCACTATCACTTATTGCATCTTAGATGAGTCTTCTTATCCCAGCAAAATTGGCTTGGAAGTTCGCATCTTGCATGATAGCAACTTATATATAACAGACAAATATACATTAAACCAAGGCAATTCGCATGAAGAAAGACTATCAATTAGTGAACATTAAATATATAAAAAATACATATGTCATCTAAATGTAGAAACAGTCAAGAAAGATAAAATTACCTTTATAGGTAACATGTGCAAAATTTCACTGAGTTAAATAGAACTAGCATGAATAGATAATATTAAAATTTTATCAAACATTCCTGAAGTTAATAAAGTATAAACTTATTTTTAATGAGTCTTCGCAAAAGCTGTGCGTATTCGCATTCAGCATTAATGCATCGAACGGAGTCTTGTAGAGAAATCCGTGACCACAAGATGGCAGGATTCCCATTCAAACCTGACCACAGACCTGCACAGAGAATTGAAAAAGTTTACTATGAATTTTGCTTATTTCTGTAGCTATAATATGGCATTCCTGCTCCAAATTTCCCTTTAATTTCGCAAAATGCAGGAACTTATGAGAAGTCTGGTTTTGTGTATAATTTTTCTTTATATATTTTTAAGCCATGTTATTCTCCCTGATGGGTTATACTGCCATTTTTCTAATACATGTATTATCCTACAGGATATTATGTCTTAAAAAATAAATATGGTTTTTCAAAATAACTGGTATCAGTCCATGTTGTTTCAGTAGGCTGAGATATATCAGGAAGACATAAAAATTTCCTGAAATTTGCACAAAATATTATCAAAATATTTCCATGATTGCTGTGCTGCAGACAGTTTGTTGAGTACAAGAACTTCCATTTCCATGTGCAGACGGACCCTTTCTTCTCTCCAGTGGAGAATTCAAGATACTTTTGCTTGACACTTTTCAAAACATCTCTTTTAAAGCATAGTCCATCAGGGTGAGATTTTTAAGGCATGGTGTTGGCTGACCTCATCACCCAGGGAAACAAATATGAAAATTCCACAGATTTTTTGGAGATGAGGATTATAATATTGTGTCTTTCTGTTGTGATTCACATCCATGTTTGATACAAATATCCAGAAATCTCAATTTTCATTTAAAATATTTTTTATCTAGGCCTGAGAACTATGGTGGAAATAGATTGATAAATGACCTAAGGCACAAACCAAAAAGATTCACATATTTTAGATTTTAAAAATATTTATTCTAAATTCAGTAATTTTTTTGGTGGTCTGACTCAAAAGCATTTACCATAGGCTGTTATTGACATAAATGAATTTTGCCAGTGATATCCAATGAGTTTAAGCCAAAGATGGGGGATTTCAAAATATTTCCAAGTACATTTTTAGAACACACAGAAATTTTTCTGCCTTACATTTAAAAGCCACTACACTACAAAAAGAACTACAAATTCTAATGCACTGATTATAGGCAGGAAGAAAAATCCTTATTCATATGAATACAAGTATATTCCTCTTAAAGGGAGAAAATTTTCTCAATTAAACAAAAAACAATACAGATAAAATGACTTTCAAAATCCATTGTGTGGAGAGATCTAAAATGAAAAACTTTAAGAATTCATGCTAGATTTTTTATTTATGAAATGAAACTGTTATGTTGATGTTGTTTTTTTGTTGGGTTTTTTTTTTATTTTTATTTTTATTTTTTTTATTTTACCATATGTCATAGCTATAATAATAAGAATGCTGAATTCTTTGAGCAGTGTGTGACTGTCTTTAATATTACCCATACCATATAAAGGACAACTCTAATCTGAGCTATTCCAAGTTGATATCTTGATACATTGTTTTAATGTGAGTGAATGGTTATTGCATAATACCAATACATTTTAATAAACTATAGTGAAAGACAGTTAAATGCCAGGTTGATTAGAATAAATGACACACCAATACTTTTATAAGATAAATCCCCCAGAGCAAATTATTCAAGCTAATAGTAATGAATAAAATTAATAAAATGTAATTTGATGCACTATAGAATAATTCTATGGAGTTAATATTTTTATACAATTGTTGGGTATGAGGAAGATGGCAATATCTGCTTTAGGCACTGCCTTTTCCAGGTAATTTTATTTTATGCTTCACATGTGCAAAACTTGATGCGTTTGTAAAGATGCAAAGAGCAACTTAGAAACAAGCTGTGTTTTAACACCACCTTCAGGGTTCTGATCAGTCATTGAAGAAGAATCCAACCCAAACTACAGCAGAATTTTGGCTCAGATTTTGAGCCTGGCAGTGGTACTGGACTCAGAATTTCAGTAAACAGGTGTTATAATTTTGTCCTTTACTTCTTCCCATGAAAATGAGGTTTCCATTAACACTTTGGTTCCAAGTGAGTGCCAAGGAGCAAAACACACAGCTGAGCTTTCTTGTAGCTACTGCTGAGTAATCTTTGTACCCTCACTGTAAAATCATCATTAGTTTCCATTGCTTGTCAGTGGCAGTGTTAGTTCCTGTGTAGATGCCAGTGTTTACCACAGTAGTATCTAAGATACTGTTTTTTCAAAGTACTAAAAAGGCAAAATAAGTTATTTTTCCCAGACAGCTCTCATAAAAACTCCCTCAGTGTCTGAATACAATCAGAACAAAAAACTCATTGGGCTGTGACTGATTAATTCATCTTCAAAATTTTTCATGGTTTTTAAAAACTGTATTGCTGGAATATTTACCATGGGTTCATTTCAGTAACTGACATGTATGTTAAGAATCCTCATCAAATTTGGAACTGAACTGCAACAGGTAAGAAAATAATTTGGTTTAATATCTGTTATCAAACTTAATTTTCTTTGATGTAGAGATAGTTCTTTCAGTCACGAAAATATGAAACTGCATTCAGAAACAGTCATAGATATTTATGCATATCTATGTATGTATTTGTGTACAGACTACTTTTGAATTGTAATTTTCTTCACAGTACTCAATATTTCCAATTAAATCAGAATCAGTATAAAAATGTGACTCTTAGATGCACACAAATGTCTTTATCATCATTTATATTATATGATTTTAAATTATCATCTCTCTTTTTCTGCATGCTGCTCTGAGATGTTCTTCAAGGAACATTTTTAAGGAAACTAATGGTAAGGACAATTGTTTTAAAAGAATATTAATTCTTGATTCAGGTACCTGCTGAAGAAATTTGTACTTTATTTAACTTGACATGAAAATCAAAAGTTTATGAGATTATGTGTAGGAAATTCTTGTTAATCTTGTTTACTTATTATTATTATCTCAATGGAATATTTACATAATATCTTCTTTCTGGGAGCAGTAAAAATTCCAGGACACTTGAAAGATGAACCTTAAATTCAATTTCATTATTTAATACACTATTTTCAAAAGCTGGTCTGGAGGAATACCTGGAGCTTGCATATGATATCTAAGATGAATTATGATTCTCTGCAATGGCTGTTACTGTTTTTCAACCAAATTATGCAAGGATAAGAGAAAGATTTTGCTAATTAACTGGCAATAAGTGTGAAGTCATCTGTATTTCCTCTTTCAAAATACAGGGAAAATGTACAGGCAGATCAGGGACAAAAGCTTTAGTGTACAAGAGAAGCCATTCCAGATCAGACTAACAGCTTGCTTATGCTATTATTCCATCTGACAATGGCTGTTACCAGATGCTTTAGAGGAAAGCGCAAGAATCCCTGCAGTGAGCACTTATGAAATACTCTGCCCATAGAGGGAATTTCTTGTTAATCTCTGCCAGTGATGATTGGTTTATGTCCTAGAGCATGGTGGCTTGAAGGTTAAGTATAAAATAACTGTAGGACAAGTATGACTAGTACTACTGTAAAGGAGGCTGTGTTTTCCTGAGATACTTCAGTTTTATAATGTGATAACAGGCGCTGGCCAAAGGACGTTAAGCAACTTCCTCAGAATGTTTCAGCATTTATTGTAGAGACCGGATAATGAAGGAGATCTGGGATAAACACAAGGGATTAAGTCTGTGTGATTTACAAAGAATTAGTGAAAACAGGCATGTCTTTTTTTTTTTAAAATTACTTTTTGTAATCTTGCATACATTTAGTGGTAATATGGAAAATCTCACCTAATTTTGGTAGAATAATAATAAATATTTAAGTACTGGATTTTGCATTAATAATATTTTCTGTTCTCTGGTCGCGTTTCTGATTCTGTGAAATGTTTCTTTTTCTTCTAGTCTACAGGCAAAGACTGAATTTTCTCATTTTAAAAGAAGAGTGACAAGAAAAAAATTCAAGCTTTCTTTATATATCATGAAGGGACAAAAAGATGTACATTAAAACTTCTCTTTCTCCTGCCTGTCTCATTTTATGTGACATGGTGGTGAAAAAATGCTAAGCTTCTAAATAATTTTGAATATCTAATCTCCCTAGGGTCACAGGAAGATGTGATGAATGAGGTTGTTACTGTGCTCAGCTCTCCATACCTATAATCTGCCAGCTGGAAGTTGCCATTCCCACATTGCCATTCCCATTCTCTGCTGGACAAAGGGGTTTGAGAGCTTTGCCTTACCCACTTCAGGCAAAGTCTGTTCTCTTTTCAGACTGCCTTCATCAGCTGTTTATTACTACTGTGACTCCTTATGGGGTTCTCATATGATCCATTTTGCCCAGAAGCTGCAGAACTGGCAGGCTCTCAGGAACAGACAAGAGGAAACTCTTAGAGTTGCTCATAACTTCAATTGTCACTGTTCTTTGCTAGATGAACATCTGTCTGCAGCCTACAAATGAGCTCTGTTAATCACTCTGCTAAGAACACAGCTATTTTTATGCGTGTGGTTTTGTGCACTGCTTGTGAACTTTTCATCTCCTTGCTAGCCTGGCTGTCTTAATGTTGCTGGATATCTTCAACTTGATCCATTTCTGTATAGCTCAGGTTTTGCATAATTTCACTGGAGGTTTCAGCCCAGTCCAACATTTAAGAGCTCTGGGTGTTACTCAAGCAAGGCATTTTATAATATTATTCTGGGAAGAAATAGCCTCAAAGCATCTGGATATAAAAAACCTATATTAATCATGTGGCTGAATATAAAAGTACAAATTCTAACATTAATTGTAAGGCTAATGACTGAGTTGCATCCTCTCTAAGTGCCAGTGGGGTAGTTCTATAATGTGATTATTCCTGTAGCAATTGAATATTGGCCCACATTGTGCAATGTTAGTCTGATACAAGATAACTCTTGTCTAACATCTGGGAAAAAACTTAAAATCCCACTTTTTTACAATGTTGGTTGCTAAAAAAGTACTGTTAAAATATCTAGAAATTAATGTGAAACTATTTTTTTGTGAAATGTGTGGAAAATTCATTAACTGTAACCTCTCTCAGGAAACCTGTGTGAGCCTAAAATACCAGGTGACGTGAACTGATTTCTTAAAAGCCAGGCATTGAGCTTTATGGATTTATTTTTTTTAAATGCAAAAATGATAATGCACTGTGCTCAAGAGAGAAATGCCTAATAAGGTGCTGGTAATTCTCAAGTGTTTACTGTCAGCTCAGAAAGCATGTGAACCCAGTATTCGTGGAAGTTCTTCAGGAGCTGGGGGCCAATCCCTCAGGCTGTATTATTTTAAACTCAAGCTTGCCATCTGAAGTTCCTAAACTGATCCAAACTACTTTGTTGTAAAACAGAATCAGTGCCTGGAGATGCACTTAGATTGCAGAAAAGCGTAAGTCACAGGGTTCATGGGCAATGACCCTTATTTGGTACAGATTGTTAGATAAAGATGCCTTGAGACTGCCACAAATGTTAAGGGTGTTCCCTGTGAATTAGGATAGATATTTAATTTGGATAGCAGAAGGCTTCACCAAGTATCTCTAAAAAAAATACTTTTACAGAATAATCATTGCTCTTATTTTAGTGAGTTCTCTTCTTATCAAGTCATCTCGAAGACCAAAGGAAAGCCCTTTGTGAAACAAAGTAATGAGCATAAATATAGGAACAAATGCAAAGATTTAAGTAGACCAGTATTCTGGCAGTGGCCAACAGATAAGGCTTTGAGAGAGATTAACAGAACAGGCCAAGCAGAAAGTAAAATTTTCCTGCTACTGTTTCTGACTTTTGTCAAATCATAACTCCAGGACTTTGTGAGTGTGAAATGGGCTTTTTTGATGTGTATCATAGAATAGCCTTGGATGATTTTTTTCTTCCATAAGATTTTTTCTAATAATTTCTTAACCCACCTAGCTTTTGACATTTCCAACATCCTGTAACTAGGAGTTCTACAGTTTAATTATGTGCTTTGTGAAAAGTGTTTCCTTTTGTTTGCTTTAAGCCTGGCACTTGATAACTTAGTCACCTGAGTTCCTTCATGATGGGAACCAGAGAGCAGTTCTCTGTATACTTTATTCAAGTCAATACAAGTACTCATCATATTAATCTCATGGGTTTTTCTTTTCTACCTAGTACTCTTCATCTCTCTACTTTAAATAACAACTTTTATCCTCCTAGGTACATTTTTCTGTATCTTTAGTTCTCCAGAGTCCATTTTCAGATGTGGGGAAGTAGGACTACATTCAGTACTCAAAAACATTTATTTTGGATTCCTTATCCAACTAGGTCTATCATTCTGCTGCTTTCATGGTCTCATGAGTATTGAGCTGAAGCTTGTATAGATGTGTTAAAGACTCCCAAAACTTTATTTTGAGTGAACATGGCTAATTCAGACTCATCATATTAATAACTGATTTGTATGAGTGTCTGTTGATATTCCTTGGATATTTTCCAAGTCCAAACAGTCTTTATGATAACCTTCTGTAGCTTGTTGCAGCTGGATTTTGTTTTGACAATGCTAAATAATTTAGCATTGTCAACAAAATTGGTCATCTTTTTATGAATATCCCCAGAGCCTGCTATAAACTCTGAATAAAATAAATATGCATATGCTTGTTGATGTTTTCTAGAAACCTCACTTCTCAGATTTTTTTTAAAACTTGGTATTCTTTATGTCCTTAAGTGCCTTTAAGAAATCAAGTATCTTACAAAATATCTTTCCTATTATTCCAAGTACCTTACTGTCTATAAGAACCCTTGAGGCAGAATTTTGTTAAAATCTTTTTGAAAATTCAAGTAAATAGTGTCAGCCACATCTCCCATGTTATTATGCTCTTCAGTTTCTGAAAGAGCTCCAGCAAATTTCTGAGGCACAAAAATACACTACAGAAGATGAGTTAATTCTTCTCTTAATTCCATATTTATTTGTATATCTAGTCTTTTTTTTTTACATTTAATTTCCTTTTTTTTCTTGAAGAGGTCAGATTAACTCATGAATATTTTCTTCTAGTCCAACTGAAACCCATTAGTAGAACTGACTTACTTCTTTAACAATTAATTGTCTCAGCACTGAGATCACTTTCAGTAGCATTAACCATTTGACAATTTCGTATTTGATATTTTTAGCTCATACGCAAATATCATCTTGTTATGGCAGTTTGTTACTATTCATTTTATTGATTTGTTCTAAGACTTTTTTTCACTGAGAGTTCTATTGCAAATAATTCCTATAATTCTCCCCCCACAAAAAAGTTTCCCCTGTGGAAGCCAGTCTAACTTTATCTATAGAGAACATCAATACAAAGAATTAATTTAATCATTCAGCTTTGGCACTATCTTCTTTTATAACTCCTCAATCACCTGTAGGTCCTATAGAGTCTGTTAGACTGCCTATTTTTATATATTCATAAAGAGTTCCTTAAATATTTCTTAGATGTTTTTATGATTTTATATTTCATCTTCTGGACATACATTTTTTCTACTTTCCACACTTTCACAAAAATTTAAATTTCTGAAAGTTTCTATTATACTGGCAACAATTTCATAGAAAAACTTGTTTTTTTGGAGTAACCTGGTTTCTCTTGTTTTTGTTGTTATTTTTTTATTTTTTTAAATTGGTGTCTGCTGTTGTTTGTATGAACACATTGTTTATATAATTTCACTTTCTTATGACAAAAAGACATTCTTTTGTGTCATAGCAAATCTTATTGCAAATATGCTCATACTTGTACCAACAGCTCTTAATGTCAATATCAGCGTATTTAAATTTCACTTTTATTTTGCTTCTGATGGAACTACAGAATGTTATTTCTGCTTTTTCTTCAAATCTTTAGAGGCATAAAATTAAGATCTGAGGTTTGATGCCAGACTGTTGATTTAGAGATACAATCCAATTTTATAATAATTATTGCCTACCAAAAGCTAGATTTATTTATAGGAAAATAGGAAATGTGCTTCTAAGTTTTTGAATGTAACAAGGTGCCAAGTGAATGTTTTTCATTTTAGGGTGTAATTTTAGTCCAATGAAGTAAAGTCAAACATATGATTTAAATAGTTTGGAGTCCTGTTCGGTTTCTGTCCTGTACTTTGTTTCTGTCTGTACTCTGTTCCCTTGTCCTATAGGAAGGATTAGTACCAACATAAGCAAACATAAGCACAGTACACAGAAAAAAGAAATATTCTGATGTAATATAGCAAACCTCAGTGTATTCCAGCAAACCTAGGACCTCAAGGAGCAAACCATGTGTCTTATATTGAGTTATTATGTGTTTGAGGCAAATCTTTTTCCCAGTTTTGACAAAGATAGAATTGATTCTTATTTCTATTTTTTTCCCACAATTATTTGCTTAATTTGCTAGGGATCATGCAGATACTATATGTGACTGACTCTCTTTCTTATGCTGATTTAGTTTCTCCCTGGAGAAAAAAAAATTAAAGAATTCAGGATTTTGTCATAAAGTTTTCTGTTTGCTAATCTATCAGGTCTTATTCATGTAACCTGGAAACATGGAATAGAGAGGACTTTGCCACTGCCATAGTGATGAATATCTTCAAATGTTCTGCTTCATTTCCTATTCAGTATTTAAATGAAATAATATTTACATAATGGACCTGTTCCACTGTTGCTCAGACTGTTTTTCAATACCATCACAGCCCCCTCACCCACAGATAATCATTCTCCAACAGTCATTACTAATTGCAGGTACTTTTCCAATTACGTTATTGGAGACTTCCCATAGATCAGGTCTGGTACATCTGGATAGTCTCCCACCTTTTGGAGATGAAGAAAACCCCACTTTTTGGTATTGAAATCGTCATTCAATTTCAGAGAAATCCGTGATGATTTAAGTGTCAAGCATTGCCCAGGGGCATGCAGGCGCTGCACCAAGATGTGTGCAAACCTTTCTATTACTATGAACTAGGACAAAGGCAATTATTCATGTTGCATTTTACTAGCATAACTCAGAAAAATAGCAGAATTTGTTTGATAACAACATAGTTCAATGGAATTTAAATGGGAAGCTATTTTTAATCTGCAGAACTAAATCCAATTTGAGATGTGGAGAATTTATCTGTGCACCCAAATCTAGGACGTGAACATACAGCTAGATGCTTAAGCTCCAGAGTGCTGTCTACTTACTGCAAAACTCACTTCCATCTTTACTGTCCGCCTGCTTCCCTGCATACAATGAACTGAAAGCCAGGGTGGCTTCGAAGAGCAAAAGGTTGAAGCATTTGCAAATGGTAGGCCCAGGGCAGTTAAAAAAGTGAGGTGCCAGTGCCATTTGTTCTCAGGGTGCCCACCCAAGGCCAGTGTTAACAGAGCTGTAGCTACAGGCTGAACAAAGATTTATCTGCTTTCAGACTGTCTCCTGTGATAGACAGTGCAAAGTATGATCTGCTTTGTATATCCAAATTATTGAAAATTACTTGCTGGGACATGTTCCTTCCTTTTCTCTTGCTGTCTCTATTTGTCGACGGAATTTCAGATTTCTACCTGCTTATTCTTATATTTATTATCAACATCTACCTTTTTTTTATAGCAGATCCCTTCTATTCAGATAAGAGAATACCAATTTTTTTATTAGTTGAAATGTTGAGTGGAATTTTCACAGGGAGGAGGGGGGAGTGAGCTGCTTTACTCTAGCTCTCTTTCCATCCATTATAAAAAATGAAAAGGATGTTTTTCATTGTCTTACCTAAATATGTTGGGGAATTTGAAAAGGAAATGGATTTTGAACTTGAGGTCAGATGATAATGAATCTAAAACCTGACTATATTCTGATCATCCACTTTGGACATATTTCAGATCCCTCCCACATTATTTCCAACCTACCTGGGTTACTTCAGTCTTAAGGAGAAAGATATATAGTGATGCTTAAATCAAACAGTCAATGCAGCAACATTATTATTTAAAGTGTACCATAAATTTCTAAAAAATATTTAAAGCATCTGTATCTGTCATTGTATTATCATAACTATATCTTTACAGTTATGGGCCCTAGAGACATTTAGTTCAGTTAGAAGAAGAAGAAAGTGAGAAGTTTGTGGAAAACCAGAAATAAAGTATTTTCTATTTGCATGAACAATAAACATTCCTAACCATGACTCAGAGGAGTTCAGGTCATTGGCATATCTGTAATGGGGCTCTATAGAAGGTTGATCCAAACTCACCTGAAATGTAATCCAAACTTAGTTTTCTAGGGCTTAAAGCCCTAGCTTTAAAGCTGAGTTCTGTGGGTCTGTATTTTCTTCTTTTTCCAAATTATCAACCCTCCTACAACTGTTCCCTATCAGGAGGGCAGTTTTCTTCCATATGCAGGAAGATACAGAGAGGACTTATCAGAAAACCTGAACTGACTAACAAAACGGATATTTGTTTTAAAATTTGGTACTTCTCTTGGACTTTTCATCAAAGTTTTGATGAAGTTCCTCGCTGCCATTACAGTACTTTACTGCAATATTCCATTTCTTTTGTCCTTATGCCCTTTTGGATTGACCTTTCCTCCAGACTGACAAGAAATTATCACCATCCAATGTCTCCTTAGGGCATTCTTATGTTGTTTGATTGGAAGCTTGGAAAAACCTTCTGTATCATAGCATTTATTTCTCTTTCACTTCTGTCATTAGTAAGCAGATGTGAGTTATCAGAAGGAGATTTTGGGGTAGTGGATATGTTTAACAGAGCAGAGGTTTATAACCTGCCTTGAAAGTTTGTCTTTTTATTTAGAGTTTCATCAGTCAGTGAAATAATGAGGAAAACCTCTTTGGAAAAACAGGTTTTCTCTTTGGAAAAAAATTATGTTTAATTTATTGTCTTATGAGACCTAATAATGCCTTCTATTGATATTAATTTCAGTGCAATATTCAGGTTCTCTGATAACACTGAAAACTTTATACAAGTTATTGGATTGTCCTGACCAAGAACATCTTTACTTCCAGTCTTACTTGGAGATTGTGAACATTGGCTTGGAGGTGACTTGCAGTTTGTGGGGTGACAAATGAAAAGAGCTGAGTGTGAACACTTTCCAGACTAAGCTGACAAACAGGAGAAAAAGGCAGTTAAGGCCTTTATAGAAGGTCTTGAGGGAAATTAATTGGTTCTTCAAATTTTACGTGTCTTTTAGACACAGGAGAAAAGCAGAAGAGCTGGAACACAAAGGAAAAGCTTTATAGATAATTCTGAGATAAACAATGACCAGGCATACTAGAAGGACTGGGCCAGTGCATTAACCAAGATTTCTTCAGAGTGTTGTTTTTTGGTCATAAATGGAAGTAATAAATAATCAGTCAAAAAATAATATGACTGTTGTGAATCAGTCTTTTACCTCATGAATTGAGAATAAGATCTAATAGATTCTAGGAAAGATTGACACCTTAGATATTTTATTTACACGAAGAATTTTTTAAATACAGAAGATGTTTATTGCTACTGACATCTTGGGAACATATAAACTTCTGTGAATGGTATTTTACCAAATATAGTGGTTTTTAATTCACATTTTTAGTAAATCATATGATAGGAGCTTTGATTCAATACCATAGAATGTGCCTGTAGTTTTGCCAAAAATGCCACAAGTAGTTTTTCTTTAAAATACAGAATATTTATTATGTGTTGGAAATATAATCTTTCCCCTTCTTTCATGTACAGTTAAAGTAATAAGTCTCTACAGAAGACTAACTAATTTAAAACTTTGGGGACCCCCACCCATCATTCCGAATATAGTTTTTCTAAAACTTTTGGTTTTGATATCTGATTATGCAGTAGCAATGAACAGATATGACTTTTGTGCTTATAGTGTGTGTAACTAGCTTTTAATGCTCACTGGATTTTTAATGGTATCTATTTTCTTTCAGGGTTTTCTGTTTTAAATTTTTAAGGTCTGTAAACTGATCATATCTGAATATTTGTTTCATTTTGGTGGTGTTGGTGGATTTACTATCTCTGAGAAGCAAATGTGACATAAAGTTATTATATACTAGCATAATACATTTACTAATATTACTGTCTATTGATATTTTCCATGATTGTTGGATTAAATTTGAAAAATAAAGCTCTTTGCAAGCAGGAGAAGACCTAAACAGCTGTGACTTTGTTAAATGTTTCTAAAAATGGTCACAGTGCATACTGCACTGTTATTATTTTTTGGGTTTAAAATTGTGTTAGGCCTATAAAACCCAGTATGTCAAATTTGTCATGAAATAATTTGGAGCTTAAGGGGCCGTGTGGCTCAGGGTTACGTGTTATAGAAATGAAAATTTTATTAAAATTGGAATATGGCCACACTGCTTTAGAAAGCTGTATTACCTTTCTCAGTTTGAAGTTACATAAAATATTTCATTAGTATTCCACTTCAAATTGTTCAGAATGACATGCAACCACTGTGAGTGTGGGCACAAGCAGACGAGTACCTGGCTCCAAAGTTTATGGTCTTGGATGTCTGTGCATTTTCTTGGTGCTCTGGGACTCGTGAACACATTGGTTGGAGTGAAGATAACATTGCAAAGAGGTGAAGTTCATTTAAGGTTTTCCTAATTTTTTTAATGTAGAAATGCTTATAAATGATTATTAAAAATAGTGAATGCACCCTGTGGTATTGTATCTATCTACATGTCGCACAAGATACTAGGAGCTCCAGAGTGTTAAAAATTAATTGAACCGAATAACTTTTATTATAATTGCTACAGGCATGCTTACAGCAGGCAGCATACAAAGCTTAAATCAATGTCTACTATAAACTGATACAATAAAAGACAAGAAATGCATCATATTTTCATGGAAATGGACAATGCCATGACACTGCTATGTGCATGGCAATGAAGTCAAAACACACTTCTCATATTTAGATTTATTTGAGAAATTTTAGTAAATAGCAATGGAATTCCTGGTCTGGAAGAGTCTTTTTATGCAGTCTTACTTGTTTCTAAGCACACAAAATATTTAAATATTTGTCTGACTTACCACTATTGAGAGGTTTTATTTAGAAGGATTTCTGCAGTTTTGTCCAAAGATTTGTATTTCCAATGTTAATTGTGTGGTCTCCTGCTTAGGAGTCTCTTCAGCTGTGCTCTTCTTCCGGCTTTTCTGCTTAGGGTCTCATCCTAAACCATGTTAGGGATATGGCTGAGTGTGCACCTTGGCTGTAAGTTTAGTAATAATCTTGGATCCCGAAGGATTGGCATGCTATAATTTACTACATTTTTGATCACTTTGATTTTAAAATATATTCTAAAGAGCAGCTGTAAACTACATTTTTATTTTAGTATGGCTCAAAATTGTTTCAGGTTAAAATGGTTTAATGTTCCAGCAAGATACAGGCAAACAATGCTGATAAAAAAAACTGTTCTAAACCTAAGTTTGTAACTCTTCCTGGTACAGCTCAAGCATAGTTTGCTCTCATCCACAATGGCTTATTAAACATTGTAATACTAGTTTTCTCCTGAAGACACCTCTTGTAGCATGTTTTAATATATGGAAATTTGGCCTACAGTATTGGTCAGAAAGCAACTGCTGCTGGCAATTATTTTATTTCTAATGTGCAGTAACCCAGCAGAAGAAATTCAGTGAATCACAGGAGTAGCTTCAGGGAACCCATAGGCCATAGAACTAATTTCAGCCTGTGAGTAAATAAAAGATGTGAAAGTACAATTCCTATTTTCTCAGTGGAATTGGAATGACAAGGTCAATAGACAGAGATAAATGAACTACATACATTTAAAATATTGGCACTCGTATACCACATAGAGTATAAATATACAAATCCTTCCCACACTGTCAATATAATGAGAATTATCTTTTTTACACAACAGCAATATGATATTTCAGAGAAAAAATCAGCATTAATTTGTTTTGTTTTAATATGCAAATAGTTTTCATTATTCAGATGAACTAAGTTTGGAATATATTCTGGTAAAGGCCATTTGCTTTTAGATTTTTGATTCAGCCTGAGAAATATCAGGATTTCTGGTAAAGTTGCCACTATGAAAGTAAGAAATGAAATATTCTACCAATTTTCCCATTTTTACTATGTTTCAGTGGTTGCTGATACACTAAAAACAAAATTTACAAGTAAAAAAAAAAACAATGGGGGAATAAAGCCCAAGAAATTAAATGGAAAACAGTTTTGTGGAGTTCTGATGCCAGTGGCTGTGTGAGTGATGAGAGTTAGCTGGCATATGTAGTAGCATTTTCTTTGTGGGACATTTTCCAGGCATATGAGATAGAATATCTTTCTTTTCTGATAACCTAAGAATTATAATATTCCTAGGATGTAGTCTGTAACAGTGCATAATATAACACAGCTGGAGATCCAGGATTTGAAGTTGGGCTGAATTTTGTATTGGTTTATCAATTTATTCCATTCCTACATCAATGAGTCTATTCTCCTCAGTGAGAGAACAATATTTTTGTCTTCTTCACTGCACCCAAACAAAGAGAAAATCATTTTGTGCAGCAAAAATAACACAAAAAGACATCCAGAAAAATAATCTCATACAGCCCCTGCATATTTGCTGGTAATGATTTCTGTTACTAATTTCCAGGAAATGAACAGACAACCTACTGTCTCCTCCCTTGCCCACCTATCCTGCTGTCTGTGCAAAGTCAAAGAAGAATGAGTTCAAGAAGTTAGATTACAATAAATTACAACCCCTACACTTGACCTATATTGCCTTAGTGCTTGATACAACCATTTAATTGCATTTCTGTGGTAAAATCGTATGGCAGGACAACTGATTAGCATTGACCATTTTGAAAATCAATCTCTAAAGCTAATGAGACACCTTTTGATGGAACTGAAATTAAAATCTATGCTGTTACAGTGCCTATCATATAAAGAACACTTCTCACTGTCCAGACTTTCACATATGTTGCACACTTTGTCTCATCATCAATTGACTTCATTAATATTTTCCTTCTGCTTCACTGAATAAAGATTCACTGCAGCTTAGTAAGAGAGGAACTGTTGTCTGTATACTGCCTGGTCTGATTTGCTGCAGAAATGGATAGATTTGCCATTGCTGAAGGAGAAATCTCTCTGGAACAGAAACGAAACCTTCACAGTTGAAGAAAATTAATATACTGCTGTGAAAAAAGGATTCTAACTATCTCTGAATTTTTACAATGGCATGTGAGTCAATTAATCCATATTAATTTTCTTTTTCTAGAACATAAAATTTTTGTTTTGAAAACATTTAATCTTGTGCTCTTAACTGCAGCTAAATCCAAGAAATTTCTACCTAAAAAGTATATAATGCTATCTAAAATTCAGTACTGTGGGAAAAACAGATATAAGTATACTAGAATACACATTTGGTGTAATGGAGGCTTTTGCATTACATTTTCTCATTTCCCTATTTGTTAATTGGACAGTATAATCCTCTTTTCTCCCAGGACTCTGCAACAATACATTAATTAAGGTTTGGAAAGTATTCAGATTCTAGAGTACTGAGACTCTGACTGAAGAGCCCCTGAGAAAATGAGTGATTGGGCCCACAAGGAGGTTTTGAATACTGTCCAATAAATAAGACCCATAGATACATATTCAAAAGCACAGAAAAAGTATTGAAAAACTGCATTTCAAGTAACCATTGTCTCCCTCTCCTTCTGAGCAAAATTACAGTATGTGATTTCAATCCATATACAATCCAGTGGATTTGTAGCTTCCAAATTGGTATCTGTATGGATGAGTTTATGTGACAATGTAAACTCATAATAGTTGGATTACCAGTTTAAAGAATTTTTTGAAAACAGGCAAACAAGGAAGCAGAAACTTTTACTGAACTTTTAAAGCTAGAAAGGCAGAAACCAACTGAAATAGTTTCAGTAACAAACTGCGAATGAAAAAACCCCTGCAAAACAAATGAACCCAAACTGAATTTCTATGGTTCCTAGATTTCTGTGGTTATATGATGATGATAACATTCTGCTTTTTTTGTTTGTTTGGTTGGTTTTCTTTTGATTTTTTTTGTTTTGTTTTCTTTTTTATCAGTGTGGAAGATCATCAGATATAAAAAAGAAAATTTATTCTTTTGGCTTCCCACAAATGAAGCTGTTAGACAGTTGCTTAAGTTTAAACGTGAGTGATTTGGAAGGCTTAATCAGAACCACATGCATATTTAAGGTTAAAGATATTTTTTGTGGTTTAGTATTGCCCTGTAGATGACATCCAGGAAAACCCATGTGCTCAGACAAAGAATGATTTAAGCTAATAAGGTATTCCACAAAGTGGTGTGAGTTTCTGTCTATGGCTTTTATGGAGGAAAAGAGCCCATTATAGAGTTTGTGAGAGCTGCACTGCACAGGTGGACTAAAGCAATTCCTAAACAGAATTAGTTTGATCATGCAATGCCATAAACCTCCTTTCCATTGCAACTCAGGGAAAAGTCACTTGAATTTCACACACAAGTAGGATTGTGTTATGTCTGTGCTTATAGATTTAAAACAATAGACGGCAATATGCAAGATATTGGAGTAATTAATTTATTCATTAAGTTAAAATGTGATCTACAAGTAATCAGGTATATTCTGTGAGCTGATATTACTATTTTTCAGCACATTAACAATGTTATGTTTTAAAAACATTGGACTTGATTCTTTTGTCATTGATTTTGCCAGTAAATCTTTCAAATATTAAGATTACAAATCATCACACAGGCTACATCAAATGCAGTTATGGTGTATGTTGTTCAACTGTATCTAATTCAATCCTTGATTGACTACCATGGGGAGTGATAGGAGCTCTATTATCATTGACCATTTACAATTATTTGAAAAATGATAGGATATAGATAGTGAGGAAGGCAGTTGCCTGATAGTAGTCATTTGAAAATTCGGTAAACATAACCTTCTTGTTTGAATAAGTCACACGTGAAATCAAGGCTTGTAAGGTGATCATAAGCCTAATTTTGTTATTTGCCTACAGTATAAACTAGACAGAAAAGACACAGAACATTGTTAGAATTGAAAGAGAAAATTAATAATGCTTTGTTCAAGTGTTCTTGAGCTCTTAAGAGGAATGGTGGTGTCAGTACCTTTACTGTAATTGCAGGATGGATTTTCATCCACTGCAGCATAGCTAAAAATGAAGGCATATAGGCATTGTAGATAGAGATATATCCAAAGTCCTGCAGAGCAGGACATGATGAAATCAAAAAAAAGAAGGGGTTGTCCTCTGCCCTTAAGCATAAATGGAGTGAAAATGTCAGCTTACATTCTGCCTTTGCTATGACTCCAGATACAGAACAACAGCACTGCGGCTAGGCTTTCAGTCTCTGTTTTCATAAAAGTGTCAACTTTTGTTTCAAATGCACCAGTTCTTATTTTTGCTTTCCCATTCACCCGTGATAGTTCACCAGTCAGTTGAAGAAAAAACAGTTTTAAGAATTCATGCCTTGGTGATATGAACACCTGAGCTCCCTTGTGTGTTTCAAGGCAGGAGCTAACGAGTGAAGACGGGTGATTTGTAGTGTAGATAATACACAGTTGGGTACCTCAGACGTGTGTCTATTCCTTTGTCAATGATGTTAACAAAAGGCAGGCATGCTGAGTAGTCCACCAGTGAGACAAAATATTTGTTGAATGGAGATGTTTCTTATTTTTGCTCTTCTAATGTACTAGCAGAATGAACAGACAAATAAAAATCACAGATAAATTTTATATGAAATTCAAAAATTAATTGTTTGTAATTGAAAATTAAAATTTTTGTTTCATTCATGTTATGTTAACTTTCTCTGGCAATGTCTGTGGACCTAAATTGGTCTGGCTTTATTCGTCCTTTTAATGTGAGAATTAAGCCCCAAATTGTGGAGATTAGTGGATTTATATGGGGTGAATGGAAAAATTTTTTTATCCCTATGTGGAGAGTTTATTGACAGGTCATATTTTGATGTGAAGATCATTTCTCAGTTATAAGACAAGGAAAGCATTAATATGTTTGACTTGTAAATCAGAAGTAGAAAGTATTAAAGATGTTAAAGACTTAATTTCAAATTATTTCTACTCCATCTGTCCTCCCTTTTGAAGTTTAAGAAATTATGTATAATACAAAGGCAATGTTCCATCAATGGCCACAAAGGAGAGCACAAAGGAAAATTAAGGAATGACTGTAAACATGCTACTGTAAGGAGAGCAAAACCCCATGAATGCCACATACACTGACACGTGTATGCGTACTATACATGTGCACTCCAAAAGCATTGATGCTCAAAGAGCAATTCAAAAGATAAAAACTCATCCCTGTTCCAAACCTTGATATTCAGAGGAGAAATTTATAAAATGTGCTTTTAGATTGAATACTTTGTTGGCATTTTTTCCGTCTCTTTATCATTCAGGCAGCATTTATTTCCTTGTGTTTCTAATAAAATGAAAGTCCATGGAAACCAGAAACATCGCCGTGTCAGACTAAAAATTGTTGAATAAAAGAGTGTGTGCCTTTCATAAGATAAGAACCAGGAGTGAATCAGCTAACAGCAGGTGTGACTTAAACTGCCATAAATTAATCTCCTAAGATTTTCTTTGTTTTTAATATTTGGGACAGTATTTTTCTTCTAGTTTTCAATAGAATATTTGCTTAACACAGAACACGTTGCATTACTCATAATGCATTTCCAGTCATACACTAATTATAATCACCATGTGATTAGAGTGCATGGCTTGTTAGGCTCTTGTGAGGATAGAGGAAAGAAAACAAATTGTTATAACAAACAATTTAGAAGTCTAATAGGACTAGCTCTCTAGGTAGGAATAATTTTCTGCTCAATGCACAGTTGGGACACATATGCAAAGAAGGGATAGTGGAAAAAAAAAAAAAAAGAAGACTGACAATTCCAGAGAAAATTTTAGTGCATCTATCACCACTATTTCATTCATGCTGCTTCTTTGCAGCTCAGGAAAAGCACACTTTAGGAAGCTTTAGGAAAGAGCTTTGAAAAGGAAAGACTTTATTACCGATGTTCTGAAAGCCAGACTCATAATTGCTTTGCAGCAATTTTCTACTTTCTACCTTTAGCAGAAGTTACAAAACAATGATAGATCACTTAGGAAAACATTTGCAGTATTTATATATGCCTTTAACAGACGAATACATTGTCCATGAATGGATATGACTATTCTAGTGAATTCCTAATTATGAGTTGTTTAAACCACATTAAAAGTCTGGCTTCAGACTGAAGATGGGTGATGTAAGGGGCATTGGAAATGGAATGGAGTCACTTGAATAGAAATCTAGCAATTCTACTAGAGAATGTTTACTGATAACACCAGATTATTTTATTTAAGGAAACTCACATTTTACATTTTCTGTAAAGTCGCTGTGCCTTCAGACTTGCATGTTGTGTATGGAGTCCCATCAGATATACACAAATACTCATGCATGAAATGAGTTCCCTGGCATGGAAAATGTTAAAAACTAGTTCCTGTATTCTACTGACAGCCCCCAGATATTTTAAAGCTGCACCTTTAGGGAGTGGGACTAGCCACAGATCCTGATTCACATTGAATCTGAAAGACAGGATTCTTGACAACACCCCTAGTACCACATTGGGCAATGGAATCTTCACCTCAGCTGTGACTTGGAGGCAAACACATCAATTACTGGGTCACCAGCACCACCTCCTGTGCTGTCTGGTTTTGCTTTGAAGAGGTCTCCTCTCCAATGCCTGGTATTGCTCACCTTATGAAATCTGACAGGATCACAGCCCAAGACAGTGCAGCTACAGGCCTGTTTTGCATTAGTAAAATGGTGCAGTGGACATAAAGTTTCCAGCCTCAGTGGGGGATTTTCAAATGTAATTTGAACTCAGCTCCCTTGGAAAAATCAAGAAGACAGATCAGAGTCAATTTTGTATTTCAACTTACATAATGGCAATAAGTGCTATTTCTGTGAGTAGGTGTGGTCTTCAAATAGCATCAGAGAGTTTTCTTTTGAAAAGCTTTACCTACATCAATGTTGTCCCAAAATCCTTTGAACTACTATCTTGTTATGACTTTGCTGTATCGATTCCATTCCTTGCTGTTCTTTTGGTTCAAATATCTCTTGCGATAGCATCTAATCTCAAAGCTGATATTGTCTAAGACAATAAAACTTCCAAATTCATCTTCTTCTGTGTTGTAGTGCTGCTATGCAAACAGTTTTGTTAGTGTTCAGGTCTCATCAGAGAGTGCAGTCCTTTAAACAACAATATTATGTTGTCCAGAAGAATGTAAAGTAATGCATGTGGATTATTGTAGGCCATTTGATCCAAGAAAAGGCCAAGAAGAAACATTTAAAAATATTAAATTCCACTGATGGCTCAGTATCAGTGTACATATTTCAACAGCAAGTATAGCACACTGCTAATGATTGCAATACCTCTTTTGGAGGGCTAAACTTTGATTTTGAAAGATGCAAGCCTAAAAGATTAAATTCATAAAGTACATTGATATTTCTCCTTTGCTAGTTAGTAAATTCACAAAGCTCTGCATTGCTGATCATGGCAGTACAGAGAATTTCATCAGAAGATTGTGAAATACAAAAATTAGAAGGTCAAACATTACATTTGTGTTGCAGATGCATGTTTAAGTTGTATAAATGCACATGATAGATGTACATTTGCAAAAATGATGTGTTTAAACCAGAAGAAAATGTATCTTTGAACTCTTTGCTCTCAGTACCTGTAGCTCCACTCTGTTCTCATTGATGCTGAAGATTCTCTGCTGCTCAGTCAAGCCAGAGATTGTGAGGCATGCCTTCAGTTTGAATTTCTAGGAGTAGCACTTCAGTGTGACAAGTCTACTGCATAGAATAATATATTTTTACCGATGTTATGAACACTGTTATGTGGGTTTACATTAAAAATGTCTTATTCAGTACAAGTACTGACAAGTGACAGGTCTAGGTCAATAGTGAGAGAAGAGGGAGTGCTACTTGCCTTAGTTATTGTACTATTGAGGTAAATAGCAGGCAGAGCACCTCTAAAAATGATCCTTTTGTATTGTATTTTTTTTTTCTATGATTATAGGGAATTATGGAAGAACTGTCATGCAATTTCACCTTTGCTATAATTTTAGCTTCTTTATTACAAAGCCTGCATTTAGCTAAAATTTTTGTGCTCAGTTTGATATTGTGTTTCCCTACTTCACCTGTCAGGTCTAGATACTTGTCTATTTACTGCAAATGCTCACTAATATGAAACACAATTTTCTAAGTGCTATCATGGTTCCTGCAGGAAGCAAAAAAGATTGTTAGAGACATTATTGATGCCTTGAGAGTCTACCTGGAACAGAGGCTAGAGAGTGTGAAACAAATGAAGAAGATATTTATTAAAAAGGCCTTCAAAGGATACACCTTGGGCAGTATAAGAGGCTGGCCAAGGCTACACCCAAGATGGATGCCTGGTCATGAGTTTTCACACTTTTATAAATTTTCATCCATTTACATTTTGCATTAATTGTCCAATTACAGCTTCAAGTTATGAAGTCCCATCCTCTCAGTTTGCTTTCCTCAATTTGCTGTTGTTTATACCTTTTGGTCCTGGAGCTGCAACACTCCCTGGTTCTCAGGTTAGAAAAGGATTGTTTTGTCTAACTAAATTGTGAAGAGAACTTGCTAACATTTTATATGAAATTCAGAGTTACATACTAATGTAGTACAGAATCTGAAAAATATGAAAGCTAAAACTTAAGGCATGATTATCACCACAATTTATACTAAATTTCATCTTTATTTTGCTGCTCTAGACACTCACAGATTTTTGCAAAGACACAGGATTAATGTTAGTTTGGTAACCTTGTCAATAAGGTTACCATTTCACCAGAAGCACAACAGAATTCCAAAACCAGACATTGTGCAGTGATTGGTTTCTTCTGTGCTTTCTAGTTAGCTCATATTTGATTTTTTTTCCCTTTTTCTTCTTTTTTTTTGCCTGGTATCATTCTCTGTAGGTGTAGAGCACATTAAAATATGGGTTGTCTCCATATCTTAGCTCCTGAGTACATCTTCCTGTCCATTAGAGAGTGATCATGTCAGTACATCTTCGAATGCTCACAGCTTAGAGACCAAAATATGAAAATTTTTATAAGCTTAGGTATTTGTGAAATATTGATCTCTGTGACATATCTGCCTGATGTCTGTCTGTGCCAAAAGAACTAGGCAAATTTAATTCTCATAAAACTTCAGTAACTTTGGTCAAGTTAGCACCAGCCTAATTTAGATAACACTAAATGTGCATACTAAATACTCAAAATTTTTAATCTATATTTTCAGGAATGAGTCTAGAATGCCATTGTACCTTCTATCATTTTACAATAACTTCATAAATCCTGCTATGAAGTGCTTGTTTTATCTTCATTTCCCTGGCCTTTCCTCCTCATTGACCTTTCACTGGAGTTTTCCACATCCTTCTTCAAATGTGGACCACAAAAGTAAGCACAAAGGTAGTCTGGTTTGCTAAATTGTATCAGGGGTAAAACTTCCCCTGATTCTACTTGATGTTCTTCAGGTTATGCCCTTAAGTGCTACATGAGCTTTCTTTGCTGCAGATTGCCGACAGCTGTGCTGATGTAATTATCCACAGTGACCCATATGTCACTGCTTTCTAAGCATCTGATGCTGTCCTGCATGACTTCCTTGTCTCTAAACTGAGGAGACAGGGATTTGATAGATTGAGCAGTCAATGGGTATGGAATTGGCTGCTGGGTACTCAAGGAGCTGTGGTTGTCAGCACAGCGTCCCAGTGCAGACTGGTGACCAGTGCTGTTCCTCAGTGCTTGTTACTGGGAGCGGCACTGTTTAACAACCTTGTCAGTGGAAAAGTGAAAAAACCAGAGAGATATGTACAAAGGCATGTAGTGACAGGAAAAATGGCTTTAAACTGAAAGAAAGTACATCAGATAATAGGCAGAGATTCTTTACTGTGAGGGTGGTGAGGTGCTGGAACAGGTTGCCCAGAAGAGTTGTGGCTGATCCATCCCTGGAGGGGTTCAAGTTTGAATGTAGCCCTGAGCAAACTGGGGTAGTGAAAGGTGTTTGTGCTCAGGGCTATGGGTCAGAACTACATGTTCTTAGGGTCCCTGAAATACAATAATAAAGCCATGTACATTGCTAACTATTGTGTGTCAATGGAACCTGAGTAAATATAGTATTGTGTGACACAGTAAATCTAACAGCTTTTAATATCTATATTCTTACAGCAAATACAAAATTTATGTATGAGTAATTAGAATCTTGAAAACAAAGATGCTGATTTTGGTCAAGTTTCACCAATGTTACAATAAAAAGAGTGAGGAATATGGTTAATATAAAATTAGTGAATAGAAGCAATTCATTACATGCATTATATTTAAGGTCTACATGCATGATGTATGATAAAAAACTTCCCACATATGACAACAGGGGTGATTCCAATTATTTATAATTCTACAATTGAACTACATGAATTTTAGATTTGATACATACACAGTATTCTCACCCAAGTGGTCTGTTGTTCTTTTAATGCAAGAAACACAGAATAAATATGTCTTATTATCTGTACTGTGTCATTCATTAGTCAATCTCTGTCAGTGTACTTCATTTTTGCCATTCTCTCCCTTCCAAGTTAACTTGTCCAGACTACTTCATCTTCCTTTGTTCAGAATATTGAAAGCTCAAGAATATGTGTACCTGGCATCCAGGTATGCCATTTAGATGTTTAAGAAATTTCCAGATAGGTGCCATCTGACTTCTAAGTTTTCCTGACTGGTGGCCACAGAAATAGGGACTTCTGGGGTCATTTGCTTAGTCTTAGTTAAAGAACATCGAGTTAAATTAGACATTACATTAACATGGATATTCCATGTGTTAAGTAAAAAAGTAATTAGAAGGAGCAGATATTTTATGCCTGATATTAGTTCTACTGTCTTGTGTAAAATTAATCCTTTTTTTTTTTTTTTTTTTTTTTTAGCTTTGTCAGTTTATTTCCCTGAAGTTTTTGCTAAGGGTTTCAAATGAAAGCTAGAAATGTTCATTGTTCTAGTGGGGGGGTTTTGTGGCCTTGCCATTTTTCTTCATATTGTCTTAAGATCTTTCTTCTCCCTTTTTGTTTTTCACCTAACTATTTTTATCCTTTGCAACTGCTGCAAGTCTTCACTATGCACTTTAAATCTCTTTTCCTTCTACAGTGCTCTTTTTGTTATGTTATATATAATGGGTCAAAATGATCTTGGGCACAGAGCCACAGTATTAAACTAGGAATTAATATGGACCAGTACTCTTAGACTGAAAAAATGCTTACAGTCATTTGAACAAGATAAGAGAGAGAGAGAGAGGCAAATTTCTAAATTCTTTGCAAACGAGAGAGACAGGATTGCTGTTTAAGGGAGTTTCAACTGAGCACAGAAACAGACTGAATGCAATCAATCAAATAAGATTTATTCAAGAGTCATAAATTAGGCTCTACCTTAGATTCCTTATGTCTCCCTTTCTTATATATCATCTCTTGTCCTGACATTGAGTCTGAAGTATTTCCTCCAGCCAGCAAAGAAAGATTTTCCAAACTCAAGAGTCCAATTAGGAAAAATGTTCCCCTGCCTTTCAGCATTGCATTATCTGAACCACTTCCCTCCAGAGCACCATCTACAATGGAGGCATTTATAACTGAAAGTATCTCAGTAGGAAGGGGTACTCACTTATTGTATGAAAAATTGAAAACTACAGACTGAAAACAGGCACAGCTTGAGTGCTGCAGTATACCTGCTTTGTGTCTGTTTTATGACTGAGGCAGTATTCAGCAATTGTGAGGGAAAGACACAGTAAAGATGGCCTGAAAAGTTTGATAAAAATAAGAAAAGTGGTTCCAGACCAGCTGCTATGAGAAGGGTCCACAGTTACAAGTGCTCATTCCAATTTTCAGCAAGGAATTATTTCAGCGGCTTTTGTTTTAAGAATTCCCTTGGCTTTTGAAACTGCCTCTTTCACTGGCACTTCCAGTTCCTGCAACAGCCCCTGTCCTGTGAGTTAGCTGGCATCTCTTCATCTGTAAGGGAAAGATTTAAAAAATAACAAACTTGAGCCTCTTTCCCTTCATTGTCAAGGTTTTGTCAACAATCATAAGAGGTAGAAACATTCTCAATTGCTAGTTCATCATGCCATGATGAATGGGTCTCTTAGCTGTGCTGGCACAAAGGTCTGTGCACCCACAGTCAGCTTGCAGTGAACTGATTTGGCTCTGAAACAGTTTTCTCTCTCTCCCTCTTCTCTTTCCCCCCAAGTATACTTTAAGCCAGAGCAATTGCCCAGATTTTCTCTCAGCAGAAGCATAAAAGTGGTTTTGCTGTAAGAACTGAAAGGCTAATATGGTGCACAGAGAGGAGTGGGTAACATCAGAAGAGCCTCTGTTGAAAGAGCCTGAGGAATTGATGCTTTATTAATGTCAGCAGGGTCTGGAAACACAGACCCTATGTATTTTAATTACATTATAATTTAAGCGTATGTTGGATGTTAGCGGATGCTGGAGAGATATCACTGTACATTTACTCTGTTTTTAGAGACAGGTTTCTGCACTGTGCTTGCTCCTGAATGCCTCATATGTCCTTCTTTAAACATGGTATTTCAGTCTAATTCAAATTAAAACAGCCAGGCAAGATCTGAATCTGTTATTTCCTTTCAATTTGTCTGTGCTATTGGTATTCTCCAGCTTTTCCATCACCGTGAGTTCATTTGTTTTCCTTCTGACAGCTGATGTCAAGCTGATCTGTATTTATCATCTCACCTTCAATATTTACTGGGATGTGCCACAATTAGAGCAGCTGACATTTTGCTGTAGGCACAACCAGAATTATATTGTGTGTGTTCTCTGTGGGTCACTTGTCTGGCTACCCTTTACAAACACACAGTTATTTAGAATAATTTTTAGGCAGTTCTATGTTCTGTGTTTACACAATACGCCACTTATTTTGGATCCTGGGTTGGGTTCCTGCTCCTCTGTATTGCAAGGAGTTAATGTTTGTTGGGGCAGTAGAGAGAGAGAGCAGGGGTGGAAGTTAAAGTGGTCAAGATGATGGAAATCTAAATCAGAAACTTAGCGATGACTAAGGTTACTTTTGGCTCACCAAAATATTGTGATTTTGAATTTTCTCTGAATCAGTGAGAGGTTAATGGTTGTAGGTAGCAATGCCTGAAAAATACATCCCTGAGCTAAGCAGACCCCAAAGATATGAGTACAGAAGCTGGCTTACACTGTTGATGACAGAGCAGAGGAGGAGTGTATCAGAAAACTGTGGTTCAGGGATGAAAAATGACTTGTAAAAGGATAAAATAAGTGAAGATTCAAATCTGGTTTTGTTTCACAAAAATGACTTACAAATGATTTCTATCATTTCAGGGTAAGAATTTGACTATTTCGAAGACTTATTTAAATGAAATATTGCTGGCCTGTGATCTGGAAAAAGAGAACAAAACCAGAATCAATTTATGTGACTTTCAGGTAACTTTAGACAAGCATCTGAACTCAAAGTTCACCTAAAATTTTAGTGTTGACCTTTCATTGGTTTAAAAGGATTGTCATTGTACTTGCAAAATTGTGAGACCCACTGACAAGTTCAACCTGCTGTCCAGTTCCATTGTGTCACATGGAGTTTTGTGCCATCAGACATGGTAGATAGAGTTATGCCATGTCAGCCCTTGATGGGAGCTGGCAGAATGTGGGACAGCAACACGAAAAATACTCAGCATCCTTTGTGAACCTAGTAAAAATCAAGATACAGATGCCTAAAGTTCTTATATGAAATATTCTGGTGAAGAAAGCAGGTGTCTTTTCATGTTTCATTTCTTTACAATATTTGGAAGCATCTAGGCTTTGTTTGAACAGCTACACTGGTTATCTAATGATGATTTAATGAGGTGGTAGGGGGTCTGTTGACATCATGGCTGCCAGTAAAGTGGCAGTCAACGAAATCTCCTGATCAGCAGGTTAGAGAATGGAGACCACAACTCAACTATCAAAAACTAGTTACTGTAATAACTTCAGCCTTCAGGATGCAATGCTCTGGACACTCTGCTCACCTTGCAGTTGCTTTTATTCACTTAGCTTGGCTAAGCACTTAGTCCCAATTTCTTCCTTGATTGTTTCTCCAGGGTGTTTGTAACATCTCATTTTCCTTGAAAACATAAAAAGACTCCAAATTTTTCTTCAGGCTGTTTTCAAGCTAAGTTGTGTTCCCTACATAAAATAAGTAAATTCAAGTATTTAGTCTCTGCATATACTATGAAGGAAGGATAAAAATCACACATGAAATCTCTTTATGTATATGGGCAGCATCTTTCAAGAAGCAGGCTAAAATCTTGAGCTCTGTCTGTCTGAGCTAAACACCAATATTTGCTCTCTGAAATGACATCTCTAATTTGCTCTGATAAAGGGGAAATTCAGGTGCAAAGCAAAAATGCTGTAAAGCTATTGCTGGCCACATGCATGGAGAAGTTAAGAATAGACAGAATAGACAATGAAGTCAATGGCTGGACGTAACACTTCATTTTCATCTGTCTCCTAACATTTGGAATTCTTTGCAGGTTTTATTCTATTTTCTTTTTCTTTTCCTTTTTTTAAACAAGTAATGGCAAACAAGCCATTAATAGTGAGAAAAATTATAATCTGTTGGAATAATTAGAATATTTCCCAGATCACAGTGTGGCCTGAGGGGAGGGGAGAATGCACCACCACAATTTTGTGCACAAGTACTTCACATCTGCAGCAGAAGCAGCAAATTTAAAATGAGCACAGCTTGAGTAAAACTGTTCCAAATTTAACTTAATTATGATAATTGACTGCTTTGTTTGTGTTTCATGTGACATGCAAAGGCTTGTTAAATGGCAGAGAAACACAGGTAAACTGGAAGGTGCATTGTGTCATTGTGGAGCAGAACAAGTCAAAAATTATGCATTCTTCAAATATTTCACAAAGAGGTTAGATAAACTAGAGTATCCAAGTTTAGTTACTTTAATTACATTCTCACTGCACATAGACTCAATCTTAACCTCAGCATCTCATGTTATTTACTCTAGAGGGGGCAGGAAGACTTCAGTGGGTTCAAGTGGACTTAAACTCCAGATTTGGTCATAAGTTTAACTTTAAGGGTAAACATCATTCATTATGTCTTCTCATGCTTTTTAACCTAAACCAAGAAATAAATTCCTGCTTTCCTTTCCCAGTGCACATGTTTAATAGACTTATAATTAATCATCTTCAGCATATAACTCCTTGTACTGTTTAACTTTTCATTTTTGTGGCCTTGCTAGTTGTCTTGTTAATTTTACACTCCAACAATCAACAAGAATTGGTTTTGTTTTCTGACTATTTCAGTTTTATTGGTACATGCTCAGAAAATGAGAATTTTGCTCCTCAAAATAAAGTAAGAGTTCAAGAACTGGTTCACTCATTATAAAGACAAAAACAAGATTTCTTGGGAAAATGAACCATTCCATGATTGTCAAGGTGTTCATGCCTAGCAGTATCCTGAAAATATATTGGAGGCTCAAGAGAGTTACATGGTCTAGAGATATACATGGGGCAAGGTTTCTCAGGAGAATTATTATCTTGTATTAGGTCAGCTGATTTATTTATGGTAGCATTCATCACAGCATCACTGTTGCTGACACACTGCCTAACCCCAATCTATAAATTCTCACTGGATCATCATTGTCCCTGTGCAGGCAAGTGTCCATCCTGGCCATTCTTGCCTGTTTATCCTTATCCCGCTCCAGCTGTGTGAGCTGTCCTGCCATGTGTCTGTGATCCTAAAGAGCCTGTAGCTCTGCAACGGCAAACAGACCTCTGATTCCTCCTGTCCACTCACCATTTGGTGAGTGCATTATTGTACAAGCACTTCAGATGGTGATTTCCCAGGGAAAGTGTGAGCACAATTCCCCATCAGGCCCTATTTGTGTGCATGTTTTTAGGGATACCCTTCTTTCAGCCCTGGTTTCTTGATTATGAGGTCTCTTTTGTCTACAGCAGCTCACACACTCTTCTTGCCAATCTATGTATTTTCCTGTTTTTTTTAAAATTGAATTCTCTTATGATTCCTGGTCATTGTGGGTGTAAACTGACAGCAAGACTAAAATTGATATTCATTTATGTAGTGCACAACTTGAAGTATTGGCAAAATGCATGTACTTGCATTATCAGACAAACAATATAGGACCTTAAAGACTAATAATGATCATCTTTCAAGGCTGTCTTGGATATTTTATGAAAGCTCTGTGTTATTTTACCCTGCTTGATCCAACTGTACATGAGAAACAAAAATTTTTAAATAGGAAAATCTAATAACTTATTCCTTGTGAACTTACAGAGAAAAAGAGTTGCTGTATGTTTGGTTTAACTAAAAAATTAGCTTCATTTAATTTTCATGTTGCAGTTTTAGTTCAGAGAACTAGCATTTGTCTCCTGTTTTCATTTGTGCCTCACACAGTTCACTACTTTTTAATTCATTACCTGAGAGGTTTAAGATATTGGACAATGATACTTTAAATCTTTGGGTAATTATCCTAGAAACATGTTTTTCCCTACAGTTCAGGCATCAAGTGATCTGGAATGACAATAATTTAGATCTGCCTTCAAGGTTAATATTATGGCTAGATATTAAAAAAATACTATGCAATTCATCATAGCTGAATATGCAGATTAGATATAAAACCATGTCCATTCAAAGAAGTTATCTTAGTTCCCCATAATATACCTGTCAGCAGCAGTGATGAAAGAGATAACCCACTCCCTAGGCTGTTTGGGTTTTTTTCTTTCCTGCCATTTATTAAAATAGCCAGCTGGCAATTCCTGGATTTCTAGCCTTCAAGAGGTTTTCTAAGACAAATGATGGTTGATATTAGACACCCAGAGAAGTGATAGTCTTTTTTTAAAGACTATTATGTACCTTTTCATTATTTATTCAATACACTGACAAGAAAAAGGAGTACTAGTTAAGTTTAATTCTAGAAGCAGAATGTGTCATAAAAGGTAGTCAAGATAATTTTAATAGAGCTGCTGAGAGTCTGAAAGAACATCAAAGTCTATTAAATGTTTCCTTTCATATCTTCAATGCGTATTTTACATATCTATAACATTTGTATTGTTTTCTTGCAGCTAATGGACATCTAACAGCTTAATTAAATCCCAGAATTTCTGGGTATTTAAACCACAAAGCAGCAAACAAGAAAAGTATTCTCCTCAGAGCAGCATGATGCTTCCAAGGAACCAGGAATGTTTGCCATGGCAACTTTGGAGGGATGCTTTTTTACTTTCAAAAAGGCTTGAGAGGTATGATGTCTTGGCGATACACCATAGAACAGGAAATTCGCCAGCTAATTATTTTCTTTGTTCCCAAGAAAAAGAATGAAAGTGCCCTTTTTCAGTGGTATGTGAATTGCAGTATTTGACAGCATTGTGTTTAGTTTGACAAGTATCTAAGTAGTGATAAGACTAGATATTGAGGAGGCTAAAGGCTGATCTGAGAGCTTACAGCTGCTTACAAGGCAGTCACAAAGCTGACTCAGTCCTACTCCTCTCCATAGGACCAGAGACATAAAGGGCAACAGATGTAGACGACACTTTGAGACACTTGGGTTGCCTTCCTGTGACACAGAGGGATACCACAGGTCACTTCCAACTAATGTTTCTGGCTTCTAAGAAGAAAAAAATTAATGATACTAAAGTAATGCTTACAAATTTTAATTAAAAACAGTTTTACCTTCTCATATTTTATCAGATGGCTGTATTAAAAATCTGAGCTTTAATATACTGGTGATGAGTTTCTTATCCTCTCAACATTCCACATAATAATGTCATAAGGACAGAACTTCTCATTTGCTGTCAACTACAGCTCTACAAATGGGAAGAAATAAATGTATTAGATGAAGAGATTCATAGACTGTGATTCTGCAAAAGACAACTGTCAGCACCTAATCTAACCTCCTGACTGCAGGGCCTTTCCAAGTTATTACTTGTGTAACTAGACACATCATTTAGGGAAAAAAAACAACTTCCAAATGTGATATGACATTTCCAGTGAACTTGTGAGCCTGGTAATCACAACAGTGCCTATGTCTCTTCAGTCTTTGCATTTTCTCACTCATTATTTTTTTCCAGACGTTATCAACGTTTCATCAAAACGTATGTGATGTTTCTTTTTATTGCTCATTGATACAGATATCAATTAGGATAAATCTGAGAGACTTTACCATACATCCCTCAATACAAAAAATAATCTTTTGATAATTATTCACTGCTCACATCTCTGCGTAGAACTATTCACCAATCTTTTAAAATACTAGTGTTTGCTTTTAATTTTTTTTTACTTAGTTAAGTGATTCCTTTTCACATCACTGTTTAAAAAACAGAAATTAATTTTTCCATGTAATATTTCCCCTTTTCTTTCTTTTGATAAGGTTTCCCACAAATATTATATGTGGGGATTTCTTTTTGATCTTCTTAAAAATATGGGGACAATACCGCAGCATCAGCCATGGGCTCATCTTCTCGTGTCTCCCCAGACTGATGAACATTGTTAAATCTGATGTCCTTTGAACACACATCAAACCTCAGACTAATTTTGTCTGAAACTTTTTCAATATATCTAGTTTTACTTAAAATATATAATTCAAATTCTATTTCTACCAACAAAAAAGAGACCAACTCCTCCCTCTCCCCCAGTATATAGGTTTAAAAACTGTACAGAAGTTTGAAGGGAATGTAAGGAAATAAGGACAAATTTCACTAGCATTATGAAGAATTAAGATACAGTTAGCTACAAACAAAAATAGTGTAGAACCAGCTTGACAAACTGCCTTCAGATAACTGTGTGAATGAGATACTTCTGCCTTCTTTTAAGTAATATTTTACTTCCTCCTAAAACACTGCTGCTAGTTTCCATTTGAAACATATAATCTGGTTGCCTCCAGCTCTCTTTTCTTCACTGTAATGAAAGCTTTCTGTTTATCACTTTACCTTCTGAAATGTGTCCAAATCATGGGTGGTGAATTTTCAAAAAATGCAAAAAATGGTCCTGAATTGTACCACAGTTTCATTAAGTGATGAAGTTTCTCCTTAAAGATGTCTTAAGTTATTTGGTGACAGAGATATAGCTTGACTTTTCCAAGCTTTTTATTGAATAGGGAAAAAGATTATTTTCACCTATTTCTAATTTTTTTTGCATAAATGTTCCAATACATTCCTTCTAGAAATATGAGGAAAAAGTACAGATAATGATCTCAACTGTCCTGTATAAAGCAAACAAATTAATGCAGTTTGTGGTTTAATTCTGTGTTTGTATTCCTCAGCTAAGAACAGAGTGTACAGTTCTTATTAATAAACTCTTATTAATAACTCTTAAAATCATGCTCAGCTATTTATTGTATGTTATTTCTTCTTGAATTTTGAGACCTGTAATAAAGTGACTTAGAAAACAGTGCGTGAGGGTAGCATCATGTGCTCATTCTTTATTGCTGCATCGTATAAGACCAGGTCGTTAATCATTAGTAGAAAAGTAAAGGTCCCAATTTAGTGCCCGGGGGAGACATCTCCATTAATCGCTTGCCAATTGGAGGGGACACAATTGACTTTAACCTGCTGGCTATGGTCCATAGGAAAAGCTCTGACCCATTTAATCAGCCTGGAATGTGTTCCATAACCTTTCAAGTTGGATCACCGAATGTCAAGTTCTGTCGAAGGCTTTATTTAGTCAACCATGACTGGTAACCTCCTTATCTTCTGTTTTTTTTTGTGTCAGAGGTACAATAGTTTTATCAACACATGTGCAGTTATTTTGTTTTAAAGTTGCCAGACTATGTTCTGTCCAAATGGTTTAGAAAGATTTACCCTGACTGTGATGGCATCATATATTATTCACAGGCTGAACGAAAAGGTGAAATTTGTAATTGCTTCCTTCTGCCTGACATTTAATCTGGGAATAGCAAGCATATTTAGAGAGCTTCAGTCCCCAGTACCCTCATGAGAGACCTGAGAAATCCACCTAGGTTTTGATATTCAACATATTTTTTCCTTTTTTTCTATCAATCACGGTATATGTTATCAAGCTACCATTAGTACTGTGTCATTGTTAGGAATGGATAAATTCAAAAGTTATGATGACACTGAATGGTGCTGTGAATCAAGATGTCTTTCTCATCAGTTGGATTGATTTATTTCTGTGCACTTGCTTCATCTGCCAGTTCAGGTAACTTAAATTATTTTTTTATGTTTTATGAAATTATCCAGCAATATCTGCTGTTCTGGAAAGAGTAAATCAGAGTCCCTTCTGAGGGAAGCATTCACTTTGTATTGTGGTCTATTCAGAAGTAGAATATCAAGTGAAACTGCAAAACAGTGGTAATCTCAACAATAAAACCCTTGTGGTGTATTCTGTCTGATGAAATGACTGTGTGACATCTACAGCTACCTCATAAAATGTGGTCAGATGGGTGAGCTTAAGTTATTCAGTATTTCTCGGTTCTGTGAACATTTTGTTGTTTACAGCTGTGTAGGCAGTTTCCTTTTTCTCTTTTTCTGTTTCTCTCATTCTCCATTTTTGCTAGGAAGGAATGCTTTATGTTTCCAACCTTTTCATTTTACAAATTGGTCTTTAAAATGCCTAGCTGCCGGGATGATAATAACAGGGAAATTATTTCTGTCTAACTGTAGGTGCATTTGCGAACCTGGCAAAGTGAGTGCAAGGAATAAACTGTACATTTAATTAATGGCATTTCATTTCATTTTCTAAGTTAGGTTCAGCATCAGTCTGTCATTAGGACTAAAAAGGATGTATTTAGGAAACAGTATTGCATTTCCTTTAAAAGATCTTTACTAGGTTTGAATAATAACAGCCTACAAATGCATTAATGATAATGAGTATGCAGAATGTTCTGTACAAAAAAAAAGAGCTGACAAGCATGAATGGTGACAGATGATGACCAGAATTTTCAAAAATTTATGATCATTACAATGTGGAAAGTAATTATGAATAATAAAAATCTGTTTCAATAATTAGCTGTAATGAATGCTCATAGCAAGGTAAATGAACTGGAACAATTTAAGGCAATAACACATGATTTGCATTTTATACTTTGTCAGAACATTTTATCATCAGCAATACACTCTTATATTACCACAATTTTCAACATTTAGCCATGCACCTCATGTTGAAGTCTTTGGCTAAGCTGTGATCTGCACATAAACACAAAATGGTAATAGAAATTAATTGCTTTAGTAAGGCAATATTTGTTACATTTAAAATGTTACTTTCATGTGAGTGTTGGTTTTGTACTTATGCTAATGAATATGTATTTTAGGACTTCTCTATATAATATGAAAAAATTTACAGTGTAGGAAAGACTCTGTCTAAGGTCAGTGTTTATTTTGTACAAACCGGGACACATCTGTGATGGTCTTGTGGAATTTTCTGTGTGAGTTCATTCATAGTGTTTATCCCAAAAGCAAGACCTCTTTGAAACAGCCAGGTTCTGCTTCTCTGAAACTGTGTTTTAGCATGTGAGAATGTGCAAGTGCTCAGGGAACAGTTTTGGAGCTACTTTAAAGTTTGCAGATCTGTCTCTTTGAAATTCTTCCCAGCAGTGAGCCATGAATTTCAGGGTGATAAAAGTTACAAATTACCAACTCTCATTGTTGGACCAGAGTAGTCAGTCCTGGGTGGATTGCCATCACTGCTGTTCAAGATCACTTTTCTCATTACAGTCAACCTTTCCAAAGTTCATCATTCCTTGGCCATGTGATGTATCAGATCTAGGGGCATCTCTATGATTTACTTTAGTTCTAAGTCTTCTTCACTCGTGCCATCATTCTGCCAAAAGACAAAATTGGAGAGCTTGTTGAAGCCCAAGAGACAATTTGGTTCTCCTTTTACTATTATGCTATTTTAAGAAAATTATTCTGAAATCATTGAACAGGTAATACTTAGCCTTGGCTACATGCTGGTTTGTCAAAAATGCTGTTCACTCTTGCATAACCAAACTATTTTTCTGAAAGTTTTTATTTCTTTATTGCTAGCTCCCTACTATGAATGTAGTTGTTGCCAATTTTATAGTGAAGTTTTTGAGTTTTGCTGCACTTTGCTCCAACGCTCATGCTCTCTCATTCCTGAAGAAATTTATGGCAGTCAGCAAGTGTCATCTCTAAATAAAATTGTGACCCAACTTATGTTAAAGTCTGTGGAAGTCTGTCTGCTAACTATGACGAGAACTGAATAAGGACTTCCAGAAACGTGTAGCAAAAAACTCTTCTTCTTACCCTCTGTTGGGACACAGAAACTGTACTGGAAGCTGTACTCAAGTTGGCTTTTGATCTGTCTCGTGTTTTCAACAAGTACTCTGAAGCTGAGGGAAGCATTTCTCAGCTTGCATTTTATGAGATGTCTTTGGAGCAAACACCTCCATCAATGAGACATGAGACATAAAGTTTATTTTATTAAAAGTACAAATAATGTATTTTATTTAACATCAGAAAATGAAAAGATAGTATCATATAAATTCAGGGAGTCTTGTATCATTGCGTTTGGTGCAAGTCTTTTTTTTTCAATTATCTGAATCATGTGTTAGAGGCTATATTTTCATATTAAAGAAGAAGAGAAGAAGAAGGCTGATCCTTCCTGTAGACCACTTTAACACTCCACTGTAAAAAGTTTTCCAGGTATACTGTCACCTGGGAAGTTGTGCCATATGAATGAAACCTCAGGTAGAGACCTGAAGAAACTAATTCAAAACATCTGGGAATCAGTCATTTGCTTGGGTTTGGGATTTTTTTGTTACAGAAGTGTCTGGACAGTATTATGGGCTAAATGAGACACATTTTAATTACTTGTTACTGTTTCTTCATAATCTACTTCAAACAGAGTGAAGTGTGAGTGAACGTGTCATAATCCCAGCCCTTATTCTGTGTGTGGGGCTGTTTTCCCTGTTAACTCTGAACCATTTGTTTTTCTGGGTCAAATTCATTTCTAGATAGACCAAATTCTTTCATGTATGACAAGGACAGTAGGACATCAAAACATATATACCCCAGGGAAAGTCTTTAAACTTCTCCTTTTGATAATACTCTTCCTGACATGTTCAATGCATCCATCACATCAAAGCTTTTAACTTTTTTTTTTTAAAGGAACTGCTTAAGTATGTTTTTCTTAGAAAATGCATGGAGGTTGTTTAAATAATAATAAAAAAAAAAGAATTATACACTTTCAGAACATGAATGCAAACTGCTTGAGCAGATACATCTGCTATTTTTTTTCCCAATGCCCCAGGAATAGAACTTTGTTGTGAATAATGGTAATTTAATGGGAAATTCTACAGAATGCTAAACATTTAAAACCAGTGGGTATGGATATATTAGAAACATTAAACTGATCTGGGTCTGGAGCTCATTCTGGATTATAGGATGAAAGGACCTGGATCAAGATTGCCCAGTATTAAGTTTTGAAGAGGTGCTTACTTGGGTGTCCTACCTGTGCTGGGCATGACACTAGCCACACTTCTCCCTTCTCAAAGCTTTATTTTGAAGTATTTTGAAATCCTTGCTTATGATTGAGTAGGGCTTATACACATACACTGCTCAAATTGAGAACAAGGATTGCAGATAGAGGGATAATTACTTTTTAAAGAAATTTATAACTTTCTCAGGATTGGCCTTTTTATACTCTGAGTTGCCACATGCCTGCTTTTGCAAACCAGTGAACAACCAATGAATCCACTGAGAGGCTACTGCACAGGTGCAGAAACTCTAATGTGTTTATGCACTTGCAAAAGCAAATGCATGGGGAAACTTTTCACATGGAATAACGTAAAAATTTTTTTCTGATTTTCCATGTTTGAAAAAATACCAGGCTCTTTGTATTGTCTTATTTTAATGGCTTACACTGCTTATTTTGTTCTCTTACCCCTCTAATGCCTTTTAATGTAATTGCATGTAACTATTAAGAAAGACGAATCAATAAAGATTTTAGTGAGGTCTGTAAAGCTCTGGTGGGAATGGACCCCTCTGTTCCTCAGGTGAGACTCAACCCTGCCTACAAGAAAGTCGGTACTGACTGTTCAGCTTGTTCAGCTGAGTCACAGGGCCATTTCCACTGCAGGTGTCTGACACCAGCCCTTGAGCTTCTTCAGGCATGACGGGAGTGCTGCCTGCTCAGAGGAGCAGTAGGACAGTACCACAGCTCTGACCTCAGCACCAGGGCAGGCATCTGCTCACTAAGGGATGCAGGGTTTGCTTTCTGTGTGCACTGGGACCCCTCAGGTTCTGCCTCACTGAACACCCAGTGGGGGTGAAGAAGCAGGTTGTCTTGCCTCTCACAGGAGGGATTGCATGACCTTCATGAGAAGCAGCTGCTGCTGGATCCCAGTCCCTGCCAAGTTCGTCAGTAGCTCCTAACTCAGGGCTGAGAATTGCACGCCCACGCTTTCCCATGCTCCATGCTGAACACGGTCAGGGGCGCGTTGCTCGGTAGAAAAGAGGCCAAGGCACATTGCAAATAGTGGTTTTCTCTGCAGGTTTTCCACAGTATTGATTACAAGCGACCAGTGACTGTGACGAAATTAGAAAAGTTCAATGTTATGAATAAATTATCTCTCTTGAGTAATTTATGTTGAGAAGACTTGCTACAGGTTACTTATGAATGTCTTCATTGAATCCATGCTGCAATATTTGCAAACACTTTTTGAATAGTTGAACATAATAGCATTTTAATAGCTTGGTCTAGATTCAGAAATGCAGATTATAATCCTCTTCAGTCTAATGTATTTAAGGTGCTGCCTACAGAACCACAGTGTTTTGACCAGCATTTCTCTTTACACTGTAGGCCTGCATTGCTTAGATGTATAAGAATATTGAAGCTAGACAAATTTCACACTGTTTAGAAAAGAAATGCAGCTTGAAAAACAAAGAAGTTCTGCTACATTTATCTCTGGGATGTTTTGTTGTACTTACAGCCTTTTTTTTTTTGTTGTTTTAGCTTTGTGACGGGTCTGAAAAGATGTATAAACTTCACAAGACTCTTTAAATGCAAACCATCAATTTAGATGCAGTCCTTAGTTTTACATGATGGCTCTGTGGTTCGTGAAATCATTTGTGCTTCTGTCACGCCTTCTTTTCAGTTATGTTCTATATATGTGAAGGTGATGGGGGATGACTGGTGCCTTGGTGGACTTTATGACATTATCTTATGGTATGCCCTATAAACACTGAAATATTAAGACTCACATTCTCAAATCTTCCCTAGCTGATAGTTAGAGATATGATATTTTTTATTTTATTGCATTTTCTTGACAAAACATTTAAACTTTGGTTATTCAGTTCAAGTGAAGTAGCAGCTATTCAAGCTGCTTGGTGTTAAGAAAGACAGGAAGGAGATGATGAGAACTGACTCAGCACCAGCAGTCTGTATAGGACAGTATATAAAACAGCAACTTATTGTCACTCACTTTTTAAAGTGAGAATTCTGAGTCCCTGCAGGCCAATGTGGGATTTACTACCTCCTGCACAGGAAAAGAAATTCATCTGCTTCTTGCAAGGTTGTGATTCTTGCTGACTGTACTGGCTTTGGTGGGAATAGCTGTAAGGCAATACTTTTCCTCTGTAGTTGGCAGGAGCACCCACCTTCTTCTTCTTTGTCTGCACTAAAAGTTGTATTTTTTATTTCTTTGAATTAAGATACTTTTGGATGCCTAATCATTGTTTCTGCCTGCACTGACATGACTAAAATCTTTTCTGATGATAAAGAGCTTACAGCTCCCAGACAGCATAATATCTATTTTGTTCCCTGACTGACCCAAATTATAAATTTGCAGAGATAGAGTGAGAAAAAAAAGTCTATAAATATTTTAGCCACTATCTAATGCCTCTTTGCAGTGCTGTTGATAGCAAATCTGTAGAAAAAGGGTGTGGCATTCCTTTTCAATATGAGAAATTAATTTAAATATAAAGCAGTAAGATTCATTTTCCATAGATCATCACATCTCATGTCATTATGTGCCTTTTACAGGACACCTGGCTGTTGAAACCAGCCTGATCATAAGAACATTCTGCAAAACTTTCTGGGTTTTATTTTCAAAATGTCTAATAGTGCTTTTCTCTTCCTGCCTTGGACCTACATAAATGCTTTAGAATGGAAATAAGTTCTCCTTCACACATGCAAAAATGAAAATAAATAAGAGAGGAGGAAAAAAGGAAATGCACACTGTTAATGTTACATAATAATGTTCTACTTCATGAAACACTAGACATTTTTTTGACACTAAAGCACTCTCTGTGAGCTTGCAAGTTGAGTCCTTATTCCTGCAGGCCTGGAGCCCGTGGGCTCTGTGAGAGCTGGGAGTCTGACTGCACACAACAGTTTTGCATGGGATTTTCTGTTCCCTCTGTGTTATTCATTGCTACATCTATGGGAAGCCAAAGAGATCCAGAATCCCATTGGCACAACAGTACCATATTTTCTAGTTCAACCTGTGTTTTAATCCACATAACACCTCATTAGTCAGGCTTTATGGGTGTAATCCAGAGCCCATTGATCTCAGTGGAAAACTGCCCACCAATTCCACTGGGCTTTTGATCACTGCCTGTACAAGTGATGTTAATTTCACCTCTAAATCTCGTGCAAACCGAGTTTGTGACCAGGCTAACTTTGCAAGGTTATACATAACCAAAAGTTAAATGAAAAACATGTTTCCCCTGTGTACCTGAGACGAAATCCTGCCAATTCCAGCACAATGTGGGAAGAAAAGCAGTAAAAGCAGGATGTGAATCTTCCCCCTGCCCTGCCCCACTTCTGAGACTGGAGGACCACTGTGCCATGGAGGTTCACAGACTTGGCTTCAACACCTGGCTGTGTTTTCTAGTTCCAAACTTGGCCTGGCCTCAGAAGTGTTTTTCCTCAGAACCATGGGTGCCTCCCACAGAGAGCTAAAGGGGATGGAAAGCTTAAGCATTCCCACAGGGAACTTAAATCCTAATTCAGGAGTAGCAAAAATTGATTCTTTGCAGCTGTGGAACAATTTTCCCTCCTGAACTGAGGGAAGAAGAGCTCAAGGAGTTCCAATATATTTCTAGGAGCCAAAGTTTTTATTGTACTTGGAAATTTTTATTTGATCAGCAGCCTTGAGATATGAAGAGGATTATTCACCTCCCTTCCTTGTTTTGAGAACTAGCATAAATAATCCATTTAGCAATAATGCTATGCCTCCCAGTGTGCTTGTTTATTGTTAGACTTTTCCAGCTTTCAGTGGGCTAGTGCACTCTGATTCCTGGCTGGATTTATAATACAAATGTCAGACAGGAACTCTGTCCCTCTGTTTTCAAGCCAAATCTCTTTATTTTGTCATTGGATTTGAATTATACATTTATGGAATCATTGGGAAATATTTGAAAAATATGAAAATTCTCTTGGCAGTTAAAATCAGCTTGTAGGTTAACTCCAACCTGAAAGTTAACAGTTAGTCCATAGGAATGCCATTCATGAATTTTTATTTTCAATTAATTTTCTCTAAGGATCATCATGTGGGTTTTTGGCATGCATTTCAAACACACAGCCATTCCTTCCTCACTGTTTGTGTCTTCACTTATTTTGTTCATATATCATATCCTTCTTGAGAAGAATCTTGGAATTTTGTAAGGGTTCTTCGTAGGTAACAAGGTCATCTTACAGGAATAATTTCATTGATACAAGGAACCCAAGTGGAAAAGACTGCAGGAACCAGAAGAAGAAAGCCTGTCTTCATCAATAAGACCTGTAGGAATAAATATAGAATGAACTTGTCCCAAAAACTTTCACACATTGCTAAGTGTAGTCCAACTTATCTGATCAAAATTAATATGTCAGACACTGAACAGATTACAAATTAACAGATAAATCTTTGAATGCAGTGTCGCTGGGGATTCAAAAGCAGCTGTGTGATTTCAGGACTACAGTGAAATGCAGGCTTCTAGTACAGCATGACAGCTGAAGAGGAGGTACCATCTTTGGAGGCAGTTTATTAGCTTAAACCATTGAACCAAACAATTTAGTTTAAACTTGCTATTGTTTAAAACTCTTACGTAAATTCAATATTTTAGTAGGGTAATATTTTTTCTCTATTCACACAGAGGTATGACCTCTCCCACAGTTACTGTCCCAGGCCATAAGAAAGCAATAAATATCTTCTGCAGGTAGAGAGCCTTTAGATAAGATCTACAGAAATTATATAAGATTTAAAAAATGTACCTGGCAGTGGGAACTGTGAGAAACTAGACCTGTTGACAGTGACAGTTGAGTAGTAATTGGGGGTAATTGGGTAGGAGGTATCTGTAGTCCAAGCGCAGGAGGCGCACAGACAAAATCACGTTGCAGAAGATGGATCTGTGCATCTTATCTGCAGTGGTAATGTAGGAGATAAAGTTGTACAGCTTGTCCAGTAAAGGAGAGCACAAGCTTGATAGAAGGAGCTGAATGGTCCTTCCAATAATAAAGATGGAAAGAAATTAGTTGTTGGAAAGAACATTGTAGGTATTGCAGCTATCAATTCAGCCCAGAAACGAGATATTGGAGGGTAACCCACTGAAATAATTCACCAGATCTTGATGTGATTTTTCCCTTATTTCAGGTCTTTTTGTTTTGTTTTGTCTTATTACCTCCCCTTGCCTGCTGTCCAACCAATTTGGATATTTTTTAAGTTATCTTCTACATCACAAGAACTAGTTTAAAAAAGCCCAGTACTCAAGACATCACACTGGGGGAGTGTAACAGACATTCTGGATTTACTGTTTGTGAAAACATACAAGTCATGTTTCTTGCATTTCTGTTTTCATGAGCCCTTGATTTAGTGACCCTTTTAATGTCTGTCAGAAGTAAACATTTGTGCCTACAATGCATATGTACAGATAGGAAAGACTCAAACAAATTCATAGTTTTAATTTTTATATGGCAGTTTGAGATTTCACAGGTAGAATATCAGCTTTTATGTGGGCAGGGTGTTCCCAAGTACCATTAATTTAAATGAGGGTTGTAACTGTTTGGTGATGCTAAATTTGAAGTGTGGGCTGATTTATCTTTTGTATCATGAGAAATGAATCATTGCACTGGAATAATAATGAATAATAATGCTGTACAAGAAAGTGAATGCAGGAGTTCCGACACAAGAAGGGTACAGGCCCAGGGCACATCCTGTGACCCTTTATTTTTAAAAGGAATTGCTTGCTTGCTGTATATATATATATATATATATATATATATATATATATATATATATATGTATATATCAGCAAAAAAATTACAGCAACAAAACAGAATTATATTTGACTTAAGAAACATCTAAGTTTTTGACTGTTGTGCAAAGCAAAAATACATTTTAGTATGAGGTAGGATAAATGGAGTAATTGGAAGAGTTTTTCTGAAACTCTACATAGTTCAGAGGGAAAATAATAATTTTTGTACTAATCTTATGTTTTGTACTGCTGTATTTTCTAGTTTGTCATTTATGTGACAGAGACATCATGAAATATCATTGTAGAAGACTATTCATACGATATTTCGAGATGGAGAAAAAGTGGGAATGTGAAATCCTCTCAAAAAAGATTGAAGGAATATTTTCTACCTAATTGTGTACAATTACATGGGTTTAAAAATAAAATAAAAATCAAGGTATGTGTCCAAAGTCAAATTGCTATAATCACGTGCACTAAATCTATTCCCAGTTACCATGATGAAATCTATATTCAGAATTACATAGCAACATCTGAATGGTTTCTTTCTATAAGTAACAATGTTCCTGAATACTTCTGAAAATGAAAACTTGAAATCTTTATTTTATTTCATCTTTCAATCTTTTGACTTCTAAGGATACAAAAAATGAAGAGATGGAATTATACATGTGACATTTAAATTCACACTTAGATAGGCACTTATTAAGGACAGGTATAATCTTTGTAAATAATGCCTGGGGACAGATAACTACCAGTTACACTGATTTCCTTTCTCAGGAATTTAGTCACTGACATTAGTCAGAGATTTATAAAAGAATAAACGGTTCTGTATCAATAGATTTTGTGGATTTTTATAGAAAAGTTTAATTTCAGAATAAAGAAAGCATTGGACTTCATTATGCTGCCATTTTATTTTCATGAAATCTTTACATATGTTGCTCATTTCAATCCTGAGGCAAATGACAAATGATCTTCAAGCACTAGATCACTTTTCTGTTTTCTTTCCAAGTACAGATTGAAAGTTTGTGAGGAGCTCAGGTGCTTTGGTCTCTGCAGATCTCCACTTACTATTTTCATCATGGAGATCCAAATCCTGTGATATTTATAGCACTACCACACATGTGGATGTTACAGTTAGAAAAATGGTCCTTGCTTCCATTGAAAAGACACTGGGAATGGTCCGAAAAACTGCTTCCATAGTGAGGTCAGCAGAGTTGCATTCAAGGCTCCAAGGAGTGCAAGGTTCATACTGCCCTCTCTGTTCTATAGCTTAGAGGAGTTTAAAAAACTCAGGAGCTTCTTTCAGGAAAGAATTTGAACCTATGCCTCCTTTGAGGCCAAAGTTCACTGCTGGAGGACAATATGGTGCTATAAAATTGTATTAGTTATTGGGTGACACTACAACTGTACATTTCAGTGCAGGAAATGGCATGAATACCCAGGCCTTCCTTCCTTCCTTCCTTCCTTCCTTCCTTCCTTCCTTCCTTCCTTCCTTCCTTCCTTCCTTCCTTCCTTCCTTCCTTCCTTCCTTCCTTCCTTCCTTCCTTCCTTCCTTCCTTCCTTCCTTCCTTCCTTCCTTCCTTCCTTCCTTCCTTCCTTCCTTCCTTCCTTCCTTCCTTCCTTCCTTCCTTCCTTCCTTCCTTCCTTCCTTCCTTCCTTCCTTCCTTCCTTCCTTCCTTCCTTCCTTCCTTCCTTCCTTCCTTCCTTCCTTCCTTCCTTCCTTCCTTCCTTCCTTCCTTCCTTCCTTCCTTCCTTCCTTCCTTCCTTCCTTCCTTCCTTCCTTCCTTCCTTCCTTCCTTCCTTCCTTCCTTCCTTCCTTCCTTCCTTCCTTCCTTCCTTCCTTCCTTCCTTCCTTCCTTCCTTCCTTCCTTCCTTCCTTCCTTCCTTCCTTCCTTCCTTCCTTCCTTCCTTCCTTCCTTCCTTCCTTCCTTCCTTCCTTCCTTCCTTCCTTCCTTCCTTCCTTCCTTCCTTCCTTCCTTCCTTCCTTCCTTCCTTCCTTCCTTCCTTCCTTCCTTCCTTCCTTCCTTCCTTCCTTCCTTCCTTCCTTCCTGCCTGCCTTCCTGCCTGCCTTCCTGCCTTCCTGCCTTCCTGCCTTCCTTCCTTCCTGCCTTCCTGCCTTCCTTCCTGCCTTCCTGCCTTCCTTCCTGCCTGCCTTCCTGCCTGCCTTCCTGCCTTCCTGCCTTCCTTCCTGCCTGCCTTCCTGCCTGCCTTCCTGCTTTCCTCCCTCCCTCCCTCCCTCCCTCCCTCCCTCCCTCCCTCCCTCCCTCCCTCCCTCCCTCCCTCCCTCCCTCCCTCGTTTATCTTTTAGGGCTTTAGGGCTTTACTTTTGGGGTTTTGGAATCTTTTTACCTCTTTCAGACTGAAGTCTACAGTGTATGACCTTCACCAAAACATAAGCCACTCGTAGCATTATAATTCCATCTCAATTAATTTTTTTTATCAGAGGATGCCTCTCATTGAAGGACAAGTCACAGCCATTTGTGGTGGTTTAACCTGAGCTGGCAACTCAGTAAAACAGGGCTCAGACCCCAACCACCACTGTGATGGGGAGGAGAATCAGAAAAAGGTAAAACTCATGTGCTAGGAACAATGTAATAGTTAAATAAATAAAGTACAACTATGATGATGATGAAGAAAGAGAATAAGAAAAATAAGAAAAAAAAGAAAGAGAAAGAGAGAGAAAGAGAAAAAGAGAAAGGAAAAGAGAAAGTAGAGAGAGAGGAATAAACCTAAGAGAAAGAAGTGATACACACTATGGAATGGAATTCACCTTTGCCCAGTTTGGGTCAGCTCTCCTGCCATGTTTCCTCCCAGTTTCTTGTGCACCTGCATTTTGGCAGAGCATGAAAAATGGAAAAGTCCTTGTATTAGGGTAAGCAACACTGAGCAATATCAAGAATATCAGTTTGTTATCAGCCTGATTCTCACACTGAATTCAAACCAAAGTACTATACCAGTTACTAAGAAGAAAATTAACCCAGCCAAATCCAGGACATCCTTCTTCTCTGCATTTCAAGCATAGCTTTGATGCAGCCTTAAATCCCTGTAAAGTCAATATTTCATGGCTTTATCAAAATAACAGATGCTGAGCTGGAATGACATTGTCTCTTTTTTATATGAGGTTGGTCAAAAGAGAATCATCAAAACCTGTAAATATAGAAAACATTTTTCTTAAGTCAGAAATTAATTTTCTAAACCATTCTTTTTCCAAGATAGAAGATTAATTACAAATACATTGAATTGAAATGATGACTAAACAACCGACATCCACAATACATTGCTGGCACGGAAAGACCTTCCCCAGTGATTTGTCTCTTGTGGACAGATGGAGTTCAGTAAATTCTGGTCTGGAGTGAGACACTCTCCGCTTCACATAATCCAGCAAAAGTCTGCACTACTTCTTCTACATGATGTTTCCAGTGAACTGAAACAAACTGTTGCCTGATCACTGCATCTTCAGTAGAAGTCAGCTTGCTGTTAATCTTATTTAGTATAGAGTTGCAACTGGATTTTGGGGAGCATGTAAGGAAATGGTTATAAGTATTTACTTGTTTTTAACCTTTTTAACCTTCTTTTGAAATGCCATGATGGAGATCTTGGGATAAATACTTGCTTTTTATTAAGTTCGAATAGTTGAGGACCACAGGACAAACAATAATTACTGGGAATGCTTAATTTTTTTCCCCATCCTCAGTTTAATTGCTCTTACTTGATTGAGGTTTTGAAGTATAGTATAGTCTTACATTTCCCATATATACTTAGGGAATTTTTGTATTTCAGGGACTTTTATGTGGACTAGTATTACAGCTCTGAAGTAACATGAAAAGATGAGGTAGTGTATACCACCAAGGAATACTTAACCTTACTACAAAGGCTTATCATATCACACAAATTGGCACACTTTGCATATCCCAAAGAGGAAGTTAATAGAGGAAGTTAATAAGAGGAAGCAGTGCAGCTGAGCAAAACTACGAAATAATATAATTACACTGACTGCTTTTCCCTTTCATCATACCTATCTGCCACAGTTATTAACTTGTTCCTTTTATTGCTAAGCTTTGTTTTACAAGAAAATAAAAGAAGTAGGAAAATAGATTTTATAACCAACAAATGTATATTTTTATACATTTCTCATAATATAAGCTGGAGAAATACATAAGGTCTATGATATAAACATACCTGCAAAAGTGGCAATGCAGTGCATGCATGTGGAAGAGAGCTTTATGAACATGCTTTTTTTACTGTATCAAGAAGTTCATCAGTTTAAACCACAAGCTGAAGTGACATCTGTTGACATATAGTTTTGACCATAATAGAATTACTTAGTCAATGCCATTTTCAATGTTAATTTCTAAGCAGATGAATATTTTCAATGAGAATGACATCCAGACAGAATAGCAATGAAACACATAACTTAATTCATTTGAAGAACTATTCTATTAAAGTAATGGCCCCAAGGCCGTGAGAGATGAAGAGCACAGGTCAGGAAGAAAAGATAGCATGATTCCATAGTAATGTGTAATTTTCCTTTCAAGAAGGAAAAAAAATGGGAATTATATTGGCAAGGTGCAGGAAAGAAAACTACACACTACAATGCTGTGTAGGTTAACATTTTAAAAAGACCCAAAAAAGCCACAACAAATCACACAACGGGTTGTAAGTAAAATTAAAATACTGAACTATGCCATGGGAAATACCTATGTACAACTCATATTAAATGCATGGCCAGACTGTTAAGTGCAGTTTTCCCATTTTGAACCATGGCAAAGGATGAGCTCCAGGGATTTAGCGACATTTTATTACTTTTGCCAAAATGAGAAATTAAAAGGGCAATGTATTCTTTCTTCAAAAGTATCCAGACTCTTAAATTAGAAAAGATGCCTAGGCAGAATGTTGGTGATATGCCACATCAGAGCAATCATGAGAAAAACTATTTCACTAACAAGAGGTTGTTTTCTCTTTTGTCCTTGCAGTGCTCATCACAATAGGCTCCAGCTGTTTTCCTTGCGATACAGCCCTATGGCTCTGGGGCATTCAACCTCTAGGGTACAAAATCTAGTAATTTTTAATTTCAGTCTTCAACACCTGCATGAGGGAGGGAGCTCTGGTTCTTGATATTGTTTAGCCACTGACTATCCTGAGAATAAGATTGAGCCATAACACATCCCTGGGCAGCTAGAAGACATTAGGGGCTAATAAGTCTTATGATATATGCACACTATTGATTTACTATGCTAGCCTTTAGAATCGGAATACCAATAGCATTTACCCAGGGATACATTCTAAGCAGGTCCATATGGAAATATTTTCTGTGCATCAAAACCATGTACTAAGGGCTTTTGCATTGCATACTTTGTCTAAATCACTCATATTTTTCTCAGAACTTTTATATAAATACATAGATACAAAGACATATTGGACTAAAAAGCTTTAAATAAAAATCAAGTGTGAACTCTTTGCCTTTGTTTGTGTTGTTTCACAATGTGAAATATTCATTTTGTAATAGAAAAATAGGTTTAGCAAAAAAGGGAGCTGAAGATCTGATCTGGAGACAAGACAAATGCCTGCTTTGTGCTGCACTTGAAGAGACAGGTCTCTCATCATGCAGACACTTAACCTTGTGAGGAAAGATTTTTAGGAATGTGAAATCTAGAAGTTTCTGTTGGGTTTATGCACGTTATGCTATCCCAGTAGAGCTGTTCTGTTAACTATTACAGCCAAGACATGTAGCTCACTATTTCCATTTTCATTTCCGTTGAACAGACTTGCACTTTCTGACCCTGCTGTCCCATCTTTTCAGATGTATGCATTTCACTTGTGTAAAAGCTTTTCTTTAATTTCCAAACCTCTCTTACAACAACAGAAAATTACATTAAGGTGTTCTCCTCTGGAACATTGAAGTCATGAAGGTGTCAGGAGTATGGCTGAAGATAATATCTTTTAGTGAAAAGGCTCTCTGACATGTGGGCACTGGTCCAGCTGAAAAAAGGACACCCCCTGTTACATGTAAAGCTGCTTCTGTTGGTATCAAGGATTTTCTCAGACTGTAAAACATATATCCCAACAGAGAATACCCAACGAAGCATCAAACATTAGAGAAAATATTTTTTTATGTGAACAGATTAGTTAAACAGATTTTTCTGCAGGGGAAAGAGCTATTAAAAGATGTATTTTTTATGACTGGCAACAAGAAGAATGAGTGTTTCATATAAAACATATTTTCCTTTTGGGACACAATTTATTCCTGATCTTCCTCCTTAGCAGATCAGTTTCCGAGGAGGCTAAAAATAAACAGTCTCCTTTAAAAACAAAATGGTGACTGAGTTAGTATGCTTCTGTGAAACAGCAATTAATTCTGACAGGTGAAAAGGCCATTAGACATGAATTGATTTTCAGATGTACAGTGAACTCTTAGCTGACAGGAGCTGTGTTTGCTCAGCACCTTTGAACATCAGGGTCAGTCTCGCAAGGTGCTGAATGACCTCAACCCATAGAAAGTTTTCTACACATTTCAGGAACTGGCCTTTAGAAATGAGACAAGAAATCTGTAAGTCCAAATACACACTGTGAAAATGCTGAAGTGCAGCCCCTGAGCTGTCATGTTGTCCACCTTAAACTGCATTGAACTTGGCACCATGAGATCCTGAGAAAGCCACTTCCCCGTACTCTTTCCACTTATTCCTTCTGTGTCTTGTTCTTCTAAACAGTACCAAGACCTGAATTATCTTCTGCTCATGATTACACTAACACTAATTTGGCTTAGTATTAGTTGTAAGCCCTGATTGCTCTGAAATGACTGTTTCTAAATACAAAAATAATGAAATACAACTGTTTATAAAAGGTGTTTTAATTTTGCTAATGCTATGCTGTATCTCCATGGAAATCCATGACTGAAAATAGATGACAACGTGTAGAGGCCTCCATATTCTTCTAGAGTAAAAATTAATTCTGAAACTATGATCCACTCAAAACATTTAACTCTAAGTAATGCATGAAGAAGCTGATATAGAGTAGGAAAACAGCAATTTCAGAGAGAACTGGTAAGTACTAACACAGATGAAACATCAAGAATTATGTAATGGAGAATGTATAGTTGATATGCACTTTCTTGTAATGTTTTAGATTTTTTTTTCTTTGTACAGAATCAGGATAGTTCTGCTTTTCAAAGATCATTGAACACTTGAGTCAAAATATATCTGAATTTTGGGGAAGAGATATGGATAATATGGAGGCATGATTTCAAAACTTTGCAATATGAGCATCTCTCATTTTGTCATGATTATCTTTTCTTTCATCCTTTACAAACTCACCGAACATAGATGCTACATCCAGTTAATCTTATAGCAGAAAAACAACAACAAAAATTACTAAGGAATTAATATAAATATGCTGGATATATTTGTAGGTAAAGTTTTTCACTTAAAAAGGGTTTAGAAAATTGACTCTGTTTTAGATGATACCAAGGATTCTTTGGTTAAGTCCTTCATTCGTGCTTCATTTCCTGATTGTATAAAGGGAGACTAACAGCATTTGATTAAAAAAACAAAAAAAAAAAACCCAAAAAATCAAATCAAAATCCCAAAACCTGAAAACTGAAAACAGAACCAACAAAAACAAACAAAACAAAACAAAAAAAAAACCAAAACAAAACAAAAAAAAAATTCCCCCAAACCCCCTCAACCCACAAATTATGGTGGGGTATAGTTAATTATTGTAGACACCTTCAGCATTGTTAGACAGCAGGTGGCTTAAACAGTGTGATGTACTGCTTATTTACATATCTGATTCTACATGGATTATCTTGTGAAGTTGTCCAGTGATGTTCATTGACCTTTTTAGTGTTCTGATAACATAAATGTAGCTGGGAAACAGCAGTGTTTAGGATTATGGTTGCAATAGTATGGATTTTGTTTGGTACAGTGTATTAGATTTTACTCCTTTTTCCATCAGATGGGGAATATATATATTCCTGGTAAAGTATTTAATAAAACAGTGACCAGAATGATATGGAAAAATGATGAATTTTTTTCTAGAATTATGTTTCCTGGATTATATGGGAAAAAATTGGTACTATGCTTGTGTTTTGGCTCTTGCAACATTCCTCAGTAGTCTAGACTAGAAGTATGTTTTCTCCCAAGTACTGATATTTGGAAATTGTCCTAAAGTGAAACTCTTTTATCAAATCCTTTGCACCACAGCCCCCAGACAGGAAATACCAACATGAAAAACCTTGATCTGAAAACTTTGAATAGCTTGACTAAATTCGTACTTTGACTCTTTGAAAAGGACCCTTGAGAGCTGAAATGTGTGCAGTGAGTTTTTAAGACCTATAGCTCACAAAATGAAACTTGACTCCAGACAGGTTTCATTAATTGGGAGAAGTTATGATGATAAGCATTGCTTTACTTTTCTTTCTTCCTAGCAATAGAGTTTACTAAGATTACATTGTGCTCTATCTTAACTGTCAGAGCTAAAAGACTTCATGTAACCAAAGTTGTCACTTTGTATAGTCATAATGAAACTGTACTAAAAAATTTCTGTAAGTCTTGAAGTTTTCTCACAGCTTTCACCCAGTGTAATAGGCCACATAAGGCATTAAAGGCTTGAGATCAGCCCAGCCACCTACATCCTAGTTCCTGTTAACCCATGCAGAGCTTCTACAGGGAAACTAAGCCTCTCTTCATTGCAGGGAAGGTCACAGCAATGGTTTTGTTATTGTCATCTATGATGCTCATGCTTCAGCTACAAGCTGCATTTCCATGGAACTGAATTTTGAAAACAGTAAACTTTATACTTTAAAGACTTGATACAAAAATATATATATAGCAATGATCACTGTTTTGTTTTTAAGAAAGATATTTTTAAATTTATTGACTTTGTTCATTATCCTGCATTCTATTTTTGAATTAATACTTGTTTAGCACACAGCTTTCCAGAAAGCAAGGTTTTAGAAGATCTGCTTCTTGTGAGCTGTTTTCTTCCTGCAATTTAACCCCTCTGGGTGTCCTGTGTCTATTTCCTTAGATGTTTGCTGTATCAGATTCTGAGAAGCTGATTTTTTTTTTTCACTGAGTTCCTCAAACAGCTGGATAGGTAGTTAATGGGTGCTAGAAATGGCCATAAACAAACATTTCCAATCCAACAAAATGAGGGTGTCAGAGCACTGGAAGAGGCTGCCTAGGGAGTCTCCTTCTCTGGAGACATTCAAAACCCACTTGGATGAGTTCCTGTGTAACCTTCTCTAGGTGACCCTGCCTTGGTAGGAGGACTGGACAGGATTAGCTCCAGAGGTCCCTTCCAGCCTTAATAATTTTGTGAGTCTATGAAAAAAAATAAATTTAGAAAAAAATGTCTCATACAGCCTGTCCTTTATAATGCTTAAATTTCTTTTTTCGTGGTTGGATTTTACAGAAGTTATGCTTTTGTATATACTGTATTTTCATTAGTATTGACTTATTGCTCCAAAGTTGATAATAGTTGATAACTATGATAAGATGCCAGAAACTAAGTCTCAAAGATAAGTATTTCCTCACCCTCATCAAAGGAAATGGTAGGATACACCTCCCAGGGACAAAAGAACAAGCAAAGGCCCTTTTAGATGAAACAGGTTGTTATATTAGATCTCTGAGAAAGTTTAGTGAATAAAATCCTCAAAATAAAATAAAAAAAATAAATTTGGGGCCTTAATTTATTTGGAAATAAAAGACTTGTACTATGTAGGCAAAAAGGGTTAATAATCAGAAATAATCAGAGTAGTAATGAAGCAAATTATCTGTGGTAGGCATCAGAGTATTTTTCACAAGCTTTCATCACCTTTCTCCCTTGCATCACCTCCATAGAAACTGACTCATCAAATCCACAGGGAGTCATGGAAATAGTAAAGTCAGATCCCATACATTTTTTTCAGGCAAAAAAAAATGTATATTTGTGCAGGTCTTAATCTTGTTTATTTAAACAAACTTAATTTTGTACCATGAAGATAAGGGATCTTTCTGAAATGAGAGAAACATCTACTACCTACTTACTACAGAGGTTCTCCCTGGCTGAACTGGAGGATGGATTTGACAAATACTTCTCATTGGAAAATTTCTGCTCTCTGGAATGACTGGGAAAAAAAAAGGATGTATCCTAGAAAGGTGGGACAGGCTATCCTCCCTTCTGGTTATTGCCAACCATGCAGGACCCACTAAGGGCCCCAGGAGCTAAAATACAAGTACAACCAACTGTGAGATGTGGACCTGAGTGTGAGTATGGCAAAAATATTTAAAATATGCTGGTTTCTCCTTTCCAGCCTTAGGTCAAAGATAGGAATCAATGGAACTTAAGCTTTTTATATTTCATCTTGAGTTTTCTGAAGTTCGGTCCTCACTAAAATGAAAAGGAGGTATTCTATTAGAGCTTTTGTTCTGTGTACCTGCCTTCCTGCACTGATCATGCCTCTTTTACAGAACTCTAGAGCAGGAGTACATGGGAAGAGAAATGTTTCTTTTGAGATAAATTAGATAGGGGGAAACAGAAAAGACGTGCTTATTAAATCAGGATTCATTTGAAACTAGGTTAAAAATACGAAAGTACAGGAAAAAGAAATTACAGTGTTTGAGGGAAAAACCTATACATGAAGAAAATGCACAGGTCTGTACCTCTACTGCAGGGAAATAAGGCAAAGAGAGATCTACTTGAAGCTGGTTGGCTAATTAAGGAAAAATGGCTAGAGAATCCTTTTTCCAGGAGAGACATCACACAAGTAATGTGACTACTATAATTTGTGACTATTCTTGATGGTTGGCCTATAGGGCCTTGGTGCCCACTTACATCTGGGTGGATAGTTGGCGTTAGCCTTGGCAGGTAGCTGGAACCAAACATGTTCTCATCTGTCTGTGGATCTACAGTGAATCCCCTGAAATACTTGATCATTGCTTCTCCTTTTCCATCAAGTAATAATCTGGTTTCAAATTAGTAAGAAGTAGAAAAACAAAGATTTTTTTTTCCTTTTGATTTGATTGTCCTGTAGAAACTGCTTTGGGTTTTACTCTATATTTATCCAAGTCTCCTGACACAAGCTTGCATCATGACAGAGTATAGATCTAGAGGAAACAATGATCCCCAGAAAAAAGCAGATGTTTTCCTTTTCTCTGGAAGAAAAGAGATAAAAATTGTCTCACTGGTCCGTTTGGCTGTCAATGCATCCATGATACTTGAGTGTGTGTTCTGGTGCCATAAAAACCTCAGTCAGGATAAATTTATGAGATGTCCGATTAAAATCACTCTGTATTAGCCTTTTGTCTCAACTTACTAGTTAGAGATATAACCTCTCTTGAACATGGGCCAAATTCACTTTTATCAGCAGAAAGAACACTTAAAATTTTAATGTGTGTATAATCAAGCTCTTATACTGCTCAGAATAGGTTTCTGTATCTTTTGGTGTATATAAAATTTTGTTTTGCTTCTTTTCTGTTTCCCTGACAATACTTCTCTATGTGGTTGTTGCCTTTAGGATGCTTACTTTAGGTGGTAAATACCTCTACAACCCATATACATCACAATAAAGTGCTCACATAGTGTGCTTTATCCTTCCCTAATTACAGGAGAATTGTATGTCATAGCATACATAACATACATAATGCAGAAATAATTGTAGTAAATCTAGTAGGATGCAATCCTACACATTTAGCATTTACTACAAATGTTATATATAACTATATATAGCTATAAAATGTTTTAGTACAAATTACTGTGAATTAGGATGGCAAGACCAGAAGCCAGAGAAGAAATTTCTAGAAAACTGCTTTGAACATTTACCACATAGCATGTGCTATCCTACATTTTCAAGGATGCATTTGAGGTTTCACCTGGTGCAAGGAATATGGGGACTGAAAGGGAATACAATATCTGTAATTTGTAACAGGATTTTCTGTTTTTACATAATAGTATTTTAATCCTAGATTAAATTCAGTAAATGTACACTACTGTTTCAGCACATTCAATTACATCAGGATATGTATAATTAATTTCCACCTTGCACCCTGCATAAAAGGAGAAATTGATTTTACTAGTTCATGCAGCAATAAAAAAAAATGTTTCTCCTTTTCTCCCTAATATTCTTGGTTGATTTGAAGAAAGGATGCTTCAGAAAAAAAAGAGGAAAATACAACTAATGTAAAAGTTATTCAGATAAGACTGTAATTTGTTCGATAAGAGTGTAATTTGTTCATATAATAGTAAAGTAATACTTTTGATCTACTTATCAGCACACTGTTATCTGACACTTGGATACTAGAATAGTGTGACCTTAGAGGTTAGCAATGACACTGCTTTCTGTACATGACAGTCCTTCCCATGGCTCTCTGAGCCTGTCTGAAACATTTTCATTTACATAATGGGCACAGTGGTTGTGGTATGACAAAATGAAGCTTGATAGTCTTTAGGAGTCTGAAATCTTACCTGCCATCTGAAGGAGAATGTACCTGCTCTGCCTGCAAAGAGCTTGCCTCCAGGACTCCAGACTTGCCCTTTTACACCTGTGACATGACAGTTATACCAAAATGAACACTGGACAAAATAAGAAAAATTGGAAAGAAAGAAGAATATAAAATATATATAATATTATTATATATGAAAATATATATATTTTGTCAAAATCCATTTGCTTATAGCATTAAAAAAGAAGCTTAATTGGTTAGGTAAACATCTTTTTTTTTTTTGTCTTTCTTGAAATAAACTTTTCTACAGTGAAAAGCTTGGAAAGATAAAGCACATAATTAGAACTTTAACATTTTTGTTGTTAATATGTATTTTATTTTCCTCACTATTAGATGAGTATCTAGAACTTACTCTGCAAGTGGATTTTTCAAAGCAGGTAAATAAAAATTTAAGAGTACAGTTGAAACAGATTTTTAATTGGCTTTATAGGCAGTCATGATCAGAATATAAATCTCTCCAGATTTTCAAAGAGAAAAATGTCTAAAAATCGATGTTTTAATTGTCTAACTCAAATAAAGGCTTTTTTAATCCTACTAGATACTTATTCATATTCCTCAGCACTTAAAAGCATTGGCAAATGTGGTTTTCACATGTAAAAATATTTTAAGTGGAACTTAGAATCCAAAGTTACTTTGTTCCTATCTATTGAAGGTAAACCACCTGGTAAGTCACTCATGCTATACAATTTAAACAAATGCTTGAAAATTCTCATGCATTTTATTGAGGGAAGATAAATTTTCACTAAAAGTCATCTGAATAATTTCTGTTTTTTAAAACAGTGAAGTTTTTAAACCATTCAGAATTGTAATTTTGTTTGAGGGAACAATTTTAACAAAGTTTAGACACTTAAACAGCAACTATTCTGAATAATTTTATCTAAAATTCAAGTTTCCTACATGTACTTTCATTGTTGGTGCAGAAAATAGATCTATGCTGCTTTTTTTGTATCTTGCTAAATACTCTTTTTAGTTCAGTTTTTGAGTTTTGAATGTCTAGACAAATTCTCATTCTAAGAACCCTCTCACTGTCGCCAAAATATTTGGTTCTTTGGAATTTGAATTTTTAACACAACATTTTCTAGAAGTTTGCAAAACATAGAATTCATTAATTTATTGTACCTGACATTTCTGGTTGTATTTCTAATTTCCTCTTCCATTTCTTCTACACTTCTTTTTCTTATAAACCTTTTTAAAAATACTTGCATTTCAAACTCTCTTTGTTATACCTTGCCACTGAACCCCAGCTTTATATTTCATATAAAGGGTTCTGTTCTTTTTATTTTCACACTAGTTCTTAGTTAATCCTATTATTTCCCATCCTATAATTATACCTTCTTATTCTCCTTTTACCACAGCTCCCCTGTATGACAGTTCAGAGCATTAAACATCTGTAGTGACAGCCCTCGTCTCCTGCAGGAGAGGAATGTGAAGTAAATGAGCTCGTGGTAGCTGTCCCTAGTGAGAGGTCCTACATCACAAATTGTGGTGTGGGTCTGGGAGAGGCAAAGTTGTGTTGTGCACTCAGACTGGTGGCTTGTGGCCTTTTGGAGGGTGGCACAACATCAGACTAGTGGCCCTTCTACAATAAAAACTCAGCAGTGGGTAACTTCAGAGAAGAAAATTTCTGCTGCAATACTTTGTGGAGAAGATGTTTACTGACTTGAAAGACCAACCACAAGGTCGATGCCTATTCTGCGACATATTTGAGAGTGTCTAATTTGAGACATCATCAGAAACAAACCTGAACATCATCTCAGAAGTTGTAGCTCGTGTTCTTCCTGAGCACTGACAGGCAGGGGCAGTGACAGCTATGCTTCTGGGGGCTAATGAGGGCCGAGTGTGCGTGCCACCCCCTGGCAAGCCTGGCAAACACCAAACCACAGCCTTGCCCTGTAGGGGAGCAACTTCTGTGTCACCTGCTACAGCTTCTGGTCAGAAGATATTGGCTCAAATGTCATAAATACTTTTCCCTCTAAGGCACGGTGTGTAGTGTCCAATGGGCAGGTTAGATAATACCACTGAAAAAGAGGATTCCCTTTCTCTCAAACGTTGTCCTTTATGCATAGATGTGAAGGAAACTGATTCTGGTGGAAATACATAGAAATCAGAATGACTGAACTCTGGATTGACAGAATTAATTGGTGAATATTTCTAACTAGATTTTTCTATTCCTGATTTTTCCACATGTGTCTCTTGTCTGATCTGTTTATCCCCACTTCCTTTTCTTTTCCTGTAGAACATTTAATTCCTATTGTACTGTAAGCTTATACTTCAGGAATTCATAGCTCTGAGAAGCAATATTCGACCAACAAAGTCTCCTGGTGACATCCAGCTTTGATAGTTACATAAGCATTGGTTTGAGATACATGAGGCATAGTAGCCTAAAATTCCTCCCAAGGAATTACATTTATGCTACTGAAGTGTGACTGGTTGTACAGAATGTATGCACATAGGGGAAACTGATGAATTTTATTTTGTTTTAAAGGATTTATTGGAAAGTAAATTGGTTATAAATGGTATGGGCTACACTGTCCTTATAAATCAAAGTAGTTGAAGCGAATTAAGAAACTGTTTCTACAAATGCATTTGCTAAAAGCAGTACTGGTCTGACTGATTATTACAATTTTATGGCAAGGCCATATCAAGTTATAATTCCTGTTCATTGAAGTCTGCACTGATTTATCAGGTTCAGTCCTGAAAAGGTTACAAATTTAGCTGCTTTTCAGAGGAGGTACAGTAGCCTTCCTATAGCTTTGTCTTGGCTTGGAGCAGTAGTAGAATCACTGAAAACTGTTCAAAGAAAAATCCTGCTCCTTTGTCAAACTCAATTGTCATTTTATCTAGCAAATGCTGACCATAATTCTTTGATGTGACAAAGGCAAAACTTCTCAAATATTTTGCTTCATTTGGACTATGGTTCACTATGACTGTGCACTGATCACTTTTGTCAAACATTCTTCTCAAATTTCTTGTTTTCATTTTTAGGCTAAATCAGATAAATAAATTAAATTATGACACTCTTCATAATTTTTTCAATTACCAAAAAAATATTTTATCCTCATCCTGAAAACTACTATTTCTTTTTTAACCTTAAGGCTATGAGGGGACTTATGCCCAAGAGCTGCTGGTGAATTAAGTTAATAAATACTTATATTAGTATATTAATATTACTTTGTTTGAGGTAGATAGACCAGGTAGGTTGGGTGGAGCTCATAATGTTGATATATAAAAATATATAAAAAACATGTTTCCACCAGTTATGTTAAGAAAGAGCCTTAAGCTACCTTAAAAATAACATTGAATAATTATGGCCTCCTTTCATGCCAAAATTGCCCTTCTGCTTTCTTCCCAGATTTTTTCCAGTAGTTGAATATTGAACAGGAGATGTATTCTGATCACTGGACAAAATAATGTGTCTGAATTCAAATGTCAAAAACTACTGCTGAGCCTATGAATTAAAAAACTGTCACTGGAGAAAACTGAAATAAATGACTTTTTACTTGAAGTAGATAAACTTCTGGCATTTTTAAACAAAATAAGTCTATAAAAATGTAATATGCATTACTGTTCCTAAAACCAGCACACGGGGGTTCCAATTGTAGGTTCTTTACTTATTTAGCAAATATTAACTTAGCAGATATGCATTTTAGGATGAGAAAATAATGAGAAAATAAATCGGCCCTCATTTAGGCTATTGTGCTATCCTGAGGTTTTCCATTATATTGCTTGTAGAAGTTGGAAGTGTCTAGCTTAGTGACAGAGAGGGCAGAATATTTTTAAATCTTCTGTAATATTTTCTGGCAATTAGAACTTGGTGCCCACACCCCCAGATTAATAATGATTCTGTGCAAGAGATGTGGTACATTTAAACTCTTTGTAAATGTCCTTGATGGAGAATTTGATGATGATTCTTTAGGAAAACCAAGGGCAAAATAGAAAATGGAAGTGGAAGCTTTTTTGTGCCTTTTAAGAGTGTTGGTTTTAAAGTGAAGTTAAAGAGACAAAGAGGGGTAACTTGGCCTCCACTTTCCCTTGAGGATCATCAGAACCCCGATCCACTTAGAGAATGAAAATCTCTTCAGCATGGCTGACCCTTTCCCTAAGCAGGTCAGCCATCCATGGAGCTGAGTGCAATAACTTTGCATGAATTATTAAGAATAGATTTAACTGATAATGGTTAGTTAATTTTTTTTTTTTTCTCTATGTATAATGAGCTATCAGGTAAAAAATGTTGAGTTCAGGCTAGAAGAAGGATAAATAGTTGGACTGATTGGACTTTATAGTGAAAAAGGACTTTGCTTTATGATGTTAATTTCTGGCTTTATGCCCATCATGACACTGCCTCATAGCACCTCTTTGCCTTTTCAGATTTGGAGATTTGACACTGTCTTACATTTGACTGAAGAATGAACTTTAATGAAACTGAACAAGCACAGTGGTGATCGGCTCAGAACTCTCTTCAGCATGCAACAATCCAGCACCACACCTGATCTTTCCTCCCTGAAAGACTGATGAAAGATGGAGCACAAAATCATGGACTTAATGAACTCAACAGACTTTTACAGATCACAGAATTTATCTATAAGATTAATTCCACAGATTAAGGGAATTTCTCTGTGTATATCTAAAAGGACAGGGGAGGTGATGATATAGTGGTCAGTGTGGGGGCCTGGCATAATGAAAATTGTATGGAATAAGGGATGGATACTGCTCTGGTTTCAGCTGGAATAGACTTTAATTTTCTTCATTGGTATAGGGCCACATTTTGAATTAAGTATGAGAATAATGTTGGTTGTTACTGAGCAGTGCTTACCCCAAATCAAGGGCTTTTGGGTGTCATGCTCTGTCAGAAGGCAGGTGTACAAGAAGCTGTGAGGGATCATGGCCAGGAGAGCTGACCCAAACTGATCAAAAGAATACCCCACACCACAGAACATCATGCCCAGTATAAAAAAAAGGGGAAAGTTGACCAGGATGCACCAGTTGCTGCATGGGGATCAGATGGTCATTGCTAGTGAATAATTGTTTTCTGCATCAACTGTTTCCCTTGGGTTCTATTTCTTCTCTTCTTTTCCTTTTTCATTATTATTTCTTTTTTTTTTTCTAATTAATCAACTCTTATTATGTCAGCCCATGGTTCTTACCTTTTTCCTGGTTCTTTCCATCCCACTGTGGTGATGTGTGGGGATCACTGTCATCCTACAATGAGTGTGGAACTTCTGTTGATGGCCACGACAGTAATATTCCTCACACAGGAAATATTTGGTATATTTTAAAAGTTACTGAATATGGATTGTAAAATTGTTAGGAATAATGCTTGTTCCTACTTATTTTTAGGGGTGACTGCTGTAATGTTATGAAATAATTGTCAAATCAGCAAACTTTGTTGGGTTATGCAAATACTGAGGAAAATTAAAAATCTCTTCATATAAATCTCTCTTGGTCTTGGATAGAACTACCTTAGGCCAGTCAGCTGAAATTTAATGAAACCTAAAATAGTTCCTGTAACACTCCTTCACAATATCATAAAAATAAATTTGACAGTATAAGATAGTTCCTGAAATCAATTAATTTGAGAAGCTTGGGGCAAAAACTGACTGAAAAATTTGTCATTTTCTCAATGTAGAAGTGCATAAACAACTTTTAATACGGACTCCAAAGAAAGGAAAATAAAAGAATATGAGTTGCAGATATGCTTGGAACACCCAAAACTCTCATAAAAGAGTATAATGAATGAAAAAAGAATGGATTGCTGAGCCAAAAAATATGTATTTTAAGAGTTTGGAGATAAAGTGAAAAGAATTTAAACTAATGTAGACCTTGCATAACGTAAAACATATAAAACTACCATTCAGGTGTTTTATAGACACATGGATAAAAGGAAAAAAAAAAAAAAAGAACACAAAAGGAAACTAATTATGAAATAGAAAGCACAAGTTGTGCCAAAAGAAAAGAAAATATTTTGTTTTGGATAAAATAGTGATCTAAACAGTGAAAATACAATAAAACACAAATAGAACTGGGTTGTATGGACTTCCACAAAGCATTTGATGAGGGCATACACAGGAAATTCAGCCAAATGCATATTGCAAAGGTGTAAAGCAAGTAGAAATCATTTTAGGATGATCTAATTTCTTTAAACACCTTGATAAAAAAGGAAAAAGAAGTTGGAACAAGTTGGGACAAATAGTTGAGAGTCAATATAAAAAATAATTTGAGACCTGAATGGGCTTCTAGATTAGAAATACAGGATTAAACCAAATGCAGGAAATACAAATAAATTATTAATTTAAGCTTTGATTTGACCACTGATATTCCACTTTTGAATGGAATCTGGATTCTGAAATCAAATTCTTGAATAATAAAATTATAGTGAGACTATATTGTTGAATCATAAATGGAGATTTGCACCTCTGTGACAGGGGAGAAGAACCTCAGCGTGAGTGAACAGCATGCTGTTGCGACAAAGCATGCCAGAGGGATGTTGGGGAGCATCAACAAGTGAGATCAACAAGCATCAACCAGCAGAGACACAGAAGCCACAATCCCACTATACTCATCACTCATCTGGCCACAGCTGTAACACTGTGTTAAACTTTACAAAAATTGATATGCAAAAAATATGTAGGGAGGCTGAGGGAACTGTGTTTGTTTAGTCTTGAGAAAGGAAGACATAGGGGAAACCTTATTATCATGTTCCACCATTTGTAGGTTGGCTACCAGGAAGATGGAGATTCCCATTTTTACAAGAAATCATGGAACAGACAAGGGGTAATGGGTGCAAGTTACTCCTGAGGAGGTTCTGATTGGACAGAAAAAGAGAAATCGTTCACAATGAAAACAATCGGCTATTGGAATAATCTTCCCAGGGAAGTGGTGGATTCCCCAGTGTTGGACTTTCAATATTCACTAGGACAGGCTCCTGGGCCATGTTGTCTGGACCATGCTTTTGCCAAGAAAGATTGTTGTGCATGATCTTTGTGGTCCTTTCTAATTTGGTGTTTTATGGTATTGATAGGAAATGTGATATAAATGGCATGTATCTTGGAAGGTAATCCCAACAGGCTGTGTTAATGCCATTATATATTGACCCTACAGATAGAGGAAAATCGACTTTTAATTTGTCTTAGGCATTTTACAAAGATGAATATAGAAAGTGTATGCTGGTACATACACATTTTTCCTGGCACTCCTGAATTCTGTGAGATGTGATCTTTGAATTTACTGAAATCACTTGGAAAGTAATTGTTTCACTGTAGCTGAGAAATGGACTTAGTAAATTCCTTTAGTCTTTTATTATTTTCTGTTTCTAAGAAAATTCAAATTGCAAAGATGAGGCTGAATAGCTGAAAAGGAGAAATATTTCACCTTGGTTTCCCCCCATCCCCTTCAGTTATGACATGTGAATTAAGCTTCTGTGTATCTGAAAAGTTCAAGAACTGAGATACAATATATACATCCACTTATCATTTTCAAGGAACAGACGTAGAATGTTAATAGCACTACAGCTGAGGCTATTTACAGCACTTAGTAAATTTTTTTTCCAACCACTTGGCCTACCAGCATTGATCCATGCTATCCAATCTATGTAGATTATATATGATTTGATTTATTATAATTAACATCAATTGTTTTCTTCAATGCTTGGAAATATGCAGCTGTACCTTCAATTTAAGTATATGCTATCATACACAGAACACAAAGAAAATGGTAGAGAATAGAAACTCTTTTTCAAAGACCAGACACCCCAGCTGAAATATGCTACATTTATTCACAGTTTGGGTGCCAGACTCTCTTGTGCCACCTGAACCTTGACCTAGAATGACCAAACACATGCAAGAAAGTCTTTTATCATCCCAGTTTCTTTAGTCTTTTCAACAAATGTTGTCAATTATGTCATTTAAATATGTTGGGCATGGTGAAAAATTGCCTGCTAAGACTAGTCTTTTAGGTGAGATATAGTCATCTCTGAACTCAGAGGACAGAAAATGAGGCTCCCAGTCCCAGTCTCCTTTAATTTACAATGTTCTTTATTTCCCCCTCCTGCCTCCAGAAGAGCTTTTAGCATTATCAGGACATGCACACTTCTGGTAGTGAAAGGTCACTGATTAATTCACTTTACAACACAGTGCTTTGTGAACTTTTCAGATGTAAATTCTATTGTTCTGCTTGTTGGAGAACATGTAACTGGAAAACATAAGCCTGTTCCAAGCTAAACCATGAATGCAAAAGGACAAAAAAAAAAGGATTCTTTAAAGAAGCATCACTAATTAGGTGAATGAAATTAATCTGCAAAGGGCCTGGGTCTGCAAAGTTGCTTTGGTTGTAATGCTCTGAAGGGCTTCTACTCAGTGGTTCTCAGTGAAGCCTGTTTTCCTAAGTATAAGCATTGCAACTTGCGCTCACAATCAGGATTATTTAAGTTTCATGAAAGGAAAAGAAAGAAAAAAAAAGGAGAAAAAAAGTCTGCTGATGAAAACTAAGAAAAGCAACCGTATTCATTTCATGGGAGTTGGCTTTAATTGCTCCCCCTTGGAGTGGGGGGGGGGGGAGCAGATTGCAACAGTAATGCTTTTTATTTAAAAAGCAATTACTGATAATATAAATGTATTTTATGGCATTTGCTGAACTTTCAATTCTGAAGAGATGTATGATGGGCCTTTTCGTGCTTGTCATATCGTACTAGACCCAAATGTTTTTAAGCTTCCCCAGATCAATGTATTTTCTCTTTCCTGATGTTCTTGACTATTTCTGGGTACAGCCTTTAAGTTTAAAGCCAGGACATGGACATTTTAAATTCTAGTAAATATCTCCATAGGTAACTGCTAGATCAAATATTAACATATTTCAAGAATAGCACCATTTTCCTTAGCACAAGAAGTAAACTGACACTAGATAAATCAATAAAACACTTCTCTATATTTCCCTTCCTCTTTCCTTGCTTCTCAGTGTCCTCCAGGATTTGTATCAGTGTAATTTCAGAATTCCAGAACCTCTTTCTTTGTTACAACTTCCCTTTGCCTTTGATTTTCACTTTCTTCTTTTAATGTCTTTTGTCTTTATGAGCACTGACATCCTGTTTCTTTGATAAGGTTTCAAGAGAAGCACTTTCTTCTGCAAAGTGTCCCTAGATTATAGTTGGGGCTATGTTTTTATCATGTTTAGATAACTAAAAGAGTAAGACAGTGAGAAAACTCTATGTTAAAAAAAAAAAAAAGGAAAAAGAAAAAGAAAAAAAGTATTTTCATTTATTTTGTCTCATTTGAAGTCTAATCAGATGATTAAAACCCGTGAAGATACATACAGGTTCTGTTCTCAAGCACTTTGGGCCAAGGGCTATATGTGGGACTATTACAAAAAGATTATCATAATTGCACAATCTCATAGATATGAACTGTAGAGTTTTGCAAATTTGGTGTATACAATGCCTCTCCTGCTTTTCTGTACCATACAAGACAGGATTTAACTCATTCAAGAGGAGTTCGTATAGATTTGTTTGAAAACTGCATTTAAGTGGACACTCTAGTGAACATATTCTGCCCCAATCATCAGGCAGAAAATAGCTCGTATGCCAAGGACACACCTGATTCAGCATGGAAAATGAAAGGGGGAATCTCCAAAGGATGAGAGCTGGTTCAGGTTATCTACTCACACAAGATGGAAACCATTTTCAATATGTGACTGCACAATGGAATGTCTTAGGCAGTTTAATGTGGCTCCTAAAACCGGTTAACAGCAAATGGTTATCTTTTCTGCAATTGATACTCAGTGATTTGGTTAGCTTGAATTAGTGTTTCTTGAAAATATACATTTGCTATCATGGTAAATTACTGAAGATTTTTCATGAAATTGAGATAATATTTGTTTCCTCCTTTTGCAGAAAGCATGTTTTCATCTTACCATTGATGAAATTATTAAGTGTAGAAAAGCTGAGTCATTTCTGTCTTGCAGGAGCCTTTACTTTGGACATTTCTCTGTTATGTTCCATTGACTACAAAATACGTTTTTAAAAACCGCAATTTAATATCCAGCACCTGCAAAATATTGTGAAGTATTAGGAACAGTTGTAATGAAAACTGACTGCAAGCGTCATAACAACAGGTGACATTATTCATAACCTACAGTTATAACAAAGTTGTGATGTAAACTCAGTGATCAGAGATGAAATAAGCCAGCTACAAACGTGAAAATATCCTGAACTTTAGAAGTAATACAACCAAATATAATAAATCTTGCCTGCAAATGTAATAAGGCCCTTAACTGAAATGTAATAAAATCTATCAACAGCTGCAATGTATATGGAACATATTATATAGCTTTACTATGAATTATACCCCCTGCTGTTTATGGACTCCACAATGTCATGCTTTGTCTTCTTCCAGAAAATCAAGTGCTATGGGACTAAGTGTTTTCCAATTTATATTAAGTATGACAGTGTGCTAATACAAAAATGTTAAGGGTGAAAATGAAATTTTGAATCCAGATGTGCTCCTTCATCATCCATTAGCATAAGAGAAAGGATGTGGTCTACCACATGTGGCTCAAACACTTCCTCAGCTAGACAAGGTAGGAACTGAAATGGATGTTCTGGGTAACTAATATGTTCCTCTGCTCCCAACAATGCAAATATGTACACAAAGAATGACGGAATTTTGTTGAGTGATGCAGCAGGGAGAAAGTTCAGTCTCCCTGATCTTTATGTGCCTTTCTTTTTTGGCTTCTGAAATTTTTTTTTAGGATAATGTATATTATTTCCTAGGAAGTGCCAAGTTGTGACTTCTTTATTGGACCCTTATTCTAAGAAATGAGAAGGAAGTTCTGATGTGATGTGTCTCACCAGCTGCCATCTGTTTGTCATAATCCTATGCACCTCTAAAGCTCCTGAAATGACAAGAAAACCTAGTACTACGGCTCAGGAGGAACCTGGGCAGTTCTAAGGCAAAATATCAAAGGAAAGATCTTGATGTTTTCTTTGTGTGCAGAGGTGACTTGATCTCCAGTGGTGCTAAATCCTTTGTTATGGAGGACTTGCTTCTGACAGTTATGATGATTTTATAGTGACCCATTCCCAACACAAATGTTCCCATTGCAAAAGTAATGCACAAAAATGAAATATTACATGGGTTCAAAAGCTGTATAAATTGTGCCACCTGAAGCCACACCACTGTCCCTGGTTTTCTTTCCCTCACAGTGCATTATGGATGCACTGGTGTCATGTGATAGCAAATTGTTGGATAGTCTCCTGACACTTCCAGCAGCACACAGCTCACATTAATGTCTCAATAAATAAGCCTAACAATATTATGTCTTTAAAAAGTTACTAGAGAGCACTTTTGGTAGAACTTAAAAATAGATTAAAGTATCTTGCATTCCAGGCAGGAATTAATACCTGCAATTTATCTTTAAAAGTTGTTGCATAGAATAGTGCTGCAACTTTGCAAGTACAGAGGGACAAATAAAGATATTTGGTAAAATTTGAATTGTGAACTTCAACTGGGAATTTATTTTTTTTTAAACAAAACAATTATGAGCCTAAATCCCCCTAGGCACCTCTGTACATATATTAAGATGTAAGTCTTAATGTATTTATGTAAGTTTATGTAAATCCCATTGGATCTCAGCAGGTAGAATTTAAAATTAGGGAAATAAAATATAGTTGTGGTAAGTTGCTACAGAGAAGAAACAGTAAAAATGACTGTCAAGAAATGTAAACACCACAAAACAATATGAAAATTAAGAAAACGTTTTTCTATATTTTTTAATTTATTAAAATTGTTACTTGTGACAAAAATATATAAAACATTTTCAGTTGTTTTAAGTTGACAGTGCACTTTAAAGGCTTCCATTACCATAGGTCTTGCTTGCATCTGAAGATCCATCTGGATTTAATAACCATTTTTTATTTGATTGCATTTTGATTTCCAATTTGGAATTGTGGGAGACAAATGACCAGTTTAATTAAGCCCATGTCTATTTATTTCACAAATGGTATTCCAAAATAGCTAAATCATTTGTAAGGAAATCACATATAGTACACTGGTCATGTAGACAATATTTCAATGAAATTCACTCAATGTTTTCAATATAGTTTTCAACATATTTTTAATACTTAAACATCTAGGTGGTATTAGATAGATGTGAGAAGGTGTGCTATTTTGTTTGAAACAGAATTATCTTTGCTCTAAGAGTTATGGAGACACAAGCACAGAGAAATCGTCTGTCAAAATTTCAGATTCAAAGGTCAGGGCAATCACTGCTGTTCTAAGAATCCAACTTTATTGCTCAACATTTTTGTGTTCTGTAAAAACTGTCATGACTGCAGCCATGTTTTACTTTTCTGCTTAATACTTCACTAACTGTGCTAATTTTAGGGGTGGTAGAGTCAATTTTCTTCACAGTGGCTGATATGGGGCTGTGTCTTGGATTTATGGTGACCTCAGGGTTGATAATATAGAAATGTTTCTGGTTTTGCTTAGCAGGGCTTACACAGAGCCAAGGTCTTTCATGCTCTTTGTACTGCCAGTGATGAGGGTGGTGTACTACTACTGATGAGGAGACTGAGGGTACATGGGAGGTTGAGAAGAGACAGAGCACAAGTCACAGTCAGGTGACCCAAACTGACCCAAGGAATATTCCAGACCTTGTGACATCATACTCAGTATATAAAGTGGGGGGAAGAATGAGGAAGGGGGAATGTTTCGAGTGGCGGCATTAGTCTTCCCATGCAATGTTATGTGTGATGCAGCCCTGCTCTCCTGGGCATGGCTGAACACCTCCTGCCCATGGAGAGAAATTAATTCTCTACTCATTGTTTTGCTTTTCTTGTGTGCATGCTTTTGCCTTCCTTTTGAACTGTCTTTATCTCAGCCCATGAGTTTTCCATCTTTTACCCTTCCCTTTGTCTCCTTGATCTCACTGGTGGGGGAGTTAGCAAGCGGCTGCTTAGAGCTTAGTGGCTGGCTGGGTTAAGCCACAACACTAAAAAAGGACTTGGTACTCTGAAAGAACAGGAATCTAAATTTTGAAGATTCTTTTCAGGATATAATCCAGGAATATTAACTCATTTTGCAGATCCATTGATTAATACACAGAAAGCAAAGACCATGCAACCAAATTCACTGAAGTCTTTAGACTAGTGACTAATGATTTCATAAAACCCCCATAAGCATATTGAAAAGGCTAAAAATGGCATCATCCAGAAATGCTCATTTCAACATCACGTTTTCCAATAGTAAAACTTATTTGGATTAGTTTGGCAATAACTATCCACCGTATTCAGGAGCAATGGCAGACCTTAAATGGTGTAGAGCATGGGTGGGAAAGTGGGCTGCCTCTAGTGATGGTTTGATACCAAATATTCCCTCTTGGAACAGAACAGGAGCTCCAAAGGCACTGCAGTTCCAGGAATACGTTTATTTTCTTCCCGTCCAAAGGACAAGGAAAAGCACAGCTGCACCACAGTGCAATGCAGTCCAGAAGTTCAGGGGCATCCTCATGAGATGCTGCTTTTTCCTAGAGCTCTTTGGGGAGGTGTAACTACTCACCACTCCTGATTCCCAGCTGACACGAAACACAGTGGAGCATTAAATGAAATGCACAGCACTGACATTTCAAACCTACCTTGTGCCAGAAAATGGAACACCTGCACTGGACAATAGGAAATGGATGATTAGAATCAAGCAAATTTGTCAATTTTCAAGCATAATGCTTTACACCAGATCCTAAAAATGAAAGCCATAAATGAAAGACTATGGCAGTCAAAATCCCTCCAAAACCTATGTGTATGTAACAACTTAGTTACACTCATTGGTCACCTGTTTTTTTGATTAATATGTTGAGGGTTTCTTAATGAGGTGAAAATATGAAAGAATTTGAAAACTTACACTGTTTAAAGGTCCAATACATCCAAAAGAGAGATATTATGAAAATTCCCTTATGACTGAGTTCCTCTCTCTACCATCAATAGTAATTGTTGAAGTATTACCATTCAACATTTAAATTTAAACCAGGAATTTCCTATCATTTATAACAACAAAGAATATTCTGAAAATGAAACTTGGTTATTATCCCTGTCAAAGAGTAACATCTAAAAAGTAATTTTTACCCCATAAGATAGCTAAAGGGATAATAATGACAAGTGAGCAATGAATTACTCTAGTAAGCATGGAGTTTTTTTTATATCTTAATTGAAATGTGCTGTGAACCAATTTCAGAACAACATGTCATTCTATTAGGTTTTTCTTTGTTTCTTTTTATTAAGGTTACAATGTCTGTATGTATTTAGCATGGTGAAATTTATGAATAGCTTTATGAAATTCTTCAGCATAGGAAAAGATTTTTTGATACATCCCATTTTTGCAGTTGTAATGAGAAAAGGAAACTGCTTATTGCTCCTAACTGGAAAGCTGTTATTGTTACTATACTAAGCAGAAACTTCCTGTGATTTAGAGGAATTTTAATTTGATAAATTTCTAATTTGTCATGTTTGTAAGTATTTATATTTGTCAAATCCCTTCAAAACTTTATAGGGAATTAATTTTACATTTTGTTCCTTGGGATCATAGTAGAGACTTTTAATAGGTGTCATAATAGCATAGATAGAACTCATGATGTGGATAAACAAAGATATTTCTAAATTTTTCACATGACTGTTGTTAGTATATGATCATATTCCATCTCTCAGGAAGATAGGAGACTTACACTTAAATACTCAGATCACGATGGCAGGTGATTTCTTCTTTCACTTGCTCTGGCAGTGACTCATAAAATGCACCAAGATACTCTTGTCTCACATTAATTAATCCTGTATATTTATATGTATGTATATATGTATATATTCATTTATTTGTTTATAGCTGTATGTAAATATGCATAGCAATACACACCACTCCACATATAGCCAAGTACATTTACGTGTTGTTGCTATGGCAGGCTCCTGCTAATATCAAAAATTAAATACCACCAGAGGGCTCACAAGCTATTTTATTTCTGATGTCAACAACTGCATAAACCAATGAACACTGAGACTTACATTTTGCCCATAATTAAATCTCCCACATTTTTAATATCTCTGTGAGGACATCTAGGTGTCCAGATACCAAGATGAGGGTGCATTATCCCTTCTTCTGACACCAGAATCTCATTTCAATATTACTGTCATATTTCTGCTTGGTAAAAGTGTTTGCTCTAAGCCCGGAGAGTTTACTTCTCTGTGGAAAAGCAATTGCTGTCTTGAGCTTAGATGTGCCTGAAGTGTGATACCCTCAGCATTGCTTTGTAGCCTATAGATCACATGTGCATGCATGCAAAGTGATTGATTGACACCTGGAACATACTTCTGTAATCTATGCAGACAGATGTGGGTGCAGGTATATGGGCTGCCTACATTAAAGAAACTTCTTAAAAATCTATTCAGATGACATGCCACCTTCTCTTTTGTGAACTGCATATGTATTTTATTGCCCAGGTCAGTGATACCTGTCTTAAGAAATAATTCTGATTCCAATGTTCCTCCATGGCAGACAGCTTGCCAACCCTTTAAATGCCTCTCAGGGCCACCTGGGTTAAAGTAGGCTGGCAGCAAACAATATAGTTTGCATGTACTGGCCATATGCTAAAAATCAGGAACAAGGAAGACTGTACCTTGGAAAATGACACTGTTATAAAGACCTTAGATTGTAGGTTTGAGAAAAAAAAAACAAAACCTAAGGAAAAACAAATCCACAATCAGACTAACAGAACTAACTGCACATGTGCAGAACCAACAGCGATCATGAAACTCTTTCTGCAGGGCATAACGTGGGAAAGTCTGAAAGATTCATCTTCATTTATTGAAACCTAGCCCCAAATCATCTCCAGTCCCTTTATTCCCTCCCCACAACCACCAGCATCACTCTCTCAGTAGTTCTTATTCTCCCTTCCTTCTTGGTTTTATTCATTCCTTGTGATCTCTACCAAAGCTGGCTTTGCTCTTAAACCTCCTTTTGATTTCCCTGCTTCTCTAATTCCTTTCCTTCCCTCTTTGTTTTCATTCCCTTTGCTTGATGCCAGAGCCTGTATTTTCAATTCTTCCCACCCTTGTGCTCTCAGCTCCTCACTCCCCTCTCAGTGCTCTCCACCTGACTAATCCCCAGTACTGGCTCCTTACCAAAAGCACTACTTCCATTTCTGTTCTCATGCTGTCAAACACATCTGGAATAAACTCACTTCCTCAGCTTAAACATAATTCTCTTATCTGAGCTTGTCTAAAGATTTTTACTTCTCTTCCTCAGCGAACTCTTAAGCTGAAAATTGCCTATCATTGCTCTCTACTTTATAGCTCACACTAAAATTTTCTACCCTCAGCTCTCTGCCATCTTCTGCAATATCGCCTTTACAATCTTTCCCACCTCCTCTTCTGAAGAGGATGTAAACCCCTTGCAAGATTTGAGTGAGCAGCATCCTTTATCACCATTAGTGAATCCTGTTTTTAGTGACCAAATGCAGTGATCACATTTAAGAAACTGTAAGCAACAAAGACAAATGAATATTAACCCAAAAATGACATTTGTTTTCCTTACCAATTTGATAGATTTGATTTACCATGAAGAAAAAATAATTTTCTAAAAAAATATTCCTATTCAGTTATCTTTAAACATTCTGTTTCCATCTGCTTTTCTTTTATAGCAGACATAACAAGAAGGTGCTTAAAACTTGCTTTTATTAAGAGTATGTAATTGAAACCACTTCAAAGCAAGATGATGACCATTGATTATAATTTCATTTGAGTTGAAAGACTTAATTGTAATACATCATGAATGGACAGTATTCAACTCAAGCAAAAGATTTTATATTATTTATTTTTCTTTTAAACTCTCATTGGGTTTATTTCAGATTTTTAATTTCCATAGATGCTTTTGTTCACAAGGTAATAATTTTCACAAGAACAGAATTGATGAAGTGTTTTTTCTAAATGTCCATATTTGTAGGCATAAGACTTTGATACTGCGGGTTGTGTCTGCTCAATTGCTACCATTGTTACCAATGAAAATAAAAGCATTGATCCAGTGAAGAATAATATTTGATTGGGAGAAAGGATACTGAATGTATTTATAACTGAACAGCAATTTGAAGCAGTAAACAAAGGTTTTGTCTGCACTAGCTCCAATGGAGAATATTTTTATTTCCTTTCCTTCAGTAGTGACTCTAGTTTGAATTTTCACTGTGTTTATGAAATCTAAATTTCCTGTGAGGCTTCTGTCTACCTTCTATTCTTATTTTGTACCAGTTAATTTTCAGATTTGATTCTGGTTAAAATGGTGTTTTGTTTACATTACCATGGTGGTGTGTATTTAAAAGCACTACCTACGAACAGAAAAGATGGAAAAACTGTAACTTGGGGAGAAAAAGATTTTTCTCTATGATTGTGGTTCAACCTTGGCCAGCAGCCAAGGTCCACACAGCCTCTCACTCACTTCCCCACCAGCAGGGATAGGGGAAGAACCAGAAGGGTAAAAGCTGGAAAGCTCCTGGGTGGAGATAAAGACAGCTTCATAGGGAAAGCAAAAGCAGTGCACACAAGCAAGGCAAAAGGAGGAACTATGTCACTGCTCCCCAGAGGCAGGCAGGTGTTCAGCCAACCCCAGGAAAGCTGGGCTCCATCACCCAGAACAGTGACTTGGGAAAACAAACACCATCACTCCAAATGCCCCACCCTTCCTATTTCTTCCCCTACTTTATAAATTGAGCATGATGTCACAAGGTCTGGAATATCTCTTTGGTCACTTTGTGTCACCTGTCCCGGCTGTGTCTCCTCCCAGCTTCTCATGCACTCCTCACCAATGTGGCAGTACAAAAGCAAAGAGGGCCTTGGTTCCCTGTGAGCTCTGCTCAGCAATAACAAAAATATCTCTACATTATCAACACTGTGTTCATCTCAAATTCTAGGCATACTCCACAGCAGCCACTGTGAAGAAAATGAGTCCAGCCAAAATAAGTACATCTATGTTTGGAATTAGACCAATTTTATCTGGTACCCATATTGAAATTAAATTATATTAGATGTGAAAGAAGTACTGATTAGTGGAGACTACATATATGGAAACATTCTTGATCAGGGCATGTTTGCTGCAAACATAATCCAGCAATCAGTTTGTTGTTGTTCTTTTAATAATTTTCTAACATATATTCACATTTAGCAGCCAAGTGTTCCCCCAAAAATGCACTCAGCATAAGCAAGATGGACAGATAATCTACCAAAGGAGCAAGTGCAAAGAGATGTGGAAGAGAAAATGGAGTTAAAGTTGCAAAATATGTTCTTCATTGGTTGACACTGAAGTAATAGTAAAGGGTGTGAGAGTAATTTACTGCTCTGATCCCTCAGATTAGGTTCTTAATCCTTTGCCTTTGTTTCAGATAAATTTTGAATCCCCTGGGGTTTAGTGTATTAAAAATACCCTGGTCTTGAGTCAGTCAGTTGTTTAACACAACGTCGAACACATGCACAATCGTAATGACAAAGTCAGTTCAAAGCTTTAGCTCATTTCCTTATATCACATCTCAGCTGAAGTTGGATAGCCCATAATATCGGGCATTTGCTTTTTAGAACCTGCCAAAAAAGCTAAGGCACACTTTTATCACCATATGACCTCCGAAATCTGCTCCCAGAATTATCTGATAGATCAAAATTCCAAGGGTAAACATCAGTACAGATAAGAACAGAAACTGGAGAAGGAAATAAAATTGGATAGAGAAGACTAAAATGCACAGGACATGACAATGGTCAGTGACAGATTTACCAGAGGGCATCTTTTTTTCCCCCCTTGCATTAGTGCTGCTTCTTGTGGTATGCCCTCTGTGTCACTTGTCTGGGAGGCAACCATAACCCTGGGCAGCCTCTTGTCACTTTAACAATCTACATCCAGCTCAATAATCATCGACTGATAAGTAGCGCTGCTTTTTAAACCTTAACTAAAACACTTCCAAAGCTCACACTTCTACAGATTCTGTCTTTTTCTCTGTCTATATCACTTATATTAGTAAATGTAAAGCTCATCCTTAAGAGCTGGATTGTTTTATAAGTGCATTAGAAGCCATTTTGTAAATGAATAAGTTAGAAAAAACGTATTACTGAAACAATAGTTATAGTCCAAATCTTCAGAGGTATAAGCATTTTCACTGCCATCTGTGTATTTTCAAGATGACAACACTAAACATTTCTCATAATCTTTTCCAATATTTGTTTTAATCTTTCTGTCACTAGGATGGCTACTTTTCTTTACAGGAGGAATTCACACTTTTATCAGTAACCAATCTTATAGAGAATTTTGAAACTGGCAAATGCTGGAAACAGTGTGAGTTGACATTGTAAGGTTCTAAAGTTTACCTTAATTTGGACTTTACAACAAAGTAGTCATGTTTTCCACTTCCTTTGTAAATTTACTGATGGAATGGTGTCATCCTGGCTGCTTCTTTGAAGTACCATAAGAGATTTTTGCATCTTGGGAGACACTGACTCTACCATTGGGAAAACAGATTCTGTGTCTTTCATTTAAGATGAAAAGGTCAAGGAAGTCTTCATTTTTAAGTTTCAACACATGACACTAACTATGTTTTTATTAACCCTATTTTCAGCAGAAAATTTGGAATGATTTTATTTAGATGCTAGCCTAGGAAGAAGGATAACAAAAGATCTGAAATCGGGATAATTATGGAGAGGAATGTTTTTGCATCTAGGGCTCTGCAATAAAATTTGTTTTATGCTGCATTCTACTGTTAATTGAAAAGTATTACTGATCTGTTTATCTTTTTTTAATAGGA